>NC_138520.1:9197500-11597500 GCF_000230855.2 Cajanus cajan | reverse complement strand
ATATAGTGCTACGCATTAAGCTAGAAGAGTGATGGAGCAAAAACATAAGTTATAGCTAATTAAGAGTTGGAAATAAATAAATAAAATCTCTCCTTTTTTTTTTTAATAATGTGAGAAGGTTACCACCTTTCAATGCTAGAGCATGCCATTCGGAAACTTCAACAATGGTTGCAACGAGGAAGAAGGACGAGAAAAGTATATGGGTCATACGACAGATCCCATCCAGTATTATTATATTGTACGAAACGTCATTCGTTTTGAATATCATTTGGCTTCAGATAAATTACATGCATTATTATTACAATCTTCCCTTCAATTTTATGATATCTTTTTTTTTTCCCTAGCTTTCCTTTTTTATATGCAAAAATTTTAATGTGTTTTTAATAAATAAAAAAAATCGCTTTATTTTGTAATGAACTACTTACAATTTTCAGGTTACATATATATAAAAATAAAATTTTTAGATAAATCGATGAAAAGGTGTTTCTAACAAATATCTTCACGTTTGGATATTTGATTTTGCTGCTGTTTGTATTTTAAAAGTTTTTTCTATTTTAACAGTTGCGCACCCTGCGTCGGGTTATGAGTAGTTGTAAGGTAAAATTATCTATAAATAAATATGTTAAAATTTAATTTTAATGTTATATGTATAATTTGTTTAAAAATTTAATAACATTTTTCTTTAACCTACTTCTATTATACGGAATCAAATATACGTGTTTTATTGGGAATAGGGATTCAAAAACATGTTTAAACTTAAAATAAATAATATTATATTAATATGAAAATATGTGTGTAAATCCTACATATAACAAGTGGTATTAGAACAAATGATTCAACTAATAGTCCAAACAACACTTGTTGTTGCTGGAAATAATATTGTATATAGGATTTCTTATTGTTTTTGCTGTTAAGTTACCAATTATACCCTTACATACATGGTTACCAGATACCCATGGAGAGGCACATTACAGCACTTGTATGCTTTTAGCCGGAATATTATTAAAAATGCGAGCATATGGGTTGATTCGAATTAATATGGAATTATTATCTCGCGCTTATTCTATATTTTGTCCCTGGTTAATGCTATTAGGTTCAATTCAAATAATCTATGCAGCTTCATCATCTCTTGGTCAACATAATTTTAAAAAAAAGAATAATTTAATTTTAGGAATTAGTTCTATAAACGATACAGGTCTCAACGGGGCTATTTTACAAGCATTGGGAATGAAATTGGTGATCTAGACATAAAAGCACTTGTATTAAAAGACTTCATAACAATGAGTTTATATACATAAAATTTAAAAGCCTTTTTGATAACATATATATATATATATATATATATATATATATATATATATATATATATGAAAGTCAAGCAAAGTGTACCATTATCCTAAGCTAACAATGGAGCGGCAAATATCTAGAATATGACTAAACTTAATTAAGGTCATTATTGAATACTTATATATTCTTAGAATAGTGAATTTGAGTCTAACTCGACCCTTATTTGAGTCTAACTTAACTCTATAAAACCAGCTTGTAAGGTGGAGATTATTTTCCACTTATATACTATTTTTAGCTTAATCTCTAGTCGATGTGGGACTTTGATTTTTTCCAATACACCCTCTCACGTCCAGTACTATTAGGCTTGGTATGGATAACATGTGGGTGACCCTTTTGAATGATCTAGGATAGGCAGCCCTTTTTAAGGATCTATAATAGCTTTGATATCATCTTAGAATGGTGGATTTGAGCCTAACTCAACTCTACAAAATCGGCTTGTAAGGTGAGGGTTACTTTCCACTTATATACTATTTAATAGCCTAATCTCTAGTTGATGTGGGACTTGAGTTTTTCTCAATATATAGACTAAAAAATGATGGCTTTCATTGAAAGGGATGATAAAATCATGGTCTTTTATTTGAGAAGGAAATTATTAAAAATATAAATAAAAACTCAATATTATTAGAATAGAAAGAAAAAGATCCGTTTATAAAAAGAAAAATAACTCCATTTCTACAAGGGTTTGTTTTTTGGGTGTTGCCTCATAAATAAAATGATGCTTTAAAAGTCATTGAAAGTATAATTTGTAAGGATTAAAAAGTTATCATGTAAAAATATAAGTTTAGACCTTAATATGGATGTGAGAATTTCATTGATAAAAGAAATTAAAAATATTATATATATATATATATATATATACGAACTTTAAAACATGTCTTCATTTCGACAAGCTTCAGAAATTCAATACTAGTTTTTTTTTTTTATAAATCAACAAAAAAAATATCTTTAAGAGAATGTTTGATGGGAGAAAAAAAATTTATAGGTAAGTGTACCGTCCAGGTCAAAATTCGACTTGAAGATCTGCTCGGATAATACCCGACTAGGTTACCAGGCCACAAGCTTTCTCGCCTTATAGGCTCAAGGCTGGAAGGCAAGTGTACCGTCCAGGTCAAAATCCGACTTGACCTTCCGCTCGGGTAATCCCCGACGAATGTATCGGACCTACACCTCCATTCGGCAGTAGGGCAATCATGGTCTTCTACTCGGCATTAACCCGACTGAAGGCTCACACACAGGCCTAGTCGGTCATGACTCGACTCGACCTGCGAACTCGATTCCTCTCACCTATAAGGACTAAGGAGACTACTCGGCATTAATCCGACTAGGTCCTCGGCATGGACCCAGTCGGTCAGAACCCGACTAGACTTGTTCCCTTTAACCCCGCGCCATCAAGATAAGAACGGTTAGGGAAATCCCTTCATTCTCGGGGCCCAAGAGGCCCATGAACGACATACCATAAAACCCAAAATCCTAGAGTTGAGAAGGCAGATCACAATTTTGAATGTTATAGCTTTGAGGTTCGACCTAGGACGAAACCCTAGCGCACCCCTTGGCCGGAATAGTAAGAATCATGAGTTTTGGATATTATTGTAAGAAATGATTAAAAATTAATTAGTTAGCTATAAATGTTTATTGAAATGTTTAAACATGTTCGATGGAAATTAAAAAAAATCATGTTTAGGTTCAATAAAACTTTTCTAAGATCACAAGTGCTTTTTTTATTAATATCCTTTCAATGAAAAAACTGAAATTCCTTAAAAATTTATTACTTAATTAAAAAATTAAATATTTTTTTATTTCTCCCAAGAGAATCTTTATTATTTAAAACGAATAATATTTTTTAAACATAAAATTACAGAAATATTTTTAACTACACAAGTGGTCTCTTACTCCTATGTATCCTGGAGTGTACTATAGAAAATCAAAGTGAATAAGGAGCCCTATAAAAAAAAATGGGATAATTAATATTAATTAAAATATTGTCACTACTAGAATTTCTCTTATTACATGCGATTTTTTTTGCGAATTTTTAAAAAAATTCGCAGGAAACGTTGTTCTTACAAATTTTTTCTGCGTTTTATCTGTAGGTAATACTTTCGTGGATAATATATTTTTGTGAATTTTAAAATTCGCAGGAAATTTTCCTGCGAAATTTCTTGCAAAAAAAATCACAGGAAAGTTTCCTACAAAAAAAATTTGCAGGAAAGTTTCCTGCAAAAAAAAATTTGCAGGAAAGTTTCCTGTGAATTTTTTTCCAAGATATTCTGCATGAATATTTTTTACGAAAAAAATTAAAGAAATTACTATAAATTCTATTAATAATTCTTCAAATTTTAAATGTTCACAATAAATTCATCCGAAGCATTTGTTTTCATGCCTCCAACATGTGATACATAATCTTTTAAATTCTAAGATTGTAGATTATAAGCCTAACACTCAACCATACTAATCAACTTGTGTTGCCCCAACTTATATACTATTTAATTGTTTTATTTTTAATCGATGTGGGATTTGAAGTTTTTTTAAAATATTAAACTTATAAATTTAAATATATTTTTTTATTTTTCCTACAAATTAAAATTTGCAGGAAAATTCGCAAGAAAAGTTACCTGCAAAATTTTTCTATCATTTAGTAAACATTACTTGCGAATTTATTTTTGCAAGAAAATCTGCAAGAAATAAAATAAAATTTTTACAATATTTTCTGCAAATTTTTACCATGAAAAAAATTTCTATGATCATTAAAATTGTAGGAAAATTTGTAGAAATATCTGTAAATTATTTTTTGTAAATAAATTCGCAAAAAAAAATTGCGAATATTGTTTTGCAAGAAAATTCGCAAAAAATTTCTGTGAATAATTTTTTGCAGGAAAATTTGCAAAAAAAAATTGCGAATATTTTTTTTTTTTTTGCAAGAAAATAACATTTTTTTAATAGCGTGTTTTATGTACAGATTAAAGAAATTCAATGATATATTTTTTTCGTCTAAATGAAGTCTAGTGCCTCATTTTGTATAGACCTCGATTAATACCTCTCAAATAGTTATTAAGGTTTGAAAAACAACGAGTTTTCAAATAGAAAAGGAATTCATGGTCACTTGATCAACTACATCAAAGGTGAAAGAGACTAAGAACAATTCATATATCATTAAACTAAATAATCAAAATTTTACTTTATCAACATATTAAGTGGTTCAAACCGTGCAATTTTATCATGGTTGTGCTCCTTCATCAACGTCGTGCTCCTTCATCGACTACAAGCAGCACAAATTGCAACCTAATCAGACATGTGCTCGCGAAAGGGGATAAAACCCTTACATCTAGACACGCACTTTTGATTACTTTAAACTAAATAATATTATAGGGGTAAATTTTCCAAATTACATGTGTTCTCACCTGAGATTGGTCTAGGAGCGACCACTCCAATGAGATTGATGAGCCTCTCCTACTTTGTGCGTCGGTCGTGCCGAGATGGGAGTGGTACCTACAAAAGAGACTCTGATACTAAAGTTAGTCTTTGTAGATGTGTGGGTCTCTTATATAATACATGTACCTTGGTGTGAATTAGGGTTTCTCCCTAAGCGAGAATAGGGTTGATCTGGGCCTATGATTGGCTATGGCCCAATGGACCATGGGCATGCATGTTAGCTGATGTCATGTAGTGTTTGGATATCGAGCTCGATCTCCGTGTCCGAGGTGGATAGTTTTAGATGGTCCGATGTTGTGCAAGGTGCTTCGTACTGGCGAACTTGGATAGGAGATCGGCCCTAACATTCTACTCCTGAGGCATGTGGTGTATTGTGAATTCCTCGAAGGATGATATCCACTAGGATGCTTGGTGGTAGTATCTTTGTAGTAGCGCGTCTTTGGTCTAGTAGGCACCGCTGAGCTGTTCTACCATGAGTTTTGAATTGCTGTTGCAGCTTACCCTTTGCGCTCCGATGTCTCATGCCAGCCTCAGTCCTGTCAACAATGCTTCATACTCTGCCTAGTTGTTGGTGATTTTGAATCCAAATTTGAGAGACTATTCGATGGTGACTTGGTTAGGGCCTTCAAGGATAATTCCCGCGCCTACACCTTTAGTGTTGGAGGATCCATCGACGTGCAAGGTCCAAATTAGGTTTGCATCTGTAGAGGTCGGGGTGAGCTCGGCCACGAAATCTGCTAGGCATTGAGCTTTAAGGGATCCTCGGGCTTCGTATCTGATGCCAAATTCAGATAGCTCGACTTACCATGGATCATGCATCCCACGAGTTCTGGTTTTCTTAGTATCTATTTAATTGGGTAGTCCGTCTTTACGACGACCTAGTGGCTTTGGAAGTAAGGTCGAAGACGCTGGGCGGAAGTGACTAGTGCCAATGCTAGCTTCTCAATCGTCTGGTACCGTCTTTCTATGTCCTGGAGAACTCGACTGATGAAGTATATGGGGATTTGTTCACTGTGGCGCTCTTGCACTATCACTGCACTGATAGCATCCTCTACTATAGCCAAGTAGAGTAGGAGGTCGAAATGATGGTCTGCCTTTGTAGGACCGGTGGGGTGGGGAGGAAGCTTTTGAAACTTTTGAAAGCTTTTTCACACTGGTCAGTCCACTCAAAGTTCTTTGGCTTCCGTAGTAGGGTGAAGATGGGTCCTGCCTTTTCTGCCAACTTGGGTATGAAACGTGAGAGAGAGACTAACCTGCATGCCAATCTCTAAACGTCCTTGATAGTTTGGGGGCTTCGTATTTGTATGACGGCCTCGCATTTTTCTAGGTTGGCTTCAATTTCCCTGTTGGTGATCATGAACCCGAGAAAATTACCTCCCTGGACCCCGAAGATGCATCTCTCGAGGTTTAAGCGCAGGTTGTGCTTCCGTTTCTTGTTGAACACATCGACAAGGTCGGCGACGTGAGCTTCGGCCGATGTGGTTTTTACGACCATGTCATCTACATAGACTTCTAGGTTCCTCCCAATTTGTTGATCGAAGACCTTTTCCATCAACCTCTGGTAAGTGGCTCTTACGTTCTTGAGGCCAAATAGCATCACGCGGTAGCAGAAGTTGGCCTGGTCGGTGATGAAAGCTGTGTTTTCCTTGTCTGGTGGATACATCATGATCTGATTGTACCTCAAGTACACGTCCAAGAAACTGAGAAGAGCATGGTCGAAGGCTCCATCAACCAACCGATCAATGCTTGGTAGGGGGTACGCGTCTTTCGGGCAGGCTTTATTCAAGTAGGTGTAGTCGACGCACATACGCCACTTCCCTGAGCTCTTCTTGACGAGTACTACAATGGCTAGCCATATGGTGTATCTGACTTCTCGAATGAAGCCTGCGTTCATCAGTTTCTATGTCTCGGTCGTGATAGCCTCTCATCTTTCTCCTCCAACTTTTCTTTTTCTCTGACCCACTAGCTTATCTTCTTTATGGATCGCCAACCTGTGACAGATAAGACTAGGATCTATGCTTGGCATGTCGGTGCTTGACCATACGAAGAGGTCAGCATTTTTAGAGATCTCAGCCATAAGTTGTTTTTGCAGCTTTGGGTTTAGCCGTTGGCTTATCTTTGTGCATTGCTCTAGTAGTTTGCCGATTAGAAAATCGACTAAATCGTCAATAGGATTTAAGCAGTTCTCATTGGATTCTGACCTTGGATCGAGGTTGGTGACTTTAGCCTAAGCTATGTGAACCACGATGGGGGTGTCACCTTTGCGCCGCTCCTTAGTTGGTGGCGACGTTTTCAAACTTTCGGCGTAGCACTGCTGAGCTGTTCTTTGATTTGCCTTAATGGAGATTATCTGTCTGTTGGTCCTCGGGAACTTCATCGCCAAATGTGGGGTGGACACTACAGCTTCGAGTTGATTCAACGTCATCCTGCCTATGATGATGTTGTATGATGTGTTGGCGTCGACGAGGAGGTATATGACCATTCTTCTTTTGGAGTTGGGGGGTGCTCCAAAGGTTGTCAACAACTCTATGTAGCCACGAGTGTCGACTCGTTCGCCTACAAAACTGACTAGGGGTTCGGTATGAGGTTAGATAAGAGTATGGGGGATGTCTAACCTCAGAAATGTTGGCCAATATAAGACGTCAGCCGAGCTTCCTTGGTCAATCAATGCCTTGTGGACCTCCTAGTTGGCTACTTCAACCGCGATGACCATGGGATTGTCCTGGTTTGCACAAATGTTGGTGTAATCATCATCTGTGAAGGTAACAGGCAATGTGTTGCGCTACAGAGTTGAGGTGTCAAGGTGAACGATGTTGATACTCCGTAGGTGTCATTTGCATGCCGAGTTGCTTGGGCCTCCTTTAGCGAATCCACCTATGATTGTATTAATTACTCCTCGTAAGGGAGGGGTTTCTGTGTCATGACTTACCTCAGCCTGTACTATCCTGCCGATGTTTTTCCGGGATCTAGAAGGTTGGTCCACTATGGAGTTGGAGTCTCGCCCTCGTCCTCTACCCTGCCCCTAGTAGCTGCTTCTCTAAGACTGGGACCGCTGGACGTACTGCCCGAGGTGTCCCCCTTGGACAAGTTCTTCGATGCGGTCCCTGAGTGTTTAGGACTCCTCGATGGTGTGGCCGTAATTTCTGTGGTAGCGACAATGCTTTATCTTGTCAACACTATTGGGACTATGCCCGGGTGGTGGTAGGCTGATCAGGTCGACATTATTGGCTTCTTCCAGTATATGCACCCGAGGTGTGTTTAGGGGAGTGTAGAAGTCGTAATTCTCGCCCTTGTTTTGTCGCACTTTTTTAAATTGGTTGTCGTTGGAGATTCTCAACTTATCCTTGTGAACTTGGTCTTGTTTCCCCTACGACATTCCACAGACTTGGTTGTAAAACTTAGTATGTTCTTCCATCTGGATGTATCCAGTGACCCGAGCGCATAACTCATCCATGTCAGAAGGAGGTCGCTAGCAGAGGTTGTCAACAAAGGGGCCCGGCTTCAGTGCCATGAGCATGGCGTGTAGGGTGACTTCGGGATTCAAGTTACGGATCTGAATGGAGACATTGTCGAATCGTTCCATGAATTTCTGTAGCAGCTTGTCATCGCCCTGTCTGAGGTTGGCTAAGGCAGCGGATGTAATGTGGTGAGGCTGGCTTGTTGCGTACTGTGCCGTAAATCGTCTTACCAAGGTATCGAAATTGTTGATCGATCCTGTTGGCAACTGGGTATACCAAGCAAGTGTCGGGCCTTTCAATGAGGTCGGAAAGACCCGACACAGGATAGCATCGTCATTAGTGTATAGGTTCAGCTGTGTGACGTAGATATCGACGTGCTCGTCTGGGTTAGTGGTGTCATCATACAAGCGATATTCAGGGGCTTCCATCCGAAGGGGTGTTTCCATAATGCCATCAACGAAGGGATGACGAAGGACGCTTGTCTGATGTGCTAGAGCCTGGCAGCGTGTTGCTGACTTCGTGGTCTGATCTTTGTGTTAGCACGCGTGACCGATGCGTCGTTGACCGATGAGTGGTTGTCATGTGCGCTGTCAGTGGTGGGGAAACCGACTGGTGCTCCTCCTCATGGTGGTTGCTTGGCTGAGGAGGTGGGTTTGGAGGTCATTTATGGAGCTGAGCGCGGATGTGCTCGTTCTCTTCCCGTAGCGCCACCTGGCTTCATGTTGGGTGTGCATGTTCTCCAGGTCCGCGGTGTGTTGTTGTTGCAGTTGGTCGACCTGCTTGATTAATTGTCACAACTAGCGTCGCTTCTCCTTCCATTCTTGATACGTCCAGATCTTCCTCGTCTGTCACTCTTCTGTTATGGCTTCGAGTGAAAACTATAAGATTGGCCGAAAAGAGAATTCTTGATCTGCCCCACGGTGGGAGCCAGATGTTCTCACCTGAGATTGGTCAAGGGGCGACCACTCCGATGAGATTGATGAGCCTCTCCTACTGGGTGCGTCGGTCATGCCGAGATGGGGGTGGTACTTGCAAAAGAGACTACGATGCTAAAGTTAGTCTTTGTAGATGTGTGGGTCTCTTATATAATACACGTACCTTGGTGTGAATTAGGGTTTTCTCCCTAAACGAGAATAGGGTTGATCTGGGCCTATGATTGCTTGTGGTCCAATGGACCGTGGGCATGCGTGTTAACCGATATCATGTAGTGTTTGGATATCGAGCTCGATCTCCGTGTTCGAGGTGAATAATTTAACATATTTTATTAAAAAATAATTTAACCGATAAAATTAATTTTACTAGAGATATTTGGTATTCACTATAGCTCAAGTGAATCATATGTCCAATTACTCAACAGTAGTAATTACCTTATTTTTAACTTATTTTTATTTATCTATTTTTATTTTCTTTATTTTTTCATTCTATTTCTCATATACTTCTTTTCTCTTTGTCAAACACACTTTAAGACTAGTAGTAGTATCCTTGAAAACACTTCTAAATTTTGTTGCTCTAGGTTTTTTATTTCAAATAAATAACCTTGGTATATATAAATACTCTTAAGTGCCTTTAAGAATATATGTCCCCAACATATAGGCACGTTCATCAATTAAGGATATGATATTCTTATCAACTAGTTCAAAGAATTTGAGACCAAGGGTCCACGTGTCCAAAGCATCCAATACGGCAAAAGTCAACATCAATTAATGAAAGGAAAGAAAAAAGTCTTCCCATAACCCTTGTCCTTAACTCTTAATGTAACTGCCACATAATTAGTTCAAGCTTTCAAGCGAGTTGATGATGGTTGTAATGTTGTGCAGACTTTAGCTTTGATTTTGCTGATTTTTGTAACTTTTGTTTGTTTGGTATTGAAAGTTGTTAACATGGATGTTAATATATTGAAGGCTTTGAAGTTTGAATCGGGTGGTTCTACTGTGAAGACATTCATAATGTATGTTTCTTTATTGATTCTATATCTATGTTGCATTTATTTGGTTTGTAGCAGTTTTTTTTTTACATGTTCGCTCAGTATGTATGCTTTTTGCCCTTGTTTGTTGGAGATTCTCTATACAGTAGAAACTCTTTATGTAACAGCCCAATTTTCAATGGGCCGTAGGCCCAATTCATTGCCCAGAATGGGCCGTTTCAAAAGTGAAACGGGCCGTTCTGGAATAAGTTAAAGGCCCAAAATTTGAGAAGCAGAACGGGCCGTTCTGGAGGGAGAACGGGTCGTTCCGATTTTGAGAACAGGCCGTTTCAGAGGGAGAACGGGCCGTTCTGGTTTGGAGAACGGGTTGTTCCGGAGGGAGAACGGGCCGTTCTGCTGGGATTGGGAACGGGCCGTTCTGGTTTTGGAACGGGCCGTTCCAGTTCAAAAATTTGCGTAGATTTGAAGGGTCCAGAACGGTTGTTCCACTTTTGGAACGGGCCGTTCCGGTAGGTGAGCCTAAAATCCTATAAATAGCGCCCCTCACCTCTCATTTTCACACATCTCTCATTCTCTCTTCCTATTCTCTTCTGCTCTTTCTTCTTCCCCTCTTCTTCTCTGAAGACCATGGGGCACTTAGAGGAGGAGACCAAGAGATCCCTGTTGTAGTTTCAACTGCTGCTTATCCAGGTACGGGAGAAAAAGGGAATTATTTATATGTAGAGTTACATGAGAGAATTGGGTAGAGGAAGAATCCATTAGGATTATGAGCAATTTTATAATTATTTCTATTTGGAGAATTACTGGTCTTATTTGATTCTGTATGAATTTAGGATTATGAATATATGATTTATTTGTAAAAATGATGCTCTAGGAGAGAGAACGAAATTATAGAAAAGTGCCTGTAGGCTAGGCTTTGGAAAAATTGAAATATTTCTGTTTGAGGAATTAATGATACCATTAGATTTTGTATGTGTTGAGGATTAGAAATATATATTTAATTTATAAGAATGATGATCTGAGAGGGAGAACGAAACTGTAGAAAAGTGCCTGTGAGTAAGTTTTGAAAGAATTGAGGGTTTTATTGTTTATGTTAAAGTTATATTAAATTGATAATTCCATTATTTATAATATTAATTTATGAATGTTATTGGTATATTATTTGATAAGAATTGATGATCTAGATGTAAATTGCTCGAAAGGTGTGTAAACCCTTATTTTGTTGGACTTGCCTGTTATGTATGTGGTATGGAATTGAACTGTGAGATGTTGTGTGGAATGTGAATGAAATGTGATTGTGGTTCTTCACACCTATGACCAGGGGTGAGCACGGCCCGGGATTGTTACATGGGTATCGTGACCTTGGTTAACATGTCAGGGGTGAGCACGGCCCTGAGTTAGGGGTAACGTGACCTTGGCACAGTGTTATATCAGGGGTGAGCACGGCCCGAGATTGTTACATGAGTATCGTGACCTTGGTTAACATGTCAGGGGTGAGCACGGCCCTAGGTTAGGGGTAACGTGACCTTGGCACAGTGTTATATCAGGGGTGAGCACGACTCTGAATTGTTACGTGGATATCGTGACCTTGGTTAACATGTCAGGGGTGAGCACGGCCCTGGGATAGGGATAACGTGACCTTGGCACAGTGTTATATCAGGGGCGAGCATGGCCTGAGATTGTTAAATGGGTAGCGTGACCTTGACATAGTGTGAAGTGTAAGATTGTGTGGATTGTGATGGATTGATGAAATTGTGGATTGAGATGTGAAGATGATAAAGGATTGTTAATTATGATATACATAAATGCTTGTGAATATTTCATTAAGTAATGAATAATGATGAGATTATGTTATGTTTTCCTTATGTGTTTTACATATAGATATTTTCTTTTCTCACCGTACAATTTGTGGATATTTTATGTGAGGAAGATCTGGCTATGAGTGGCATCTAGAATGTCAACAGTTGATTTATGGGTATGCTCTGATATTGTGACATCGGGGCAGTGAATTTCTAGTACATGAATTGTATTTGAATACGGAGTTGAACCTATTATTTTGAAAATATTTTGTAACCTCTTACGTTTTATTTTCCAAGTTTCACTTTCAGAATATTTTGGATATTGAAGAATGTTTCTAAAGGTTTCATGTGAACCCTTTTACCTATTTTGAAAATTTGATTTTCTTAGTTTATATTATTACAATATATGTGTTGGGGTTGGGGTAGTAAGGGTGTCACACTTTAAATTAATACTCGGTAAATTAATAAACTCTCTAAAATAATAAATTTGTCCGGTCTCGACTTGGGCCAATGTAAAAAATTGAAAAACTCGATAAAATAATAAGATAATAATTTTTCGGGAGATCCTTTTATAATTTTCGGTCCCAAGAAAATCATAAATTAATAATTCATAGAAACTGAAAAAAAATATATTACACTCTATTGAAATATGATTCAATAGTTATCTGTTTTTCTTTAAAGTTCAAGTTATTTGGAGCTCATCTCTAACTTTTCTTATTGCATCCAATAGCTCAGGTGTTGTATTTTTGTATTGTATCATAAAGTTGTGAAAAGTGTTCGACGCCTTAAGTGCTTCCTTTCGCGTAACAGACTCTAAAGACACTGTATCATCTTCGTTGTATCATCTTCGTTGTCATCCTCTTTAAATTAATAATTATTAATTTATCAATAAATTAATAACTCTCTAAATTAATAAATTTCTCCAGTCCTGACATTATTAATTTAAAGAGTTTCTACTGTAATTGGTTAAGAGGGTGTTGACGTAAGCTAATTCTTGGTCTGACCTATTTGTTATAGATTATGCATAAGCTTTAAAGTGTTTTGCTATCAACAATTTCTATTATATTAGATGGAATTTCCAAGAGAAGAATTTTGCCCAATTTCTCAATTGAATAGATTTAGAAAAGAATAAACCGTTATTGAAAATATTACTTTTTCTTTTAAATAGTCTCTAAAGTGATAAAAAACTATTTAAATAATTCCTGAAGTATAAAATTTAATTAAATGTATAATTTGAAGTTTGTTACTTAATTATTACAATAATTTCAAATTATTTAATTATTAAAATAATTAATTTATATCTTATATTTTTATGTGTGTATTGTATATTGTATTATATATGTGTGTTTAGGACTTGGAATTTAGATTTTTAAAGTCGAAGAAAATTCGTACATGATAAAAGTGAATTTTTTCCATCAAAATCAAGTTAAGGTTGAAAAAATACTTGCGGGTTCGAATTTAGTTGTCATATTTAACTAGAGTGTATTTGACTCTCAAAGTGTTACTCATATTTTGCGGGTTAACTAAGACGTTAATATATTTAAATTTTATTTATTGTTTTTAATGTTAGTATTTTAAATTTTATATATTACTAGGTTATGCTACTAATATTATAAATACTAAAAGTAATCATCAGGCATACAAATTATATTATGGTAAAAGAAATAATTATTATTTCTGAATAACTTATTTTTTAAATACTAGTATTTTTATTATGTTCAATACACAATCTAAATATTTATTATATATAATTAAAATTTATAATAAATTATGTATATAAATATATGTGATATTTTAACATATTTAAAATTTATACAAATAGATATTTTAAACATATAAATTATATTTTATATTTTGGGATAAATTTAATTTAAAAACTAAATAAAAATTATAAATTATAAAATTTAATAAATTTTTATTGAAGAACGACACCTTATATGTTCTGATTCAAGATAATTATTATAATTTTAATTTAATATATTAAATAATAATAATAATAATAATAATAATAATAATGGGTGGATTTAGAAGAATACTGAAAGTAGATATAACTTTCAGATTGAACTCACGGGTCCACATGAATAATGAAGTATAAATAACTTTTGGTGATAAAGTATACTACTATTTTAATATGTGCAATATATAAATTAAATATTTATTATATATAACTAAAATTTATAATAAATTATATATGTGAATGAACATTATATTTAAATATATAAATTATATTTAAAATTTATATAAATAGATGTTTTTAAATATAAATTATATTTTAAATTTATGATAAATAAATTATATTATAGTATAATATTATTTTATTTATTGATAATTTATTTTAAAATATTAAAATTTAATTTATAAATAATTATGATAAATAAATACTAAATTAGATAAGAAGTTAAAAAGTCTCTAAAAACTCTTCTTATCAAAGAAAAATATTAAAAAAATCTCTTACACAACATAAAGATTTGTATTTAATATATAGAGTTGATTCATAAAATAAAGATAAAATAATGATAAAAACTAGTGGACGTAAAATAGGAATAATAATTCTTTAAAAAAACACTAGTTATTTATAAAATATTTTTAATATTATTTTTTATATAATTTAATAGAATAATAATTTTAAAGAAATACTAGTTATTTATAAAGTATTTATAATATTATTTTAATAATTTACAACTATATATTAATTAGAGATCATTGAACTATTCTTTAAAATTATTTTCAATTTTTAATCTCTAAATTCCGTTAATACTAGAATTTTGTCTCTAGACTATTCCAATTAGAGACCAATTTTTTTGGTACCTAATAAATTAATAGTGACTAAAAGTTAGTCTTTAATATTTCTATTTGAGACTGATAAACTGATCTCTAATGTGTGCAATTAGACATTAAAAGCATGCTATACAAAGCAAGTTAACAATGCTCAAAAATTAGTCTCTTGTTGCAAGAAGTTAGAATCTAAAAACTTTGTCTCTAATTTTATTGCATCTTGAGACTAAAATATGTGTCTTAAGTTTGCAAATGGTTACCGAAAACTATGCCTCTAATAGCATTTTAGTCATAGACTGAAAAACTTGTATCCAAATAAATAAATATTTTTTTAGTTCATTAGCCACCGATAATGTAGCCTTTAATTAGATTCGTATTTTTCAATGACTATACAGACAAAATTAGGAACAAAAATATTCAATCTCTAAAGGAGTTTTAAAATTAGATACTATAGTGTTCTAATAAATGTAAACCCTATACCAGTCTTTATTTTATGAATTTTTTATAGTGACATGTCGCATACTCGTGACATATCTCACTCTAGTGAAAAATATATATTTCTTGATAAACTTTCAATGTCAAGTGTTATCCACACGACATAGAAAGTAGTGTGATGACATATTTGTACATATGTTAAAATATTATATGAAAGGTGTTAATTTACTTTTCATAAAAATTTCTTTTTATGGTAGATAAGTCAATAATCATCATAGAATAATGTGTTAATTAGTCTTTTATTCCTATAACGTCCTATTTTTTAATAATATTATTATTAAAGTGTTATTTTCTACGTTGAGAATTATTATTCTTATTTTTATACATGGAAAATTATTTATTATATTTATTTATTTAGTTTAATGAGAGAAGGGAAAATGGGGCAGGTTGACCTGGTTCAGTGAATTTATGAGAAAGGATTAGGCAGAGTAGAAATCTGTCTCATTTTGGCATTCTGGAAGAATTAAGAGAGAGAGAAGGAGGAGAAGGAAGGAACTCTAAGGAGAAGTATTCAAATCATCCCAAAACTGCATCAATTGTTTTAGATCAACATAATAAGGTACGAGGGAAAATGAGTATTTCATATGTGGGATTATAAGAGAGAATGGGCAGTGGGAGAAATCCCTAAAGTTGAAATTGACAATTTAATTAGGTTCTATATTAACTTGTGAACATGTTTATTATATGAAATGGTAAAATTGAAGATTTGACAGTTAATTGAATTCACTGGAATGTCTCGATGGGTTAGGTTCTTAAATAATTAGGATCTTGTTAATCAATATGTGAATCCATGAATTGATGTTACATAATGTGTTTTTGTGTAAAAATAAATGTTTCTAACCAATTGGATTGAAAAAGGATGCATCCATGTTTGATTATGATCTCTTGGGGATGTTCTGTTCGTACTGCATTTTCTGGAAAATGCGTTAGTGTCAGGCTTACATTCATATTGATGAATACGAAGCCCAGATAGAATCACGTCGGGCATGATAATGTGGTGGTGCTTTTGTGGCTCCTTAGTGCCGGGTGTGAATTCCTGGTGCCGGGTAGGAGAGAGACCTAGTTCTCTTTGTGGCTTCTTAGCGTCGGGCAAAATTATAATTTCTCCAGGTGTAAAACTATATATGTACCCTCTATATTGGCTTAAAGTCGGGCACAACTTGGTGAAGCCCGACACAATTTATATATGTGCTATGTGTATTGATGTGTTTGATGATGATTGTGAGTTGTGTGGTGTTCATAGATGGCTATGGTACGATTAAGTATGGATGGTGTGTGTTTGGATGAATTGATGTACGAGTGTGGCTGAATGTGGCTTATTATTATCAATTGTGCGCATTGGCATTGATAGAAAGGATGAAAGTATGAGGTGACATGGCATGAGCATTGGTGTACGTTGCATACACATTTACCCTAGCCATAAGTATAGTGATTCAAAGGGGATGTATCCTTATACACTAGTCATAAGTGGTGATTAACAGTGTAACACCAGTCATAAGTGATGTAAACAGTGTGGGATGCAATATTTATACACTAACCATAACTGGTGATTAACTTTGTGACACCAATCATAAGTGGTGTAAATAGTGTGGCCATGTGTGGCGGTACCTGAGGAGATCGATTGACAAAGTTTGTCCATTGTGTGCCATTTTAAGTTGATGCTTCTTAGAAGATTGCATTGCATATGCATTGACATGAACATGAGCATTACGCATGAGTTGTATGATGATACTAGTTGATGGATATGTGAAATGATAATATTATTGTGATTGGTTTCTACTATGAATTTCATAAGGGTTGGTTCTATGTTTGAGTTGAGTTCTTTCCTTGTATCGTACATGTGAATGTTTCTTTTTCTCACCCGTGTACTTTATGTTTGTTTTAAGTAATTGTGTACGTAATGGGGTCTGAGAGTTGAAGTGATGGGTTTGCTCTGATAATATGACATCGGGGCAATGGGATTAGTGTAGGAATTTATAATTCATTTTCATTTAATTTTTCCTTCTTGTTTAGATACAATTGCAAATCTTATGTTTCATAATTTTGTTTTAATTTGATTGGAGGTTTAGCGGCAGATTATATGTGAACCTATTTTACCTGCAAGTTTTTAATTGAATTTCGTCCTCATTTAATTACATTATTTGTCTGGGTAGAATTGGTGTCACAATTCCAATCATTCTATGACGAGTGTTGACTTATCCATCATAGAAAGTTGACATTCTATGACGGATAAATCGTCACCCACCATAAAATGTTTTGTTATTAGGACACAAGAGGGCATGGACCCATTCGTATTCTCACTATTTACTCTTCTTCTTTCTCTCTGATGAACTTGTACACGTTCTTACTATTTATTGTTCTAACGTTTCCTTCAATTGACACTTTTGATGGTTCTAGTGACCACCATGACTAAGACGAACACTCTTATTCGCGTCCAATAGCCAACACGAGCAAAAATGTTGAACCATTGTCTTGCTCTCAAGTTTGTTCTTGTGCTTTGGTACTCAAGCCTTGTGATACAATGTGTTGAATTTTGAGATTGAATATAATTAATATATAATCATTGTATTGAATTTTGAATTGTTCGTTTGGACAGTATGGAAAGATATACATTTTTATAGTTGATTAATATATATATATATATATACACTACCAAAAAATATGTATTTAACTGGGTTTTTTAATGAGGGTTATGCTAACCCTCGGGAACATAAGTAATTAACTGGGGTTTCAATAACCCTTGTTAAGTATTATTAAGTTACAGGGGTTAAAATTTAAAACCGTTGGTATATTTTAATAATATATTGTTTTTTTAATTTTTTTATTTTTGTAATGATAAATTTTTTTTTTCATTTCCCTCTCACTTATCTTTTGGTTTCCCTCTCTCACGAAAACGTAAGGCTTTGTAACTAAGAACACTCCTTCATCAGAAAAATGCAAATGACCTAGCCTCCCTCGACGCTCTCCAACTGCCTGTGATTTCTATAGCACCGAACAAGGTATGTTTTCCGCTCATCTTTTATCATTTGAAGACCGTAAGGCTTTGTAACTAAGAACACTCCTTCATCAGAAAAATGCAAATGACCTAGCCTCCCTCTCCGACGCTCTTCGACGTTCTCCGACTGCCTGCGATTTCTATAGCACCGAACAAGGTATGTTTTCCACTCACACTCTTGAGATTTAATATTGGAAAAATTCCCTGATCGTTGTTCATTTGGGGTTTTTTCGGATTATTTTCACTTTCAGTTTCATAATCTTTTGTTGCTCCATTTTGACCTAGCTGGTGAACGATCCTAATTCACGGTACAACAAACGAGAGTACCTTTGTTTGCTTTGCTGGAGATGCAACATAGAAGGTAATAGTTGGTGCCCTTTGTTGCTCCATTTTTACGTACATCATTCTTTTTTAGACATACTCAAATATTTTAATGTCATTAAAATGCGAAAACAAAAAGAATCTATATTTTTAGCTAAGAGATTCTTTACCAATATGGTTTCAAACTTAGTGTGTGAAGTTGGGTGGCAATAATATATGTATCTTTTTTTTTTTACTAATTTTATAAAAAGAAACCAAAGTCTCCAAGTTTTAATTTATATTTTAGCCCTGTTATACTTGTTTGGTATTCAAACAGGGGAGCACATTCATGTACAAGGAAGAAACAGGGGGATGTGACAATACTGTTAATTGCCAAACTTTGTGAGAGTGGAATGTGAAAGTGTTTTGCATTATTAGTGCAGCAGGTATTACTTCATCAGCAAACCCTATGCTTTAGTTTTTACTTTTTTGAGTATGATATATGTGTTGCTTAGATGTTGTTCTTTTCAGCGTTCTCGATTTGTTGGTTAGTTATATGTATACGTTGGTTTGTAAGGGTAATCCTCAATTTAGAAACCGGTTTTGAGTTATGCTCAAACTCGCTTTCTTAAGAGTTTGATATATAATTGTGGGTAGTGACAATACAAACAACAAAAGGCCTTATCACACTAGATGGGGTAGGCCACATGGATCACACGATGTTGATCCATTTGGATCGGTTAAACACGTATTGTGTGCATAGAAACAGAGTTCACACATTTCATCAGGGAACTGCAAGCCAATTCGCTAGTATCAGTTTGTAGTACCTTTGTGCACCGGGTTGCTGAAATTGGACAGTGAGTTTTGAACCTGTGTTTCTCAGGAGATGGTTTTGCACTTGTTGTTCGAAACTCAGAAATTGGTGAACCTATCAGCATTCACAAACGTGAGAAAGAGAAGGAACCGAAAAAAACTCAGAACCCCAAAACCTTTCAACAGTAGTGAGAGAGAGAGTGGGAGATAAAAAAATACAGTAGAGTCCCCAATCTCAAGGCACAACTTTAAGCTTTTATTAAAATTATGAGTTAATTATTCATTTATCTTGCCTTGGAAGTTAGCAAATTATTCATTTATAAAACGTGTTAAACAATTCTCTCCATTATTGATAGGTCAATATAAATTGAAGAAATATATACTTTTTTTTTGTGTTCACCATTTTTCTCATTAAAACTTAAATGAGCAATTGAAATCTAAGGGGTCTAGCTTGGTTGGTTGAGCAAAGTGTGTGAGCTGTTGTAAACACTTTTGATACAGTGTTTGTTACCAATATTGTTAAGCTTGTCATTTTCAATTCTGTTTTCACTAAAACATGGTGATGCTGCATATTGTCCTCTCAGAATATTTTCTCTTGGCTCCTAGCTACTAAACTAGTCTAAATTCTCCAACACAATTCTAAATTTTAAGCATTAGATCATGTGATCCAACTGTCAAAAAGGGAAATATGCCTTTTAACTAATCGTGGGTCCTCCAATTACTCATAGAAAGCATTTGATTGGTAGGTGAAATTGAAAAAAAAAATTTAAGGATAGGTAAAAAAAGAAAGCAATTAAAAAAGTTAAAGAAAAGTAGTAAACTCGGAAAGAAAAATGAATGGAAAGATAATTGATTTGAAAGAGATAATATGTTTAATTGATTAGCCTTGACCAGGACGTTCTTTGAGGTTGCAACAACAGCTACATCAGCAGCTTGGTTACTTGTGGCATCATCGCATGATTGAGCTGGAGAAGCACCAACTAGCTAGTTCACGCCCTTGCTGTCCAGCATTGGAATTAGAAGTCCCTTTAAACAGTGCATGTGCAGTATGAGCTGTTCCATTCAGTGGAGACAGTCCAGCTCCTGCTGCACCAACATGCTGTGCATGCACATCATCCAAGCCTCCTACTGTACCAAACTGCGCCAGTTTAGTGGCTGAATCAGTAGCTGCTTCACCAGCCAGCTGCCTTTTCTTTTGACGGAACATAGCTGGATCACCATGCTGGTTAACTTTGGATTTATCCGTTACATGATCAGTCCCTTCCTCCACACTTCACACAAGTAGGTTTCCTTACTAATTATTAATATTTTAAAAACTTCCATTTAAATACAACACCTTAATATTTTATTTATAATATTTATTGGTTGTTAGGAACCTTAAAGAAGCCTAACACATTGAAAAAAAAATAACTCAACACCTTTGTTGCATGCACATCATCCACAACCTAGTATTGAACCTCCACCCCCACTTGTACATCAATGTAGAACATTACCTTCCCCGACATGTCAACCTCGTAAGATATCTCACGTCACATTTTAATTTAGTTTTCAATATTCAGTTACATTAATTGCATGTGATATGATTCTTAACTTTTATTATTCTCATGGCTTTACAGGAACCTTAAAGTTGAGGTTATTTTCCACCAACAAAACTAACTCTGCACCTCAACTAAATCTGCCACCTCCACCTGAATCTCAATTTGATTCTCATCCTACACATCCACCTCAATCTCATAGTCAACCGACACATGCTTCTAAGCCTGATTCTCAACCTTCACTTGCATCACCATTTGGTTCTCAGCCTATACTTAGTAATGAACCAGAGTCTGACTTTGATAGTGAAGTGGAAGCAAATGAAAACATTGAAATTCAAAAATCGCAACCTATAGCTCGTAAGAGAGCCTAGACAGTTGATGTGATTGGTAAGCATTTTACAAGATTATTGTATGACCTAGTTTAGCAACATTTATTCAATCAATTGGGTCAATAAATAAAAATATACCATTAAATTAATTTTTTTTAACATATTTGATAATTTGTTAGATGACCAAGGCACAAAGAACACAAAGTCACTTACGGTGAATGATGTTTGGTCGTTGCCTTCTAATGAAAGGGTTGTTGTAGAATGGAATGATGAAGACCAAGCAATTGCAGATAGTGGAGCATTGTTAAATAGGTTCTTAGGTCACCTTGCAAGAGACTCTGATGTATTCCCTATCAGTTATACTAGTTGGAAGAAGATTCCTAAAGACTACAAGCAAAATGTACTTAAGGACATCATTCAAGTAAGTGGTTATGCATTTTACTTACATTATATATTCAATTGTGCTACAAATTGTCTCTAACTTTGATCGTCGCATACTTTGAAGGCTAAGTTTGAAGTTGAGCATGATCTTCACGTGGCTTATATCTTCAAATCACTTAACATAAAATAGAGAGAGCATCGTTAAGAATTGTGGCAACAAAGGGATGATGGAACTCATAATAGAGATCAATTGATTGCAATGGTCCCAGAAGGATTAAATAAAGATCAATGGGCATCTTTTGTAGACTATCGTTTAGATTCAAAAACTAAGGTAAAATTAAATTTTAATTTATGTTTGATTTTTACTTGTATTTACAAATTGTTTTTATGTCAAATATTAGGAAAAAGCCCAAAAAAATAAAGAGAATAGAAAAAAGCAAACAATTCCCCACACAGGTGGTTCCATGAGCATTGCACGCAAGAAGCAAAAGATGGTAAGCATATGCTTCTTAATTTTTAATAATGAAATAATACTTTCTCTTTTTTAAATATAATTCTTGTTTTTTTTTGGATTTTGTAGGAATTAGAGTGTGGCCGCAAAGTTAGTAGGGGAGAAATATGGATAGCAACACATAAACATGCTAATGGGGAATTCGTGAATGATGAAGCCAAAGAAATTGGAGTAAGTTCAACTATATTAATGCTAAAAATGCTCAATATTTTTTGAGGTTAACTTAACATGTTTCTTTGTGTTTTATGTAGGAAAAAATTGAATCATATGAATTGAGTGGAAGCATTTCAAAAGACATATCAAGTCAAGATTCCTTAGCTCAAACTTTAGGAAGTCAAGAACATTGTGGACGTGTTCGAGGATTAGGATTAGGACCTTGCCCATCCCGTGTGTTTGGACACACTGTACGCTCATATAGTGGGATATCCTCATTTTCTCCTTCTTGTAGAGAGTTACAAAATGAGGTTAGTAGTATGCTACAATTTCCTTTAGAATTTCAATGTTAGGTTTTAACTCCTTTAAATTGTTGTTTTAGCTTCTTTGGATCTCAAAAAATTAGAATATTGAATGGTACCTACTTGCATAAATCATTTATCATTAACTAATTAGATGTTATTCATTAAAATAAAGATTAGTTTTATGTCCCATTCTATAATTCTTGCTTTCTAATTTCATATTTGTCTTTCTTCTTGAAATAATATCTAGATAAACATCATTGATTGTGTTGTGCTCCTTGATAATCACCTAATTTATTGTTCCCAAGTTGTGCTTTAGCTTCTTTTGATTCCTAAAAAGGTAATATTTGTATAATAAGAATTTTTCATTGTAGATCTAATTTGAAGTCAATTTTAACAAAGTTTGTAATATTTTAGGTATACTTTGGTGATCTTGTTGGAATTTATGAGACTTTTTTTCATGTTGTCAACTATCTGTATAATTAAAACATTATTGTGGTTTAAAGTTTTGAAGAAAACAAATAAAATGTCACGTTTAATATTGGTATGATTTTCATTTCTACTTATGTTTTTATTTGTGTTGATTTTTCTTTTGAAACAGGTTATTGAATTGAAATCACAAATGGCTGAACAAAATCAGAAAATAGAGGAACAAAATAAAAGATTTGAGACAATGATGAATTTTTTTGCACAGAATTATCAAGGCAAAGGCTTCCTGACTTGCCTGTATTTCAATCTTCACCGGTAATATTTTAAATTTGAATTAATTTTATAAATATTTTAAAATATACTTTATATTTCTAACTAAGTTTTATATTTAATTATAGGTATCTGACCAAGGAAGTGCACAACCAATTAATGTCCCTAATCATTCTCCAACAAATTCTCAAGATAGAAAATAGGGATATATTTGTTAGGGAAAGATGTTGACCTTTTTGTTTTAGGAAAATCAATATTTTGTTGGATATGTTTTTATTACTTCTTAAAAAGTCATTTTGAATGTTACTAAACTATGGATGTTGCTTGTTAGGAATTTTTTTGGATGACTTGTTTATGTACATTTGCTTATTAATATATTAAATTTGTGGATTGTTTGTTCATTTTATTTTTTAATATTTATATAACTTGTGCATTTCAAAATTTATATATAGATTGAAATATTATACATGGTTAAAAACCATTTATAAGCTACAGGGATTTAAAAATTACAAATACAAACAAGATATTAAAAATATAGTGTGGCATTAACGAGGGTTCACAACCCCTGATAAATTATGGAATTATATAAACAGCAGGTTATGTGCCAACATTAACGGGGGTTTAAAGCCCGTAGTAAATTAACAGTCAAAATTGATGATGGTGTTAACGGGGGTTTACAACCCCTGGTAGACTATGTCGTTAACGAGGGTTTCAAAACCGCGGGTATTCTATGCATTTCCGGGGGTTGTTAAAAACCGCTGGTAAATCGCTTGCCACGGATGCTTTCCCGGCGAAAATCACAACTGCAGGAAATGCATTTTCCGGAGGTTTTAACCGCGGGTAATGCCAAAAATAACCCACGTTAACTCTATTTTTTCTTGTAGTGATATATATATAGAAAGAGAGAGAGAGAGAGATAGAGAGAGAGAGAGAGAGAGAGAGGTTAAGTCTCATTTTAAATTTGATAAGATTTCAATTGACTATATTTCTTGTTGTTCTCAGGGTACATGCTTAATTGTGGTGAAATTGATGTCATCAATTTCATTTTGTGTACTTAGAGACCAATGCAAAATACTATCAAAACTTTGTCAAATTTAATTTATAAGACTTTACCTTTAGGTATTAATCAAGTATAAATAATTATCTTTCTGGATGAAATGTTTACGCATAAGTGTTGAATATGAGAATGGAGTGGAAAAGTTTCTTTAGTTTGCACAAAGGAATATTATAGATAGTAATGGAAGGTTATACTGTCCTTGTGTAAATTGTTTCAATTTGCAAAGTCAACCAATAGACATTATACATGTTTTGTATGATGGGTTTCTAAAAAACTACATAGTATAAACATGGTGTGGTGAATTATTAGACATGCCATGCATAGAAGCTCATCAAACACAAAAGAACAAGTCTATTTAAAGATCGATGATCGATTAGAGAACATGATTTGTGATGTTGGGCCTGATTCTTTCAAACACACACATTTGCATGATAGTTTGTGCACTAATGCTAAGAAACCATTGTATCCAGATTGTGCTAGTTTTTCACGATTGTCTATCATGTTAATATTGATCAATCTTAAAATAAAAAAGGATAGATTGATAAAAATTTCACATAATTACTTGAGTTGTTGAGTAACATGCTTCCCGAAGGTAACACGTTGCCAACACATACTTATAATGCAAAAAAAGATAATGTCTGATGGGTATGGAGTGTAAAAAAAAATTCATTCATGTCCCAACAATTGCACTTTGTACAAAAAATAGTTTGATAGCTTACATGAGTGTCTACAGTGTGGGGTATCACGATACGATACAAACTAAAGGAAAGTGACTCTAAAAGTGGGGTGAGCAAAGGTCCTTCTACGAAGATATTATGGTATCTTCCTATTTTTCCAAGGTTGAAGCATTTATTTGCTAATGTCCATGATACCAAAAACATTAGGTGACATGCAAATGGATGAAAGAAAAATGGACAACTGAAGCATCTAATTAATTCTTTGCAATGAAAAAAAACAGATTAGATGTTTCCATATTTCGGCAATGATCCAAAAAACCTTAGGCTTGAATTTGCTACAAATGGGATAAATCCATATGGAAACCTAAATAATAAACATAGTTCATGGCCTATATTGATAGTGATTCACAATTTACCTCCATGGTTGTGCATGAAGATTAAATATATGATGTTATTTATGATAATTTTAGGTCCAAGACAACCAGGAAATGATGAGATAAATCCAAAAAACCTTAGGCTTAGACTTGCTACAAATGGGATGAATTCATATGGTAACCTAAGCAGTAAACATGGTTCATGGCCTATATTGGTAGTTATTTACAACTTACCTTCATGGTTGTGCATGAAGTGTAAATATGTGATGGTATGTATGATGATTTTGAGTACAAGACAACTAGAAAATGATAGTCGTGTTTATCTAAGACCCTTGGTTGAGAATTTGAGGATGTTGTGGGAGGAAGCAGTTGATGTGTTTGATGGTTTTTTTGGCAAAACTTTTAAGCTGTGTGTCATGTTGTTTTGCACAATCAATGACTTTCCTACTTATGACAACTTAAATGATTACAATGTTAAGGTACACAAAGCTTGCCCTATATGTGAAAATGGCACATGTCACCATCAATTGTATTATAAAAGAAAACTAGTTTACCTAAGACATCAAAGATTTCTTAGTTGTAATCATCATTGACACGGATTAAAGAAAGCATTTAATGGTCTTTAGAAAAATGAAGTAGCTCCAACACCCTCAACTGGTAACCAAGTTTATGAATGGGTGAAGAATTTAATTGTGGTGATTGGGAAGAATGAAAAACAACCAATTGATAAATACATATGGAAGAAAATGTTGTTACTTTTTTATCTACCATATTGGAAGATACTTGATGTCAAACATTGTATAGATGTTAGACATTGTATATATTTCATACCTGGGGGAAAATGTTTGTGATAATGTTATTGAAGCACTTCTAAAAATTCATGGGAAGACAAAGGATGGTGTAAATGCTCATTTAGATATAGTTGACATAGGTATAAGAGAACAATTAGCTTAGCAAATTCATGGTAAGCAGACATTTTTGCCCCCTGTAGACACCTAATTTCGTTCGGGGGCATACAAACAACAAGATAAGACATCAGAGGGCCCAAAAGTCCTAATCAACTATTTTTAGTGACCTGGAACGGGCCGTTCCAAAATCAGAACGGGTCGTTCCCAAGTCCGGAATGGGCCGTTCTTGAATTGAAACGGGCCTTTCCGAGACTCCTAAAAGGCCTAACAATTGTAGGTTGGAACGGGCCGTTCCAGACCAGAACGGGATGTTCCAAACCAATCAAAGGGCCTAAAAACTTGGTCTGAAATGGGCCATTCCTAAACTAGAACGGGCCGTTCCAAAAGGTTAAAAGACCTAACAAACCTAGTTTGGAACGGGCCATTCTAGGAAGGGAGTTTAGTGTTAATTTGTACCCGGAACGGGCCATTCTCATTTCAGAACGGACCGTTCTGGTTTCCTGAATGGACCGTTCTGATTTCAAAATGGGTCATTCTAGGGTGCAAAATTAAGACATAACGTTCGGATCCAGAACGGGCCGTTCTGAATTCAGAACGGGCCATTCCGGCCCACATATGATGCCTATAGATAGAAATCTCGGGTACAGTTCTCAAAGATCTCAAATTTCGTCCAAAACTCTTTAGAGCTCGAAATTTCTCTCTCTCTCTCTTATTGTATTTCTTGAGTTTTGTGAGGCTTATTGTAGTGTGAAAGGTTGCCACAAAGCACCTAAAATCTCCATATTTGAAGATTCAATAGAGCTCATTCAAGAGGTATTTCAGTCAATCTTCTTCTCTCCCTTTTATTTCTTATATTTGATAAACATTATTATAATAAAAGCAATCATGTAGACATTTTAGGGTCAATTGTATAATTTAAATTTCAAGCATGTAAATAGTCATTAATAAAAGGGAATTTAATATTTATATTATTATTGTTTATAATGCTAACTTCATCATAGGGTACCGATTAAGGGCGTTGTAGGGGTGCTTAATATCTTCCCTACACGTAACCGACCCCCGAACCCAATTCTGGTTATCAAGGTCATTATTGAACTTTTAAAAAAACCTTTTCTTTTTCCAATATTTTGAGTAAAACATTGGTGGAGACTCCATGAACCTATTTTCAAAACCATTAATTAGGGATTAGTCTGGTGTCCGGGCATTCCCTAATTGATGAGATCTTTAAAAGGATGTCTAAACCATAGGTCGCGAGATCAAAAATTTTCGAATTGCGACAGATGGCGACTCCACTAGGGACGTTTAAAGAGGGTCAGGCCCATTTAATTGATGAAGTTAATAAAATAAAAATAATAATTTAAATATTTTCCCCTTTATTTTATTTGTTTTATTTGTTTGGCTTTAATATTTGTTTGCTTGTTTAAATTCTGCACCTGTTTGAATAAAATTATACACAATCCTTTGCACACAACAGTTCCCCCTACACCCGGGGGCATGAGGGTAATAAGCATAGGGAGTGGTTGACGTACGACTGGCCCAAGTTTGGCCTTGGAGCCTGCGAGCCTTGTCGAAAATCACACTCAAGGTGATAACCGGTTACTCTAGCCCAAAATACTACGACAAACCTTAGAGTTTTCCAGGTGACGGTGACAGAGATACTGGGTCCCTATAATGGGGGCACCTTGGGGGCCTTAAGACCAGTGAGATTAGAACTGTCCTATACAATGCACTTTTCTTGTAGGGACCACAGACCAAGGATTTAAACGTGACTGTTCGCGGGTGTACATTTGTTTGAGCATATGTGTGTTGCATTTGTTTATGTTTATTTATTTCAAATGGATAAGAATTACAAACAAATAGATATTAATAAAAAAAATATGAAAAAAAAATTTAACTCCCTTCTATATACCTAAACCTCAAAACATCATATAGGATAGTTTATTTCAAAAAAAAAAAACAAATAAATATATATATAGCAAAAATCATGCATCATAACCTTAGTAAAAAAATGATAAAATTTAGGCAGAAAACAAATATCATGCATCTTTTAGTTTAGCATTCATTAGAAAATGGAAGGCACATAGTATGCAAAGATTTTTGAGAAAGGAGAACATTCTAAAGTACAAGAATCGTGTGCTCTTATACTAAGGAGGCCTACTAGACTTTGGACTCTTGACATCCTTTCAACAGAAGGCAAAGTCTACATCTTCTCAGACTTCTTCCAATCTAGAAAGATGTCATTCCTCAATTCAAATAGGATATTATTTGAAATTTCGAAAAGGAGGCACACAAAAAAGTAAATTGAAACAAAAAAAAAAGGAATTTGCTTCAAAAGAACATAGTTTGGAAAGCTAAAGAAAACTCCCCTGATGAAAGAGAAATCATGAACCTAGGGAGTTTAAAAAAAATTGATGATAAGCTCCCTTACACCTCCAATTCGTTATCAAATCACTACAAACTGCTTCTTTCTTCTCTGACTCATCAACCTCGTCAATAAAGATGAAAATTTTGGCAATCACCAAAATAGTGGTAAACCCGAAGATCCTATTGACGGTTACTTCTGATGGGAATAGAAAGAAGAGAATCTGAGAAGAAATAAGAACTAATTGCAAATCAACGAACGAGCAAGCATGTCTATAGGGACTTATTCAAGCATTAGCTTTTGTAGCCTGTTACAACATCGTCAAAGTGCACCGAAAGATTTGTACAAAGAGTGTTCTCTAAACAAACAAATCAATGAGAATGATATTTGTTGAATTTCTCAATCACCTTTGCATCCTATTTTGCACTTCATATAGATAATATGTCTTCCTTGTAAATAATAAATAAGAATAAAAAGGGAAACCTAACATGTGCGTGTTAATCAAATAATGAGATCACTGGTAATCAAGTGCAAACTCGATACATCAATTGGAAGCACTTAAGAAACCAGTAATTACGCAAGAAGATTGGGGTGCATAACACGCCCAAATCGACGATTCAAACACCGAGACTTTCCCATGCGAAAATGACAATTGCCCTCCGGGATAGGAGGAATGATCAAGAATGGACGAATCCTTGCTTCTAGGGAATTACAAGACAAAATCCAATTGAAAAATAAAGGCATTGCATGACAAAAATTCGCTAGGACGAAAACCCGTAAAGGGGGGTCCTAGGAAAAAATTAGGGTAAAGGCGGCTTGAGTATTCCCTTTAGAAAGCAAGAATTTATAAAGGTTTGACACCGAAGTCGAAACACTCACATTTAAGCAAGTGGGAATGCATTCCTAACATAGTTCAACCAATCGTCAACCATCCTCTCTAGGGGGCAACCTCGGTTAATCTCTCTGTGTACGAATCATGAACTCAGGGCATGCCCGGGCCTCCAAGCTTTGCTAAAGGGGCACGTGTAAATTGGAAGTACTGTTTTAAATGCCATAACATTCTTTCATTTCTCTTCTCCCTTTAAATATTCACTCTAAGCCTCATCCATTAACCCTTAATAAACAAGATGTATTTGCGACAAAGATGTTACTCAATAATAGCATGGAAAGGATAACAAAGGAACAATCAGGAATCCAAACATGACTGGGTTTAATAAAAATAGGGCATCCCATACAAACGCTGCAAAAATGAAAGCCCGGTAGAAACCCACCAAGGGAGCTGCGCAAAAGTTAGGGCAAGATCTACTAGGCAACCCACAATCAAAAAGGGTAACCTAGGCAAAAGTAAGGATCAAAAGAAAATGTCCGCTAAGGAACACATCTCAAGTAACCTAGGCAAAAGTTAGGAAATCAAAGCAGCGACCTGAGTTGAAAATCGAAAGGCGGCTCAGGGGATCATCTAAACAAAGCACAACCCCAAGTCATCACTCCACTTTCCAAAAAGGCTAAAACACAATGATAGCTTCCTTGCAGCAAATATGTTTTGTTTAATAACCCTAAACACCAAAGCCTACCTTGGCCAGCCCTTCTTCTAAAAAAACCCTTTTTGAAAAATCCCTTCTAACAACCCTTTTGAAAAAAAACAAAATAATAATAATAACATTCCTTCCTTCTTTTCTCTTGACCCTTATGGCATTAAAATGGTACCAAAAGGATACACGAAAAATGCACAGTGGACACTCACAAAGAGAAGACAGAGATGTCCCCAAAAGGAGTTTGAAGACGCTTGACTATACATCGACTAGATAATCAAGGAGCCACTGAAACCTTGAGTTCAAAAGAACATATCCCAACAATAATCACAAACGGCATGGATAAAAAGGAATCATCAACATTAACCTTAACGCACACAGGTTAATTTCCCGACATTAAAATAAAAAAAAATTGAATTGCATGTTTAGGACTAAACACATGAGCATAAATTGCATCGCATACATATGAGGTAGGGGCATATGGAAGGGCGTTATACAAAAAAAATGGAATAAATAAAAGAATCATTCTTGTCTTGCATTTTCATTGCATCCATGCATCCATGCATGCTACTTGCTATGGGTCAGAAGAAGTCATCAGAACAAAGCACTCGTAAAATCTCAATAGCCAAGCATGAGTCAAAGCGGTGTCAAATGGCAACCCCAAGTGATTTTATGTGCCCACTAAGCAAAGACATATCAATAGTGGAATAGAATGAAATCGACCGAATAAGCAAAACCATACGCATGAAGAGGCCATTGTGCCCTACTCCTCAACTAAATGAAGGATGATCCAAGAAAATGTCAAGATCAGGAATGACTTCCTAACCAAAGCCAGGAGTGGCTTCCAAAATAATACTCATCAATAAAGATTCAGCAAATAACATCATCATGGGATGTGATCCCTCCACCAATGATGAAAACAAAATATAAAATCAAAAAAGGCAAGCTTCGTACATGTTGAAAAAGCCGAAGCATTTAGAAAAATAAAACAGAAAAAAAGGCAAGCTTCGTGCATGATGAAAAAGTCGAAGCCTTTAGAAAAATAAAACAGAAAAAAAAAAGGCAAGCTTTGTACATGTTAAAAAAGTTGAAGCTAAGAAAACAAAATTTTAAAAAAATCCTATTACAAGCAGGCGCCTGGAGAGGCATTACAATACTCACATGGCAGGGATAACACCAAAATCCTTGTCATCCATCTATTTTTTCCCACCAATACAAGGGCACATCAAGCGTCTCCTGCCCATCCTCCTTAGGGCAATTTTCCATCCAACAACACCAACGAGAAGACATCAAGTACAAGATCGGTAAGGGTTGCTAGACCCCCAAAACTAGTACAAGATCGGTAAGGGTTGCTAGATCCCTAAAACTAGTACAAGATCGGTAAGGGTTGCTAGATCTCCAAAACTAGTACAAGATCGGTAAGGGTTGCTAGACCCCCAAAACTAGTCCAAGATCGGTAAGGGTTGCTAGATCCCTATAACTAGTACAAGCTAGATCCCCAAAACTAGTACAAGATCGGGGTAAGGTTTGCTAGATCCCCAAAACTAGTACAAGATCGGTAAGGGTTGCTAGATCCCTAAAACTAGTACAAGATCGGTAAGGGTTGCTAGATCCTCAAAACTAGTACAAGATCAGAAAGGGTTGTTAGATCCCTAAAAGTAGTGCAAGATTAGAAAGGATTGCTAGATCCCTAAAACTAGTGCAAGATCGATAAGGGTTTCTAGATTCCCAAAACTAGTACAAGATCTTAGATCAGTAAGGGTTGCTAGATCCCTAAAACTAGTACAAGATCGGTAAGGGTTGCTAGATCCCCAAAACTAGTACAAGATTGGTAAGGGTTGCTAGATCCCTAAAACTAGTACAAGATCGGTAAGGGTTGCTAGATCCCCAAAATTAGTACAAGATCAGTAAGGGTTGCTAGACCCTAAAACTAGCATTGGGTCGGCTGAAGCCCTAAATATCAGTCCAGCCTGGAGAGGCTGAGCTCAGAATATATTCCCTCTTTAACAAGCTACAAATAAATAAACACACTACCATGAGACAAGCAAAAGTAGTAGGAAGCATCTACATCAAGACCAGAAGCCTAGATGTTTCAGTTTACCATCCTTGAACACCCAACAAAGCATAACCCAACACTCAGTTGCTTCAAAGGGCAAGGATATAGGAAAGCACCATCTACTCGAAGGAAATGATGTAGGGGGCATTTACACTATTGAAGTAAAGGAAAAGATTCAGACATAGCAAGCGACATGGGGCATTCACATGGATCTTGAAGCCTAGATGTTTCGGTTTACCATCCTTGACACCCAACAGAACATACAACCCAACACTCAGTTGCTCCAAGGGGCAAGGATATAGGGAATACCGTCTACCCGAAGGAAACAACGTGAAGGTATCTATTTTCAAAACAAGAGTGAAGATCTGAGTTTTCACCTCACTATTACAAGAGAAACAATGGAGCTTCTACTCGAAGACTGAAAATCAGGTGTATAGTTTGTCAACCTTGTTACCCAATAGAGTACGCAACCAATGCTCAACTGCTCTAAAGGGTAAGGATACGAGCAAATACACATGTCCAAGGGAAGCAACGTAGAAGCATCAACACAGAGACAAAAAGAAGACTCGGACGAAATGTCTACGTCTTTACTTGCCTTTGGAAAAGCAACACAGCTATTCCAAAGGACAAGTAAAGAGGGGCAGCTGTGGACACCCAATTTTGTCCGGGAGCATACAAACAACAAGATAGGATATCAGAGGGCCCAAAAGCCCAAATCAACTATTTTTAGTGGCCCAGAACGGGCCGTTCCAAAATCAAAACGGGTTGTTCTTGAATTGGAACGGGCCGTTTCGAGACTCCTAAAAGGCCTAACAATTGTAGGTTGGAACGGGCCATTCCAGACCAGAACGGGACGTTCCAAACCAATCAAAGGGCCTAAAAAACTTGGTCTGGAATGGGCCATTCCTAAACCAAAATGGGTCGTTCCAAAAGGTTAAAAGACCTAACAAACCTAGTTTGGAATGGGCCATTCTGGGAAGGGAATTTAGTGTTAATTTGTACCCCGGAACAGGCCGTTCTCATTTCAAAATGAGTCCTTCTGGTTTCCTGAATGGACCTTCTGATTTTAAAACGAGTCGTTCTAGGGTGCAAAATTAACACATAACGTTCGGATCTAGAACGAGCCGTTCCGAATCCAGAATGGGCCGTTCCGACCCACATATGATGCCTATAAATAGAAATCTCGGGCACAGTTCCTAGGGCTCCCAAATTTCATCCAAAACTTCTTAGAGCTCGAAATTTCTCTCTCTCTCTCTCCTATTGTATTTCTTGAGTTTTGTGAGGCTTATTGTAGTGTGAAAGGTTGCCACAAAGCACCTAAAATCTCCATATTTGAAGATTCAATAGAGCTCGTTCAAGAGGTATTTCAGTCAATCTTCTTCTCTCCCTTTTATTTCTTATATTTGATAAACATTGTTATAATAAAAGCAATCATGTAGACATTTTAGGGTCAATTGTATAATTTAAATTTCAAGCATGTAAATAATCATTAATAAAAGGGGATTTAATATTTATATTATTATTGTTTATAATGCTAACTTCATCATAGGGTACCGATTAAGGGCGTTGTAGGGGTTCTTAATACCTTCCCTACACGTAACCAACCCCTGAACCCAATTCTGGTTATCAAGGCCATTATTGGACTTTTAAAAAAACCTTTTTTTTTTCAATGTTTTGAGTAAAACATTGGTGGCGACTCCATGAACCTATTTTCAAAACCATTAATTAGGGATTAGTCTGGTGTCCGGGCATTCCCTAATTGATGAGATCTTTAAAAGGATGTCTAAACCATAGGTCGCGAGATCGGAAATTTTCAGGTTGTGACACCCCCAACATGTCATATGTTTTCTTAAAAAGAAAAGAAAAGTTTTTATGAGTGTTTATAGGGTGTGAAGGTTGCAAGTGGTTATACTTTCAATGTTAAGAGGCGTGTCTCATCAAAGATCTTAAATTATTAGGTTTAAAGTCTCACGATTGTCACGTATTGATACAACAGTTGCTCCATGTGGCCATTCAGGACATATTACCGAAGAATTTTAGACATGCCATTACTAGATTATGTTTCTTCTTTAATGCAATTTGTAGTAAAGTGGTTGATCCTAAAAACTTGATGAGTTAGAAAATGAAGCAATTAGAAAACGCATATTACCTAAGAATGTTAGACATGCCATCACTAGATTGTGTTTCTTATTTAATGCAATTTGTATGTTGGGGTTGGGTACGATATCATTAAATACATGTTCTTTACCCTAAAATAAGATCTAAAAAGTACCATGCAAAACAAGGGGGTTAAGGTGGTTGTTGAGTCATAATATTTCTCAACTTCTAAAGACCTTAACCCTATTACAACCTCTTTATGTTACTTTGGAGTCATTTAAGACATATGGTTGGTCGATTACACAAGTTTTAGCGCGCTAGTTATTAAGTGTAAATGAGTTGAGAATAACACTAGATTTAAAATCGATGATCTAGGTTTTACCTTAGTTAACCTAGAGAAGGAAGGTTTAAAAGACGAGTCATTCATCATGGCAAACTAAGCAAAACAAGTGTTTTATGTTACTGATCTTGCTAACAAAATTTGGTCAATTGTTCTACAAAGAAAAAGATGCATGGTATTGATGACTATGAAGATTCAATACTTGACATTTGTGAGACTCTTTCTTTCTCCACACATATGCCTAAGTTGAATATGGACAACGACAATGACATTGTACATGCTACATATGATAACCATGATGAAAGATTGTGGGAGAATATTCAGACTCAAAACCAATTAACAAGTTTTAGTATATTGTCCCCAAAGTAAGTCAATTATTAACTAAATAGTAGTTAGAGTTCAATTAAAATATATTTTAAGTATGATTTATTTATGTTTTATATTATAGTACCTACATCACGCTAGTAATCATGACTATGATTTTTATGTGATGAAGCATATGCTCACCATCATTACCAGCAACATTAAGGACTTGGAGAGAGAAGTAATACATTTTTAATTCCAACTTATTGCTTTAAATGATTATATAACAATGTAATGATCGACTAATGTTTAATTTATCTTTATTTTGAATTAATTGTGTAAGTATTCAAAAATTCACATTCATTTTTTTTATGATGACATAGAAGATATCTGTACCAAATGGACATCTTTTTTTTTTTAGGTTACTCAGGATTGATTCATTTTATCCTTTTGGTACATATATATTTGTGTACATTGTTTTAGTTTTATTTTATACATTGTTATTAATTAATGACAATTATTATTAAATTTATGATTAATAGCTATGAAAGTTAATTTATACATTATTTTAATTTAAATGATATATTATATATATTGTATAGATTAGTATTGAACTAGACAACAATATGCTAAATTAAACTACTTGGATATATATATATATGTTATGCAAGTTTAGAAATCAAAAATTGAGTAGTATATTAAAAAAATTCATATTCTATGGTAGGTTTGTCGTTATCCATCATAGAATGTACATATTTTTTGACAGTTGTGACCACACCCTTCATAGAATGTGTGCATTCTGTGATAGGTAACTCCACACCCTTCATAGAATATGCACATTCTATGACGAGTAACATCACACCCTGAATGTGGGTGACCACCCGACATAGAATGTGAACTTTTTATGTCGCATGTTAACCTGTCATAGAATATCCGAAACACCCATCATGGAATGTCTATCCTATTGTAGTATCATACTCACATCTGAAACACCCATCATGGAATGTTAACCCGACATTTTATATCATCATAATTTATGTCGCATCCTGAGTCAACATAGAATATTTGAAACACACATCATGGAATATCTATCCTATAGTAGTATCATACTCATAAGACCTATATCATACTTAATCATTACATGTGTACTATACTTACGATACATACTTCATACTCATAATACCTATATCATACTCAATTGTTACTCACATTTCATACCATATAAATTCCTAATCAATTATGTCATCCCATTATACATGTCGTAATATCAATCCATTCACATTCTTCATCACACTTTATTATACACACCGCACTAATTAACAATTATAGTGCAAAAACTATCATCATGCATCCTTCATGTAATAGACTTTGTGCAACACTTTATCTCAAGGACTCAACTCATATGCTCATCCCATTCGCTTAACACATCACCTTAATACCAATCTCATGCATACACATTATCATTTGATAAATCTCGTGCATACACATTATCATCATGTAAATCTTATACATACACATTAACATCATTTCATTCTTATATCACGCATTAAAATCATCTCACATCTGATCATTCACCAATGTTTCAAATGTTACAACAAATTTCTCAAGTCAACATTAACATCCCATTACATTACACATAACCATCTCATATCATATCATGTATAATCATATATATCACGTATAAATTTGTCATGTTATGCATAAAAATTTCGTATCACTCACATTGCATGGAAACATCTCATATTACACTTCATTGTCCTTAGTGTCATGCCTGACAGTGCTTGTACTACACCCAACGCCATCCTCATAGAGAACACACATTTCTCTCTAGAAGGACTACATTCGATGTCACCCAGTTCACACCCAACAAATTAACCACAAAGACTTCCCTGGAGCTTCCATCCCCAACGTCCTAGCCACAAAGAGCAATTTGTGCTCTCAATCGCACTCACGTCTAGTGCCCTTATTCGTGCACAGCATCACATCAGTTCATGACGACTATAGAACTTGTGAATTTCGCACCACCATTACAAGTTCCTTAATTCTCATATTAATCGACAAAGTCATTAATTTAAGGTCCCTTATCACTTGTCATGTCATTACATACTCAATTTACACCTCAATTTCTCAAAATCCTTTGTTATCACTCATCTTTATATTGCTTTATTAACACTATAAATAAGGGTTTTCATAGGCAAAAAAAGAGCCTTAAATCTCCAATTCAACAAATTAATTGACTCCCAAAAATCCTCACTCCCTCTTACCTATGTGAACACTTGTTTAAGGATGAAAATTTGTTCACACATCTTTGCGTTCTTCAATTTCAAAGGGTGAGAAGGATAAGAAGCATAAGCATAAATCCCAATTGTAACTTCAGATTCTTTTTAAAAGGATAACCGTTGACCTCACTATAACTCTTATGGTTAACTCTTTTAACTCTAGTTACAAAATCCTTCTCTCACATTTAAACAAAATAATAACTTACATGATCTATAACATAAAACACTTCTTTAATAATCATTATGCAAAAAAATTCTCAATCTTTAATTAATTAAAAACACTTCTAATTACGTAAAAGTCTTTAATTATTTTCAAAATCCACTTAACTTAAAACTCTTTTATAAATTTTAGAAAATTTGGAATATTACAGTGGAGCTTTAAAAAGTTCTTTTCAAAAAGTTATGTTCATGATACTTGAAAAATAGCTTCCTCAGAATAAACCTCACACAAGTGTCATTGCAATATGACAGAAAATTGAAATTATTTTTTGGATCAAAAAGTATGTTCCCTCAACTTTTGAGTTATTAGGAATTAAAAACCCCTAAAAACACTAAAAAATGAAAATAAAAGGTTAATTATTATATTAAATTTACATATCAAGCATAATAAATAAAAAAAATCATTGTAATGTCTTGGTATACAATCAGCATAGGCTAACGAAAGTATCTAACGATGTTAGTAATTCGAAATTTAATTAATTACAAAATTTTAAAATTATAAGCACTTTTTAAAAATATTTTTTTTATTATTAGTACTTAATTAAAAATTTAATAAAACTATATTAGGAACTTGCAAATTAATTTAGCCTAAAAATATATATTTAAAAAATACGTAAGAAAGGGAAAAAATAATATTCGTATATGTTTGTAATATATTTGTAAATGTTTTCCATTTCCTCTCTTAAATTTCCGACCATATCAGAATATATAACTTGGCTTGTTGAAAGGGAAAGAAAAGAGTAGACTACCCATTGAGTATATGGAGAAAACAATATTCATCGTACGAGATAAAGCAACCACACCGAAGACAATAGGGAAAAAAATGAAAAATATATTGATGGGACAAAAGCAGATGCTAAGGAGGAAAACATATATAGGGATGTGTCATGTATGCATTATTGAGCAAAAACCAAACAAGTGCAGTTAAACTCTCTTAATCATGGCACGAGATGGGGACCCTCATGTGGTTGGGGGTGTGATTGAGGATGTTTTGAATCCTTTCACAAGCTCGATTTCTCTCACTATTTTCTTCAATAACAAAGCCATTAGCAATGGTTTGGAACTGAGGCCCTCTCATGTTGTTAACCAACCAAGGGTTATTGTTGGTGGTGAGGACCTAAGGACCTTCTACACACTGGTAAGTATGACTAAGTTGTTAACACCTGACATTTGCTTGTTTTTTCGTTCTACATAAAAAAATTTGTTTGAGTTTCAGGTTATTGTGGATGCAGATGCACCTAGCCCTATTAACCCTACCTTGAGGGAATATCTGCACTGGTGAGTTATCTGTCTTTAGTACAAGCATAGATGAAATTCCAAAATTCATTAGGAATGATTATATCTTAGGTTTATACTATACAATAACGCCTAAAATTAATTGCATACATGTACACAAATTTACGTTGAAATATATGTGCATGCTCAAATTTTATTAAAAAAATAAAATAAATAAATATAAATTCGTTTGTTATTAATTTTCTCTCTTTGACAAATGGTAGGATGGTAATTGATATTCCAACTGCCACAAATGCTGGCTTTGGTAAGTAAGAATTCCATGTCCATGACTGTATATTAAGTTGTGTTGCACGTATACTGATGTAGCTATCAATTTGAAATTAATTTAACTGTTGTGTGTGTGGATTAAATGATGAGTAAGGGTAATATTTACTAAACTTATGATGACACTCATAGAGCTCATTCCAATTCTATTATTCTGGATTCTACTCTTGGATCCATACCAAATTAACACTTGTTTGAATCAGTTATTGGTCACTTAATCGAACCATCGAGTATCCATCCAAGGTCAATTCAATTGATTAGTCAATGGTCACTTGATCGAACCATCGGGTATCCATCTAAGATTAATTCTATTGGTTAATACTTGTTTGAACTAGTCATTGATCACTTGATTGAACCATTGGACATCCATATCCAAAATACTTGTTTGAACTAGTCATTGGTTACTTGATTGAACCATTGGATGTTCATCCAAAATACTTGTTTGAATTAGTCATTGGTCAATTGATTGAACCATTGGGTATCCATCCAAAATATTTGTTTGAAACGGTCATTGGTTACTTGATTGAACCATCAAGTATCCATCCAAGATTAGTTCTATTGATTAATACTTATTTGAGCCGATCATTTGTTACTTAATTAAACTATTGAATAGTAAGTAAATCACATAAGTGAATTTGATACAATAATATAACTATAAACCCTTAAAGTATTAAGTAAATTTTTCTCATTTATATATTATTCAACATATTCAACGTTAATTGATGTGAGACTCACTTTATTCTTAAACTCTATAACAAAACCCTTATTATGTTATCTTTTCAAATTCAATCCCATACCTAAACTTTATAATTTAATTCCTCGTTGATCTAAGTCTATATATGGAGATATATTTTAGAATATATTATTTGGAATAATTTAAAAGGAAATTCATTTAAGTTGATAAAAATTGATTATAACTTATATAATTTTAAGTTTGATGTTTAAATTTATATTATATAAATACATGATTAAGTTATTTATTCAAATATATCTTTAATTAATCCTCGTGAGATGAATTTGAGGCAAATTTTAATTACTGAAGAGCTAACTAATTAATGGAAGTAGATTGGATGAATCCGTATGTTTTGGTAGATTAAAATAAGGATAAGGATATCAGTAGTGAGGGACTTAAATATGCGATTTTCTGCCAATAAAAGTATTATATTTCTTGTAAGTGTACTATAATTATTTTGCAACTGTATGTGGATTTTTTTTATTTTTTTATTTTTTCGTAGGCCAGATAAACCATTGTCATGCTATAGTACATTTCCATATAGACTTGAGTACTGCTAACTAGTACGAAGATAATAAGGACGAGCTACGGACGAATAGATGTGTCGATATTTTATTGGATGAGTTTAAATACAAATATAAAATAAAAGTAAATTTGACAGAAATCATGTGGGTAAGTTATCGTATACTGATTTGGTCAGATTGATGCGCTATTTATTCGTACCATTATGAATTTTCCTTCTATGTTATATAATAGCTGACACCATAATAATTAACAAAAAGAAAGTAATTGCTACATATGATTTTTAAACAAATTAGAAATGTTCTCTCTATAACTTGCCAAAGTGCCAATGCCATATTTGTATATTGAATCTATGATTTAGCTGAAATGTTTAAAAATGTGAAAATGGTTAAAGTCATGACCATTATTTAGTTTGCATATTGTTTAACAAATATATTTGAAACCTACCAGTTTTTTAAATATTTATACATTTCTTTCATTACTATATTACTAAGGGTCCAGCTTAACACATACAGAGTTTTTCTTTTCTAATTTTCATTTATGTTTAGGTTTAATTCAACTCCAAAAATTATCGTGAAGATTATATAATACTTATATATACTATTTAAATTGTATGTATCAAAAAAATTAATGTGTCATCACTATAACAAAATTATATAGTGACACACACCCTATAGTGACATTATACATGTTATTAAAAATTATTGATACAATAATTATAATATATGTTGGTATATTATTAAAAAGTGTGAATATAAACTATAGTGACACACAAAATATATTGTTAAATCTCATTCAAAATTAACACTAAAATTATGTATAACTATATGTCAAATAGACATATACCTACATATATAATACTTATAATGACATTTTTTGTATGTTATTATATGTAACATTTTTTGTAGTGAATTTTTAACATGCCTTTTTATTATATGTTGAAGGCTTAATATTTCAAGTAGTGTTGGTAGAACTGAACTTCTATCAGTGATTTAATAAGTAGCATGATATATAGACCCAATCATAATTATAATTGAGAAAAATTTTAATATCATTTTTAAAGTTTAAATTTAGGGATAATTCCTAAAAGTTAGTTCATGTAGAAAGAAGGTTGTCTTTTACTTTTATATAAGTCATCATATTAGTCGATTAGAACATTCTCAATCAAAAACTAATGCCTAGAAACATTGTGCTCACTGTGTGGGTGGGTGATTATTTTTTTTTTTCTTCGTTGAATTAATCAATAGTATTCTTCAATTAGTTACAAATTAATCCATCCAAAATTTAGAAAGTATCAAAATGAATTAATTCCGTCTCTTCTAATAACATTTTTTTCCATACAATTATAATCAATATGTCTAACAGACTCATTATCATATACAATTATACTTTGTAGGTTCAAAGAACTTGAGACGAAGGCTCCACGTGTCCAAAGCATCCAATGCGGCAAAAGTCAACATCAATTAAAGAAAGGAAAGTCAAAAGTCTTCCCACAACCCTTTTCCTTAATTCTTAACGTAACTGCCACATAATTAGTTCAAGCTTTCAAGCGAGTTGTTGATGGTTGTAATGGTGTGCATGCTTTAGCTTTGATTTTACTGATTTTTGTAACTTTTGTTTGTTTGTATTGAAGGTTGACATGGATGTTGATATATTGAAGGCTTTGAAGTTTGAATCGGGTGGTTCTACTGTGAAGACATTCATAACGTATGTTTCTTTATTGATTCTATATCTATGTTGCATTTATTTGGTTTGGAGTAGTTGTTTTCTTCTTGACATGTTCTCTCAGTATGTATGCTCTTTGCCCTTGTTTGCTGGAGATTCTCTACAATTGGTTAAGAGGGTGTTGATGTAAGTTAATTCTTGTTTACACATTATGCATAAGCTTTAAAGTGATTTTGCTGTCAACAATTTCTATTATATTAGATGAAATTTCCAAGAAAAGAGTTTTGTCCAATTAATCTCAATTGAATAGATTTAGAAAAGAATAAACCGTTATTGAAATATTACTTTTTCTTTTAAATAGTCCCTAAAGTGATAAAACTATTTAAATAATTCCTGAAGTATAAAAAACCTACCACTTTAATCTTTAATTTGACTTTATTAAGATAAAGTCTAGAGATCAATTTGAATGGTTTTTTAGTATTTGAAGAATTGTTTAGAATGATTTTTAATAATTTTGGGATTACCTAACTTAAATATTGTCTCCATTTCTCTATATCAGATTTTTTTTTACCACATTTACAAGAATTAAAAATGTAGTTGATAATATTAAGTCTATATAATAATTTATTCTTGACATTTTTAGCCTTCATCGTAACATTCCAAAATTTACGGATTAAAATATATTAAGTAAGTTATTTAAATAGAAATCAACTCTTTACGTCTAAACACAAAAGAATTGAATAATATAACATTCTATACTAAAGTAAATAGGATTTTCATTCCTTGATTAAGTTAATATAGATTAATTGAAACAATGTACATTAACGAAGAGCCTTAAGTAGAAGTTGTTTAAAACTTAGCACTTAGTAGATATCTAAATTGAGGGACAAAAGTGGAAAATTAATTAGTAATAAAGTCTTAGAACTAATTAATGAGTAATCTAGCTAATTGAATTAAATCAAGCACTAGATAAATATAAAGAGGTTAACTAGTAAGGCTAGTAAAAATCAATTAGTATAAATAAGGATTAACTTTATATGAAAAGAAACTTAACTAATCTCTAATTGATTTATTTAATAATCGAGAAACAAGATCAAAATTATATTAGAAGTCAATAAGATTCAAAGGAAGAGATTTAGTCAACTCATTAATGACATATTGGTAAATTTTAAGAGTTTTGTTAAGTAAGCTTAAAAGTAGATTAAGAGTACTTAGGACATGATTGATATTTATAGGACTTAATTAACATAAATTAATTTAATTAAATATAAGATTAAACTAGTTATAGATTTAACTCATTAAAGATTAATTGAAAATCTAATGTTACACTATAACTAGTGTCTAAAATTAGACTAAGCCTAACCTTAATTAAGAGACCTGATTAAGTGTGTTGTATGTGTTGCCCTAAGTATAAATAGATAATGAAACCCCCTCCCTTCTCATTTTGTGCAAACGTCTAACATAGGGAGATAAGGGACTTGGGTTGTTTTTTTTAGTTTTTCCTCTTTCTCTCTCCTTTTTCTCTAAAACTTAGACCACTTAGAGGCCTTCTTTTTTGTTATATATAGTTCAAGTATGTTGCAAGGAACTTATGGGTTTCAAGAAGACATAATTTTTGTAGCATATGGAGAACTTTGATCCTTGCTCTAAAAGGTATGGAGAAGTTCTCTGTTATCTCTTGCATGTCTTTAGTGATTAAAAAGGTATTCTCATTGTATTATTATTGTAATTTAATTTTTGTTGCAATTCACATGGCTTCTTCTTGGTGAAGTGAGACCATGATGATGTGTAATCATCCCTTTGGAATCATTGAAAAGAAATTCAAAATTTTTTTAACATGTTCACTATTTTTAATAGGTGTATTTATCTATTTTCTTAAATCTGCCTTGATGTTATTTTTATTCAATTAAACTTCTTGAATATGGTATTAGTGAAAACTAGTGCCATATAAGCCTTCTACATGTTTTTGAATTTTCTTATGAATTTACAAGTCCTAGAAGTATTTAATTTTGATTTTTGATTAGAATTTTATAAATCTATCTTATCAAGTTTTTATTGAATGAAAAATAATTTTTGTGAGATAAATTATGAGAAATATATATGATGTGTGAAGACATATTAGAAATACCCTAGAATGTTCTTATAATATTATAAGTTGATATGGTGATAAATAATTAAAAACATTGTATTTGTGGTTTATCATAAATCGTGAGAAAATTATATGTTTACACAATGATGTTGGATATGACTTCTATGAAATATCTCAAAATTTAAAGAAGTTTTACTATTTTAAAAAATATCAATCATTGTTTTACAAAGATAGTTCAACAAATATATTTAATTCAAAAATAATATTTAAGGGTTGAATTTTGGGTATTTGAATTTATATGATACAATATATGTTGTTCGAAGTATCCTTGAAAATTGTTATATGTTTTAAAGTTGATTAATTAGTATGTCTAATAATTTTTATGCATGTAAATTAGTATATGTAAAATTATGAAATTTGATTGGATTAATTCTTTAGAGCATTATTTGATTATTTGGAGCACATGATTGATTTATTATACCCTAGAGGGAGACCTATGGATATTATAATAAAATTTTCAATTTTCATGATTTAATTTCATTTGATTAGCAAGTTTGAACCTTAATTTGTTGTAGAATGAATTGGAGATTGGGAGGAATGTGATCCTTAAGCAATTTGTGTGTTGGAAACTTAAAAGTGTGTGAAGAGTGCGAAAATAATTTGGGTTTAGGATTTCATAAGATATTTATGAGTTAGGTAACTAAGGGAACTATGGTATAAAACTTATGAATTTAGAGAAATTTAATCAAAGAAATTGTTAGTGAAAGTTAAGAGAGTGAGGACTTTATAAAAAAAATAGTAAGACATTGTAAGTCAAATGGTTGGATGGGTGCTCCATGATGACCCGTGATGAATTGTTAATGTGTATCAGTACAAATATGTGATTGATTGTCATGAATTGTTATGCAACATTGTGAATGCGATGATGTTGAGAAAAAAATGGAAAATATCATTAACCTTTATTCGAAAAGTACGATGGACAGTGTAGTTTATTCATGTTGCATTTGACATGCTTTTGTGGAAAAAAAAAAAAGTGATTGCATAAGCATATTCATATGCAAACCCCATGGAGGAGACAAGAATTATTGGTGGGTTTGAGTGACATGTATGTTATAGTTGCATATTGAAGTTATGTACTTTGATTTATTGATTTTGGGAGATGAAATTGTGGGCTTATGCTCGTGTTTCGTTACCTATAATTTCCCCATGTACATTTGGAGAATATAGCTTCATGAATCTTAAAAGAATATCATGTGTGATGATGTCTTAGAAAGGATGATGTGATGACCACAAAAGGTACCTAATTAAGATATGCTCATTGGCTTCAGGTCCTCGAGGATAGTAATTAAGACACCAGATTATGGAGACTTTGTGCAGTTAGAGAATTCACGTTTGTCAACTTGGAAAATCTTGAAAAATGTGAGGCATAGTCATGACTGGTGAGAGTGTTTACACCAAGTACGAGGGTAGAACGTGTGCTCCCAATCGTCATCCATAAAGAAACTTATAGGACCACTAGGTTTTAGTGGCATGGAGAGCCTAATTGGTGAGGTCTCTACTACACACATTAGAATGAACATTAGTTCTCTTAATTAACAAGGCTAGAAAACCACAATGTGGTGGTATATGAGATTGTTATGGAACTTTCAAGTTTGTTTTATGTGTGACATTGTTAAGGATAGAAAAAGCTCACTCCATAAATTTATTTTTCAAAGGGCAATGGATTGTAGTCGACTAACTTTTTAAGGTATTCAAGAGTTTGTTACCACTCAAACTTTTGAATATTTTGAAAGTAAGTAAAAATATTTTCAAAACAACTTAACAAAAGCTTTAAAAAAAATAGTTAAGATCATTTCTTAAAAGAGATTTGTGAAAGAAATTATTGATATGAAATTTTTTACATAAAAGTTTTTGAAATAATGCAACAATATGTTTTGGTAATCGATTACAAGAAGAGAGACCTTCAAAATTTGAATAATAAGATACAGCGTTTCAATTATTTTGAAATTTATAACCGTTGTAATCGATTACTAAACCCTTGTAATTGATTACTAGTGTATCTTTTCAAAAGAACACAAAAAGTTACACCTTTTTCATGAAAGAATACAACCATGGAATTTTTATCTATAAATATGGGTGATTTTTCTTTTAAAAGGTTAGGAACTCAAATGTGAAAAACTATTACAAAAACTTCTTGGCCATAATCACTTGCAAATTCTTTAAGAATTCTTTAAGGATCTTCATCTTGTAATATCTACTCTTCAAGAGAGACATTTGTCAAAATTATTCTATCATTCAATCTGTAAAGGAGAAAGTGTTTTCTCTTGGGTCTTTGTGGATCTCAACAAAAGGCAAGGAAATTTGGAGGATTCAAGTCTTGTAAGGATTACAAGGATAGTAAAATCTTAAGTGCATGTGAGACTTGAGGACTGGACGTAGGCAGGATTGGCCGAATCAGTATAAAATCAAGTTTGCAAATCTTTCACCTTACTCTTTTATTTATTCCTTTGATTGTGTTTAAGTAGTGTGCATCTTCATTCTTTACATATAAATTTATTTAAGAAATTGAATTTATAAGAAAGTAATTCAAAAAACTTTTAAAAGAGGAAAACTTGGAAAAACTTAATTCACCTCCCCCCCCCCTCTTAAGTTATATGAAGCTACTTGTCTAACATAAACGATCTCACCAATCATGGATATGCCTCACATTTGTCGAGATTTGTCAAGTCAGCATACTTGAATTCTCCAACCACACTAAGTCTCCACAACTTAGAGTCTTATTATCCCCAAGGACCCAAAGCCAGCAATCATACCTCAGGTACCTTTTATGGTCATCCATATCCTCCTTTCGAGGACATCGTCACACATGATATTCTTTCAAGACTCACACAATGTTGCATTATCCAAAGGTACACGGGGTCAACTAGAGGTCATGCAAACATGAGCATAAATTCGCAACTTCATCTCCCAAAATCAATAAATCAAAGTACATAATTTCAATCTACGACTATAACATACATGTCTCTCAACCCCACCCATAATTCTTGTCTCGCACATGGGTCTGCATACGCTTGAAATGTCGTTTATTTCTTTTCCAAAATAGCACATTAAGTGCAACACGAACAAATTACACTATCCATCATACTTTTCGAATAAAGGTGAATGATATTTTCCATTCTTTTCTCTCAATGTCATCGCATCCATGGTGTTGCATAACAATTCATGACAATAAATCACATATTTTCACTAATGCACATCAACAAGTCATTGAGGGTCTCCATCATGAAGCACCCTTCCAACCATTTAACTTACAATATTTTATTACTTTTGATGAAGTCTTCACACTCTCAACTTTAACTTTCACTTACAATTTCTTTTGTTAAATTTCTCTTAATTCATAAGTTTTATATCATAGTTCTCTTAGTTACACTAACATATAAGTATCTTATGATCTCTTAAACCCAAATTATTTTCACTACTCATTCATACATTATCGAGTTCCAAGGACACAAATTGTCCGAGGATCACATTCTCCCAATCTCCAATTCAATCAAATTTCATAATTATACATATATCGAATTACATGCATAAAAAATATTAGACATACAAAATCAACTTTAAAACACATAAAAATTTTCAAGGATACTTAAAACAACATATATCACACCATATAAATACCCTAAATTCAACTCTTAAGTATTATATTTGAATTAAATATCTTTGTTGGACTATCTTTGATAAACAAAGATTGATATTTTTTTTAAATAATTAAACTTTAAATATCGAGATATTTCATAGATGTCATACCCAACATCATTATGTACACATGTAATTTTCTTATGATTTATAGTAAACCACAAATACCATTTTTACAATTATTTATCACCATTGATAGAAAATAGAGCTTACACAATAAATTCAAAAAAATTAATATCAAATAAATTTAGAATATTATAAGAAACTTTCAGGGTATTCCTAATATGTATGCATGCATCATACATATTTTCACACATCATACATATTTCCCAGCATTTTTTTATACATAAGTTATTTTTCATCCAATAAAAACTTAACGAGACAAATTTCTAAAATTCCAATAAAAAAATAAAATTAAATACTTCTAAGGCTTGTAAATTTGTAAGAAAATTCATATACATCATCAATGACATGTAGAAGGTTTCTATTTCACCAATTTTCACTCTAATATCATATTTAAGTAGTTTAATTGAATAAAAATATCACCAAGGAAAATTCAAGAAAAAAATAATAAATACACATTAAAAGTAGTAAATGTGGTCAAAAATTTTTGAAACTTTTTTCAATGATTCCAAAGGTGTGATTACACATGCATATGGTCTCATTTCACAAGGAAGAAGCCACAAAAATTCCAACAAAATTAAATTACAGTAATAATATAATGAGAATAACTTCTCAACCACTTAAGACGTGAAAGTGATAAAAGAGAACTCATTTATACCTTTTAGAGCAAGGATCAAAGTTTTCCAAATGCTACATAAGTGATGTCTTCTTGAAGCTTACAAGCTCCTAATCAACATACTTCAACTATAGCAAGAAAAAAGGTCTCTAAGTGATCTAGGTTTTAGAGAGAAGTTTGAGGATTTGGGGAGAGATTAGAGAAAATGAGAGGTCCTCTCTCTTACGGTTGATGGCTGCACTAGAAATGAAAGTGGAAGGACTTTATTATCTATACCTATTATAAATGAGATATGGGGTGAATAACCATTTTTGACTTCCACTTTTAGTAGATTATTTTATCCCTTATTTATTAAAAAATAAATAAATGAATTAATCACTGATATTTTGAAGTAACTACCATTAACCACTCATTTAATTTATTTTTTTATTTTTTATAATTTTTCAAAATTAAGAAGCACAAAGTGCCTCTTTTCTTTACTAGTATATTTATAGCTAGGGCAACTCGCACACTTAATTAGGTTTCTTAATTAATTTTAGGTTTAGTCTAGTTTTAAGCACTTTAAGCATTAATTCTAGAGTAACTTCACTTTAAAATTAATCTTTAATGAGTTAAATCTATAATTTTTAAATAAAAATTAAGGTATAGTTTGCATTACTAAATAATAATGACATCTCAACAATATTGACACTCCAAAATCTAACAATTATTTGTATCATATCAAAATATATATATATATAAAGGAAAAAAAAACAAACGAAAAATAATATAGGGAGACTAGGCCAAAAACCCATAAACAAGAATTAGCAAAACCTAAAAAATGCAAAACCACAATGATTATGAAAAAATCATCACTATAAAATCTAAGGAAAGAATCCCACCACCTATACACTAACTTATGATGAATCTCACAACTAGCTAGCCTATCTACACAAGAATTTCCTTCTCAATGTGAGGCAAAGAAACACATAGTAGAACAAAGATTAGTTAAATCATATATTTAATTAACTTAATTTAAGTATTAATTAAGTCTCATAAATATTAATCATGTTCCAAGTACTCTTAATCTAATTTTAAGCTTACTTAACATAGTTTTTAAAATTTACTTGTATGTCATTAATGAGTTAACTAAATCTCTTCCTTTGACACTTGTTGACTTCCTAATATAATTTTGACCTTGCTTCTAGACTACTAAATAAATTAAATTAAAGATTAGTTCAAGTTTCTTTTTATAATTAATTTAACCCTTATTTATACTAATTGGTTTTTACTAAGCGTTACTAGTTAATCTCTTTGTATTAATCTAGAGCTTGACTTGATTCAATTAGCTAGATTACTAATTCATTAATTTTAACACTTCATGATTAATTAATTTATCAATTATATACCTTGATTTTGGTCGTTACTAAGTGTTAAGTCATAAACAACTTCTACGTAGCTTCTTAGACTCTTCATTAATGTATACTAGTTCAATTAATTTATATTAACTTAATCAAGGATTGAAAATCCTATTTATTTTAGTCTAGGTTCTTATTATTCAATGTCTTTGTGTTTAGACTCGTTAAGGGTTGTTTCTATTTAAATAACTATTATTTACCATATTCTAATTAGTAAATTTTTGGATGTTATATAAGAAACTATTTTCCAAGATTGTCTTACCCACTTCTGTCAAGCTTCTAGTCAAAATATTAGTAGTGAGAAAACAAATATTTTCTTCTCCAAAATTGTCAATTTGTGAGTGAGTAATGAGGTGAGCTCCAAACTTGGTTTTGGTAGAACAAGTGTCTTAGGAAAATATCTTAGGGTTAGAATACATCATAAAAGAGATAACAAAAACACCTTCAAGCATATTCTTGATAAAATGGCTTCTAAAATGTTAGCTAGGAAAACTCAAATGGTCTTTTTCCTTGGTTGTACAAGTTTGATCAAATTTGTTTTCTCTATTATCCCTTCTCATGTTATACAATCTAAGAGATTGCCTAGGTTAGTCTGTGACAATTTAGATAAGACCAATTGTGGTTTTCTTTGAGGTGATCTATTGGGAGCAAGGAAAATTAATACAGTTAACTAACACTTTATTTGCCTACCCAAGGGTATGGATGGTTTGGGTATTAGAAGTATGTGGCACGTTAACGATGCCTATTTGATGAAGTTGGCCTAGGAACTTTGTTGTGAAAGGGATAAGCTTTGAGTCAAGGTTGTCCGTGACAAATATCGATATGGTGATCAAATCATCCCTATAATTAATTTTAAAAGATTGGATTCTATATTTACATGAATTTGATCAAATAGGGGGAGGGGGATAGAACTCTTATCTTTTTCGAGATTGACGTTTGAGTTGAAAATATAGGGAGGCTTCAGGACTTTGCTATAAAGCCCCTTCATCAGTCAAATTGATGAAAATAGTGGTTTAGGTTCTTTCCCGGACTGGAGAATGGGATAGGCGTTATCTTCATGAAATATTACCCAACATGTCTACCAAAACATTCTAACTATGTCAACTCCTTCTTCTCTCAAAAGAACTGACACTATTACTTGAAAACATGCTCCTGGTGAAAATTTTAATCTTGCCTCTACTTACGCCAATGCTATGATCACAATCCCGGCCCATAATACTCCTATCTATAGATGCATCTGGGCTTGGTCGGGGACCCGAACGTACACAAAGCTTCTTGTGGAAAATTGTCCATAATACTCTACCTAATAATCAGCTGCATTTTCAGAAAGTGGTGGTTAAAGACAACAAATGCCCCATGTGTCATTGCCATAAAGAGTATATTATGCATTCCATGAGGGACTGCCCTTCATCCTCTTCTTTGTGGTCTCTTGGTGTATCTAAACATCACCATGATAATCATTCCTTTTGGAACCATAATCTTCTGTAGCGGCTTATGACAAATATCTCTCACAATAACAATACAAAGATAGGATGGAGCATTTTCAATGATAAATTCCAACAGGACTTGGAATTGTTTGTTAAAGCAAACCACGTGGTGAAAGGTCTATTGATGCTCAATATGGAACAAAAACAAAATCATGCTCATTTGTTCCCTAAATTGTTCAAGTCCTTTAGTTGGGATCCTCCCCAATGTCAGGGTGTTAAACCTAATTGTGATGGGACTTTCTCTCCCCAATTATGTTATGTTGCAAAAAATGGTCTTGTCAAAAACAAAATTGGAAACTTCATAGTTGCCATGGCTTGCAATCTTGGAAGATGTTTTGTTATCAAGGCAAAATTGTTGACTATATTGGTCATGCTCTCCACCTCGCCAGTACTAGAGGATTCCAGGCTGTGGAGGTGGAATTGGACTCCTAGTTTGCAATCAAGATGTTGCAAAAAGGCCCTCAAACACCACTTGTGCAATGCTATTGTTATGAACACCCTTGCTCATATGTCTTCCTTTCAAAAGTATAGCCTTCATCATGATTTTAGAGAGACAGATGCGGCTACTGATACATTGTGTAAATGGGGTATGTCAATGTCGATAGAGACAAGTGTTAAGTTCTTTGATACTCCCTTGAATTTCTTGTGTCTCATCTTTTAGTCGATTTGTCGACAGTTATTTTTAGTAGATATCTTTTTCTTTGGCCTTGGTGTTACACTATATATATGTATATATATATATAGTACCATAGATTGGGAGTCTTTATTGCACTTTAATCAACACTTAACAAGAAAATTACCATTGCAAAACTGAAGTTTACTGTTTAACAAGTAACAGTTATACCAATTAAAATCATGTTGGACTCCCTAAGAGAACCAAATCAAATATAAATGACTGAAGTTATGCACTTCCATATTCTCTTCAACCTACAAACAACTGAAATAAAAAGTTCAGATATTGTTAACCCCAATCAACTGGTCTTTGGATCAGGCATGGGAAAGAGGCCAGCACTTGCACCTCTTGGCGGTGCAAAGCCCAAGAACTTCTGCAAATTTGTTCTGATGCTAATGGAACACAAGAAGTATAGGAATGCCATGGAACAATCAGTGGGGTCATTACCCTGCAACCCTCTATGGCTCATTTTCATGATAAGACCAAAAGGTTTGAATGGCAACTTGGCAACTACCTTGCCTTCGAAAAGCGAATTCAGCAACCCAAAGACCACAAAGAGAACCAGAGCGACCACACCACCAGACTTGAACTTGAAGAGAGACAAGTCACGGCTCGATTCTTTGAGGCTTGTCTCAACACGATCGATTTTTTTGGTTTTGGACTTCTTGATGTTGATTTTGTTGCTGTCTGTCTTCATGGTCTCGAGTTTCTTGGAGGCTTTGTCTATGGAGGACCTAAGGTTTTTGTAAGAATTGGTGCGGTAGATAAGAACCCATGAGATAGCCTCACAGACAATAGCTGTGCAGAAGGAGATACCCACTACAGTGAGGCCATCTGAGTACTTGAAATCTGAGAAGGGATATGCCATGGAAAGACCGTTGTGAAAAATCTACAAGAAAATGAGAATGCTAACTTGAATCTTGATCAGAATTGTTTAAGCGTCCAAAGCCTGTATAAATACACAAACATTTAAGCACACACTATATGATTCCTCATTTAAAGAACAGAAAATTAAAATAAATGCTTAAATTACACTGCCCTCCCCATGAGATTAATATATTATATATGTTAAGCTTTAGTTGGTTTTAGTGTGAACAAGCCTCTTAGGCATATTTTCTTTCTCTCTGTCGGTGACTCGTATCATCATCAGCAGCTAGTTTTAAATACTAATTATCACATTTTAGATTTTGATAAAAGTTGGAAAAAGATTTTGGGGAAAATCCAAACGACAACAATACAAATACAAATTCTAAAGTCTTAAAAATTGATGATCGAATGTTTAAAATCAGCAAGAGATGGTACAAAAATTACACTAGGAAAAATGTTCCTGTCCTGAGAGGCTCATTCTTAACAACTCACCACAACTAAGTTTTGTTCACAGAAACATCAATTATCTCCGAGTTAATTGAGACTTTTTTAGATAAACTTCTTTAAAAGTACTTCTAGGAAAGAAAAACGAAATAGTTTTTTCCATAAATTAATATTAACTTATGCATAAACAAATTTGTAGAAGTTCTCATCTATTAATTTCTCCAAAATCTTATTTTTAATTCATGCATAAGTTGGTTTTAACTTATGAAGAAACTTATTTTAATTTTCTTTCTTATTTTTCTCTACTAGAAGTACTTCTAAAGAAACTTATTCAAATAATATTTTAACAGATGTATCCCTGATTAGCATAAACCTAAATTACATATTGGTTTGAAATTTGAACAACTATAGTCCATCAACACCAAAAACCAAATAAAAAATCGTAAAATAAAGGCTTTGACAATGAAAACAAAAAAATAAAAAACAGCAGCAACTTAGTATGCAGCTAATGAGTTCTTATATTGTAGTATAACATAGACTTGAAATAAATAATACATATGAAATTATAGAAATACCAATTAGCTCCAAATTACTAAACTATTTAACACAGAGTAACATTAACCTAGTTCATTTCAATACCTCTTTTATGTTTGAACAAGGCTTAATTTCAGTTTTAGTTCCTTTGGTTTAAAATATGTTCAACTTTGGTCCCCGCAAGTTTTTTGCAAGCCAATTATGTCCTTCTATTCATAAAATTAAGCAAATTCGATCTCTGACAGTTTTCTTTCATCTAAAACCTCTGATTATCATTTTCTAACTATACATTGTGGAGGTTTATGATGGATTAGAAAAAAATTGATAATATTTGAAGGATTTTTTAGAATGTGATATTAGGGTTTGAAAAGGAGAAATTTTAAGTTTATTTTATTTTATTTTGGGTGAAATGTGATATTTTGGATGGTGAATTTTGTGTAGAAGATGTAAAAAAATTTAACTGATTAAATTTGTAAGGACTGAGTAAAAGAATGACAATTTGATTCAGGTAGAAGAAATTTGGTAGAGGGACCAAATTTGCTTAATTTTAAAAAAAATGGGACTTAATTAGCTCAGAAAAACGTATCAGACCAAAATTGCAAAGTGCAAACTAAAGGGATCAATAGTATAATTGAACCTTTGAACAAATCATTGCCCTCAATACCACAACAAGCAATCATCAAAGATTTAAGCTAACAAACTCAGACATCTTGCAGTCTATGTGATTATTGTAGAATTTAAAAATTCTAAAATGCAGGAAGAAAAAGATAAAACGGAACAAATATGTATGAAAATAATAGCAAAAGAACTTATCCATATGCCAGGTACTTTTATCAAATCTTCATGCCTATGTTTAACAAAACGAAAAGCAAAAGAATGTGTCTTGTGCAAAAAGAACCAACAGTGAATTTGGACTTGTCATTACTATTTTGCCGGTCATACATTAAATGCTCAAACCAATTTAGTAACAGAAAATAAGATCAAGATAATTAAAAAGTGTCAAGAATTCGAGTTTTCTAAGATACAAACCAATCAAATTCATTAAATTCCCTAATCATTGATCAAGAAATAACTTCATTGTTCTACAACAAAATAACAAGATTGTTTTACCTGACCAAGCATCAGCTTCCCTTCAAGTCTAAGGTTTCAATATAAAGCCTGCAAATTCATAAAAAACGAAAATGATGTAATGTCACATCACACAGCAGCAACAAAATTTATATAGTTCAAAACAAAAAATAATCACATAATACACCCCGTATCCATCTTCCCAGAATCAATTTCACTCAATTTCAATAAATAAATAAAAATAAATAAAAAAAGGTCAATGAACCTTAGAGTTCTGATATTAAATTGGCTCTTTGATATAAAGAAATCAATTACCGAATAAACTAACATCACTAAAGTGATTATCGAAATCTCAGTTTTCCCCACATACAAATGCTTACTCTATTACTCAAAAAGTAAGAAATGTCATACACGTTCAGAATAACAACATAGTAACAACAAAATCAGCATCTAAAGCAAGACAAGAAAACCAGCAATGGATCAAAGTTGACAATCTTCTAAGTCAAGATTAACTCTCAGTTTGTAAAAGAGGAACATAACCTAATCTCACGAATTACAGAGCGCATCTCTGTTTCAAATCTCAGTGGTCAACATATCAAACTACCAATTCTCGAACATAAAAAAATAAATAAATACCTCTCCCAACTTCATTAACTATCAAAAAAATAATAATAATAATAATAATCAAATCATGTAACCCCTTTTTCTGCTCAGTAAAACTCTCAACTATTTAACATTACATTATAGCAAGTTTGCCTCTACTTATTAGCAAAAGTATAGTGAACAAACAAATGTAGAAAATTTGGGATAACGTTTAAAAATACAAATAAAAAACTTCATTAAGAACATAAGAAATCCAAACTAGATCTGTCACGAACCGATGAAAAATACAAAAACACAGAAAAAATAAAAGCGCCGATTTCTGAAGCGCTAGAATAGTGTGGTTCCTAGAATGGATCCAAATTAAAAAGCATATAACACTATATATTTGATCTGCGTTTTGAAGTTAGATCTGTTAAAATTTCGAATTTAACGTTTCTTTACCTACCTGTCGTTGATCTCAATCACTATTCAAAGTCGCACACAGTTGATTAAGGTCGCGGTGGTGCTCTGGGTTCTGTGTTCCGTTCGCCGTAAAATCAAATTAAATTAAATCACTATAAAACTCACACAAAACAAATGGCTTTCATGATCGCATTGCAACTTGGAACTGTTAGGCCCATTCAGCCCATTCAGCCCATTTATGATTTCTGTTCGTTGGACCTGGATACTAACTTATCCTTCTATCGCTTTTAATTAATCTTTGTTTATCTTTATTTTGAAATTAATCTTAATATCTTTTATAAAAATATTTTATATTATAACATAATCAATTTTTATATATTAAATACTAATTTTTATCTTTGAGTTTTTTTAGAGATATTTTTAATTTATTTTTATTTTTTATTTATCATAATTATTTATAAATTAAATTATAATATTTTAATAAATTATTAATAAATAAAAATTATATTATATAACAATAAAAACTATTTCATCTTAAATTTGGAATATAATTTATCCGTTTTTATTAAAAAATAATATATAATTTATATGCTTAAAAATATTTGTTGATATAAATTTTTAATGTGATTTATTTATTCACATATGGTATCAAAAATATTTATTTCATTATATATAATAGATATGAAAAAATTATTAATTTTTTTCAAAATCTAAAATATAATTTATATTTTAAGAATATTTATTTATTACAAAATTTAATTGTAATATAATTTATATATTTAAAAGTTTACTTATTATAAATTTTAACTATATCAAATTTTGATCACTAAAATATTATTTATATATTTATTATTAGTTATAATTAATTTATCAAAAAATTACTTACATTTTTTTGTTAAGAAAAATCTAAATGCAAAACAAGATCCTATTTTTTTTGTTAAGTATTGTGATGATATCTTTCTTTTATATAAACTAATATTTTAATTTGTACAATGTATAGGTTAAATAATTGTATAAAACCAAAATTTAAAATAAAGTATGTATATAAATAAATATTTTATTTTAATATATAAATTATATTCAAAAGTTGAATAAACAAATATTTATAATATATAAATTATATTATAATTTATAATAAAAAAAATATTATAGAAAAATATTATTTTTATTTTTGTTAATTTATTTTAAAATATTAAAAATTAACTTACAAATAATTATTAAAAATAAAAATCAAATTAAATATAAAATTTTAAAAAATCTCTAAAATCTATCTCATAAAAAAAAATCCCGTACAAGATAATTCATATTTTATATATAATAATTGATTAAGATTAATATATTGAATATTACTAACAAAAATATTTGTACTCATAAATATCTTTAAAATTTTAAAACTTTTATCCACTTAAAGTCTCGAAAACCCCTAGTCCTTTCGATCATCCAATAACAAAATTTAAAGGTCTATATAAACATTCTAGCATATTATTACTCAATTATATGTATATAATTACATTAACAACTAAAGAATTGCACAAGGTATATAATTACATTAACAACTAAAGAATTGCACAAGAGTACCAAAATTGTCTGAGAACGTATCATATAGTAGTCACAAAACACACGAACAAAATATTAACATTTATTTAGGAGTATTCACAACCTATTCAAATAAAATAAACATAAAATACAGTCATTGACAAACATAAGACATATAGGACAACCCTTTTACCCTTAACTCTTTTTATATCTAAGCAAACTAATTCACTTTCCTTTTACTAGAAATAGGTAATTCCATAATATTATCCCTCCATATTTATTTAATAAAAACATAATATAATTTATCTTCACATTTATTTAAATATTTTTGTTCCTTAACTAATTCTGCAAATTATCTAACTACATTTATTATCAATTTCTGTCACTGATTACTTCTATTAATGTAACGACCCGCCTAACCGTTGCACAACAATAACATCACACAAAATAGAGTATGCATATATAAAAGTAAAATATATACACATAGGTCTAGCCTGACTCAATATATCAATTTACAAAATACAACCAAAATAGCTATACTAAGTAGTCAAAACAACAAAACATCAACTCCATCTTCCAACTGCAGACCTGCTACTATACTCCAACCTATCCCTGCTCTACTCTCATACATAGTATGATCATTGTAATTCAATCCACATGGAAACAAACAAGGGTAAGCTAGTGAAAAGAATCCGCATATAATTCAATTATAAACAACTTCAACTAACATCACATCATCGAATTCAACAAGGTTGACATACAACACATCATAACATACATCTACAGCTCAGCTTCACAACACACTACATATATACGGCTCACATCATTTAGCAAAATCAACATCAAACAGCTTATGCGTCGTCACGCATTTCAACTCGGAGATCTCCTACAGCTTAGTCTTACGGCCTACAACAGTTTAAACAGCATACAACACAGCTCGACTTAACAACATCAATCAGCATAAACATCTTACAACACAACTCATCATTAATCAACACAAACAACATACAGCACAACTCAACTTTACATCATATAGCATTAACAGCATTCATCAGCATTAATCAACATTAATCAGCATAAATCAGCATAATTAAAACAAAACACATCTGCGCCTGGCGCAATAGTACTTGCGCCCGACTTGGACCAACCAAAGAGCTTCAAAACTCTTACGCGTCCGGCGCAATTCCAATTGCGCCCAGCATGCTAGAAGGCAGAGACTCTCAAGAGTCTCACAAGCCCGGCGTACCAAACTCGCGCTTGGCGCAAGCAAGGCAGAGACCTCCCCAAGGTCTCACGCTTGGCACAATACCAATTGCGCCCGATGCCACCCCTGGTAGAGACTCCCATGGAGTCTCAACGCCCGGCGAGATTGAATCACGCCCGGCGTCATGCTAGTACCCCCAAAATGTTAAGTCACTATCTGATATGATGCCCAACGCGGTTCTTCCACGCCCAGCGTGCTTGAACAATGGAACACTTTGATGAACACACGCCCGACGCCAATAACTACGTCTGGCGCACTATCACACAACAATCCTCAAACTTCGAAAATTTTTCCCAAAACCTGCAAAATCCACCAGCTAAACCACATGCAATCCATTCAATGAACCACATTATCATCAAACAGCTCAAAAATCACAGCTTTATCAACATGCAACCATTGAAACTCAAAAATCCCAAATTTTTACCCTTTTCCCCGAAACCCCCAAAAATGAAATTTTTCATCTATCAGACCATCATTCTCCAAGAAATCAAACAACATGTGAGTTTCTAACTCACTTCCAAACAACCAGCACGAATCTAGCTTTCCTTACCTCGAAGGAGAAGAACTTCCGAGCTTCCGAGAAGTGGAGGAGAAGAAGAAGAATTTGAATGGAAAAGAGGAAGTCTCAGCAAGTTCCCAACACCTTACTCAGCACCTAGAACACCAAAGGAAAGAAGAATTTGAACAAGGCAAGTGAGTGGGAAGAAGAGAGAACGCAAGAGTATGTTAGTGAGAGAGATGAGAAAAGAGCTGCGGAATCTCACAATTAAACTTCTATCTTTTTTTTAAAATAAAAATAATCTATATTTATATTTATATATAACTATAAAAGAAGAAAATAACCTAATTTGGTCTCCATATTTATTTTAACAATTTTATCCTATAACTCAATTACAAATTATCCAACTACATTTAATTTCAACTGCTCCTACCAATTATTTTTACTTTTTTAGTTCATGAACATAGTTTACGGAATATATTTAAGTTCTATTTTTTTATTTTTAATTTATAGCTATAAATAAAGTCAAGAACATTACTTGATGTCCACTTTTGTTTAAACATTTTTGTCCCTAACCAATTAGGAAAATTATCCTAGTACATTTAGTTTCAACTCCTTTCTCGGATTTCTCTATTAAACTTTCCTCCTTTTTTATTTTAAGAAAATACAGACAGTTAGAAATTATCTTTCTCTTTTTCATCGTCATTAAATGAGGATTAATGAATTCATGTATTTATATATTTGCTTGTATGAAAGTTTTTTTTTATAACAATTTACATTGTTTAATTAATAAAAAGAAAAACAGTATTTTGGTCTCTACAATATCAATAATTAACGTTATTTTATATAATTAAAATTTATAATAAATAATTTTTTAATATAAATTTTAATATAATTTAAATGTGAAATAATTAAAAAAATTAACATAAAACTCATATTTTAATTTATAATAAATAATTTATATTTTTTTACAAGATTATATTTTATTATTATGATTTTTTTTTAAAAGTATTGACATTTAAATTAAAAATAAAGATAAATTTGACAATTCTTACAAGTCAATGAAATACTTTCTTAGAATTTTAATGTCCAGTTGGTTTCCCAAATTTAGTTTGTTATTTTAAAAATAATAATCACAAGAAACCTTATTTTTTTTACAATGATTTTTACATAAGTTTCTCACAAAAATATTTTTATAGAGAGGTGAAAAATTAACTTTTCAAAGTAAAAATAAAATTTTAATGTAGTAAAAACATCATAATACCTTTATTTATTTCTTTAATGTAGTAAATATCCTTTATTTTTAAATAATATTTAAAAAAGTTCTCATAAACATTTATGACTAATCAAACAAATTTTTATAATTCCTATAAATCACATTCTAGGATTTATAATTCTCATGCATGAAAAATTTTATAATATACCAAATACTTCCTAAAAGAAATAAGCGGTAGATTACTCCATTTGGTATTCATATTTTTTTTGGACAATTTTGTCTTTAAAGCCACCTCTCAATTTTCTTTTTCTTTTCTACCATTTTTTTAAAAAACTATTATAACTATAACTATCTAAAAATTGTTCACACCCTTTTATTATTAATCACTCACTTTTATTTTATTTTTAAAAAGATCACGAAGACATAAAATACCTTTAATACACCGGTAAAAATAAAAATATAAAAAATGTGAAATAGGATAATCATTACATTTTAACATATGCAATATATATGTTAAATATTTATTATACATAACTAAAATTTAAAATATATTATGTATATAAATAAATAATATGCTTGGATATATATAAATTATATTTAAAATTTGAATATATAGATATTTTTAAATATATAAATTATATGTTAGATTTATAATAAATACTTTATAATTTATATTATATCATTATTTTTATTTATTAATAATTTATTTAAAAAATATTAAAATTTAGTTAATAAGTAATTATGATAAATAAAAATTAAATTAGATATAAAATTAATTTTAAAAAAATCTCTCATTGAAAAAATTCTGAATAGTCGTTCAATTGATTTTTTTTTTTTTTTGATCGATAGTTAAATGAAATTAAAATTTAAAAACATTTTAAAAAAGTTAAATTGAATACTCAATATGTAAAATGAATAAAATATATGACTCATGGAAGTAAAGATACACTTTTTCTTTAAAAACAATTCTTAAAATCACTTATGACTAAAATAACTTCTAGAAATGAAATTATTCAAAATCGAATATTCCCATTTATATAATCAGGTTGTTCAAATCTGTTTAAATAAATAAATACTAAATAACGTATGGGATTGAAATGTTGAACAACGTGCTAGAAACCGTGGCGAGCTCCGTTTTCCGTCCATATCTTCTAAAATACTATTTCTATGTGTGATTGGGATTGGTTAGTTGGTAAAGATTCGATGTTTCGTTACTTCTGTTAAGTGTGGACCCTCCGAGTGTTTTAATTCGTTGATTTACATGCAAAATAAATTAACGGTAGTGATGCATCCACCTGCAACTTATTAATTGAGTTACCTTATTTACTCTACTTTTTTTTTCTTTCAAAATTTATCCCTAAAATTACATAATTTCGAGTTCCTTATTTTATTTTTCAAAATTAGCTTCCATTTGTTCATTTTAATTATTACGTTACTTTTTTTTATTATTTTTGAAAATTTGTACTTAAATAATTTATAACAAACATATACAAAGATTAAAAAGTGTTTCTTATAATAATAAAGGATTTTATTTTTGTTGTATTATTAAAATTTAAGTGAATTGAGTCGAGGGCTCAAAGAGCACTTATTTCGCATCTCAAAAAGAAAAAAAAATAATTTTATTTATTTACTTATTTATTTTTTGCTTACACGAGAAAAAATAATTTTATTTTGAACTTAGCATTCATATCACGTGATACTGTTGTTTATGTTAATGTCCGGATGAATAAGAGTTAAATTCCACGTCATTCACCAATAATTATTAGCCTTTTTACTTTAAAAAAGTTTGGCATGAAAAGTATGTGATGCCTTTCAAATTCCTTTGTCACCATCATCGATATTTCAAAACTTTCTACTCGAAGAATTAAAAGGCCAACAAAATAAAGAAAGTTATTTTAGAAAACAAAATTAATATTCCAATATTGTTTTTAAGAGTTAAAAAATTAGTATAAAATAATTAACAGTTTTAGAAATCACGATGATACTTTAATTAATATACATTTCAAATCTCTTAAAACGATGTAAAATATCATTATTTTTTTAAGATTAATTTCTCTCAAAAGAATTTGGTTGATCACGTTTTATTAAAATCTTTTAAAAATTTTATTTATGAAAATTGAATTCAATTATACTCAAATTAATAAGTTATTAGTATATATAATCCATTTGTTACAGAAGATATATAAGAAAATAGAGAAAAAAGAGTAAAATTAAAGAAGAGAAAAACAATAGTATACATATAATAGTGTAAAAATAAGAAAAAGGAAAAATAAAAACATAAAACTTGAAATGCCTTTTTCCTAATTCTGAACTTAATTATTTAATATTTATTTTATAAATCAACTAAATTAATTATCTTGGTTATTGGATTCATTTTTGCACAATAATTATTTTTTATATATAAATTTTGAATTAATATATAATAAGTTATTTGTCGAGAAATATTTGTATACATGTTACAGAATTTAAAATTGCTATACAAATTTTATTATAAATTTTTTATCATTTATAATTTAAATTTTGAAACAATATCAAGCAAAGAAATCATACTAGAGTTAGATATATTCGTACAAAAAGTGATTTTTTTGTATATCAAAACTATATATAACTAATATGACATCTAGACGAAGGAAAAAGTCTTATTTTAATACAAATTTTTCTTTTTTACTTATACTAACATATTCACATCTCAGGTTGATATAGAGTTATTATAAGATTGACATGGTTAACGGGAGTAGGTAGTAGGTGACCACCATAGAACCATTAATATATATATATATATATATCAAAACTTGTTAATTTGGTGCAAATACGAAGAAAGATAATTCAATGCCTTAGAACATCACTGAATTCCCAATAGCATCTATCGTCCAACTAATACTAGGAAATATAGTCGAAGTAAATACAGTGAAAGGTCTAGGTATAATCGGTATAACCATTTCTTTAAGATTTTAAAAGATATGTACATATATTAAGAACAAATAAACAAGAAACATAAAAGAAAAGAGTGAGAACTGTAATGACCCGGCTAGTCACTATACACAACACAGTACACCTGAAAACCGGACAAAAAGGAACAAGTGCATACATATAGTGTCTAGAATATACATATATACATGGTCCAAGTTTGACTAGATTCAAAATGTACAACAATACAACCAAGCTACTACACCAAGTAGCTGAACAACAAGGCATCAACTAGAATCAGCTCCACCTGCCAGCTGCAGACTCACCACTAGCCACCCACCTATCCCTGCTCTGCTCCCGTACATAGTACGATCATAGCAGTCCAACCACATGGAAACACAAAGGGTAAGCTAGTATAAAAAGAACAACGTATAGCAAGATTTAAGTAATATGAACAACTACAACTATCAACACATCGTCAGCCTACATCTCATCGATTGTACAACCAACCAGCAAATGGCAAATAATGCGTCGTCACGCATATCATCTCGGAGATCTCCTACAACAACTCAGCCTTTCGGCCTACAACAACTTAGCCATTATGGCCTACAACAACTCAGCCATTATGGCCTACAATCAACTCAGCATTTATGGCCTACAACAACTCAGCCATTATGGCCTACAACAGCTCATATCATCATACAACACAACACAACTTTACAGCACAACATATCATCTTACAGCACATCAAGACATCTTACAACAACAATCATCTGATACAACTCAACATCATCAAACAACATTATCTACTAGTCATCACTTCATGTTCATCAACTTCGACTTAGCTCCGCATAAAACAACATTAAACAGTATATAGTGAATTATCATCTCTGCGCCCGACGCACTCGTGGTTGCGCCCAGCGCAGTACAACCAGAGAGCACCAGGGGGGCCAGCGTGCCCAACGCAAGCATTCCCGCGCCCGGCAGGACCCAGCCAGAGAGCCCAAGGCTCACTCGCGCCTGGCGCAATACCAATTGCGCCCAGCGCATGCCAGGTAGAGACTCCATGGAGTCTCACGCGCCCAGCGTGCCTAAACCCCCGCCCAGCGTGGGGAAGGCAGAGACCTCCCTTGGTCTCGCGCCTAGAGCAATTTAAATTGCGCCCGGCGCCCCCATGGCAGAGACTCCCAAGGAGTCCCTACGCCCAGCGCGACCAAGATCACGCTCAGCGCCATGCCAAAAGACCAAAACAAGCCACAACCGATATCGCGCCCAGGGCGGTCTAACCCCCCCTGCCCGGCGTGGGCCATCCAGAGGCTAACATCCTCAAGCACGCCCGGCGCACACATCTTTGCGCCCGGCGGGCTTGCCTAAATGCTACCCTTAGATGGCCTCGCGCCCGGCGTGAGGAACTGCACTCAGCGCGAGTTCATCAGCAAACCTCATATTTTCGAAAATCTCTTCAATACCTGCAAAAAAACCAGGAAACTCCACATGCAATCGGTTCAAAGTACTACATTTTCATCAAACAGTTCAAAAATACCATCTTTTTGTACATGCAACCACAAATCAAGAATTTCCCAAAATTTCTCAAAAACCCCCAAAAACCCCCAAACTTCATTTTCCAGCTATCTCAACTAAGAATCATCAATCATCAACCAGCAATTGAGTTTCTAGGACTTGCTCACAATCAAAATCCGCAAGAACTAGCTTCCCTTACCTCAGTTCGAAGATCTGAGCCTCCTTGAAGAGAAACGGGGAAGAAGAAGAAAATCCGCACACGGCTAGCTCCGAACGGCTTCAAGTTGAAGAGAATGAACCTCCTTGTTCACTCACAACTTCAGCTTGGAGAAAAGAAAAGGAAATCTGAAATCAGAAGAGATAGTGAGGAGAAGAGAGAATTTTGAGTGAGTAGAGAGATGAGAGTTGAGAGGGAGAGAAGTGAGGGACGGGTCTCACAACCTCCCCAACAACAGAAATTTTCGTCCTCGAAAATAGACTTACTTGGGAAAAGAAACGGATATCGCTCCCTACACTGCTTCTCTACCTCCCAAGTAGCCTCGCCAGTAGCCGCATCCCACAATATCTTCACCAGAGCAATAGACTTGCCCCTCAACTTCTTCAGCTTATGATCAACCACAGCTACGGGCAACTTCTCAAACGTCAGGTTCTCCTTCACTTGCACATCATTTAGCTCCACCACATGACTTGGGTCATGAACATACTTCCTCAGCTGGGAGACATGAAACACATCGTGTAGGTTGGAAAGAGACGGTGGCAAAGCCAACCGATAAGCAACTGGACCTACACGCTGTATGATCTGATGGGGACCCACAAACCTCGGTGTCAACTTCCTTGCCTTCAGCGCTCTACCCACACCAGAAGTCGGAGTCACCTTCAGAAACACATGTTCCCCTTCAGCAAGCTGCAAAGGCTTCCGCCTCTTGTCAGCATACGACTTCTGCCTACTCTGAGCAGTCTTCATTCTCTCCTGAATCATCTTCACCTTCTCAGTAGTCTGTAGGATCAGCTTCGGTCCCACAACCACTGACTCACCATCCTGATACCAGCACAGAGGAGTCCTACATCTTCTGCCATACAAGGCTTCAAACGGCGCCATCCCAATACTAGCATGAAAGCTATTATTGTACGTAAACTCCACCAGTGGTAGGACCTCCTCCCAACTACCCACGTGGTCCAACACACAAGCCCTTAGCAAATCCTCCAAGGACTGGATTGTCCTTTCTGACTGACCATCCGTTTGCGGATGATAGGCAGAACTCAACATCAGCTTCGTGCCTAAGGCTTGGTGTAGACTCTGCCAAAATCTGGAGATGAACCTCGGATCTCTATCTGAAATAATACTGGAAGGCACCCCGTGAAACCGTACTATTTCCCTCACATACAACTGTGTCAGCTTCTCCAAGGACCACTTGATGTTGACAGGCAAGAAATGTGCACACTTGGTTAACCAATCAACAACCACCCAGATAGCATCACTATTCCTAGCTAACCTAGGCAACCCCACAACGAAATCCATAGTAATGCTATCCCACTTCCACTCTGGAATCTCAATCTACTGCATCAACCCACTCGGCTTCTGATGCTTCACCTTCGCCTTCTGACAGGTCAGACAAGCCGCCACATATTCAGCTATCTCCCTCTTCATACCAAACCACCAGAAAGTCTTCTTGAGGTTTTGGTACATCTTAGTCATACCCGGATGTATGCTAAGTCAACTCTTGTGGCCTTCCTCCAACACAACTCTCTTCAGCTCAACATCCTGAGGTAGACAGACTCTGCCTTTGAACCTCAAGATTCCATCTTCTCCCAGTTCAAAACCTACAGCTTTCTCGGTACCCAGCAAACCAAGAAGCTTAACTAGCTCAACATCTTGTAACTGCTTGAGTCCCACCTGCCTCAAGAACTCGTTAGTTATGGTAATTGCCCCACAACTAATGTGATCCTGAGCTAACTCCACACAGAGATTCAAATCCCTGAACTCCTCTACCAACTCCAACTCCTTCACCATCATATCAGACATGTGGATGGATTTCCTGCTCAGCGCATTCGCCACAACATTGGCCTTACCAGGATAGTACATCAACTGGAAATCATAATCCTTCAGAAACTCCATCCACCGTCTCTGCCTCATGTTCAGCTCCTTCTGGTCAAACAGATACTTCAAACTCTTGTGATCACTGAAGACGCTGAACTGAGCACCATACAAATAATGTCGCCATATCTTCAAGGCAAACACCACAGCTGCCAACTCCAAGTCATGAGTGGCATAATTCCTCTCATGGTTCTTTAGTTGCCTTGAAGCATATGCCACCACTTTCCTGTTTTGCATCAGCACACACCCAAGACCCTGGTGAGAAGCATCACAATACACATCAAAGGGTTCACCAGAATCCGGCAACACCAACACAAGAGAAGTAGTCAACCTCCTCTTCAACTCCTCAAAACTCCGTTCACAAGCTTCTGTCCAAATGAACGGCTGCTCCTTCCTCGTCAGCTAGGTTAGAGGCGCTACTATCTTGGAGAATCCCTCAATGAACCGTCGATAGTAACCCGCCAAACCCACAAAGCTCCGAATGTTAGTGACAGTCCTCGGACGCTCCCACTGTAACACCGACTCCACCTTAGCCGGATCAACAACAATCCCCTCAGCTGAAATTACGTGGCCCAAGAACTTCACTTCATCCAACCAGAACTCACATTTTGAAAGCTTAGCATACAGTTGCTTCGCCTTCAAAATCTCCAGCACCAACCTCAAGTGCTCTCCATGCTCCTTCGGGGTCCTTGAATAAATAAGGATGTCGTCAATGAACACCACCACAAATTTATCCAAGAAAGGCCAGAAGATCCTGTTCATATAATCCATGAACACTGCAGGGGCGTTGGTCACACCAAACGGCATCACGACATACTCATAGTGGCCATACCTAGTCCTGAAAGCAGTCTTCGATATGTCACCCTCCTTCACCCTAATCTGGTGATAGCATGACCTCAAGTCAATCTTCGAGAAAACAGATGCTCCTCTAAGCTAATCCATTAAGTCATCTATCCGGGGCAGTGGATATCTGTTCTTAATGGTCAACTTATTCAACTGCCGGTAATCCACACAAAGTCGACTACCTCCATCCTTCTTCTTCACCAACAACACAGGAGCACCCCACGGCGAAACGCTCGGCCGCACCAACTACTTCTCCAATAGGTCTTCCAACTGACCCTTCAGCTTAACTAACTCAGCAGGAGCCATCCTATAGGGAGCCACCGACACTGGCCCCGCACCTGGAACCAAGTCAATGTTAAACTCCATCTCCCTAGTAGGAGGCAACCCAGGCACTTCATCCGGGAACACCTCAACAAAATCCCGCACCACATCGATCTCCGCAATGACCCTCTCAGTCTCCACACTCATAGCAGCAAGCAGAAGACAACACTCTGCTCCATCCCTCAGCGATGATTCAGCTTGGCCAATTGAAATCAACATCTCATCCTCCTTCTGAGGAAAGATCAAGCGCCTATTGGCACAATCTATAAGGATACGATTGGCAGATAACCAATCCATCCCTAAGATTATGTCAATATCAACCAAAGGCAAACAAATCAGGTTTACCTTATACTTCTTCCCATTCACGACAATAGGGCAACCAGCACAGCTCCGAAGCAACTACCGAAGCAGAAGCGGGTGTCGACACTAGCAGTCTCAACCCCAAATCACACACAGGCACACCCAGCATAGCAACACAAGCATAAGAGATAAAGGAGTGAGAAGCTCCAGAATCAAACAAAAATACCACATTCTTACCAGCAGCTCGGACCTTCCCCTTCACAAGATCAGAAGAAGTCGAAGCCTCAGCACCTGTCAAAGCAAAAACCCTACCAGCTGTGGTGGGTCTGTCACCCCTCTGGGCATCTCCTCTCTGCGCATCACCCCTCTGAGTACTCCTCTCCGGTCTATTCCTGGTGGGGCAGTTGAAAGACACATGGCCTATCTGTTGGCACCTGAAACACCGGCTCTCTGTATGGGGACAATCCTTGATCAAATGGGCCCACCACACTTGTAACATCTAAGGGAAGCACCTCCACCCTATCCTCCTCCACCAGCAGCACCAGAAGGTTGCTTGATGACAGGACCCCCTTGTTGGGGTTGGGGCCTATCATACGGCTTCCTTTGGTTCCCTCCTTTCTTGGACCCAGCTGGTCCTTCAGAAATCTTCACTCCACGGTTACCACCTTCCAACCGTTCAACAACCTTCGCCTTCTCCACTAAGGCTGGAAATTCAGTGATGGCCATAGGCACCTCCACCCTCTTCAACTCATACTTTAGTCCCTCAGCAAACTTCCGACATTTCCAGGCCTCAGCTATACCTTATGAATAAAAACGAGCCAAGTGCTCAAATTTCATCGCATACTCTGAAACGGTCATCCCTCCTTGGTGTAATCGCATGAACTCAACTTCCTTGGCATGCCTCACACTCTCAGGAAAATACTTTTCCAAGAACATCCTTCGGAAGCATTCCCAGTCAACAACCACTCCTCTAGCGGTCAGCATGTGATGGGTACCCCTCCACCAATGCTCCGCTTCCCCGACCAGCATGTACACCGCGTATGCTAACCTCCTCTCTTGAGAACATCCCAGCACGGTGAAGATCTTCTCAAGCTCACAAATCCAATGGTCAGCCACCTCTAGATCTGCATCTCCCTTGAATTGCGGAGGATGGCATTTCTGGAATTCAGCCAGGTCCCGACTCTCCTGTGACCCAGTGGGCCTTGCTGCACCAGCTGCAACCCTCTCAACATCTATCTGAGCAAAATAGGCATTTTGCTGTTGCATAGCCATGGCCATCATCTCCATGGCCCGGGCTATCTGTTCGTTGGCTCTAGACATTGTCTACAAAAGTAACAGCATCTTTAGTATACAATATCTGAACCAAACAACAATCAATCAGCACAACAAAACGTCACAACAACCAACACAACAAACAACACAGCAAGACAGCACACACACAGAGTTCAGCACAACAGAAGCCTAAAGGAACCACCCCCAAAGAGTGTCCACTAGACTCGAACTGCTCTGATACCACTAAAGTATAACGACCCGACTGGTCACTACACACAACACAGTACACCTGAAAACCGGACAGAAAGGAACAAGTGCATACATATAGTGTCTAGAATATACATATATACATGATCCAAGTCTGACTAGATTCAAAATGTACAACAATACAACCAAGCTACTACACCAAGTAGCTGAACAACAAGGCATCAACTAGAATCAGCTCCACCTGCCAGCTGTAGACTCACCACTAGCCACCCACCTATCCCTACTCTGCTCCCGTACATAGTACGATCATAGCATTCCAACCACATGGAAACACAAAGGGTAAGCTAGTATAAAAAGAACAACGTATAGCAAGATTTAAGTAATATGAACAACTACAACTATCAACACATCGTCAGCCTACATCTCATCGATTGTACAACCAACCAGCCAATGGCAAATAATGCGTCGTCACGCATATCATCTCGGAGATCTCCTACAACAACTCAGCCTTTTGGCCTACAACAACTCAGCCATTATGGCCTACAACAACTCAGCCTTTATGGCCTACAACAACTCAGCCATTATGGCCTACAATCAACTCAGCCTTTATGGCCTACAACAACTCAGCCATTATGGCCTACAACAGCTCATATCATCATACAACACAACACAACTTTACAGCACAACATATCATCTTACAGCACATCAAGACATCTTACAACAAAAATCATCTGATACAACTCAACATCATCAAACAGCATTATCTACTAGTCATCACTTCATGTTCATCAACGTCGACTTAGCTCCGCATAAAACAACATTAAACAGCATATAGTGAATTATCATCTCTGCGCTTGGTGCACTCGTGGTTGCGCCCAGCGCAGTACAACCAAAGAGCACCAGGGGGGCCAGCGCGCCCAACACAAGCATGCCCGCACCCGGTGAGACCCAGCCAGAGAGCCCAAGGCTCACTCGCGCCTGGCGCAATACCAATTGCGCCCAGCGCATGCCAGGTAGAGACTCCATGGAGTCTCACGCGCCCAGCGTGCCTAAACCCCCGCCCAGCGTGGGGAAGGCAGAGACCTCCCTTGGTCTCGCACCCATCGTAATTTAAATTGTGCCCGGCGCCCCCATGGCAGAGACTCCCAAGGAGTCCCCGCGCCCAGCGCGACCAAGATCGCGCTCAGCGCCATGCCAAAAGCCCAAAACAAGCCACAACTGATATCGCGCCCAGCACGGTCTAACCCCCCCGCCCAGCGTGGGCCATCCAGAGGCTAACATCCTCAAGCACGCCCGACGCACACATCTTTGCGCCCGGCGGGCTTGCCTAAATGCTACCCTCAGATGGCCTCGCGCCCGGCGTGAGGAACTGCGCTCAGCGCGATTTCATCGGCAAACCTCATATTTTCGAAAATCTCTTCAATACCTGCAAAAAAACCAGGAAACTCCACATGCAATCAGTTCAAAGTACCACATTTTCATCAAACAGTTCAAAAATACCATCTTTTTGTACATGCAACCACAAATCAAGAATTTCCCAAAATTTCTCAAAAACCCCCCAAAAACTCCCAAACTTCATTTTCCAGCTATCTCAACTAAGAATCATCAATCATCAACCAGCAATTGAGTTTCTAGGACTTGCTCACAATCAAAATCCGCAAAAACTAGCTTCCCTTACCTCAGTTCGAAGATCCGAGCCTCCTTGAAGAGAAATGGGGAAGAAGAAGAAAATTCGCACACGGCTAGCTCCGAACGGCTTCAAGTTTAAGAGAATGAACCTCCTTGTTCACTCACAGCTTCAGCTTGGAGAAGAGAAAAGGAAATCCGAAATCAGAAGAGATAGTGAGGAGAAGAGAGAATTTTGAGTGAGTAGAGAGATGAGAGTTGAGAGGGAGAGAAGTGAGGGACGGGTCTCACAAGAACATTTATCAAATAAAATTAATTAATCAAGAATATATATAAATATTTGCATATTATTATTAATCACCAATTTAGATTTTTACTTCATGGAGAAATTTGAATTGTTTTTGCGGTAATTAGTTAAGAGAAATGAACTTAATCATGATACCAAATAATACAAGGATATTTCACCTTAAATATTTACTCATTTAAATCCTCAAAATTAAATCTCCAATTACAAATTAATTCAAACATATTAATAATTTATTATAAAGAATTAAAGTTTACGTTTTTTACTATTTAGAGATATAAATATATATATATAATTGATTAAATAATAATAACTGGATAATAAAGTTATAAATATATTTAAACTCAATAAATGATAGTTAAGATTAATAGAAAATAATTAAACAAAATGAATTATAGACACTAAATTAATTAATTAAACTTAAAATTAACATATATTGAACATGTAAGATGAGGTTAGAGACACCTCACCAAATAAATATAGATAAAAATGATTTAAAGTAGATAGTTAAAATAATATAAAATTTTTTAAAAAAATAAAAGTCTCATCTCCACACCTTAATAGAAAAATGAGATTGAGTAAAAGAAATTTTTCTCCCATTTTTTCTTCCTCTTTTTCTTTCTCTCTCTTCTTTCTTAATTCTCTTTTACTTTCTCTCATATTCTCTTATTCATTCATTCCTTCCCATAATCTGATCACCACCCATACCTATTTATAGGAAAATTTGTAATAATTATCAATAGTTGAATTCTAATGATATATATATATTTTAGTTACTTCGTATTTACGTGAGCTAGTAACTCTAGATTAAATGTTTTAGATAAACATTATCTTATTCTTATGAAACAATCTTGTAGTAGAAAATTTTCTATAAAAATCGATTATTATTATTATTATTATTATATTAATACTTCGTAATGATTAATCATTATTAATGTTCATTTATTTATTTACTTTTACAAAATAAAAATTTAAAATAATTTAAAATTATTAAAATAGTATGATTAGGTATTATTTAGATCTATTTAATCAACTAAATGTTATATAAAAAAAATAAATTGAGAATATTAAAATTATCTAATAATGTAATTAAACATTATATTGAAAATTTAGAATATTACAAAAACTAATTTTTTTAGAATATTACAAAAACTATTTTTTTTACAAACTACTAAGTAAATGAACAATTTTCTAGTTAATTGTTTAAAACAGTCAATTATTTTGCATTCACAGTTGGTTGTCTTAGTGTTAAAATCTAAAACAACGGATTTTTTTTAGTCAATTGTTTCAAAAAGTTTATTCTTGATGCTGACCATCGATTATCAATTATCATAATCAATTATGAGTCCATTTGATTAATTAATTAATTAATTAATTAATTAATTAATTAATATATAACAGCATTCTTTTAAATAAAACAAAAACTCTTTTTATTTTTATTTTTAATATATTTGTCTAAATTTTTTTAAAATAAACATTTTTTTTAAAAATAATTTCTATCCATTTCTTAATTTAAAAATACCTATTTAAAAACACTTATTTTTAAAATTAAACAAATTTTATATTATACTTTCCTTATTTCTTTATTTTTATTTTTTTCCAATCTATTTTCATCTATAACATTTCTCACCTACCTTTTTTCTTCCTAATGCAAAGATTATTTTCCAAGGAAGAGAGCATAGAAAATGGAATGAACGAGAAACATAAAATTTCTCTAAAAACTAAAAAAATATCATTTATATATTATTAATGTAAATTTTTTTAAGTTAATAATCAATTATATCTTTTAAATTATTATTTTTTATTTTATTAAATAAATAATTAACATAATATTATTAAAAAATATAATTAATTATTAATATAAAATAATTTTATACCGATAATGATGTATAAGTAATTAACTCAAAAATAAAATAAAATGTTAATGGTAACAAAAAGAAAGGGGGCGTGACCTGTTATCGCAGGTTGTCGAGGTGGTCATGTCGGACGGCACCTACCAGTTGCAGTGATTAGGTGAATCACTCGCATTCTCACACACACTCTCCCTCGACACCAAACAATAACATCCATCTTCTCTTAAGTCTTAACTCTCTCCTACAAACATTAACACACACTTCAATCCTCCATAGAGAGAGACACACACACACAGAGAGTAAACAATGGTGGGTGCCATAAAAGCAGCGATTGGAGACGCAGTGTTGACTTTCATGTGGGTCTTCTGCTCCTCCCTGTTGGGAATAGCTTCCAGTGCCATAACCAAGGCTCTTGATCTTCAGCACCTCTCCTACAACGGCTTCCCCTACCCTTCGTTCCTCGTCACCACTACCCTCGTTTTCGCCCTCGTTTTTCTCTTCACCGTCATCGGCAATGCCTTCGGTGGCGCCAGCTTCAACCCCACCGGAACTGCCTCCTTTTACGCCGTTGGTCTCGGCTCCGACACGCTCTTCTCAATGGCGCTCAGGTTCCCTGCGCAGGTAAAGCATAAAGGGCTCTTTTTCAGATCAGCTTTTTTTTCTTTTCCATCTTTTCGTGCTGGTCAGTGCCAAGATAAAGCTTGCTTACCGTTACTATGCGTTTGGACTTGCGAAATTGACTTTATATGACTTTGATTTTCAAGCAAAGTGATTCGCTTTTACCCTGAAAGCAAATTTACCATGAAACTTGGTGGAGTATTTTCAACCCAAAGCAAAATATACTTTTTATCACTTTTAGTTAAATCCATGTTTCGGAGCAAAAAACTTTTATCTAGCAAGTACTTTGGCGAAAACCAGGTATCCTCTAGACGAAAGCTAGGGATTAATCGCTCCTGATAAACTTTTCCATTAGAGAAAAAAATAAAGTGAAATTAACTTCTGAATAAGCTTTCTTTTAAAAAAAAAATAAAATAATCTCAATAAGCTAAAATTAGTTTAAGTGTAAGTTATAAAAGAAAAAAGCTTTGGAGAAGTTAACATGAGAGAAATTATATAAATTATTTTGCATTATTTTTATTTTTATCTTCTTGATAATATTTCTAGAAAAGTTTATCCAATTAGGCCTTTGACAATTTCTATACATCTATATTTTTACAAAATCAAGTTCGGTTTGAGTCAAAACTAATTCCCATGATTTCCACCATAAAACCAAACACATTCTCAGTGTTTTAGTACTGCAGTCTAGTCGGAATTAGAATTCCATCTCGGTAATCAACCTGATAAAGCTTTGTTTTTAATGTTCAATATGAAACTTCACTTTTGATGGGAGAATAGCAAAGAAGATAGCTAAAATACTGCATCTAAGTTTGAAAATATAATGCTGATTAGTGAATAACACCAAAGGTTTCTAAGAGACTACATCTTAGTTTGAAACAACAATTTTGATAGGATAATCATACAAAAAATACACAAGAAATTGCATCTGAGTTTTGTTATGGGTACTTGACTTGGTTTATGTTAGGACTGTTTGATGGATGGTTTAGTTGTGAACAGGCGGTTGGGGCTGCGGGTGGAGCAATGGCAATTATGGAAGTGATTCCTGCGGAATACAGGCACAAGATTGGGGGGCCTTCCTTGAAAGTGGACGTGCACACTGGGGCTGTGGCTGAAGGGGTGTTGACTTTTTTGATTACCTTTGCTGTTCTCTTAATCATCCTCAAGGGCCCTCGTAGTAATTTATTGAAGACTTGGTTGCTGGCGACAGCGACCGTAGCTTTGGTCATGGTTGGATCTGCCTACACTGGACCAGCCATGAATCCTGCCAATGTGAGTGATTACCCTTCTCTGCATTTGTCAGTTTTGTTTTTTGAGCATGAATTATATACGTTTCTTGCATCTGTCCTTTGTGTTGTCTCTAGGGTGATTTGAATTATGATGAGTAAACTAATGAAGTTTTATATCCAGATTGTATAGGCCGGACATTTTAGTCCCGGAGATTTTAAAAGTCATTCATCTTAGTCCTGTTCTACTTTATTTTCCAGTGTCATTTTGTACCAAATAGTACTGCAGTGAATGACATGGCTTTCAAAATCTCGGGTGTTAAAAGTCATTCATCTTATACAATTTCAAGGACTAATTAGGGGTTTACTTAATTATCATCTTTTCTTGTGTTCTTTTTCAGTGATTTTTATATGCATTTTTGAGTTTGAAACATTATATTGTAAATTGTTTTTACCAATTTCTGCCAAGGTTTCTTTGTTCTGCCAAGTATTCTGGAATTTAACTCTAGCCCCTGGCCTTTGATTGTGAGATATTATGCTTCTTTTTCTTTTTTCTTTTTAAAAATCAGGTCATGGCAACATTAGGTGTTGTCATCTTTTCCTTTCCTCTTTGTAATATTATTTTCTTTTATATGTCAAATTCTGTTATTTAGTCTTATAAAAAAACTCTGGAATGGGTGTCATAGGGCATTCATGTCAAACAAGTTTATAGAAACCATCACGATTTCTTTGGTAAAGCTGCTTCAAAGCATTTCTACAGATAGCTATCAAATTATAGCTGCGATTATAAGGAATATCTACTTTTGCCAGTTTTCCTCGATGTTGCTTTGACTACAATCAAAATGATATTACCTATCAGTTTAAAACGTTGAAATTCTGGACATAATTCAGACCTTCAGATGAGGGTAGAGTTAGCAGACAATATGTAAGATTGAGGTATCCAGTATCCACAAGATTTTGTTGTTGAGTAAATTACAAATTATCTTCCTTTTGTGGATTCAGGCATTCCTTCTTCCTTCCTTTGAAATGCTGATAAATAAGGATAACTTTCTTCCTACTAGGTGATGTCAATTACTTGGATCAAATGACATGATTTGTAGAGAAGTTTATTTCAATTTTTTTTCCTATTTTTTCCCCCTTAGAAATGCTTTTAGAAAAGTTTATCCAAATATGCCCATAGGCCATTTAGATCTAAATCAATTTTAATGGTTTCACCCACCTCTAATTATTGGGCTTACCTATATTTGATCGAATCTTCTAATTGCTTCTATTGGTCTCCTCAAATGTCCATACTATGCTAGTAATACTTTTTGACATTTTTTTATCAATTCTCTCTCTATTATCGGGTGAAATCTCATTCTGGACACACTAATAACATCGACTTACTATATTAGTGGTGCCCTCACGAGATTTAACCCGTAAAAGAAGAATGTCAAAGTGAGCTATGGTTGAAATGTATCTCCTTATATGACATGAAAACTGTCTTACCGTATTTAATATTGTTTCTAGTACGAATATAAATAATCGAGAAGACTTGAATATCAGACTTAGAATAATCAGAATGTTTGAGAAGAATGAATCCTCAGCCCTTTATTTATGATAATCAGAATTTAAAATACAATAATGATAGGATCCCTTGAACGCAGGGATTATTATACAATCAGAAATTGAATATAATGAAAAAAAAGGCAACTAAGCAGGTACAGAAATATGGAATCAGATAAAAATAATTAGTGGCTTGATATGAAATAGTCAAGATGAACATTTCAAAGTTTGACTACAAATATTCTTCTTAAAATAAGAATTTGTTGTTGATCATTGAATTATAACTCATTTCTTTGATGTTCCTATTGATTATTCGTTGAAGTTCCTGTAGTTTATATATGTGCATATATTATATGCATTTCTTGAATCCTCTGATGTTAATTTCAGACTTAAGAGTTGACAATGAATAACTTTATTATTGGTTATTATTGTCTCTGTAGGCCTTTGGTTGGGCATACATGAACAACTTGCACAACACATGGGACCAATTCTATGTATACTGGATTTGCCCCTTCACTGGAGCAATATTGGCTGCTTGGCTGTTCCGAGCTATCTTCCCTCCACCACCACCAGAAGTAAAACAGAAGAAAGCATGAAGAGGGATAGTAGATTTGGTTCTTCATGTCAATTGTTAAGCACCATGCTACTGCATTAAGAAACCCCTTTTACTTTATATATAATTTCTTCTTCAATCTCGCTTGTTTCTGAATATTTTTCAACTTATAATTGAACATGTTTCTTTAAGTGCAAAATCAGATGTGAAAATGTTGGTGTTAAATTAGTAGGTTGTGTTTGGCCCATAATTGGGTATCCACTTTAAAAAGAAATATGTAGACTTTTAATATCTAGATTGGATACTGATATGATTCACAGTAATGCTATTCCTTTCTGGCAAAAATCCAAGTCTTTTTGTGGTTTGAAAGCTGCAAAAGCAAAATTTGGTGCCGTTGTAAACGTGCATTGGAATGTCTATTTTATTTTTCAACCAAGCGTGTTTGCATATATGTTGCGTTGTTTCAAAATTGAAACCTTTTCATGTTTGATGTAGAAGCTTAAGAGTCCCTCTGGTGAGAATGACATAATAAGATAGGAAATGTAACAAGTATGATAAGGTAAAAACATAATAAGCTTTGATTTTATTCATTTAGTGCATATTATATAACAAACTAGATAATAATAGGATGAAATATTAAATTATGTTTAAATAACAATTACTGTTATGACACACAGAAAAAAGAAACGTGAAGACTAATTAGTGGTTAGTTTTAAAAAAGGACGAAAGAGTAATTAAAAAATAGGTGAATTGAGATTAAAAGTGTTTATAAATAAAATGATATCAAAAGTGATATTGTCTATAGAAATATAAAATTACATATATTTTTTTAAAAAGTAAATATTAATATTTTTTTTTCAGTTTTGAAAAATTATAATTTTAACCAAACTAGTTTATGCATTTATGGTATTATTGATCTTTATCTTAATAGAGATAAAATCAAATGTTTTAAATGAAGGGTCTAGTCTTTGCATTTTCAAATCAAGGTGCCCAATGTGCGTTTTAATATAGTTTGTCTGATGAATGTTTTTATCAAAAGTATCTAGTGTAATACTTTTACAATAATGTATTCAAATAAAAGTATCCATACCATGATATGTTGAGCAATATGCTTACATATTTTAACTAGCGACATAAAGATGAGAAAACATAACGTCCTTTTCACAATGGAAATATCCTTTCTCAACGTCTCTTTTTGGAAGCTTTTAAAAGGAAGAGTTGTTCGTTTGAGAAGGAAGAAAAGAAAAACCCGATTTCAAGTGTTTATTCAAAATGCCTTTTGGACAACATACATTGTCACATCAAACACTTACAGCGTTATCTAATATACTTTGTAAAATTGCTACTTTGTGAATTGCTTTCTTACATGCACTTTTTTTTAATATAAAAGATGAAACTTAATTATTGTATGTTAGGTGTGGTTGATGTTATTTTCTAATCAGAATTAAAATTTTACCTTGATAGTATGCATAAATGTACATTAATAAGACCTGCATTAAATGTACTTATATCATACTGAAGTAAAATTTTAATTCTAATTGGAGAACAATACTAAATGCACCTAAGAAATTGTATTTAAGTTTTGTCCTTTATAAAATATGTTCTACATGTTATGAAGAAAAAACTTGTCTAATGAGATGTTGGATGATTTTCTTGATTTGATCAAGGTGTGATCAAATATGTCTATAAAAACATTATTGATTTTAGTGAAAATCTCAATGGTATTAACTGTAAGACTCGAGACTCTCTCTCTTTTCTTCATTCTACTTCTTTCTCTCCCCTAAACTCTTTCATTTCTTTGGATTCTCAAAGGTGTTGAGCATTAGGTAGACAAGGAAGCTTCAAAGCTCCGGAGTCGAATTTTCATTTTCATTTCTCTTCTTCTCCTTCTTCCTCGGATAGCCAGATTCGACGTTCTTCCTTCTCGAGGTAAGAGAAGCTAGAAATCTTAGATTTTTATGATTTGTGGGGTTGTTGATTTAGTTAAGAACTCAAAATTTGTGTGAATTCTGAAAATCTGAGCCGGGGAAAAGAAATTTGAAGTTATTTGCTTGCGAAAGTTAAAACCTTGTTGTTCTTGATGATCTATTTGAAATCTTGATGCATGCATGTTGTGTTTCTTGGAATTTTTGTGTTGCATGTGGTTAGTAGTGATGTATTTGTGTAGTTGCATGGGCTGGGTCTCCTTGGATTGCAGGTTTTTGATGGATTTGAGTGAAAAACGATGTGAGAAGTCATGGAAGGGCAAAAAGTTATGCACTTCGGGTTGGAGCGTTGAACCGACGTTGTAGTTGTGAGAGAAAACATAGAGGTCGAGACTTGGAGCTACAACTCCAATTTGGGCGCTACAGCCCTGGGAGAAATTGATTTGGCAAAGACTTGGAGCTGCATCTCCAAGTTAGGCACTACAGCCCTAGGAGAAAATGAAGCTGGTAGAGAGTTGGAGCTAGAATGATGAATTAAGCATTGCAGCGCCAAGGGTAGATGATCTAATTTGGTATTAGGGTCCTCATGAAAGTTGTAGCCTTGGATGTTAGCTTTCGAATGGCACTAAAATCACCTAAAAGGGAGGTCTAGAACTCTAGTTATGACCTTTTTAGTGAGAAAAGGTCAAGTTATCAGGATTTAGGCTAGTTGTTGCGATTTTTACATTTTTTAACAAGGTAGATGATAGAATTAGGACTTGATGTCTTCATGAGAGTTGTAGGAAATCTTCTTATCTTTCATATGAGCTAAGGATTAGTTGTGGTGCTCTGAGAGCCCAATTTGTTGAAAACCCCTTCTTGAGAAGTTGTCCCTTAGAGTGGATGATGTGTTATTCTCCTCTAAGACTTAGTTGGTCCCGTGTGTAGGCAAAGTCGAGGCACACATGTATAAAGCGACCATGGTATATGGGTAAGGTTGAGCTATACCGATTACAAGCGGCCAATTTGAGTAAAGTATGAGGTTAGGAGCTTAGTTCCTAATCGAGTATCAGAAGGTTATAGTATTTGGAGGATAGTCAGTAGGCCTAAACCCAATTTTCCTATCCTGACATAGTACTATACTTCCTTGTTTAAGTGGAAAAGTTTGAGAAATCATTATTGTGTTGTGGATTTTTATGCAAATTTTTTATTTACCTAGTAAGCCCAAAAAAGTTTTGTGTTGTCGGTTTGGTAGGACCTAACTACTTAGACTACTTGTGACACCCTTACTACCCCCAACATATAATTATAATAATGTAAATAGTTATAGAAATAAATTTTTCTACGTTGTTAAAAGGGTCCACATAAAACCTTCATAACTGTTATTCCATATCCAAAATAATTGAAAATAAAACTTGGAAAATAAAACTTAAGAGTTTACAAATTGTTTTCAAAATAATAAGAACAACTCCAAATACATATAAAATCCATTTTCTAGAAATTCTCTGCCCCGATGTCACAATATCATAACACACCTACAACTCAACTGTTGGCATTCTCGATGCCACTCATAGCCGGGTCTTCCTCACCTAAAACATCCACAAATTGTACGGTGAGAAAAGAAAATATCTATATGTAAAGCACATACAAACACACCATAATGTATTCTCATCCTAACTCATTACATAAGAAAATATTTACAACCATTTCTATATATCATAATTCTATCAACCATGCATCATCTTTACATCACAATTCACAATCACACCAATCCATCACATCATATAATTTGTACTATGTTAAGATCATGTCACCTTTGTAGCATCTCGTGCCCAAGGTCGTGCCATGCCATAAGTACTAATTGCCACACATAAATCTTGCAATTAACACTATGTCATGCTCACGCTACCCCTGTAGCATCTCTTGCCCAAGGTCGTGCCACGCTGACATACGTGTTAATTGCCTCACACGTCCCATAGTATGCCATGCTCAAGCCACCCCTGTAGCTTCTCATACTCAGGGTTGTGCCACACTGACATAAGTGTGAGGATATGATGGAAGAGACTTGGAGAAGTGATTGTTGTTCTTCCTCAAGCTCCATCCAATGTCCAATCTAGCTCTTGGAGGTTCTTCAATGGTGATTTGCGGAAGCAAAAAAAGCCTCAAAGCTTGTTAAGAAGCCACTCTTGTGGTTCGGTTCTTCTTGGAGGAGAAGAAGAAGTGAGAAACCAAGGCACAAAGGAGAAAGTCCTTTGTGAAGGTTCCTAAGGGAGAGAGTTTCTCCACGGTTTTGGCTCTTGGAAGAGAGAATTTTGAGAGAAAATTCTATTCATTAACATCTAAAAGTGTCTACAAATGAAAGGTTTAGGAATATATAGAAGTAGGAAGCTTAGGGAGCAAGCTAACCTTAACCATGGTTCAAGAGAACCATGGTTTGGTTGCTTGACCAGTCTCCCTAATTTCGGAGGCTTGTGAAGTAAGCTTCTACCTTAGCTTGCTTGGGAAGCAAGCTAAGTTAGAAGCTTGTAGCACAAGCTTCTTAAGGCTTCAAGTGAAGAGAAACAATTCCGGCCAAACAAAGAGCTAGGCGGCCTTGGCTAGTTTTGCTCACTTTAATTATTTCAAAAATTGTTGATTTGGTTTAGTTAGGTTCATCAAAAAATGGTGAGACCTAGCTGAATCAAATCCTTAAAAAATATGGAGTAAAACAATTCCAATATGTAAAATTTTGCCTAGGTCCAATTCAAACCCAATTGTTAATCACACCCTCAAGCCTTGCTATTTGTCATCCCACTTCTACTACTGAAAAAGTAAAAATGGTTGACCTTTAATACAAGGTCAAATGGAGTAAAAGTCTCCAAAGAACCTACTCTAAATTCCCTATACAATGATCTATAAAAAGGAAACAAAAAGTGCCTTAGAAATACAAAGGCAAAATAAACCTATACAAGTAACTACTATATTTACAAACATATGAAAAAGGTCTTCAAAATCATCTCATTCCTCTTGGTTCTTTTAATGTATCACCTCTTAGATTCCTTGACCTTGACATATTTCCATCAGGATATCCACAATCACATCACATTCAATTTATACCAATTGCCACACACAAATCTTGCAATTAACACTATGTCATGTTCATGCCACCCCTATAGCATCTTTTGCCCAAGGTCGTGCCACATTGACATACATGATAATTGCCTCACACATCCCAAACTATGCCATGCTCAAGCCACCCCTGTAGCATCTCTTGCCCAAGGTCGTGCCACGCCGACATAAGTGTGAGGAACCACAATCACATTTCGTTCACAATCAACAAATCTTGCAATTAACACTATATCATGCTCACGCCACCCTTGTAGCATTTCTTGCCCAAGGTCGTGCCACGTTGGCATACGTGTTAATTGCCTCACACATCCCACACTATGCCATGCTCACGCCACCCCTGTAGCATCTCTTGCCCAAGGTCGTGCCACGCTGACATAAGTGTGTGGAACCACAATCATATCATATTCACATTCAACACAATATCATTTCATGCCAACATACTCACATCATAATTAATTGAACAATTAAGCCATAATATACCATTCGCCACATCATGATATCAATTCAATACTAAAACGGTAGATACAATATGTATACATTTGTGCCAAGACATCACGCCATAGTCCATAACTCAATTTCACATCAAATACACAATATAGATAAGTCCACACAAAACAATGATTCACATACCCCTCAAGCAATTCACCATGAATCCACATCTCATCATTATACATATATGAACTAACTCTACAACCTAGTATCATACTACTTTAAACAACTTTTCAATTCACATGATAACACCTTAGAACATCAAAACAACATAATCTCCCTTTGACAACTGTCAAAGAAAACAACACACAGGGAGTTATACTCATCCACATAAGTTCAAACCTATCTCAAAAGAAACATAAGAGAATCATCTACAATTATTATGAAGACATGAAATTCATACAAAATCATCTACTTAGCTAAAAATGTCAAAAACCGTAACAAATATAATCAATGCTGACAACTTGACCCCTGTTTACTAAAATAGCCATATCTGGAGTTCTAGGCCTTGTTTTTAGGTTATTCCAACGCTATTGGAAAGATAACATCCAAGGCTACAACTTTTATGAAGACATCAAAGTCTAATGAAAAGCACCAAACTACTTAGCGCCTTCGAAAGCGCTTAGCGCTTTACCTCTAGGAATTCTCCTTTACCACGCGGGCCTTGAAGGGCTCAACCCTACAAAAACGCTTAGCCCTTTCCAACGGCTCAGCCTTTTGTCTCCAAGGATCCTTCCGTTTCACACGGCCCGCAAAGGGTTCAGTCGTTTGATGACAGCGGGCCTTTACACCTGAAACTCAGAAAATTCAACATGCGATCCCTTGAATCCATCCTCACAATTGCATATTTCAAGGGCTTTATTAATAATAAACTTTTAATCTATCCAATAATTCAATGATTCAACCAAATATCCCATGTTCTAGATTCCTTTATGAACCCTAACACACAGACACATTTCCAATGAATCGATCTCTCTCCCAAAACATCGATTCTAACAATTCTTCATATATTCATAATCCTAAACACATATAGAATCTCATAATACCAATAATTCTCCAAACAGAAATAATTATAAAATTATTAAAATTCCATAAGAACTCTTTTCCACCCATTCCCCCATGTGACTCTACACATAAATCTCCCATTTTCCCTTGTACCTGGTTGCGTTAATCAGAATACTCTTAATATAATGAAAGTCGTTCCTGATCTCTTCCTGGGTGATCCTCTTTAGAGCTCTTTGTTTCTCCTCTTTTTCTTTCCTAACCCTTGAGAACGCAAATGAGACAGATAAGGTTAACTTTACCTAACCCCTTTCTTAAAATTAATCCATTGGGATAGGTCAACCCAACCCATTGTCCTTCTTTTCTAACCCACTTCTCTTTTTCCCAAAATAATTAAATAAAATAAATACATGTATATTATAAAATAATATTCCTCTATAATTATTAAAATAATATTGACCCAATACTATATAATAATAATAATAATAATAATAATAATAATAATAATAATAACAATAATATTTTGAAAAACGGGGTGTTACATTGCTCACCTTGTGTTGTAGGAGATTTTTGAGTTAAAATGCATGATGATGCATATGTGTTGATGAGTTGATATTGTGATGATATGAGTTGTATGTGTTGATGTGTTGTGAAAGTGGTGTTGAGATGTGTGTTGTTTATGTGTTGTGTGTTGTATATGGATCTAGTTAATGATGATATTGATGTTAAGTTGCTAGTGTTGTAAGTTGCTTTCATATATATATATATATATATATATATATATATATATATATATATATATATATATATATATACTGTTTATTTTCACTAGCTTACCCTTGCATGTTTCCATGTGGTTTGGACTACGATGATCATACGATGTATGTGAGCAAGACAAGGATAGACTGGTGTTAGATGATGGAGGTTACTTGGTGGCAGGAGCTGGAAAGTTATATTTTGTTGACTACTCCTAGTGGTAGAGTTTATTTTGTAGACCGTTGTATATATTGTGGCATGTTAGGCCACCTTTGGTGCATAGTGATGTGTGTGTGTGTATATATATATATATATTATATTCATGTTATATTATTTAGTATACATTTATAGTTGTTTAGTTGTATTGTTCCATAGTGTGTCAGCTATAGCGGGTTGTTACATTAACTAAGGATTGGGTGTAGCTCTCAAGCAATGAGAATAAACTAGTGTAAATCTTATGTTCTTTTTCTTTCTCTTTTTCTATCTTTTACATTTCAGTATTCATATTAATGATCATGAATAGTCCATGATTTACATTCATCAAGACTGATCAATATTGCATTCCTTTAACAATCGGTTTTCAAATTTTACTAAATCAATTAATTTTGGAAGAGAGGTTTTTTTAATCAATTAAAGATCCCATGAAAAGAATAGTTTTTTAAAGTATCCAATTCACCTCTTTTTTGGATAAGGTTGTCTATTTCAACAATGTTTCTAAAAGACTTCCCAAACATGTTTTTATCTTTATACTAATGTTTGATTGTTGGAGTGAAAGTGTGAATACAAATCCTACATTGGGTAGAAGTGGGCTAGTTGAATAACATTTAAGTGAGAAAAACTCATAAACCTAATGCCTTAATGTTGAGTTAAATGTAATGTAAAGTTTACTTATGTGATTTGGTCATGGCCTATTGATGGAGAATTCTTGGTGTTTTACCCTCCTTGCATTCTTAATAAGTGGTATTAGAGTTGATGGTGCGACTAGGTAAACAACTCAGACAAGTATTAAGTCATAATAGAATTGGTGGATCCATGTGCAAAGATCCCTTGTATTTGAAAGTATTCCTAGCAATGTAGAAATTAGGTGGCATTCCTTGTTGATGTGAGCTAACAAAAATGCAAATATCTAGAATATAATAGAGTTAATGACTAAACTCTGAGGGTCACCATTATATATTCATGAGTGGAAAAGAGTTCTACTTAAGGGGGACATATCATGTGTAATAGACTTATAATTGAGAGAGAAATTGTCAGAGTGCAAATGAGAATACAAGGTCCCACATTGGCTAGGAGTGGACAAGTTGAACAACATATACGTAAGAAGAACCTGTAAATTTAACACCTTAAGGTTTTAAGTTAAATGTGATGTCAAGTTCATTTGTGTGGTTTGCTTGTGATTCATTGATGGGGATATCCCCAACAAGTGATGTTAGAGTTGATGGTGAGACCATAGTTTTAAAAACCGGACCGATCATCGAACTGGTTAAGGTACTGGGTCAGTGGGTCAAAGGTTGAACCGGAGGATCACTAGTTAAACCGCATGACTCGATTTTTATTTATTTTTATTAAAAAAATATTCATATTAAATATATTTTATACTTATAAATTTTAATAAATTCATATCTTATTTTAAATTTCAATTTTTCTATCTTATTTAAAATTATTTTTATTTTTATTTTGTAAAAAAATACATAAAAAATTACATGTTAAATTGTATATTAATACAAATTAAAAATATAAATAATATGGACATATATAATATGCTTGCAATTGATATCACAAAATAATATATGTAATATCTACATAGATATTATATTATTAAATATATAATTTAAAATTAATAATATACTATAAAAGTTATTTAAGTTTTATATATTACAAACAAATACATTAGAACAAGTAGTCATTGTTATATTTAATAAGACTCTTTGTTCTTCCATTAAGAGATTCAATTTTCATTATTATTTTTGTGGTTTATGGTCCCTAAAATTTTTTTATAAAAAAAAAAAGAAAAAAAAAGTGGTTGAACTGGTTTGACCCACCGGTTCACCGGTTGAACCAAAAAATTGACCGGTTCAATCCGGTTTGAAACGGGTCGATTGCATAACTGATCCAACTTAAGATTCGGACTGGCTAGACCACCGGTTCCCGGTCCAACCGATTCGACCGGCCGGTTCGATCCGAGTTTTAAATCACTGGGTGAGACTAGATTAGCAATCGAGACGACTATTAAGTCATAGTGAAGTGGTGGATCTATTAACGGGGATCTCTTATATCAAAAGCCTTATTGATGATATGGAGGTCTAGTGATATGTTTAGTTGATGTGAGTTAATGACAATGTAAGTATTTAGAACATATTGTCAGTAATGACTAAGCTTTAAAGGTTATCATTGAATACTCATGAAAGGAAAAAACTCCAACTTAAGGTGGAACATACCACGTGAAAAGAGACTTACACTCGAGAGGATAGGTCTTGGAATGCAAATGTGAATATGGAGGCCCATATTAGATAGGAATGGACAAGTTTAGTAACATATAAATAAGGACTAGCAAATTTAGGGGGGGTGTATTGGATTAGGATTTTAAAGGACTTTTTTAGTTTAAAAAAATCCTGCGGATTTTAAAAGACTTTGCAGGATTTTCATGACTTTTAAGATTTTGCAGGATTCTACAAGACTTAAAATCAAGATTTTAATGGATTCTGCAAGACTTTTAAATAAGGATTTTAATGGATTCTGTGGGATTTTGTAGAATTTTCGTGGATTTTTGACATTTGATAAGATTTCAAAAAAAAATTCATACATTCAAATTTAAAAAGAGTCAAAGACAAAAATAATAAAAAATAATAATGTCTAGATAAATAACAATAATAATAATTCTCTCTATAATATCTTATCCTCTTAAATAACATTCACCCACATATCCATAACTATACTAGTCCTCCAAGCATTAGCGTCTTTTCGCTCTTGCTCTTGGGTTTGAATAATAGGTTCAAAAGTATGATCTTCATTAACTGGTAACGTTGAAGATGAAGGTTCATCCACCCCTTCAATTAGAAACTCATTAGAACGACATTCTTTACGTAGAAAGTTATGTAGTGTTGCACATACTAACACAAGTTCTACTTGTGTCTTAAATAAAAATGGAGCTGCTGACTTAAAAATTGTGAACCTTGATTTAAAAATACCAAATATTTTCTCGATCACATTCCTTAAAGATGCATGACGAAGATTGAACAATTTTTTCTCATTTTTAGGGTCATTACCCTAACCTGCAAAATCTTGTAGATGATATCTTACACCTCGAAATGGAGCTAAAAATTGGCGTCGATTAGGAAATCCACAATCCACCAAAAAAATATTTATCTAATTACATATGCAATATATATAATATTAGTATAATAATAATAATTATATATAATTATTATTATTATTTAAAGAATAAGCATTTAGATATATATAATATATATATATATATATATATATATATTATTTTAGTTATATATTATATGATAATTTTTAACAATATTTATAAATGTAAATTACTCTAACAAATATTTTAACAATATTTCCTCTTTTAAAAAATAAGCTAATGAAGACATAAATCCTAAACCCTAAAAAATTAGATACTGCAATGTCTTATGTTAATTTTCTTTTTTTAAAATATAAAAAGTCTTAATTTCACAATATAAAAATAAAAAGAAAAATTCATAGTAAAAAAAATAAAATAATTGTTGAGTCGTAAAAGGAGAGGGATAAGAGTAACAAACTTAAAGGAAGGAGAGAAATCACAGTTTTTATGCTGAGAGGGTTCTTCTCCCAACTAAGATCCATTTTCATCTCATTCTACTCACAGAAACCCTAACAAATTCATCTTACATATTATATATTGTAGAGATTATGATATCAATTTCATCTTTCATCTTTTTCTTTTCTTGACGTGTGTTATAAAAAAAATTATCACTTAAAAATTGAAATTTCAAGCACTTTTTTGTGTTATATAAAAGAAAAAATTCAACTACATAGAATAAAATAAAACAAGTTAATTAAAGAGAACAAACAGAAAAATAGAGCAAATCAATGACACTATCATTTACATATCGGAGTTTCACAAAATAGGGGAATGAGATGAGAATAATACTACAATATTATATATGAGCAATAAATAATAGTGCAGTATTATTAGCAGAGAAAAAATGGAGAAGACAGGAGCATAGAAAAAAAAAGAAGATGAAAAACTGACTTGAAAATTCTTGAAAAGTCACTTCAAACAATCCTTCAAAATCCGATGGGTTTGGATGAAATTTTTTATGAATTTGGTATTTATAGATAACACTAGAAAGTCCTTCAAAATCCCTCTCACACAACAATCCTTTAAAATCCTTATATTTTTGAATACCAATGGATTGTTTTTAAGTTGTAAAAAATCTCAAATGAATACCAATGGATTTTAATGGATTCTTTAAAAAATCTTGAAAATCCATATTGAATACCACTGGATTGTTTTTAAGTGACATAAAATCCTGATTGAATACCAATGAATTTTTTTACTCAAAAAAGTCTTTTAAAATCCTATGAAATCCTAAACCAATACACTCCTCTTAATACCTTAATAATTTGGATTAAATGTGGTATTAAGTTTACTTATGTGATTTGCTTGTGATCTATTGATGAAGCTTTGCTAATACTTTACCCCCTTCACCTATGACGGACGTTGTAAAGAGTGGGGCAGTTGGCCCACTATTTGACACATACATATTTTTTTATTCAAAAAAATAATATATTTTAAAAAAATAAAAATTATATTCTAATAAAATAAATATATATGTTTAAATTATCATATGTATAAAATATAGATTTGAAGAAGATGTTCATTTATTTGATGTCTGTCAAATTTTTGAAAGAGATTAATTTTCTTATGTGATAAAAAATATCCCTTAATAACGAATCAACTTTTTAAAAAAGTTTAATTATAATATATATATATATATATATATATCTTAATACTCACATATATAATGTAATATATTAAAAAAATCAATTTTTGATAAAATAAAATTTGCAATATGCATGTTTACCTTTTGTATTTTCTATTTATTGTATACTTTGATTAAAAAAATTAAAATAGTAAAATTGTATACATTGATTAAAAAAATCAAAATAAGAAAAATAGGAAAATTTATGTTCCATATAGAATTTCTATTATAAAATATATTTTAAAATAAATTATTATTTAAAAATACATATTATATATTAAAAACATGTTTATATCATAAAAAAATTAAAATTGATTTTTATAAAATTTAACATATTTAGTTTTATATTTTTAATAGTGTTAAACTATAATAAAGTAGGTCTTTAGGATTGTACTTCTAACCAAACATTTAAAAAATATCTATGATAGATAAATAAGTCATACGTAAAATATATATTTTTAAAGAAAATTAGATTCAAACCTATTAAGTTATAATAAAATTTAGTCTAACCTAATTTATTTTCATCTTTAATTATAATCATAGATATAAAAACTTGTAAAAAATAATTATGATATATACTTATAGTTTTAAAAGTTATATTTAAAATTTTTAATATTATAAATATATGAATAAGTATTGCCTTTACTATTTAAAATTTTTGGATCCGTTCACCCTCTTCATATCCTTTGAGTGATATTCTTTTATTTTAATTATTATAATTAAACATGCAATGATATATGTACAATGAAGACACTTTAATACTTAAATAAGCGTAAAAATGCGTAATAAAAGGTAAATACTTAAAGTAATTATATGTAATTAATAAATAAAAGTTATCTCCTATATATAACACCGATGTTGTTTAAAATAAGATATTAATTACTCAATTACCTAAAATAAGAAGTATATACTATTTTTGTAAATTAAACTTACTTGATATTTATTCCAAATATAATATCACTTTAAATTGCATTTAGGACATTCTAATACATTATACAATGTTATCAAAATTGATTCCGAACAGCCGTTTGAAAATGATTTGCTCCATCATCAATGATATAACTTGTCTATGTAAGTTGATTGATTATAAGTGTTATGAAATCAATTTAACTTAAATAATTTATAGTGTGTTTGAATGGACCCTTGATAATAAAAATGAAACAATTATTTTTAACGATGAAGAGAAAACAACAAATAGTTATTTTCACTTTTTATAGTATCACCATGATTTTGGAAAATAGAATTGATTATCGAGTGTTTTCTAAACATAATCAATGTTCTGCACAATCAAATTGATATAAATGGATCGATAACTAGTCAAATTTCCAAATAAAATAATTTGTTATAATTGTTTTTCAAGATTTTAAGGTATATTATGAATTTTATAATTATTTAATTAAAGTAAAAACTCATATATTAAATATTTTCTAACATATACTAATTCATGCAATTTACCAATAATATATTTGTTCGGCTAGCGACCCAATTCCCTCAACGAAACGAGGCTAACCATGAAAAAACATTGATATAAAATGCAAAATGCATGAGATGTAAATCCTAAATTAATGTCGAGAATTTTCGAACAATAATACTTTTATGGCCGAATTTTTGCAGGTCACATAAGTTTGAGTTATGGGATCAGATCTGAATCCAAATCTGAGCTTAGGTATAGGCATTTTTCCCCCCTTTTTCGGAGACAAGTTAGGTAAAGTTTCGAAACTTTATTTATACAAAATTATGTATTATCATGGAACTCTACGTTGTGTTGTGTGTAGAGTGTAGACCACTCTTTCTTTCTATTTTTATATGTTATTCCATGTATAGTATAGTATACTACGCAATTCTACATACACTTGAGCCCCTAGTAGACCGTATATGATACGTATAATGTATAACGTATAACGTATGTTTATACACTTGAATAGTTAATTAATAATTAATAGACACAAACACGACAAAGGAGAACGCGGAAAGATTGAGAAACAGAAGGACTCGGTTTTTGTTGCGGAGACCGAGTCCGACTCGCGGGCCAACTCGGTAACCTTTCCTTCCTTTAGAATTTATTACAGTTACAGCATTTAACCATTTTTCCCGCACAACGAACGCAACACAGACACAGACACTGACACACCAAACCGCACCCTCTTCAATTCTCTTCTCTCTCTACGCGCACGCGCGAGATAGTTAGAGAGAGAGAACCGGTAACCTGAGCGTCAGGTAGCCGTCACGCAACGCGCATTTCCCACACACGACGGACACCACCACGCCGTTTGGGCGCACCCGTCGTTTCCGGATCCCTCATCGTCGTTTCTTCCCCATTGAGATTAGCGAGAATCCCAAGACACAGAGCTGGAGCCGCTACAAGATCCCAAGCAATTGAAGGCTCCGCCCGCCGCCGCCAGTAACGGTCAGATCCGCTACCGATCTCCGTCCTCCGCCGAGCTATTCGACGGGAGCAGCAACTCCCCGCCGTCGCACGCCGCCGATCAGAACTCGCCGGAGTTCGAGCCGAGCAAAATGCTGAAGCGCCCCGGCCGCCAGGAGTCCCTCGCCGACAAGATCTACCGCTTCCGTGGGACGTTGCTTGTCGTCGCGATCCCGCTCCTTCTCATCTCCTTCGTCCTCTACGTCATGCCGTCCTCCTCCTCCAACGAGTCCGCCGGAGACTACGCTCTCGTCAACCGCAAAATGTCTCCCGACAAGAAATCCGCCAGCACCTACGCCGTCATCTTCGACGCCGGAAGCTCCGGCAGCCGCGTCCACGTCTTCCATTTCGATTCCAACCTAGATCTCGTCCACATTGGCAAAGATCTCGAGCTTTTCATCCAGGTCAAATCAAATTATTACTATTATTATTATTTGTTAACGTTTATTCCGTTGTTAATCTGTTATGGCTTCGTCGCGGCTTTTGGCATTGTAGTAAATTGACAAACGAGGTGGATGCGGATATAATTGCGGTTCCAGACATCTAAAATCCTTCGCATTATGGCCAAAATCGCTATTACAGATAGTTTTTTTTTTATTTTTAAAACATGATTATTGTTATTGCTAATTTTGTAGTTATTAATTGTTAACATTGTTATTTGCTTGTGTTTTTGGTCTGATAGTGTAGGTTTGTATTTTGTAGATTAAACCGGGTTTGAGTGCGTACGCTCAGAATCCGCAGGAGGCAGCGGAATCTTTGGTTTCGCTTTTGGATAAAGCGGAGAGTGTTGTTCCTCGTGAATTGCGATCCAAGACACCGGTTCGAGTTGGGGTGGGTGGTTTATTTTTGTTATGTTTGTGTTTACTGAATTGGTGTGCGTGTTAATTTACGTCAGGGTTTCTCTGAAGGGAGATTTGAGCTGAATCCATGTGCTATTGCAGGCAACTGCGGGTTTGAGGGCTTTGGAAGGGGATACCTCGGATAGGATCTTGCAAGCGGTGACTGCTGCTGTGTCTTTCTCTATTTCAATGGTTTTAACAGCTATGTGCAATTTCTTTTGTTTTAACTTTTTGTTGCTTTGAATTTTGTTGATTTAAGGTAAGGGATTTGCTTAAGGACAGGAGTAGCCTGAAATCCGACGCTGATGCTGTTACAGTGCTGGATGGAACACAAGAAGGTGCTTATCAATGGGTATGGTATACGAACTTAATGTTGTTTGTAATTGGCTATTGCTTTAAATTTTTTTAGGCCTTTTTGCCATTCACTTTTTACACATCAAGAATGCATCCTGACTAGGGGAGAATTAACAATGTTTTACTGACATAGATCGTATAGTTAAAAGAGTAGAACAGATTGCGCAGGGACTATAAGAGAATTGACTAGCTTTTGTTAACATAGATCAGATTGTGAATTAGATTACTTGATGGCTTATAGTGATTGTGGGATTTGAATAATGTATAATGAGGTTTTGGTTTCTGATTCATTATTTTGAGTGGAATGGAGGTGGGGTTGAAAGATCAATTGTGAGCAAACTTTCTTTTATTGAGTGGAGTGTTATGTTGATGAAGGTATTTTTGAGACAAGTTCGCTCAGAAGTAGTTCTCACCTAGTGGGATAAGACTTTGATGTTGTTGTTTAGCTCAGAAGTAGTTTATCTCCATGTTCTTACACATCCTGTTTATCTATATATTTTATTAAGTTTGTGGTATAGCATTACCAGGTAATAGTTTAGTGCTATCATTATATCATATTACACAAAGGAACATTCTGAGCTGCAAAAATTCTGGAATTGTAACCAACTTGCTTACACAAAAGTTTAAAATACTATATTGGACTTTTTAGTCCTGTGCACTGTTTGGGCTTTGATTTTGATTCCTGAACTTTCAGTTAGGGGCTTGATATTGTGTTTTTCTGAAAAGGCACAACGTGATCCCACTATTGGTTACATTACAGAGCTAGTAGTTAATTGATATGACAAAGTTTATTGAGTTGCTCACCACTATATCAAAAAGTCTGAAACGAAGGAGGATAAGGGGTTCTCCTAGAACAATCAGATAAGTAAAAACAGTTGTAAAAAATGCATTTGCTCTATTTTTTTAGTAGAGAACTCTACCACAAATGATCAGAGGAACACAAATCCAAATACATACTTCACCAATAATATAGGTCATTATTGGTTTTCTGACAGAATGAGTTGTACATAGTATTTTACCGTAGTACCAGATGGGCAATAGTATTTAATGGTTGATACAGTCTACTCTGTATTCACACGGCAGGTAAATGTACAATGAATACCAGTTTAGTTTCAATGATTAGTAGTATTTTGTTTGGTTGTACACTAAGGATATCCTCTGTATAATACCTATGCCTTATTGTTAGATTCCAAAGATTTGTTTATAATTCTATCCTAATGATTTTTTTTTTCAAATTATGGTTTATTCTGATATAATTTATTTTAACATAATTGAATTTGGGAATTTCTATTTGAAGAGGGTACGAGCGAGGGGTGTAAGCGAGTCGAGATTGGATTGGGTTAGGTACTAAATTTGGTCAAACTTGACTTGATCCAACCGTGCTTAGATGTTTCAAAAAAATATTATTTATTTAGAACTCTAAAATCTAAGCATTGCTCGAACCCTCTTCAAATAGAAATCCCAAATTCAATTATGTTTGCTGCAAAAGTATTAATTAAAGGCAGCATCAATATAGCTTACTAGTTGTAATATGTATTCTCTCTGTAGAATTGGCACAGTATTTTGTTTGTCTTACCTTGTGAATTGCTATAGGTTACTATCAACTATCTATTGGGAAACTTGGGAAAAGATTATTCAAAGACTGTTGGAGTAGTTGATCTTGGTGGTGGATCTGTTCAAATGGCTTATGCCATCTCAGAGACAGATGCTGCCATGGCTCCAAAAGTAGTAGATGGGGAGGACCCATATGTCAAGGAGATGTTCCTGAGGGGAAGGAAATACCACCTTTATGTTCACAGGTTTGCTACTTACTCTTGATATATCAGTATGATGTTCCATCTTTTTCAGCCTCTTGGAGCATTAACTCATGGTTCTATGTTCTTCCACTTTTAGTCCATTTTTATTTCCTATTCCAGTTCCATGTTCAAATAGATATTCTGTAATACTGGTTTCCTTGTCTGATAATTTTTACATCTTGCTTTCAGTTACTTGCACTATGGTTTACTAGCTGCTCGTGCTGAGATTTTAAAGGTTTCTGAAGATGCTGAAAACCCTTGTATCTTAACTGGCTACGATGGTAAATATACTTCTTCTATCTGTATGCCTGATGCTGTTTTGATGCATGTGTTACATTTCAGCTCTTTTGTTAAGTTTAACCTTTCATTGGTCCATGGGGAATAGAGCTTTGAAATTTTAAACTTTTTTGTAAATATTTTTCTTCCTGTCTTTTTTCTGATAACAAGCCATTCTTAAATATTTTTTCTTAGGATCCTACAAATATGGTGGAAAGTCGTATAAAGCTTCATCCTCCTCCTCTGGAGCAAGCTTGAATGAATGCAAAAGTATTGCTCTTAAGGCTCTGAAAGTTAACGAGTCAACATGTACTCATATGAAGTGTACTTTTGGTGGGATATGGAATGGTGGAGGGGGGGATGGACAGAAGAACCTTTTTGTTGCCTCCTTTTTCTTTGACCGGGCTGCTGAGGTATTCATTAATTTATTTTAGAATTAAATGTTTAGTTTTTAAACTTTTGTCAATTTTCATTTTAATCCCTAATATTTTTTTTTTTGGTTTTAATCTCAAATCTTTTTCTTTGAATAAAAAATTGACATCAAGAACCAAAATATTAACCAGAGAAAAAGTTCAAGGACTAAAAGTGAAAATTGATAAAAGTTCAAGAACTTAAACTAGTAAAAAAAATTGTTTAGAGACTAAAAACAAAAATTGACAAAAGTTAAAGGATTAAAAACATATATAATCCTTTATTTTATTCAACCTTGGAAAGAGTGTTGATTGCCACTGCTTCAAATGCTACTGCATTGCCGATCTAATCACATTATTCATCCATAGGCTGGTTTTGCTGATCCAAACTCGCCAGTTGCGATAGTTCGTCCTGCAGATTTTGAGGATGCAGCTAAGCGAGCTTGTCAAACAAAACTTGAGAATGCCAAATCCACTTATCCACATGTTGATGAAGGGAACCTTCCCTATCTTTGCATGGATCTTATATACCAGTATACTCTACTTGTTGATGGTTTTGGTAGGTTTCATTCCGCTTTTGGAATAGTCATAATGACCTTCCTACTAAGTCTGAATTATGGTGTTATTTCCAGCACTCATTGCTTCAATTTTTTTGGCAGGCATATATCCATGGCAAGAGATAACATTGGTGAAGAAAGTTAAATACGATGATGCCCTTGTTGAGGCAGCATGGCCCCTAGGCAGTGCCATTGAAGCTGTATCATCTCCGTAATGTCACCGGGATCATCACTCAGATCACTAATCAGAAATCTAGGGGCACATGAATTTCATCACCGGGATTTTCTGGTGAAATACTGTCATTCATGATGATCAGAGATTACTTTCAGGATGAATTGAGATTTTGGATATGGGTCTGTGACTGTGACTCAAATAATGGGAGATTATAGCTTCATTATTTTTGATATGTAATTAATTCACAACATATCTGATTTACGATTTTGGAAGATTCATTCGATTCATTAAGTGCATCTAATATATGTTGTCTTAAGTGACGAACAAAATGGTGATATTAACACCATTTCATTTTTGTTTCTATAAATGGTTTCATTCGTGATCATAGTTTATACTTTATTTCTTCACATCTTGTTGAGGACCCAGATCTACCATGTCGCTTGCAGGAGTGTGTGGGTGAGTAACAACTACAGTGTTCCTCATATTACACTTTAAACTAATTCATTGTTGACAATAAATAGGACCTGTGCGAGGGACATAAAGTTCTGTACTTTATTCCACCTACATCAATCATTCCTGATCTCCTGTTTCTCCTGTTTATTTATTTCTCTAGTTTTGTTATACATCACATTTCATTTAGATCCGAATATGTAAGGCAATAATGAAAAATATTATATAACTTTTATTTCTTCTAATGTTATCTTGCGTCCCTTAAGGAGTCTGTTCTAGGCTGGAGTCTCAGATAAAGGCCCATCATAACTGAGCCCTTAAATTTCTTTTATTTTATCAATTCGTTTGGTGATTGTGATGAACAAATTTCCCGTTTTTGATCGTTGATCATATAATTATATATTATTCGCCAGGGCTGGTTTTACTTGAATATGATTTTAATCGTCCACGTATACAGAGCTCCAGCATGCGACAATAAGAAATCCTAAACCTTGAACTAATTGATGAAGCCAGTTTGATAGTCCAACTTAAAGTTTGGTGTCACAAGTTTAGAATTTGGTATTGGATTACGCACATTTAATTAAGAACTAACGATAGCGATCACATATAAACACCTTTAGTCAATGCTAATTGCATAGTTGCGCTCATCACTTGCATATAAATAGTTATGTACATGATTACTCATCCAAAAATAGTAAAGTACATGATTCAATTATGTGAATGTAAGAATTATTTTCTACCTTGATTCCACAGCCAAACATGCTAAGTGTAATTAAGAATGAAGTGTCTGTCACTAATAAATAATACTTAAAATAAGTCGAGTTGAATCAGATTTAATTCAGTTCAACTAGATAATATTTAGTTTAATTAGACTCGAGTTTAATATAAATCATTTTTTTAGTTTGAACTTGATATGACTCAAGTTTGCTAAGAGTTTGATTTAATTTATTAACTTGGATCATATGAATCAAGAGTCATTTTTTTAATCTTATTCATTTCAAAATTTCAATTTAATATATTTTAAATAAAATAATTGTTAATATAAAAAGATAAAATATAATTTATTTTGTTAACTTTGTTACGTTACAATCAAAAACATAATTACAACTAAAGTCTTATTAAATAAAAACTAATTCACTTTTCATAATTTATTCTATTGTGTTTAATCTTTAATTTAAATTTAATTTATTTAGTTTCATAAATTAAATTAAATAAATTAATTATAAAATTAAATTTCAAACTATTCTCGAATTGATTCGTTAATTTTCATCGCTAGTGAAGAGTTATATCGACTACTCTTTCATCTTAGTTACATTTCACTCAGAACATATTGGTCCTTTATCATGATAACTAGAGTACATTGTCCATTTATGTTAATTCAGTTTTTCAATAATAAACTAAACAACTTGAAATAGCACCTGTTCATGAGATGCCAAAAACTGTCATTCATCACCAAGTTGGACTTGGCAGATATGTACAATATTAATTCCAACGTGTGATGAAATATTACTTAAAATGTTCAAGCCAACCATCTCACTCTGATGATCTAGCTTACTAATAGCTCGTTTTTCCAAAGTTTTGAAGTTAATATACTGTAAATACACACCATCCACAACACCAAAAGTTATTTTCTTTTGGCAATAATTTTTCCTTTTAATGGCAATATAAACAACCAAATATTTACAAGCAATCAAATTATGGCTGGTATATCCAATGTCAGCAAATTTTTTTACTGATAATTATAGAGAATGATGGTAAAATCCCTTATTATGGGTCAGGAAAAATTAGCGTTTATAGCCACCATACTAACGACAATTCTAGTGGTCGCTAAAAGTAGTTTTTTAATTCTCCTTTCAACCCTTTAATGATCTTTATTATTGCCAGTAAAATCTCATTAATTTTATTCTAGGTGTGATCTAATTCTGGTTTAACTATTCATCAATTGTTTGCATACACGAGATCATTCGCTAAGCTTTATCTATACAAGTTAGAGAAATGTCACTGTTGAATATGACCCCATAATCCTTAATGAAAAGTTAATAAATTTTTTAAACTATTACTAAAATAATGTACCACAAGTCTTATTAAAAAGAGAAGAAATTATAACGTTTCTTCGAATTCCCATCCATAAGCCCTGTACGCAGTACTCTCACAAGACACTCCTAAATAAATTATAACGCTTGTGTTTTTCTTAGACATGCTTCCCTTGACCTTTGCTTTCTCCTTGATCGAATCTATGACTTGTCGGTTGATGTCTTTGGTAAGTTAGCAAACACGATAGTTCGATCAATAAAACGAGGCGTACGATTCTGAGAAATAGTATTATATATCTCCTAGGTTGTAGCACTGCACCTTCTCTTTGAACTTCATCCATTTGACGAAAAAAAATATATCGTCAACAATATTAATATTCTATAAGCAATATATACATTTTTAAAAAATCCAATATTTTCATATAATAACAATTGAACAAAATATGGGGCCGAAGGAAAAGCATATAAAGTTATAAACTATAAGAGAAGCAACCAATACCAATCCAAATGGAGAACAGTTATCTATCTTTGGTTGGAATATATGACCTCGAATATTTATATAGTGGGATTCATAAATCAGATTAGTTATACTTTCACTATGAAGGTGTTCGTTCCACTTCTAGAAGCATAGCCATAGAACCTATAGTTAGAGCATTAAGATAGGCAACTCTGGTTGTAGATTACCCCCTTGATGTAATTCCAAAAGTGTAATCGAGTGAGATTGATCAACTAAAAAGTAACTCAAACATAGTTGGAACATTAGGGGCCAATACACCAACTTGCTCTAGTTCATAACATCCATGTGGGATTAGGAATAACTACAAAATGAAATTGATGAAAAGGGCCAAAGAAAAATAAAAAGAAACATAAACCACATCGCGTGGGGAAACAAGTTGAGAAATAGCAAAATTAAGTTTAATGCAGCGCTAGTGTATCTGTGCCCATGTGTAGGTAGCGTCATCGAAGACCAGGTAAAATCTTTTGTGGGAAATCACAACGGCACACTCCAAGAAGCTGATTAGAGTGAGAGGAACATGGTTCACGAGCATTGGAGTTAAAAAAAAACATCAAAATTGATAATGTACTTCATACTTTTTCTACTTAGATCGTGTTAGAGCTTCATAAGATGTATTGAATTTTTTGAGAAGAGAATGAACTTTCTAATTACGATGTAGGAGCTTTGACAATAAGCATCACACTCACATGAATCGCACAAAATAACCTAAAATTGAAATTGTAGTCAACATGACATAAAAATAAGAGATAACAATGTGAGAGAGATTCAACTGAGAGAAGTTATTGCAAGAGGGAAATATTAATCACCTAAGAGAGAAAATCAAGTAAGCCAATATTTTTGTGATAAAGAATGATTTGCATTAGTCCAAAGAGAAAATGTATGAATGAGATGAGAAATAGCGAGAGAGGGAGAGACACCCAAAAGAAAGCAATGTCGGTCAAGATTTTGAAAAGAAAAATAAAAAGAACTAAAGATTAGAATAAGATCAAATAAGTAAAAATAATGCTTAAAACAGTGAGCTTTTACTGGAAATTATGATAATTGCCTTACCTTTTTTATATTTTAGTAGCGAATATTTATTTGCAATAAATATTTTTATTTAAAAATTAAATAATGGCATTTATTTTATTGTTTTTGAAGTCGGTAAAATCACAATTTGAGGTAGTGATCTGATTCTTAATATATTAATTTTACTCACATTCTGATCGTATTTTTGTGATAAATGGACAAAAATATGAGCAAATTAACACATTTAGTGACTAAATTGTATGATTCAATACTTTCAAGGACAAAAAATAAACATGATATCACTTTCAAGGATCAAATTGTATATTAGCTCTTTAGTAATGTTTAGTTAGTTAGAAATGTACTTAGATTTAGTTAATTCTAGTTGCACCGTCATTCAAATAAATATTTTCCAATTCTGATTCTGCTACGAAACTATCTCAAGTGTAATCATGGATGAATGGTATATTAGTTGTAAAGTCAATTATAATTGATTTTGATAAAATTAATTTTCAACCACTGAATGTAATTGAAATTAACGTGTTTTAAAAGTGATTTTATATTGAAATGTGTTTACTGTACGAACACTCGATGAGTGTTAGCCAAATAGACATAAAGTTTGCTTGAAATGTGTAAGATTGTACTATAGTGACATTAACAATTTAAATGTAGAATTCACTTTTAGATATCTAATTTTAGGCATTACTCTTTTCAACCTAAATATCTCTTTATTGTCTTATGTCTCTACTCACTTAATTAAAATTGGCTAAATTATATTTTGATCTCTTTGATAGACTTTTGTGCAAATATTTGTTGACATTTAGTCAGGTTCTTTTGTGAGTCTCATTTCTTTTATGATTGTAGAGTATGTTAGTTGAAACTTCTTTTCCTGATCATACATATTTCAACAAGGAGCAAGTTTTGTCCATATTTATTTGAAATTTCTTTTACTTCCTTAACACAATTGTTGATCTATAAGATGCTTTGGATTAAATGCTTCTGAAATGTAGATAGTAAAAACCTTTGATAATACCATAGGAACAATAAATTTGACAATAATATGTGATACCGTCTGTCAATAGATGACGTGTTTCATTTGCTAGTTATAACGTCTTTATATTGTTTCAAATCTAATTTCTTTCATAATCAAAATGTTTAGTTTAATAATCACATGTTTCTTATCACTTTAAAAACACCTATTTTTTTATTATCAAAACAAGATTTTTGGACCTTAATTCGTTTTTTATTCTACAATATTTTGAAAAGTGTCGTCATAACATCATCTACCTCAAAATATTTCATTAAAATGGTTCACATAATTGTTAGATAAAAGATTGTATTTTAAAAGCATTTTTTGCAAGTAAGAATGTCTCGTTCCAAACGGAACTTCATAAACGAAAACCAAATGTTTAAACTGAATTAAATAAACTAATACTCCAAAGGTCGATACAAAACTAAACCAAATGTAATTAAATGAAAAAAAACATTGAAAACAACCCGCAACAATCCCAATGTTACAATTTATTAGAACGTGTCCCAAAACATAAAACTTTGACTAAGAGGTATAAGTATCTTCTAAATCAAACATTGTGCACAAACTCACATGCAAATGACAATAAAACCAACTACAGTAAGGAAGTGAGATATGTCTCAATTTATTCTAAAGATATAGTAAGAGTTGTAAGTAGATTTCACAAACATAAGTTGTAAAAAATTCTATATCCCAATCACATTATCAATGCAATGTCTCCTAGTTATTTATCTTATACACATGTGGTACCATTAAAAAATATTGCGAAAGTGGACTAGGATCGAGTAAATGCAACATGTATTTCTCATAACTAGCAAGTGACTATTTACCATACATCAGCTAATAAGATATCCCCAAATGACTCATTAGGATTTCCTAACTACAATGGTATGTCCCGATCACCATGAGGGTAGCATGGCTCATTAGGATTTCCTTATTGGATGTAATCTCTCCTAAGGCTTAAGGTTAACAACCATTATGGCCTCCACTAGTTAGGTACACTAAGCACTTTCTTTAGGGCCTCCTCGCCTAGTGTAAATACCCCCACGCTTAATACAATGACAATTTATGCAATTCTATAGAAACTACGAAACTCCCTCTTTCTTAGGTTTCACCTACTCATGTACATTATAGTTATGAATTAGAAGCCTAATCAACTAAGTCCAATTTAATTTTATTAAGTTATAGGTTTGATCACATTTCCAATTTAATTTAATTGATTTTAAAACTCTAAGAATATTCCTAAAACACATTAATACCCTAATTTCTCTTAGGGTCAAACCCAAAACATCAACTGTAACGACTCGCCTGGCCATCACACTACAGAATAACACCACACAGAAATAGAATATACATACATATATTCAGCCTGAGGCTCAATGTTAAGTCTCAATTTTACCTCTTTTTGGATGAGACTTATTGAACAAATTCCACTCATCCTTTGAACCATTGCAATATAATTGTTCTCTTTTTGGTTCATTTTGTGTGCAGATATAACTAACCCAAATTTAGCTAACAATACCTTAATACACCTCAATTTTTGTGCAGGTATTGAGCTAGGGACTTGAGGATTGAAGATCCATAGGATTGGAAACTAAAAGGAGCTAAGGAGCAGAGAAGAGGTTATGCGCCGGGCGCAAGGTGATCCGCGCCGGGCGAGCAAAACAGAGCATCTCACCTCTGGAAGCTATTGCGCCGGGCGCAATATGAATTGCGCCGGGCGCAATATGAATTGCGCCGGGCGTGTCCTGAAGACAGAGGGCATTTGGAAGGCCATGCGCCGGGCACGAAGACTTATGCGCCGGGCGCATGAACCCTAATCTGTCTCCCCAAGCTCGTATTTGAAGGCATTTTTGGGGACTTCTCCCCCATTCTCACATTGGGCGCCTCCAGGAGCTGCGGAAGGGATTCCCAGGGCTTGGGATCGTCCGTGTGCGGATCTTTCCTTCGGTTCTTCATCCTCCTTTCATCTCTATTTTGTATTTGCCCTCTTTGTTGAGTGGTTTCACCCATTTTGTGGGGTTAGATGTAGCCAACATACTCTATTGTAATCCTTACGTTTTCAATGATATATATATTTGTTGTTTCATTCATTGTTGTGTTTGTTTCTTTGCTTAATGCTTGCTTTGGATTGATCACCCTTTGCATGATTTAAGGTTCCATTGAGTATTGGGAAATACCTTTGAAATTAGTTCTGGAACATATGCCTAGTGGAGATTGTATCTAGGGATAGAGCTTGACCCATTAGTAGTCTTAAACCCTAGCCCGTAATGCGGGTGTAGGTATTGGGTACTCAAGGGATTGAGATTCAATATCCGCACCTAGGCTCTTTCTCTAAGGGATTAGGTTTGAGTAAACTTATGGGTTGACTAAGCAATGAATTTAACAAGAGATTAAGGATACATTAGTGTTACGTTCGGTGAAATCTGACCCCCACAGCCTCACAATACCATTATCCCATTTCTACTCTTTCCCATTCTAAAACTAATCTTTTTATAGTTTTAACATTCCAATAGTCATGCTCTTCATCTCACATTTACATGACAAACTATAAATTGGAATTATTCTTTAGTCACGAATAGTCAATAAATGCTTATTTTACCTTCTAATCCCTGTGGATACGATATTTTTACTACTTGAACGGCCGGTATAATTGCCGTGTTTGAGACTGTTGATGGAATTAAACTGATTTACAATTATAACAAAAGTACTTCAACGGAAATCTCAACACTCAACAAGTCAAAGTATATCTAATACTAACAAAGTGCTACACCAAGGTAGCCTTCACAAAAGATCAGCTCCAGTCACCACCTGTGACACTACTGTTACTCTCCAGCCTATCCCTGCTCTGCTCCCATACATAGTATGATCATCGCAGTCCAAACCACATTGAAATTACATGCAGGGGTAAGCTAGTGAAAAATAATCAACATATAGATATAAACAACTTACAACTTCAACAACAAACATTTTCAACAGTTCAACGTTCAACACATAACAACACCCAACTCCATCACAACTTCACAACATCGCAACAGATATGCAACTAAATTAACACAAAATCAACACATCAACAACTTATGCGTCGTCACGCATTTCAACTCGGAGATCTCTTACAACAAGGGTGAGTAGTCTAAGTGGCTAGGTCCTACCGAACCGACAACACAGAACTTTTTTGGGCTTGCTAGGTAAACAACAAATTATCAATCCACAACATTATATCGATTTTTCAGACTTTGCCACTTAAACAAGGAAGTATAGTACTATGTCAAGATAGAACAACTGGGTTTAGGCCTACCACGACATTAGCTAGCTCAACTAAGCCACCTATGTGATTAGCTTATCGACTATCCTCCGAATACTACAACCCTCCGATACTCGGTTAGGAACTAAGTTCTTGACTTCGTACTTTACTCGAATTGGCTGCTTGTAATCGGTATAGCTCGACCTGACCCCTATACCGTGGTCGCTTCATACACGTGTGCCTCAACCTTGCCCACACACGGGATCAACTAAGTCCTAGAGGAGAACAACACAACGTCCACTCCAAGGAACAACTTTCCAAGAAGGATTTTTCAACAAATTGGGATCTTAGAGCACTACAACACTCTCAACCCACACAATGAGATGAACAACTTCAAAAACATCTCCCCTAGTCCTAGTGATCAACAACTCGTCATTACAGCACAAACAACTTACAACTCACAACACAGTTCAACTCAACAACTTAAACGACACACAACTTATCAACTCATCATCTCAATCAACTTTCAACTTGAACAACACAGTTAACTCATAACTTTAACAACATCGTTATCATCTCATCAGCTCAATCATCAACTTTAAATTTACAACTCAATCATCATAAATAATATCTTTTCAATACACGACACAACATACAACTCTCCTCTAACAACTTAACAACACAGTCTACTAATAAATTTTATATAAATCTCAACACATCTATACACTTCACATCATGCTTCTCACAACTCACAATTTTATCGTCATGCACTTCACAACTCTCAACTAGATCGTCTCATCATATTTTGCAATATATAAATAGTTCACCCATAATATATAGCAGCTTTAACAATATAACACATATTCAACAGATTTCTATTTAGCAGAACAACTCATTTAACACCCATACACAATTACACAACTTCATAACTTAACTACAACATGCATCTCATTTACATCTCATCTTCATCACGAAAGCATCACCAATAACATCATTAATAAATATTTAATCATATATTAGCAACACGTAACATTTTTACCACATAACACAACTCATACTACATGTTTACAACCCATCTATCGTGCCAACTTACACACCCAAACAATACCAATCAACCTAAGCACCCAAATGAGTTCTCAACTCACAAACAACGAACAAATCTACAATTTAGCTTCCCTTAGCTGAAGATTGGCTCCGAACAGCCAAAAATTTGGGAATAAGAAAACTTTCCTCTGAGCTTGACTCCCGAACTTCAATCCTTCAAAATCAAGCTTCCTAGCCTAGAGTCTATCTCTCTAAAACTTCTCTCTAAAACCTCTCTCTAGGTTCCCCTTCTTTCTCCTCAACTGCACGTGGCCTATTTATAGAAGTCTGGAGTGGTCAGAATGACCCGTTTCGAATCTGGAACGACCCGTTCTGCACTCCTTCATCATGTGTAAAACTCACATGAAGAACGGTCCGTTCTTAAACCAGAACGACCCATTCTAGAGTTGGGAACGACTCGTTCTCAACTAGGATTTGTAGGCTTATTTAGTAGTTTGGAATCGCCCGTTCCAGATTGGGAACGACCCGTTCCAGATTGGGAACGACCCGTTCCAGATTGGGAACGACCCGTTCCAGATTGGGAACGACCCGTTCCAGATTGGGAACGACCCGTTCCAGATTGGGAACGACCCGTTCCAGATTGGGAATGACCCATTCTGGACTACTAAATCACTCTTGTTTTAGTAGTTTGGAACGACCCATTCCAATCTGGGAACGCCCTGTTCCAGTCTACTAACTACGTTACATCAACATATTCAAATTTATCAATATGATCCATCCGAAATAGTTCATCAACACCAAATAACATCAACCAAATGTAAACTCTAATTATCAATTACATATGTTTTCCTAATCAATAGAATAATTCAAACAATTGCTTCAAAATATTCACAACTCATCCAAAAGATATGTAAGTAAAACTTATGAGTGAGACAACTCGCTTTCCCTTACTTGGATAAGAAAATTCAAATGTAAGGGTGTAAGACAACAAAGCATCCATGCTCTCCTCAAGATTCACAACATTTTGAAAGGATTTCAAGACAATACAACAAATAAAAGTAATTAGATTAAACTTAATAAACTTCTTTTTAAAGAAAAAAACATATTGGGCTTATGAGGACAAAAATATAATAGATTTAAAAAACATATTTTAGTTCATTAAGCCTTGTTTTTCTTAAAAGCCTTTTCATGATAAAAACCCATTTCATCTTATTAATTTTTAGTCCTTTTTTTTTTATTTTATCATCACTAGTCTAGTTTTTCTAATCTTTTTCAACAAGTTTTTCACCAACTTTTTCCATGAGAATTAATAGACCTTTCACTACAACATTTCAAATAGTAGGATCTATAGATTCAAGAAATGTTTTAATCCATATTTTCCATAAGTCATAATATTCTCCTTTTAACATAAGTTTCTATTTATAGAACCTCATTCTTTAAAGTTTTTTGGATTGAATGAGTTACAAGACGAGCTCTTCATACCGATTGTTAACTTCAAGGTTCATCAAGAAGGGGAGGTTGAATTAATGATTAAAAAACTTTAAGAAATTTAAACTTGCACAACGGACAATTGTTAATCCCTTCTATTATGATTTCAAAAAATTACTTTTGAAAACAAGTTCTTGAAACATGTGGTTTCTTGATCTTAAGAAATCTTTATTAACATTCAAATACAAAAATCAATTACTTAGTTTTTACACATACAAGAACATGTAATATGAAATTCAATAACTCGTGTAAGAATTGATATTCAAACAAAATAATGAGCAAAGAGAGAGAAAGAAAGATTTACATTGGGTCACTTTTCACATACGATTAAGATAGCTAATCAAACCTAGTTCAGTAACATCCCAATTTTCATAAATTATATTAACAATATTTTAGAAATTATTTCAGTATGTTAATGTATTTATTTTGGGATTTTTGGTACTACTTAAGTATTCATATGATCATTATTTTATTATAAAGCATGATTTGTAATTATTATTTGATTTTTACTGTAATTATTTTAGAGTTTTGATATTATTTAAATAATTATATGAGCACTGTTTTATATATGAGACGATTTATAATTATTGTTTTGATTAGTGATGTATAAGTAACTTTTATGAAATGTATTTTATTAATAATTATGCTTATGTTATTTGATTAAAAAGAAGAGGTATGTTTTAATTATATTAATTATTTTATGGAAGGAAAGGAAGGACGTGGAGGTCTTTTGATATTTAATATTTATATTTATTTTACTAATTGAGAAAAAAAGGGGTTAAGAGAGGTTATCAGAGGTTACCAAGTCATTTCACGTATTCACTTCTTCTTGACTCATTTTCTTTCTACGCTTCTGAAAACCAAGGAGAACCTGAAGAAGAGAATCAACCCGATTCCGCCCGTGCTTCATCTTATGTTCATCTAGGTAAGGGGGGAGTGAGAAACCTTGCTAGGGAGTGTGAGAATAATTGTTGGGTAGCAGGATTGGCCCCCAATCCATTGCTTGATGCATGCTTTAGGAACAGGCAGATTATGATTTTCTGTTTTAATATCTGATTTTTCTGTTGGATTTCTAGTTGGATGTGATACATGAATATGTGTTTGATTTCAAAATTAGATAAATTTTGATATGAATTAGAGTGCTTTGTGGGTTCTTGGGAAAAACTCTATGAGAAAAAATTAAGGGTATGATCTTTAGACAAAATTTGAGGTAGTTTACATAAAATTGAGTATGGATTCGTGATATGGGTGTTATTTGAAGTGTTTTTACCGATTGAATGCTATAATTAGTTGTTTGGTTGTGAAATACCCAAGATTTCGCGAAGTTAAGTAATGCAGGTTCGCGTTGGGGGCATCGAGCTCAATTCTTAGCGTCGAGCGCAGTTTTGAAGCTGGGCTTAGTTTTTTTAAGCTGGGATTAATAGTTAAGCCGGGCACAATTTTTTTAAGCCGAGAACAATTTTTTAAGCCGGGCATAGGAAAGTTTCGTTGAGCGGATTTCTTCGCTTTAGGCACGACATTTAACTCGTCGGGTGTGCTCAGGGCGCGCCGAGCGTGATGCTCCACTTTTAGTGCGTCATTTAATGCGTCAGGCACGAGTTGGGATGCACCGGGTGTGATCCCTATGATATTTTACATGTTTTATGTCTTGTTTGAAGGTGCAAATTGTGTTGGAATTGCCTCATTATTGTGTTAACATAAGTGATGTGTTTTATGATCATGATAAGGACAAAAATCTCCAAATGATGATCTTATGAGTATGATTATGAGAAATGTGAAATGTGAACAAGTGACATGAAATTCCTTGACAAGTAAACTGTTGAGTCCATGAGTTTGTGAATGTGTGACATGTATCATATGCATTTATGTGATGGGGTACGATATAGAGTAAATCGTTATGGAAGACCCTCCAAGTGTGAAACATTTTGGAGGAGTCCTAAGGGATAGTGGGGTTTAGAAGGCCCAGTTCTGCCTGTTTGTGTGCATGGGACGTATCTTGCGCGACTTTGTTATCCCGACGAGACCCTAGCAGTACATCCTTCTAGTTGATAGTGCACGGTTGAGTCGGCATGTACTCCTAGACTACTCCAGGTATGTTGCTTCGGCAACATACCACGTGATATGTGACTATGAGACATGTGACTGACGCCACATGCATGCATTTATGAGTCGAGTCCATGATATCATTGCATGATAGATGAATGTACATGTGATACTAATTGTGTATGTGTATTGTTTATATGTGACTTGTGTTTATGCCTTGTATTATGTTTGTTGTGTGTGTGCTGACTAACTTTTATTTCTGCACCTAAACCTGAGTGAGGTGTTTCTCACTCCCTTGTTGCTCTTTGTATGTGTTTAAATTGTGTTGCAGGTGATCATCAACATGAAGATGTTGGTGATGAGGCTTAGGCTTCAGTTGGGCGTGCTCTAATAGGATATATGTTATTGGGGCCTAGTTAGACTTAGTTTAGGATTTCATTATTGTTATTTTGTTTTGGAAAAACTAATGTTTCATTTTCTTGTAAATTTAGCATTTGACCATGATTTATGTTTATGAATGTGAATTCTCTACTTTTATGTTAGTGGAACCATTACTTTTATTCAAATGATTTTACTTACTCCGAGAATATATTTTTATAATTATTGTATATGTATGTTGGGGTAGAGGGTGTCACAAGATCTTAAGGCACTCTCATAACTCCTACAAGAATCCTTTGCTGACTAGACACAATCACAAACTTTTCATATAATGACATACATCTTATACTGACACAATACTTGTCCCTAAAAATTACTTTTACATACAATATAGATATAATATATGTTGGTATATTAAAAATTGTAGGTATAGGCTATACTTACATAATATATTTTGTTAAATCTCATTCAAAATCAATACTAAAATTGTGTGTAATTACATGTCAAATAAATTTATACTTACATATATTATATTTATAGTAGCATTTTTTACATGTCACTGTATATAATATTTCTTGTAATGAAAGAACCATTTTCTAACTTATAAGCTCAAGAAACTCTATCTTAAGACACATTTCCTTATTGGAAACTACAATAAAAAAATAGAACAAATCAACCTTTTAAGTACTAGCCGTCTCCCTTAATCTAGCTTTAATCTTTATCACAAATAAATCTTTTTCTTGATTAAGAAAGCTTTGAACAAGTTTCTTGAAGAATTCATTATTTTGCATAACGTGCTCGCTCTCATGTGGTTTCTTTCTTTTCTTTTCTGTTTTAGGAGATCTATTTTCTCTCACAAACTCACTATAAACATTCAATTTCATCCGTCAGTTTTATTTAATTATACTTCATATATATATATATATATATATATAATACTTAAATATCAAATGATATATTAAGTATAAGGTTGATTAAATAAAAATTAAATTCAAATGACAAATAAAAAACATATAAAAGAAATTAAAATTTAAACAGAAAAGAAAATCATTGATGTATGGTATGCACGGCTTTGAAGCCCTGCGCGCTAGGCCTGGGCAAAAATTTCTGGCCGATTCGAAACTGACCAGACCGACGGTCAGATTAGGTGAAACGGATTGATTCTCATGTATTTTGGATTTTTTTCGGAAGCAACTTTCGGGTTCAAACGGGTTTGAACAGTCGGATTCGATTTTGGAATTTTCTCATCCGATGTACCTGAATCCAACCGTTTATCTTCTTCGTCTACACCGTTTATCTTCTCCATCTTTACCGTTTCGTCTTTTACTCCGTCTTCTTTCTTCTTCTTCACTCCGTCTTCTTTCTTCTTCTTCTTCACTCCGTCTTCTTTCTTCTTCTTCTTCTTCACTCCGTAAACATCCTCTTCTCTTCAACCTTTCTCTGCCATGGCCACCACTGCTGAGAAGCTCCCTGTTCCCTGCTCTGGTTGACGAAGGTGGTGATGCGGAGATCTGAAACTCCGCGATTTCCCCTAAATGAAGCAGTGACGGAGACTGGCGAAGGGTAACGATGAATGGCGGCACGAGACGCTAGAGGAAGCTTCTCAAATCGATGAACATGTAACCCGCACGGATTGAACCCGCTAAAACCCAAGTTCTTCATCGGTCAGAAATGACCCCTGATTTTTCTTAATCGATTTCAAACGATTTTAAGAATTTTGGTCCGAAACTGACCGTGGCCGACCGATGCTCAGACCTATTATTTAGCACCCTTGTGCTGAAAATTTTACAATGCCACCCTACACTCCACTTACCTAATTTATCTGAGATATTTTTTGTCAGAGAAAATTTTTCAGCTCACTGCCACTGCAGTAAAAGGACAAATTACCATCATCATTTTAAGTTGATATAAAATGAAGAAGAAGAGGAGCTTACTGTGATCAAGAAGCTTGAGGGGGGACAACACCTGAGTGGGGTCTCACATCACATGCATATCACTCACAGAGGGACTTTTCTTTTCCTTCACACACTACACACTCACTAATCACCCACTTATTCCGATATCTTTTTCTTTTAATGAATATAGGTGTTGACGTTTATTTACTTTTTTATGTCTTTATTTTCGTTTTAGTTGCTTGTGTCAACCTCCATGTCCATTGCATCGAACATGAATATTCCATTTTTTTTCTCATTTAGTTGATAGTATGTTATTATAGTATCAATTTTATTTTATCGTGTTTATTATTTTAATGGTGACGTGAATAACGTGGATTTTCATGAGTCCCAATTAATTAATATGTTATGATAGTAAATGATAGAATAATGGTGATAGATGAGATGTGATATTTTAAATGGTTATTAAAATTTTATGAGAGAATTGATGAAAGTATATCAAATGTAATTGTTATTCGATTTGTATGTGTCTATTTTTATTCTTTATATATATTATTATGGATGAGATGTATTTTTATTTCCTTTATCTGTATTATTTGTGTTTGGACTGAATGTTATTTATAAAAATAAAACAAGTACAAGATAATAAGTTTAAAGAAAGAATTATAAAAGGTCTTGTACTCATAGCATCAAGGTTAAGTTTTAAGATTAATAGTGATTTAGTAGTTAAAATTTTATTTAAGTATTTTATTATTAGATTTTTATTGATTTAAAAGGTTGTTCTTATTTATTTTGAAATAACATTTTGTATGTTTTATTTTGAATGATGAATAAGAATATAAATTCTTTTACAAGATTCTATGAGAAGAATTATTATAAGTTGTTATTTTTGTTATCAAAGAACATATCCTCATTAGACAATGTCTGTAATACAAGGTCAGACTTACATTCAAACCATAAATATAATCAATTCTTAGCATGAGTTGTTTCGGTTACAATCATCACCACTACTATTTATGCATGAAATGCATTCTTTTTCCCAATATCGGTAGATAACCTGTCCATAAAATCCCCATGGTGATAACAAAAAATATCATCACTAGCTGCATGTCTCAGACAACTAGCAATCATTGATGGAAGCGTTGCTAGTATCTCTAGGCCAGTATGGCAACCTTGCAAGTGCTTTCCTTGTCTGGTTGTTTTGATGATTCGTCAAAAATGTGTCTTTCCTAACAAAATTGGGTAGACCTTATTTGGATTCAATCTTCAAAATTGCAATTCATTTTGAAGCAGCATGAAGGATTTGCTAGTGGAGAAGTTGCGAAGATGTGATATTTTTACTTAATAATGATAGAAATTAAAAACAATTACAACTGGCTAGCAGGGTGATGTACATAGTACATGTTATATAGCTTTACCACCACAACCACATGCCCTCTTGAATAAGTAACCCAATAAAAGTCATTACTAAATTGACTTTCGACCTATGTATCTCTTGTACCTTCATGTATCATGCTTGTTAGGAGACAAAGCTCCCACTTGCTTGCATTATCAAAAGAATCAACTGCGTACGGCTATATGAAGGAATAGGGGAAATCAACCAATTAAAAAGGAAATTAATTACCTGGAAAGTCTTCTGAGAAGTTCTTCCCAATGAGGGAGTCATCACAATATATGTGAAAGAAAAAAAATTAAAAACAAATATGATCTACAATACCCATGAAACAAATGTTAGAGATGATCAAGATGGAGAAGATAATAATGTAAAGAGAAGATATTAACGCATGATTCATATGTCTAGAGAAAAATCAAAAAAGTTAAAAAAAAAACATGAAACAAATCAATCAAAAAAATTCCGTAATAAAAGAGGAAGAGAGATCCAAATAACAACATGTGAGAAGAACAAAAAAATTGTTTTTAAGCAGAGATAATTAATGAGATTGATATTTGATTTTTGAAAAGCGGAATTCAAAATTTCAAAGAACAAAAAGATGAATAAATGACAAAAAAGATGAACGGGAAAAGATAAATTAGATGATAAGATTTATTTAGCGGAATTTTTTTTGTAAGAGTGTGACATATGTAATATGTGAGAACCTTCTTTTATTATAGAGTAATAGATAATAGATAGATAAATATTATATATTTCACATTTTCAATATGAGAACCTTCTTTTATTATAGGGTAATAGAGGAGAATGTTTCACATTCACAAAGTAGTGAAAAAAGAGGAAGGGGGAGCCAAATAACAACATGTGAGAACAAAAATAGAGAAATTTTCTTAGGCAGGGATAATTAATGAGATTGGCCTTTAATTTTTGAAAAATGAAATTCAAAATTTGAAAGAACAAAAAGATGAATAGACAGCAAAAAGGATGAAGAGGAAAAAATAGAAAAATTGATAAAATTTAGGTTTAAACATGTTTTAATCCCTTAAACTTAGGATAAATTATTTTTAATTCTTTAAATTTAAAATTATTATTTTTAATCTTTATAGTTTTTAAAAATATTACTTTTTTTTTTTTGAAAAAAAAAATCTTATTTTAGTTCCTTGAGTAACATATGTAAAAGAAATATATTGAAACAATTATATAGTGTCTATGTTTAATGTGATGTTATCACTAGATATTGATAAGTAAATTCTATGCGATAATATTAAATAATTTTTTAACAAAATTTAAGTATAAAATTAAAATGTTTTTTTTTTGAAATTATAAGACTAAAAATAATAATTTTAAATCTAAAAATTAAAAATAAATTTATTTTAGTTAAAAATATATTTAAGTCTAAAATTTATTAAGTGACTTTTTTTTAAAGTGTAGCACGTCAGCATGTGTAACATGTGAACCTTCATTTATTATAGATTAATAGATTAAGTGGCGACAATATATTCGCTTTATACATTTAGATTATGGAAAAGTGATCGGCTATTTCGAGCCATGCGAAAATATTGACATCTATTTTGCCCCCTTTGTTGGTTGACATGTAGAAAATGAATATGGTTGCAATGATTTTGTTTTCATTAACCAAAAGACCCTTTATTAATTATTTATATTATCAAAGCAAAGAAATTAATTTTAGATGTCTTTTTCTATTATGATTTCTCTTTTGCTCGTGCAACACGTGATTTAAAAAATAGGTGTATTGTGGAGTCATTTGAAAAATTTTGAATTAAAAAATTATTATTATCGTCTTTTTTATTATTATTATTATTATTGTTATTATTATTAAGGTGAGAATATAAGTTAATTTTGAACCAATGAAAAATTTTAAACTAATAATAATTACATTATTAATATTTAATTTAAAATTTATGAATTGATCATATAACATCATTTTATATATATCATAAAATTTATAGCAAATAATATATATATATATATATAATATTTAAGTAATTTTTATAAAAACTAATAGACTTATTATAAATAACGATTTTTAACTGAATGATACTATAATTTTTGTATATATCGATGCATAATTTTTTTAAAATAATTTTAAATACTCATTATATTTATACATTTACAAAGGAGATCCGTTTACTAATCACTTTTTTTTTAATTAAATATTGTAAACTTTGCAATAACAATAACAATAATAATAATAAAATTTAATATATTATTTTTGCAATAATTTTTTTAAAAATTTCTTAAGAATATATATATAGATACGAAATAGATGTTTTACCAGGTAGTATGAATAATGGGGCCATGGTTTTGACGTTGCCAAGTGATTATTGACATAGGGTTCAATAAAATGATGGGTATCCCTCTCGAAGGGTAGTTACAGTCATTAATGCAGAAACATGTGATCTCACTCACATACGACATAAATAGTTCTTAGCTCACACACCCAAAGGCGAATCTTATCTCATCATGGATTATCATCTGCGTTGTAATTGTGTGGAAACATGTGTGCCCCATTATTTAATTTTTTATCAATATAGTGAAAGATTATGTAAAAAGTATAGTTCTCAAACAATTATAAAATAATATAAATTTAGGTTTTTTTGAAATATTTAATTTTTATCATTATTACTAGAATTTCTCTAATTACATGCGACTTTTCTTGCGAATTTTTCATAAAAATTTGAAAGAAACGTTATTTTTATAAATTTTTCTGCAAAATTTTATCTACAGGTAATACCTTTATGGATAATAAAATTCGCAGGAAATTTTCTTGCAAAATTTCTTGCGAAAAAAATTCGCAGGAAAGTTTCCTGCAAAACTTTTCTGTGAATTTTTTCGCAAAAAGTTTTGTAGGAATATTTTTTACGAAAAAATTAAAGAAATTACTATAAATTCTATAATAATTCTTTAACTTTCAAATGTTCACAATGAATTATCCGAAATATTTGTTTCCATGTCTCCAACATGTGATACATAATCTTTTAAATTCTAGTATTGTAGATTATAAGTTTAACACTCAACCATACAAATTAACTTGTAAGGTAAGTGTTGTCCTAACTTATATACTCTTTAATTATTTTATTTTCAATCGATGTCGAACTTGAAGTTTTTTTAAAATATTAAACTTATAAATTTAAATAATTTTTTTATTTTTCTTGCCGATTAAAATTTGCAAGAAAATTCGCAGGAAAAGTTACCTGTAAAATTTTTCTACCATTTAGTAAACATTACTTGTAAATTTATTTTTGCAAGAAAATCTGCAAGAAACAAAATAAAATTCTTACAATATTTTTTGTAAATAAATTCACAAAAAATTTCTGCGAATATTTTTTTTACAGGAAAATGATACTTTTCTAGTAGTGCATGTTTATAAGATATTTGCTTTAAACATAAATTGTATTCAATAGTTTGTATATAATTAAATTTTATGAGATAAATTTCAAGTCTTAAATTAATTAAAAGGATTTTTAAAGATTAAATTAACTCAAATTTAAGAGATAAAGGACTAAAATGAATATTTTAAAAAATAAAGGACCAAAATAAACCCAAAAAATAAGGTAAAAAATTAAAAATATAATTTATTAAAAAATATAGCTAATTAATAATATTAATATATATATTGAAATAAAAATAAAAATATATAATTAATTTTTAGAATTTATTTAATATTTCAAAAATTTATTTATTTATTTTTTATTTCAAAGGCTTACATGATAGTGCTTTCAATATTCAGAAAGTGAGCATTTCCTCTCAAAGTGAAGATGAAAACCATATCCTAATTAGTAGGAGGTAACTTTTTGTAAAAGATTTATGACGTGAATTAATTAGAAATTACTTTTATTATAATATTTTTAGACAATTATCACAAAAACTAATATACTTATATTATAAATTATGATAAGTTTATGATTTGATAAAAATTTGTGTATTATCTAATCCTTTATTAGTATTAACTTTATTTAGTAAAAATAAGATAATATAATATTGTGGGTTATTTGATACTTTATTAATAAATAAGTAACAATTATAAGATTACCTATTTATAAATTAATATCTAACTTATTTAAAACATGGTTGCATAATTGTTGAATAACATTAAAATATTCCATGCGTAAATGGTTATAATTAGATTTAATGTATATAAAGTTTTATTTATTTATTTTTTATAGTCAAATGTTTAACTCTCTCACTGAATTGGCTATTTTAAGGATAAAATAATTTTTTTTTATAATCATGACTTTATGTCTGAGATATTAAACAAAACTTAATTTTTAATTAAAAAATATAAATATCGAATCATCATTTCTATTAATAACTTTCGATAGTCATTAAATTAATTCTATAAATAATTATTTAAGATAATTTTGATCCCAACTTAATATTAATAGTATGGTTTATGAAAAAAAAAATATATTAATGGCATGATATTTACATTAACATATTTTATTGCATTACATAAGTGTTTATAAACTTTGATAAATAAAAATCAAAGTGAGAATAATAAATGTTAATATTTTATTTTATTAGATAAAAATAAATAAAAAATAAAAAATTTAATAAATAAAAAGAATTTGACATACGAGAAATCACGTAATTAAAACGTTTTCATTAACGAGTACAATTCAAATTTACAATACTAAAACGAACTATTAACTTTAACACATTTTTTTTAACATATTGTATCTAATTATCTATACTAACAATTTAATTCACACATCATATATTACCAGAATTGACCTATTGACGATATCTGTATTAACAATGTAATACCTATAACTAAATTTTTTTCCCCCCCTAATATCCACATTAGGTTTCTAACTATAGAATTTTTAATTGAGATGTGACACACATGATACAAGAATATTACTATCTCCATTTCTATATAAAATTTAATGATATAATTCATTAAAATTAAAAGAAATAGTTAATTTAATTGATAATAATAAATTTATTTTATTTATATACATTTTTTAAAATCATACTTATAATATTTTTCTTTTCTAATTAATATTTATCTTTTTTTAATTAATTAGAGTATATATATTTTTAAAGAATTTATGATAAACACATTTTATCAATAACTAAAAAAATATTTTTTAATTAACAGTATTTTAATTTAAAAATAATTAATTTATGAAATAATATAAATTGAGTTATATATAAAGTAACAAACAGTTGCATCTTATAAATAGGAAAAGAGTTAGAATTAATTTTTGTCTATCTATTAATCAAGGCCGTATCTAGGAATTTTGAGACCTTAGGCAAAAATTAAGATAGGGACCTATGTTAATATAGCCTAATAATTTTTATGTTATTTTTCTAGCTTTTTGAGCTGTAAAATTATTTATTAAAATTTTATAATCAAGTAATTATAACATCTCAATCTCAATATATAATATAGCTAGCTCATTCAATCTATCTTGTAGCATAGTTGATCTTAAATATGATTTAATCAATTTTAATTTTGAAAAACTTTTTTCAGTAGTCGCAACCGTTACAGGTAATGTTAATAATATTCTATAAGCAATGTATGTATTTGAAAAAAAACATGATCTTTTTATATAGTTCAATATTTGTAATGGTGTGTTAATCTCATTTGTTAGAATTTCTATCAATAAATTTAATTCTGAAAACAAATGAAGACCATGAATATCATAATGGTTCTCAAAAACTTCAAATTTTTTCAAGATTGATACAATATTTTTTCAATTCATCTTCCACTAAAGATTTAAATTTATTTGAATCAAATAAAAAACCAAACATGTTTTCATATTCTAAAAATTGTTCAAATCAACTCTCAATAGAAGAAATAGATTGATCTATTATATACAAAAAATAATCAATGCGAAAAGAATCTTCAGCAGAATGAGCTATCTCATCACTATCAATGTCATCAAAATGTTTTTTCCTATGAAGCTTACATTTTTCATTGAACTTAGGCTCTATATCCATTTCAACAGTCATTTCTTTGGTGGAATCTAATATAGATGCAAAACCATTTTTCATATAATTTTTTAAATAAGTTATAAGGTCTCTTAAGTGATCTATAGCAACATCTATATGCATATCTTTAGATTGCATAATCTTACTTACATAATTAACTGCAAAAAATATATCATACCAAATATTCATTCTCAATAAAAATTCAAAATTCTCCATCTCATAAGTCGCTAAATACATGACTTCACTCTTTATCTTAGGATCTTCAAAATTCTCCTTTATAGAAGGGTTTGTCAATACAATATCATGCAAGAAGTCCAGTACAATGGATTGTCAATGGTGATAACTAAGAAAATGTGTTGATGTTATTGAACAAACACCCAAAATTACACTAACTTAGTAGTTTAAAGGATCTTACAAAATAGGAATCAACCAAGAAAAAAGGCAGAGTAGGACCGTATTGCTCCCAATCAAGCTCTTAAATTAGACGAGAAAAAGGAATTGAGAATGAAAATGGAGAGATGATGGGATTATTTTATGGTAATTGTCTGAGGGAATATTTTATAAGAATTATTTTTATCAAAGGAGCATAATATAATTTTATTCACGAGGTCTCCATTTATAGAGAAGATTTGTTATACAAAATCAAATATTGATATTATCTTATTCCAAAAACAAGGAAACAAATCTTAAAATAATCAAAACAGATTAAATTTAAATATTTAAAATATAAATAAAATATTCTTATCAAAAACTAATTTATTTTCCTAAAGATATTTAGGCATATTCCCAACAAGAGAGAATGAGCTAGAAAGAGATATACCAGAGAGGAAACAAAGAGCTTGAAAATCTGTCATCTGTAAAAGACAAAAGTAAGTAGTAGTGACTTTTGATTTACAAAAACTAATAAATGGGTTGTGATCTTTTAAGTAATTTTAATAATAAAAAAATAAGAGATATAAAAAATGTAAGATATGTGTCTTATAAAATATTGGGTCTTATCTCAAATATTATTAATTTTTAAAAATTAATTTATATAATACTACTATTAAAAGAATTTAGAGACTTTATAAGTTTGAAAGCTCTAGACATTTACCTTAATTACCTTATTCAATATCCGGCCCTAATTTCATAATTTATTATATAATTTACTGTATATGTTAATTTGCATAAAGGCATTGTTAGTTGAGTCATGAACAGGAGCTGGATTGGGTAACCTAGTATTTAATTATTATTATTTGTTTGGCACATGATGCACGCAGCAGTGTGAGTGACTGAGTGTTGGTGTACCTTTGCTACTTATTTATGATTTGTGCATCTTCCAAGTAGCTTGAAGGAGAGGCCTCAAACTATGACCATGCCTTATCTAATCCTTCTTCCTCTTCTTCTCTCCACGCTGCTTCAAACTGCAACTTCTTCTTCCCTGTACCTTGGGAAGGGCTTCAGCTTCACCCATCGGAAACTTTCCCCCAATTATCCCATTCAGAATTCCATCAACGAATCCTATGCAGTTATCTTCGATGCTGGTAGCACTGGAAGCCGTGTACACGTCTATCGTTTCAATCAACACCTTGATCTCCTTCATATTGGTCAAGACCTTGAGCTCTTCCTTAAGGTACGTCCCAATACACATTTCACATCTTTTCCTTCATAATTTTGTCACATATTATCCCCATATCAAGTCTAGTAATAATATAATACCAAGCATGAACACATATATTTAGACTTGAGAAATAAGACTATATAAGAAAAAATAATCTATCAACATCAATTAGCAAAAGTATTAATCACATATAAGATTGTCAATCTCGAAAATTTATATAATCTCATGAAAATTTAGTAAACTCAAATCGTAAATTCATATCATAAATTTGTAAGAACTTATTTAATATAAAAAATATGTTAAAAATACTTTAAAATAATATAATAACTACCATTCAACTTCATATAAAGCAAAATAACATATTGTAATGATAAAGTAGCAAAGTTTAGTAACAATTTCACATAACACAGAACTCATAAGTTCTTAAAAATAAAATGATCGGAAGAATTTAATTCAGTCGACATGATAAAAAATAGAGAAAAATGGGATTGGATAAAAAATATATTAGATAGAGAATAAAAAAGGAGAAAGAACACGATTGAGTTAAAATCGAGAAGAAACTTTGTCTTGGTGGCTGATGCGACTCGAGAAGAGCAGTAAACACTCCACTTGGAGAACGAAGAGTCTGGCTACGAGCATGACGAGGAGTGACTAGACTCTTCGAGAACGAAGCGTGGAGGAGAAGAAGCAGCGCGGTGCGGCGTTGATCAAAACGATGCGCGAAGGAGAAGTAGCATTGCAGAGAGAAGAAGCGGCGCAACCCGGATCCGAATGACGCTCAAAGGAGAAGCGACGTGAATGAAAAAGATGTGCAGGGAAAAGCGATGCGAAAACAACATGCGAAGGAGAGAAGAAAAGAATGAACGACAAGGGTAAGAAACCTATAATGAAACGCACGTTTTGGGATTTGGTAAACTCCCAGATCTTGTAGTAAACTCGCGTTTTCACGTGACATTACCCGAATTTGCTCGAACTTACTCAAAAACGAGTTTACTTCCGAATTGTCCAATTTTACTTCAATAAACTCGTAATTTCAGATAATATTAGAAATTGTAACTCGAAATTGACAACCATGACAACATATATCTCTTAATTAATTATGTTAGAAGGAGAATATACATCTTATATACATTCATTATTTTTGACAAAGATTAATCATCAGTTTAGTTATGTTGTGTAAGTCATTTATATTTATGTTTTGGCTTTGGCTTCTTCTCATTAAACTTTTTTACGGTCGGGTTTTAATATAATTGCAGACTAAACCAGGTTTAAGTGCCTATGCCGAGAATCCAGAAGAAAATGCAGAATCTCTTGTTCCACTTTTAGAAAAAGCAGAAGCTGTTGTTCCACAGGAGTTGCACTTCAGGACGCCCCTTAAACTTGGAGTGTGTATATATTGCTCAACTTAAATTCACATTACCATGTATTTGGCTCGTCTATATTCGTTTAACAACCATGAAACCGTATTTTATAAATAAAAAAAAGGAGGGAAAAAAGGATTTTATGTTGAGTTGAGAATGTCATACCGAATTAATTTTACTTTGTTTCTGAAAGAAAGATAAAGGAAAAGAAGTGAAAGAAAAGAAACTGAGTTTTTTTTTATTACATTATATTTTTTTTGGGATACATAGAGAAAAGAAATGGAGTAAAAATTGAAATGGTTATTTAGTTGTTTGGTAAAAGGAAGAAAAAAAAAATGACAGAATGAATAAGAGAAAAGAAAAAAAAAAAATTAAAAGATATAAATACCTAATAAAAATCAGATATAATAATTTTATTTATATATCCATACTATTATATGACAGAGATACTTGTTTTATATAACCATTTTATCCTATTTTATTATACTCATAAGTTTAAATCAGTTTTCTCATTGAAAATCTTTTTCGTCTCAATTTTCTTATCTTTTATAAATAATTACTCATGCAATTATTCACTACATAATTTATTTATTTTTATTTTAAAAATAGAGAGGTCTACCTCTTTTTCTCTAATTAAAAACTAAATTGAGTATAGAAAATTTAAAAGTTAAAAGTAGACATGGGATGTTTAAGTTTGTGATTGACTGAACTTTGTAAACTTAATTTTAGGTAAATTTAATTTTATAAACTTAAATTTAAATTATAAGTGAGTTTGAACAAATTGAATTACATTTGAATTATTTTTAAAAGCAATTTTAATATAATACACGTTGTTTAATATTTATATAAAAGTCACTTTTAAAATTATAATTACTAAAAAAAATGACTTTACTTCAAAACGCATAATTACTGTGAAAACTAATTAAGGTTAGCATACAGCCTCGATTTTATTTCTAAATCACAAACCAATACACACATTTAACCCAAAATACTTAATTACAAATTAAATTTGAGAAGGTTTTTGCTTCCTTAACACCAAACTAGTCACACCTGACAAATTGCACGTGTGCAAGTAAACTGTAACTGTATGGTCATCTTCCAACTTCCATACATATAAAATTGATTCTAATCTAATGTATGCAGATTTTGAAGATTTATATATTTTTAAATTTTCATGGTAATGCAGGCAACTGCGGGTTTAAGGGCATTGGAAGGGGATGCTTCTGACAGGATCTTGCAGGCGGTAAACAAACATTACAGTTTATTATGCATCTCATGTTCTCTTTATATATATATATATATATATATATATATATACCAGGCTTACCCATCTTCCAACAAAATCATGGAAACAAATTTTTTCAGAAGAGCAAGATGATATCTTCTGGGATCAAAATCTAAAGTCTATCATTTCTCAGATAGTCCAATCACAAATAAACCTCAATCCCAAACAGCAACCTAAAACATTGGTTGAGCAGCCTTAGCCGATTACCCAAAAACAACCATCTTCCTACCATTTAAAAGAAAGAAGATTTTTTCCAATGATTCAAATGGAGCCCGAATTCTGGGATCCTAATCCAAATAAAATTTGCGAAAAGATATTTCCACCAACTTTTCTTTTTAAACCCCTCAGTCTTAATAAGACGAGGAAATTTTATGAATTTATCTTGGTGGATTCAAAATCTGTTTCTATTAAACACAATTTTGATAAAAGTGATAACTAGCTTATCACCCATTCAACTCTTCAAATTTTAAAAGTTTTAACTTTTAAAGATTTTGAAACAAATCCTAACCAAGTCAAAAAAATTTCCCAGCCTTTTGACTTGATTGGTTATAACTACTAGGATTATATTAATGCCTGGAAAAATGTTTTCTGGTTCCAGAATAAAAATCACAGGCATTCTTAGTTAATCTATTTTAAAAAGAATGTTCGATATTTCTTCCCCCAATGGTTCGCCGAATGATGGGAAATTTTCGGACCAATCCAACATATTCTTCCCCAAGATATTAAGGAAGGATATAACCAATTTAAATCAAGATTTGAAGAAGGAACCAGTCCGTTTCATTCCTCTCTTCATTTCTTTTCAAAATTCTCAATAGCTTGGATCTTGGCCTGGCAACACCAGTACAAGAAGAACTCTAACTCCAAGCTTCTTCCAATCCTTGGCAAGCAAGCCTCGGTCAAATGGTGGGATCAATTTGATGCCTCCCGTGCAAACACTCAAGGAGTGGCTCTTTGGTTTCAGAAAAATCCTAAGAGTCTCAAAGTTGCTGACCTAGAAACTTGTAAGTTTCCAAACAGGAAAGCGCAAATTGCCGCAGCCCTGGCTGCCTTAAAAAGTGATAAAGTTTTGGCAGCTAATCTTCATCAAATCCTAGAACTCCTTCAGACAAATTCAGAATCAGAATCGCCTAAAGACAAAAAGGAAGTTTCCAGATCCAAAGGAAAATCAAAGAAGGAAGCCTCCTCTCCATCATCTTTTTCAGGATCATATTTCTAGAATGTAGACGAGTGCTTTGGGATTAATCTTGATGCAGCTACTAATTCAGAAGAAGACTAATCCTTCTACTGTTCATCCTGCGAAAGGGTACTGTTCACCACAACTTTTCACTATTCACTGTAGCGGAAGCGGAGGACTACTGTTCACTGTAGCGGGATTTCAATTTTACCGTTGTAATAGTAACATTTTTTTACTATTGTAATAGTAAATTTTTTTATAAATAGCATCTCTGCCCATGATGTTAGGCAGAACTTTCATTTCGTGAAATCTGAGAGAGCTTAGAGTGAGAACCTCTCCCCTCTCTATCTTGCCTTTGTAATCTTTTTTCAATCAATACTATTTTGTATTAAACTTACTCTTCTCTTCTCATCTCCTCCGCCCTCTTTGTCTGGCTTTGCCGTAGTTGGGCTTTAACGTTTATATGCTTTAAATTTACTTTCTGCTTATTTATTTTCTGCATTTTTACTACTTTTATTTTTTGGTTTTCTACATGGTAGTCAGTCTACTGCCTACTTCTCTCTGCCTTTTCCCGTAATCTTGCTCTGATACCAGAGGTATCTAAGCTAGATCAGAGAAGGATCACGGGAAAAGGCGGAGAGAAGTAGGCAGTAGACTGATTACCATGTAGAAAACCAAAAAATAAAAGCAGTAAAAATGCAGAAAATAAATAAGCAGAAAGTAAATTTAAAGCATATAAACGTTAAAGCCTGACTGCGGCAAAGCCAGACAAAGAGGGCGGAGGAGATGAGAAGAGAAGAGTAAGTTTAATACAAAATAGCTGTATTGATTGAAAAAAAGATTACAAAGGCAAGATAGAGAGGGGAGAGGTTCTCACTCTAAGCTGTCTCATATTTCACGAAATGAAAGTTTTGCCTAACATCATGGGTAGAGATGCTATTTATAGAAAAAATTTACTATTACAACAGTAAAAAATGTTACTATTACAACAGTAAAATTGAAATCCCGCTATAGTGAACAGTAGTCCTCCGCTTCCGCTACAGTGAATAGTGAAAAAGTTGCGGTGAACCGTACCCTTTCGCAGGATGAACAGTAGAAGGATTAGTCTTCTTTTGAATTAGTAGCTGCATCAAGATTAATCCCAAAGCAGTCGTCTTTATTATGGAAATATGATCCTGAAGAAGATGATGGAGAGGAGGCTTCCTTCTTTTATTTTCCTTTGGATCTGGAAACTTCCTTTTTGTCTTTAGACGATTCTGATTCTGAATCTGTCTGAAGGAGTTCTAGGATTTGATGAAGATTAGCTGCCAAAACTTCATCACTTGTTGTGGCAGCTAGGGCTGCGGCAATTTGCGCTTTCTTGTTTAGAAACTTACAAGTCTCTAGGTCAGCAGCTTTGAGACTCTTAGGATTTTTCTGAAACCAAAGTGCCACTCCTTGAGTGTTTGCACGGGAGGCATCAAATTGATCCCACCATTTGACCGAGGCTTACTTGCCAAGGATTGGAAGAAGCTTGGAGTTAGAGTTCTTCTTGTACTGGTGTTGCTAGGCCAAGATCCAAGCTAATGAGAATTTTGAAAAGAAATGAAGAGAGGAATGAAACGGACTGGTTCCTTCTTCAAATCTTGATTTAAATTGGTTATATCATTCCTTAATATCTTGGGGAAAAATATGTTGGATTGGTCCGAAAAATTCCCACCATTCGGCGAACCATTGGGGGAAGAAATATCGAACATTCTTTTTAAAATAGATTAACCAAGAATGCCTGTGATTTTTATTCTGGAACCAGAAAACATTTGTCTAGGCATTAATATAATCCCAGTAGTTATAACCAATCGGGTCAAAAGGCTGGGAAATTTTTTTGACTTGGTTAGGATTTGTTTCAAAATCTTTAAAAGTTAAAACTTTTAAAATTTGAAGAGTTGAATGAGTGATAAACTGGTTATCACTTTTATCAAAATTGTGTGTAATAGAAACAGATTTTGAATCCACCAAGATAAATTCATAAAATTTCCTCGTCTTATTAAGACTGAGGGGTTTAAAAAGAAAAGTTGGTGGAAATATCTTTTCGCAAATTTTATTTGGATTAGGATCCCAGAAGTCGGGCTCCATTTGAATCATTGGGAAAAATCTTCCTTCTTTTAAATGGTCGGAAGATGGTTGTTTTTGGGTAATCAGCTGAGGCTGCTCAACCAATGTTTTAGGTTGCTGTTTGGGATTGAGGTTTATTTGTGATTGGGCTATTTGAGAAATGATAGACTTTAGATTTTGATCCCAGAAGATATCATCTTGCTCTTCTGAAAAAATTTGTTTCCATGATTTTGTTGGAAGATGGGTAAGCCCGGTATCTTGGAGGGCTTGAAGGGTTGGTAATGCAATTGCATAATCGGATGGTTTGGTGGCTTGCTGAGTAGATGACTCAACTTTGACTGATTTCTGGGTAGATGACCCAAATTGATCTTTTCTTTGGGTAGATGACCCAGTTTGTATCGTCTCCTTGGTGAGAGATTCCTTCTTCAAAGCCTTAGGAAAGGCTTTTTCAGATTGAACGTCCTCTACAGAGGATGTTGATTTGCCTGAGCGGGAGGACCTGCCCAGAGGGATGCCTTTACCTCTTCCTCTAGAAGAGGTTACCTTTAAACGAAGCTTTGGTGTCATTACATCACTCTTTTCCCTGAAGAAATTCACGGGTAAGATAGTCAGGTAAAGTGTTTGAGGTGCCTTTGATGTATTCTATTTCAAAATAAAAAACACTTAGTATTGCTTGACATCGGGCAAAAATTTGTTTTGATGCAAGATTTTTCACATCTTTTTGTAAAATTTCCTTGGATGATTTACAATCAACCCGGACTAAAAATTTTTGATTCAATAAATCAGATTGGAATTTCGAAATACATAGAACAATGACCAAAACTTCCTTTTTTATGGTAGAATAATTTTGTTGGGCCTTGTTCCAGTGTTTTGAAGTAAATGCAATGCAATTTTCAGAATTATGCATGCGTTGTTTGAGAATACCACCGTAACCAATATCGGAGCCATCAGTTTCAACAATTTTGAAAAGATCAGGATTGGGTAAATACAGGCAGGGTAAAACCTTGACCTGAAGTTTGATCTGTTTGATAAGATTTGTATGAACATCAGTCCATGGAGGAGGAGATTTTTTAAGCCTTTCATGATGAGGCTTAGTAATGTTACTGAGTTGCAGGAAGAAATCAGCAACGTAATTAAGACAACCCAAAAATCTTTGAAGTTGCGTTTTATCAAGATATTTGATTGGGGAATTTGTCAGCAAATTCGATAACTCGACAGATAGGTCGGATGGTTCCTTGAAAAATAGTATGACCAAGGAATTTGATTTTTGTCTAAAAGAGGCAAATTTTGGTTTTGGAGACAGCAAGACCATTTCGTTTGATGACATTGAAGAATATTTCAAGATGTTTGAAATGCTGATCAATGGAATTGGAAAAGATTAGGACGTCATCGATATAGACAATGCAGAAGTTGGAGTAGGGATTGAAAATATCATTCATGATATTTTGAAACTCGGAGGGAGCATTTTTGAGGTCGAAAGGCATTACGTTCCATTCGTATTGCCCAAAAGGAACAGTGAAAGAAGTCTTGTAGCAATCACAGGGATTGATTTGGATTTGTCAAAATCCAGATTTCATATCAAATTTGGAAAAGATTTTTGCCGAATGTAATCGGGCAAGAAGATCTTTTTTGTTTGGAATAGGATAACGGATCCATTGAAGGGCTTGATTGAGAGGTTTGTAATTGATAACTAACTGGGGAGAACCACGCTCAATCTCGGAAGCTTTGTTGACATAGAAAGCAGTGCAAGACCAAGGACTTTTGCTCTTTCTGATTAAACCTTTGGATAAGAGATCCTTGATTTCATTTTGGCAGTGGATGACGAGTTCATGACTCATCTGGATGGGCCGAGCTTTAGTCAGGATTTGACGATCAGTGAAGTCCTTCTCAGAAGGAAGGCTAACCATATGTTTCTTTCGATCCCAGAAAGCATTGGGATGGTTAGAACAAATGATGTTTTGAAATCGATCCTGAAGATTTGCAATACGATTTTTAATATGCGTTTGAGAAAGCTGGCTTTCGATATGTTTGAAGGAAATTTCTTCTTTGAGGAAATTGATCTGATTGAGCTTATGATCAATTTGATTGATACTCCGAACGAGAGGTTTGTTCAAGAATTTGAAAGTGATGGTTTTTCCCAGATGTTGTGTAGAAACACCATTGCTGGAAATATTGATTGGGAAGATAGATTTAATGAACGGAGTTCCAAGAATAACATCATTCTTAAGATTTTTAACCAAGAGAAAAGGAGTTTCAACCTAGAGGCTATCGTTTTTTATTATAGTCGAAGGGAGCTTATACCTTATTTCAAGGCGGGAACCACTAGCGGTCCTAAGTTTCTCAGAAGTTTTGTGGAAGTATTTGGTTGGTATAAGACCTTCCAAAATACAATTGGAGTCAGCTCCGGTATCAAAAAGAGCGACTATATTTAAGAAAAAATCGTCGATAAGAATGGTAACATCAATATAGAATTTTTGAATGCTATAATGATTAATAAGGGCGGTAAAAAGATCGTGGTCCTCATCGGTATTACCATCAAAATTTTTACTGAGATTGTCATGGTCGTCCTGGACCATTTCATTAGAAAAAATCCTTAGTAATCTGAGAGATAAAGTTCTCATGCAACTGCTGCTTCCTTTTGAGGTCACGAACCTCGGACTTGAGAGAACAAATCTCAGTTTGGAGGTCATGAATGGTAACTGGCTTAGCAGAGGATTTTTCAAGACGTTTGAGAGTTTGAGTAAGATCAAACTTGTTATTGATAAACTTATTATCAGAATGAGTAGGCTTAGGTTTGTGAAGGATTTTCTTGAGCTTTTCAAGATACTCATCCCGTTCATGAGGATCTTGAATGGATTTTAAAGCGTCAAGAAGGAGATTTTTCTCATCATTGTGTATGACATTGATGAGAGGAGATTTAGAGCTTTCATCGGAAGAGGAGGAAAGATCATCGTCAGCTTGAATGTCTTCGGAAGACAATTGTTTATCATCTTCATCACTATCGGAGGAATTGATGAAAAGATTGTTGAGTTGGTCAAGGATTGTAGGATCAAGGCTGAGTTCTCTAACCTTAGAGGATATCCTACAAAATTTTGCTAAGTGACCTTGCCGGCCACATTTGAAACAAGTCCTAGTTTCCCTAGGATTGTTGCTAAGATTGGGACCCTGAGGGGCTGCTTTGGTAATAGTTTGTCTGGTCTTAAACCTGGAAACTTTGGTTCTAGGCTTATGATACTTACTCAACTGAGGTTGAGAGGATTTTCCCGATCTCCTAGGTTTGGTTTTGACAGGGTACTTGGAACAAGGCAGACCAAATTGTTGGCAAAAGTTACCTAAATCCTTTCGATTCTGGGCTTTCTCTTTTGCTAATTGTTTTTGGATATTATCATCCTGACAAATCTTAAGGGCTACCCTCTGAACATAAGCTATGAGATTACCATAACTTAGTTGGTTATAAGGGATATCGCCATTGAATTGGGATCGAATTTTTTCTCTAACCTTATCTCCTAAGGATTTTGGGAGTCCGGCTAGGAACTTTTCTTTCCAGAACGGTTGGTTACTATCGTCCCGGGTGTAGACTCTAGTGAGAAAGGTGTCTTTGTGCCACCTAAAGTCTCCTAGGGTTCTGCACTTAAGATTGGATAGGAGTTCTCCAGAACGGTCTTTCCAGATACTAGGGTCTCCTATGAAGTGTTTGGCGATAGCCATAATAAGGGTATTAACAGCATCAGGAATGGGTTCTCCTTTCTCGGTGATGATGTTTCCCTTGGCATCAGTTTTGACAGCAGTGAGAATTTCATGTTTCTCTTCTTCAGAAACATAATTGTCCCACCATCCTTTAAGTTGTCCAGAAAATCCAGACGTCAAAATCTCAACTATGGCTTCATCTGCACTATCTAAGGCTGTTTGATAGGCTGTGGAAACCATGGTCATATGTTGGAGAGTATTAAGAATATTATACTCGGTTAAGCCATCTATGTTCCATTCATAGATGTTGGTAGCACTGAATGACCGAAAACTTTGATCATTCTTTTCATCAAGCAAAAGGTCAGGGGAAGTTGCTTGATGGTAGTAAAGTTTTGAAGGCTGCTTCCAGTTAAGCGCCTTATTGATAACAGGATTAACCCGAAGAATAGACTTACTGCTAGGCTCAGTTTCTTCAGAATCAGAACCTAAGGAAGACGTTCCTAACTTGTTAATCCTAAGGGATTGGTCTTTCTGGGAAACACTCCTAGTAATCGGACCAGTCTTAACTGATCCTACCTGAGAGGTACTAGGGGTTTCAGGGATGATAACAGAGTTATCCTTATTGGAGTCTTCTAAAGACTTGGTCCAATTGTGGTGGATAGCTCTAAACTTGTTTCTAGTTTGGTTTGTCAAACTGGCAGGTTTGAATAATGGTTTGGTAACCGATTGGGCTTCACTATCCTTAGTACCGAGGGTTGAAGATTTACTAAGAAGGTTCTCTCCTAAAACTTGGAGGTACTTGTTGGTATAATTGTTTTGTTCCATAAGGGCCTTAATATCCTGGGCTCCTATGGTTTTGTCAGATTTATACTTAAAGGGCGAAACCATATACTTATCTTCTAAGTTTGGGATGAAATAACTACTATTTGGGGGGAGGTCAAACTTAACTAATCTACCATCCTTACGGTGCCAAACAGTAAGGGTATTAACAGAAAGGTCTTCTGTGATAGTGGTAATCCAAGGTGGACTAATCTTGTTCCTAAGAAGGTAAACATTAAGCCAGTCGAAGAAACAAACATGGGTTTGAACGTTTTCAAGGAAAGTATAGAATGAGTCTATGATCTTTGACCTATGGTCACCCTTAAAATTCTTAAGAAACCACCTTCTCTAGGATGTCCAATCCTCAGAGTAGAATTCCTTATGAAGGGTAGGATTGTCTATGATGTACCTATTCATGGTTGACCATACTGCATTTCAGATTGGGTAGGAGAATGAATCTCACTTGAAGCTTCTTCCTCGTTCCTACTGTAAATTGTTCTAGGGATAGAGGATGAGTTGTCTAAACCTTGAAGGTTAAATGTCGAATGGGCTGCAGAGAAGGATCTTCTAGCAGACCTAAAATTTTCAGATCTAACAGAATTGGATCTAAAAGATGTAAACGAACTAAAAGAATTGCGTCAGTTGAAGGTGATAGTAACTTCACCAGCTGGGTGTTGGTTGATTTCCTGAATCTCAAGAGTCGTTCTGGGTCCAGGAGTAACCGCCTTAGTTACGGTCCAGCTATCAGGGAGAATAACATCCTCCCATTTGATGGAAACAGGGACAACTACGTTGGCCTTACTAAAGTCTATAAGGAAAAGGGTGGTTGTTCCTACTTCTGGGGGTTTGTAAACCTTTGAACTAATAGAATTCATAACCTTGTACTGAATCCTATAAATGAGTGCTAAAGGGATGGATCCAGGTTTCATATGGAGACCTTTGGTTTGGATTTGAAGATAAAGAGCATCAAGGATGTTGCGATCTTTGAGGCTGATAGTACGATTGGGAAAACAATTGAAAAAGATAGGACCCTTAGCCAGGGAAGTATCAACTGTTCCTATCAGAGATTGGTTAAACCTAAGGTGTCTAAGATCACAGAGACAACAAAGAATAGAGCTGTCAAGACCTTCGATACCTAAAGGTTTGATGGCAACCTGAATACAACCGATATGAAGGTAGTTGTATTTTTTGGTTTGTTCAATAAGGGATTGTTCATCAAGGAGATGGAATTCTTCTTCCTCATTAGAGAGGGGAATTTATTTTTCCGTAGTTTTGACGATATAATCGGTTTGCTTAAACCATCTACCGTCAAATTTGTAGATCTCATTCGCAAAGACTTTTGGAAGTTGCCAATCGTCAAGCTCCTGATTATGGTTTTCGAAACAAAACTCTTCATTGAAGATGTTTGAAGATTGGGGTTTAGATTGTTTCTCAGAGAGTGATGAAGATCTAGGATTGGACGATTTTCAGGAAAACTTTGAGACAAGAGAATTAAACATGAGTGGGAGAAGAATAAGAGAAGGAGAGGGAGGGCAAAAGACGGTGTAGACACACAATAAATATAAACATCTGATATCAGAGCCTGATGGGGAAGTAGGAATTTATGGTTGGATCTAAAGTTGCTTTCAATATTAAAATTATTATGTAAGTTTACTCTGTTATAGATCTATAATCTGAGATTTACCCTTTGAAGGATGTTACTCTCCCTGATAGCTGGACCATAACCAAGGCGGTTACTCCTGCACCCAGACCGACTCCTGAGATTCAAGAAATCAACCAACACCCAACTAGTGAAGTTACTATCACCTTCAACCAACACAATTCTTTTAGTTCGTCTACATCTTTTAGATCCAATTCTGTTAGATCTGACAATTTTAGGTCTTCTAGAAGATCCTTAGGAATTTATGGCTGGATCTAAAGTTGCTTTTAGAATTAAAATACATATTCAAAGGGTAAATCTCAGATTATAGATCTATAACAGAGTAAACTTACATAATAATTTTAATATTAAAAGTAACTTTAGATCCAGCCATAAATTCCTACTATATATATATATATATATAGAGAGAGGGGGCGGGGGGAGGGGGGGGGGGGGAAAGAGAGAGATAAAGGTAAAGGTGTTTGGATTGGATTTTTGAAAAATTCAAATCGAATCGAACCGATCTATTTTATAAAAGTGGATTAGATCACTTTTCGGGGGGGGGGGGGGGGGGAGGGGGGGTGGGGGAGGAGAGAGAGATAAAAAGGTAAAGGTGTTTATGGATCGGATTTTTGAAAAATTTAAATCGAATCGATCTATTTTATAAAAGTGGATTAGTTCAATTCTTTAAAAATACAAATCGAGTTTTTTTTTGAAATTACATCAGTGATTCAATGCTATTATCCATGTTTTATTTACATAAACCAATTTTTTTATAAAAAAAAATCGAACTGAATTGATCCACTTTGTAAAAATGAATCGAATAATTGAATCACTTTTGTAAAGTGGATCGGTTCAAATTTTTTTCAAAACGGATCAATTTTTTTAATATGGATCGGATCGATTTTAATCAAATTGTATTTTTTACATACCTCTAAAGAGAGGAGGGATCCAAGTACTTTAAGCATAAATTTATTTATACTTATTTTACTAAAGAACTTATAATATACATCAAATTTTAATAATCTAAGTAATGAATTAAATTTTTTTAATACAAAGATCAAGTTTATTTACAAATTGTAAAAGAATTTGAAAATTATTTAATATTCTGTTTCATTAATTCAAATTGGCGGATAATTATAAGAAAACTTATATGTTGATTTGAATTGATGAAATGAACTATCAAATAATCTAAATTTTTTTAAAGATTTTTCAAAGTTGATGTATGCTTTAAAAATGTATAATTTAACAATTAGATCATTAAAATTTAATGTAAAACATGAATTATTAAGAAAAATAAATCTAAACAAAATTACGTCTCATATATATATATATATATATATATATATATATATATATATATATATATATATACACACCAGATGTCCCCGAAGTGGATCTAGGAGGGTAAAGGGGAAAGAGGAAAATGCATCAATGAAATAGATTTACACGGCGGTAGTCCGCACAATACTGGGTATCAAGGGCACACCTGACGAATCAGGCTTACAAATCTCAGGTTTTCACAAACTCGTAAAAATAATGCAAGAAAATAGATCCAAAGTAAAGAAAGCAGATGAAGAAAGATAGATTTTATAACAGAAAAGCTTACAAAGAAATATCTTAGAGCTTCTCTATCTAAACTCTCTCTCTAAGATGTTGTAAATAAAAGGGTACCTCATAACATGGTCGAGGCTTCCTTTTAAAAACTAAGAACTGTTCATTTGGAAAATGATTTGCTACAATGCCGGTTTCTTGACTGGAACTGATGGTCATTTTAGACCGGGTAAATATCTACATACATTGTTGGGTTGAAATGGTATCGGCAAACAACCACAATGATATGTGGTGCAGGGTTTTCACAATATGTGATGTGAATGTATCCACCATTAAATAAAAATAACATGATTAATATTTTATAATTGTTAGATTTCTACTAGGTTTATGCCAAAGCAGTCATCTTTATTTTGATAGAACTCATCTAGAGAAGCTGTAGACTCTGATGAGTTGGGTAAGGAGGACTTTGAAGTTTCTCCTTCATTTTTGAGTAGAACCAAAATCTCTTCAAGATTCTTGGCAAAACTTTCTTTTGTTTTTGCAGCAGCCAGTGACGCTGTAATTTTCGCTTTCTGATTGAGAAACAATGAGGTTTCTGGGTCAACTATCTTCAAATATTTTGTATTGGCGATAAACCAATTTTTTACTTCTTGTGGGCTTGCTCTACTAGCATCAAATTGGGCCCACCATTTGACATAAGAGTTTCTTTGAAGTGGAGGAGGTTGTAATGGATGTTTTGCTTTTCCAAACTTGTACTGCCATGAAAATATCCATGATAGTGAGAAGGTGGAGAAAAATTGAAGATTTGTTGGGATCCATGTATTTTGGCTATCATACATAGATTTGAAGATCTTAAATCCTTCGTCTGCTGGGGTCGGAAGGATTTCTTCAATTGGACCACAAAAGTTCCACCAATGGAGGAACCAATTTGGGAATTTGTACTGAACATTTCTTTTGAAATGTATAAGCCACGAGTAGCGATTGGATTTATTTTGATACCAGAACGTTTTTGTCCAGGCATCAATATAATCCCAATAATTATATCCAATAGGATCAAAAAGCATTGAAAATTTCCGAGTATTATTCGGGTTTTGGCCAAACTGGCTAGGAGTTAAAACTTTTAGTATTTGGAAGGTTGTATGAGTTACATTAGAGGGATCTTTTGGATCCTTGTAATGTTTGTTTGCTTCAGAATCTGTATCAACCAGAATAAACTCGTAGAACTTTCTTATTTTATTGAGGGCCAAAGGTTTAAAATGAAAACCCTCAGGAAAATTTTTTTGAGGAATTTTGTTGGGGTTCTTGTCCCAAAATTCAGGTTCCATTTGAACAATGACCGAAGTATTGTTTTTTTTGGGATATAATGATTTGGAGAAGTTTGGGGCTTTTTTTTTTGGTTTTGAGAAATTGCTTGGGTTTGTTTTTCTGGTAATTTTCTAGTAAGAAGATCCATAGCTTTATCTTCTTCTTCTTCTTCTTCTGACATTAGGTCAGCCCAAGTCTTGGTTGGGATAGAGTTTAAACTCTGAAGATTTAGTAAGGTTGAAATTGGGATTGGAATGGCATAATTTGACGATGTTGTAGTTCAAAAGGATTCCTTTTCGTATAGTTTGTTTAAAAAAAAAGGTTTATAAACCCAGATTCATTGGACAGAAATTAATTTAATATTAATTTATGGTATCTTATGGAACCAAATGAGGGTAATGATACTAGATATTAATATACCATGAGTAATTTCCTTCGCTCCCTTTCTCGTCGTCTCACTGTCAAAGCATCCTCTTCCTCCTCTTCATCTTCAAAAAATCTACTCATTGAGAAAAATCAAACCATGGAGGAAATTCCTCCTAAAAACAACATCTTCGAAGAAGAAGTCTGCTTTGAAGATATCAACCAAGAAATTGACAATTGGAAAATTCCCAAAATACCCCAAGATGAGTTATATATTCCTGATGAAAACAAACATGTTCGCTGTTCTGATTATATTATCAAGACTGATGAAAACAACATACCATTGGACCCCCAAGCTGGTGAGGAGTTTCATCTTCTTACTAAACAATCCGTTACAGAACATTCTAGGAAGTACAAGTACCTCCATATAGGGTGTGTCCAAGTTGTTGTTAAGCCCCTAATCAGGGAAGGGCTTAATGCCTCAATCCTTATGTGTCTTAGAGATATTAGGCACAATGACTTCCACGACTCCCTTATAGGAACCGTCGAAACAAGTTTAGGACATGGTCTTGTTTACTTCAATTGTTTTCCTAATAAAACTGTGAGTCTTTTAGATAGAAATGTCTTAGATTCATTCTTTTTAAACATTAGACTGCACGGGTTAAACATGAAAGAAGGTTCTATCCCTGCAACCCTCCTTTATAGGATCCAAAACAAAGTCATGAACACTTGTAACTCAAGGGTTCTTCTTAACACAAATGATAGGGAAACTACCTTGTTCGTCACAGACATGACAAAAGCCAATGTTGTTGTTCCCAAACTTATAAAATGGGATGAAGTAGAACTTCCTACAGCTTGGCAACTTGAAAGAGCAACACCAACCCTACCCAGACAAGCCCCTGAATTCCAAGAAATTAGGCATTCTGAGGCTGGTAAGGTAGAAATCATTTTCGCTAGGAGAAATTCTTTTTCCTCAAGAACCGAAGCTACTAGATCTGAATACACTTCTGCTAGAAGATCCTTTTCGGTAGCATCACAATCTAGTACAATCACTATTCCTAGAATAATTTTTCCTAATACAAATCTTCGAGGAATAGAAACAAATTCAACCATTCCAAGAGCCGTTTACCATTCTAATGAGGAGGATGACCAAAAGTCTATCCAATCTCCAACTTACTCTTCCCTCAATGATCATTATGATACAATCTGAATTCCAAATTGATAAGGAAGCCCTTCGAAAAGAATTTTCTTTGGAGAAAAACCAACCCCAAAGATCTTGGTTTTTGAAAAATTATCAAGGTTTCAAGAGAGCTGAAATTCAGGAGATTTGTTATAATTTCCTCAATGATGTTAGACTCAATATTCCATTTCTTGATTGGTTCCATGCTTATACCATCAAGGAAAACATAGATTATCCTTTCAAACATGACCTTATAGGAAAACATTCTACGAATGTGATTACTGTTTGGCACCTCAAAGATGGAGAGAAAATCCAATCCGAACTTCCTCCCAAAACCCAATATCAACTCCCTCAAATTCGGGATGACAAAAACAATCTTGTACTAGCAGCACCCTTTAAGACCAAGGATATAAATGAAAATTTGACCCCTAAAGACATTAAAAGTCTTATGGAACAGGTTAATTACACAAACAATTGTACCTCCAGGTTTTAGGTGACAAATTAAATGTCCAAAAATCTGAATCTAGCCATCCACCTGCTATTCAAGCCACTAGTTCCATACATTTAGAAAAACCCCTTTTTCAACCTTTCAAGCTTAGTCAAAAGGCTGACAGACTTTGCAAAAAGCTAAAGCAAAAGCCAATATTGATTCAGATGCTAGTGAATTATTAAGTAAAATTAATAATTTACTTAAAGCTACCACCATCCCGGATACTCCCCAAGGTACTGAAGAAGCCTCTTCTAGACCTAAAATAAGGATGCCCACAAGAACTATTGGTGTTTTAAACCAAGGTTTAGATCAAGATTCTGACTCTAGTAATCCTCAACCCCTTTAGCTTAATCCAATTATGACAACCTATAAAAAACAATGGAAGGGTATAACCAAACCTTATCCCTCTACAGCCTTAGATTTGGCCATAGAAGATAAGGATCTTAATAATAGCAGCTTCAATGCCAACAATGTTTACGAATGGAATATTGATGGAAAATCTGAATACAATATCATGCATATGTTACAACATATGACTATGGTTTGTACTGCCTATCAGACAGCCCATGATAGTTCTGAGGAAGCTATAGTAAATATTATAGTTTCAGGATTTACAGGGCAACTCAAAGGTTGGTGGGATCATTATCTCACTAAAGCTCAAAAATTAGGAATCTTTTCAGCTGTTAAGATCGATGACAACGGTGAACCAATCTTCCATAATGGTGAGACTATTTCAGATGCTGTGAATACCTTAGTTTTTACCATAGCCCAACATTTTATAGGAGATCCGTCTTTATGGAAAGATAGATCTGCTGAACTTTTTTCTAACCTCAAGTGTAAAACCTTAGGAGATTTTAAGCGGTATAAGGATACTTTCCTCACTAGGGTTTTTACTAGAGAAGATAGTCAACAACCCTTTTGGAAAGAAAATTTTTTAGCCGGTCTTCCCAGATCTTTAGGCGACAAGGTTAGGGATAAAATTAGGGCTTTAACACCTGATAATATTATTCCCTATGACCATCTGAGTTATGGTCAATTAATTTCTTTTGTACAAAAAACAGCCTTGGAAATCTGTCAAAATGATAAGATTCAGCGACAATTAGCAAAAGAAAAAACCCAAAATAGAAAAGACATGGGCATTTTCTGTGAGCAATTTGGTTTACCAGGGTGTTCTAAACAGAAAACCAGGAAAAATGTTAGGCATGACCAACTTAGCAACACCCACTACAAACATCAACGACGTTTTAGGAATCTTAAAAGGAAAAACCAAACATCCACTAGGGAACCCAAAGCAGAAACCAAACATCAACCCGGGAAAAAATCCATAGTATGTTACAATTGCAAAAAGCTGGTCATATCAGTAAATACTGTAGACTCAAAAGAAAAATTAGCAACCTTAATCTTGAACCCGTATTAGAAGAACAGATTAGCAACCTTTTAGTCGAAACTTCTGAAGAAGAGTCAACGAATGACTATTCAGATGAAAATATTCAAAATGTCTAGCAGGATGATGAACTCTCATCATCTGATAGTAGTGATACCCCAACCATAAATGTTCTAAAAAAAGAACAGGATCTTTTGTTTGAAGCAATCAACTCTATTCCTGACGCAGGGGAAAATAGAGTTTTTCTAAACAAACTCAAACAGACTTTGGAAAAAAGACCTAGGACTTCTGTCATAACCAATAAGTATGACCTAAATCCTATCCTCAAGAGGTTAGAAAAGACTTCCACCAAACCAGTTACTATCCAAGATCTCCAAGCTGAAATTAACACTCTTAAAAGGGAAATTAGGAATATTAAGGAACAACAGGTCCTTCATCAAAGTATTCTTTCCCAATTACAAGAATATTATGACCAAGAAGAACCTCTATCTGAACCCAACTTAGGAAATAATGAAGTTGATTGGCGTGATTTCTTGGGTCTTATAAACTGTCTTACCATTCAGAAATTCTTCATCAATATCAAGATTATCGTTGAAGATTTTTTCTTAGAAACCATAGCCCTTTTTGACACTGGAGCAGACTCCAATTGTATCCTAGAGGTGTGACACCCTTACTACCCCAACACATATAAATATTAATCATATAAATAAACTTAAAGAATAAAGTTTTTAACGTTGGTAAAAGGGTTCACATAAAACCTTCATATTCATTTATCAATAACCAACATAATAATTGAAAATAAAACTTGAAAGTTTACAAATTGTTTTCAAAATCATATTTACAATTCCAAATCCATATCAAATCTATGTCCTAAAAATCCTCTGCCCCGATGTCACAATATCAGAGCATACCCACAATTCAACTGTTGGCATTCTACTCGTAGCCGGATCTTCCTCACCTAAAACATCCACAATTTATACGGTGAGAAAAGGAAATATCTATATGCAAAGTACATACCACCACATCATAATGAAATCTCATCATAATTCATATATATAAGCATGTATCATAATTTATCAATCCATCACCCTCCACACCATTTTACGTTTAACAATATCATTTTCACGTCCATAATTCAAGCCAATCTTACAATTAACACTATGCCAAGACCTCGCCACATCTGACACAAGTGATACGGGTTAATTGCCTCACTCAACCCACACCATACCAGGGTTCGTATCATCCTTGATCATCTAGGAGTACGCTCGTCCCTGAAGCATCACCTACCCAGGGTTCGTATCATCCCTGATCATTCAGGAGTACGCTTGTCCCTGAAGCATCACCTACCCAGGGTTCGTATCATCCCTGATCATTCAGGAGTACGCTCGTCCCTGAAGCATCACCTACCCAGGGTTCGTATCATCCCTGATCACTCAGGAGTACGCTCGTCCCTGAAGCATGAATGTGAGGAACCACAATCACATTACAATCCATACAATCTCTTGCAATTAACCCTATGTCAGGGTTGCCATAATCGACATAAGTGGTGTGTGTTAACTGTCTTACTCATCCCACACCATACTAGGGTCACGCCCTCCCTGTAGCACCACTTACCTAGGGGTCGTGCCATCCCTAGTCACTAGTGTGAGGAAACACATCACAATCACAACCTTAATCATGTCCATACAACATCTCATCTCATATCACGATTTCATATCACATACACACTTTCATATCACATACTCAACAGATAAGTCTAACAAAATAAGGGTTTACACATCCTCACGCAATTCACCATGAATACTCATTATAACAATAATATAAAACTCAGTTAATTCCCCAGTTTAATACAATATTAAATCAATAGAATTATCAATTTAATATAACATTCATAAATGTAATAATAATCAATAAATTAGCAATTTAATATAATTTTAATGCAAACGATAAAATCTCCAATTATTCCAAAACCCAACTCACAAGCACTTTTCTACAATTTCGTTCTCCCTCTTAGATCATCATTCTTACAAATTAAATATGTATTTCTAATCCTCAACACATACAGAATCTACTAGGATAATCAATTTCTCAAACAGAAATATTCCAATTTTCCCCAAAACCTAGCTTACAGGCACTTTTCTACAATTTCGCTCTCTCTCCCAGAGCATCATTTTTACAAATAAATCATATATTCATAATCCTAAATTCATATAGAATCACTTAAAACCAAGAATTCTCCAAACAGAAATAATTATAAAATTAGGGTTCTTCCTCTACTCAATTCCCTCATGTAACTCTACATATAAATAATTCCTTTTTCCCCCGTACCTGGATAAATAGGAACTAGGGCAGAACCTCTTCCTCTTTTCCTTAAACAGGGACCGGAACTAAAACTAGGGTAGAACCTCCTTCTCTAGATTCCTCTTGGTCTTCAGAAAGAAGGAGAGGGAAAGAAGAGAGAACAGAAGAGAAGAAAGAATGAGAATGAGAGGTGTGTGAAAAATGAGAAGTGAAGCCTATTTATAGGAATCTGCCTCACTAACCCGGAACGGCCCGTTCCAAAAGTGGAACGGCCGTTCTGGACCCTCCAGAACCACGCAAAAATCTCAACTAGAACGGCCCGTTCTCCAACCGGAACGACCCGTTCTCAACTACGTTTTTTAGGCAAGTTCTTTATTCCAGAACGGCCCGTTTCACTTTTGAAACGGCTCGTTCCGGGCAACGAATTGGGCCCAAGGCCCATTGAAAATTGGGTTGTTACAATACTCCCCTCCTTTAAGAAATTTCGTCCCCGAAATTTTACAATGGTAGACTCCTCGCTTCTTACTTTCTAATTCTTATGCAACCTTACTACCTTGTTGATGTACAACTCTATCAATTTCACCAAAGAATATCTAAAGGTAAAACGAGTAGACTTGGCGAGTCTATCCACTAAAACACAAATAGAATCGATCTCTTAAGTGTCTCAGACAAACCTACAATTAAGGTCTATCCACTCACCATTACAGTTCCAAAATGGGACGTCTAAGTGCTACAAAATTCCAAAAGACTCCTTGCATAGTAAACACGAGCATACAATTTCTCTACTCCTCTCTTCACCTTAGGTCACCATGCTTCTGCTGAACCACTCTGATACATCCTCCTAAGGTCCCGATACATCTCAGTAGCTCCTAAATGAATGTCCTTCCTCTAAAATCATCTTTCTTAATTGAAGGTTACTAAGCACCCAAATTTGTTATTGCACCTCAAAACAATATCGATTCTACTCCAAAAAGTTATCTACACTTCTACCAATCTTTTCCACTTGATTCTCTAAGAAAGGCTCTAACTCCTAGGCTTCTCTAATCTCATCCACTAATTCACTAGTCACTTTCAACATAATCAATTCAATGCTCCTAAGGATAATCTCACACACAAAGCATAAGTCTCTAAACTCTCCAATCAAATCCAACCTTTAAATCATCAAAATGATATACCAGAGGTCATCATAATCAAGGCATCTGCCACAATATTGGTTTTACTTCTATGATCATCTCTAAAGATTAAGCACCTAAGCATAAGTTCACTAGGTATACATATCAGATCTCTAATTTCACCCCTCCATCTACACCCAAGTCAAACTCTTATCCTATAGCCTCATATCTTGTCACCAAAATTGTGCTTCTCGAATTTCCTTCAACAATCCATTCGTTACTCAAGTCATACTTAGTCTCACACTACTAAGAGTAACCTTATAAGCCAAACTTAAATCTCTAATTTGAGCCAAAAGGATTCATCTCTCTAATCATAAGGGAAGATAAATATAAAGGTTTCCTACACAAAACATCGATCACCCCAATGGCTTTAGCCAAAATAATAAATAAGATCAAAATTTTATTCCTTAAGAAATTCCAACTATCTCTTTTATCTCATATTTAACTCCTTTGGTCAAAAGATATTTAAGGTTCTTATGATCACTAAATACCTCAAGCTTAGAATCATATAGTTAGTGTCTCCAAATCTTAGTATAAACGACAAAATCGCTAACTCAAGGTTATGGGTAAGGTAATTCCTCTCATGAATTTTCAATTTCCTAGAAGCATAAGCTACTATTGTTTCTTCTTGCATCAACACTCTGTCCCAACCTATCTTAGAAACATCAACCCATACCACAAAAGACTTACTAAGATCGGCCAATGCTCATACTAGCGCACTAGTCGATCTTTCCTTAAGAATTTGGAAACTACTCTCACACTTACTATCTCACACAAAATAACACTCTTCTTACTCAATCTGTTCAAAGGTAACGCTATCTTAGAAAGTTACTCAACAAATATCCAACAACAATGAGCTAATCCAAGAAACTCATAACCTCGCTAATAGACTCATGTATCTCTCACTTAAGCACAACTTTTATCTTAGATAGATCTACGTTATACCTCCGCAAGAAATTACAAGACCTAGAACACTCATCTCATACAGTCAAAAATCATACTTAGATAATATATCCTAAATTTATCTTGGATATATCTTCACACTTAACTCTTAATATGATATCACATCCTAAGGTCAATCTCATTAATACACAAACATCCACTAATTGATTCATAAAGTCATCTATCCTCATATCAACATACATGCATATCAAATCATATTAGAATACCTATTTTAAACCTTCATATATACCATCCCTAAGCATATACGAATCAATCATCGCTTACACCATAAAGCATGAATCAATCTTACCACATGACATCATATCACCTTAAACAACCTCTCAATGACAAAACCTCAAAACATCATATCCAAATCTATTTTTATCCTTGCTATGCCTAACAACTCAAAAACATCATGACAACATATACCTACCTCCAACAACTGTAAAAGCAATTGACACTCAGAGAGTTATACTCATCCAAATGATCTCAAACCTATCTCAAAAGAAAGCTAAGAAAATAAGCTACAACTCTTATGAAGACATAAGATTCCAAGATCATCTTCTTAGCTAAAAATTTTAAAAACCTCAGCAGATATATTTGGCGCTTACAGCCAGACCTTTGATCACTAAAGTAGCTATAACTGGAGTTCTAGACCTCCGTTTTACCTAATTCTAGTTCCATTGGAAAGATAACGTCCAAGGCTACAACTTTTGTGAAGACCATAAAATCTAAATCTGTCAATACGGTACTGATATTGGCACAACAAGACTGCAACGAAAATATTCCCTACACCATACAGCAATAGTGTACTAACATCCAACAAAATACCTCAACCATTCCAAACTCACTCCTCAACTTCATATTCAAGATTTCTACTACAATCCTAAACCAAAACAACTCACATATTCCACACAAAAGACTTACATCTGAAGTAAAATCCCCATGCAACCTAACCCCTAACTAGGTTAATATGCAAGCACTAAAACTTAAGGAAATCACCAAAACTTTGACCTTTCATCAAGAACACTCAAAGCTCTAATGCTCAACACATAACCTCTTAGATTCAATCACTAGAACTATAGCTTTCAGAAACTCTACAAATCGTAAACTCTTAATACACTCGACAAATCAATGTCTCGCCCACATTCAAGGTTCTAATAGTTCTAGTTGGTTAGCACAAAGCTTCGTCCACTACTACTAGCACATATGCTCGCAACACGAGCGATACCACTCAACCACTACTTCTTACATAAGCAAGAAGTATCAAAACAAATAAGCAATTATGAATAGCATCAACTAAGCTATATCATGTCTTTCAGCCAAACTATGAGAAAATAATATAAGTGTAAGCACAACACTAACAACACAAGGGAAACATCATCATCATCATCATTATCCTCATCATAAAGCAAAACATATTCCATAATTCATCTACCAAACAAGCATAGTAAACTCATAACTCACGGCCGATTGGATCGACCTGCTCTGATACCACTAAATGTGACACCCTTACTACCCCAACACATATAAATATTAATCATATAAATAAACTTAAAGAATAAAGTTTTTAACGTTGGTAAAAGGGTTCACATAAAACCTTCATATTCATTTATCAATAACCAACATAATAATTGAAAATAAAACTTGAAAGTTTACAAATTGTTTTCAAAATCATATTTACAATTCCAAATCCATATCAAATCTATGTCCTCAAAATCCTCTGCCCCGATGTCACAATATCAGAGCATACCCACAATTCAACTGTTGGCATTCTACTCGTAGCCGGATCTTCCTCACCTAAAACATCCACAATTTATACGGTGAGAAAAGGAAATATCTATATGCAAAGTACATACCACCACATCATAATGAAATCTCATCATAATTCATATATATAAGCATATATCATAATTTATCAATCCATCACCCTCCACACCATTTTACGTTTAACAATATCATTTTCACGTCCATAATTCAAGCCAATCTTACAATTAACACTATGCCAAGACCTCGCCACATCTGACACAAGTGATACGGGTTAATTGCCTCACTCAACCCACACCATACCAGGGTTCGTATCATCCCTGATCATCTAGGAGTACGCTCGTCCCTGAAGCATCACCTACCCAGGGTTCGTATCATCCCTGATCATTCAGGAGTACGCTCGTCCCTGAAGCATCACCTACCCACATGGTTCGTATCATCCCTGATCACTCAGGAGTACGCTCGTCCCTGAAGCATGAATGTGAGGAACCACAATCACATTACAATCCATACAATCTCTTGCAATTAACCCTATGTCAGGGTTGCCATAATCGACATAAGTGGTGTGTGTTAACTGTCTTACTCATCCCACACCATACTAGGGTCACGCCCTCCCTGTAGCACCACTTACCAGGGGTCGTGCCATCCCTAGTCACTAGTGTGAGGAAACACATCACAGTCACAACCTTAATCATGTCCATACAACATCTCATCTCATATCACGATTTCATATCACATACACAATTTCATATCACATACTCAACAGATAAGTCTAACAAAATAAGGGTTTACACATCCTCAGGCAATTCACCATGAATACTCATTATAACAATAATATAAAACTCAGTTAATTCCCCAGTTTAATACAATATTAAATCAATAGAATTATCAATTTAATATAACATTCATAAATGTAATAATAATCAATAAATTAGCAATTTAATATAATTTTAATACAAACGATAAAATCTCCAATTATTCCAAAACCCAACTCACAAGCACTTTTCTACAATTTCGTTCTCCCTCTTAGATCATCATTCTTACAAATTAAATATGTATTTCTAATCCTCAACACATACAGAATCTACTAGGATAATCAATTTCTCAAACAGAAATATTCCAATTTTCCCCAAAACCTAGCTTACAGGCACTTTTCTACAATTTCGCTCTCTCCCCTAGAGCATCATTTTTACAAATAAATCATATATTCATAATCCTAAATTCATATAGAATCACTTAAAACCAAGAATTCTCCAAACAGAAATAATTATAAAATTAGGGTTCTTCCTCTACTCAATTCCCTCATGTAACTCTACATATAAATAATTCCCTTTTTCCCCCGTACCTGGATAAATAGGAACTAGGGCAGAACCTCTTCCTCTTTTCCTTAAACAGGGACCGGAACTAAAAATAGGGTAGAACCTCCTTCTCTAGATTCCTCTTGGTCTTCAGAAAGAAGGAGAGGGAAAGAAGAGAGAACAGAAGAGAAGAAAGAATGAGAATGAGAGGTGTGTGAAAAATGAGAAGTGAAGCCCCCTATTTATAGGAATCTGCCTCACTAACCCGGAACGGCCTGTTCCAAAAGTGGAACGGCCGTTCTGGACCCTCCAGAACCACGCAAAAATCTCAACTGGAACGGCCCGTTCCAAAACCGGAACGACCCGTTCTCAATCCCAGCAGAACGGCCCGTTCCAATTCCAGAACGGCCCGTTCTCCAAACCAGAACGGCCCGTTCTCCAACCGGAACGGCCCGTTCTCCAACCGGAACGACCCGTTCTCAACTACGTTTTTAGGCAAGTTCTTTATTCCAGAACGGCTCGTTTCACTTTTGAAACGGCCCGTTCCGGGCAACGAATTGGGCCCAAGGCCCATTGAAAATTGGGTTGTTACAAGAGGGACTCATTCCAACCAAATATTTCGAAAAAACATCTGAAAAGCTTAGCAATGCTAGTGGATCTAAACTACAGATTAGATACAAGTTTTCCAAAGCCATCATAGAGAACCAAGGTCAACAAATTGAAACCTCTTTTTTATTGGTCAAGGACCTTAGAAACGAGGTTATTCTGGGAACTCCTTTCATTAAGGCTTTATTTCCCTTAGAAATTACTGATGAAGGTATATCTTCTCACAAAGGTGATAAATCTATTATGTTTAGATTTATTAGGAAACCCATCAGTAAAACTATCAACTTGATAGAACAAAAATCCAATCAGATCAACTATCTGAAGGAAGAAATTTCCTTTACGACTATTGAGCAACAGCTTGAGCAAACTCATATCCAAAACAAGATCAAAGATCTTTTTCTTACAATCCAAAACTCTGTTTGTTCTGACATTCCTCATGCTTTTTGGAATAGGAAACAACACATTGTTAATCTTCCTTATGAAAAGGATTTTAAAGAGAATCAAATTTTGACCAAAGCTAGACCAATCCAAATGAATGAACAATTGCTTCATTACTGCCAAAAGGAGATAAAATATCTCCTAAGCAAAGACCTTATTAGACCTAGCAAAAGCCCATGGTCTTGTGCAACTTTTTATGTCAACAAACAAGTCGAGCTTGAGAGAGGAACTCCGAGATTAGTTATAAACTATAAACCTCTCAATCAAGCCCTTCGATGGATTAGATATCCTATTCCAAACAAGAAAGATCTTCTTAATCGTCTTTACTCCGCCAAAATCTTTTCAAAATTTGACATGAAATCTAGTTATTGGCAGATACAAATCCAAGAAGAGGAAAGGTATAAAACAGCTTTTACTATTCCATTTGGACAATACGAATGGAATGTTATGCCCTTTGGATTAAAAAATGCCCCCTCAGAATTTCAAAAAATTATGAATGACATTTTCAATCCCTATACTAGCTTTGCTATTGTATATATTGATGATGTCTTAATTTTTTCCCAGTCTCTTGACCAACACTTCAAACATGTTAACATCTTTGTTAGAATTATCAGACAAAATGGTTTAGTTGTGTCAAGTTCAAAAATAAGTCTCTTTCAAACTAAGATCCGATTCCTTGGCCATTTCATACATCAGGGGAAAATTACACCTATTAGAAGATTCATTGAATTTGCTGAATAAATTCCCCGATCAAATCATCGACAAAACTCAACTTCAAAGAATTTTGGGTTGTTTAAATTATGTTGCAGACCTTATTCCCAATTTGAACAATATTATCAAACCCTTGCATGATCGATTAAAGAAAAATCCTCCCTCTTGGAGTGATATTCATACCACTTCGATCAAACATGTCAAACAATTGGTTAAAAACCTTCCTTGTCTCTCTTTACCAATTCCTCAAGCCTTTAAAATTGTTGAAACTGATGCTTCTGACCTCGGTTATGGGGGTATCCTCAAACAAAAATTAGTGGATAAAGAGCATATTGTAGCCTATACTTCCAAACATTGGAACCCTGCATAGCAAAATTATTCAACTGTTAAAAAAGAAATTTTACCAATTGTTCTTTGTGTTTCAAAATTTCATTATGATCTTTTAAATCAAAAGTTTTTAATTAGGGTTGATTGCAAATCAGCCAAAGAAATTTTTCAAAAGGATGTCAAGAACCTTGCATCAAAACAAATTTTTGCTAGATGGCAAGCAATTTTAAGTGTTTTTGATTTTGACATTGAATATCTCAAAGGCACTTCAAATTCTCTCCCTGATTATCTTACTCGTGAATACTTACAGGGAATACCAACTGATGCCTAAAAAGGCAGTACTGGCATCCACCAGAGGCAGAGGCAGGGGAAGCCGTTTGGCCTTAACAGGGCCAACCCAATCTACAGAGTCATCTACTCCACCAAACAAAGCCCTCGAATTAATTGAGTCATTGACTCAATCCCAACCAAATCAAATGATTGAGTCATCTACTCAACAAACCGTCCACCAAACACAAAAACAAACCAAGGCAGATTATGCCATTCCAATCCCAATTTCAACCTTACTAAATCTTCAGAGTTTAAACTCTATCCCAACCAAGACTTTGGCTGACCTAATGTCAAAAGAAGAAGAAGAAGATAAAGCTATGGATCTTCTTACTAGAAAATTACCAAAAAAACAAACCCAAGCAATTTCTCAAAACCAAACAAAAAATTCCCAAACTTCTCCAAATCATTATATCCCAAAAAACAAGACTTCGGTCATTGTTCAAATGGAACCTGAATTTTGGGACAAGAACCCCAACAAAATTCCTCAAAAAAATTTTCCTGAGGGTTTTCATTTTAAACCTTTGGCCCTCAATAAAACAAGAAAGTTCTATAAGTTTATTCTGGTTGATACAGATTCAGTAGCAATCAAACATTACAAGGATCCAAAAGATCCCTCTAATATAACTCATACAACCTTCCAAATACTAAAAGTTTTAACTCCTAGCCAGTTTGGCCAAACCCGAATAATACTCAGAAATTTTCAATGCTTTTTGATCCTATTGGATATAATTATTGGGATTATATTGATGCCTGGACAAAAACGTTCTGGTATCAAAATAAATCCAATCGCCACTCCTGGCTTATATATTTCAAAAGAAATGTTCAGTACAAATTCCCAAATTGGTTCCTCCATTGGTGGAACTAGTGTGGTCCAATAGAAGAAATCCTTCCGACCCCAGCAGACGAAGGATTTAAGATCTTCAAATCTATGTATGACAGCCAAAATACATGGATCCCAGCAGATCTTCAATTTTTCTCCAGCTTCTCACTACCATGGATATTTTCATGGCAGTACAAGTTTGGAAAAGCAGAACATCCATTGCAACCTCCTCCACATCAAAGAAACTCTTATGTCAAATGGTGGGCCCAATTTGATGCTAGCAGAGCAAGCCCACAAGAAGTAAAAAATTGGTTTGTCTCCAATACAAAATATTTGAAGATAGCTGACCCAGAAACCTCATTGTTTCTCAATCAGAAAGTGAAAATTACAGCGTCACTGGCTGCTGCAAAAACAAAAGAAAGTTTTGCCAAGAATCTTGAAGAGATTTTGGTTCTACTCAAAAATGAAGGAGAAACTTCAAAGTCCTCCTTACCCAGCTCATTAGAGTCTACAGCTTCTCTAGATGAGTTTTATCAAAATGAAGATAACTGCATTGGCATAAACCTAGCAGAAATCTAACAATTATAAAATATTAATCATGTTATTTTTATTTAATGGTGGATACATTCACATCACATATTGTGAAAACCCTGCCCCACATATCATCGTGGTTGTTTGTCGATACCATTTCAACCTAGCAATATATGTAGATATTTACCCGGTCTAAAATGACCATCAGTTGCAGTCAAGAAACCAACACTGTAGCAAATCATTTTCTAAATGAACAGTTCCTGTTAGGATACCGGCACTGTAGCTCATTTATAAACAGTTCAGGTCATGTTACTTGTTCTGTAGAAACAGTAATTTTTTTGTCTTTAAAAGGAGGTCTCGACCATGTTGTGAGGCACCCTTTTATTTACAACATCTTAGAGAGAGAGTTTAGATAGAGAAGCTCTGAGATATTTATTTGTAAGCTTTTCTGTTATAAAATCTGTCTTTCTTCATCTTCTTTCTTTACTTTGGATCTATTTTCTTGCATTATTTTTACGAGTTTGTGAAAACCTGGGATTTGTAAGCCTGATTCGTTAAGTGTGCCCTTGATACCCAGTATTGTGCATATATATATATATATAGGTCCTAAATAGTAACTGGTTTGGCTGCAGATTTTTCCAGTCGTTTGAGAGTTTGAGTAAGGTCAAACTTGTTATTTACAAACCTATTATCAAGTTGTGACTTGTTAGGCTTGTGAAGGATTGTTTTGTGTTTTTCAAGATACTCATCCCTTTCATGAGGATCCTGAATAGATTTCAGAGCATCAAGTAGAAGATTTTACTCATCATTGTGAATGACATTGATGAGAGGTGAATGAGAGCTTTCGTTACTAGAGGAGGAAAGATTGTCATCTGCTTGAATGTCTTTAGAAGACATTTGCTCTTCTTCTTCATCGCTACTGCCAGAAGAACTTAGAAGATTATTAAGCTGATCTTGAATGGTAAGATCTAGATTGAGTTCTCTAACCTTAGAGGAGATTCTACAGAATTTGGCTAGGTGACCACGGCGGCCACATTTGAAACAAGTTCTAGTTTCCCTAGAATTGTTAACAGGATTAGGGCCTTAAAAAATCTCCCCTCCATGGACCGATGTCCATACCAATATTATCAAACAAATTAAACAACAAGTTAAGGTTTTACACTGTCAATATCTGCCTAATCCCAATCTCCCAAAGATTGTTGAAACCGACGCCTCTGACATTGGTTATGGTGGTGTCCTTCAACAACGCATGCATAATACAGAAAATTGCATTGCATTTACATCAAAGCATTGGAACAAGGCACAACAAAACTATTCTACTATCAAAAAGGAAGTCTTGGCCATTGTTCTATGTATTTCGAAATTTCAATCTGATTTACTAAATCAAAAAATTTTAGTAAGGGTTGACTGTAAATCATCCAAAGAAATTTTACAAAAAGATGTTAAAAATTTAGCATTTTTCAGAAGAACCTAATGACCTCTTCTGGGACATCTAGTATCAGACCCAGATGGGGAAGTAGGAATTTATGGCTGGATCTAAGTTTACATTTAATATTAAAATTATTATATATGGATATTATGTTATGGATCTATTAACCATGTTTTACCCTTTATATTTGTCTTTCAATTTTGTTTTGTAATTATTTTGTGAACTTGTGTTCCGATTGGGTAAGGATTCATGATGTTTTTGGAATGGGTCGTGAGGCAGTAAGACCTAGTGAGAGGCAGTAAGTCCAGGAGTTTATACGCTGACCGTAGATCACCATGAATAATTGCCCGATCTGGAAAGCTTTGTAAAGATCTCTTTAAATGGTATATTGGCTGGAAAACTCTGGATCTTCTGATTCAGAAGAGTGTATTTCGAACACACCCAGAGAGACTTGTCACTAAGTCACCAACAACGCCACGAACTAGAAAAAAAAAGAGTTTTTCTAGGTAAAAATGGTTCATTGACCTCAACTTATAAATAACCTTATATGGTGGTTTTGTATTAATTTTGACTTAGATCCTACTATAACTTCTTATGAACCCAAGTGAGGGTAATGATACTGGATATTATTAAACCATGAGTTTCCTTCGCTCCCTTTCCAGATGCCTTGCTGTCAAAGCATCCTCTTCCTCCTCCTCTTCATCTTCCAAAAATCTGCTCACTGAGCAAAACCAATCTGTGGAAGAAATTCCTCCTAAAAACAACATCTTCGAAGAAGAAGTCTGCTTTGAAGATATCAATCAAGCAATCGATACCTGGGAAATCCCCAAAATCCCTCAGGATGAGCTTTACATCCCTGATGAAAACAAACATGTCCGCAGTTCTGATTATATTATCAAGACTGCTGAAAACAATATCCCTTTGGACCCCCAAGCTGGTGAAGAGTTCCACCTTCTCACTAAACAATCCGTTACTGAACATTCTAGGAAGTACAAATACCTCCATATAGGATGCGTTCAAGTAGCTGTCAAACCCCTTATCAGGGAAGGTCTTAATGCCTCAATCCTTATGTGTCTTAGAGATATTCGACACAACGAATTCCACGACTCCCTAATAGGAACCGTAGAAACAAGTTTAGGACATGGTCCTGTTTATTTCAATTGTTTTCCAAACAAAATTGTGAGTCTTTTAGACATAAATGTCTTAGATTCATTATTTTTAAACATCAGACTGCATGGGCTAAACATGAAAGAAGGTTCTATCCCTGCAGCTCTCCTTTATAGGATTCAATACAAAGTCATGAACACTTGCAACTCAAGGGTTCTACTCAAAACTACCGATAGGGAAACCACCTTATTTGTCACAGACATGACAAAAGCCAACGTGGCTGTTCCCAAACTCATAAAATGGGATGAGGTAGAATTACCTACATCTTGGAAAATTGATAGGGCAACACCAACCCTTCCTAGACAAGCCCCTGAATTCCAAGAAATCAGGAAATCTGAGGCTGGCAAAGTTGAAATCTTTTTTCATCGGAGAAATTCTTTCTCTTCAAGATCAGAAGCTACTAAATCTGAGTATACTAGTGCTAGGAGATCTTTTTCTGTAACATCTCATTCTAGTAGGAATTCTGTTCCTAGGATCATTATTCCATAAACCAATCTTCAAGGATTAGACAATTCATCGTCCATTCCTAGAACTATCTATAGTAGGGCAGAAGAAGAAACTTCATCCGAGATTCACTCCCCTACTCAATCTGAAATGCAGTATGGTCACTTATGAATAGTTACACCATAGACAAGCCCTCCCTTCAAAAGGAATTCTACTCTGACGTTTGGACACCTCAGAGAAAGTGGTTTCTTAGCAATTTTAAGGGTGATCATAGATCAAAAATCATAGATTTATTCTATACTTTTCTTAACAATGTTCAGACCCATGTTTGTTTCTTTGACTGGCTTAATGTATACCTTCTCAGAAACAAGATCAATCCTCCTTGGACTATTACAATCACAGAAGACCTTTCTGTTAATACACTTACTGTTTGGCATCGTAAAGATGGTAAATTAATTAAATCTAACCTTCCTCCGAACAGTAGTTATTTCATCCCAAACTTAGAGGACAAATATTTAGCTTCGCCCTTTAAGTACAAATCAGACGAAACCATAGGCGCTCAGGATATTAAAGCCCTTATGGAACAAAACAACTATACCAACAAGTATCTCCAAGTTTTAAGAGAGAGCCTTGTAGGAAAAGCTTCATCCTCTAAGGATGATGAAGCTCAATCGGTTACCAAACCTTTATTTATGCCTTTTAGTTTAACTAGCCAGACTAGAAACAAGTTTAGAGCCATCCACCAAAACTGGACAAAGACCTTGGAAGACTCCAATAAGGTTAAAGATAGCTCCATCATTATCCCTGATACCCCTAGTTCTTCTCAGGTTGCATCTGTTAAGACAGGACCGATTACTAGGAGTACCTCCTAGAAAGATCAATCCCTTAGGATTAACAAATTAGGAACTTCCTCTATAGGTTCTGATTCAGAAGATACTGAGCCTAGTAGTAAATTTGTTCTTTAGGTTAATCCTGTTATCAATAAGGCTCTCAACTGGAGGCAGCCTTCTAAACTCTATTATAATCGGGCCACTGCCCCTGATCTCCTACTAGAGGAAAAAATGATCAAAGTTTTCGGTCATTTAGCGCTACTAACATCTATGAATGGAACATAGATGGTTTAACGGAGTATAACATTCTCAATACTCTCCAACATATGACAATGGTTTCTACAGCATATCAAACTGCTCTTGATAGTGCTGACGAGGCTATTGTTGAAATCCTGACGTCCGGATTTTCTAGACAACTCAAAGGTTGGTGGGATAATTATGTTTCAGAAGAAGAGAGACATGAAATCCTTACGGCTGTCAAAACTGATACAGAGGGTAACATCATCACCACTGCAAAAGGAGAATCCATCCCTGATGCTGTTAATACCCTTATCATGGCCATTGTTAAACATTTTATCGGAGATCCAAGTATTTGGAAAGACAGATCTAGTGAACTCCTATCCAATCTTAATTGTAGAACCTTAGGAGATTTTAGGTGGTATAAGTACACCTTCCTCACTAGAGTCTACACCCGAGATGATAGTAACCAACCATTCTGGAAAGAAAAGTTCTTAGCTGGACTCCCAAAATCTTTAGGAGATAAAGTTAGGGAAAAGATCAGATCCTAGTTTAATGGCGATATCCCTTACAACCAGTTAAGTTATGGAAACCTCATAGCCTATGTTCAAAGAGTAGCCCTCAAAATCTGTTAGGATGACAAAATCCAGAAACAATTAGCCAAAGAAAAGGCACAGAATCGCAAAGATTTAGGAAACTTTTGTCATCAATTCGGTCTTCCCTGTTCTAAGGACTCTGTTAAAACTAAACATAAGAAATCTTCTCAGCCACAGCTAAACAAACACCAAAAGCCTAGAACCAGGATCTCAAGATTTAAGACTAGGCAAACCACCAGTAGGCCTCCTGCAACTAAGACTACTCGTCAGGGCCCTAATCCTGTTAACAATTCTAGGGAAACTAGAACTTGTTTCAATTGTGGTCGCCATAGTCACCTAGCCAAATTCTGTAGAATCTCCTTTAAGGTTAGAGAATTCAATCTGGATCCTACCATTCAGGATCAGCTTAATAATCTTCTGATAAGTTCTTCTGGCAGTAGCGATGAAGAAGAAGAGCAAATGTCTTCTAAAGACATTCAAGCGGATGACGATCTTTCCTCCTCTAGTAACGAAAGCTCTGATTCTCCTCTCATCAATGTCATTCACAATGATGAGCAAAATCTTCTACTTGATGCTCTGAAATCTATTCAGGATCCTCATGAAAGGGATGAGTATCTTGAAAAACTCAAAACAATCCTTCACAAGCCTAACAAGTCACAACTTGATAATAGGTTTGTAAGTAACAAGTTTGACCTTACTCAAACTCTCAAACGACTTGAAAAATCTGCAGCCAAACCAGTTACTATTCAGGACCTGCAGGTTGCAATCAGTTCCCTTAAATCTGAGGTCCGAGACCTAAAAAAGAAGTAGCAGTTGCATGAGACTTTATATCCCAGATAACTGAAGCTTTTTCTGATAGCGTGGTTCAGCAAGACCATGACAATCATAGTGAGGATCATGATTCCGATCATAATTCTACTTCAAAATGATGTTAAAAATTTAGCATCAAAACAAATTTTTGCCAAATGGCAAGCAATCTTAAGTGTTTTTGATTTTGAAGTTGAATATATCAAAGGCACCTCAAACACTTTACCTCACTAGGACCATGATCCTCACTATGATTGTCATGGTCATGCTGAACCACGCTATCAGAAAAATCTTCAGTTATCTGGGATATAAAAGTCTCATGCAACTGTTGCTTCTTTTTGAGGTCTCGGACCTCAGATTTAAGGGAACTGATTTCATCCTGCAGGTCCTGAATAGTAACTGGTTTGGCTGCAGATTTTTCAAGTCGTTTGAGAGTTTGAGTAAGGTCAAACTTGTTATTTACAAACCTATTATCAAGTTGTGACTTGTTAGGCTTGTGAAGGATTGTTTTGAGTTTTTCAAGATACTCATCCCTTTCATGAGGATCCTGAATAGATTTCAGAGCATCAAGTAGAAGATTTTGCTCATCATTGTGAATGACATTGATGAGAGGAGAATAAGAGCTTTCGTTACTAGAGGAGGAAAGATCGTCATCCGCTTGAATGTCTTCAGAAGACATTTGCTCTTCTTCTTCATCGCTACTGCCAGAAGAACTTATCAGAAGATTATTAAGCTGATCCTGAATGGTAGGATCCAGATTGAGTTCTCTAACCTTAGAGGAGATTCTATAGAATTTGGCTAGGTGACCACGGTAGCCACATTTGAAACAAGTTCTAGTTTCCCTAGAATTGTTAACAGGATTAGGGACTTAAAAAATCTCCCCCTCCATGGACCGATGTCCATACCAATATTATCAAACAAATTAAACAGCAGGTTAAGGTTTTACCCTGTCTATATCTGCCTAATCCCAATCTCCCAAAGATTGTTGAAACCGACGCCTCTGACATTGGTTATGGTGGTGTCCTTAAACAACGCATGCATAATACAGAAAATTGCATTGCATTTACATCAAAGCATTGGAACAAGGCACAACAAAACTATTCTACTATCAAAAAGGAAGTCTTGGCCATTGTTCTATGTATTTCGAAATTTCAATCTGATTTACTAAATAAAATTTTTTTAGTAAGGGTTGATTGTAAATCAGCCAAAGAAATTTTACAAAAAGATGTTAAAAATTTAGCATCAAAACAAATTTTTGCCAGATGGCAAGCAATCTTAAGTATTTTTGATTTTGAAGTTGAATATATCAAAGGCACCTCAAACACTTTACTTGACTATCTTACCCGTGAATTTCTTCAGGGACAGACAACATGAAATGATGCCGAAACTACGACAACGATTAACCTCTTCCAGGGGAAGAGGAAAAGGAATAGTTCTGGATAAATCAACTCGCCCAGGAAAATCAACATCCTCAACAGAGGATGCCCAATAAATCAAAGCCTCCTCGGAGACTTCCAAAAAAGGGTCATCTACCCAAGCTGAGTCATCTACTCAGCAAGCCATTATACAATCTGGGTCATCTACCCAACAGACTAAGCCATCAGACTATGTCATGGCTCTTCCAACCCTTTAAGCCCTTCAGGATTGTGGGCTTACCAATCTTCCCTCCAAATCTTGGAAACAGATTTTTTCAGAAGAACCTAATGACCTCTTCTGGGACCAAAACCTGAAATCAATTATTTCAGAAATAGCTAAATCAAAGATTACTTTGCAATCAAAAGAATTGGTTGAGCAGCCTCAGCCAGTTTCCCAGAAACAACCTTCTTCCTATCTACCAAAAGAAGGAAGATTTTACCCAACAATCCAAATGGAGCCCGAATTTTGGGATCCAAACCCAAACAAGGTTTGCGAAAAAATCTTTCCACCAACTTTTCTTTTTAAACCCCTTAGTCTTAACAAGACAAGGAAATTTTATGAATTTATTTTGGTGGATTCAAAATTTGTTTCTATTAAACATAATTTTGACAAAAGTGATAACCAGCTTATCACACATTCGACAATTCAAATTCTTAAAATCTTAACCTTTAAAGATTTTGATAACAAACCTAATCAAGTCAGAAAATTTTCTAATCCTTTTGACCCAATTGGGTATAATTACTGGGATTACATCAATGTCTGGACGAATGTTTTCTGGTTTCAAAACAAACATCATAGGCATTCCTTGCTTATTTATTTTAAACAGAAGGATCGATATTTCTTTCCACAATGGTTTGCTGAGTGGTGGGAATTCTTCGGACCAATTCAAAATATCCTTCCCCCAGACATTAAGGAAGGATACAATCAATTCAAGACAAGATTTGAAGAAGGGACCAACCCGTTCCACCCATCTCTTCATTTCTTCTCCAAATTTTCATTAGCTTGGATTTTTGCCTAGCAACACCAGTTCAAGAAAAACTCCAAGTTCCTCCCAATCTTAGGCAAACAAGCCTCTGTTAAATGGTGGGATCAGTTCGATGCTTCCCGGGCAAACTCTCATGGAGTGGCACTCTGGTTCTAGAAGAATCCAAAGAGTCTTAAGGTCGCTGATCCAGAAACCTGCCAGTTTCTTAATCGGAAGGCTAAAATCGCAGCAGCTCTTGCAGCATCAACAAATGATGAAGCTTTAGCTACAAATCTTCATCAGATCCTTGACCTCCTGCAGACGGACTCAGAATCAAGTTCGTCAAAAGGAAAAGCAAGGAAGGAAGTCTCTTCTCCAACTTCTTCATCCGGATCATATTTCCAGAATGAGGATGATTGCTTCGGAATTAATCTTGACGAAGCATCCGAGGAGGACTAAACTTTATCAATCATCAATAAAATTATTAATCATGATAAATTTATACCCAGGTGGTCATATTGACATTCAATTTTGGGAATTCCCTGTACCACAGGTAGTCATCGCCATCTACCGATATTGCACCAGCCCAGAAGTCTACATAGACGTCTACCCAATCTGAAGACATCAACAGTTCTAGTCATTACTGCTCATTTTGCGGAAGTGCACTGTTCACTGTAACGGAAAACTTCATTTTACTGTTGTAATAGTAATCACTATTGTAATAGTAAATTCAGTTTTCCTATATATACCAATCTCTGCCCATGATGTTAGGCAGAACTTGTAAGTGAGAAACACCTTTGTGTAAGAGAGCCTAGAGTGAGAAACTCCTCCTTCTCTCTTGCCTTTGTATTTCTTATTCAATCAATACAACTATTTTGTATTAAAATTTTGTTCTTTCTTGCATTACATTTCTGCATCATAAAGTTTTGTGAAAACCTGGGATTTGTAAGCCTGACTTGTCAGGTGTGCCCTTGATACCCAGTATTGTGCGGACTATCGCTGTGTAAATCTGGTTCATTGTTGCATCTGCACATTCCATCTTCCCCTTCCTCCTTGATCCACTTTTGGGACATCTGGTATATATATATATATATATATATATATATATATATATATATATATATATATATATATATATATATATATATATATATATATATCCGAGATTTAAACTTTTTGTAGGTTTAACTTTCGTATATATATACAAGGTAAGTGATATGCTGAAGAGCAGAAGCAAACTGAACGTTGAAGCCGATGCAGTTTCAGTCTTGACAAGAAACCAAGAAGGAGCTTATCAATGGGTATGAATTTATGTCATTCGTCACTTTGGATATGCGGTTGCTCCGTTTATTTACGTTCTATAATGATTAAATTCATTTTGTAACACTACTAAATCTCTCACTCACACTCTTTCTATATATAATAAAAGATGTAAAACAATAAAACATTAGCATAACGATACAATTTTGGTAAACAATTTTAATTTTTTTTAAAAAAAAAACTTGTTTATAAGTATTTAAGTTTTTTGTTCGGCAAAATACTATCACTAAATTACATATATAACTTTGTTGAACAATTAATTATAGAAAATTTTTAACTAATGTCTTAGAAATATTGTCGGTTAAAGAATAAAAAAATTTTAAAAAAATTATTAAAAAATTGTATTTGCACATTCACTCGTGTAATTTTATTATAATTTTCAAAAACCTGTTTATTTATCAAATTTTTTATTCAAATAATAAATTTTTTTAAAAAAATTGCTCAAATAGTAACTTTGTAAATTTATTTATCCAACTAGCACCATTTACTGTTCACTTATTTTTTTATTTTTTTTTTCGCGTTTTGGAACGGCCCGTTCTGTAACCAGAACGACCTGTTATAGTTGCAGAACGAGCCGTTCTGCTTGAACATGTGAAAATTGTGCATCTGAAACGGCCTGTTTTAAAGTCAGAACAGGCCATTCTGACACCAAGAACAGACCATTCTAAAACTAGAACAGATCGTTCTAAACTAGGGTTTTAGTCCTTTTTAGAAGTTTGGAACGGGCCGTTCTGGTTTTGGAATGACCCGTTCTGGGTGTCAGAACCTTCCATTTTAAATATCTTCACTTTCACCACAAGTTTCACCTCCACTTTCACCATACCAAATTTATTAAAGTTATCAAAACACTAACTTACTCTTCTTATGATATTCCCTCCAACCACGACGTTGAGTCATACACACAACTTTTAATTGGTCGAGTCATGGACCTTAATCAAATACCTTCTCAATCATTTGACCAAGCTACAACTTCTGCGTCTCATCCCAATATTCAAACCAACATTGAAGATCATCTTCTTGTTGGTCTCCCAACAGAAAATGTCTTTGATCCTTTTAGCGAAGACGAAGACGAAATTCTCTTTGAACATCAAGATGATGATGAAGAAGAAATCCTTCCAGTTCCAAATAATCCACCATTAGAACTAGTAGCCATATACAACCCACCTCCACACTTTTTAGACTTTCCCAATGAAATCCAACAACAAGACACTGAGTATAGCCATCTGTTGGAACGTGAAATGGTTGTGTATCCACTTGGAACACTCTTTGTTGGCCAACGCTTCCGAACAAAAGAACAAGTACAAGATGCCATTAACAGATTTCACATTGTCAACCATTGCACTTACAAGGTTAAGCACTCAAACACTACTAGGCTTCTCGTGGAATGTGTTCACCACGATTGTGAATGGAGATGTCGTGCTATATTGCGCACTAGAGAACAACATTGGGAAATCATGATCCTTAAAGGCCCTCACACATGTGTTTCTTCACTCATCTCCCAAGATCATAATAAATTGGGATCATAAATGATTTCTCAAACCATTCGTGAAATTATTGAGGCTAATTCATCTACACTCATTTCAACAATCATAGCCCACATCAAGTTGACCATGGGTTATACAATTTGTTACAAAAAGGGATGGCTGGCCAAGCAACATGAGGCTATTCGAAGTGCAAGACGGGTTGTGCCTAATTTCTTATCGTCATGAGGCTATTCGAAGTGCATACTCAAGAAATGGAAGTGGTTGGACAGAAAATAATTTTGTCCATGTCTATTGTATTCGACACATTACACAAAACTTCATGCGACGATTCAAAAATGCAGCACTGAAGAAGGATGTTGTCAACATGGGTAATTTTATCATTACTTTTTTTAAAACATTTAATAATTAGTTTTCATTATTTAATTATTATTTTTTTCAGCTTCTGGGATGACTGAACCTAGATTCTTTTACTATTACAACATAGTAAGAGATACTAATGCTGAAGCATCCCAATGGTTAGACAACATTCCTAGGGAAAAATGGACACTAGCATGGGACAATGGACGACGTTGGGGACACATGACAACAAACCTAATTGAGTCTATTAATTCTGTATTGAAGAAAACACGAAATCTGCCAATTTGTTCCATGGTAATGGCCACATACACTCGTTGCAACAAGTTTTTTGTTCAAAGAGGCAGGGAAGTGGATGCAATGATTAATGTTGGACATGTCTACTCAGAAATTACAAGTAAAGCTATACAAGATGCACAGTCCAAGGCAAATACTCATAGAGTTATCACCTTTGACAGATCAAGAACTAGATTTCTAGTGGAAGAAACGCAACATCCGAGAGAAGTTCGACCCGCTGGGAGATTTACAGTATGGCTAGATGAAATGTGGTGTGATTGTGGCAAGTTCCATAAAGTTCATATCCCTTGCTCGCATTACTCGCTTCATGCTTACATGCACGTCACAACTATCAAACCTACATATCTCCCATATATACCTTACAACAAGTTGCAAAGGTATACGAAGGACAGTAATTTGGAGAGCTCCGACATGAAGATTATTGGCCTACTTACACTGGTCCAACTATGTGGCCAAATCCAGAACTCAAGAAGACTTCCAAGGGTCGTCCAAAGTCCAACAGGATTAGAACAGAGATGAATATTAGAGAATAACATAATCGTGTAAAAAATTGTTCCTATTTTTATACCTCTGGTCACACTAGGAAGACATGTCCAAATATTGGTCATGGATTTAGTTCCCGTCACCATTGATTTTATTGTTGTAATGAGTTTTAATAAATTTATTTAGTTATATTTATAATGTTAATATTCAATAAATATAATTACTTGATGTTACTCTTTGAGACTACGTTGTATTTGTGTTGAAAAGGTAAATTGTATTCGCTGCAATGTTAAGTTTGAAGCTAGATTTAAAGGAAACACCTTTGAAGTATGAAACTATAATTTCTTAAACTTAAAAACACGAGATGATAATAATGGGACCTTGTCTTAATAGATTCGAAACTTGTACGAGTCAAACTGTGGCTAATAATGAAAAATCTAGATAACTTGCACATCACACTACGAAAACATGTCCAAATAATGTATAATTATAATAGTTTATAAGCTAAACATTAAAATTCATATTACATTGATAAATAAAAAAAAGATAATGCATAGAATTGGGCAGAATGACCCGTTCCAAATTGCTAAAAAGGGCTAAAATCCCTAGTTAGAACGGGCCGTTCCAACATTAAGGTTATGTGAAAAAATTCAACTCTAGAACGACCCGTTCTAATTTAAGAACGGGCCGTTCCAATTGCAAAAAAAACACAACGAGAATGCATGCAGAATGGGCCGTTCCTGTTACAAAATTCTTAGATTACCTGGACCTAAAACGAAAAAAAAAAATATGTAAATAATAAATAGTGCTAGTTGAAAAAATGAATTTGCACAGGTACTATTTGAGTAAATTTATTTTAAAAATATATTATTTAAGTAAAAAAACTCTTATTTATCATCCGATATTTACATGCCTCTTCAAGATTTCCTAGTTTTTGCTAAAATACAATTCTAAGGTTTTACCTTAATCAAGATGACTTGGCAAATTAACATTTAAGCTCGAGTCTCCTTCACTACATTAACCAAATGCTTAATGAAAAATGCATCCTAGAATTTTAGATATTATTGGAGAGTTTTTACAATAAACGAGCACTCCATACAATAAATAATGCACACAAATAAACTTGATATTACAAAATAACTTATATATTTCTCACTTATATATTATTCAACATATTCAATTCTAATTAATAGACTTCACTTCATACTTAAATTCTAACATAAATAAACATATAAATTCACATTCTCCGAAAAGAGAGAAATTTATAATTCTAAGAGCAAGTCTTTTTCTGAAAAGCAGCAATAGTTAGCTACCAGGTTGAATATTTCTTCAGATTGATTCCAAATGGTACGGCAAAGATAAATGTAGGGTAAGCTGTCACTTCTACAAAAAAATCAGAAGCTTAGGAAAGAAATGTATTTTTATTTAATTTGTATAATTTTTTACTTTTTTTTTTTTTGGAAAATACGAAAAAAATAATAACATAGTTGAGGTGATGATAGAATTAGAAAGAGATAAAATAATGTTATAAAAAAGTATTTCCTGTTTTGATGTTATCTGTCACATTACATTTTTTTTCCTTATCTCTCTCTTTGTGTTTTTATTTTTCTCTGCAGAGGTCTATCGTACTTTTTCAGTAGATAGTGAATCAATATTTTTCCTTTAATAAATAATTTTTGCCCGTATTCTGTCAGTTTGGTTTTATGGGTTCTCATTCTCTTTCTAATAATTCCGACCACTTCAAGTCTTTTCAGCTCTTTCGAATTTCGATCAATTATTGGTTGTTTTCTTTAAATTTTTTAGAATAGACAAACGGATGGCACATATTATCCTTATCCCAGTTAATATTTATAATAATAATGAATAACATGATAGTAAGTAGTAACGATTTCAACAAGTTGTTCTGACCATATCTATTTTTTATTTTTAAATCGATTCCCAACTCCATTTTAATTTCCCTCCATAAATTTGAGAAACACATGGTTTGGTTTCAATCATTATAATAGGGTTTCGAATTTGGGCCAGTAGGCCCAGTCCTCAACACTGGTGTACAGTTATCAGTCAAAGATAATTTGGAGGCCATGCTATTGGCAGCTCCATGATTGACCTTAATTAACACTGACTTTTTTTTACTAAAAAACCCTTTAAGAAAGATACAATGGAATTTGCATAAGTCCAGTTATCTTTAATTTGTTGCTAAGGTAATTTAATTTGTATTTTACTATTAGTGTTCTGTTTAATAAATTTGCAATAACCAAATTAAATCCAAAGAATAGCAAAAAAAAAAACAATAAGTAATATATATAGTCTTAATTATGTTGCTTCTACAGGTAACTATTAATTATCTACGGGGAAACTTGGGAAAGATTATTCAAAGACGGTTGCTGTAGTTGATCTTGGAGGTGGCTCTGTTCAAATGGCTTACGCAGTCTCAGAAACTGATGCTGCAAAGGCCCCACAGGCACCAGATGGTGTTGAATCATACATAACGGAGATGTTCCTCAGGGGAAAAAAATATTACCTCTATGTACACAGGTTAATTTATTTCTATATCATAGATAATTATATATTTTTGTATGATCATAGTAAAGTCTAATATATATAGTTGATAGATATTTAAATTTCTTATTATATATTGTGAGTTAAAAGAAATTAGTTTTCGCTTATCAATTGGGTATTTGCTAATAAATTGTAACATCTTTCAGTTACTTGCGCTACGGTTTGCCAGCTCGTGCAGAGGTTTTAAAGGTTTCTCGCAATGCCGAAAACCCTTGTATTTTGGCTGGTTTTGATGGTAAACACAGCTTCTCTATTTCTTTATATACAACTGTTTCGATGCTACGTCCCTTTATCTCCTGCTATTGTCTTGATGATATATTTATCCACTTAGACAGTTCCATAAAAAAAACATATAAAGGAGGTATATATATAAAAAAATCAACAAAATTATTAAATTGCTGAACTTATAAAATTGTATATTTTTATGTATATATGTTTAAGTTTTAAAAGAATTTATACGGGGGAGAGGAAGGCTTGGTAGGATCACCCCTACTCCCTTAATTTGATCCATATCTGCTACACCATTAAGTTAAAAAAAAAAAAAAAAAAAAAATCTTTACATTGTTGCTACAATGTAGTTGTGGACTGTCTTTTAAAACCATGCTCATATCCATGCAAGTGATCGAAATTCGTTACGTTCTTTTTCTTCTTAATCATAATTATAGTGTATTCACGTGATCTTAAGTTGGAATCTTGATGTATTTTTTAATTTTGATGGATAAATTATAATTATTGTATAATTCCATTGATATGTGCACCCTGATCTTATTCTTCTAAGGGTATTACAAATATGGAGGAGTGGAGTATAAGGCTGCAGCTCCCTCTTCTGGTTCAAGCTTGAGGGAATGCCAAAGTGTAGTTCTTGAGGCTCTCCATGTTAATGCAACATGCTCTTATAAGGATTGCACTTTCGGTGGGATATGGAATGGTGGTGGAGGAGCAGGAGAAAACAACTTCTTTGTTGCCTCTTTTTTCTTTGAAGTGGCTGATGAGGTAAACCTTATTTAATTTTATATATTTAACTATTGAAATATATGAAACACATTAGAAATTCTAATCAACCACTTTTTTGGTTCATAGGCCGGTTTTGTTGATCCAGATGCACCCAATGCCAAAGTTCGCCCTGTGGATTTTGAGAATGCTGCAAAGGTTGCTTGTCACACAGAATTGAAGGATCTCAAGTCCATTTTCCCTCGTGTTAAGGATGGAGACGTTCCTTATATATGTTTGGATCTTGTTTACCAATATACATTGCTCGTTGATGGATTTGGTATGTTTTGTGTTGCCATTGGAATAGTTATATCTATTTAAGTGAAGTTGATACGAATTAATCAATTGTGTTCATGCACTAACTGCAATGATCAATTTTTCAGGCATAGATCCCCAGCAAGAGATTACGTTGGTGAAGCAAATTGAGTATCAGGATTCTCTCGTGGAAGCAGCGTGGCCACTAGGCAGTGCCATAGAAGCCATATCATCGTTACCAAAATTTGAGAAATTAATGTACTTCATTTAACCTTTAGACAAGGAGCCATGTATGTGTGGCATGTATGAACCGTATCTTGAATAAATATGGTTTTGTGCTTAAAATGAAGCTTATCTCTAAATATTGACATTTTGAATAAACATAATACAAAAGTATAACCATACCAATGGTGAAATTGGCAAAATTAAAGAACACAAAGAAGGTGGTTCTAACTTAAATATTTGAAGTTAAATAGAATTATAAAAAAATGAGTAGATAAGAAATACGATAAATAATGATAATCAATAAGATATCATCTAAATTACTACCTTCGTATAAAATTTATCTTAAAATAATTATTTGTTTCACCAATTTATATTATTTTATATATTAATTATTTTTATATTAAAATGTCTCTAATTAAAGTATGTTTTATTAAAGTATGTTTTACGACGGTCTCTGCTCCTCATATTATTATTTCCTATAATTCAATAATTATAAAGAGTTTTCAAAAAAAAATTACGAATAAAATAAAACCTTGTGGGTAGAAGTGTCGATCAAAACTAAACAATAATCAAATTATGTTTCAAAAAGTAATTACAATGAAATAAGAATTGAAACCTAATACTAATTCAATTACTAGAATTAAGTCTAACTTAACAATCAATTGAAAACACAAATTCCTAACTATTGTCCTGACGTCACATGTTATCAGAGCACTTTGAGTACTCTTCAACCTCATCATTATCATAATAGACCTCATCTATAAACATACACCAAAAGACAACAAAAGATAAATGAGGTGAAAAATATCTCATTCTAGTTATCGATGTAAGTTATGATTGGATAGGCACACAAAAATAATCAACAGATATACATATACATTTAAAATTAATAAATATTAATACATTGTTCAATAGTATGCCTTTTCAACATATATCACATTCACAATTTACAACCAACCAAGATATAATGATTATGTTACGATAATGCAATGGACAAGGATACTCCTAAACTATATGCATGTAACACCAATAAGACAATTGTCAACTATTATCTAAAGACCAAGTATGAGTAGTTTAGGAAAACATGTGTGTCAAGTCATTACAATACTCTACATTAGGATGATATACATTAGGACGCGTTAAGATAGAGGTTTTGCAAGTTATATCTCATGCACATAATGGGTAAAACTCACACTACTACCAAACAAACTATCTACACTGGTTCTATTATGTCTTCTACATTAGTTTTAAAAGCGATGTAGAATAGAGCGACATATAAAGTGTATAGCCTTTTACATCAGTTTTTAAATCGATGTAACATATACATATTTACATTGTTTTTTTTTTTTAAAATAGATGTAGATTTATACATACATTTACATTGGTTTAGGTATGATTCGATGTAGACTTATGTCCTCATTAATTTATATCAATTTTTTGATGAAATGATGTACAATTATGTCTTAATCTACATCATTTCAAGTATGAATGATGTAGATTTTAAAGATTGTGATTATTTTTTGTTCTTTTTGTTTTAACTTGTAATGAAAAGATATATAATTCTTGGGCAAATTGATCCACACACCCATATTTTATTTCTTTTTGTTTTAACCTGTAATGAAAACATATATAATTCTCAGGTAGGTTAATCTACACATCCATATTTTGATACACACATTCACATCAATAAAGACAACTAATAATTAAAGCTTGAAAAATGTTTTACTATTGGAAATTAATCAACACATCTAACTTGGAAGTGTTTAACTATTACATGAAAAATCATGATCTATTTCTAAATTTTTCTAAGAAATTTACCTATTAACTCTGAATATCTTCCAATTTAGTTTCTAGCAATGATGCAACATATCGTCAAAAAGCTATAGCATACAAGATGATATTAATTAGATCATAATCAATACAAAATAATCAATGCTTAAAGGAAAAAATTATATTACTCCAATCTAATCATATCTTTTACATCTCCTTCAATTATGTCTAAGATCCATCTCATGTAGTATCTACAATTATAACCTCCTTGTTGTCAATTACTCTAAATTGAATACCAAATTGAGTTGTATAATTATTCTTTTAATTAAACTAATAAAACACATTTTTAGGCATATTAAGATTACAGACCACTTATTATAGGATAAATCCAATCTATATTCTTTGTGTCGTAAATTTATCACCCATGACATTATTTACGACCATAACACTAAAGAAAATAAACATAAATTATATGATTAAAATTTATATAAAAAAAGGCATAAAATTAATACATATGTTACAAATTAAAACTTACCTCTTTATTAAATTTGAATTGTACATTGAACTTATGATGCATAGAACAAAACCGTATGATAACCCTATTTGGAGGACAAAGAACCAAGAGTTGTTAATGCTTTTGGTATTGAGTCACAATTAGTACTTGTCTCATTAAATAATAAAAGTAAACATCTTTTCTGGCTTTCATCACTTACTTGAACTTGGTTTGCAAAGTAATCCACAATCTTTGAGATATCAATGCATTAGAATCTTCCTTGCCCACGTTGTTAATAGCAATGACAATATGAGTTTGCCCAAAATCAAATGTGTAGATAGCCTTGACAAATTCCTTTAGCCTAAAAAAATGTCTTCTGAAGGAGTTTCTCCTTGTTGCATCACACATATATACTACTGTGGCCTTTTATATGAGGGGGTTTTAGTGCCATTCTCGTGTTAACAAATCACAAATTGACACGTGGCAGCGGTAAAGGGGTAATTGGAGAATTTCACAAATTGACACGCACCCTTTAAGTTCACCGCCTCCGAATACACTTCTTCAGCCTTCTCTCCTTCTCCATCCCAAGTTGGCGTGTCACCACCGCGTTCGATGAAACACAATTAACTCTGATTCCATGCTTCCCCAACTCCACGCACAGGTTCTTCATCACATCCACCATCGCGTGCTTTGACGCCGTGTTTGGTTGCTAAAAAAACGCTAGCAGTGAACACAATGCTCCCTCTCTTTCTCGGAACCATTATCTTAGCAGCGTGTTTCGTGGCGTAAAAACAACCAAACACGTTCACCTTAAAAACGCTCTTCAACTCACCAGGATCAAGGGCCATGATGGAAAATGTAAAAGCAGCATTTTGTTGCTTCACTTGTACAGCGATGAAAACAATTCTAAACGCTAATCTAAACGTGCTCTTTTAGAAACTCCTAAAGTATGATAATAAAGGGTATCACAAAATTGTTCAACAAATTTTCGGTTTACACATTAAATAAATAAGATGTGAGACGCTGAAACATAAAATATTAATAAGTAGTAAGTATTAGGTAAAGTATGTTAACACTTCTCTTCTAAATTATTGCAAGTACAATGGATAGATAGTGGGGCCAAATTCTATTTTAAAAAATTATTATTATGATCATGATAAAATATTAGTCAATGAAAGATAAAATTTGATAACAAATAAATTAGAGTTAGTGTAATCAAATATAGAATTAAAGGGCGAAATACAAAAAAAGAAAGAAAAAGAAAACAGTTGCAGATACATATTTATAATTTTCTAAAAGTGAGGGGGGTATATTTGCACATTCTCATTATAATCTTCGTCTGTTATTGTGTGAACATGCAATTTTTTCCAAAAATGATATCAAAATAAAAAATAAGAAGGATAATAAATGAAAAAAGAAAAGATAAACAAAATTGAAAGATAAGATTAATCTAATTTTCATTTGTTTTAATTTATCTTTTTAAATCATAAAAATGTAAAAAAAAATTGAAGAAAAAAATTCGTGCATGTACATTTTGGGATTAAGCTTTAACTTTAGTGATCTATCTCATTTTTATTATTATTATTTTTTGCTAGCTGTTTATGGTGACAGTCCGGTGGAAACATGACTAACCCACAACCTCTTCATGCTTGCATGTACCTTTGCATCAGATGCTGTGCTATATAAAATAATGACACTGTCCCCCCATACGTAAACAAAAGGACATCCATAAAAGAAAATGGTTTCGCACCACACATTTTTTTTCGAGTTAATCACTTATATATTATCAGTGTAAATTTTTTTTACTAATTAATCATATTTTTTAATAATACTATATCATTTATTCATTTAATTAAATAAAAATAAAATAAAATAAATTAAAAAATATAATTAATTACTAGTATAATCCAAGTATATAAATAATTAACTCTTTTTTCTCTTATACATAATACACAACTGAAAAAACTTAACAAGGACATTCCATGCTAAGATAACCTCACCGTCTTTCATCCTTCATAATAACTCCCCATGCACGTACAATTACTTTTCTCTGTGAGGTCAACAAAGCATATAGCACCACGCATTGGAGGATGCAAAAAAAAAAAAAGTAGTGGGGACCAAAAACTAGAAGTATTCGTAATCAATCTAGTTCAGCATAAATTGAACAAAAAACAAATCAAAAACCCAAACATTGAAAATCAAAAAAATCAAAAACAAAAATAACCCAATTTCTTATTGGATTAATTATATTGGTTTTTGGGTCCAATAAGAAAACTAATACAATCCAAAGAACTCTTCCTCTCTCTCACTATATATATATATAATTATTATCTTTTTTGATTTTGTATTTAAAAATCTACTTATTTACTTGTTTATTTTAAGGTAGTGATTTTATCATGTTATTGAATATTGATAGACTATCTCAATTTATAATTTTGTATATTATAACTTACACTACAAAAAAATAGGTAATTACTGGCGGTTTTTTTTTTGCGGTTTCCCTAAACCGCCAAAAATTATTACATTTGTGGTGTGGATGGCAATGGCTACAAATTAATGACACTTTCTGGCGATTTTAAACTGCCGGAATGGTCATCATTAGAAGTGTTGACACTTTCTGACAGTTTTAAACCGCCAGAACGTTCAATAATTTATGTGCCTCAGTTCTTTTATGAAATTAAAAAAATAAAATAAAATAAAAACTTATAAAATCAATTTAAAAGAAACAACAAAAAAACAATTTCTAATTCACGAAAAGCCTCACGAACCCGCCATCGCCAGTGTCCGCGCGTCCATGTGCTTCAGCCATTTTCCCCTCTGGCTTCTTCATCCTCTCTGGCTTCTTCAGCCTCACGAACACAAGGTTTGTTCATCCTCTGTTCGCCTTCTTCATCTCACCCTCACCTTCAGCGCTCGCCGGACACTTCATCCTCTTTCATGCTTTTCCCTATTTTTTCTCATTCACCATTTTCCCCCTTTCTCTTCTTCCTCCTTCATTCTACAAACTATTTCTTTTCTTTTTTTTTCTTTTAATCTCACTTCACTGATAAACAATTTCCTCTGCTTCATAACCAGGTCACACAATCCATTTGCCTCCATGCTGGGACAAAGATTGCATTTCTATTCATATCTTCCTATTATCCGTGAACAGTTGCAGGTGATTTGATATTTCACTTCTACATTTACACTTTTCCCTATTTTATTGATCTTTTTAATTGTTATTATTGAAATAAAAATAAATAAATAGACACTAAAATGGAGCCGTAGTGTTGGTTTATAGCTAAGGATTATGGAAATAGTCCAAATATTTGGAACATGTAATTTATTTGTTTTGGAACTTTGCATGAGCCACTGCCTGTATCAGGATTTTCTCACTGTCTCTTCAATTTGATCTTGTTTTGTTTCAATTGTTAAGTTTATGCAATGCTTGGTGTACTAAGTTTATGTAATTTCTAAAGTGTTTGATGTTTTGATGATATTCTCATATTAAGTTGCTTATCTTATTTAATTCACTTTTGGATCGTTTAATTCTTCCTACATTTGCATAAATCTCAACACTCTAGCAATTTTGTTGATTGGGAATTTGAAGTTAAAGCTTACAAGTGGATATTTAAAATGGGGTTTAGTTAAATGCAAATGCTATGTTACTGGAGTGGAGACTAATTGAATGAATGACCAAGTTTCACACATCCTGTTATCTTATCTGAATCAGTTATCTCACTGTGATGAACTTCTTTTCTTCTGTACATTGCCTACTAATTTGTTTTTTTGTCACTCGATTCTATTTTTGTCAACTTTGTTTGGTTCTTCAGTTCTGCTTGTTTTGATTTATCTGATTGATGAGTTAATCTTTATCCAATACTCTATTTATTCTTTATTATAGAAGGCAGAGGGAATACTTAAGAGTGAGACCCATCCAATGTCCTGTGAGTGCTCTGGCCTGGATGTATGACAATTGACAAGTATCCTTTCGTTGCCAAGTAGATTTGGTTCATGCAATTTTTAATAAGCAAGACTTAAATATCACCAAAGTCTTATAAATATTGCGGTTTTTATTTTTAGTATTTCTAATTTTTTGAGTTTCTGAATCATGCAATGTTCCTATTTTTGCTCTGGCCTTGCATTGTTTTATTGTGATGTTTCAGAGCATTGGGAAATATATGATCATCTTCAATGTATAGGTGTCTAAGATCAACGGAATGAAGAAAATTGAGTTTCATTTTAGATCGACAGAATAGTTCATTTCCTCCATTTTCAATAATTTTTCAGCTGATTTCAGGATTACAAAAGCTAGCTTTGTTAAATTTGAAAGGGTGCCATATAATAGCTGCATGTTTGGATTCTCTTGCAGGTTGAATTACTTGATGGATTTTTCATATTGATTTTGTTAATTTTGTCATTACTCATTATAATATTGGATTCCTTTGCAGGTTGAATTACTTTATTTAACAATGACACTGATAGTCAAGTCTCTTTAAATTGTTTGGTTGAAAGTACTTTGGTTTTAAATGTCATTTTTTGTGGTTCATTATAGTTTTGAACTATTCATTTCTGGACAGAATTTCCTTGAATTTATTCTTGAATGTTGATTAGGATTCTATGGATTGTAGAGACTACTGGACGGAACTGTTTAATGTTGTGATTGCTAAGGCCAATAAACCACAGTTTTATACATCTGAGCATCCATTCCGGTTTGTATCCTTCAAACTTCTGGTAGCAGAAACTGAATATTTTCTCCTATATGACTGCATTTGTATATTGTTATGGTGTTGATTAGCTATAAGTGATTGATTACAAAGCGCTATCAAATTCCTTTTTAAAACTATTAATCACAAAATTCCTTTTAAAAATTATATTTTTCTTTTTTTTCTCCTTCCACATTCCAGACTCGGGTATACATTTATTGTTAGGCATGGGTTAGTTTTGGCAAAGTTACTAAAAACTCTCGAGGGTCAAACTTCACTGTTTACTTTTTGAAAAGGGAAGACGAAAACAAAGACTCTAGAGTAACATGTACACGGTCTAACATAAAATTAAGGAAGTCCTTACTTTAAGTCTCTGTCTAAAAAAAAAAATATTGGGCCGGCACTGTACAGATCTCCTATCATATTAAATAATTATTGTCATATATATTATATAATTTGTCACTTAAAAAATATATTTACATTTTGGAGACAATATTTTCTCTCATGTTGTCAAAGTCTGATGCTTCAAACTCCACTAAGAATGTGCCACATACATCCATCATATGACTCCACTGAGAACTTGTGCAGATCACATGACACAATGGTGAGATGCGAGGAAGCACCGTGTGAGAACTGAATAAACAGGGCTGTATTGGGCTTCATGTCATGACTTTGGACCAAATTGTTCCAAGTCTGCTTGTGAACCAGTGTTCAAAAAGAAAGCATATATCATAATAGCTTAATTTTGATAGATATAATTCTTTAAAATATTAATGTACGAAACATTAAAAGAAAGGATTTTACTTTTTTAAAATTTAAAGTAAAGAGATATTTTATAGGATGAAGGGAGTGGACATGACATGCCAACACCACAAGGAGGATCTTCATTAGATAGTAATGTTCGTGGAGTTTGACATTATTATTGTTTTTTTTGTTAGAAATGATGAACTCATGAATTTGAACCTATGTTTTTATATTTGAAGCAAGATTAATTTTGGGACAATTTACATATTTTACTTTTAAGCATCGATCATGAATTTGATTTTCTGAGTTACTTAATATGTTAGATATGTTTTAGAATTGATGGATATTAATGTCTTAATAATGAAAAATATGTCATGCTAGACATATGGCTAGATGTTGTCTTTATTTTTTTATAATATTAAAAGTTGTTAATTTAATGTATCTTTATATAAATATATTTGAACAAGAAACATACAAAACACATAAATATTATTATAATTATAGGTAGAATTTACTAAAATAAGTGATATTAAAATTCGACAAATAAAATTTTAATTATAAGTTACTTGAATTAAATAACAATATAATAGTCATTATTAATTTTTAATGATTAATATGGTTAGTGAAAATTTAAAATAATAATTTGATAAATATCTAAAATATATATATTATTATTTATCAATTTATAATAAAAACGCGCTTTTAAAATAATTCCAAATATATTTTAAAAATGAAAAATAATAATTTTGTGGCGGTTTAAAACCGGCATAAATGTTGAATCGAACAAAATTTAGATGAATTTTGTGGCGGTTTTAAACCGCCATAAAATGTAAAATGAGTGACATCAAGATGCATTTTGTGGCGGTTTAGAACCGCCACAAAGTGCTTGGATTTTCTGGCACTCAAAACCAGCGTTTACAAAATCTACGCCACAACCCGTTTTTGGCGACCGTGGACCTGGCAGTTGTTGATAACGCCGGTAATGCAGTTTGTGGCGGTTTTTAACCGCCAGAAGATGCTAAAATAACCGCCACAAATCACACATTTTTTTGTAGTGTTATATTATTATTGCTATTGTTGTTATTGTTAATTATTAATAATTAATTATTTTAATATTTTTTTGTATATAAAAATATTATTACTTTTTTTACTCATAAAAATATTATAGCTATGCTTGAAAAAATGAAAACCTAGCTATCTAATTGAAACCAAAATATATTTGAATTAGATTGGATTGAATTTAATTTTTAAACCAAACTAATTAGATGCCCAGTAAACAAAATTGAAGAGATTGGATCGGATGATTTTTTTCTTTAAAACCAATCCAATTCAATCAACAAACACCCCTACCAAAAGGTATAATAATTTTATAAAAAATATTATAAGTTCTTATAAAAAATTATATAATTTCAACGTGTGTTTAATATTAAAAGAGCAAAAATAGTAAAATTTAGGAACATCAATTAGTAAAATTAGTACTAATTTATTCTCTCTCTCTTTTTATTTTTTATCTCATAACTTGTTACTTTCATTTTAAATATAATAGACTAAATTTCACTTTTAGTAATCTTCTTATTATATTCGTATAATATTACATTGCAATTTTAATCTCTCTATTTTTAATATTATAATTTTAGTCCTCAACATTATAAAATTTTTAATTTTTGTCCCATCGTTAAATATTTATCCATTGATCGTTAAAATTAAAATATTTATCTATTAATCGTTAAAATTAAAATATTAGTCATGACCGACATTAAGTGGATGACATGATAATTAATATTACTTTATCCATTAGAATTATAATGATTGAGGTTTCATTAATTCTATGTCTCTTGCTGACTTACACAATGATTGACTTAATGGAATCACTCTAATCCTTCCCCAAAGCATCATTAGTAGGAGTTGAGTTGAAATTTGAAGCTTTAGAGTTGAGAATTTGGAGTTAGGGTTGTCGTACAACGAAAGCTTGGGAGGTTTATTCTTCACCGCTTTCCTTCTTTTTCCTTGTCTTTAGGAGAATCGAGGTAAAGGAAGCTTGTAGATTAACCTTGTTGTGTTGCATGTGTTGATTATTTCCTGAATTTTCCAATTTGTGGTTATGTTATTGAATTGAGAAGTGAAGAATCTCATTGCTTGGGTTTTTGGTTGTTTAGAGATGAATTGATGATATTGGATCGTGTGATGGATGCATGAGCTCTTGATGAATTTGAGTTGTTTTATGTTGTATTTATATTGAATTGAGATTTGCATATTGGAATTGACGAAGATTTTAGGTGAATTGAGCCAATTTGCGATTCTACAAAGTGTAGAAATCACCTTTACGACAAGCACAACTTCAGGGCATTGAACATGAGCAAGTCAAGGACTCTCTGCCTTATTGACACCGGGTGTAGATTGAGTGGCATTGGACATGAGAAAGTTAAGAGCTCTTTGACTTTGTTACGTTGTGCATGGGATAAGTGATGTCGGACATGAATGTGTTAGAGACTCTCTGACTTGGTGACATTGGGCGTTGGATGAGTGGCACCAAGTGTGAGCAAGTCAAAAGCTCTCTACCTTAGCGACATCGGGTGCAAGATTAGTAGTATTGGGTTTGGATTACACAAAGACTCTATCTCTCATTTTTGTTGAGCGTAAAAGGATTGACATTTGGTGTGAGTGAGCTAGAGGCTCCTTGCCTCACCAGTGTCAGGCAGGTGCATTATGTTGGGTGTGAGTATGCTGAATGAATAGAAGAAATATATTGTTGTGTGTTGCATTGTGAATGCATGAAAAGTATGTTGTTGTGTAGTATTGTGTTGTGACATGTAGGAGACATATAGTGTTGAATTATGTTTACAAAATGCATGATGCATGTAGTTAAGTTATGTTGTGAACTTAGGACTAGAGAAAATGTGTTGTTTTAAAAGATTGAAATATCTCATTGTGTGGATATGTGTTGTGATTCTCTAAGAGTCCAATTGTTAAAAAACCCTTCTTAAGTATAATTTTCTCTTAAAGTAGAATGTTGAGTCGATCTCCTCCAAGTCTTTAGTTGATATCATATAGAGGTTAGGTCGAGTCATACAAATTTAAAAGTGATCAATTGAGTAAGTTATGAAGTCAAAGGATATTTAACTCAAACATCAAACACCAATACAATCTAAAATTTAAAACAAATTTGTAGTTTGAGTTGTCAAGTTGTTCAAACATTACAAGAGCAAAATCCATTATTATTGTTGTTGTTATTCTTATTTTTATTGTTGTTAGAAAGTGAAAGTGAAAATAAGGTTTTATTTATTTCGACTAAAGTAGTCATTTAGCACTAAAATAGTTTAGCTTCTCTGTGCAGGAAGCTTAAATAAAATACATCAACCGTTCAAATTTAGGCAAAGAAGATATGGCTTCTATGGCAGTGCCAAGAGGCCATGCTGCTTCCACAACAGCATCCTGATATTCAATTTCAAGTGCCACTGTAATCTCTTGCAAAGGATCTAGGCCTACAAACAAATGTAAAAACAATTAAAAACATATATATACACACACAATATTAATTAATTCCAACGTATATCAACTTCAATTCAATTCTCATAATAGGGGTTAGGTTTGCGTAATATGCACACATTTTTAGATTTAAACTCTTATACTATCAAATAGAAACATTTATATAATAGTGCAAAAAACCTACCAAATCCATCAACAAGCAACGCATATTGATATGCACTATCGATGCACACATATGGAAGTCTGTCCTGAGTAAGAAGTGGATAAACGGATTTGACATCTTCAAATGCTAATCGACAAGCTCGCTTAGCCACATTTTCAAAATCTGCTGGACGAACTATGCCACTGGGTGCGTTTGCATCAATGATACCAACCTATAATAGAAAATTAATATAATTACCATGGCCTGAGGAATAGAGTCAAAATTAGAAACTTATGCAATGATTAACTAAAATATTATGTAGTTATTACATCTTGGGCTAGGTAAAAGAAAGATGAAGTAGCATAAAGAGTTCTCTGTCCACTTCCTCTTCCACCATCCCATATCCCACCAAATGTGCAATTCGGATGAGAACATGGCTCGTTCACTTTCAGAGCTTCCAAAACTATCTCTCTGCATTTTTCATAGCTAGACCCAGAAATCGGAGGGAACAATGCATACTCCGCTCCTGAATATGTGTAGGTCCCTTTAAAGAACAAAAAAAAAAAAAAACACTTCACTTGTCATATATTGGCATGTTATACACTTCCTTCAACAAAGATATATACATGAATGCTCACAATAATTTCACATTTTGTCACCATATCATTACAATAAAATTGTCATACAGTGACATACACCCTATAGTGACACTATATATGTCACTAAAAATTACTTTTACCCACACAATAATTACAATATATGTTGATATATTATTAAAAAGTGTGGGTATAAACTATAGTGACACACAAAATATGTTGTTAAATCTCATTCAAAATCAACACTAAAATTGTGTGTAACTATATATCAAATAGACATATATCTACATATATTGTACCTATAGTGACACTTTTTGTATGTCACTACATGTAACATTTCTTGTAGTGTATATTATCTATCATATCTATAGAAATCTATTAATTAACACACATATACACCCATACATCTCCGTAAAATATACTTTTTTTTTATCATTATTTATAAAACCATTTTAATTAATTTGCACCTTTAAAAAAATAGTTAATGTAATTAATTATATTAAATTTGTCAATAATGTGTATTATTCTATCAAAAGTACTCCTAACTATTTTTTTAAAAAATTATTTATCTCTCTAAATTATCTTTCATTTAAGTAATTAATTTTAGTGATTGAGAGAAAAGAATTTAGGTAAATGTATGAGGAGATAAGTTGAATTCTCATCGTTGTCTTTGTAATTTTTTTATATAGATAAATTTAGAAAATTAATGTTTGGAATGAGAATAATTGGCTAAAGGTACTTTAAAAAAACAATAATTTAATTTGTGCATCTAAAATGTTAGAAATGAACTTATAAAATAGTACAAGAAATTTTTTGGAAAGGGTTTTATGAATAGCAATGATGGTGGTAGTATTATTCTAAATATATATGCATGGATCCAAAACAATATGTTTACCATAATAGCCATCTAAAACGCAAGGGTTAGCATAACCATCAGTGACCTTCAAAATCTCAGCACGAGCTGCTTCTTTACCATAGTGCAAGTAACTGAAAAAGATGTTGAAAACTATATATTAACCATGACATGTGTCACGTATATATATTCATCTAGAATTTAAAAAGTAATTGCTTTAAAAGCATGTAAATCCAAACTTAATAATCCCATGTGTGTGTAAGTATGAAGAATTAGACAAGAAACCTGTGAACATAGAGATCGTATTTGTTTCCCTTGACTATTAGTTTCTTTATGTATGGCTCCTCTCCATCATGTACTTTTGGAGCATTTTTCGCTGTGTTCCTTGAAACCGCATATGCCATTTGAACTGATCCACCTCCAAGATCAACTACTCCCACTGTCTTGGTAAACTTTTTTCCCAACTTCCCCAATAGATAGTTAATTGTCAACTAGAATTGATAAAGATGCAAGATAATTAGTGTCAAAATACTGCTACACCAATCAAATACAGTCCAAAGAATACCCCCAAAACAAAAAAAAATCATTATTTCTTTATTCAAAAATTATCATTCATACATTCATTTTCTCTTCTATCTTACTGTCACTTCTTTTTATTCTTTATTTCTTTCTTCTTTTTCCCATTACATCACCTATCACTTCTCTTATTTATATATATATATATATATATATATATATATATATATAGATATATATATATATATAATTTTTTTTTCTTTCTTTTTTATCTGTCTCCTAATTCCTCTCCCAATCCACTTATTTAGGCGAGTGAATATCATTACTCTTCTTAATTAATAGATGAAGAGATATAATAAAAGAAATGAATTATAAAAATGTCAGATGGTATGACAAATGTAATATATATATATATATATATATATATATATATATATATATATATATATATTATAATGAATAGATAATTAATATTATTTTATTTTTTATTATTAGATTATAGGGTTATAAATTTTTAAATGCTGGTGGATGAATCATGGGCCCTTACGAGTATAAAATAGTAGCCTTCTTTAGTCTTTTGTGGCAGTGTTTTCTGGCCATGGGATTATTAGTTTATGGCTACATCAGGACTAAATACCTTTTATTTATTTTTTATTTTTTAATGACAACTAATCTGACATATCTTGTCCTATGATGGGTTTCTTTTTTGTTAACTATGTTTTTGATTTTATTTCTTTATCACCCACAGCTATATATATAGAATTATATTATTCACATAGTATTTTATACAAAATACAATTTTTATATTGTTATTAACATTTTTCCCGGTCTTTCTTTATCAAATTTATCATTGTATATCTTAAATTTTTATTTTTGCTCATCTCTCTTTATTTATAACTATTTTTTTTTTAAATTCTAATAATAAATTTCTATATAATTTTATAATAAATATAAGAAATTGTAACAATGTAATCAGAATTTATGAATGTATCAACTCAAAAATAAAATATGTTCATCCTTAAGAAAAAAAAAACTTTGTAAGATACTTTTCAGAAGGTGTTACTATATAATATAATTTCTCAAAAATTAATATCATTTTGTAATTTGAAAGATATTGATAAGAAAATATATATCACATGTTTTTACCAAGTGTTTTCTTTAAGTGGGCAGGATAAAAAATTTTAGAAAACAAAAATCTGTGTTTTGAAGCAAACACTTTCAAATATGTTCAAGATCAGGCAAACAAATTTTAAAAACAAAATAGAAAATTTTTGAGAAAGGATCTTGGCAAAGTGGAAGTGATGGTTTTAGATAGATTCAGAAGTTTTTTGGTCTAAGTTTATCTTATATATATATATATATATATATATATATATATATATATATATATATATATATATATATATATATATATGATCCTTTGGATCACGTGATTTCATATAGATGCCAAAATTCATTTTTTATTTGGTGGGCTATTGGAGGAGTTTCTTTAATTTGTTCCTCCTTTATGTATACTTATGTGCGGTGGAAATGGGGCACAGGTAAAGATTTGGCATGATTACCATTTTGGCAATTTTACCCTAAGGATTCATTTCCAAGATTATATTTTCTGTGATAAGAGCACGTGTTACTTATATGGGAGAGCATAAGAAGTGATGTTGGAAATGAAAGTAGAGAGGCAAAATTTGTTTGTGGGCAAAGATATTAACTCTTGTGTAGCAAGATATTTCGATGGTAGAGTTAGTAACTTGGTAACAAGAATCCTAAGGTTTATCTATACAATTAATAAAAGTGATTATTTTATTTATTGCATATATTTTTTGAACCATTTATCTTTATATATATTTATATATCAAATTATTCTTTCTTTCTCAACCTTTTTCCAAACACTCCTATAATTATATTTACTCAAAAATTTATTATTAATCATTTATTCTTATTTTTTTTTTATAAAATTACACAACGGTACAAAGTGTCTTTTTTATGTTAATATATAAAAATATACGCAATGAGTAGGGATGGAAGGAATAGTTCCAACATATATTTTATGTTAATTAAATCTACTTTCTCCTATTTGCAAGCTGAGCTGAATCATGGGGGTCAATGCTGTTCACTGTTTAGGAATTTTTGGTTGCTTTACCATTTATTTGGTGTCTACAGGTGAGACTTGAAATTTTTTTTCTATACATAATTAGACACAATAACTCAATTTATAAATTCTTAACTTTTCTTTATCCCAACTAGCGGTGGACTTTTTTTTTCTTTTTATTTTTCAACATTTGACGATCAAAATCATTTCTTTCAACAAGATAAGCTTTTCTTAAAGATGAAAAGTTTACAAATTTTAGACATGCCATTACATGGTCTATTCGAATATGAATAATAAGATTATTATTTGAAGGGAGTTTCTTTCGTTTAGATTGGTATCTTAGATCTTGTTAAAGCTAAATCACAGTCCAAGGGTGGGAGTTGAATTGGGGTGTGTGAGTCCAATCAATTGTATTAGAAAATGTTAATTTTGCTTTCAGGTAAGCCTTTCGTACTTACTTTAATATATATTTGCTCGTCGAAAAAAGGAAAGCGAGACGTGCAATCAAATGAATCAAGTTTTTTTTTAAGAGGAAAATGAATAAAGTTAATTGATTAGGAACATAAAGAAATGTCATACCCATAGATAAGAACCTTCTTGGGTGCCATCAATAATGGCTACCGCATCAGATTGAACGTTTAGTGTACTTCGGTTCTTGAACAGATCCGTAACCTAAAAAATAAGAAAACGAACACTTAAGACGTTGAAAGCCTAGTTAACAAGATGAGCTAGAAAATTAAACTCATGGTTACCGCTTGCAATATTTTTTCGGAAGCATCCCCATCTAAAAGCCTTAAACCTGCTGTTGCCTGCATAAGCAGTTCACAGTTCACACCATAAAAAAGTATCACTTTGTGCATTTTCAATGAAATTCTTATATATATATACGTTCTTAAAGTTAAGCACCGAAAATATTATATTAAGCAACTCTCACCAGGTTTGCTTTAAAATAAAAAATAAACAATTTTCTTAGTCAAAATGATAATTTATGCATCAGTGAAGTAATAAAAAGACGTACTGAAAATACTAGAGTGGAGTATTGGGTGTATCTAAATATTATGTAACAGTTAATAAAGGACCTAAATTGAGTTTTTGTATTAAAGATGCACAAATAAGTGACAAACATAGAGAAGAAAAAGAAACACTAACCCCAAGTTTAAGGGGTGTCTTGGGGTGCAGCTCCACAGGGACAACATTTTCAGCTGCCTCTAAAAGTGGAACCAGAGATTCTGCGGCTTCTTCAGGATCACTAGCATATGAACTTAAACCTGGTGTAACCTACATATCCACCATAAAGAAGAACCAGCAAGTAGTTAATTAAGAATAAAATGATTAATTAATTAATTACTATAACTTATATGAATTAATGGATTAAAAAAGGTATATATATAACTTATGAAGCAAAATCATAGGCCATCACCTTTTTGTAAAACTCGAGATCGTTGCCAATGTGAAGGAGTTCTAAGTTCTGGTCAAAATGGTAGACATGAACACGACTCCCAGTGCTACCAGCATCAAAGATGACAGCATAAGAGGTTATGTCTTCTTGTTTGGGGAAGATCTTACGATTAGTTAGTATGTTTTTCCCAAGATATTGTGAAGAAGAGAGAAGTGGCGATGTGAATAGTAGAACAGTAATGAGGGATAGGAAGCCCATGCTCCTAGTCTAACCTCACTAATGAAAGAGCAATGTAGTTGCTTGAAATGCTCATCACTTGTGTCCACAATATATAATAGCTCTAGAAAGGTATGTCCTGAATCATGAACAATAATGTGCAATTTGACATCTAATTTGATTCAAATCCGTGGCTCACTCGTTTTGTCTTTTACTTCTCTCTTCTTTATTTTTATTGTGTTTTTAAATTATCACTAAAAGAATAATGTTTCAATGATCAATTAAGTAATATATTGACTTTTCAAATTGACGATAATTAATTTATTACTTTTAGCAATTGAAATGACAATTTTGTAGTTTCGGGTACTCTTAGATAATCAATAATAGGTAAATTATTTCATTGGAATTATTTAAAATAAATTATTTTGATAATACAATTAAAAATAGATAAAATTGTTTATAATATTCATTTATATTTAAAATAATCATTCATCAAAGATGAAAAAAAAACTAATTAAAAAAATGAGTTGTTAATTTTTAACCCCATCCTCTTCAACCTAGTCATTGTCCGCGTATAGTAATAGTACTGACCATGACAACGCCAACACTTTGGAACCCTTCAATATGATGACAACAATGACATTATGTAGGAGTTCCTCATCAATTCTTGTTCTCCAAAATGTTTTTTTTTTTGTTGTTGTTGTTGTGCTAGATGTGTTATTGCATTCTACAAGTACCCGTGGATTTGAAATAAAGCAAAAAGTGGGTGGGATGGAGCATAGGGTAGATCAGAATAGCTATTGTACGTGTGGACACTATTGGTTTTGGTTGTTTCACATTTTAAATCAGTTGTACTACAACCAATATAGAAAACTTTTCTATGTCCTATAATCAATGTAAAATACTTACTTTAACCCATGTTAAATGTCTATTTTACATTGGTGTGTGGTAAAATTATAAATTCTTGTCTTCAAATATTTGTTTTTTATGATTTACTACCATTAAAAAGTTTATAAAAAATGTATGCATGTTTCTAAAAAAAAATTATATAAGCATAAAACTATAACTTAGGATTGTATATGAGTATATAGATAATCCGTAAACTCAAACTTATTTGAACTGATCCAATAAATTTGGTTCCAATATTTTGAAGGTTTAGATGATACTTAACTCAGCCCAATAATAATAATAATAATAATAATAATAATAATAATAATAATAATAATAATAATAATAATAATAATAATAATAATAATAATAATAATTTTTATGCATATTTATTTTTCAGGCATATTTATAATATAATGATGAAACTTACTCTTTTAGGTTGTATTAATGTTTGCAGCTTGGTTTTATAACATTTCAATAATACAATATATTTATTTTAAATATTATTTTGTATTAATGTTAATTGTTTATATTGATAACAATATAATAAATCAACAAATTTTTTATAGAATTAAGTTTATATCGTTATTTATTTTATGGGTTGATAACATTATAACAATACAACATATATTTATTTTATTTTTTTTATTTTGTATTATGTTAATTGTTTAAATTGATAATAATGTAATAAATCAATAAATTTATTATAAAATTAAATTTATATTATTATTTATTTTATAAATTGATAATATTACATTTATACCAAGATATTAAATGATTTAAATATATTATAAAATATTTAAATTTCTTCTTAAAAATTTAATTATGTTAACATGGTTAACTCAACTCAATATAACTCATGTGATTGGATCCGTTGGATTGGATTCTAGAATAAAATTACACATTCAATCCAACTCCATCAATCCATTAATTTATGAATGGTTTAACGAAACTAGTCAAATCCGACTCTGGAACACCCGTAGTAATAATATTTACAACAGTCGGTTGAGCATATCCGGGTAATAGTAAAGTCAATCGAGTACCATTATATGCATTAATAGAATTATTTAACCTTATGTGAGGTTGGTGAACATTTATAAAATCAACACCTTGGGTATCCTCATTAATTAGATACAACTACTACACCCCTACTACAACTTACAATGTTCTCCAATTAAGACTAAATCTTAAAATGGATGAATTAATTAACTATGCACATCAAGTGAATATATTACCTAAAATTAATTTTAAATATAATTCATCTTCACTGTTAGAGAGAATATAGACTATACCTTACAAATAACACTCTTTTTTTTTCATGAAACCTGATCATAATCACTGATTTTCACCAAAATTCTTCTTAATGGAAAACTTTATCATATAATATAAAAAATTAACGATAATAGAAAAAATATTATCTTTTAATTCAAATTTTCCTACATAATTGTGTCGAGAAAAAATATTAAAAATGTAAATTCAAAGTATAATTCAATTTTATAAAATTGATTTATAAGATAAGAATTATTATTTACATACAAACAATAATCTGACAAAATGTGAGATCTTTGACATATCGTCACATCAAAGACTAAAAGTTTCAAATATAAAATTTATAAGAGACATAAGAAAATTTATTAATATTAATTATTAAAATATAAATTCTTATACTATCTTTAAAAAGTAGGTAATAAAACTAATTCAATCTTAAAAATAAGATTATTTTTCATTTATATTATTAATTTTACCTTATCATAAGACATAGGATGTTAAACAGAGGATCCTAATCGTACCCGCATTTACCTGCTTCATGAAGCAATCTCTGTTCTATGAGCTGGCCACTAGGTATAGGTTCACTTTATTTTGCTTTTTTAATACTTTTCTCCCTTTTTTTGAGGTCAGTTCATTTCGAAAACTTCAAAGAGATGGGAAAAACATATTTATTATTTTATGCGTGGAGCTGTAGTACTTTCTTTTTTTAAAAAAAAAGAAAGTTAAAATAAGCTGTAGTACATGTTAGACCACGTTGTAATTGATATCATAATTAATATATCCTGGATAAAAGTCACTTTGAAATGTGAGTATTTCTCAGTGGAGTTATATAAGGGAATTACTATGAAAATTAAAGAGTTTTAATACATTAAATTATGTAAATAAATAAATTTTAAAAAATAAATTTAAAATAATATAAATTTTAGATTAAAAATTTGTATAAGATGAATCAATAAAAAGACTAATTAAAAAAAATAATTAAAAGATCAATTTTCATAACAAATTTTGTTTATATGTAACAAAATTAAAAAATTAAAAACAAAAAATTATAATAATATTATAAAAATATTAAAAAATTAAAATAAATAATACAACTGAAAAACTAATTTATACTATAAATTCCAAAATAATATAAAACCATTTTATTAAAAAAATTTGTGTTCCTAACATTTCTCATGTGTGTATATATAGTCTGGATTTCAAAAGTGAAAAGAGTGCCACTCTTAAAAACTATCTTGTTTTGCCTCCTAATGGTTGATGATCCTGCAACAAAGTTTGTCCTATGCCTATAACTTGTTTCGCTGAGTTTATAACAGATCTAATCGACTCAAAGGTTTCTAAACCCCAGAATTTCACAGCTTTATCAATAGAACCTAATACCTATAAAACAGTTTTTGAATTTCAATATCTGGTTTCTCAATCATAGAGGACTAACTCAATCCCAAAAGTTAACAAAACGCTAACATTCGTTTTACATATCATCATAAATAAATTTAACCATAGTTAATCTCTCTATTCATTAATTATTTAAAACTTATAGATAAATAAGATAAATATATCTCTTTAAATAATTTCAAAATCTTATTTTCTTATTTAAAACATTTTTATCTGTAAAACCTCTCAATTAATTAATTAAAAATTTTATTAATTTATTTTAAAAAATTCAGGATGTTACTTGTTTTCTTAATTTGGTAAAATGTATTAATTATAAAATTTTTAAAGAACATACATTCTAATTGATTAGGAGAAAAATGAGTATTAATTAAGAGAAAGAAATAATATAAGACATACACTATAATTTGTTTGAAAATATTAATATTAATTAATTAGGAAAGAGAAATGGTATAAAAGAATTTTTTAATAAAATATATATAAATATGATAAATTTATTAGTATCAACTAACTTAATATATATTTTTTTAATTTTGATGAATTAAGTGATTAAATTTTACATTTAAAAACAAAGTAGTATTATATTAAAAAGAAACTAACATCACACTTAGTAGTTTTCTTTTTCTTTTTCTAACAGCATACTTGTTACCATGTTATGGGAGAGTAGAGGTGCCAAAATAAGTCAAATCTGATGGGTTAATTTAGCTTACCACAAGTCTAAACAGATCAGGTTAAGATATAAAAAAATTATATTGATTTAGATTAAATTTTAACTTAACTACTTAATTTGTGAATCAAACGGATTCGAACTAAATAAGATGGATTGACCCATTTAATTCATTATTATTATTATTATTATATATATATATTTTATATAATTTTTATTTAAAATTTTAATCGATATTTTTTTAATGTATTTACATTTGAATCAATGATACATTTTATTTCTAAATATGAAAAATTATAATTCTTTATATTATTTATTTAAAATAAAAATATATTAATTTTTTTTTATTTTTAGAAAAATGTAGTGAACCAACCCTAATTAACCTACCAACTAGTCAAACAGAATTAAAATTCTTTTAATTCACCAGAAAGTGAACCAGATTATATTTACCCATTTATGATTCGTTAACCCGTGACACCACTATGGGAGAGGGAGTATTTTGTTTTCCTGCTTAAATTTAAAACCTCGGTGAACTGCAACCGTGGAAAATTTTATCTCCAAAATGTACTAAAATACGAAGGACTCTCTTATCAGTATCATCATTATTATGGTTCAGACGCCCACCCGTTACCTCAGCTTTATCACACATTTTCCTCGGCTACAGACAGAATTTTGAAATATCTGCTAGAAATGTATAATTTTTTTTTCTAAATTATATTTTTATCTATTTATAATATTTAAATGTGACTTTCGTTTCATAATTTTTAATTTTACAGTTTTAATTTTTAATTTTAAAAAATTCATAATTTTAATTTTATTATTAAATATTCATCCATTTATCATTCAAATTACAATTTTAAAAAAGATAAGAGCATTTCCAATGGAAATAACTCATTTGAATTGCTTCATGCATCGAAAAATAAAAAAAGTGGTCTCCGCTATGTCAGCATTAAGTAACTCAAACAGAAATTTACTTTAATAATAAGAAATTTTAAGAAATTCAACTTTTAGAATTTTTTAATTTTTTAATTTTTAATTGTTAATTTTTTATTTCTTTAAAACATCTCTTTTTCTTCTTCTTCTCTTCGTGAGAGGGTTTTTTCATTTTTCTCAACCTTCCTTTTCTTCCAACTCCATCTTCAAACTTTGTCTACCGTTGTCGCCGCCGCGCGCAGGTCCAGCCAGAACGTCTACCCGCGACAGAACGTCCACCAGCGCGCCTCCGCTGTCCACCCGCGGCAGAACGTCCACCAGCATGCCTCCGCTGTCCACCCGCGGCAGAACATTCACCTCTGCTGTCCACCGGCGCGTCTCCGCTGTCCACCCGCGCGCCGCCACCGTCCTACCGCGCACCTCCGCCATCCTACCTCGTGCCTCCGCCGCACCTCCTTCAGTTCACAAAAGTAAGCAACCGTTGCTTCACTAAGCAACCCTCTCTCCTCTGCAAGAAACTCTTGCTGCCACTTTAGATCTCTCCAATGGTAAGAAACTGATGTTGGAGTTGCTTGATGAGTCAAGCAACTCCCATTGAAATTGCTCTAACACTTAAGTACAATTTTTTTAAATATGATTAATGTTATTTTTTAATCAAAATTAAAATTTTACAATTAGTGAGACATACATGAAATGGAATTACATATAGCTAAAATAAAACTTTAACTTTATTAAAAAAATAACACCATTCACACATTAAAAACCTATAGTTAATTTGGGCCATATTAATAATGATGGCAGGGACCATATAAATATTGATGCAGGTATAACAGTGACATTTTCATATTCCACGTGCAGAATTGACGAATGGACTATATTCGTCGGGACTATATTTTAAAATTGACTTAATTGCATTTTTGATCTCTCAAGTATTGTAATTGTGCAATTTTGATCCTCAAAGTTTTAATTGGATAATTTTAGTTCCTAAAAAATTACAATTGTGCGATTTCGATCCTTCAATTTTTCATTGAACAATTTTATTCTCTTAAATATTATAATTACGATTTTAGTCTCTTCCATTAAAAATTTAATAATTTTAATATATATATATATATATATAATATTTTAAAATTATACAATTATTTGTCTATTCAAGTTAATGCATATTATAATTTTTTTTAATGTATCAAATGATATATATTTATTATTAAGAAATAAATAAAATTTATATATTATTATTTTATAATATTACTGATAAATTATTATCAATAATATTATTAGTATATTTATAGATAAACTAATAATTTGATATTAATAATATTACTGATAAATATAATTTATTGTCTATTAAATATACTAATAATATTATTGATATTCATTTATCAGTAATATTATAAAAATAATAATATATAAGTTTTATTTATTTATTAATAATAAATATATATCATTTAATACATTGAAGAAAATTATAATATGCATGCGTTAACTTGAATAGACAAATAATTGTATAATTTTAAAACATTGTATATATATATTAAAATTATTAAATTTTTAATGGAAGATGCTAAAATAACAAAATTGTGATATTTGAGGGACTAAAATTGTTTAATTAAAAATTAAAAGACCAAAATCGCACAATTACAATCCTTTAGGGACTAAAGTTACCCAATTAAAACTTTGGAGATCAAAATTACACGATTACTATAGTTAATTTTTTACTTTTAAAAATTTTGGCAGGGGCCATATTAATAATGATGGCAGGGACCATATAAATAGGGAGTTGCTATGGTACCCTCAAAGATTGAGAGGTTTCAATACATTCTTTTATGTAAATTTATAAAAAAAAAACTAAATTAATTATAAAATGAATAATCTAAATTATATTTATAAAATGAAAAGTAAGATAAAATTATAGAAATTAAAATTATAAGATTTCAATAATATTATAAAATATTAAAAAAATAAAAAATTAATAAATAGTAGAAATAAAAAATTATTAAAATTACAATATAGAAATTCAAAAATTTTAAGTGAAAAGATAAAAATATACTTAAAAAATTATTAAAATTAAACTATTTAAATATATAATAATATTATTACAAATAAATTAGAATATATAAAATAAATAAAATGATTAAATAATTTAAAAATTAAAAGAATAAAATATCATAAATATTATTTAAATAAATTATTAAAAATATAAAATATAAAAAATTATACCAGTATCCTCTTAAATAAAATGGGTACCATAAAATTTCTTGTATAAATATTCATGCAGGTATAACAGTGACATTTTCATTTTCCACGTGCAGAATTGACGAATGGACTATATTCGTCGGGGCTATATCTTAAAATTTAATTACGAAGAGAACATTCGTGTTAATTATGCAAAAATATGACGAAGTCTAAATCATAAGTAACCACTGATACCGTATCACTTTCAAGCATCACTTCAAAGGAAAGAGGAAAATCTAGCTATAATGAGCAGTAATTACCAATGCAAACTAATATCATGCAGAAATCAGCATAGAAAATCTGTCATATGATCTAAAAAATTTGAAACAAACCCAAAATTTGTAGGAACATAATCTTTTACTACAATGAAAACAATAACTGTGAAACATCTGACGTAAACAAATCACTTAGCAGTAACTCCTTGATCATAACAAGCAAAAAAATACTGTTAATAACTGGATAAGGTGTGAGTGTTTAAAAACGGTTCTGATGTGGCCAAAGTGTGTGAGTGGCCAAAAACATGGAGTTTCTAAGCCTCATCACTTTTCTACTCTTCCTAGTGGTGCCAGCAACCTCTTCTTCCCAATATGTGGGGAACAAGCTACTCAGTAATCGCAAGATATTCCTAAAGACGGAGAACACAACCTCTTATGCTGTGATTTTTGATGGTGGTAGCACCGGGACTCGTGTGCATGTCTTCCATTTTGACCAGAACCTAGATCTCCTTCCCGTTAACGATAGTTTTGAGTTTTATGATAAGGTAGTGACATGACATGCTTCGTAAGTTAAGGTTAATTACATGTAAATTAAGCATTAATATCTTGTGTTCTTCTTATGCTTCAGATCACACCAGGTCTAAGTTCTTACGAGGATGATCCTGAAGAAGCTGCAGAAACTCTCATTCCACTTTTGGAGGAAGCAGAAAGCTTGGTCCCTGAGGACTTGCGCTCCAGTACCCCCGTTAGGCTTGGAGTATGTCTTTCTGTACCTATTTTCTCACTTACATTTGCTTTGGTTAGATAAACTTCCCAAAAGCATGAGAAAAATAGTAAGAAAAATCAAAATAATTATAAATTAAAACTAATTTATGGGACCTGTTTGGATGAGTTTAAAATTATTTTTGAGAATATTTTCATTAATTGTTGGTAGAAAAATTCTTAAAAACGTTTTTAATTTATGTATATTAGTTAAAAATAAGATTTTAAAAAGATAATAAAAAAGAACTTGTATAAAAGTAACTTTTTGTGTAAATTAATTTAAGTTATAAAAGGCTTATTTTATTTTCCTTCTTGAATTGCTCGTACGTCCAAAAATGTTTACAGAGAAATTTATAAAAAAAAAATTCCGAATCCTATAAAAATGTCAAATTAATTATCACTTGCAACTGGTTCCATATGGGTTTAGTACATAATATCTTAACTAAATTACGTTCACACATCCCACGAGAATGCACATTACTCTTATTATTTTAACATTTTGGTTCACTACCTTTACACGAGTCACAGTATTATTTTTTTTTCAAACAATTAATTAATGAGTTATGCCAAAATATATTCGAAACTGCTGTGTATATTGATCATGATATGCAAATATATACATGAAACGTGAAGAAATTATAAGCTAGAATTACGCCAACTAATATAGCTGGTATCCTAATTTTGTCTACTGATAGATATCAAATTGATATGCATTGCTGTCATGTTAAGATAAATATGGAAATTACAATCATGGCATGATACGGTAGTTGCAATCATATATTTTATTTTATTCTTATCACCCCCCCTCAAGATGGAGCATGGAGGTTATGAATGCCCAGCTTGCCCAAAAATGAACCAAATTGAGTGGCGCCAAGAGATTTGGTGAAGAGGTCAGCAAGTTGATGGTGAGTGGACACATAAATAGGTTGAATGCGATTGTGTTGTATTTCATCACGAACAAGATAACAGTCCACTTCAATATGCTTCGTTCGTTCATGAAAAACAGGATTTTTGGCAATGTGAAGGGCTGCTTGGTTGTCACAATAGAGATTCATGGGCTCGGAGTGGGGAATGCCCAGACTCGAAAGAAGACCTTGAAGCCATTTCAACTCACAGGTTGTGTTGGCCATAGATCGATATTCTGCTTCAGCGGAGGATCGAGAAACTGTGTGTTGCTTTTTGGTTTTCCATGAAATGGGGGATTGGCCAAGGAAAATAAACCAACCTGTGAGAGATCGTCGCGTGAGAGGACAACTAGCCCAGTCTGAGTCACACCAACCATAAAGACGAAGATCACTTTCCCTTTTTAAGAGCACACCCTGACCCGGTTGACCCTTTAAATAACGCACCACACGTAGTGCAGCGCGCCAGTGCTCCTCTCGCGGTTGGTGCATGAACTGAGATAGGATGTGAACACTGTAGGATAATTCAGGCCGTGTAAAACACAAATAAATAAGGCGCCCAACGAGGCGTCGATATTGGGTCGGGTCGGATAGTAGTTCACCATTAGCCAGTGCTAGACGATGATTTTCTTCAATGGGAGTGGACACAGGTTTCCCCCCAAGCAAACCTGCTTCAGCTATGATGTCCAATGTATACTTCCGTTGGCACAAGAAAAGTCCTATAGGAGACCGGGCAACCTCCACCCCAAGAAAGTATTTTAATTTACCTAAGTCCTTCATATGGAAACATTGATGCTGATAATCTTTGAATTTCGCAATGGCCTCACTGTGATTACCAGCAATGACAAGATCATCCACATAAACTAACACGACCAGTTGTACATCTCCTTTCCGAAAGATGAACAAGGAGTGATCTGACTGAGAGCGTTGAAACCCGTATTGAACAAGAGCATTTGAGAGTTTAGCAAACCAACACCGAGGAGCTTGGCGAAGGCCATAAAGGGACTTGCGGAGACGACACACCATACCCTTTTGAGACACTAAGAACCCCGGTGGTAGTTTCATGTACACGACTTCCTCAAGATCTCCGTGCAGAAAAGCATTATGGACATCCATTTGATGGAGTTCCCAGTCTTTGGCTATAGCCACTGCCAACACTGTACGGATGGTAACCATCTTTGCCACTGGGGCAAAGGTCTCGTCATAGTCAATCCCTTCGACTTGGTGATTGCCCAAGACAACTAATCGTGCTTTGAAGCGTTCAACACTCCCATCAGAGTGATATTTGATTTTGTAAATCCACTTGCATCCCAGAGGCTTTTTGTCTGCCGGCAAAGGGGTAATGTCCTAGGTTTCATTAATTTGGAGAGCATGGATTTCACTAGCCATGGCATCTCTCCAGCGAACATCCCTAACAGCTTCAGAGAAATGCATAGGTTCTCGCTCTTCGTGAAGAGCTGCAAGAAAGATTCGGTGGTGCAAGGAGAATTTATCACAGTTTAGGTAATTTGTCAATGGATAAGACATACCTGAGGAAGCGGACTGTGGAGTGCGGAGTGAGGGCCCGATTTGTATGGTGGTGTTAGTGACATAATCACGAAGTTTCACAGATGGCTGTCGGACACGGTGACCTCTTCCAAGCGGTGCAGGGACAGTATGCATCTCGTTTCCCTCTTGTTCTATCGTCATACTGTTAGTGGGTTCTGATGGGAGAATAGCCTGGGAAGAGGGCTCTTGTTCATGATACTCATCGTGGCCCCCCCTGAATTCAGTTGTGGGCACATCCTTTGTTGTGGATTTATTTTCACCAATCTCCGCAACGTGTTTGTCATTATTTGTTGTATCAAGTCCAGGCAATGCTTCTTCGACAATGCCAACATCAACAGAGGGCAATTCCACCTCCAAATGTCCACGACGGGTGAGAGAAGCAAACGGGAATTCATGTTCTACAAACTTGACATCTCTCGAAATCCAAAAAACTTCTCTTTCCAAATCAAACAATTTCCATCCCTTCTGTCCAGCCGAATATCCAACAAACACACACTTGCGACTTCTACTTGCAAATTTGTCACCCTTCCTATCTTGGTTATGTGCATAACACAGGCATCCAAACACCCGTAGTTGTTCATAAGAGGGTGGCTTCCCATTCAATATTTCATATGGAGTTTTTCCTTGGAGAACTGTTGAGGGTGTACGATTGATCAAGTAACCCGCGGTCAAAATGCATTCACCCCAGAATCTAAGCGGAAGTTGTCCCTGAAACCGTAGAGCTCGTGCTACATTTAGGATGTGTCGATGTTTTCGTTCGACTCTCCCATTTTGCTGAGGTGTTCCAGTGCATGAGGTTTGATGGAGTATCCCATGTTGCTGAAAATATCTTTGGAGACACATAAACTCGGTTCCATTATCACTTCGTATCGCTTTGACTTGTTTCTCGTATTGTCGTTCTATCAAAGCGACGAAATTCATTAAGGTTTGTGACACATCTTTCTTATTATTCAACAGGTATATCCACACAGCTCGAGAACAATCATCAACTAGAGTTAAAAAATAAGATGCACCACAAGAAGAAGGAGTTTTATATGGACCCCATAAATCACAATGTATTAAATCAAAAATGTTGGATGCTTGAAAATTACTTAAAGGGAATTTATTCCTACTTTGCTTTGATCTCTCACACACTTCACACGTTTGATTTGTGTTCTTATTTCTATGCCCGTTGCTCACATTCGGAATTTTCTCCACAATCTGATAGGCGGGATGTCCCATTCTCTTGTGCCAAATCTCGAGTTGATCTTCTGCGTTGATTTGATAAGCCTTCATGCCACTCACACCACGATACCAATAGAGGCCATCTTTCCGTTCACCCACTCCAATCAGCGTCCTCGAAGTGTGGTCCTGCATTGCACAAAATCTATCAGTAAAATGCACTGTACATATTGCTTCATCTATCAATTGTGACACCGAAATCAAATTGCAATTCAACTTCGGGACATATAGGACATTTTCGAGTTTCAGTCCTCCATCAAGGAAAACTGATCCTTCTTTGTTTGCCAGCACCAATTCACCATTTGGCAATCCCACAGGGCACCCGTCTAAGGCTCGGCTCTCCCACCAGTTTTCTAGCGTTCCTGTCATATGGTTAGAGGCGCCACTGTCAACAATCTACAATTCACATGTTTTCTTACCAGTCATCTTTTCAGTTTCATTTGCCTTGTGAGAATTCAACATGGCTGCCAAGATCTGCCACTGCTCATTACTCAGTCCTGCTACTTCTGGCTTTCTAGTTTCTGACCTTGAGTCATTGCTACTTGCACCAGTATGTGCCACATTGACACGAGTTGCTCCTCCTTTCCCTCGGAAGGACCCTATCCTTGGTTGATTTCTTCTAATACTTTTGTTTTCATTCCGTGGCCTCTCTCCCCACCAATCTGGATAACCAATGACCTCGAAGCAACTGCCCTTGTCATGTCCTGTCCTTCCACAATGCCCGCACACAACTGATTTTTCTTTTGCTTCATTACGCAGCTTGTTCTTAGTCTTCGCTCGCACAGCCAGTCCCACAATCGTTCCTCGCTCTTCTTTAGACCTGGTGATCGTTCTCACCCTTTCTTCTTGCACCATGGTGGCATATACCCGATTCAATGAGGGCAATGGATCTGTTGCCAAAACATTTGATCGTGCTGTTCCATAGTTCTCGTCATCCAGCCCCATCAAGAACTGATGAATTTTTTCTTCTTCTCTCCGTTTCTCAAGTTTAGTTGCAATATTACACTTGCATCCCCCACATTTACATTGTGGGATTTGCTCGTAATTTGCTAGTTCGTCCCACATCGTTTTCAGCTTCCCATAATAGGCAACCATAGTCATTCCTTGTTGTTTGCATTCTGCCAATTCCGACTTTAGCTGCTGGATTCTTGGTCCGTTCACGATCGAGAATCGTTCCTTGATGTCATCCCACAGGTCCTTTGCGTTTTCCATGTAGGCAACAGTGGAACGCAAACTGGGTTCTATGGTGTTTAGTATCCAAGACACAAGCATCAATTGAATTGTCCACCAATCTTCCATCTCAGATGTGTTTTTTTCAGGTTCCTGGTGAGTTCCATCAATGAAACCCCATTTTCTTCGAGCCCGCAAAGAGATCTTCACCGCCCTGACCCATTCCTCATAGTTTTCTCCTTTTAATTGTACTTGTGTAATCACGTTTCCGGGATTATCACTAGCACTCAGATCGTAGGGTGATGGCATTTTCTTCACTGCCACGGTTTCAATCTTCTCTTCTGCCATTTCAGCAGTCCAATTGCGTTCTCGGGCTGTTGGATATCAGAGCTTAACCTAGCTCTGATACCATGCCAAAATATATTCGAAACTGCTGTGTATATTGATCATGATATGCAAATATATACATGAAACGTGAAGAAATCATAAGCTAGAATTACGCCAACTAATATAGCTGGTATCCTAATTTTGTCTACTGACAGATATCAAATTGATATGCATTGCTGTCATGTTAAGATAAATATGGAAATTACAATCATGGCATGATACGGTAGTTGCAATCATATATTTTATTTTATTCTTATGAAGTTAATACAATATTTAAGAGTACAAGTAAATATTTTTCAAGCAATTTGAAAAAATGTGTATAATTTCACGAAAGTTTAAAGGTTTTATGTGTAATTTACTCTAATATCTTTTCAATTTTTTTAATGTTAGGCAACTGCAGGTTTAAGGCTGTTGGAAGGGAATGCTTCTGAGCTAATATTAGAAGCGGTAACCATGAGCTTCGTTTCTTATCCTTTTTAATTCTTTAGCTGCTTCGATAAGTAGGCTTTCAATGTTTAATTAAAGCATTCATTTTCTTAATTATGTTTTAGGTTAGGGATATGCTGACTAACAGAAGTTCCCTGAGCCTAGAATCTGACGCAGTGGCTATTCTTGATGGAACCGCCGAAGGTTCTTATATGTGGGTGAGGCTTAATTATCTATTTCATGGGTATTAAAAATATTAATTAATTTTGTTGATAATATATTATTAATTCATTATCAATTTATATTATTTTTCCTTCTAAAACTACTTCTAATATTAATGATGTACTTAATTCACTAATTATATTATAAATTAAGAGAAATGAATATTAACAAGTTACTGATCTGAGTGATATTATGTTGAGTTTTTTTAAGTAAGATTTCATATTTGAGTTCTGCATGAGAAAAATGTGATTGGAGAGAAGACCCAACTAGGGAGTCAATTAAATTCTCTAACAGAAATTAGTCATCAATCAAAATTTACCGGACATAGTTAGCAATTTTTTTAAGAGAAATCATTAATATAAATACATAATATTTAATCATTATGTATAGAATGTATTTAAAAGTGTATATTCGCTCTCCTTGAATTTTAAGTATGACATATATGAATGTTTTAAAGAAACTTCTCCATAAGCATTTTTATGAAAGAAAATAGGAAGAAAAATGAAATTGGTATCTCCTATTAACTTATTTAAATTTTTATTAACTTGTTTTAATTTTTACTTATTTTTTTTCACCTAAAATTAAAGTAATTCTAGAAAACCTCATACCCTTTTTGTTGGTTTTGTTACTTACTTAAATTTACTCCACGCCAAAGTTTTCTCAGCCCTTCGTTTCAAGAACAGACAGTGCACTTTATGAAACCCACCAAAAATGAATGGCTGCCCTACCTTAATAATAGAAACTCTATCTAAGCCGTGGGCCGGGCTATGTGTTCTCATTTATGCCTAAAAAAGGTTTCATCATGTACATAACTGTCTTTTAGCATATATAATATACAAATATATTTATTATATAATTAAAATCTATAAAAAATTATATATTTCAAAATATAAGTTAGATTTAAAATAAATACTTTAAAATATATAAATTATATTTTATATTTATGATAAATAATTTATATTGTAACAAAATTATTTTTATTTTTAAAATTTATTTTAAAGTATTAGCATATAAATTATAAATAATTATGATAAATAAAAATTTGAATTTGATAAAAAAAAATTAAAAATTCAACAAACTCTTTTATCAAAGAAAAAATTGTATGTAATATATAAAAGTTGATTTTTTATTATTATTTAGGGATACTATAAATAAGAGGCTCTCTTGTAGTATATTTAGATAATATTTACCTTTATTTGTTTTTAGCTTAAAAATTCCTTTAAAATTTAAATAAAAAATAAAAAGTTGAATCTAAATTTAAGCAGTTTGATCATTTAATAACTTTGTAAATTAACATATAAAACCATTTATAATAGGTTAATTTTTTTAGTAATTCGCTTTTAGATTTTGAAATAAAAAAAGAAAAGAAAAAGTAGAAACTAAAGCTCATTTTCATTGAAAATTAATTTAAAGAAAACGTTAATTTTGTTGCTTCTTATTAATCTCTTATAAATACAAAATGGAAACAGCAAATGTTTTCTCAAATTAAGTACTCCAAAAGAGTGTTTTATTTGAGGAAACATTTTATATTTTCTTGTGTTCTCTTTTGAATTTTACAAATATCACTTTATTTTCATTTTATTTTCTATTTTCAAAAGTTAATATAGAAATTTGTAAAAAAAAAAAACAGAAAACAATAAAAAATAAATTTATTATTTCCTATACAAACTTTTGAAAATACGATATAAAGTACGTAAAAAATGAGGTGACGGATTTGTAATTAAAAGGATATCAGAAAATTAAAATAGATAACTTAAAAACCAAATGTCTCCTAATATTATTGTTCATATTAATCTTTCATAAATATTAAAAAAAATTAATAAATATTTTGTATTACCTTTACTTAAAAATCAACTCATGCCATAATTTAATTTTATTTATAAAACATTTATCAACTTTCGTCAAAAACTCTTTGTTGCACATTAACCTTTTAGAAGATGGCAAGATTATCTTGGGTGTGTGGGCTTGAAACCGTGAAAGCATGATAGATGATGACAAAACTTATACCTAAATATAAATAATCAATTTACATAGTTTTAAATTAAAATTATTCTTATATTGGTATACTTATCAAACATATTTAATGGTTTTATCTTGTGCCGGTTCTACCTGCTTCTTTTTCTCAATAAACTCTTCTTGCTTATGAAAAAATATAAATTTACAGTTAGACTACTTTGATTCAGTTTTACACTTCTTTTAGATGAAAAAAAATAAAATGATCTAACTTTGTTAAAGTTGGACTGCTTTCATCCATATTATTGATCAGTGGGTCAAATATGATAGATAGCACAAAATCATGAGAATACAAAATGACAATAATAAGAAGCTATACACTCCCCCAATATCTTAAGTAGTTTATGAATTAACAATACATGTAGTATGTATTTTAATTAATTTGTTTTGTCTTATCTTGCAACAAATTTTTGAAGGTGGCAATGAACTATCTATTGGGAAATTTGGGGAAAAGCTTTTCACAGACGGTGGGAGTTGTCGATCTTGGAGGTGGATCAGTTCAAATGGCATATGCAGTCTCAAGCAATACAGCTGCAAATGCTCCAGAAGCACCAGATGGTGAAGATGCATACATACAGACACTTGTAGTTAATGGAACAACTTATAACCTCTATGTTCACAGGTTTCTTCCTCAATTTTAATTCATATTCTTTCCACAATATCAATTCTTTAAGTTTGGACCAACCTTTTGAGAATAACCACTTTCAAATTTGAAGTGTATATAAAGGCAGGTAGATAAACATTCTTTGTGACTTGTGCCACTGCTAATATGTTGATCAAACATCTTTCTTTCAGTTACTTGTACTATGGTAAAGAAGCATCGCGTGCAGTGATTATGAATGTCACCGGTGATTCATCTAACCCTTGCATTTTAGCCGGTTATAATGGTAAATATATACTCTCTTTTTTTTCGACTTAGTTGCATTTTTTAATCGTCTATGTAGTATGATTATGTAAATTTTACCATTTAACTTTTAAAATCACACATTTTAACATTAAATATTCAAAAAAAATTTCACATTTTTTATATATTTTGATATTTTACTAATTGATCATCTAACATCATTAATTAACGATTGATATAATACATTAATACTTGATATAATATATTAATTATTAACATAATATATTAAATTATATTATTTTTATGTTATATTAGTAATTTACATTAATAATCAATGTATCATATGTTATATTAATAGTCATTTGATAATGTCATAATTAACTATTAGAATAATAAAACATGTGAGATTTGAGTAACAAACTTTTAAAAATCAAATGAAAAAATTTATAAAATTGTATAATATGGTCATTAAAAATGTAATTAATTTATTTTTTGAACTCTACATTTGATAAATGCTGGATATAAGTAGGCTTGGGATTTTGAGTAGATTTTTTTTATAAAAGCTTTTAGTATGCCAATAACATGTAGACAATTTTTCTATACTTTAAAGGGACCTACACATATTCGGGAGTTGAATACACGGCCTTGGCCTCCACTTCTGGCTCTGATTATGACGAATGCAGAGAGATAGTTCTTGAAGCTCTCAAAGTGAACGAGACATGCTCATATAAGAATTGCACTTTTGGTGGGATATGGAACGGTGGTGGAGGAAGTGGACAAAGCACTCTTTATATCACTACATCTTTCTATTACCTGGTTATAGATGTATGTATTAATTTGTTTTATTTAATCACGATGTAGTTTCTTTGCTAGCTTTTATATATATTTCCATCTTATACAAATTAAGTTTTAATAAGTTTCATATTTTGATGTTATTGTTTATGTTGTTTATTTTTATAGTCTGGTATAGTTGATTCAAATAAAACCAGTGCCACAATTTATCCTGCGGAATACAAGATTGCAGCTGAGAAGGCTTGTCAAGTAAAACTTGAGGATGCTCAATCCACTTATCCACTTCTGGACGAGGATGTACTTCCATACATTTGCCTCGATCTTACGTATCAATACACGTTGCTCGTCGATGGATTTGGTATGATTAATTGTTGTGAAGTGATATTTTAAATTAAATTTCCACAATCCCTTCTCACACTCAGTATTAAACATCTTGAATTTCTTTTTTTTTTTTTTTATAAAAAATTCAATAACGGGTTGATAATTGATTACCTGATAAGTTTAACAACAATTAATAATAAAGTTTTCTAATACACAATATGGTTGACAACTATATTTGTTAATTATCTTCATACTCTCACTATCTTTACTTTCATTTGTTGGCAGGCCTAGATCCATATCAAGAGGTTATAGTGGCAAATGAAATTGAATATCAAGATTCTCTTATAAAGGCAGCATGGCCTCTAGGCAGTGCCATAGAAGCCATATCTTCTTTGTCTTCGTTTAAGCGATTGATGTATTTTATGTAACATATCTAGAGAGTTTGAGCTATCTCTACTAAATAAAATGAAGCTCGCCTCTTCCTATCCTTTATTCCATTGTGTATAACGAGATCATCTTTTCCGTTAGATTCATTTGCCAATTCTTTATAATTCACAAGGGAAAATAGCACACAAAGAACATGTTAGACACACCCTTTTTAATGCAATATTATTGGCATGTGACTTTCGACAAAAGGAAAATCAATCAAATGTCTTTTAAATGTAGAAGTTATTTTACTTATAAAATTTAATTCAAAGCTCTTATATATATACATACACATATATATTAGAAGGAATTTACTTATTTTAAGAGTAAATTTACTTACTTTCTTTACTAAATAACTTATATTTCATATCAAATTTTAACGATCTAATCGTTAAATCAAAAAATTTTAATACTGTTTACAAATTTTTTGAAAATTTAAGAATTATTTGATACTTTATTTCATTAATTTAAATTGATAGATAATCAAATATTTTATGGGGAAGGTTTAGGGTTTGGGAGGTCTTTATAACTAATAGAAGAAATAAGTGAGGAAAATGATATAGGTTTGTCAGATTTTTTAATGTTCAAAATGACAAGATCCTAGAAGCACCACTCGATAAAGTTTACTTTGGTAATGTTAAACTACAAGTAAATATCTCAAAGTATTGGTGAGGTGAATGGAAAACGTCTGAAAGAAAAGGTCTTTTGAGGGAGGAAGAGAGGTAGATGGTGTAGAGAAAAAGGAGAATAAGGGTTGAAACAAAACTACATTTCACAAACATACACACAAGTAGTCCAACAAGGAAGCAAAGAAACAAAGTTAGTATGAAGAGCTAAAGGTGGGGGACAACTAAGAGGTAAAAATTAAGGATGGAATGACATCACTATATCATTATCATAAGAAAACACATAATAGATCAAAGACAACTAGTTAGCTAGGAAGACTCAAAAATCTAGAATTGTTTTGACAGGTTATAAGAAACATGTATAATACAAGGGATGGATGAAAAGACCATACAAAATATGAATCTTAAGGAAGACAGAGATATTTGGTCCTTATTTGACTCAATCAAGAGATGAAGTCTAGATTTGGTCTTAGGCAACCAACTAACTTGGCTTTATTATATTGGTGAACCCATTCACAATGGGGAAATAGTTGTTTTGCAAGTATTGTTGGTATATTTAAAACCCTTGTTTCTCTGGATAATGACACAACTAATTTTGGAGCCTGTCCAATATACTACTAAAGTTAAAATTAATGGTGTCATTAGGCAAGTGAGGGTCTTTAAAGAAGTGGTATCATTTGTTAATCAATGTAAGTGTTGGTTATGGAAAAATGGTTTAGAATCCATTTCCTCCAAATAAAGTGAGCTAGTAGCTAACATTTGTTCACCAACCTCAGAATGCTTGGAGGAGAATATTGGGATGGATGATGAATACAATGAAATGGTGGATCTCTATTGGAGTAAGTTAGAGGAAGAAAGTTTGAATTATTACCAAAAGGTTTCTAACCAACAGGTCATCCAAAAAGGAGGTCACATCATGTCACATATACTAAGAAAAAGTGCAATTGGGGAAGGGAAGGACATTCTATAATTAGTGAATACTGGGTCTAAGAGCCTACAAAGGGAGAGGGATGCAATAGTGCATGATACCTTATGTAAAAGTGGTAAAGGTTCAAAACTTGTGGTGGAAAGTAATGTTAGGGAGGGACTTCATGGGCTACGAATCTCACTACATGTGGAAGACTCACCAGATAATGGGCCTCAAGCTGTGTACTAGGGGGTCATAAAAACCCAAACTCCCCAAATGCATTGTCTAAAGGCACTACAGGAGGAAACAAGGGGGTAACATTTTAGTGGATCTTATTAAACGAACCAATTATAAGAATGTGTTAATGCTACAATAAGGGCCCATTATTATTATCCAAAAAGTGGCACGTTAGGGAATGGTAGAAGTACAAACATAATTGAATTGGAGGGCCCTCTAGGAAGAATGAAGGGCATGCATGAAGTGCCCTAACTACAAGCCACCTATTTGTGCACAATCATTAGAAGCTGGAATAATGGAGGTCACAATTAGAAAAGGATATAGGGGGAACATATATAAGAAACGATCAGAAGGAGAGCTACAAAGGTTGAACCATTCTAACGGATCCTATTTCACATTCTAGGAGGTTAGAGAATCTTGTGAATTGCCTAGAGGCAGATGTACAATAACCATTGGAACGATTAATCACATATTATCAACATAACCATTTGAATAGAAGAATGGATCATTTGTTCCTGTTCTTCGTAAGTGTGCTCACTTAATTTTCAAAGCATCCAAGAAGAAAGTGGTCAAATTAGCTTTTCATTCATTTAACAACTCTTTGTCAGATGGCGATATTAGAAATTGTAACCTAATTTTCTGGTTGAAGAAGGAGACTATAGAGGCTAAAAAATTATGGAAAATAAGAAATAAATTAGGTATTTCATTTAGGGGGAGAAGAAGAATATAATATCCATAAAGTGGTGGAATTTGAAGAAAATGATCAATAAGATAGACAATAGTTGGTTGGTAATGAGTGTAGACACCCAATTTCGTCCGGGGGCATACAAACAAGGAAATGGACCTTTGTTATGAAGGAAATGAGCTCCCGAAGCATGCAAACAATAGGATAGGACATCAGAAGGCCTAAAGCCCAAATAAATTAGTTTTAGTGGCCCGGAACGGGCTGTTCCAAAATCAGAACAAGTCGTTCCAAGCCACAAAAAGGCCTAAAAACCTAGTATAGAACGGGTCGTTCCAAAACTAGAACGGGCCATTCCAAATTAGGCAAAAGGCCTAAAAGTCTTAGGCTGGAACGGGCCGTTCCTAAACCAGAATGGGTCGTTCCAAACCGCTAAATAGCCTAAAAAACCTAGTTTGGAACAGGCCATTCTAGCAATGCATTTTTGTGTTAATCTCAACCCTAGAACGGACCGTTCTGGTTTCAGAACAGGCCGTTCCAGGGTAAGAATTTAACACATAATGTTCAGATCCAGATGGGCCGTTTTGGCACCCTTCTGATGCCTATAAATAGACCGCTTGGGCACAGTTCTCAGGGCCTCAAAAATTTCATCCAAGACTCCTTAGAGCTCAAAATTTCTCTCTCTCCTATTGTATTTCTTGAGTTTTGTGAGGCATATTGTAGTGTGAAAGGTTGCCACAAAAGCACCTAAAATCTCCATAGTTGAAGATCTAATAAAGCTTGCTACGAGGTATTACTCATCAATCTCTTTTTCTATCTTTCTCTTCTTTTATTTCGTATATTGCTATAATAAACATAATCATGTAGATATCTTAGGGTTCATCGTGTAATTTAATTTTCATGTAAATAATCATTAATAAAGGGGATTAAATATTTAAACTATTAATTCTCATTACGTTATCTTCATCATAAGGTACCGATTTAGGACGTTGTAGGGGTGCTTAATACTTTCCCTACACGTAACCGACTCCCAAACCCAATTCTGGTTATCAAGGTCATTATTGGACTTTTAAAAACCTTTTCTTTTTCCAATGTTTTGAGTAAAATATTGGTGGCAACTCCATGAACCTATTTTCAAAACCATTAATTAAGGATTAGTTTGGTGTCCGGGCATTCCTTAATTGATGAAATTTTCAAAAGGATGTCTAAATCATAGGTCGCAAGATTAGAAATTTTTGAGTCGCGACAGATGGCGACTCCACTGGGGAAGTTTTAAGAGGGTCAGGCCCATATAAATGATAAAGTTAATAAAATAAGAATAATAATTTAAATATTTTTTCCCTTTACTTTGTTTGTTTTATTTGTGTGGCTTTAATATCTATTTGCCTGTTTAAATTCTGCACTTGTTTGAATAAAAATTGTACACAAACCTTTGCACACAAAAGTCCCCCTACACCTGGGGGCATGAGGGTATTAAACATAGGGAGTAGTTGATGTACGACCGGCCCAAGTTTGGCCTTGAAGCCTGTGAGCCTTGTCGGAAATCACACTCAAGGTGATAACCGGTTACTCTAGCCCGAAATATTGTGACAGACCTTAGATTTTGCTAGGTGACGACGATAGAGATACTAGGTCTCTATAATGGGGGCACCTTGGGGGCCTTAAGACCAGTGAGATTAGAACTGTCTTATACAACGCACTTTTCTTACAGGAACCACAGACCAAGGATTTTGAATGTGACTTCCGTGGGTTTAAACATTTGTTTGAGCATATGTGTGTTGCATTTGTTGTGTTCTCTTTTTGTTCATTTCAAATAGAAAGTGATTATAGAAAAAAAAAGATATCAATAAAAAAAACTAACACTCTTCTGTATACCCTAGCTCTAAGGCATCATATAGGATAGTTTGTTTCAAAAAAAAAACAAAAAAAATATAGCAAAAGTCATGCATCATAACCTTTAGTAAAATAAAAAAAAACTTGATAAAATTTAGGTAGAAAATAAATATCATGCATCTCCTAGGATAGTACATTAGCATGCATCCATTAGAGATGGAAGACACATATAATAGTATGCAAGGAATGTTCTCTAAACAAAAATCAATGAGAATGATATTCATTGAATTTCTCAAGTGTATTTGCATTCTATTTTATGTTTCATATAGATAACACGCCTTCCTTGTAAATAATAAATAAGAATAAAAATGGAAACCTAATCTGTGCGTATTAACCGGATAATGGAAATCACTGTAATCAAATACTAACCTGACACATCAAATCGGGGAACACTTATCAGTAATTGGGGGCATCACACGCTCAAATCAACTATTCAAACACTGAGACTTTCCTATGCGAAAACGAAAATTGTCGGGATAGGAGGAATGATCAAGAATTGGCGAATCCTTGCTTCTAGGGAATTACAAGACAAAACCCAATTGAAGAATAAAGGCATTGCATGAAAAAAACCCGCTAGGATAAAAACTTGTAAAAGGCGTCCTAGGCAAAAATTAGGGTGAAGAAAAAAGAATCAAAATCCCGATAGGATATGTCCTATGCAAAAGTTAGGGATATATAAAATAAGAAATGTCTATCTGAGTTGGAATCGAAAGGTGGCTCGAATATTCCCTTCGAAAGTAAGAATTCATAAAGGTTTCATTCCAAATTTAAAACACCGACGTTCAAGCAAGTGGAACGATTTTTTTGAAATTATTAAATCATTCATGACTCTCTAGGGGGCAACCTTCGTCTATCTCTCTGTGTATGAATCACGAACTCGGGGCATGCCCGGGCCTTCAAGCTTTGCTAAAGGGGCACGTGTAAATTGAAAGTACTGTTTTAAATGCCATAGCACTCTTTTGTTTCTCTTCTCTCTTTAAATATTCACTCTAGGTCTCATCCATCAATCCTTAACAAACAAAATGTATTTGCGACAAAGATGTTACTCAATAATAGTATGGAAAGAATAACAAATGAACAATCAGGAATCCAAACATGACTAGGGTTTAATAAAAAAAAGGGCATCCCACGCAAACGCTGCAAAAATGAAAGCCTGGCAGAAACCCACTAAGGGGCTATGCAAAATTATGGCAAGATCCGTTAGGGGACCCACAATCAAAAAGGGTAACCTAGGCAAAAGTAAGGATCAAAAGAAAAATGTCTGCTAGGAAACACATCCCAAGTGACCTAGGTAAAAGTTAGGACGTTAAAGCAGCGACTTGAGTTGAAAATCGAAAGGTAGCTCCGGGGAATCATTCAATCAGAGCACGACCCCAAGTCATCACTCCACTTTCCAAAAAGGATAAAACACAATGTTAGCTTCTTTGTAGCAAATATGCTTTGTTTAATAACCATAAACACTAAAGCCCACCTTGACCATCCATTCTTTTAAAAACCCCTTTTAAAAAAAATCCTTCTAACATCCTTTTGAAAAAAAATACAAACATTCCCTTTCTTCTTTTCTCTCGAACCTTATGGCATTAAAATGGTACCGAAAAGATACATGGAAAATGCACAGTGAATACTCACAAAGGGAAGATAGAGATGTCCCTGAACAGAGTCTGAAGACCTTTGACCAGATAATTAAAGAGCCACTAAGACCTTGGGTTTAAAGGAATATATACCGACAATAATCAAAAATGGCACGGACAGAAAGGAATCGTCAACATTAACCTTAATGCGTACAGGTTAATATTTTCGACAACAAATTAAAAATTGAATTGCATGTTTAGGAACAAACACATGAGCATAAACTTCATCGCATTCATATGAGGTAGGGGCATATGGAAGGGTGTTACACAAAAAAAATAGAATAAATAAAAGAATCATTCTTGTCTTGCATTTTCATTGCATCCATGCATCCATGCATTTTACTTGCTATGGGTCAGAAGAACTCATCAAGACAAAGCTATAATCATTAATAAAGGGGATTAAATATTTAAACTATTAATTCTTTTTACGTTATCTTCATCATAGGGTACCGATTTAGGGCGTTGTAGGGGTGCTTAACACCTTCCCTACACGTAACCGACTCCCGAACCCAATTATGGTTATCAAGGCCATTATTGGACTTTTAAAAACCTTTTCTTTTTCCAATGTTTTGAGTAAAACATTGGTGGCGACTCCATGAACCTATTTTCAAAACCATTAATCAAGGATTAGTCTGGTGTCCGGACATTCCTTAATTGATGAGATTTTCAAAAGGATGTCTAAACCATAGGTCGCAAGATCACAAATTTTTGGGTCGCGACAATGAGAAGGGAGTGGAGTTGAACATTTGATTGATGAAGATTTTATCATATAATATTAGGAGTTTAAGGGGGAAAGTGAAATGGAAACATATTAAAAAGGTAGTGATTAAAGAAAATATACAAGTTTTGTGTTTGCAGGAAACAAAAGACAAAAAATGTTGAAAGGTTGTGCCACTTAATTTGGGGAGATAGTAAGGTTTAAATGCTTATGGTGCTTGTTGTCAATACAACAGGTGAACTACTTTGTTTGTGAGACAATGATAGTTTTTAGGTGTCTCCCCACTTTGTGGGATCAAGATATTTGGGGTTGGAAGGGGTGTGGATAAAGTATTAAATATAGTGATAGTTAAGATATATGCATCTTGCAACAAAAATCAAAACATTACGATGTGGGAAGAATTATTACAAAAACAAAATAAAAAGAAGCATGATTGATTTATGGTGTTGTTAACTCCAAATTTTGTCTTCTCATATAAATCAAAATCATATGATTTAGTATAACAATAAAGTCTAGTTCATACATATAAAAAAATAATACATAAAAAATTAAAAAAAAAACAAATTAAACAAAAAAAAAAACACATGTTGATCATATCTTTCTTGGATTCCAACAACTGCTCCCCCAACTACTCTGCAAAACATTACCCTGCAACCATTCCCTATAGGAGTCACCAAACCTTTCACAAAACCAAATTCACAAGCCATATCCCTGAATCTAAGGATTTGATAGAGAAATGATATCATATTAATCAAATTCAAAATTCATACGTCTATAAATAACACAATACAAAAGGAAGAAGGGGTTGGGAAAATTTTTTCGAAAAGAGAAATAGAAAATCACAAAGAGAGACATAGTGAATATGAGTGTCCAACATTAAAGAAATGCAAAGAGCATCCAAGTAGTAACAAAAGTACAAAACGTGCCAACTAGGTATAATTTCTTACCCTCATCTAGATGGTAATTTTCTCTTATATTTATGAATAAATGGATGAAAAAAAACCATAAAAATGTGAATCATTAAAAATGCAAGAAGATCTAAAATAATGAAGAAAAAATGTACATGTAGCCTTTATTAAGTCCATAGTTATTTTTCATTTTTCTTCTCTGAAACTACTAATAACTACCTAGAAATTTAAAGATAAAACATGTATAAATATAGAGAAGAAAAGCCAAATAAACATAGAACCGAAGTAAGCCTACACTTACCTTAGTCATTTATCACCATGAGTGTCGCACTATATGCCGTTGTCGGAAACGATTTCCAACGGTGACGATGCCCCGTTTCTCTCCTTTTACCTCGATCAATCAGTTATCATTACAAACGTCTCTGTATCCTGTTGGCAGAGATGATTTTCATTTCTCTTCTTCTCCTTCACACCGATTTTCGTTTCTCTTCTTCTCCTTCACATCGTTGTTGTGTGGATCTTATTAGTTGTCGTATCGAATAACCATTTGAACCTAGACGACTGAATCCCACCATACCCCATCGCCAACAGCCAACTCATTTTCTTTCCCTTCCCCTTTCATCGATTAAGTTACAGGATAAAGAGAATTGCATGTGCTAGCCCTAACATAATGAAATCCTTTTTTTTCTTGCCTTTACCTTTTATTCTTCCTTTTTGTAACTTCATTTTATTTTTCTCTTTATTTTTAAATAACCACGTAATTCTCGGGCAGTGCTTTTGTGCGTTTCGTTTTCCAATTTTACAAATGCAAGTTTTTTTTTTTATTTATTTATTTATTTTTTTTATTTCACGTGAATTTAGTTTCATTTGCAAACCAACTCTCCAAATCTATTTAGTCAATTGTTTTAATGGTATTTTATAATTTTAAATCATTAGTTAAGTAAAGTTTGTCATATAAAAATATTAATTAATTAAATTCAAATACAACTTTTAATTATTTTAAAAAATAATCCTGGAGATAAATAATAATGTCATTCCTTTTAATATTATGCATTCATAATAAGGATAATAATTTTTAATCAATTATTTAAAACTTAATTAATATTAATAGAATATAAAATACTTTAAAATAAGGATTAATTATTTGAATGTGATATTTCTTTAATCCTAGGATTTTAAGATGCAAGTTGCGGCAATTTGCACTACTAGAAAAATTAAAATTAGAGAGGGAACAAATCCGTTACTAATCTTCATAAAATCCGTCACAAATAAATTAGTGACAGAATTTGTGACGGAAATGATCCCGTCACAAAATTTGGCGTCACAAAATATTTAGTGACAGATTATTTTCTCCGTCACAATTAGTGACGGAATTAAGGCATCACAAACAATATAATTTCCGTCACTAATTTCTAACAATAAATGTTTAGAAATTAATAAGAATCTGTCGCAATTTGTGAGGGATTAAATCCCTCGCAATTTGAGAGGGATTGAGAGGTATGTGAGTCCGTCACAAATTGTGATGACACAAAATCCCTCACAAATTGTGATGAACGAATCCGTCACAAACTGTGATGCCTATAATTGACTAGAATCCGTCACAATTTGCGACGCTAGAATTCCGTCACAATTTGCGACAGATTTTATCCGTCACTAACTGGGATGAATCCCTCGCTAACTGTTTGATGACTAAATTTGAGGAAACTATTGTTTTAAGAGTCTAGTAATTGATTACCTATACATGTAATCGATTACCAGACAATGAAAATCATATGTTCGAAATTTACTTATTAAAAGGTTCTCTGGTAATCGATTACCCATTTCTTGTAATCGATTACCAGAGCCTATTATTGAAACAATTTCAATCAAAACAAAAATATCAATTCTTTTTTATGAAAATGCATGATATCATTTAAAATGAAGATAAAAGAACAATACAGACATCAAGAGGAGTTCCCAAGATTAATGATGTGCTTAATCGGCAAGACAACACATGAAAAATAATGAATGACCTCTATCAGTGTAACTATGACAATAAAGCTTCATTGGAGTATATCCATAGCCATGATACTTTTCATCATTTAGAGATCAAAATCCACAAGGCACACATTTAGGCAAAGAAACCCCTTCAAACAATACACATGAAGCAACCTAATTTTACTATGCTAGATTGCTTATATAGTGATGACCTTATACCTATCTACCAAACATACAATTAATAGAGGCAACATGTTCCAAATCAAATCATACAAAAATTCAAATACAGGGGAAAAAATTCTTAAAATTGATTACCTTTTTTCCCGGCCTAACAAGCCTCAAGGCCACCTCAGCAGCAGTATTTGCAGTAGCAATAACATCAATTGCCCTTCCTGTGACAGGACCTTCCTGAAGAACATGAGTGTGAGTCACAGCCGCGATGAAACCATCTATATGACAAGCCAAATCACTACAAACAACCAAAGAAACTACCATCAACTTCCCAGTAATAGCGAAAAACACAAATTTCATTCCCCCATCACTCATAACAAAATTCCTACTGAGAAAAAAAAAACCATGCTCAAAAATCTTACATTTTCAATATATCACCTTCTTCCAACACTGTCTCATCACTGGCTAGTGGAGAGAAATGGCAGACCACATTGTTTACAGATAAGAAAGTTGGGAAAGTAACACCTCTCTCAATCTTCCTCTTCACGTTCTTGTACACATTTCCAGTTTGTCTGTACACACACATAAAACAAACTCTATAAGCTATAATCCAAAAATATTAAAAATAAATAAATAAACAAAACAGCAATTCCGTATGCATATATGAACATGTATGTTAAAAAAGTATCACAATTCACAAATAATGCTCCTTCATATATAAATAATAAAACCTTACTCTCTAATATAGGAATTGTGTATGTTTACAGACATTCACGATTATTTTCTCTTGCTTGCCATGGTTTTTTGGGTGACAGGGGAGATCTTGGTGATGATGGTTGGTCTTCGAAGATTAAAGGACCCGGTTCACTATCCTGGCCATGGAGCAGAATGAAAAACATCAAAAAATCAACTGAAGTCGTCAAACAGTTTATAACAGAGCAGGATATTATAAAGGATTTCAAACCTTTCCACTACAATCACCAACAGCAAGCTTGACCTTCTCACACACATTAGATTTACAAGTGAAATAACCTCCATGTTCTTCCTCATTTCCATCATATAAAAAGACAATCCCTCTATAAATGTGCTTGACAATTCTTTGTTTACCCTACAAAATGACATAATAGATAAGATATCATGTGAAGCATGAAGATTCCAAATATACCACAAAGAAAAACCTGCTCATTCAGAGATAACAGACCTTAGATGGACCCTCCAGAACCTTGACAGTATCATTAACCAATATAGTCTTACAGTGTTGATCTAGGGCAGTAAGTTTCAAATCAAATAGCCCACTCTTTATTTCTAACTAGGTCTGTAGCCACCATTATCACTGTGGTTTCTAGGAAGAATATAGAGATAATGGAGGTTTATATGTGGCAGAAAGAAAAGAAAGTTATGTATATAGAAGAGAAAAGTGAAAGAACAAGATATAAATAAAGGTGGTGAAGAGAAAAAACAAGGGGGAGTTAAGAATTACGGTAATTTAGGATGGAAATAAACCCGTGACCAAGCTACTCAGAATTTATTGCTTTAGGCACACTAAAGTTTGCCTTTGCCAGCTCCAACTGCACATTTGATCCTTTACCGACAACACAAGGCTGCTCCAACTTTCTAGCATCAGTTGCACATGTTGCATCCAGCTCCAGCTGAGTTGTGGTTCCTCCTGCAGCAAAAGGCTGCTCCAACATGCCAGCACCAGCTTCACATGTTTGAGACCTAGCAGTAGCTGGAATAGCTTCATCCAAGCCATCACCAAACTGATTAAATAATGTTTCCACTAAGAAAATTCTAAAATGAAATCAGGAAAGAACTATAAGAATATTATACACAAAAAGGATATTTATGAACACACGAAAGTTTAAAGATAATTACTTAGTCTATATAGCATATTTACTATAGCAGATTACTTATATAGCAGATTTACAACATATTTAGTTTATATAATTATTTATAAAAATGAAAGTAAATGAACTAGATAATTGATTTCATTCCACTGAAACAAAAAAACTGAATAGAATTAGGTAATGTATTAAACTCTTTTTATTTAATAAAAATTGTCTTTTTTGAAAATCATCATTCAAATCAATCATCCAAACAAAAGCTAGACTAATTATTCATCAAATACAAAGCCTTCTCAAAATACAAAAGGGTCTTTAAATATCAATATTGCACCAAATTATTCAACGAACACAAGCCCTGTATCACACAACAGATTATCACCATAAGAACAATAAATTATCTATTAATCTATTCAAAGAGAAGACTACAAACTTTCACATTGGAGTGAGGGAAATTCAGACATACACTTTGAAGAACTACCACTATGAGGCAGAGAAGGCATTGATATCACATCTCCAGGCGTATGAGTTGAGGGTGTTGATGGTGCTGAACTTGGTGATGGACCTGTCGTATTTGCTGTTCCTGAACTATTTGCAGGACCTGAGGAGGATCCAGGTTGCTTTCTCTTTCTCCCCATTTGGTTTTTTGAAACCTTAAAGTGCATTCAGAAAACGATGTTAGGAACCTATTTCATACTCTTCATAAGACATAAAAATCATGTCTTCAAATTCACAGATAGAAATTTAAAATCATGTGATTTAATTTAACAGAAGTAAATGTCAAAATCTTGTGGCAAGACATTGCCGTTTGTTCTGTAATTTAACAGCAAACCAAATCAGTCATTTATTAAGAGGTGCAGTGCAATTAGGTTAACAAAGAGACTGAAAAGTTGAACCCAATGGAATGCATAAGCTTCCTTATGGAATACTGGTGTAATTTTTTTCACAATACTACTCAAATGTAGCATGGTAGAAGGTTGCATAATGTAAAATTAACGAATCTTCTTTTCCAACCACCAACCTCAATATACGATGCAGCAACCTCAGAGTGTTTCTCATTAGTCCTTGCAATAAATATATCCCAGAAAACCGACCACCACTCGAACAGAAAACCTCCAGGGGCATCAATTGCTGCAACCCCACATCGCCATTCCACAGACATGCACACACAAGCAACCAAATCAATAAAACAAAAACAATATAAAAATAAAAAAGTTAACTCCAACTTCATTCTTTGACAAAAGAGTAGAGTTTTGAGACATCTCACCAACAGGGTCCGAGGATACTTTTCCCTCAACTTGAAAAGCCTGAGCAGAAGCCTTTAAATCCCTCTTCACAAGATAATCATGGATATAAACATCTAACCTGAAACCTCAAAGCACAACAAGAGTTATGTCACCCAAGTGAACAGTGATAGGCTAAGATTTCACAATTTCAACTTCACATTCTCCACATCACAAAATCAAGTGAACCACCACACAAAAATCCAAGTCCGGCAGCAAAATCAGCGACTCCCAATAAACCCCACCACAAATACTTGCGGAAAACCACAAACCCTAAAATACCCAGAAAGAAAAATTGGAACTTTAAAAGACACTAAACACAACACACGGACCCGGTTCACGAGAAAAACCCGGAGCCGGAATCATTAATTGAGCACGGAGCAGAAAACCCATATCGAAAAAAAGAAAAAGAAAGAGAAAGGAAAAAGGAAAGTTACATCTTATCAGCTTCCCAGTTAGTTTGAGACATGGTTGCGGAAGCGAAAGGTGAGAGAATAGAAGATTATGTTGCTGAGGGGTGCGTGAGGAATGAGTCAGGTGGTGTGAAACGCAGTGGGAAGTAGCGACAGAGTTGAATTTTGTTGGTAGAGAACCATATGAATGCAAAAAGAGTTGAGAAAGAGAAGGAGGCAATATAGTAGAGAAGAAGAAGAAAATCCAAACATGAACGGAGAAACGCAAGAATCGTCTAAGAAACTCCACAAATGTTATTCACTACACAGAGAAACACAAGAACGAATGGGTTTAGGGTTTTCTCATTTCTTTGAAAAAGGGGATTCTAATTTTTCTTCAAACAAAAAAGGAGGCGGGCGCGGGTAGTTTTAGCGGAAAATTTTTTTATTTTAGAATAAAATTGGGATTTAAGAGGGAAAATTTAATTTAATTAGAAGAGGTTATAAACCTCCGTAAATAAAATCAAAAAATTGTAGTGTTTCTACCTAATTTAATAACTTTCATTGGAGTGATCCTACGTGGCAACAAAACTTTCATGTTAAGTTAAAAGACAACTTTGGATTCCTTAAGCTTTAATGCTAACAAATGAAATATTTTAAACGAGACTAACAATAAATTTCATTAAATGATTTAAAATAAATTTAAATATAAAATAATCTCTAATCTAAAGTAAAATTTATCAAACTAAGTATCATGGTTAGAGTTGTTTGAGCCTAATTTGATGGTGTTTCATTCTATCGTTGTCTGTGGATAGTTATTACAATGTCAATTAATTTATATGTTATTTCCCTTCCTTTTTCTTTGTTATACATTTGAATATATAGTTCTAATATTTATTCATTTAAATCAATTCTAACTCATATTTTTCACAATATTAGGATACTTGAAAACACAAGATCAAGTAATACCTGTCATATTAATAACTTTCATGCAAAATAAAATATTTCCATTTTTTAGGTTATGCTTATTTCTTTCATAAATCTAAATTAGATTATTTTATAAGTTTGCTTTTAAGCATAAAAATTAAGAAATTAATGGATATTATTTTATTAACAAAAAATAAGAAATTTTTAATTTTTAACTAAAAATTTAAATTTTAAAATTTAAAATTATGAAATTAGAAAGATATTTTTCAATAAATAACTAAAAGCAATTTTATCATGATAGAATCAAATTATCATATCCAAATTAAAAATTAAAAATTTAAAAAAAAAAATTGAATTGACTTATCCAAACAAAATATTTTAACAATGATAGAAATTGAAATCAAAATAATTCAAATACCAAGAATTTCAAATTCCTTGAATTTGTAAAATTACTCATACAAACACACCATAAGGGAATGCAATTGTAAGAGACAATTATATGAGTAAGATGTTTATTGTATGAATTAGAGTACTTTGTGGGTTCTTAAGAGAACCCTGAGAGAAACAAATAAACTATGCAAGTTTATATTTTACTTTTTGATTGTTCTTTTGTATTCCTTGTTGCGTGAGATGTATGAATATCTATTTAATTCCACAATACATGAGTTTTGATTTGAATTAAACATGTTTGGTATTTCAATTATGAAAAAGATTATGTTATTCAATTTTTGTTATTTGTGTTATGGTATGTGGGGTAGAGGGTGTCACACAAATGATATATATTTATTATTAATAAATACATAAAATATATATATATATATATATATATATATATTATATTTTTATAATATTATTCATAAATTAATAACAATAATATTATTAGTATATTTATACATAAACTAATAATTTGTTAAATATAACTTATTATATATTAATATAATTTTACAAAAATATAAATATACATATCTTATCTACTATATTTATATTTTTGTAAAAGTATATTAATATATACTAAGTTATATTTATCAAATTATCAATTTATCTATAAATATACTAAAAATATTATTGATATTAATTTATTAGCAATAGTAAATTATTAATAATATATAAATTTTATTTATTTAGTAATAATAAATATATATCATTTGTTACATTAATAAAAATTATAGTATATGTTAACTTAAATAAGCAAATAATTGTATAATTTTAAATTATTATATATATATATATATATATATTAAAATTGTAAAATTATTAAATTTTTAATGGGAGAGATTCAAATTGCACAATTATGATTTTTGAGGGACTAAAATTGTTCAATTAAAAATTAAAGGACTAAAATTGCTCAATTACAATTCTTTAGGGACTAAAATTATCCAATTAAAATCTTAGGGATCAAAATTGCACAATTACAATACTTGAGGGATCAAAAATGTAATTAAGCCAAAATTAAATTAATATTCTTTTTTTTTTATTTCACAAGTTTTTTTTAAATATTTTTAATGAATGTCTTAGTTTCTTATGTTCAAAATTGACAAATTTTTATTTAATTAAATGAATTTCATAATTTTTTCACTCCTTTAATGAAATAAAATATTTTTAATTTTATTATTTTTTTTAAAATTTAACATATTTTCTTTAATTATGCATAATTCTTAAATATAAAAGTTTCATAAATAAAATTTAATATTTTGAGAGGGAACAATTTGTCACAAATTTTTTCACAAAATATTTTAACCTATTTGTGACGGGATTTTGAGAGGGAACAATCCGTCACTAAATTTTTTCATTTTAGTGACGAAATTTGTGACGGATTTTTTAGAGACGAAGTCCATTCCGTCACAAAATCCGTCACAAACATTTTTTTATATTTAGTGATGAAATTTGTGACGGATTTTTAGAGACGAAAATGTTTTCGTCACAAAATCCGTCACAAATATTTTTTTTTTTGATTCAGTGACGAAATTTGTGACGGATTTTTAGAGACGGAATATATTCCGTCACAAAAGTCAATAAATTCTTGTCCGTCACAAAATTTAAAATTCCCTCACAAAATGCGTCACTATTAGCGATGCTATTTTTTCCGTCACAAAATTCGTTACAAATATTAATTTTTCTAGTAGTGTTGTTACCTTAAAGTTTTTCTTTAAATTCAAGATATAATTAAATATCAATATTATTATCACAATTTTATAACAAAAATATTTGAAGTCATTATTTAAAAAATTTATTGGATAAATAATTAATTAGATGTGACATCTTTTTAATCTATGAGTTTGATGAGATACAAGTTGAGACAACTTGATATTTTTAAATTTTACTCCAATAGAAAATATCAAATCCAATCTTTTTAAAATATATACTATGATAATAATAATAATAATAATAATAATAATAATAATAATAATAATAATAATAATAATAATAATAATAATAATAATATTAATAATAATAGTAATAATAATAGTAATAAGATTATGAGACACTTCCTTAATCTTGGATGATAGTATTTATTTATTTTTTTAACAAAATTAGTTTAATTGGTTTTATTTGATTAAGTTATTTCTTAATACAAATGTGTTAGATGTTTATGTAATTTTAATTCATTTAGACAACAACAATAATAACAATTACTATGATATTCTCATATTAATATTGACATTAATAATATCTATTATTTAAAAAGGATTATTGCAATGTGATATTCCCTTAATTCTAGAGCTTAAAGGTGAAAATTGTGATAATTTGTTATCTTAAAGTTCTTCTTATTTAAATTTAAAAAATAATTAAATATAAAAAATATTATCACAACTTTTAATATAAATATTTGAAATCATTGGAGAAATGGTTGATTAGATGTGATATCTTTTTAACCTTTAAATTTTAAGATACAAGTTGTGATAACTTGATATCTTTAATTTTTTTTCTCCAAAATAAAAAATATCTAACCAAAAGCTTTTTAAATATGTATCGCAATAATAATAATATTGATAACAATAATTATATTTTTAAAAATAATTAAATAGTTTGCTTTAGTGTACGCCTCTAGCAGTTTTTATACTTTAGGATATATGGGCTATGACAGTTCAAAAATCCTAACTTTTAAGAATAAAAATAATAAAAAATAATAATAAAAAATTCTAAAACACAAATACTTTCTACTAAGAACTACCTGACTCTGATTCTCCATTGCAAGTGGAAATATGTAGGAGTAAGAAATAAATCTTGTTGAGCCAAATAATAAAAATGATATTATCTTTCTTTTTATAACACTAATAATAAATTTTAATTTTTATAAAATAAATGCACTTGTTAAATAAAATATATTTGATTATCATCATTAATTCTTATTAATGTGGGGTGAGATAAATATTTTAAAATTTATAATAAATTTGTTTAATTAATTAAAGGTAATCGTCTTATGACAAACGTTGTAAGGTGCAAATACCTTACACGTAATCAACTTTCAAAATTAAAAATCTGATTTTCGTAGACCATTTTCTATTTTATAGTTTTTCCAATATTTTTTTTCGTAAAAATAAAAATTGGTGCAGCTCCCTATTTTTAAATCTATTTTTGTCATCCCGTGGTAACCTAGGTTGCTACAGGTGTCTATTAGGAGATTTCAATAGTGTTCGAAAAGTAATCGAAAGAGTAGGGGAAGTATGTGAGACTTTGGAATAGGTGATAGAAAGGATTTCAACAAATTTATATTTGACATGAAACTTGTGGATGTTCCTTTGCTAGGGAGGAAGTTTATGTGATATAAGCCTAATGGTTAATCTAAAAGCAGAATTGATAGGATTTTGGTGTCGAAAGAGTGGTTTTTTGAGTTGTTAGAAAGCTCCCAATTTGTACTTAATAGGAACAAATAAGATCATTGTTTGATTTTGTTAAAAGACTAATACGTGGAGTCGGATCCCAAATTATTCCTCTCTCTACATTGTTGGTTTGAAGATAAGGATTGCCAGAATTTTGTGGACAACACCTGGAAGGAGTTGAGTGTCCATGGGTGGGGCATGTCTTGAAAGAAAAGTTAAAAAGACTTAAGAATAAATTGAGAGAGTGGAGCCTTGTGAAATTTGGGACAACACATAATAAATAGAATAAAATTGTGGAAGATCTTAATGAGTTGGATAAGAAAGAGGAATTGGTTGGCTTGAATGGGGAAGAATTTCATAAAATGTGATCTTCAACAGGAGTTTTGGAAGTTGGAGATTAGAAATGAATATATGTGGTTTCAAAAGTCAAGATTAAATTGGTTAAAGGTGGGGGATATTAGCACTAAATTTTTTTCCATTAGATGGTGAATTGGAAAAGAGAAAAGAATGCGTTTTGGGGGTTATTCATTGATGGATCTTGGGTAGATATTCCAAAAGAGGTGAAGGATCATGTTAAGTGTTTTTTCCATGATAGATTTGATGATCTACAATGGGAGAGGCTGAAACTAGATGGGGGACAATTTAAATATACCACTCAACAGGATTATAGTTTTCTAATTGCTGAGTTTGAGGAAATAAGAGATTAAAGTTGTTGTTTGGGACTATGGTAATTTGAAGAGCCTCAGGCTCGATAATTTCATTTTCTTATTCCTAAAGGAATTTTTGGATATGTTAAAAAAGGACATATATAATAAAGTTTGTAAGAGAATTTCATGTTAATGGAAAGTTATCGGAGGGCTCTAATTCCTCTTTCATTACTCTAATCCCTAAAGTAAAGGAATCACAATCTTTGGGAGACTTTAGACCTATTTCATTGGTGGGATGCATATATAAAATTTTAGCACAGATATTGGAAACTAGATTGAAAAGGGTGTTACCATCAGTTATTGATTATAGACAAAATGCATTTCTCGGGAGAAAGAATCTCTTAAACAATGTGATTGTGTTGAATGAGGCCATAGATAAGGTAAAAAGAAAAAAAAAATACATGAATATCTTTCAAGGTGGACTTCAAAAATGCCTATGATTTAGTATGTTGGAACATTTTGTTTTGTATGTTAGACAAGTTGGGGTTCTATAGTAAATGGGTGGAGTGGATAACAACTTGTTTGAAGTCGGCTTGTGTGTTGATTTTGGTTAATGTTAGTCCAACTAAAAAAGTCAAGAAATTCAAAGGGTTAAGGCAGGGGGTGTAACACCCCAATTTCCTTAAAAGGATATTTTTATTAGTAATGGCATTTTTCGTAATTATTGATGGCATTTTCGTAATTTTATAAAGGTATTAGGGGCATTTGAGTAACTCGGAACGGGCTGTTCCGAAAGTGGAACGGGCCGTTCTGAGCATTTAAAATAAGCTAAAATTTTAGGTTGGGAACGGGCCCAGAACGGGCCGTTCCAACAAGGAGAACGGGCCGTTCCGGAGGGAGAACGGGCCGTTCTGCTGGGTTTGAGAACGGGCCGTTCTGGTTTCAGAACGGGCCGTTCTGCTTTTTGGGAACGGGCCGTTCCGATTTTGGAACGGGCCGTTCCAGTTGAGAAATTTGCACAAATTCGAAGGATCCGGAACGGGCCGTTCCGAATTCAATACGGGTCGTTCCGGGTACACCAGTTGGCCTATAAATAGGGCCAAGGGGGGGTGAAAATTTTATACCGAGCAAGAAGTGATAATCTTAGAGAGAGAAAGAGGAGAGAGAAAGAGAGAGAGAGAGAGAGAGAGAGAGAAAGAAAGAAAGAAAGAAAGAGAGGGAAGAAAAAGAGGGGATCCAGAGGAGGAGGCCCTGCCCAAGTTCCAGCTCCTGCTTATCCAGGTAAGGGGGGGAGTGAGAACCTCGCTCAGGGGTGTGGGGATAATTGTTGGATAGTTGTTTGTCGGATTGGCCCCCAATCCCTTGCCGTTGTTCTGTCTGATTTTCTATTTACTCTATTTTGTTCCTTGTTGAGGATGCCGTTGTTCTGTTTGATTTTCTATTTACTTTACTTTGTTGTTTGTTGAAGGTGCCGTTGTTCTGTTTGATTTTCTATTTACTCTACTCTGTTTTTGTTAAAGGTGTCGTTGTTCTGTCCGATTTTCTATTCTTTGTTGAAAGTAATAAATGAGTATGAAATTAATGTTAATAATAAATGAGTTTTAATATGAACAAGAATGCTCTCTGTGAATACCTATGCGGACCTTATGAGGAGTATTGATGACATGACCATGTGAAGTATGGACAAATGACATGAGACCTAAGAATGGACTATTGAGACAAACTATGATTATGATACTATGACAAATAATGATATGATGTACTAAATGAAATTATGTAATAAGTTAAATGTTGAGTCCATGAGATTATGAATGTATGACATGCATCATATGCATATATTACTCCAGGTGTGCCGCTGAGGCCGCATACCAACGACTAATGATGTTGTGTATTTTACTCGTATTTTAGCACTTTAATTCACAAGAATTCATAGCATAATCATGCATATCTTTCATGTTTTTAATAAATTTTTATATCATTTTCCTATTTTATGCTTTTCTTGGTATGTGTTGTGTTTTCTCTGAGCAGGATCAAGATTTAAGAATTAAAGAGGAAATGCTGAGCTACAGGGAAAATCACGGCCGTGATTCTAAATCACGCCCGTGATTCACCAGAGAAAATCACGGCCGTGACTCCCAATCACACCCGTGAACGCCACTGACCCTTCATAGATGTGCTCCAGAGAAGATCACGGTCGTGATTCTCAGTCACGGCCGTGATTCACTTCGCGTCCCAGCTTTTTAAGTTTTATGTTTTATTTTTATTTTATCTTTGTAATTTTTATCTTGGTAGTTTTACCTTTTTACCCTTTTAGGTTATAAATTAGATGAGGTTAGCCTAGAACGGAGATTTTTTGTTTTCGGAGACAGTTTTTTTTAGTTTTTGACACTTGGAGAAGGTTGGGCGCCTGTGCCATCGACTCTAAGGTTTGCTTTTCTTTTATTCTTCTTTTCTTGGAGAACTACTATGAACTCCTGTGAGTAGTTTCCCTTTTTCTGGGATCAGGGCTTAGCCTCTGAGAACCTCTTTATTAATGCATTATTCAGTTTCTTAATTTTGTTCCAATTCTTGATCTGTTCTTTTATATTTTATATATGAACTTTAATATTTTTGTTTTCATAATAACATTAATTAAGGATGAACTGAGAGGAGAACTTGATTATAATTATGATAAACAATTAATCTTAATTTTCATAATCATAGATAATTAGGGATGAACTGAGAGGAGAACCTAATTATCGGAACCTAAAGGAACAGACTTGAGTGTTAAATCACGAGAGTTGATTTAAGCTTTCGAGGAGCAATAGATTAACAAAGATCTTAATGGGTTTAATTGAACGTAATTACCACGAGAGTAGAGATTAATTTTAATTAAACACGTCCTCGTAGCCTGAGAAGGTGCAAGGATTAAATTAGGTTAAGACTACCTTCAAGATGGAATAGAATTAATTAATGAAAATAATAATTCAATATTGTTGGAACTCTTTGTGCGAACCCTAGATTCCCGGAAATCTCCTTATCTTATCTTAAAGTTTTATCTTATTCATTAATTGCATTACTATCTCTTTTACCATCAAATCTGATCTTATCATCTCAAAACAAAAATTCAATCTGTTTTAAAATTCAAATTAAAATACTAGTAATTCTAGGTCAAACACGTAGTCCCTGTGATTCGATATTTATTACTTGACGACAACCGTACACTTGCGGTTTTCCATCCATCAACTAACAAGGTGTACCTTATGGTCACCCACGATGTAACATGCTAACAAGGTGTACCTTATGGTCACCCACGATGTAACATGCTAACAAGGTGTACCTTAGGGTCACCAGTGATGTAACCAGGTGTACCTTAGGGTCACCAACGATGAATTGTGAATCTTCCGTATGGCGCCACATGCATGCATTTATGAGTTGAGTCCATGACATCATAAGCATGATAAATGAGTATATATATGTGATATTGACTATTTATGTATTGTTTACATGTGACTTATATATGTTGTGTGTGTGTGTGCTATCTAGCAGTTATTTCTGCACCTGAAACTGAGTGAGATGTTTCTCACTCCCTTGTTGTTTTGTATACGTTTTAAATTGTGTTGCAGATGATCAGCATCATGAGAATGTTGGTGATGAGGCTTAAAGGCTTCAATTGGGCATGCTCTGATAGGATGTGACATCGGGGCATAGTTATTTTAGTTTAATATGTTATTGTTTTTATAACTTTAGTTTCTCTTCTTTTGTAATTTCTAACGAAGAGATAACGTAGATAACATGTATAATTCAAGGAAAATATATGTTAAGAATTGTAATTTGAACGTTCTTGATAAAAGACCAAGATGTACATTTTGTTATATTTTTATTATATGATTTGGGAGTATAAATTAATTCCTAACCAGGAGGCACTGCCACCTTTACTGGAGTTAATTTATATTTCCTTTATTATTATTTGTATATATATGATTTCTTGTTTTACACTAAATTGTATTGAAAATCTTAACTTCTTTTCTTTTATAATTTTTACACTGGAGTTATGATTTATGAGTTACGAATGTGAATCTTCTACCTTGTTATATTTGAAATATTTGTCAACTATGAAAGATTTTATTTACCCAAAAAGAAGAAGAAAAGAAATATTTTATTGTTACTTTTGGTGTATATTAATAATGGGGTAGAGGGTGTCACATTTAGTGGTATCAGAGCAGGTCGATCTAATCGGCCGTGACTTATCGAGATTCTGTTGTGTACTCTGACATTGTTTTGTTTGTTGTATATTTTGGTGATGCTTTGCTTTGATGATGTTTTGCTTTGATAATGATGATGATGATGTTCTCCTTGTGTTGATATTGTAAAGTTTGATATTGTTAAGTTATTTTTTTTATTTTTTTTTAATTAGAGGAATGATAGTCATGATAGTGTCAGCTAATACCATTATGACCTTTCTTCTTCATTCTTATGATTGCTTAATTGTTTGATACTTACGTAAGAAGTGGTGGTTGAGTAATATCGCTTGTGTTGCAAGCATATGTGCGAGTAGTGGTAGACGAAATATGTTGTTAATATTGTGGGAACTATTGAGGCCTTAGATTTGGGTAAGACATTGATTTATTTTAAAGTGTATTAAGAATTTATGATTGGTGAAATTTTTGAAAGCTATAGTTGTAGCAATTGAATCCAAAGATGAGGTATGTTGAGAATTGGAGTTTTGGTATTCTTAAGGAGAGATTGAAGTGTTGATGATTTTTAGAGTTTGATGGTTGCATGAAAATTTTATTTTCTAAGCCTTTTGTACTGAATAGGTGAGTTATTTGGTTTAGATTTGTAGTGGGAAACTTTGATATGAATTTCAGGTGGAAAGGAGTAAGTTTGGAAGGATTGAGGTATTTTTGTGGTTTTAGATGTTGATACACTATTGTTATCTGGTGTAGGAGATGTTTTGTTGTGACAGTACAAGTGCTATACTGACAAAATTAGAATTTTTGTTAGTCTTCAGAAAAGTGGTAGCCTTGGATGTTATCTTTCTAATGGAATTGGAATCAGGTAAAACGGAGGTCTAGAACTCCTGTATAGCTGCTTTGGTAATCAGAGGTATAGTTGTAAGCATTGAATATATCTATGGTGATTTTTGAATTTTTAGCTAAGGAAATGATTTTTTTTAAAAATCTCATGTCTCCCTAAGAGTTGTAGCCTATTCACTTAGTGATAGGTTGATATCACATGGATGAGTAGAACTCTTTATGTGTTGTTTTCTTTGATAGTTGTTAAAAATAGAAGTTAGTCTGTATAATAATGTTTTCGGGCTAGTAGGCAATGCAAGGATAAGAATTGACATGTTTTGAGGTGTTTTCGTGTAGATTGAGAGGTTGTTTAAGGTTATATGATGCTATGTGGTAAAGGTTGTTCATGTACATGCTTATGGATGATATATATGAAGGTTTAAAATAGGCATTCTAATATGACTTGATGTGCATGTATGTCGATATGTGAATAGAAGACCTTAGGGATCAAATGGTGAATATTGTATGGTTAGTGATATTGATCTTAGGATGTGATATGATCATATTGTAGTTGAAGGTGAAGATATATCCAAGACGGTTGTATGTTAAGTTTTCTAGTCCCTGTAAATTTCAGTTAAGGTGAACATGAATCTGTCTTAGGTAGAAGTTATGTTTAAGCAGAGAGATATCTAAGCAAGTTAGCGAGAATAAAAGTTTTATGAGGCTTACTATTGGAGATTTATTGAAAGAATTTCTAGGATAGCATTGCCTTTGACTACATTCACTATGAGGGGTATTGTCTTTATGTGAGATAGTAAGTATAAGAGTAGTTCTAACTCTTATGGCAAGATTGACTAGTGATAATATTACCTGACTCTAGTAAGTCTTATGTGGGATATAGTGATGACTTTGAAGACAGGTTTGGGTGGATTATTGATGCAAAGGTAGTAACTTATGTTTTTAAGCATCTAGGAAATGGAAAATTCATGAGAGAAATTACCTTGAATTAGAAGTTGTAATAGCTACGCTTGAGATTTTAGAAACATTATTGAGATATTTAGTGATTATAAGGATCTTAAATATCTGTTTGATCCGAAGGAATTGAATATGAGATAGAAGAGATAGTTGGAAATTGTAAGGATTAAGATTTTAATCTTAGTTGTTATCTGGGTAAACCTATAGCAGTCGATGCTTTGAATAGGAAATATCTATATTTATCTTTCTTTATGGTCAAAGAGATATATCTTTTGGCTCAAGTTAGGAATTTAAGTTTGATTTGTGAAATTACTCCTAGTAGTAAGGGACTATGTATGACTCGATTAACGAATGGATTATTCAAAGGATATTGAATAAGTATATTAGTCGATTCATTTTGGTGGCCAGATATGAGATTATAGGACAAGGTAGTGAATAAGAGTTTTCTTGGAGTATAAATAAAGTGGTAAGACTTGAAGACCGAGTATGAGTACATAGTGAACTTATAATTAGGTGCCTAATCATTGGAGAAGATTATACAAGTTAAACTAATATGGTGACAAATGTCCTGAGTAGGATGAGCATTTATCTATCATTTTGATGATATAAGGGTTGAGTTTGATTGAGTAGATTAGAAACTTAAGCATGATGTGTGAGCTCACCCTTAGGAACATTGGATTGAATATGTTGAAAGGATTAATAATGAGATTAGAAGACTCAGGAGTTAGATTCTTTCTTAGTGACCCAAGTGAAAAAGATTGATAGGAATATAAATAGCCTTTTTACAAGTGGAAGTTGATGGTGTTTCGGAATACAAGGATATAATCTATGTGCCTAGTAAACCCAAATTAAGGAAGATGATCTTAGAGAAAGGACATAAGAATATTTTTAGCATTTATTTAAGAGTTACTGAAATGTATCAGAGTGGCGCAGCGGAAACATGATGGTCTAAAGAGAAGTAGAGAAGTTGAATCAAGGTGTAGAAAGTAAGTTTAAATTTGGAGTGGATGGAGTGTTGAGATTTAAGAATGGGTTGTATATTCCAAATGTGCTAGAACTTAAGAGAGCAATCTTGGAAGAAGGTCATAAGAGCAGTCTTAGTATTCATCTAGGAGTTACTAAGATGTATCAATATCTTAAGAAGTTGTTTTGGTGGCCTAAGATGACGGAGGAAGTGGAGGAATTTGTGTATGCTTGCTTAATATGTTAGAAAGCTAAGGTCGAACACCAAAAACTTTCAGATTTAATACAACCTTTAGACGTTCTAATTTGAAAATAAGATTCTGTATCTATGGATTTAGTTGTAGTTATGTATGATATTCTTAAGAAATTTGATCTTATTTGGATTAATGGATAGGCTTACCAGGTCTGCTCACCTTGAACTTATTAACATTAGACATTTCTTGGAGAGATTGATAGAGTTGTACATCAATAAGGAAATTTTGAAGAAAGTGCTACATGGGAGTTAGAAAGCAAGACGCGAGAAATTTATCTATTTTTGTTTTCAGGTAAATTTCGGGGACAAAATTTCTAAAAGGAGGGGAGAATTGTAACACCCCAATTTCCTTAAAAGGATATTTTTATTAGTAATGGCATTTTTCGTAATTATTGATGGCATTTTCGTAATTTTATAAAGGTATTAGGGGCATTTGAGTAACTCGGAACGGGCTGTTCCGAAAGTGGAACGGGCCGTTCTGAGCATTTAAAATAAGCTAAAATTTTAGGTTGGGAACGGGCCCAGAACGGGCCGTTCCAACAAGGAGAACGGGCCGTTCCGGAGGGAGAACGGGCCGTTCTGCTGGGTTTGAGAACGGGCCGTTCTGGTTTCAGAACGGGCCGTTCTGCTTTTTGGGAACGGGCCGTTCCGATTTTGGAACGGGCCGTTCCGATTTTGGAACGGGCCGTTCCAGTTGAGAAATTTGCACAAATTCGAAGGATCCGGAACGGGCCGTTCCGAATTCAATACGGGCCGTTCCGGGTACACCAGTTGGCCTATAAATAGGGCCAAGGGGGGGTGAAAATTTTATACCGAGCAAGAAGTGATAATCTTAGAGAGAGAAAGAGGAGAGAGAAAGAGAGAGAGAGAGAGAGAGAGAAAGAAAGAAAGAAAGAAAAAGAGGGAAGAAAAAGAGGGGATCCAGAGGAGGAGGCCCTGCCCAAGTTCCAGCTCCTGCTTATCCAGGTAAGGGGGGGAGTGAGAACCTCGCTCAGGGGTGTGGGGATAATTGTTGGATAGTTGTTTGTCGGATTGGCCCCCAATCCCTTGCCGTTGTTCTGTCTGATTTTCTATTTACTCTATTTTGTTCCTTGTTGAGGATGTCGTTGTTCTGTTTGATTTTCTATTTACTTTACTTTGTTGTTTGTTGAAGGTGCCGTTGTTCTGTTTGATTTTCTATTTACTCTACTCTGTTTTTGTTAAAGGTGCCGTTGTTCTGTCCGATTTTCTATTCTTTGTTGAAAGTAATAAATGAGTATGAAATTAATGTTAATAATAAATGAGTTTTAATATGAACAAGAATGCTCTCTGTGAATACCTATGCGGACCTTATGAGGAGTATTGATGACATGACCATGTGAAGTATGGACAAATGACATGAGACCTAAGAATGGACTATTGAGACAAACTATGATTATGATACTATGACAAATAATGATATGATGTACTAAATGAAATTATGTAATAAGTTAAATGTTGAGTCCATGAGATTATGAATGTATGACATGCATCATATGCATATATTACTCCAGGTGTGCCGCTGAGGCCGCATACCCACGACTAACAAGGTGTACCTTATGGTCACCCACGATGTAACATGCTAACAAGGTGTACCTTATGGTCACCCACGATGTAACATGCTAACAAGGTGTACCTTAGGGTCACCAGTGATGTAACCAGGTGTACCTTAGGGTCACCAACGATGAATTGTGAATCTTCCGTATGGCGCCACATGCATGCATTTATGAGTTGAGTCCATGACATCATAAGCATGATAAATGAGTATATATATGTGATATTGACTATTTATGTATTGTTTACATGTGACTTATATATGTTGTGTGTGTGTGTGCTATCTAGCAGTTATTTCTGCACCTGAAACTGAGTGAGATGTTTCTCACTCCCTTGTTGTTTTGTATACGTTTTAAATTGTGTTGCAGATGATCAGCATCATGAGAATGTTGGTGATGAGGCTTAAAGGCTTCAATTGGGCATGCTCTGATAGGATGTGACATCGGGGCATAGTTATTTTAGTTTAATATGTTATTGTTTTTATAACTTTAGTTTCTCTTCTTTTGTAATTTCTAACGAAGAGATAACGTAGATAACATGTATAATTCAAGGAAAATATATGTTAAGAATTGTAATTTGAACGTTCTTGATAAAAGACCAAGATGTACATTTTGTTATATTTTTATTATATGATTTGGGAGTATAAATTAATTCCTAACCAGGAGGCACTACCACCTTTACTGGAGTTAATTTATATTTCCTTTATTATTATTTGTATATATATGATTTCTTGTTTTACACTAAATTGTATTGAAAATCTTAACTTCTTTTCTTTTATAATTTTTACACTAGAGTTATGATTTATGAGTTACGAATGTGAATCTTCTACCTTGTTATATTTGAAATATTTGTCAACTATGAAAAATTTTATTTACCCAAAAAGAAGAAGAAAAGAAATATTTTATTGTTACTTTTGTTGTATATTAATAATGGGGTAGAGGGTGTCACAGGGGGATCCACTATAGCCACCTTTCTGTATACCATTGTGGTAGATCGTCTCATAATTAAGATTAACGAGGAAAACTTCCTCAAAAAAATTGTTCAATGGCCTCAAGATCGATAAGGATCAAGTTGATATTTCTATATTGCAATATGCAAATGACACTATATTCATGGGAGATGTGTGTGTGGGCAATATCATTGTAATAAAAAAAAGTGTGCTTAGATGCTTTGAATTGGTATCAAGGTTGAAAACTAATTTTTCCAAGATCTATTTTGGGGCAGTGGGTATAAAGAGGAGTAGGATGGAAAGGTTTGCACATTTGTTGAATTGTAGTTTGATGGATGTGCCATTCATGTACCTGGGCATCTAATCCAAGATTACAAACCACTTAGAGGCCGACTATTAGTAAGATAAAGAAAAAATTAGCAGGTTGGAAACGTAAATTGTTATTTCTAGCAAGAAGAGTGTGAGTGATAAACACTGTATTAACATGGCTACCTTTATTCTACCTAGCATTTTTCAGACTGCCAACCAATGTAGTTAAACATATTACTACGGTCTAGAGAAGTTTCCATGGGGTTGTAATGAAAGAAGTGAAAAAATAGCTTGGGTTAGCTAGGATAAGATCACAAGAACTAAAACCATTGGGGGCTCGACATAAAAAACATTAAATAATTCAATGTGTCTCTCATGGCAAAATGGATGTGGAATCTGTTCCACCAATAAGATACATTGTGGGGAAAGGTACTGACTTCAAAATATGACTAAAGGAATTATTTTAGTACAAGTAATATCATTAGCAAGGATTTCATATGGTGGAGATATCTAATTAACATTTGTGGTGGCGAATGTCAAGGTAATTGGTTTCATAGTTCAAGACAATAGAAAGTTAGAGATGGTGGGCAAATCAGATGCTGGTTGGATAAATGGCTAGGAACTGAATGCTTAACAATTGCATATCCTAGACCTTTCCAAAATTCTGAATAAAAACTAAAGTGGATTGTTGATATGGAAAAATGTAGTGATGGTGCTTGGGTTTGGGAGTTAATTAAAGTGGCGTAGGACATGGTTCAAATGGGAAAGAAATCAATTGGAGATGATGTTGCATGAATTGTTGAGTACAAATATTTGAAAACAGATTCAAGATTCATGGATTTGGTTGCTTGGACAATCCAAAAATTTTATGATGAGGTCAACTAATAAAACAATCTAGGCAATTAGGAGAGGTGGATAGGTGGAGAATAATTTTAAACAAACTTGGAATATAAAAGCTCCCCCAAAGGCACAAAATTTTATTTGGAGACTGTTTCACTATGAACTACCAACAATTGATAATATATTACACATAAATATTTGGCTTGATAATCAATAAAGATTGTGCCCATTTTGTAAATCAACATTAGAATCCATACCACATCTATTTTGTACCTATAGCAAGGTGGATGATGTTGGGATAAATTTCTTAAGCCAAATAGAAATTTTCCATTTAATAAAAAAAATATGAACCGTTGTCTCAGATTACAGAGTTAATGATAATAACACGTACCTGTATCCATTAACGTTGATCAAAAGGTTGCAGCGGAATAGTCTTTTGGTGCAATGATCTTCCTCAGCCAAATCACTGGATTCCTTGATGGGACTTGATGTTACTCTTCTGATGGGGAGACAGAGAGACGTGTGTTTCTGATTTGGCATATTGGAGACCATGACCATCTTTATGATTTTAAACCTATTAGGGTTCCCATTAACCCCTAACGGGCCAAATCTGGTTTCTACTTATTTGAGCCCATATCAGTTTTTCCTGTTGGCAGTCTAAAGGCTCACTAAAATTAGATCACTTTTATTGAGCCCAACTAAATGTAAATAACTAATATAAATACTACAAATAATATATGTAGCCCACAATAATTATTAGAAATAAAATTTCTAACAATCTCCCACTTGGGCTTCATATTCATTTAAGTATTTATATCAAAAAATTATTTAGGCGCGCAACCATATGCTACTTACTCTTAGACTCCCCTTAAACAATCTGGTCCATCTCATACAACAACAGGGAATCACTACAGCTTTCATCACTATCTAATGTGACTAAACCATAATGATCACCACAATTGAATGCACTCAATGACATAGATCAAATATGGATAAGTGGCATGGAAATTACATGCAACGTGATCTTAATCATGTTTATTTCCAACTGGTCCAAACTTTATTCTTTATAGAGATCCATTCAAAACGCAACATATATATATTGCACAAAATAAGCTCAGAATAGAATTATGAACATCAACTTTATTTCTGTAGAAAATCCAAATAATACAAATATCTGGAAAAAATAAAAATAAAGAAGACACAAAACATAAATGAGACTCCCACTAAACTAAGGTACTATAAGGAATTACACCCATATGAGCAGTGTGCTCATGAGAGACTTTAGGCACCAAACCCTTAGTAAGTGGATCAGCTAGCATAAAATTAGTCCCTATATGTTCTATAGAAATTTGCTTATTCTGAACTCTTTCCTTAACAACCAGAAACTTTATATCAATGAATTTTGACTTGGTTTTACTCCTATTGTTATTGGAATAAAGAACTGCAGAGTTATTATCACAATAGATTTTCAATGGCCTTTCAATGCCATTAACCACACGTAGTGATAAAATTTCGTACCCATATCCCATGGTTGGATGCCTCAAAACAAGCAATGAACTCCGCAGCCATGGTTGATGAAGCTATAATAGTCTGTTTAAGAGACTTCCAAGAGATAGCTCCTCCAGCCAACATAAAGATATATGTATCCAGATGTGGAGCGTTTACTGTCTTGACATCCGGCAAAATCAGAGTCTGAGTATCCAATGATCTCTAAACTGTCAGACTTCTGATAAGTGAACATATATCCTTTTGTTCTCTTCAAATAGCGCATTACACGCTTTACTGCTTTCCAATGCTGCATCCCAGGATTACTTAAGTATCTGCCCAAAACTCCCACTATAAATGCAATATCAGGACGAGTACAAACTTGAGCATACATTAGACTTCCCACAGCTGAAGCATAAGGAATCTTTTGTATCTCATTTCTTTCAAGGTCATTATTAGGGCATTGTTTGAGGCTAAATTTGTCTCCCTTGGCTATAGGGGTATCTCCTGGTTTACTATCTTTCATGCCGAATCTATCTAAAACTTTATCGATATAGTTCTCTTGTGATAACCTTATGATACCATGAGAACGATCTCTCAGTATCTTAATACCTAATACAAAAGAAGCTTCACCAAGATCTTTCATTTCAAAATTCTTTGTTAAAAATCTCTTGGTTTCGTGCAATAAGCCTATATCGCTGCTGGCAAGCAGTATATCATCGACATATAACACCAAGAATATATATTTACTCCCACTAAACTTATGATAAACACAATCATCAACTATATTTGCCTCAAAACCATATGAGGTAATAACTTGATGGAACTTGTGATACCATTGACGGGAAGCTTGTTTGAGACCATAGATGGATTTCTTTAGTTTGCATACCATGGACTTTGAGTCACCAGACACAAAATTTTCTGGTTGCATCATATAAATCGTTTCTTCAATGTCACCATTTAGAAATGCAGTTTTAACATCCATCTGATGGAGCTCTAAATCATAATGAGCTACGAGTGCCATTATTATTCTAAAAGAATCCTTTGAAGAAACCGGAGAAAAGGTTTCTTTGTAATCAATTCCTTCCTTTTGAGTGAAACCTTTAGCAACTAAACGAGCCTTATATCTCTCAATATTACCTTTGGAATCCCTCTTGGTTTTAAATATCCATTTACAACCAATAGGTTTCACACCTTCAGGTAATTCAACGAGATCCCAAACATCGTTGTCTTGCATAGATTTCATCTCATCCTTCATGGCATCAATCCGCTTTTGAGAGCTAGAACTTTGCATAGCTTGACAGAAGTTGATTGGATCATCCTCTGTTAGACCAATGCCATCCTCATGTTCTTGAAGAAACACAATGTAATCATCTGGAATTGCACTTTTCCTTTCTCTAGTGGATCTCCTTAATGGCACTTCTTGAGATTGTTGAGCTTGCTCTATAGGTATTTGAGGGAGAACCTCAATATTGTCTTGTGTAGGGACAATGTTAGGAATAACTCCATGATTGTCACCTATTACTGGGGTAGGTACTGGAATAGTAATAGGCACGAGGACTTGATCACTGTCAATGACAGGTTTTTCCTCAAAGACAACATTTCTTATGTTCTCTTCCTTCCCAAACTCAACATCCTCAAGGAATCTCGCATTTCCCGTCCAAAGAATGATCTAGTAGTGGGATTGTAAAATTTATAGCCCCGAGAGCGTTCAGGATAACCAACAAAATAACAGCTAACAGTCCTTGACTCCAGCTTGCTTTCATGCGGCCTATAAGGACGCGCTTCAGCCGGACAACCCCAAATGTGTAAATGTTTTAGACTTGGCCTTTTACCCATCCATAACTCATAAGGAGTTTTGTTAACTGCTTTACTTGGTACCCTATTTAGGATGTAGACTGCAGTCTTAAGCGCTTCTCCCCACAATGACTCTGGTAAGGAAGAATGACTAATCATACTTCTCACCATATCCTTAAGAGTCCTGTTTCTACGTTCTGCAACACCGTTCATGCTTGGTTTCCCAGGCATAGTATACTGAGGAACGATGCCACATTCCCTTAGGAAAAGCGCAAAAGGCCTTGGACGTTGTTCATCTGATCCATCATATCTACCGTAATATTCACCACCACGATCAGATTTGACGGCCTTAATTTTCTTTCCAAGTTGAAGCTCAACTTCAGCTTTAAAAGATTTGAAAACATCTAGGGATTGAGACTTCTCATGAATTAAAAATAGGTAGTCGTACCTTGAATAATCATCTATGAACGTAATGAAATATTGTTGTCCATTCCAAGATGTTGTAGGGAATGGTCCACAAATATCTGTGTGAATTAATTCCAAAACGTCCTTAGCCCTTTCGGCACCTAATTTTCTAGAATTTGTTTGTTTACCCTTAATACATTCAACGCAAACCTCAAAGTCTGACACGTTAAAGGGTTCAAGAATCTCATCCGATACAAGCCTCTGAATTCTCTGTTTAGAGATATGGCCTAAACGCTTATGCCATAAGGTGGCTGAGTTCTCATTTATTTTACGCTTCGTACCACGAGAATCAATGTTAAAATTTTCTTTATTGGAACTAACTACATCTAGTAAGTATAAATTATCAATTACAGAACTAGAACCAACAACATTTGAATTTTGATAGAGGCTAAATTTATTATTTCCAAATGAACAAGAAAAACCAAATTTGTCCAAACTAGAAACAAAAATTAAATTCCGCCTAAAAGACGGTACAACAAAAGTCTCAAATAAATCCAAATGAAATCCAGTTTTTAACTGTAATCTAAATGTTCCAATAGCCTCCACGTGACCTTGTTGCCATTACGCACATATATAAATCTTTCATTATCACTTGGCGGTCGACTCCAAAGGCAACCCTGCATGGATACACTAATGTGAGTAGTAGCACCAGAATCTACCCACCAAGTATCACGTGGTACAAAAGCTAAATTAACTTCAGAACAAACAAAAAAGAGAAAATTACCTTTCTTTACACGCCAAGAGGCGTACTTGGGACACTCTTTCTTCATGTGCCCAGGCTTCTTGCAGAAGAAGCAAGTAGGTGTGTTCTCATCCCTTTTGACTTTCTTTAGTTGAGAAGTCCTTTCTACAACATCCTTATTATTCTTTCTCTTCCTATTCTGAGAGCTTGACGCTAAATGAGCACTTTCAGTCTTTTCTCTTTGCTGCCTTTCCTCCTCTTGCACACAGTAAGAAATCAATTCATTCAAGGTCCATTTATCTTTCTGAGTATTATAACTCACCTTGAATTGTCCAAAGTGTGTAGGAAGAGAAATCAAAACTAGATGCACGAGTAAGTCATCAGAAAACTCTAACTTTAGTGCTTTTAGTTTTGACGCGAGATTAGACATTTCCATAATGTACTCCCTTATGTTTCCTTTACCTTTGTATCTCATAGAGATAAGTTTAGCAAGAAAATTGCTTGCATCAGCTTTCTCATTACTGGTGAAATACTACTCAACGGCATCAAGGAAACCTTTAGCATTGTGGCTCTCAGAAATAGAGCCCCGAAAAACTTCTGGAACAGATTGCTTCATGATCATCAAACACATTCGGTTTGAGCGTTCCCACTTTTCAACCTTATCCTCATCCGGGTTTTCCGGATTTGGAGTGGGTTTCTCAGCCCGAAGTGCAAGATCAAGATCCATGCAGCCAAGAATTATCTCAACTGCTTCCTTCCAGGCCTTAAAGTTTGTCCCATTAAGCATAGGTATACAATTAATTTGAGCAGATAAGTTAACAGCACTAGCAACAGCAACTGTAATAGAACATAAATTTTTTTTAATTTAATTACATGCTCATAGTAAAATAAAATAAATAAAACATGCAGATTATTTCATAATAGACCCATTACAAGATATCGAGCACAACATTAATTCTTTGTCTTTGGACATACAAATTAACTTGTTAGTGGTACTCTCAATGCAACGATCAAATATTGACAATTAATTCGGTCAAATAATAGCCTTTCTTTGGACCGACTATTATTCACATGATTGTAACTTTATAATTGTCACATATTTATCATCAGAGGCATGTTATTATTTGGCCAAATTGTGTCTTCCTTTAGGATGAGCACAAATCGCATAAATAATCTCATACTAACATCTATTGTAATTTTTTAATCAAATTAATTTCTATAATAGGGATTGCTTTGGCAATATATTACATCAATTTATTTAATTAAAAATTACCAGAAAAATTAATTAATAAAAAAAAGGTCTATAATCTGCCAACATTCGCACTCAAATTTGATATAAAAAAATATCAATTTAAATTTGAACATAATATCAATCAAATTTCAAGAAAATAATTCTTACGCGAATGCCATTAAAAAAAAACGATAACGTGGAATTCAATATATATTAATTATATAATTTTCCCAAATATAATTTAATATAACAACAATGATTTTGACAAAAAAAACAAAAATTCCCACTTCTGGTGGTACTCAAAGGATCAAACACAATATTATTTTTTCACTTCCGGTGAGAAAAATATTCTTTTATTTCATTGTTGCACAATTAACTCACTTCTGGTGAGAAAATATTTCTTTATTGCATTGTTGCACAATTAACTCACTTTTGGTGAGAAAATATTCATTTATTGTATTTTTGCACAATTAACTCACTTCTGGTGAGAAAATATTTCTTTATTGCATTGTTGCACAATTAACTCACTTCTGGTGAGAAAATGTTTCTTTATTGCATTGTTGCACAATTAACTCACTTCTGGTGAGAAAATATTCCTTTATTGCATTTTTGCACAATTAACTCACTTCCGGTGAGAAAATTAAAAATTAAAAAATTTCTACATATGACAATGTTTTCAGGATCATTGCAAAATTGTTACATATACAAATTTATAACATTCACAGAAAATTATACAATTTCACAAAAATTCTCTTTAATAAAAATTTAATTTTTAATCGATCTCTTTATCCGTATAATCAATTAAACCAAATTGAAGAAAAAAAAAGACCAACACATTCAAATACACGTATTATCAATGAAAAGAAAAAAAAATTTGTAACAATACACTTTAGAACCCCATAACCTAATAACAACGGCGGCTCTGATACCACTTATTGGGATAAATTTCTTAAGCCAAATAGAAATTTTCCATTTAATAAAAACAATATGAACCATTGTCTCAGATTACAGAGTTAATGATAATAACACGTACCTGTATCCATTAACGTTGATCAAAAGGTTGCAGCGGAATAGTCTTTTGGTGCAATGATCTTCCTCAGCCAAATCACTGGATTCCTTGATGGGACTTGATGTTACTCTTCTGATGGGGAGACAGAGAGACGTGTGTTTCTGATTTGGCATATTGGGGACCATGACCATCTTTATGATTTTAAACCTATTAGGGTTCCCATTAACCCCTAACGGGCTAAATCTGGTTTCCACTTATTTGAGCCCATATCAGTTTTTCCTGTTGGCAGTCTAAAGGCTCACTAAAATTAAATCACTTTTATTGAGTCTAACTAAATGTAAATAACTAATATAAATACTACAAATAATATATGTAGCCCACAATAATTATAAGAAATAAAATTTCTAACAGATGAAGTATGAAAACTGTGGCGGGAATGGTTAAATAGCCCCATGGGTTTACAACAATTGCTAAAGGATCATTTCAACTACACTCCGACTAGCCTTGGTTTTACAATTGGTGGGGAAATTTTGCAATCTACCTGAACAACAACAACAACATGGACTATTTGGAAATATAGAAATGTGTGTTTTTAGAGGAGGCTCGTTTGATAGAGAACTTATAATGAAGGAGATTCTACAAACAATTTGGCTTTGGCTAAACTCTATACAAAAGTCATTCAATTATTCTTTCTATCAATGGTCCTTAAATCTAGGATTGTGTTTGCTTAAGACTCAAGTATAGATGATGGATATGTAGTAGTGGGATGACTCTAAAAGAGTGAGGTGATAATTGTACAACAATATTGACAAGTCATAAACAACAATAGTTGGAAAATTAAATTATGGAGGCCTTGGTTGTCTGTAGAATAGAGTCGTGGGATAATGGTTTATTACTATCACAGGGTGATCACAAAATTGAGGGTTGTAGTTTTTGGCCTTGTAGTGCCCTTGTTGGGAGACATAAAACTTGTGTGGAGAGTTTTTGTTTGGCATTTTGAATATAGGTTAGTGCTTAACATCTTATTGTATATAGGTTTGGTACCCCTTTACCCTTCAATATACTATTTATTTGTTGTCTAAAAAAATTAATTGAACTACTTAAAGTTAGCTACAATATTAATACAAAGTATTCATTGTTAAAAATAGTGACAAATTTCAAGCAAAAACTATGAATACTATGAGCACAATTAATGTTGGTATACTACCTTTAAAGTATAATACAAAAGAAATTCAGTTCCATTAAATGTAATAATAGTTTGAAAGTTATTTTTAATCAAAGTATAATACAAAAGAAATTCAGTCCAATTAAATTTAATAATGATTTGAAAGTTATGTTCGGTCAAGTTCTTAATTTTCTCTATAAATTATTTAAAATTTATTTGAGTTTGTATACCTTTTTCAGTGATATTTTAGTTAGTAATTAAGTTAGACAACCTCATACATAAAGAATAAAATAAATTAAAAAATAATAGTGACATATTTGATACTATAATATTTAATAAATTAAAAAGTAATAATTATATATTTGATGCTATAATATTTTCTTAAAATTGCGATTCAATTATAATATATTATATAAAATAATTTATTTATTTTATAATAGTTATTTTAAAATGACATTAAAATAATTTTAATTAGTTAATATTAAAAAAAATTACACTAAAATGGACACTTTTATCAAATTAAAAAAATAATTCCGGTTTTCAATAAAAAATAACTATGCATGTACAAATATACACTTCAATTTTCTCATCAATGACTAGAATTGATATGCTTTAATGGCTAGAATTGATATATTTTAAATTTATTATTAAATACACCCTCGTGCAACTCGAGAACTTCCAACGTGATATAAATATTGAGATCAATTTTATCGTACTCTGGTGTCAGCAATACGAATTGAAATTATTATTATAAATAGAAATAATTGTATTTAGAGGAATCCAACGTGCCACAATCCTACAACAGTACAAATGAAGTAATGAACCCATAAAGGAACGCCGGTTTAAGTATATCTATATTAGTCACCAACAAATCGATCGATGGTTCAATTATCACCAATTTAAAATTAACTAATCATTAATTTCAATAAAATAGATTTCCATTTAATTATACCATTTCTTATTTCTTACCAAATCAAGTTCATGTTCTTAAATTAATAAGGGCTCTTCTCAAAATTTCTTTATATCTAAAAATATGTTAAGCTTTTTATTATACCATTTCTTAGCCTACTATATATCCTTTTTACTTCTATTAACTTGTTTATTTTAAGTCAAATTCACATAGTACATATTTACGTTCAAAGATCAATTTTTCTCGACATCAAATCAAACATACACTTCATAATATACTTTTTTTCGATAGCTGGCCTCAAGATTTAACGTGACTGCACACACAAGACAGGATTCGAACCCCTGACCTTGCTTAAACGTGGATCAGCCCCTACCACTAAACCACACGCTTGAAGTTAGATATAGATAATATAATAAAAAGGTTAATCGTTGAAAAACGTTATTAACATTTGTTATTATAATCGTCACGTTGCGCATGTGTAAATTAAATGCATATAAAGGTGGAACGTCTACTTCAGCATAAAAGTCTAATAAAAACAAGGGATTAGGCGATTTTGGGCAATGGATATCACTTTCTGAAACCTAAAGATAAAATATAGAAATATAGAATTGAGTCAAGTGACAGTGACCCGTATATCCTTGCACCGAGATCGCCGGCAGTTCAGGCCAAAAGAAGAAAAACATTCAGGCTCACCAATTGCATGGAGATGATAATTTAAATAACAACAGTAGGGGCAGTAGGGCTGATATGTGTTTAAAAGTAAAGAAAATGTAAAGGCACGAGGGATTCCTACACTAAAAGAAATCATTATATGTAGTAGTAAACATTAAATTACTAGAATATATAAAATTAAAGAATGAAATATTATATTATACATATATATATATATATATATATATATATATATATATATATATATATATAAGTGAATATAAAAGTAGAACATTTGTATTAGTATAAATAAATTATATACATGTATATAATAATCTCAAAATAATACTATCTCCTATTATCGGTCAGGTACAATTATACAAGTTACATTTGGTAACATTGACACTAACAAAAGTTCACATCACTTGCTAGTGACCACTTCTCAAACCAAGTCTTGGTCTTCTTTCATACAATATATGACATCACAGTTCAAACTACTACAAAAACAGAAGTATAAACTAGAGCTTGCAAACATGTAAATATGGAAAACGATTCTATATCATACAACATCATACTTTAAACACATATTTCATCCAAACTATGTCACACAAGACATCCAATAATACATATGAATAAACCACAATAGACATTATATACAAAACACCTCAACTAATGCATAATAACACATTCACCTATGTAGATTTTCTAACAACATGAGTAGTATAAGTGACTCTACCTTACTGAACCAACCCAATTATTTTTGCACTTGAAACGTTGGCTTGATCACAACAAAATAGGATAAAAATCCCTCCTCTGGTTTATCAAGTTTTATTACTTACGCTAGGAAAGTCCAGTTCTACCATTAGGAATAACACAGTTGGGTATAGGCTTACCACGACCTTGCATTACCAAGTCACATATAGAATTTTCCCATTGATAATCCTCATGGAGCCATGCAACCTTTCTAGGTATTTGGTTAATGATTGTAATCTTCGACCTCCTACCTTACTCAACAATTAACTAAAGACGTAGAGGAGACATCAAAACACCTCAAAACCCACTTTAAGAGACACACCTACTCAAAGAGGGTTTTCCAACAATGGCCTACTTGAGCACCACTCCAAAGATTCCCTCTGTGGGATCTTCAATTTTCAAAAACAATTTTCTCTCCTCAAGTCCTAAGTTAGCTAACATGTGTTAATGCCATATCACATTTTCAGCATCCACACCTCACCATACATCATCTATATACATCACATCCAGTTAATATATATAGATCAACAATATCATACATACATACATATGTTCATTGCCATCCAACACCATATAAACATCTACATATGTCATGTCTAATCAACATATATAGAACTATAGTTTCTATAACACTATCATCTGATAACTTTATTGTTTGATTTGATAGTTGCTGTTGAGAGTTTTAGGGCTGAGAAACCCCGAGAGCACGTTTATCTTTGGATGATTAGACCAAACATAAGTGGAGCCAACTTAGGAAAGGTATAAAAGGAAGAGTTTTCAAAAGGAAACTCATAATTCATGTTTTCTAAAACTCAAGATAGAAGTCAGAGAGTTGGAATCCTCCTTTTCTTCCTTTCTCAACTAATTCTAGTTTGGGCGGTGAAGATTGGAGTTCCCGAGGTTGGAGCTCAAGTGGAAGTATAGAGTCATCTTCTTCTTCTCTTCCTTGCGGACCTTCTCTAAGAAGGCAAGGAAAGTTGTGATTTGGATTCTTGAGTATGTTGTGAGGTTGAAATGTTGAATATGATTTGATTCTTAAGTTGATAAGCATATTGGATGGTAAACATGGTGAAGTTAAGAGAGTTCTTTTGTAACTTGAAGTGGTGTAAGAGAAATGGGGTGAATTCTTGATAGATGTTTGTTGCATGTTGTTTCTGATAGTGTAGTTGAGTTGTATATGTTATCTATATGTTGTTTATACCATTACATGTTGCTAGGTTTGTTGAATTTCAGGTAGATTGGGAAAAATTGGATTTTGCAGAAGTGCAGAAATTGATATCGTGTTGGGCATGCCTACCTATCATCTAGGCATCTCGAGTCCAATGTAATGTACCTCACTTCCGACGCCATTGAGGTAGGAAAGTCTTTGCTTCGCTCACACCCGATGTCATCCAAATTGCGCCCGGCGTAGTCGAGGTGGAGACCTTCCCTTGGGAACTCATACCTGACATGACAAAACCCATGTTTAACCTTATATTAGGCAAAAAGCTTCTACTTGACTCTTGCATGGTGTCACCTCAATGGTGCTCGACTTCCTTTAGGTAAGGAGTCCTTGTCTTGATTACGCTTGGCACCATCCAACTATGGTCTAGCGTCACCAAGTTAGAGACCTTCTGACGCTATCATGCTTGACACCATTCAAATCACCTTTAACATCATCCCAACCTGAGATGAGTCTCTCTCTACACACTTAGTGTGAGTAAGACAAAGCCATCTAGTTAAAGCTGCACCTTGTGCCACAAAGGCACACACAATGTGATACTAGAAATATGCAATTGTAGACTTCAAATAGACATACAATGCATCCAAATCCACATACTAACCATGTACAACTCAAAATCATCAAGAAACAACACATGCAAGTCAATTTGCATCATTCACCAAAATTATCCTTATGAGTTCAAAACACCAAGAACTCAACGCGCATTAAAATCTCACCTTAGATTTTGCCAAACAAACAAGAATTTTACACAATCTCAGGCACATACAACCCAACAACTCAACAAGAATTGAGTCTAGCTTCCCTTACATCAATTCCTAGCCACCTAGAAGAAGAAATGAAAGAGGAAGAGAAGAACTTTGCACGTGCACCAATCCTCAACTCCTATGTCTTTAGATCATCACCCTGAGGATCAACAAGAGCCTCTCCCGCCTCTAGGGAATCTAGAAAAAAGAGAGGAAGTATAAAAAATCTAGAGCTTCTTACTCTACTTTTTCTCTCTAAGGTCTCTAAGAAATTGAGTTTATGAAGCTCAACTCGTAGAAGAAACCTTATACACCTTTCCTCTCAAGGTCAATTGGACCTTTAACCAAAGACTCTCATAATTCACCCAATTCACCTAGGTACAATGTTATGAAAAATATAGTTATGATAATAGGATTTGATAGGAAAATACAAAAAAAAAAAGATAAATAGTAAGTATTATTGATGGAATGTTTATAATTAAATAGTTGGAATACAAAGGTGTAAGTTTTTACCCAATTCACTTAGGTACAATGTTATGAAAAATATAATTATGATAATAGGATTTGGTAGGAACATAGATAAAGATAAATAATAATAAGTATTATTGATGAAATGTTTATAATTAAATAGTTGGAATACAACATGTGTAAGTTTAAAAATTTATACCAAATTTTATACTTTTAATAACTTTTTATATAATATAAATTTAACCGATTCAATCGTTATATTATATTATATTATATTCAAAATTATATATATCAAATTTGACATGATTTAAATTTTTTTAAATATTTAAGTTAAAATAAATATTTACACATGTTTTAAATATTATATTATATGTTCCAAAAATAATATAATAAAATATTAAATAATTTTATGATCATATATATAATATTACATTATATTCAAAATCGATTAGATTTATATTAAAAAAAATATTTGAAATATAAGATTTAGAATTATAGTTGATGTTAACAGATAGTCTCTAATAACTTAAAAGATAATATTGAAATATTATTATTCTATGTGCACATGTTTTTATATGTGGGAGTGGTTACGAAGGTTCTTTTCCCACTATATACGCGAGGGAGTGTTCAGTGAGTCTGTGAGAAGGTTTTGAGAATGGTTTGGCTCTTGTCTGGAGGGACTAAGAACAAGAACATGGACTTTTCAACTATCATAACTTTTCTACTCTTGTTAATGCCTGCACTCTCTTCATCCCAAAATATTGGAAACATCCCTCGAACTAATCGTAAGATCTTGCCCAAACAAGAAGACATAACCTCTTATGCTGTCATCTTTGATGCTGGTAGCACTGGGAGTCGTGTTCATGTCTACCATTTTGACCAGAACTTAGAACTCCTTCACATTGGCAACGATCTCGAGTTTTACAAAAAGGTGATGGCCTATGATTTTGCTTCATAAGTTATATATATACCTTTTTTAATCCATTAATTCATATAAGTTATAGTAATTAATTAATTAATCATTTTATTCTTAATTAACTACTTGCTGGTTCTTCTTTATGGTGGATATGTAGGTTACACCAGGTTTAAGTTCATATGCTAGTGATCCTGAAGAAGCCGCAGAATCTCTGGTTCCACTTTTAGAGGCAGCTGAAAATGTTGTCCCTGTGGAGCTGCACCCCAAGACACCCCTTAAACTTGGGGTTAGTGTTTCTTTTTCTTCTCTATGAATTGTCACTTATTTGTGCATCTTTAATACAAAAACTCAATTTAGGTCCTTTATTAACTGTTACATAATATTTAGATACACCCAATACTCCACTCTAGTATTTTCAGTACGTCTTTTTATTACTTCACTGATGCAAAAATTATCATTTTGACTAAGAAAATTGTTTATTTTTAATTTTTAAGCAAACCTGGTGAGAGTTGCTTAATATAATATTTTCGGTGCTTAACTTTAAGAACGTATATATATAAGAATTTCATTGAAAATGCACAAAGTGATACTTTTTTATGGTGTGAACTGTGAACTGCTTATGCAGGCAACAGCAGGTTTAAGGCTTTTAGATGGGGATGCTTCCGAAAAAATATTGCAAGCGGTAACCATGAGTTTAATTTTCTAGCTCATCTTGTTAACTAGGCTTTCAACGTCTTAAGTGTTCGTTTTCTTATATTTTAGGTTACGGATCTGTTCAAGAACCGAAGTACACTAAACGTTCAATCTGATGCGGTAGCCATTATTGATGGCACCCAAGAAGGTTCTTATCTATGGGTATGACATTTCTTTATGTTCCTAATCAATTAACTTTATTCATTTTCCTCTTAAAAAAAAAAGTTCATTCATTTTATTGCAAGTCTCGCTTTCCTTTTTTCGACGAAAATATATATTAAAGTAAGTACGAAAGGCTTACCTGAAAGCAAAATTAACATTTTCTAATACAATTGATTGGACTCACACACCCCAATTCAACACCCACCCTTGGACTGTGATCTTGCTTTAACAAGAGCTAAGATACCAATCTAAACGAAAGAAACTCCCTTCAAATAATAATCTTATTATTTATATTCGGATAGACCATGTAATGGCATGTCTAAAATTTGTAAACTTTTTATCTTTAAGAAAAGCTATCTTGTTGAAAGAAATGATTTTGATCGTCAAATGTCGAAAAATAAAAAGAAAAAAAAAGTCCACCGCTAGTTGGGATAAAGAAAAGTTAAGAATTTATAAATTGAGTTATTGTGTCTAATTATGTATAGAAAAAAAATTTCAACTCTCACCTGTAGACACCAAATAAATGGTAAAGCAACCAAAAATTCCTAAACAGTGAACAGCATTGACCCCCATGATTCAGCTCAGCTTGCAAATAGGAGAAAGTAGATTTAATTAACATAAAATATATGTTGGAACTATTCCTTCCATCCCTACTCATTGCGTATATTTTTATATATTAACATAAAAAAGACACTTTGTACCGTTGTGTAATTTTATAAAAAAAAAATAAGAATAAATGATTAATAATAAATTTTTGAGTAAATATAATTATAGGAGTGTTTTGAAAAAGGTTGAGAAAGAAAGAATAATATGATATGTAAATATATATAAAGATAAATGGTTCAAAAAATATATGCAATAAATAAAATAATCACTTTTATTAATTGTATAGATAAACCTTAGGATTCTTGTTACCAAGTTACTAACTCTACCATCGAAATATCTTGCTACACAAGAGTTAATATCTTTGCCCACAAACAAATTTTGCCTCTCTACTTTCATTTCCAACATCACTTCTTATGCTCTCCCATATAAGTAACACGTGCTCTTATCACAGAAAATATAATCTTGGAAATGAATCCTTAGGGTAAAATTGCCAAAATGGTAATCATGCCAAATCTTTACCTGTGCCCCATTTCCACCGCACATAAGTATACATAAAGGAGGAACAAATTAAAGAAACTCCTCCAATAGCCCACCAAATAAAAAATGAATTTTGGCATCTATATGAAATCACGTGATCCAAAGGATCATATATATATATATATATATATATATATATATATATATATATATATATATATATATATATATATATATATATATAAGATAAACTTAGACCAAAAAACTTCTGAATCTATCCAAAACCATCACTTCCACTTTGCCAAGATCCTTTCTCAAAAATTTTCTTTTTTGTTTTTAAAATTTGTTTGCCTGATCTTGAACATATTTGAAAGTGTTTGCTTCAACACAGATTTTTGTTTTCTAAAATTTTTTATCCTACCCACTTAAAGAAAACACTTGGTAAAAACATGTGATATATCTCATGACCGTTTAACCATACTATATTTTCTTATCAATATCTTTCAAATTACAAAATGATATTAATTTTTGAGAAATTATATTATATAGTAACACCTTCTGAAAAGTATCTTACAAAGTTTTTATTTTTCTTAAGGATGAACATATTTTATTTTTGAGTTGATACATTCATAAATTCTGATTACATTGTTACAATTTCTTATATTTATTATAAAATTATATAGAAATTTATTGTTAGAATTTAAAAAAAAAATAGTTATAAATAAAAAGAGATGAGAAAAAATAAAAATTTAAGATATACAATGATAAATGTGATAAAGAAAGACCGGGAAAAATGTTAATAACAATATAAAAATTGTATTTTGTATAAAATACTATGTGAATAATATAATTCTATATATATAGCTGTGGGTGATAAAGAAATAAAATCAAAAACATAGTTAACAAAAAAGAAACCCATCATAGCACAAGATAATATGTCAGAGTAGTTGTCATTAAATAAATAAATAAATAAAAGGTGTTTACTCTTGATGTAACCATACACTAATAATCCCATGGCCAGAAAACACCGCCACAAAAGACTAAAGAAGGCTGCTATTTTATACTCGTAAGGGCCCATGATCCATCCACCATGCATTTAAAAATTTGTAACCCTATAATTGAATAATAAAAAATAAAATAATATTAATTATCTAGTCATTATAAGATATATATTACAATATTTGTCATACCATCTGACATTTTTACAATTCATTTCTTTTATTATATCTCTTCATCTGTTAATTAAGAAGAGTAATGATATTCACTCGCCTAAATGAGTGGATTGGGAGAGGAATTAGGAGATAGATAAAAAAAAAAAAAAGATAAAAAAAAAAGAAAGAAAGAAAGAAAGAGAAGTGATATATAGGTGACGTAATGGAAAAAAGAAGAAAGAAATAAAGAATAAAAAGAAGTGAAAGTAAGATAGAAGAGAAAATGAATGTATGAATGATAATTTTTCAATAAAGAAATAATGATTTTTTATTTTTTGTTTTTGGGTATTCTTTGGACTGTATTTGAATGGTGTAGCCGTATTTTGACACTAATTATCTTTCATCTTTATCAATTCTAGTTGACAATTAACTATCTATTGGGGAAGTTGGGAAAAAAGTTTACCAAGACAGTGGGAGTAGTTGATCTTGGAGGTGGATCAGTTCAAATGGCATATGCGGTTTCAAGGAACACAGCGAAAAATGCCCCAAAAGTACCTGATGGGGAGGAGCCATACATAAAGAAACTAGTAGTCAAGGGAAAGAAATACGATCTCTATGTTCACAGGTTTCTTGTCTAATTCTTCATACCTACACACACATGGGATTATTAAGTTTGGATTTACATGCTTTTAAAGCAATTACTTTTAAATTCTAGATGAATATATATAAGTGACAAATGTCATGGTTAATATATAGTTGTTAACATCTTTTTCAGTTACTTGCACTATGGTAAAGAAGCAGCTCGTGCTGAGATTTTGAAGGTCACTGATGGTTATGCTAACCCTTGCGTTTTAGATGGCTATTATGGTAAACATATTGTTTTGGATCGATGCATATATATTTAGAATAATACTACCACCATCATTGCTATTCATAAAACCCTTTTCAAAACATTTCTTGTACTATTTTATAAGTTCATTTCTAATATTTTAGATGCACAAATTAAATTATTGTTTTCTTAAAGTACCTTTAGTCAATTATTCTCACTCCAAACATTAATTTTTTAAATTTTTTATCTATATAAAAAAATTACAAAGACAATATGATGAGGATTCAACTTATGTCCTTGTACATTTACCTCAATTATTTTCTCTCAATCACTAAAATTAATTACTTAAGTGAGAAATAATTTAGAGAGATAAATAATTTTAAAAAAAAAATATATAGTTAAGAGTACTTTTGATAGAATAATACACATTATTGACAAATTTAATATAATTAATTACATTAACTATTTTCTTAAAGGTGCAAATTAATTAAAATGGTTTTATAAATAATGATAAAAAAAAGTATATTTTACGGAGATGTATGGGTGTATATGTGTGTTAATTAATAGATATCTATAGATATGATAGATAATATATGGTGACAAAATGTGAAATTATTGTGAGTATTCATGTATATATCTTTGTTGAAGGAAGTGTATAACATGCCAATATATGACAAGTGAAGTGTTTGTTTTTGGTTCTTTAAAGGGACCTACACATATTCAGGAGCGGAGTATGCATTGTTCCCTCCGATTTCTGGATCTAGCTATGAAAAATGCAGAGAGATAGTTTTGGAAGCTCTGAAAGTGAACGAGCCATGTTCTCATCCAAATTGCACATTTGGTGGGATATGGGATGGTGGAAGAGGAAGTGGACAGAGAACTCTCTATGCTACTTCATCTTTCTTTTACCTAGCCCAAGATGTAATAACTACATAATATTTTAGTTAATCATTGCATAAGCTTCTAATTTTGACTCTATTCCTCAGGCCATGTTAATTAGATTATTTTTCTATTATAGGTTGGTATCATTGATGCAAACGCACCCAGTGGCATAGTTCGTCCAGCAGATTTTGAAAGTGTGGCTAAGCGAGCTTGTCGATTAGCATTTGAAGATGTCAAATCCGTTTATCCACTTCTTACTCAGGACAAACTTCCATATGTGTGCATCGATAGTGCATATCAATATGCGTTGCTTGTTGATGGATTTGGTAGGTTTTTTGCACTATTATATAAATGTTTCTATTTGATAGTATAAGAGTTTAAATCTAAAAATGTGTGCATATTACGCAAACCTAACCCCTATTATGAGAATTGAATTGAAGTTGATATACGTTGGAATTAATTAATATTGTGTGTGTATATATATGTTTTTAATTGTTTTTCCATTTGTTTGTAGGCCTAGATCCTTTGCAAGAGATTACAGTGGCACTTGAAATTGAATATCAGGATGCTGTTGTGGAAGCAGCATGGCCTCTTGGCACTGCCATAGAAGCCATATCTTCTTTGCCTAAATTTGAACGGTTGATGTATTTTATTTAAGCTTCCTGCACAGAGAAGCTAAACTATTTTAGTGCTAAATGACTACTTTAGTCGAAATAAATAAAACCTTATTTTCACTTTCACTTTCTAACAACAATAAAAATAAAAATAACAATAATAATAATGGATTTTGCTCTTGTAATGTTTGAACAACTCGACAATTCAAACTACAAATTTGTTTTAAATTTTAGATTGTATCGGTGTTTGATGTTTGAGTTAAACATGGTCATGCTCATCTAGGACATGAATTTTGGATGAAGGAAACTCTCATGGCCTCCTTTTCCCTTTTCCCTTTTTTTTTTTTTTTTTTTTTTATCTTTTCTCAATCTTAGGCACACAAACAAGTCATATACCATATAATGTCACAAATCCTCACTCAACTCTCTCAATCGTGCAAGGAATCATGATAATCAACTTAGAAGTGTAGAACCCCTTTCATATCTCTTTCTTTCTTCTAAGTCACAATTCATGAAACACCTGGTGCACTCATCATGTATCTATTAGACTATTGTTATTGAACTTGTTAATGGGTATTTTTTTCGTGGGCCTTGCTCCCTCCCTTGTTAATCAAGCCCATTACATTTTATTACTTATCTACTATTATAATTTTAACAAGACTTATTTTAATTAATTAGATGTTACACAATACATGCTTAAACAAACTTTGAATAACACATTTCTAAATCATAGAAATAACATTGCAATTCAAAAGTTCTCGACCTTTTGTCAGTTTTATTCCTTTGACTTGTTCTAATGGGTGATTATAACCCATCTTTTGCAATATAATTTCATCTCCATCACTATTCATGAAGCCAAAGCTTTAAATTAGAGGGTCAATTGAAAAAATAATTTTATTATATATATATATATGTGTGAATTTATAATAAAAATGGTTTTCATAGAAAAAAACTAGTTAAGAAAAATTCTATTAATTATGTTATTAAAATATAATAAATTATATTACTCACTATATTATCTTTTATATTAATCATGTTTATCCATAGTTAACAAAATGTCATATGCAGTTAAGAAAGAAACATAATTTCATAAACAATGTAAAAAAAAAAAAGGGAAAAAACCATAAATAAAAAAAAACAAACATACACAAATAATAGTGTTCTGAAAAGAAAATACTTGTCGGTATATATATATATATATATATATATATATATATATATATATATATATATATATATATATATGAAATTTTAAGCCGTTATTTACTTATATAGGATGTCTAAGTTTGCTTTATTGACAAAAAAAAAAAAGAGTCTTCAACTATCAAATTAATTATAATCAAATAAATATAAAAAAAATTAAAAAAAATGATACTAAAATATTTTCCTAAAAAATATAATTATATTTACAATGAAGAGTATAATGAAGAGAATAAAATATTTATCTAAAATGAAAAAGGATAATTATTATAAAAATAAATTATTTTATAAAAAAAATAAAAGCGGAAACTAAATGAAATTATCACATTTATTATTACTATAGATATTAAACTCTCAGATAAATTATACCTATATAATAAATTACTAAATACATTATAAATTAATAAAAAAAATCAGAGGCCATGTAAATGTGTCTCTGCCCATAATATTATATTGGTATCAGAGCCTAAACTCGTAAAACTGAGACCATAATACTATTTTAGAGGACAGAGTGAGTAGAAGAGAGACTTTACTACCATGAAAAATCCTACCTCAGAAACTCAACTCGCCTTTCTAAATACCTCCCTATCCTTACCCAATCATGTCTCTAGAACCTTGCCCCAAAAATCGAAAATCTAGTTGAATTCTCTTATATCCCTGAGGATGCTCAGATTTCTGAGAGCACTGCCCCTCTTCTGAGTCCATATAATATCTTCAAACGCCAAAGATCTACTCTAAGATCTATTAGGCAGTTGGTGAGAACCACACGTCCACATGAAAAAGAATATGTTCAATCTTCTAAGATGGAACAGTGTTCTTTAATGGCTACTTCTGAAGAACAGTATGTTACCATTGAAATTCCTAGAGAACTCATCCAACACTAGAGAACTAATGGCTACACCCACCTTCACTATGGGACCATCAGGTTGATGCTTACCCTTCACGGGAGACGAGGACTTCCTGTCTCGTCAAGAATTTCCTTGTTAGACACTAGCTACCTTCACTATGAGAATGCTGTGATAGGTACGGTCTTGACTACACTCCATGCTGGAAGTGTCGTCCTAACATTGTTCCCCAATTACAATGTTAGTTTAAGAGACCCCATTGTACCAGAAAGATTAAAGGTCCAAGTCCAGATAACCGGAGCTGCCCAGACCTCCGATGTTGTTTGTGCTACTCTTCATTATCAGATCATATATAGGCTACAGACTCATGCAGTCAACCTGGCCTTACCTAGCATCAATGATAGCGCCTTATTTGTTCTTGCAAACCAGGCAGAAGAAAGCCCTTCGATCGTCCAGGTTCCTAGAAACATTTCTAGGGAACAATTGAAGGAGCTCATCCCATTACAATGGGTGACAAATTATGAGAATCTCCATAAGCACCATGGAAAGCCAATTCAGACGGACCAAGCAACTTTCAGAAGATCCATTGACGGAACGGTCAGAACAATCTTCCAACAACCTGAGAAACCCTCAGGTCCAATTTTCCAAACCATGATGTTAGAACCATTTGTCAAAGAAAGAAGAATACCCATCGACTCTGTTTATGCCGATGGAAGGATAGTCTACACTGACCGTATCAATGGCCATTTTATCTGGGATGTCAACCCAGAGATGTGTGACCCCGAATGTGATTGCTGGATGCACTCGGGAGACACCAGTGAGGAAGAAGACAGTGAATCAGATAGTGACAGTGATGATGAATGGGATACACCCTGTAAGTCACCACCTCAACCTAACATAAGGTCAGATTCACAAAACAGGCCTTCTCTCAACAGACGGCCCAATCAACAAAGCAGATCTTCCTTTAATATGATTTCACTAAGGTGTTCAGACGAGGTGAAAAGGTTTTCCCCTCCAACACCTAAACCAACACCATGTTTCATGTTTTCTGAAGCAAACAAAGATATAGAATTTCCTCCTTTGGAAAGAAAAATAAATCTCAATACGAGGTATTCTACCAAACCCACCATCATTCCTTCTGAGATTGGTACTGACGGAAAACCAAAAGTACTAAGTCAAGCTGAAGAAGTTCTCAATTGGCAAACAGAAAATGCCCAAGCACAGAACTCTCTGCTGAAAAGGATTGATGACAACATTACAAAAATATCAAGCAGTATACAAAAGTCAGACGACAAGCTGGAATATCTCTCATCCAAGATGAAGACATATTACCAGAAATTAACTGCTGACATTTCCAGGCTAGAAAGTGAAATAAGAAACACTCCTTTTGGAGCAGTAATAAGCAAAAAGGATAGAGAAATCAGGAGTCTAAAGGCTCAACTCTTCCAACTGGAAGAACAGATAGAACAAAAGAAGGCTTTGGAGCCTCATCCAGTTTCTGTGGATCCTTACGCATTTTTGCACCCTCCTGCACCAGTGTCTCATTCTCTGTTCAAAGCACCATTTGTCTCATGGTCTAAACCGGAAAGACCACATTACAATATTCCCACTGCCTCTGCAAATTGGCAATGGCGAAAGACAGAATCTAGTTCAAGGAAAATCTCCAAATCAATAGAAGACGACTCCAAGTCTTCTCAATCTACCCCAACGTCATCTCCAAAAAGGCATGATTCCGGAAAGGGTCATTATTTCCAAGACTCTCAAGACCCTTATTCTCAGATGATGATCAAAAAAGAAGAACAACTTGCTATTTTAGGAACCTCTGAAGGTTCCAAATCAGAGGACGATCTTCTCACAGATCTATCTGATGAAGATTCCATTACTACAGCTTCATCAAAAGCACATTTGGCAGATCTCTCTATTTTAATGGCATCATCTACCAGACAAGATCCTATTTATGAATCACCTAACGAAAGTCCCATACAAAGCCCCAAAAATGGGGCCACCAAGCCAACTAGAGGACCTTGGTGCACTCTTGATGATGTTGATCCAAGCCAATGGAGATCCTGGCTGATTGAATTTGGAGCTTGGCTAGACACTAGATTCATGAAAGGAGATACTGAATCCTACAAGATCATTGAAGAATTTGGATGTAGGATGACTGGAATCCTAAAAGAATGGTATGCCAACCTAGGTCCAGTTGGTCAGAACACATTTCATGAACTAGGAAATACAGCTGCAGTCCTAGGAGCACTGCATGAAGAATTCATAGGAGATGGATCTCTCACGGACAGAAAAATCAGACAAGAATTCTTCGAGATGAAGTGTTGTTCACTTAAGATGAAAGACCTTGATAAGCATTATCTCAGAATGCTTAAAAGGTTCTATCTTCTTAACGGTCTTAATGATCCAAGCTTGAAAAGCACTTATGTCAGTTCACTCCCTATAGAAATTCAGCCAGAACTAGCCAGAATGGCTGCTGCTATGAATAAAGACTTCACATGCCTAACAATGGGTCGAATCCATCAGATGACCCAAGAGGCTGTAGATAAGCTTTGCCGACAACATGAATACTTCTCAAACATGTTAAAAGATAAAGGAAAGTATGCCAAAGCTTGCAGAAAAACCTTCTTGGAGATTAAGTGCAAAGACAAAGACCTATGCCACTGTCCAAAAAACAAATTCAAAGGCAAGAATTTCAAATCTCGTTTCAAGAAGAAGAAGTATAAAAAACCATATAGGTTTTTTAAGAAAAAGGAGACTCGGGGGAAAAAACCAGGACAAAGATGTTACATCTGTGGGAAAAAGGGATATTTTGCTAGGTCCTGCCCAAACAAAGTTCAAAAAGCCATAAAGATGATTACATCTTTGCATTTAAATGACCGAGATGAAGTAGAATCTCTCTACTCAGAATAAAGCTCTGCAGATGAAGATACTGCCTTTGCTCTACAAGATTCTTTCTCAGATGACTCTAGCAGTGATACAGATAGTCAAGAGGAAGAACCAGTTCCTATCTTCGCTGTCGATCAATTTGATAGTATGACAACTGTTGTTCCTTCACACCCCAATGTGGAGATTGAAATCCTACCATCTAAATATGAAAAGCCTATCAAAGTCATAGGTTTTCTTGATACAGGAGCATCAAAGACAATGATGAACCCAGAAATCTTGCCTCCTCATTTATGGAGAAAGGAAGATACCTTCTTTATAGTTGCTGATGGAAAAACCTTCAAAACAGAGGTTATTTCCCGAGCACCAATAGGTATTCGTCTCTTTAGAGACTGCATGATTTGGTCTAAAGTTGTTGGAACCCGGTTACCCAACAAAGATATTCTTATAGGAATGGATGTATTCAGTCAAGCGCATAAACTACACATCCATCCAACAGGACTCAGATTCAAAGGAGAATTCAAGACCTTTGCAGCAAGCTATATTCTCTTTTTGAAGCTCCACCAGAATTAGAAGAAATCAAGATACAGTTGAAGTCTTTATGTTCAGATAACCACAAAGATTTCACTCATCCAAATCCACTTTGGAAGAATCCTGATTTCTTTGTACAATTACCATTCAAGCTGAATGAGGATGTAAATCCGACAAAAGCATCCCATCCAGGCATGTCTCCATCTGATCTTAAGCTAGCCAAACAAGAGTGTCAAGAATTGCTCAGACAAGGTCTCATTGAGCATACTACATCAAACTGGGCGTGTCACGCTTTCTATGTAGAAAAAAGATCAGAACGACTCAGAGGGAAAAAGAGATTAGTTGTTGACTACAAACCCCTCAACCATTTCTTGAAAGATGACAAGTTTCCTTTACCCAAGACTTCCACTCTGCCTATCTTGCTAAAAGAATCAAAAATCTTCTCCAAGTTTGATCTCAAATTCGGATTCTGGCAATTAGGAGTTGAACCTAGCGAAAGACACAAGACAGCCTTCTGCATACCCAATGCACAGTATCAATGGACTGTTCTACCTTTCGGCTTGAAGGTAGCACCTTCATTGTTTCAAAAAGCAATAACAAAAATCCTTGAACCTCTCCTAGACAATGCTATTATCTACATAGATGATATCCTCTTATTTTCCAAAGACATGGAGAGTCACAAGAAGCTTTTGAGCCAATTCCTAGAAAGAGCAAATCTGTATGGGATAATGTTCTCAGAAAAGAAGATACAGTTAGCACAGCAAGAAATTGACTTCTTGGGAATGAAGTTCTCTCAGGGGACATATCAACCTCAACCCCATATTGCTAAAGAATTACTCAATTTTCCTGAAGACAATCTAACTATCAAACAGATCCAACAATTCCTTGGAATCATAAACTAAATTCGGGATTTCATTCCCAAAGTTGTGAGATACACCAGTCCTCTCTCAAAAATGCTGAAGAAAGATCCTCCTCCATGGGGACCAAAACAAACCAAGGCTGTTCAAGAAATAAAAAAGATCGCACAGGATCCTCCTGCGTTAAAAATCCTAGGAGATGGAAAAAGAATTCTCCACACTGATGCAAGTGATCATTACTGGGGTGCAGTCCTCATTGAAGAAGTGCAAGGAAAGAAATTCTATTGTGGACATGCTAGTGGACAATTCAAGGAAGCAGAAAAGCATTACCACACTACCTACAAGGAAGCACTGGCTGTAAAGAATGGAATCAAGAAATTTGATTTCCATTTGCAAGGACATCATTTTGAAGTCCAAATGGATAATTCTTCATTCCCCAAAATTCTGGATTTCAAGAACAAGTTACCACCTGAACCTCAGATTCTAAGATTGAAAGACTGGTTTTCCAGGTATGATTTTATTGTTAAACATATCAAGGGAAAACACAACCTCATTTGTGACACCCTTACTACCCCAACATATATATATTGTAATAATAAAAACTTATAAATAAATTTTTCAATTTCGATAAAAAGGTTCACATGAGAATCTTAAAAATTATCCTTCAATAACCACAATAACAAAAAAATGAAACGCAAGAGTTTTCAAATTATTTTCAAAATAATATTTACAATAAAAACCTATGTTCTAAAAATCCTTTTTGCCCCGATGTCACAATATCAGAGCATCCCGACAATTCAACCGTTGGCATTCTAGATACCACTCGTAGCCAGATCTTCCTCACCTTAAATATCCACAAATCGCACGGTGAGAAAAGAAAACATCTATATATATAGCACATAAGAAAACACAATATATTATTTAATATTCGTAAATATTTTCAACATATCGTATTTCAATCAATCATGCATTGTCATCACGTCATAATTCTCAATCAAACCAATCATCACAAATCTTGCACTTCACACTATGCCAAGGTCACGCTACCCATTTAACAATCCCGGGCCGTGCTCACCCCTGATATAACACTGTGCCAAGGTCACGTTATCCCTATCCTAGGGCCGTGCTCACCCCTGACATGTTAACCAAGGTCACGATACCCACGTAACAATCCAGAGCCGTGCTCACCCCTGATATAACATTGTGTCAAGGTCACGTTACCCCTAATCTAGGGCCGTGCTCACCCCTGACATGTTAACCAAGGTCACGATACTCATGTAACAATCTCAGGTCGTGCTCACCCCTGGTCATAGGTGTGAAGAACCACAACCACATCTCATTCACATTCCACACAACATCTCATAATTCAATTTCATACATATATCAGATATGTCCAAAATAATGGGTTTCACACGTATCAAGTAATTCACATTTAAATCATCAATTTTTATCAAATATATAATAATGACATTCATAAATTAATATAATAAACAACGGAATTACCACAATTTAATATAATTTCAACATAAACAGTAAAACCCCTAATTGTTCCAAAACCTAGCTCACAGGCACTTTTCTACGATTTTGTTCTCTCTCCCAGATCATCATTCTTACGATTTAAATATATATTTCTAATCCTCAACACATACGGAATCTAATGGTATAATTAATTCCTCAAACAGAAATAATCCAATTTTTCCAAAACCTAACCTACAGGCACTTTTCTATAATTTCGTTCTCTCTCCTAGAGCATCATTTTTACAAACAAATTATATATTTATTGTCCTAAATATATACAGAATCAAATAATGCCAATAATTCTTCAATCAAAAATATTTCTAAAATTGCTCATAATTCTAAGGGGTTCTTTCTCTACCCAATTCCCTCATGTAACTCTATATATAAATAATTCCCTTTTCTCCGTACCTGGATATGAAGAAGCTGAATCTAGACTAGATCTAGTTGATCTCCCTCGCTGGGTTCCCCTCGGTCTGAAGCAGAAAGTAGAGGAAAGAAGAGAGAGCAGAAGAAAAGAAATCAGAAATGAGAGGCGTGCTTTTTGGGAGTGGCAAACAACTCTATTTATAGGCTTTTTACGCCGGAACGACCCGTTCCAAATTCGGAACGTCCCGTTCCGGACCCTTAAAACGTGGCCCAAAATCACATCCAGAACGGCCCGTTCTGGTGTGCATTAATTACCCACAACGGTCACGCCCCGTTCCAAGCCCGTTCCCAATTAGGGTTAATGGCATATTTAATAGTCCGGAACGGCCCGTTCCATCTTGAGAACGGCCTGTTCTGGGCTATTAACTCACACACAACTTGGTAGTTTGGAACGGCCCGTTCCAATTCCAGAACGGCCCGTTCCGAGCTACTAAATCACATGCTTTTTGGTAGTTTGGAACGGCCCGTTCCAATTCCGGAACAGCCCGTTCCAAGCTACTAAATCACCCCTATCACCCTTTATAAAATTACCAAAATACCCTTAAAAAATAAAATTGAAATAGAAAAATGGGGTGTTACATCATTCCTGACTTCCTTTCGAGACCTCAAAACCCAGTCATAATCATATCATCCACCTATAGTTTTCCATTGATTTTCATGGTAAAACCTCTACCTGATACAGCAAAAACTAGAAAGCTATATCCCTCTAGTCTTGAACCAAAAAATCCTGAAGAAATTATTCAGTTTGCTAAAGCTCATTATTTTTATTATCTTCATGAGACTTTAAAGTTTAAAATCGTCCCTCCATCCATGTTTGATCCTACAGAAGACCATCCTGGAATTTTTGAATTATTCTGTGAAATTGGTTGGGATTTGTGTGAACCAACTCTTTGGGCCTTATGGTGTAAAACTGTCCAACATCCAATTGTGATTGCCCCGAAGACACAATCAGCTTATAATATTATGATAAATCCAGACAAAGCAGAATTTTTATTCTGGACTCTATTAGAATGGTTCTCGCCTCTCCCATGGTGGAGAAGTGAGTTAAAAAAGGTTCTTGATTTTCAAAAGAATCAAATGGGAAAGACCAAAAAACAATGTGAGTCCTTGACGTCCATTGCCATCATCAGTCGCCCTTATTTCCAGAAACCAACAGGACAACTGTGGTCTAAGAATGAAGCTTATTTCTGGGGAACCTTTGAGACATATCCTCCAGATCAGAGTTACAGGACACAATTGATCAACCATCTCAAAGAAGTAAAGATTCAAAAAAGGAGTCAAGATGAAGCCAGCTCATCACACAGTCGATTAATCCCTTCTCAGACAAACCACCAGGGTATCAATGCTTTCATGAGCAGAACTGAGTACTACGTGCCTGATGAACAGTTCCAGACAGCTAATGATCTAGGAGAAAACGATGAAGATCGTTACTATGCTGAATTAATGATAGACAGTTGTTCCGATTCAGATGCATTAGATCCGAATCTCTCTCCTAGTCACGAGCCCATTATCAAGAAAGGCTGATGAAACGTACTGTCTGCCATCATGTCTGCCATCAGTATGTAATAAGTGTGTACGATAGCTTGTATTTTATATGAGTCATGACTATGTAGGTTTTTTGTATGTACTCGTTCTTATCATCTGAGTCATAATAATCTGTCTGATTGTATGAGTCACACCCCACGAGGGTCCTTTACTGAAAGCGTCTTTTAGTCAGCTAATTAGAATTGGCCCATGTGTAAAATGTTCGTAGTTGGTAAGTCATATGAGATCCCCCTCCGTGTTTATATAAGGAGGCTCTCTTTCAGTTTGTAACCAAGCCGAGTTTGCAATAAAATCTCTTGTGTGTTTATTACTCATGGATTGCTAAACCTCTCTTCCTCTCTTTCGAAAGCTCTTGATCCTATTATAGTATTATGTTCTCAGTGCTACATGTTTGAGCAAGTATGCTCTGTACTCGCCTCTTTAAGAGGATCTTGTACAACAGAACGCTATGAACCATTGATCCAATATTTTCTGATCCTTAGGATTTATGATTAATTTGTCAAATATAAGACAGAGGCTAAAAAGAGTAGGCGAGGGATGCCGAATAAGTAAAAAGTTCTTATATCTTGATAAATGAGTCATAAGTCTTTGAGGCTCTCGGCCATATTGGTATAACGGGAAGGGTTTACGTACAAACATATATTAAAAACATTTAAATAATATTACATGAGTAATACAAAATATAAAACTAAAACTTAAATTATATTAATTAATAAACGTCATAATTATTATTAATTATTATTAATTAAATTAATATTTTTATTGTTGATATATTTAATAACTCGGGAAATTATTTTGAATTGTTAATATTAATCCATATAGGAAGTAATCTAACAAATATCTCACGTGCCCGAAGTGGAAAATATTGGCAAAAGCTTATGGTCCACCACATCCTACTTTTTCAGCAAAGCAACAATTAGTTCATGACAAAATCATTGCAAATCACTGTTGTTTTTTTACATAAATGCAAATCACCATTGAACGTGTAGATTAATTAATGTTTCAATTTAAATACTGATTTTAAATTTGAATTGAAGTTCTGTAATTGCGTTAACGTTTTTTTTTTAAATTATTTTTATAACAGTCTTATCTAATTTAAATAAATTTGTATCGCTTTAGAAAAAATATTTTCTTTTGTATCTTTCTTCCATTCGTATTTATTTGATTAATTAAAATATTTACATTATTTTATAACTAATTATAATATTAACATAAAATATTTATCATAAAAAATAATAATTAACTTTTATTGAAAGCGTAAACATATAGAAAGTATTTATTTCTTTTTAATATAAGAAATTAATCTTAAATAACTTAATTAAACTTAAACCGATATTAACTGTGTCAAACTGAAGCAAGTGGGGTTACATTTTTTTAAAGTCACCTATAAGTGTTGAATTCGCTTTACAATATGTGAATCACATTAGAGCTATATATATTTCTTTTTTTTCCTTATCCAACTTTATTATATGTGAACCACATTAGAGCTAGATACTTTTTAACGATCACAAGTACAAACATAATTAATTAACTTTAATTTTTTATTTCAAGAACATTAGAAGTTCCTTTGAAGAAAATTGTCTCTACTTTTTTATGTTGATTATCTTCATCCTCATCTTTTACATATAAAAAAATTAAACATAAAAAAATTAAATATAAAAAAATTAAAGTATATGAGTAGGCGGGTTGTGACGGGTAAGCCCCCTATTTAATCTGGCGAGCTGGCGGGTTTGGCGAGTTAAAATATTAGACTTGGCCCGCCAATTTTTGACGGGTCAACGAACTGGCCCGCAAGTCACAACCTATTTTGTCATCCCTATGACCAGGTCATCGGTAATTGGAAAGAATTAAAAATCACCATTTCTTGCAAGGTTTTTCCCCAAACGACCACCCTTTCCGCCAAACCACCAAGTAAGAGAAGGGAATCATTTTGGCTCTTAACAAATAGGGCATGCCGTTCAGTTAAAAATATATATTTTTTCTAATATTATACGGTAGCAACAACCTAGCTATATCACGTACAATTAATTTTTTCCATATATCAATCAGTGTATCCCAAATACCTACATGAACAGGTGCATGTCTTTTGTCATATATAATGATCATAATGGAGATTATATATGTGAGATGCCTGATGGGCATCATCACCTGTTCAAGAACTTTTTTTATTTTCACGTGCTCATGAACCAAAAACATGCTTGTACTTTATTTCTTTTGAAACAAATAGTCTCACTCTCATCTACGTTGTGAAAGAAAATGATAGTGCAGATAATAATATATTATGCAGAATTTGTTTTTAACTTACTTGCCTGACATAATAATTTTATTTTAACAGAATAATCTTTCGATTGTTGAAAAAGAGAAATTGCTATGTATCACCAACCGACCGTTCCTCCTAGCTCCCACACCCTGAGGCAGAATCCCTACTCCTTGGTTTCATGTTATGGAACTGTTGGGGCAACTCGAAGACGAACGAGTCGAAATATTTGCAAGATTCCTCGAAAGAGATTATAAAGGCACGCGTCTACCAATGAACGAATGGGTAATTGTTTGAAATGGGACATTCGATGTGCTCGAAAAATAGTAACATGGTGCAAAGTACTTACGGTCATACAAGGAGAGTTAACGACTGGGTCGAGAAGTTAATTTACGTGAGATAAGCGGTTATGAGAAGTTACAAGTTAAAACCACGTGGTGAGCATAGTGGGCAGCGGTTATCCCCTAATGATGTACGTGAACGAAATTAACTGCCCCTAATTAATTCTATAAATACAAGTACTACGCACCTTAACAAAGGTCGGAAACATTCATACTGTTAGAACTCAATTCTCAAGCATTCCCGCTTACGCATATGGCTTTCATGCACAGAATCGTTTTTGGGTATGATTAATTCCTGGCCGTTTTTCTCTTGCTTTTTAGGAGTAGAATTAGTGTAGCTATTTAAATTTATCCCTTGTAATCTACGAAATTGCATCACGATGACATTGTACTTATGGAACAGTATGCAAATTAACCATGATTTGTATTGCAAATATTATCATTATCCATTCTGTTCATCTTAGTATTTACATATCTGAAAATTATTGCTTGTTAATTATAGATGAATCTTTAGAAACAAGTAATTACTGAAGTTGTTCACTCCTTTTTCTGTTCTTAAATCAAAAATCCTAAATTGAAACAATTTACGTGCTAGTTCGAGTAAAAAGAATCCATAAAACGACTTCCACCATAAACAAATTGGCACGCCCAGTGGGACCAGTTTAAAGTGAACATAATTGGACTAGTTTTAGGTGCACGTGTTGTATGAGACTTAGGAGTGGAAGAACTATGTCTACATCTAATGCTAGCAATAGGAGAGAAACAAATAATGATAACCATGTTGATGTAGAACTAGAGAGTCCTCATCTCGATAATGTGACTAATGGAACAAGGGGGGCAACAGGATCGTCCCCGGTCGAAAATGTTCCTAGGCTTGAACATGGGGCTAGGCAAATTAATATGACTCAAGAATTGACTAACGTTAGTCGAGAATACCCCTGGGGCATGCCACCAAATTGGCGTAATACCCAACCTGTACACGTAGAAATGCCTATACCCTTTTTAGGGACTAACTCACAAGTACACGTACCCCCACAGGGGTACAACCCTGGGCCAAATGGTTTGGGTTTTGTCATGCAAGACCCATATCAACATGTAGGGACAAGTCAGGAGGGTTCGCTGATTCGACCAGGGAGTTATATACCTACGGGTATTAGTAACCAAGCCATGATGGCTCTTCGACAACAAATGGACCATAGTAATCATGACATGGTCAATTTGCTGTCAACACAAATGCATAATATTATGACTCCTCTGTATGAATTGATGAATAAAATTAGAGATAAATTAGGTGAGAGGTCACCTTCGAGAGCCATGAGTGGAAATTTGAATGAGATGGAAAATCCTGGGGGGCATGAGAATTGTCATCAGAATGTAGTTCGACCTAATAGAAACCCACAGGATAACTTAGACCAAATGGTAGAGAGGATACTTAATAGACATGGATTCGATGTGGGTCGAAATGAACGCCCTTACTTTGTGTCAGCTTTCCCAGATTATATAACTCAAGTAGAATTACCCCGTGGAGTAAAAGTCCCAAAATTATCGAAATTCGCGGGAGAATTAAATGAGTCAACAGTGGAACATATAGCTAGGTACGGAGTTGAATGTGGGGATTTAGCAAATAATGAGTATTTGAAAATGAAATATTTCCCTAGTTCATTAACCAAACATGCTTTTACATGGTTTACCACTTTGCCTCCTAATTCGATACATACTTGGGTACAATTAGAAAGTAGTTTCCATGAGCATTTCTTTAGAGAAGAAACAAAAGTTAGTATAGTTGATCTAATGAACATTAAAAGACAAAATAATGAAACGTTAGATGACTATTTGAATAGGTTCAGGCAATTGAAATCTCGATGCTATACTAATATACCTGAACATGAATTAGTTAGAATTGCAGCAACAGGATTGGATTTTTTGATATGCAAGAAGTTAGTAAATGAACAATTGAGGGACATGGCCCAACTTGCTGAGAAGGTGAGAAGGATCGAACAAATTAAATGGGAAAAAGAAAGGTTGAGAAAATTTGACAAATTTGTTCGAAAAGAGAAAGTAGCGTATTTAGAAAATTCTGATTTTAGTGAAGATTCTAACTGTGAAGTTTCGAGTGAAGATTTCGAGATTAATTTAGCAGAACTACGTCCCGGACCTACGTACCAGTGTCAAATGCTAAAACCAGGGGGTAATATGGAAGGGAATTCGAATAAGAAATACAGTTTCGATATAACCAAAGCAGAAAAAATATTTGACATATTATTAAAAGACAAACAAATTATTCTTCCAGAAAATCACAAAATCCCGCCATTTGAGCAAAGAAAAGGCAAGAAGTTTTGTAAATACCATAATATGTATGGCCACTGGACTAATAATTGTGTACGTTTCAGGGATTTCATTGAAAAGGCGATTACTGATGGTCGTCTTGCATTCGAAGGAAAAGACATGAAAGTTGACACAGACCCATTCGCTGCTCATACTGGATATGCTGAACCAGTCTCTATGGGTGTCAACATGGTTGATGTTACTGTGGAAGAGGACGAAAGCATCGAACCTATCTCTGATGAGAAACTCGAAGAGTTAATGGAGGATTTTGCTAAGGAGCAGGAACCCATTTACCCAAAGGAAGGGGATAGTTTGTTCGAGTTCTTATCCAAGAAGAAAGAAGCAGACAAGGAAGTCATGTTGTGCCCTCGATGTAGTGCCGTCTTAGATAAGGCTGCTGCCAAGGCCTTCGAGGAGTCGGAAATGCTGAAAAGCTACAAAGCTGAGAAGCTGCGTGAGAGGTCTAAAATATATGAAGGGTCGAAGGCAGGATTGACCATGAGGCAAGTTCATATGCCTCAATACAATGCTCCAGTAGGAAAAATGGAGATGTATAATGCCTCGAGGTTCGACAATACTTACATGCCGAACGCAAATGTGCCTGTGGGGAAATGGAATGCACCACCTAGGCCAATGATGATGGGAGGAGGTATGGGTCGAGGAAAATAGGTCATGAGTCATACTGCTCACCCGATGCAAGGAGTGCCTGGAAGAATGCCAAACTCCAATACAGGGCCTAGTCGAGTTAATACAGGAGGATATGGGCGCGGTTTTCGACAACCTTTCAGCAACCCGACTAAGACTTAGTGGAGGAGACAGCAAAGGATGAGGAAAGCTACTTTTGAAGGTATTAAAGGAAATCGTTTTTCGATTCCGGTACCCCAAAAAGGGGAATCCTCTCAGAAGTTCTTGGAGGATGATGAAGATATGATTACAGACTGTTTCGAGAGCGGATTTGAGGATTCTCTAGAGGATATCTGTGGAATAGTGTCCATTTTGCCAACTGAGTATGCTGGGGCCATGGAGGCCGTGAATGAACAAGAGGATATCTATCGAGATGATTATTTTGAGGACCCTAATTACGAGTCCAAAGTTATATGGGTGAATCAGATCTCGAGGGTTGTCCCCAAGTTCAATTCTGCTGTGTTCGACTCTCCCACGGAAGAAATGAAAGGGCATCTTAAGCCCCTCTTGCTGACCTTGATGATCGAAGGGCAAGAAGTGAACAAAGTCTTAGTCGATGGGGGTGCAGCTGTGAACATCCTGCCTAAAACCATGTTAAAGAGGTTTGGGAAATCTTTGACTGATCTGAAACCTCACAATATAATGATTTTTGATTACGCAGGCAAGTCTTCAAACCCTGAAGGTATGATTCTGCTCGATGTACAGATTGGGAGTGTGAAAAGGACTACTATGTTCATAGTAACGCCATCGAAGGCGAATTTTAATGTCCTGCTAGGTCGAGAATGGATACATGGGGTAGGCGCTGTTCCTTCCACGGTTCATCAAAGGATTTTCTTCTGGAATGAAGATGAAGGATTGGAGGTTCTCGAGGCTGATCAGAAGACTTATGAAGTTGGCATGTATTTTGCTGATCAACAACTGACAGCATTTGCCAAGACCAAACCATTTGACGCCTACAATTCTGGGGTGATGGATGAAGAGGAAGGCGTTAAGAAAACTTTTTGTTGGGACGTGAAAAGAGGATTTGTGATTCGAGCCGAAAAGAATTCGACTCCACTAGATGAATGAAGGGAGACGATCCTTATTCGAGCTTCTTAGCTCGAATATCGGCCTATGTGGCCGATCAAACGGCCAACTTGGCCGAGAAAGATCATTTTGACAATGAGGCTAGCACGGCCATTTCGGCCGAAGAAAAACAAAAAAAGAAAGAGGAGACGGATTTCGAGTCAATAAGAAAAGAAAAACAAAAGATAAAAGGAAAAGACTTCGAAATCGAAAAAAAGTATGGAGAAAAACAAAAAACAGAAAATCAAAGGGACCAAAGAGTCTCAGATAAAAATGAAAAGCAAAAAGAAAAAACAAACCTAGAAGTCGAGAAGACACAAGAAGGTAAAGAGCAAGAGCTAGAACTTAAACTCGATTGTATTTTCGATGATTCACCTTTGGGGTTCGAAAAGGCCGCTAATGAAGAACATAAGTTAGAATCCCAAGATCCGCTCGAAGAGGTTAATCTGGGAACCGTCGAGAATAAGCGAGTCACTTATATTAGTAAATTCTTGCAAGGAGAGCTGAAAGAGGAGATAATTCGAATGTTGCATGAGTACAAAGATTGCTTTGCATGGGATTATGATGAAATGCCAGGACTAGATCGAGAATTGGTGGAGCATAGGCTACCAATGATCCCATGAAAGAAACCCGTGAAGCAAATTCCTCGAAGATTTGCTCCTGAAGTTATCGAGAAAATCAAGGGGGAAATTGAAAGATTGCTGAAGGCAAAGTTCATCAGAACTTCGAGATACCCTGACTGGATCTCGAATATAGTGCCGGTTATGAAGAAAAATGGGAAACTCAGAGTTTGTATTAATTTTCGAGATCTCAATATGGCAACTCCCAAAGATGAGTACCCTATGCCCGTTGCTGAAACAATGATAGATGCCGCTGCAGGTAATGAAATTATGAGTTTGTTTGATGGTTATTCTGGGTATAACCAAATTTATATTGCAGCTAACGATGTATCGAAAACTGCTTTTCGATGTCCAGGTGCCTTAGGCGTCTATGAATGGGTGATGATGTCATTTGGACTCAAAAATGCTGGTGCTACTTATTAGAGAGCAATGAATTTAATATTTCATGATCTAATCGGTAAGTTTGTACAAGTATATATTGATGACATAATTGTTGGGTCGAAACAAAAAGAGGATCATTTAAGTCATTTGAAATTATCTTTCGAGAGAATGAGAAGACATGGATTAAAAATGAATCCACTAAAATGTGCTTTTGGTGTTATAGCAGGAGAATTTCTGGGGTTTGTCATACACCAGAAAGGTATTGAAGTAAATCGAAACAAGACGAAGGCTATCATGGAGACAAAACCTCCATCGAACAAGAAAGAACTTCAATCTCTCCTAGGTAAAGTAAATTTTTTTTCGAAGATTCATATCGAACTTGTCTGGTAAAACTAAAGTATTTTCTCCTCTTATACGCTTAAAAAAGGAGCAAGAATTTCGATGAGATGAGGAGCACCAGAAAGCGTTTGATGACATCAAAGATTACTTGGCTCATCCTCTAGTGCTTGCACCAATTTCTGAAGGGAAGCAACTGAAGTTGTACATTTCAGCTAACGATTCGACTATTGCGGGCATGCTGGCGCAAGATGATGAAGATGGCATCGAGAGAGTCATTTACTATTTAAGTCGAATGTTAGTAGGAGCAGAACTTAGATATTCCCCTTTAGAGAAATTATGTCTAAGTCTTTATGTTGCTTGTACTAAGTTGAAATATTATATTAAAACTCGTGATGTTGTAATACTTTGTCGAAGTAATGTGATTAAATATATGTTGTGTAAACCTATGTTACATTCTCGAGTTGGCAAATGGGCACTCGCGTTAACTGAATACTCATTAACTTTCGAGCCGCTAAAAGCAACAAAAGGACAAATAGTTGCAGATTTTCTTGTAGATCATTCGAATGGAACTGAAGAAGTTAATTACCTAACCATCAAGCCTTGGCAATTATATTTCGATGGCTCGAAACACGAGTTAGGCGCTGGAATAGGTCTTTTAATCATCTCTCCCGGAGGAGTCCCGACTAACTTATCATTTAAAACATACAAAGGGTACTCGAACAATGAAACCGAGTATCAAGCGTTAATAACGAGACTCGAAATCCTCAAAGAATTAGGTGCTAGAAACATATCAGTTCGAGGTGATTCACAGTTAGTCATCAAACAATTAACGCAAGAATATAAGTGTTTAAACGAAAAATTAATCGAATTCAAAACTCGAGCTGTGCAGTTACTTAATGCGTTTGATGAAGCTGAGCTACAACATATTCCTCGGAACTCAAATGCCATTGCAAATGAGTTGGCTCAAACAGCCTCAGGGTATAAAGTAAGTGAAGAGTGTCTCGAGTACTTAATCCACACAGAAAATGAATTGGTGGAGCATCGAGAAATTATGAATGTTGGTTCAGCAAGTCAGCAAGATTGGAGGAGCAAATTGATCGAATACTTGCGAAATCCTAATCTAAAGGTCGAAAGGAAGATTAAACTCCAAGCTCTTAGTTATCTTTTATTGAACGATGAATTGTACAAAAGAGGTTTCGACGGAGTTTTGTTCAAATGTCTGGGTGATCATGAAGGTTATATAGCAATGGTAGAAATCCATGAAGGCATTTGTGGAGCACATCAGGCTGGCAAGAAAATGAAATGGGGTTTGTCAAGAAAAGGTTTGTATTGGCCAACCATGATCAAAGATTGTATCGAATTTGCAAAAAGTTGTGAAGAGTGTCAAAAACATGGACCAATATAAAGGGTACCAGCAAGTGAGTTGTATTCGATCATCAAACCTTGGCCATTTCGGGGTTGGGCAATGGATTTAATCGGACAAATGCACCCACCTTCTTCGAAGAATCACAAATATATTTTGGTTGCCATAGATTACTTTACAAAATGGGTTGAAGCTATTCCTTTAAAAGATGTTGAGCAAAATGATATAATTAATTTCATAGAAGATCACATTATTACAAGGTTTGGGATTCCCCAAACAATTACAACTGATCAAGGTACAGTCTTCACAGGTCGAAAAGTCGCTCAATATACAGAATCTAGAGGGATTAAGTTAATAACTTCAACACCATATTATGCGCAAGCAAATGGTCAAGTCGAGGCAGCTAACAAAGTAGTGATTGGGCTAATTAAAAAGCACGTATCAAATAGGCCTCGAAGTTGGCATGAAACTCTTGTTCAAATACTATGGGCTTATAGAAATTCTCTGAGAGATGCTACAAAAACTACTCCATACAAGTTAGTATATGGGCATGAAGCTATCCTTCCTATTGATATTAACCTATAATCAATTCATATACAGAAACAGAATGACCTACCTACTAATGATTATTGGAATCTAATGTATGATGAGTTGATTTCTTTAGAGGAGGAAAGGTTAATTGCGTTGCAAAATATGGTTCGACAAAAGGAAAGAGTCGAAAAATTGTACAACAAGAGGGTTAAAACAAAACGATTTCGAATTGGAGACTTGGTGTTAAAAGTAATTCTTCCCATGGACCAAAAATCTCGATATCTAGGTAAATGGTCTTATAACTGGGAAGGCCCCTTCATAGTCGAACAAGCATATTCTAAAAATGCATACGTCATCAAAGAGATAAATTCAAATGTGACGAAAGTAATGAATGGGAAACACTTGAAACATTTTCATAAGAGGGTAGAATATTAATTGTTCGACACAAGTCAAAGAATAGTTGATACAAGCCAAAGGTAAATAAAAAGGAATCGAAGAACAGGAGAAATTTAATCATTACAAAATTTCGATTTAAAAACATTGAAAGCCTTGTAAGCCTCGTCTAAACATGTCCTTCGAGAGGAACATTGAGCTTCCAAATGCTTTTTCTGCTCTAAGGTCTTCGCAAGTCGAGACGATATAACCTTGCCTTCCTCTTTAAGACCCGTTTGACGTTGCTTGATCTCTTGACTTTGAACCTTAATAGCATCTTTCTTTGAGCGAGCCTTCTCTAACTCATGTTGGAGAGACTTGATGGTGGTTTCTATATCTTTCTCGTCTTGTTGTAATTTCTGCAGAGAAGACACCATTTCCGCCGTTGAGTCTTTGATCATCAGCAAGTCAGTTCGGAGCTTTTCGAGTTTAGCACGGTCTTCTTCGCTTTCAACCTCGACATGGGTCACCTCTTGAAAGGAAGTAGACCATTGAGATCGAAGGTCCCATGCGAGGCTAAAAGGTTTGACAAACTCTTGTAACTCAGAATGGACCTCAGGAGGAAGGCTCGAGTAGGATAAGAGATCGTCCATCATTTGTTCAACTTATGTCTTGAACTCAGGAATAAGGAAGGCCTGATCAAGATCATCAACATATGCCTTTGCTCGAAAAGAATCAAGCAAAGGTTGATATGAAGGAACCTCAGAGACTTGCTCGACGGTTTTCTCCTTCTCCTTCTCTGACCCAGAAGGACCACTTGTCCAGTTATCCAAGACCTCGAAGATACTATTGATATCTTCATCTTCGTCGTCGAAAAAGCTCATCAAGTCAAGGTCCGGAGAAGGAATTGATGAAAGACCTTGGACAGAAGAAGTGACCCCCACCTTAAGTCGAAGGGGAAGTTGCAAAGGGTCGAGGGGACTTAGTCGAACCTGCACAATGGAAGATTTGTAAGATTTTAGTAAGAGGCCATCATACAAATAGTCAAGTCGAAAGAAATATACCCTTGTTCTGACTGGAAGGAGGTTGTAGCTCAAAAGAGGGTTCACCTTGAGCAGAATTTTGTCGCGTCTCCGCATTAATCAAAGGGCCTGATTGAAGAACCCTACCCTCTTCGACCTGAGGGGAAATTTCTATTGAAGCCATAACAGAAGCAAGCACCGTAGCATCTACTTGGGGAGCAGACAACTAACGAAATAAAAAGTAAAGCTGAGCATCAAAAAAGAAGATAAGTAAAGAGGAATCTAAAGAGACGACAATATGATAAACCTGTTGGGGTGCCTCAATAACAGGGAACGTGTCTTTTTGCACTTCTCGAGACAGCTCTCGAGAAGAATCAAGATGGATAACTTCAACATCCTATTAAGGTAATGTTAAAAGAGTTAGAAGCATAAGAGAAGTATTAGACGAGAGAGACAAGAATAAGAGTCGAAATACCTTGGGAACAGACTTCATGGCATCTTTAAGCAGTTTCTCGCCAGAAGGTTGTGTAGGGCTCTTAGAAAGGGGAATGACCATCTTTGCCTTCCCTTTATCCTGCTTTTTTGTAGTTGAGACCTGATATTGGAAATAATGAATGTGATTATAAAATTCGAGTAAGTAAGTAACCTCAAAATTGATAATTCACTTACAGTTTTAGTACTGTCTGAGCCTACTTTTTGTTTTTTTCGAGGTTTCAATGCTCTGCAAGGTAAGAATCAGCAATAAATGAACGCAAGGTAAAATACTTTGATGGTAAGGAAGATAAAAGTCGAAAAGAAATATACCTTAGAACGAAGAGAAACCTTCTCAGCTGCAGTCTTTCTTTTTCGGTTTTTTTTCGAAGATTCTTTATCTTCATCATCCTCACTTTCCCAGTTGGGAGTTTGCTCAACATGTTGTGGAACACGCTGAGGTATGACAGCTACAAAATTCGAGAAAAAAGGTAACACAAGTTTAAGATACACTCGAAGAGGAAGTAAGCAAAAGAATATTTACCAGGAGCAGGGTTAACGTTATTGACCCAACATAAGGGCCACCATTTGCTTCGAGGAAAATCATACACGGAACATCTCGCATAAGTAACTCGATTCTTTACAGGAATCTCTTTGCGCTCAAGGTAAAACGGGTTGAGTGTCTTCACCCAAGGAGGGTGAGATAAGTGTTTAACCAGACCAAAAAGAGCATTTGGAAGAGGAGGTATGTGTTTTGGGCAAAATTTTTCGAAATCAGTTTTACCTTGAGGGTTTATTACCTTTTTTGAGCGGATGTTCCGTTGTACCATTTTCGACAAGGAGACGGAAGCATCAAAGATGGTTCGATGTACATTGTCGGGTCGATAACTAACTTTAAAAAATTGCTCGAATTGGTAAATTATAATTTGATTCTTGAAAGTACCTGATTGTTTGGGTCCCTGTGAACAAGAGAGAGGAGAGTTAATCAACTTATTCAAAAAACCATCAAAATTGATGAGTTTATCTACAATATAATGGCACCACCATCGAAGGTAGCATTTTGAGACTAAGAAGGAAGGAGAAAAGGTGGTCGGTGTAAGCTTGAGTTCTTTATCAGGGCGAAGGATGAAGTCAAGGACCTCTTTATAATTCCCTTTTTCGACACAAATATCCGCATCAATGCCTTCTTTACGTCGAAGGGGAAGAGGTTTCATTTGGCAAAGCCCAAACTGTCGAGCAAAAAGTTGGGGATGATAAGGATAAAGTCTGACATCTTTTTGCCTCATACCCGACATGATCACATCCCAGGACAAGAATCCAAACCACAGGTCAGTTGAGGCTGGACTTATGCTACCAACTTGATTATTTTGACGCAACCATGTAGGACCTATCAAATTCGGTCGAATGAAAGGGGCTAAATCTTCAGTGAATTCAGTGAAGCTAAGGATGGCTATAATATATTTCTCGAAATTGTCTACCAGACGCTTTCGAGGGGTAAGGGTTGTTAAACGAGCCCCTTCAAGTTCACATATGGGAATTGGTTTCGAGGGCAAATGAAGTTTCTTCTCCAACAGTGCGTTGAGCCAGAGTTGAAGTAGCCATAACGGGCCGGAGAGATTTCGAGGCCCAGATTCTCGAGCAAGACTTTCGGAGGCTTCATCAAGACAAGTATAAAGAGAGGCCAGAAGAAGTTTGCTTAAGCAAATTTTTCTTTGCAAATGAAGAGCCTGAGCTAAATTGTAATAATATTTTGGGACTTGAAGCGAAGGAGTGCAAAAGACACAGGCGGACAACCAGTACATAAGAAAGGCAATATGCTCTGAAGGTGAGACAGGCGTGCCAGGCTATCCCATATGTGCGTTAATAAAAGCCAAATAGGTCTTCTTATCCCAAGAAATTGAAGTATCCTTGATCGAAATTTCCTCTTCAAAGGCGTCAGGATAAAACCTCTCTCCAATAGGCATTAACCCCGTTATGGCAGCAACATCAAGCAACGTCGGGAAAATGAAGCCGCAAGGAAACTCGAAAGCCCGAGTCTCTTTATTCCAGAAGAAGATAGCAGAAAGGAGCATTTGAGGGTCGAAAAGATGGAGGTCGAACTTAGCTAGTTGGATAAACTCAAAAATACCTGTTTCTTTCCACTCTGAGGACATAGAAGCCTCTACACGAGCTAACCAAGAGAGGTGCCTTTCTTTAACGGGGGGAAACGCTCTAAAAATTTTGGTAGTATCCCCAAAAAGGTTTAGGTCTATTTCTGAGGAATAAATGAAAGGTAGGGTGGTGGAGTCCTCAGGCAAAAGGGTATTACCATATCTCTTGGTATTTTGGCCAGCAAAAGGACCAAGGAAAGCATGAACAAAACCATTTTCTAGAGAAAAAGGAAGAAGTACCTGAGATTGGTATATTTTCAAACTGGCCTCCTCCATGCCTGGAATTGGAATGAAAGTGTCATCACCCTCTTTGACCTTTTGAACTTGAGCACTAGCCATTAGCAGAGGAGTGCCCTGGCTAGTAGTTGCGGTGGCCATAGTGGTTACAAGAGTGGTGGTCATGGCAGCAGAAGTAGTAGCAGTCAAAATAGGGGAAGAAGTGGTGGCAGTAGGAGACATTGAAGAGGCTACGGAAGTTGAGGTGGATGCAGCAGAAGAAGCCATCAGAACAAGAGCAAAGAATGGAAGAATGAAGAAACCGAGGAGTACAGAGTTCGTCGGAGAAGAAGATTCATAAACTGGAGAAAACGAAGTGGCAAAGAAAGACTTGGGCGCCAAGGAAAGAAGTGGTGAATACGAAGTTTACCTTAGGGTAAAAGGAGTTTGATGGGCTTGAGGTAAAATGGGCCTGCAAATCATAAGATTCAAAATTAAAAATTACACATGGGCGCCAGGATATTTTAATAATAGAAAAAGAACGGACACACGCGCCGTATTTGCCATCAATGTCGCTTCAACGGTCAGGTACATTAAATGCAAACTCAAGTACAGGTTAGAATAGGGTATCATCGAAAGAGGCGTACTTCGATTGACAAGTAAGTAATCAAAGCAAGTCTTTATAGGAATTCGAATCTCTCCGATCAGCATACACTTCAAGATCGAATTCCTAGGGGGGCATTTGTTGGGGCAACTCGAAGACGAACGAGTCGAAATATTTGCAAGATTCCTCGAAAGAGATTATAAAGGCACGCGTCTACCAATGAACGAATGGGTAATTGTTTGAAATGGGACATTCGATGTGCTCGAAAAATAGTAACATGGTGCAAAGTACTTACGGTCATACAAGGAGAGTTAACGACTGGGTCGAGAAGTTAATTTACGTGAGATAAGCGGTTATGAGAAGTTACAAGTTAAAACCACGTGGTGAGCATAGTGGGCAGCGGTTATCCCCTAATGATGTACGTGCATGAAATTAACTGCCCCTAATTAATTCTATAAATACAAGTACTACGCACCTTAACAAAGGTCGGAAACATTCATACTGTTAGAACTCAATTCTCAAGCATTCCCGCTTGCGCATATGGCTTTCATGCACAGAATCGTTTTTGGGTATGATTAATTCCTGGCCGTTTTTCTCTTGCTTTTTAGGAGTAGAATTAGTGTAGCTATTTAAATTTATCCCTTGTAATCTACGAAATTGCATCACGTTGACATTGTACTTATGGAACAGTATGCAAATTAACCATGATTTGTATTGCAAATATTATCATTATCCATTCTGTTCATCTTAGTATTTACATATCTGAAAATTATTGCTTGTTAATTATAGAGGAATCTTTAGAAACAAGTAATTACTGAAGTTGTTCACTCCTTTTCCTGTTCTTAAATCAAAAATCCTAAATTGAAACCATTTACATGCTAGTTCGAGTAAAAAGAATCCATAAAACGACTTCCACCATAAACAGGACCGTTTGTCCATTTTCTTCATTCAATAACAAACGAAGACTATGATTCAACGTTGAAGTACAGACATCTTTAAATAGTAATCGTGTCATGTGGCATTTACGATAACATACACTTCTTGGGTACTTTGACTATTCTTAACTATATTTTATAAATTTTCTAATTTCTATTTTTATCTTTTTAAAGTTCCGTATAAATACATATAAAATTATCGTAATGATTAGATAGCTTGTAATATTTTATTATGTCTGCAGTAACTGTAACGATCCAGCTGGTCATTATACACTACACAGTACACCTGAAAACTGGACAGAAAGGAACAAGTGCATACATATAGTGTCTATAATATACATATATACATGGCTCAAGTCTGACTAGATTCAAAATGTACAACAAAAAAATATATCCAAGCTGCTACACCAAGTAGCTGAAAACAACAAAACATCTACTATGATCAGCTCCGCCTGCCAGCTGTAGACTCACCACTATCCACCCACCTATCCCTGCTCTGCTCCCATACATAGTATGATCATTGCAGTCCAACCACATGGAAACACAAAGGGTAAGCTAGTATAAAAGAACAACATATAGCAAGATTTAAGTAATATTAACAACTACAACTACCAACACATCGTCAGCCTACATCTCATCGATCGCACAACAAACCAGCAAATGGCAAATAATGCGTTGTCACGCACATCATCTTGGAGATCTCCTACAACAACTCAGCCATTATGGCCTACAATAACTCAACCAGTATGGCCTACAACAACTCATATCATTATACAACACATCACAACTTTACAGCACAACATATCATCTTACAGCACATCAAAACATCTTACAACAATATTCATCTGATACAACTCAACATCATCAAACAACTTTATCTACTAGTCATCACATCATAATCATCAACTTCAATTTATCTCAGCACAAAACAACATTGTACAGCATATAGTAAATTATCATCTATGCGCCCGGCGCACTTGTGGTTGCGCCCAGCGCAGCACAACCAGAGAGCACCAGGGGGCCAGCGCGCCCGGCACAAGCATGCCCGCACCCGGCGGGACTCAACCAAAGAGCCCAAGGCTCTCACGCGCCTAGCGTAATAACCAATTGTGCCTAGCGCATGCTAGGCAGAGACTCCAAGGAGTCTCACGCACCCGGCGTGCCCAAACTCGCGCCCAGCGTGGGGAAGGTAGAGACTTCCCTTGGTCTCGCGCCCCACTACAAGAAAATTCACTATTACAGACGGCCAAAATCCGTGGGAAATGCCAAAAATCCGTGGGTAATAGTGCATTTCCGACGGATTACCGACGAAAACTAATCCGTCGGTAAATTGCTCGTCTGAAATATTTACCGACAGATTTTTATCCGTGGGTAACTTTCCGACGGATTTTCCCACGGATTTATCTGTGGGTAATTACCCACGGATTTACCCACGGATATATCCGTGGGAAATTTCCCACGGATTTATCTGTGGGAAATTACCCTGAAGGAATTTTTCGTCGAAAATTATAATTTTTTTTAATTTTAATAAATTTATTAATGTAACAACCCTCATATTTGACCTCTCAAGGGTTATATTTCACGATATTTCATTGTTTAGCGTGTTTTATCCTTACTGTGCAATTTCTGGGAAACTTCCCAGAAGGTCACCATCCCAGTACTACTCCAGCTCAAGCACGCTTAACTGTAAAGTTCTGATGAGTAAGCTACCGAAATATATATGTATGTTGTCAATATAACTTGTACAAATTAATTCATTTAAGTCATCTTCAAATATACAATCTCATATTTGTACTATAATAATAATATATAATAATTTTATATTACAAATAATAATAATTAATAATAATAATAATGATATATTTAATTATTATTTATTTATATCTACTTACTTTTATAAGTAATATCTACTTATTTTTATTTAAAATTATAATTTAAATTATTTAATTTTATAATTTATAATGATAATATAGTTTATAAAATTATAAAGATTTATTTATTACATACATATAAATTAAATTTTAATATTTTAAATAAATTATTAATTAATTTAATATATTTATTTTCCTTAAATCAAACATATAAAATTCAAAAAATGTATTTATCCTTGTTTTTTTCTTCTAATTATCAACTATTAATAAAATACTAACTTAAATTCTTATCTAATTATATATAATATTCTCATATCAAATTTAAAACCAGATATTAGTTATACAAAAATATTAAGATCATATAGTAAATTGTCAATAAGATTCTAGTTAAATAATTTAAAATAATTAATGTTTCAATTATATTGTTAATTAGCAAATAATTCATTTCAAAACTAATTAATTTTTTATATTAATTATTAGTAAAATTTAATAACTTTTAATTTAACAATTAATTGGATCGATAAAATTCAACACACACCATGAGTTATTGAGCGGAATAACTTTACCAAGAGTTATTTTGTAAGTTATCTTAAATCAAACATATAAAATTCAAAAAATGTATTTATCCTTGTTTTATTTTTTAATTATCAACCATTAATAAAATACTAACTTAAAATCTTATCTAATAATATCATAATATTTTCATATCAAATTTAAAACCAGTTCTTACATTTTTTAACAAATATAAATTTGTCTGAAATATTTCACCAATAATATAGCTTTTCCTACAAAAATTTTCTCATCGAAAATATAAATTTTCCAACAGATTTAATTTTGGTTTATAAGAAATCATCTTCAATTAATATAACATTTTGTATATATGATTTAGGAGTAAATTTTTTTTTAATTTAACGGTTGAATTTATAAAATTCACATTTAATATAAAGTTATACGTCATCTTGTAACTGATTTTGTCTAAAAAATAATAGATAATCATACCCTTAACTGATTTTTCTTTTATATATTCTAATTTTATTTGTAATAATATGGTTATATATTTAAATAGTTTAATTTTAATAATTTTTAAGTATATTTTTGTCTTTTCACTTAAAATATTTGAATTTCTATATTTTAATTTAAATTATTTTTTAAGTATATTTTTGTCTTTTTGTCTTAAATTTTTGAATTTCTATTATTTATTAATAAATTTTAATAAATTTTTATTCTATTATTTTTCTTTTCTTTTTTAATGTTTTATAACATTATTAAAATTTTATAATTTTAATCTCTCTAATTTTATCTTACTTTTTATTTTATAAATATAATTTGGATTCTTCATTTTATAATTAAATTAATTTTTTTAAATTTTTTATGAGTTTACATTATAAAAATGTATTGAAACCCCTCAATCTTTATGAATGAACTTGTTTTGATGTACATAATTATAATTGATTTAATATCTTTAAATAGGATAATTAATTAATAAAATTTTGAATTAAAAAAAAATTCACAGAATTTCCCACGGATTTATCCGTGGGTAATTTCCCATGGACTAATCCGTGGGTAATTTCCCACGACTAATCCGTGGGTAATTTCCCACGGATTTGTCCGTGGGTAATTTCCCACGGATTTGTCCGTGGGTAATTTCCCACAGATAAATCCGTGGGAAATTACCCACGGATTAGTCCGTGGAAAATTACCCACGGATTAGTCCGTGGGAAATTACCCACGGATAAATCCGTGGGAAATTCTGTGAAAATTTTTTTTAATTCAAAATTGTATTAAATAATTATCCTATTTAAAGATATTAAATCAATTATAATTATGTAAATCAAAACAAGTTCATTCATACAAAATAAAATGTCATACATAACAAATAAAGTTTAGGAGTTCAAATTTAAAAATAACATATAGTATGATCAGTAGAATTATAACATAATGTCTAATAATCAGAATATCCATGTTATTGCTATCTAATAATCAAATATTGAGGGGTTTTAATACATTCTTAGAATGTAAACTCATAAAAAATTTAAAAAAAACTTAATTTAATTATAAAATGAGTAATCCAAATTATATTTATAAAATAAAAAGTAAGACAAAATTATAAATAAAATTATAAAATTTTAATAATGTTATAAAACATTAAAAAAGAAAAGAATTAATAAATAATAGAAATAAAAAATTATTAAAATTAAAATATAGAAATTCAAAAATTTAAGACAAAAAGACAAAAATATACTTAAAAAATAATTCAAATTAAAATATAGAAATTCAAATATTTTAAGTGAAAAGACAAAAATATACTTAAAAATTATTAAAATTAAACTATTTAAATATATAATCATATTATTACAAATAAAATTAGAATATATAAAATAAAAATCAGTTAAGGGTATGATTATTTATTATTTTTTAGACAAAATCAGTTACAAGATGACGTATATATTTCCCTTTATCTATTACTATAGATAATCAAACAACTATATATTTAACTATTTTTCTTCCATTCATTTTCTCTGTCTTTATCTCTACTTTTTATATATAGATTCATTGAAGTTTTAAATACTCATATTTATACTCGTTACTTTGTATTTTACTTATTTACTTAAATATAAACTTCAGAAATCAATAAAATGTAAATTTAAGAAATTACTACAACTTAAAGAGAGATTTTTAAATTAATCAGTTATTAGGAACAAAAATAATTATTTAGTGTAATTATTTTAACTTTAATGTTTTAAGTTTTAAATAAAGAAGATTTAATCTAGAAAAAATTTCATTAACCCCTACTTGAAGTTTTTCTCAATAACGTCATACTCATATCTCTTCTCAAATTTTTAAGTGAGTATTAATTTTCTTATTTATTTATTTAAGTGGCACATAAAGATAATACTATTTATATACTAATAAGAGAAAATAATTTATTAATACAAATATCATTAATTAAATGAGATTTGATCTCTTATTTCATTATTTCAACTTTTTTGAAATTTATTTTAAATATCATGCACACTGTGATTTAAAAAATATATTAAATTTAAGTAATAATTTTGAAAATGAATTGAAAAAAATCTTATTTTCAAAATTGAAGATCAATGAAAGTTTTCATGAAAATGACATGCATAGTATTGGATGTAATTTAGAAATAAATGATAGATACATATATATGATATTTGCAGAATATAATTTAACTTTTTTTCCCCTTATTTAATTAATAACGTTATTTTCAAAGAGATGAGTGATTTTTAATAATTAAAGAAAAGATATGGTATTCTTAAATTTGGACGTCATGTGTTGGTATTTTAAGTAAAAAAAACACATTTATGCTAATTAGTTTATAATTTATAATAACCTAAACATATAATTTTATATAGGTAATATAATATAAGTCATACCTCACACACTTTGATTTATATTTATCTTATTTATATTTTGAAAACACCCATATAATAATGAAAATATTATATAATGCATTGTTGTGTGTATCGATGCGATTAGGATTGGTTGCATTTGAAAAATAATTGGCTTAAATTTTATTTAATAATTTCAAACGGATTTAAATCCGTGGGAAATTCTGTTCAGAAATTTCAGATGGATTTAAATCCGTGGGAAACTCTGTTCAGAAATTTCAGATGGATTTAAATCCGTGGGAAATTCTATTCAAAAATTTCAGACGGATTTAAATCCGTGGGAAACTCTGTTCAGAAATTTTAGACGGATTTAAATCCATGGGAAACTTTGTTCAGAAATTTCAAACGGATTTAAATCCGTGGGAAATTCTGTTTAGGAATTTCAGATGGATTTAAATCCGTGGGAAATTCTGTTCAGAAATTTCAAACGGATTTAAATCCGTGGGAAATTTCGTCGGAAATTTTAGAAGGATTTAAATCCGTCGAAAATTCCGTCGAAAATTCCATCATTTAAAAATCCGTCAGAAATTCCGTCGGAAATTTCCCACGGATATAAATCCATGGGAAATTTCTGGCGGATTTTTGTCCGTGAGAAATTTAACTTTTTCTTGTAATGGCCAGCGCAATTCGAATTGTGCCCGGCGCCTCCATGGCAGAGACTCCAAGGAGTCCCAGCGCCCAGCGAGACCAAGATTGCGCTCAACGCCATGCCAGAATCCGAAAAACAAGTCACAACCGACATCGCGCCCAACGCGGTTCAACCTTCGCCCGGCGTGGGCCATCCAGAGGCTAACATCTTCAAGCACACCCGGCGCACACATCTTTGCGCCCGGCGGGCTTGCCTAAATGCTGCCCTCAGATGGCCATGCGCCTGGCGCGGAGAACTGCGCTCAACGCGAGTTTAGTAGTAAACCTAATACTTTCGAAAATTCTTCAAAAACCTGCAAAATAATCAGGAAATTCCACATGCAATCGGTTCAAATTACCACATTTTCATCAAAGAGTTCAAAAATACCATCTTTTGGTACATGCAACCACAAATCAAGAATTTCCCAAATTTCCTCAAAAACCCCCCAAAACCCCCAAACTTCATTTTCCAGCTATCTCAACTAAGAATCATCAATCATCAACCAGCAATGGAGTTTCTAAAACTCGCTCTCAACCAAAATCCGGAAGAACTAGCTTCCCTTACCTCGGTGTGAGAATCCGAGCACCGGGAAGAGGAATAAACGGAGAAGAAAAGAGGACGAAAGAGAAGCTCCGCACGGCAGGGCCCCGGAAGAACAATCATCTACTCAGCACGTTCAATACAAAGTTACCACAAGGACAATGAGAGCACAGCCAGCAAAATGGATGAGAAGAGTGGGAGTGAGGAGAAAATGAGAATTGAGTGAGAAGAGAGTGAAAAAGAGTCTGGGGAAGAAAGAAAAGGAATAAAGGGGTCTCACAGTAACATATACGCTTTTTTCAGAATATTAATTCTATCATCTGATTTAAAATTTGTAGGTTTCACATTAATTTTATTTCTTACATGGCGCATACAAGAGCAGCTTTAACTTTGGCTTTTGAAGAGTCACTACTACAAAAACAGTATTTAACATCGCCATATTTACATCGGTTCTACTAGAACCAATGTAAATCATAAACACGGTGACAAACTTGTAAATAAATATAAAATAAAAACATATATACATCGGTTTTGCTTATGACTGATGTAGAAGATAAATCCGGGAGTTGTTCTACATCGGTTTTTCTTATAACCGATGTGGAAATGAAACCCTAACATTCTCGCGCGGGTGCACACTCCCCCTCTCTTCAAATTCCCAAACCTCCAAGACGCCAAAGCCCTCTTCGATTCCATCGCCACCTCCTCCACTCCTACGCTGTTGTCGTCGCCTCCCCCTCTAACTCCCCCACTTGACCGTCGTTCAATACTCCTAATCGGAATAATCAAAGAGAAAGCATCGCAGAGCAAGGCGGCGCTACTCTCCTAATGGACCACCCTCTCCCTCCTCTACGCCACCACCCACGACTCCTCCGTGCCCCCCACGCGCAAGCACCTCGCCACGCTCATCTCCTCCGCCGATGGCTCACGCACCACTGCCTCCGCCTTCGTCGACCTCCTCATGGACCGCCTCAACGCCACGCACCATGCCACCGTCGCCCTCAAGTGCCTCTTCGTGCACCACATTGTCTGCAACGACACCTTCATCCTCCAGGACCAGCTCTCCGTCTACCCCTCCTCCGGCGGAAGAAACCACCTCAACCTCTCCAACTTCCACCGTAGCACTGCCGACCCCACCTCCTAGGTGCGGTGGTTCGCGCAGCACGTGGAGCAGCTCCTCTGCGCCTCCAAAGACCTCGGCTTCTTCCTCAGAGCCAACTTCGATAGCCAAGACAGGGTCTCGGGGATCACCAACGCGCACCTGTTGACCGAGTTTGACTCCCTCGTGGAGGTGGTGGAGGGGATCTGGAAGAGGCTCAAGCCCACCGAGCGCACCTGGTGATTAGTGTGGATTGCTTTCACGTTTCGTTTTCTATACTTTGGTGATTATTTATGAGAAATAAAGAGTTGGTGTTGTTTTTTTATGCTAAGAGTTTTGCAGATAGTTTTGCTTACTGTGTTCTGGTCTTTTCGGGTGGAAGGTTGTTGTGTGCTATTAGACTGAAAGGGCTTGGTTGAAATGTATTAAACATGCTAGATTAAAGTCTTTGTGCTTCAGCAGAAAGAACACCCCAAATTCAGAAGAAAGTCTGAAGACCATTTTGTGGAGAACTCCTTGTCCCTCACTGAGGCCTTATGTGGCTTCCAATTTGTGCTGACTCACTTGGATGGTCGTCAACTTCTTATAAAGTCAAATCCAGGCGAAGTTGTCAAGCCTGGTATGTAAATGGTCCACATCTCTTTTAATAGTTCTTAATCTTTTATAGGTTTGGAGTGGGTGAAAAAGTTCTTAATTTGTGTCATGTTTTAGTTTAATTGAAGTTTGGCACTTTGGCTTGCATGATAACATTTGGGGATATGCGTGATTGTCATCACTAGTTCTTAATTCTGGTGATTGAAGCATTTTAAATGTAATATTTGTTTCTTGGTATATCTTGTTTAATTATGGAAGATGATGATTAATGAACCCTCTCCTTTTTTTTCCGGCAGAAACTAAAGACTCGCGTGATTAAAAAAGATGTGAATCCTGAGTGGAATGAAGACCTTACACTTTCTGTTATAAATCCGAATCACCCAGTTAAACTGGTAAGTGGCTGAATTTGTTAATGTCTTTTTTCTATTTTGTAAAATTTAGTTCATTTGAAAGATGTTGATGTAGATTTTTGTTTTGGGTTGGTGGGACATGTTAATTACTAGTATAAGTTATGCATGTTTTTCTTACCTTGGTAGTCTGCAATGCATAATAAAAATTTGCACTTAAATCAATATACATTACTAAGGTGAAATTTTAATTTTGATTGAAGAACATGCTAAAAGAACCTAAGGAACTGCATATAAGTTTAGTCCTAAATTTATAACAAAGCATTGGCAAACTTGATTTTCACTGATCTTAATTTTGGTTGTGTTTAATGTGTTATGTAATTGGGAGCAAAATCAATTCTACCTTAATTAATTAAACAAGAATTTTGTGTTAAATCTTGTTTACAATCCTTAAAGTGTGCTTGGACACGCATCCAAAATGTACATCCAAAATGTATATCCAAAAATGAAATTGCATCCAAGATGCAAAAGCTACCAGAGGTAGCTCTGATTTAGACGTGTAAAATCACATCCAAACATTATAATAATACTATCTTTTAATAGTTTTTAATTTCTTTTAACCATAACATTATAATAATACTTGAAACGACAAATGTGAGCAGAGAGAACTTATATGGGATGTCTTTTTTTGGCATATCCATAACTGATTTATGTGTTGGTGTCTTCAAGTTTTCATGAAGGATAATTAGGCTGTCTTGAAAGTGTACAGTTCCCCTAGAGAGTAGTAATGATAGGATAAACTACTTATACTCTGGTTTGATTTCGAGAAAAATTACAAGTAATAAGAGAGAAGAAATTAGGTAGTCAACTACCATAATAAGAGAAGTAGTTTTATTTTAAGGAAACAATTGATGGAATGTGAATTGAAACTTAGTAATTTCAAAGCACTTCTTATACTTTCTCCGGGCTCAAATATAAAAAAAAATTAACTAATTTATGTGCTAATCAAAAAATTTAGTTAATATTATTTAATTTTACTATCTCATTTAAAAATACCTTTTTTTTCCTAAACTACCATTAATGAAAGATTGGTTGCTCGGTAACACATGCATGGAAGGAAAAGTTTGTATTACTCTTGTTAATCTTTACCATCAACACTTGGATTAAAATGAATTCTTTTGACCTTTGTTAATTCAATAACTTGATTATGTTTCAGTATTTTTTGGAGCTGATGAAAGTGCCAAGAGTGGAGTCAAAATTCAGAGTATTCGCTTTCAAGATTCAGTTTAGGACTTGGGTTTGCTGTTGTCTCTAATGTTCTTTCTGAATTTGTTTTGGATTTGGTTTCTTGTATATCTTATTTCCTTGTTGCAGATTTGGTCCCCTTCTGCAAATAAGCATTTTTTTTTTAAAAAAATGCAATCTACATCGGTTCTAAAGAGAACCGATGTAGATTTAAGCATAAATCTACATTGGTTCTCCAGAGAACCGATGTAGATTTATGCTTAAATCTACATCGGTTTTTCAGAACCGATGTAAAAATGTATACATTTTCTACATCGCTCTATTCTACATCGGTTTTAGAACCGATGTAGATAACTTTAGAGAACCGATGTAAAATATGCATCTTGTAGTAGTGAGTTACTTATCTTGATTTTATAAACGTGATGACACATGTAGGAAGAGTTGGCTACAAAAGCAAGGTGCTTAAAGGACTCGTTTTAATGAGAGAAAAAATAATTCCTAAGATAAAATTGGTCAAGGGGCATGGTGCATTTCAATTCATTCGTGACTCTACTAAAATACTTAACGACTTAGGGGTTAAGTGTGTTTGCAAGTGATCAATATCATCTTCCTCCAATAATATTAAGTCTCACCTTTGGAGTTCTCATCTTTTGGTTCACCTACATTCAACCATCCGAACAACATTTAAGAAACATAGTTATTTGTCAATCATGACACATGAAGATAGAGATGGCAAATGCTGAAATTAGAATGAGGAGGCCACGTGATCAGGTGAGGGGGCTGCCGGTATATGAATGGAGGAATACAGTTCAATAACAGCACTGTGAATAATATTCGATCTTTTCTTGGCTGTTCTTTTTGCTTAGTCACTAAACTAATAATTGCTGTGTCCTTCAACATCTGCTACAGACATTGTCATCACATACACCTATATATAAAGTTCAAATACCGTAAAACATGGACTTATGGCAGTCATTAATTTGTCAGATTTCTGTTTTGTTTTTTAAGTAAGCAATGTATGTCTCTCAAATTTCTTTTATGGCAAGGAAAAAGAACTTATCATTTCTGACAAGAAGTTTAATTATTGATTGGATCTTGTAGAAAATTCTGTGTTCTGAGACAGCTGCTTTATAATGTATGGCATGTTTCAGCGTGGCAATAAGTAATCTTTGGCCCTTAGCTGTTGCTGTAACAAAAACCCAGATCTTGTAGAAAATAGATACGAGTAAGGTTTTGAAAATTGGTATGCCATTACTATTTTGGACGCAACATCATATTTTTATTTATATTTTTTACTCATTGCTGCCACTGTAGTTCTATTTTTATTAATCACATTTGTCTGCAATTTCCTGTATTATTAAAGATTGTGACAAAACTCTCGTGCTTTTCAGAACCACCGTTCAAAAATAAAATTTCTTGGAAATAAAAAGGAGAAAGTGGTAATTATAAAAAGAAATGAAAAACAAAGAAGACAGACCACATGGCTCTCCTACAAAGTGGGGTTTGGAAAAGGATAGATGTAGTAACAGCCTTTGTTTGGATCATTGGGATATAAGAAGAAATTAGTCATTTCATTATTTTATTACTTTATTTTGATAAGTGAATGAATATTTTCTTTTATAAGTGGACGAGTCATTCTCATTTTATCATATTCTATTGTAACAATTATTAAAACTACAATGGAATGGAATATGATCTCATTTCATTTCATTCAACTTTTCAATTTTTATTTCCCAAATTTAGGAAATATATGGGATTGAATTAAAAAACATTGTCATCGCCGGTGTTATTATAGTTACTTTTTTTTTTTACAGAATATTATTATTATAGTTATTACTTGACAATTTGTCCCATTTTTCAAACCCTTGTTTTTTCTTCTCGGGTTCACACTGGTGTTTCATTCTTAAACACCGTATATTGTGACGGTAAGTTTTTTTTTTAAAAAAAGATATTGAGTTGTAGGATTTGGTTAAAAAGAAAAAATTGAAAGATTTGAATCAGACTAATTTTATTTATTTTAAAAATAAGGTTATTATTTGAATTATGATAGGTAAAAATAATTAAAAGAATAAAGAAAAAAAATACATTAGCTTATAAAAAATAACATAGGTGTAGAAAAATTTATCAATGTCCTTACTAAGATCATTGACTCATTGTTATTGATTCTGAAAATAATATCTTTACTAATCATATTTTTTTTGGTGAAGATGAAAATTTTAAACAGAAGCAAAAATAAAAACTATTCTATCCAACAATGAAATTTATAATTGTTATAGTTTATGAAAAAAAACCTTTTCACACTAGTAAAAAAATAGTCTTTTACGTCACTCTTTTCTCGTCGGTCAAAATAAAAACCGACGTAAAAAAGACGCGGTGATATTTTTGTAATTTTTTTAAACTTTTTTACGTCAGATTTAATGTAAAATCTACGTCGGATGCATCTAATATCCAACGTAAATTTTACATTTTACGTCGGACTTTATTATATCCGACGTAAAAAAGCTTTCTATATTAAAGTGTAGGCACCTTTAAACGTGCTAAGCTATGGAAGAGAAGTGCAGGGGAATCCATGCTCTCCGCTGAAACAGGGCTTGAAGCCTTCGAAAAGCTGGATCTGCGCCTTATCTTGTATCAGCTTTCTATATTTTAACATTGTTTTCTTCATAAGAGCATAGAAAAAAAATAAGAGAAGTGCTAAGCTTTCTTCATACACACTAACATTGCAGATGGCAACAAGAGAAAGTTGGATCTGCGCCTTTTGGAGCTTCACTCACTAGTGCAAAAATTAGATTTAAAATCGGACTTTTAAGATCGATTATAAGGTAACCGATCTTAAAAGTGACGCGGTGGCAAATTTGTAAATAAAATGAACACTTTTAAGATCGGTTAAAATTTAACCGATCTTAAAAGTACTTTTAAGATCGGTTATAAAAGAATCGATCTTAAAAGTGACACTTTTAAGATCAGTTACAAAAGAACCGATCTTAAAAGTACTTTTAAGATCGGTTATAAAAGAACCGATCTTAAAAGTGTCACTTTTAAGATCGGTTATAAAAGAACCGATCTTAAAAGTGCCACTTTTAAGATCGGTTATAAAATAACCAATCTTAAAAGTACTTTTAAGATCAGTTATTCTATAACCGATTTTAAAAGTGCTACTTTTAAAATCGGTTATTTAAGAACCGATTTTAAAAGTGCTACTTTTAAAATCAGTTATTTTAGAACCGATTTTGTATGTAGTATACAAAATCGGTTCTTCAATAACCGATTTTAAAAGTATCGTCAGAAATCTTTTATATTCCCCTCCATTCTCATTCTCTTTAATCTTTCCCTTCATTCTTCTTTTTAATCTGTGACGCTCTCATTTTCTAAAGTCTCCAATAAGGTAAATTTTGTTGTCGTTTTCGTTTTGATTTTCGTCTTCTCATGTTCTTGTTGTGTCTCTTTTCGTTTTCTCACGCTTTTTTTCTCTCTATTTCAGGCTCATTTTGGCTAAAGTTCGAACCTGGAACGACCCGTTCTGTAAGGAGAACGGGCCGTTCTCCACTGGGAACAGGTCGTTCTCCAAGGAGAACGGGCTGTCCTCCACTGGGAACAGGCCGTTCTCCTTGGAGAACGGGCCGTTCTCCCTTGGGAACGGGCCGTTCTCCAAGGAGAACGCCCCGTACTTAAAATTAAATTTAGGTCTTTTGGTTAAACTGGAACGGCCCGTTCCATTTTTGGAACGGCCCGTTCCAGTTTAATTTTTTTTCCCAGCCAGCCTTTTAAGATCGGTTATTAAACAACCGATCTTAAAAGTTAACTTTTAAAATCGGTTGTTTAACCGATTTTAAAAGTCTAACTTTTAAAATCGGCTCTTTCAAAATCGGTTAAAGAACCGATTTTAAAAGTTAAAAATAACCGATTTAAAAAGTCTTTTTTCCACTAGTGACTCTGCCTTTTGCTTGCGGCGCGACTTTGGCTTCCACGACGATGGTGAGCCTATCATTCGGGCTTACGTTTGTAAGAACGGTCACGTTTCCTTTTCCCATGTACACTTAATTGCAAGTTCCATTTTTTATGTATTTTTCATTTCCTTTTCCCTGTCTAGTTTCCATCTTCACTACTACTTGTTCTTTTCTTCATTTTTTTTTGAATATTGTTATTTCAAATCTTCTACGTTTCTTTTGCATCTGGAACAGGTAGAACGGCCCGTTCTCCATTCAAAACGGCCCGTTCTGCAAGGAGAACGGGTCGTTCTGCTTGCACTCGTTATTTTTTTTTACTGCTTTTTTACGTCTTTTTTACGTCGAACCTGGTAATGTCCGACATAAATTTACGTCAGTTTTACAATGCCGACGTAGATTTACGTCTCCCACATTGACGTCGGTATTTTTTCTGACGTAAAAAGCTCAAAATGACCGACGTGGAATACCTATGTTGTACTAGTGTCATCAACCAAAATCATCTCCAAGGAATTTGTTTACAATGGATTCTTAAACTCTGGCAAAATTGAATTGAATAAGAAAAAATTGAAGTGAAGGACATGTAATGAGTTGGCAACAAAATAGAAAGGTCAAATTGAAAAAATCCAGTAACACTACATAGAAATTCATCAATTAAAAATGCAAGAATACAACATGACTACCGTAGTAATTAGCCTTAAATAAAATGATTTTTATATACAAAAGTGACGGTAAGTTTTTTTTTTAAAAGATATTGAATTGTAGGATTTGGTTAAAAAGAAAAAATTGAAAGATTTGAATCAGATTAATTTTATTTGTTTTAAAATAAGGTTATTATTTGAATTATAATAAGTAAAAATAATTAAAAGAATAAAAGGAAAAAATACATTAACTTCTAAAAAATAACATACGTGCAAAAAAATTTATCAATGTCCTTACTAAGATCATTGACTCATTGTAATTGATTTTGAAAACAATATATTTACTAATTATATTTTTTTTGTGAAGATGAAAATTTCAATTAGAAGCAAAAACAAAAATTACACTATCCAACAATAAAATTTATAATTATTATAATTTATAGAAAAATAACCTCTTCATCCACCAAAATCATCTCCAAGGAATTTGTTTGCAATGGATTCTTATACTCTGGCAACCTCCATAATCTTATTATACGAATTCTTATCTTCCAGTCAATTCTCCTCGCTGCAATGTCCTTTAGTAATATATAAACCTCTAAGTCATGTCCTTTTGTTAAGTCTACTCGAAAATCCTAAGAATCAAACAGGTGTTACTCGAGAGAATATTAAAATGAACACCTGCTGGGAACGTACAAGGGGTCTGTGTGAGTGTTTTTCGAGTCACGATCGAAAAGTTGAAGTCATACATATTGATCAACACCTGCCAACAATAGCTAATTCGAATTCGAAGACGATTATTGGTTGAGAAGTTAATATACACGAGGAGCGGTTATGAGAAGTTACACTTTAGAAGCCACATAATGAGCATAGTGGGCAGCGGTTATCTCATAGTGGTCTACGTGCAGGAGCATCCGAGTGAGTTAACCGCCATTGATTCACTCTATAAATTCCAGAAACCTGCATTGTCACAAGGTCGGAAAACTCATACTTTAACCAGATTCTAAAGCATTCTCTGCCTGCACATATGGCTTCCATGTGAGGAATTATCTTTGGGTATGATCACTTCTTGACCATTTGTATTTTCTCTTTTTAGGATTAGAATTAGCGTAGCTTTCTTTAGCGTAGCTTTCTTTTTCATTCAATCGCTGTTTGGAAGTACTCAAACGTTAAAATGTTGTAATAGGTTGAATACCGTGAATGATGATATGTATTGCCAATATCTCTATTGTCCATTCTATTTCTCTGTGCATTTATGTACATGCATATCATTATCTGGTAATTATTGATGAATGCGTAACAACGGTTAATCATTAAAAATACTTTACTTCATGGTAATTGCTCCATACTTCATTCCGTAAGAACACGTTAAATGCCTAAATTGAAATACTGTCCGTATGCTAGTTCGAATAAAAAGAACCTCTGAACGTTTTCCACCATAAACAAATTGGCACGCCCAGTGGGACACGTTTAAATTGAACATAATTGGACTAGTTTTAGGTGCACGTGTTGTATGAGACTTAGGAGTGGAAGAACTATGTCTACATCTAATGCTAGCAATAGGAGGGAAACAAATAATGATAACCATGTTAATGTAGAACTAGAGAGTCCTCACCTCGATAATGTGACTAGTGGGACAAGGGGGGCAACAGGATCGTCCCCAGTCTTAGTCGAAAATGTTCCTAGGCTTTAACAGGGGGCTAGGCAAACTAATATGACTCAGGAATTAACTAACGTCAGTCGAGAATACCCTTGGGGCATGCCACAAAATTGGCGTAATACCCAACCTGTACACGAAGAAATGCCTATACCTTTTTTAGGGACAAACCCACAAGTACAAGTATCCCCACAGGGATACAACCCTGGGCCAAATGGTTTGGGTTTTGTCATGCAAGACCCATATCAACATGTTGGGACAAGTCAGGAGGGTTCGCTGATTCGACCAGGGAGTTATATACCTACGGGTATTAGTAACCAAGCCATGATGGCTCTTCGACAACAAATGGACCACAGTAATCATGACATGCTCAATTTGTTGTCAACACAAATGCATAATATTATGACTCTTCTGTATGAATTGATAAATAAAATTGGAGATAAATTAGGTGAGGGGTCACCTTCGAGAGCCATGAGTGGAAATCTGAATGAGATGGAAAATCCTGGGGGCATGAGAATTTTCACCAGAACGTAGTTCGACCTAATAGAAACCCACAGGATAACTTAGACCAAATGGTAGAGAGGATACTCAATAGACATGGATTCGATGTGGGTCGAAATGAACGCCCCTACTTTGTGTCAGCCTTCCCGGATTATATAACTCAAGTAGAATTACCCAGAGGAATAAAAATGCCAAAGTTTTCAAAATTCGCGGGAGAGTTAACTGAGTCAACCGTCGAACATATAGCTAGGTATGGGGTCGAATATGGGGATCTGGCAAATAATGAGTATTTAAAAATGAAATATTTTCCAAGTTCACTGACTAAGCATGCCTTTACATGGTTCACAACCCTGCCCCCTAATTCGATACACACTTGGGTTCAGTTAGAAGGTAGTTTCCATGAACATTTCTTCCGAGAAGAAATGAAAGTGAGTATAGTCGATCTAATGAACATTAAGAGGGAAAACCAGGAAACTTTAGATGATTATTTAAATAGGTTCAGGCAATTGAAATCTCGATGTTATACTAATATACCTGAACATGAATTAGTTAGGATCGCAGCAACAGGGTTAGATTTCTCGATACGCAAAAAATTAGTAAATGAACAGTTGAGAGATATGGCCCAGTTAGCCGAAAAGGTGAGAAGAATCGAACAAATTAAGCTAGAAAAAGATAGGTTAAGAAAATTTGATAGATTTGTTCGAAAAGAGAAAGTAGCTTATTTAGAAAATTCCGAGCTCAGTGACGATTCTAATTACGAGATTTCGACTGAAGATTTTGAGGTTAACTTAGCAGAATTGCGTCCTGGTCCTACGTATTGGTGTCAAATGTTAAAACCGGGAGATAATGTAGAAGGGAATTCGACTAAGAAATATAGTTTTGATGTGAGTAAGGCAGAAAAGATATTCGATATCTTGCTAAAAGATAAACAGATTATACTCCTAGAGAATCATAAAATTCCACCTTTCGAGCAAAGAAAAGGAAAGAGATTCTGCAAATATCATAATATGTATGGACATTGGACTAACAGTTGTGTGCGTTTCAGGGATTTCATCGAGAAGGCGATTACTGATGGTCGCCTGGCTTTTGAAGAAAAGGAAATGAAGGTGGATGTTGATCCATTTGCTGCCCATACTGGCTACGTTGAACCAGTTTCGATGCCCATCAACATGGTGGATGTTGCTGCTGAGGACGATGATAGCATTGAACCTATTTCTGACGAGAAGCTCGAGGAGTTAATGGAGGACTTTGCTAAAGAGCAAGAACCTATATACCCAAAGGAAGAGAATAGTCTGGTGGAGTTTCTGTCGAAGAAAAAAGAAGCTGATAAAGAGGTCATGTTGTGTCCTCGATGCAGTGCCGTCTTCGATAGGGCAGCGACTAAGGATTTCGAGGAGTCATAAATGATGAAGAATTACAAAGCTGAAAAGCTGCGTGAGAAGGCAAAACCCAATGTTAGGTCGAATGCTGGTTTGACCATGAGGCAAGTTCATATGCCACAATATAATGCCCCTGTTGGGAAGATGGAGATGTATAATTCGTCTAGGTTCGGCAACACTTTTGTGCCGAATGCGAATGTACCTGTTGGAAGATGGAATGCACCACCAAGGCCTATAATGGGTCGAGGTAAACAAGTAATGACTGGCATTGGGAATCCGGTACATGGAAATGCAGGAAAATTTTCAAATTTGACTACTGGGAATGCTAGAATTTCGGCTGGGGGATATGGACGTGGCTTCCGACATCCATTTAACAACTTAACCAAAACCCAATGGAGGAGGCAGCAAAGGATGCGAAAAGCAACCTTTGAAGGTATGGGGGGAAATCGTTTTTCGATTCCAGTTCCTCAAAAAGGGGAGTCCTCTAGAAAGTTCATCGAAGACGATGAGGACATGATAACGGACTGCTTCGAGAGCGGTTTCGAGAATTCTCTGGAAGATATTTGCGGGGTAGTTTCCATTTTACCTTCGGAGTATGTTGGTGCTATGGAATCCGTGAATGAACAAGAGGATATCAACAGGGAAGACGTCTTCGAGGACCCCAATTATGAGTCCAAGATTATATGGGTCAATCAAATCTCGAGGGTTGTACCCAAATTCAACTCAGTTGTGTTTAACTCTCCCACCGAGGAAATGAAAGGACACCTCAAGCCCCTGTTGCTAACTTTGATGATTGAGGGGCAGTAGGTGAATAAGGTTTTAGTCGATGGAGGCACCGCTGTGAATATCTTGCCCAAAACAATGTTGAAAAGGTTTGGGAAATCTCTGGCTGACTTAAAGCCTCACAACATCATGATATCGGACTACGCAGGAAAGTCCTCACACCCCGAAGGTATGATTTTGTTGGATGTGCAGATTGGGAGTGTGAAGAGGACTACTATGTTTATAGTGGCGCCATCGAAGGTGAATTTTAATGTCCTGCTAGGTCGAGAATGGATACATGGGGTAGGTGTTGTTCCTTCCACGGTTCACCAAAGGATTTTCTTCTGGAATGAAAATGAAGGGTTGGAGGTTCTCGAGGCTGATCAGAAGACTTATGAAGTTGGCATGTATTTTGCTGATCAACAACTGACAGCATTTGCCAAGACCAAACCATTCGACGCCTACAATTCTGGGGTGATGGATGAAGAGGAAGGCGTCAAGAAAACCTTTTGTTGGGACGTGAAGAGAGGATTTGTGATTCGAGCCGAAAAGAATTCGGCTCCACTGGATGAATGAAGGAAGAAGATCCTTACTCGAGAAAGATCAGTTTGACAATGAGGTTAGCACGGCCATTTTGGCCGAAGAAAAACAAAAAAAGAAAGAGGGGACGGATTTCGAGTCAATAAGGAAAGAAAAACAAAAGAGGAAGGGAAAAGACTTCGAAATCGAAAAGAAGAATGAAGAAAAACAAAAAACAGAAAATCAAAGGGACCAAGGAGTCTCAGATAAAAAATGAAAAGCAAAAAGAAAAAACAGACCTAGAGGTCGAGAAGACAAAAGAAGGTAAAGAGCAAGAGCTAGAACTCAAACTGGACTGTATTTTTGATGATTCACCCTTGGGGTTCGAAAGGGGCGCTAATGAAGAACATAAGTTAGAATCCCAAGATCCTCTCGAAGAGATTAATCTGGGAACCATCGAAAATAAGCGAGTCACTTACATTAGCAAGTTCTTACAAGGGGAGCTGAAAGAGGAGATAATTCGAATTTTGCATGAATATAAAGATTGCTTTGCATGGGATTATGATGAAATGCCAGGACTAGATCGAGAATTGGTGGAGCATAGGCTACCAACGATCCCAGGAAAGAAACCCGTGAAGCAAAGTCCTCGAAGATTTGCTCCTGAAGTGATCGAGAAAATCAAGGGGGAAATTGAGAGATTGCTGAAGGCAAAGTTCATCAGAACTTCGAGATACCCTGACTGGATCTCGAATATAGTGCTGGTTATAAAGAAAAACGGGAAACTCAGAGTTTGTATTGACTTTCGAGATCTCAACATGGCAACTCCCAAGGATGAGTACCCTATGCCCATTGCTGAAACTATGATAGATGCCGCTGCAGGTAATGAAATTATGAGTTTGTTTGATGGTTATTCTGGATATAACCAAATTTATATTGCAGCTAACGATGTGTCGAAAACTACTTTTCGATGTCCAGGTGCCTTAGGCGTCTATGAATGGGTGATGATGCCATTTGGACTAAAAAATGCTGGTGTTACTTATCAGAGGGCAATGAATTTAATATTCCATGATCTGATTGGTAAGTTTGTACAAGTATATATTGATGACATAATTATTGGGTCGAAACAAAAAGAGGATCACCTAAGCCATTTAAAATTATCTTTCGAGAGAATGAGAAAATAGGGATGAGCATTAAACTGACACCTGAACCGAACCCGAAAAACCTGAAAAAAAAATATTGTTTTTGGGTGGGTTCGGGCGGGTCTTATGGGTAAATCGGGTTAAAATTTTGATTTTATACGGGTTATATTGGGCGGGTTCGGTTTTGAATTTTTAAACCTGCTAAAAACCGAACCCAAACGAAAATGAGATAAGTTTAAATTTTTATTATTTTTGTATAACTAAACAACAATGGTCCAAATTTAAAAGTCTTTATTTCAAGTATAATATAGCCATCAATTTGTAACTTATTTTTTTCCTTTTTCTCATAACTTAGATATTTATTTTGTCTTCTCCTTCCTCATTCAACTTCTCAACACACTAGTCCATTTTTAGAGTTATCTTTTTGCTTCTTTCTTTGTCTTTCTTTTCCATCTTCTTATCTCCATTTTGAGTACATTTTGTGTGACTGTGATTTCTTATGGTTTTGTAATCTAACTTTATATTTCTTTTCCATGTAACAACTATGAATTTTGTTATCTTTTATTTTTGCTTCTTTAGTTTGTAAATGTTTCAACTACGAATCTATTTACACCATCTATTGTCACCTTCATTCTATTTTTATACACTATTTTAAAAATATTTTTTATCGTTTTAAGCTTCATCTTCGTTAAGATAAATTGGTCTACAAAAAAATTCAAACCCGATTATACCCATCCGCTTAAATCCGAATCCGTTTCAACCCGAACCGCCTCAAATCGAAAGCTCAGTCGGTCGGATATGGGTCACATTTTTTCAAAGTCGGTTTACAACGGGTTGGACATTTTTCACCCGAACCCGACCAAACCCACCCGTTGCTCACCCCTATGAGAAAACATGGTTTGAAAATGAATCCACTAAAATGTGCTTTTGGTATTACAACAGGAGAATTTCTGGGGTTTGTCATACACCAGAAAGGAATTGAAGTAAATCAAAACAAGACGAAGGCTATCATGGAGACTAAACCTCCATCGAACAAGAAGGAACTTCAATCTCTCCTAGGTAAAGTAAACTTTCTGCGAAGATACATATCGAACTTGTCTGGTAAAACTAAAGTATTTTCTTCTCTTTTACGCTTAAAAAAGGAGCAAGAATTTCGATGGGATGAAGAGCACCAGAAAGCGTTCGATGATATCAAAGATTACTTGGCTCATCCTCCAGTGCTTGCACCAATCTCTGAAGGGAAGCAACTGAAGTTGTACATTTCAGCTAATGATTCGAATATTGCGGGCATGCTGGCACAAGATGATGAAAATGGCATCGAGAGAGTCATTTACTATTTAAGTCGAATGTTAGTAGGAGCAGAGCTTAGATATACCCCTTTAGAGAAATTATGTCTAAGTCTTTATGTTGCTTGTACAAAGTTGAAGTACAACATTAGGACTCGTGATGTTGTAATATTTTGTCGAAGTAATGTCATTAAATATATGTTGTGCAAACCTGTGTTACATTCTCGAGTCGGCAAATGGGCACTTGCGTTAACATAGTACTCACTAACTTTCGAGCCGTTAAAATCAATTAAAGGACAAATAATTGCAGATTTTCTTGCAGATCATTCGAATGAAACTGAAGAAGTTAATTACCTAACCACCAAGTCTTGGCAATTATATTTCGATGGCTTGAAACACGAGTTAGGCGCTGGAATAGGGATTTTAATCGTATCACCAGAAGGGTTCCCGATGAAATTATCCTGTAAAATGAACAAGAGGTACTCGAACAATGAAATTGAGTACCAAGCATTAATAACGGGACTCGAAATGCTCGTAGAATCGGGTGCTCGAAATGTATTAATTCGGGGAGATTCACAATTAGTCATCAAACAATTAACACAAGAGTATAAATGCTTAAATGAGAAGTTAATTGAATTAAAAACTCGAGTTGTACAATTGCTTAATATTATTGATGAAGTTGAATTACAACATATTCCTCGAGGCTCAAATGCCATTACAAATAAGTTAGCCCAAACAGCCTCAGGGTATAAAGTAAGTAAGAAATGTCTAGAGTATCTGATTCATACCGAAAATGAATTGATAGGCCATCTTGAAGTTCTAAGCGTTGGTTCTTCGAATCAAAGAGACTGGAGAAGCGAGTTGATCGAATATTTGCGAAACCCCAATATAAAGGTAGAAAGAAAGATCAAACTCCAAGCCCCCAACTATGTATTGCTAGGTAACGAATTATATAAAAGAGGTTTCGATGGAATCTTATTCAGGTGCCTTGGAAGTCATGAAAGTTATATAGCTATGGCAGAGATACATGAAGGCATTTGTGGAGCACATCAGGCTGGAAAGAAGATTAAATGGGTTTTATCAAGAAAAGGTTTGTATTGGCCAACTATGATTAAGGATTGTATCGAATTCGCAAAAAGTTGTGAAGAGTGTCAAAAACATGGACCAATACAAAAGGTACCAGCAAGTGAGTTACATTCGATCATCAAACCTTGGCCATTTCGAGGTTGGGCAATCGATTTAATCGGACAAATACACCTACCTTCCTCGAAAAATCACAAATATGTTTTGGTTGCCATAGATTACTTTACAAAATGGGTTGAAGCTATTCCTTTAAAAGAAGTCGAGCAAAAAGACATAATTGATTTCATCGAAGATCATATTATTACAAGTTTTGGGATTTCTCAAACAATTACTACTAACCAAGGCACAGTCTTCACGGGTCGAAAAGTCGCTCAATATGCGGAATCGAGAGGAATTAAGTTAATAGCTTCAACACCATATTATGCACAAGCAAATGGTCAAGTCGAGGCAGCTAACAAAGTAGTGATTGTGCTAATTAAAAAACATGTATCAAATAGGCCTCGAAGTTGGCATGAAACTCTTGTTCAAATTCTATGGGCATACAGAAATTCTCCAAGAGATGCTACAAAAACTACTCCATATAAATTAGTGTATGGGCATGAGGTTATCCTTCCTATTGATATTAACTTACAATCAATTCATATACAGAAACAGAATGAATTACCTACTGATGATTATTGGAATTTAATGTATGATGAGTTGATTTCTTTAGAGGAGGAAAGGTTAATTGCGTTGCAAAATATTGTTCGACAAAAGGAAAGAGTCGAGAAATCGTACAACAAGAGGGTTAAAACTCAACGATTTCGAGTTGGGGACTTGGTGTTAAAAGTAATTCTTCCCATGGAGCAAAAATCTCGATATCTAGGTAAATGGTCTTATAATTGGGAAGGTCCCTTTGTAGTCGAGCAAGTATATTCAAGTAATGCATATGTGATCAAAGAAGTAAATTCGAATGCAAGCAAAGTAATAAATGGAAAATATTTAAAGTGCTTTCATAACAGGATAAAATATTGATTGTTCAAGGATAAATAAAAGAAATCTAATTATTACAAAACTTTGATTTAAAATCATTGAAAGCCTTGTAAGCCTCGTCCAAACGTTTTCTTCGAGAGGAACATTGAGCTTCCAAATGCTTCTTCTGCTCTAAGGTCTTCGCAAGTCGAGAAGAGATGACCTTGCCTTCCTCTTTGAGACCCGTTTGACGCTGCTTGATCTCTTGACTTTGAACCTTAATAGCATCTTTCTTCGAGCGAGCCTTCTCTAACTCATGTTGGAGAGACTTAATGGTGGTCTCTATATCCTTCTCTTCTTGTTGTAATTTTTGCAGAGAAGACACCATTTCCGCCGTTGAGTCTTTGATCATAAGCAAGTCAGTTCGGAGCTTTTCGAGTTTAGCATGGTCTTCTTCGCTTTCAACCTCGACATGGGTTACCTCTTGAAAGGCAGTAGACCATTGGGATCGAAGGTCCTATGCGAGGCTAAAAGGTTGGACAAATTCTTGTAGCTCAGAGTGGACTTCAGGAGGAAGATTTGAGTAAGATAATAGATCATCCATCATCTGCTCAACCTCTGTCTTGAATTCAGGAAGGAGAAAGGCCTGGTCAAGATCTTCGACATATGCCTTCGATCGAAAAGAGTCGAGTAGAGGTTGATATGATGGAGTCTCAGAAACTTGCTCAACAACTTTAACTTTTTCTTTTTCTGACTCTGAAGGACCACTTGTCCAATTATCCAAGACCTCAAAGATACTGTTAATATCTTCATCTTCATCATTGAAGAAGCTCATCAAATCTAAGTCAGGAGAAGGAATGGACGAAAGCCCTTGAACAGAAGAAGTAGCACCGCCTTGGGTCGAAGGGGAAGTAGTAAAAGGTCTGGGAGACTCGGTTGAACCTGTACGAGAGAGAGCAAATATACATAAATTTCGAAGAAAAAACACTACAAACGACTAAGGTTGATAAGGCATATACCCTTGTTCGGACTCAAAGGGGGTTGCAGCTCGAAAGAAGGTTCACCTTGTACAGAATCTTGCAATGTCTTCAGAGTTGTCGAGGGTGTAGATTCAATAACCTTGTCCCTTTCGACTTGGGGAGGGACTTCGATCGAAGCCACCGTGGAAGCAATCTCAGCAACATTCAACTGAGGCGTGGTCAACTGCGCATCAACATTGTGTTCAGAGGGCTAAAGGAAAGATTATAAGATCTAAAGTTAGAAAAAGTGAACCTATTGGGTTGCCTCAGTAACCGGGGGTACATCTCTCGACACGTCACGAGAGGAATCAAGTTGGATGACTTCAACATCCTACAATAAACGAAAGTGTTAGGGAAGTCGAAGGTATAAAAAAAATGAAATCGAAGAAAATTAAATCACCTTTGTGGCCGACTTCATAGCATCTTGAAGAAGCTTCACCGTCGGGGGCTTCTGGGGTTTCTTGGAAAGAGAAATGACCATCTTTCCTTTTCCTTTATCTTGCTTTTTTGTGGTCGAGACCTGAAAGTGAGGACAATTGCATTATGAAGAAATGTGAGCAAGAGAGTAACACTGGTATTTGGGTTGATTCACTTACAGTTTTGGTACTGTCTGAGCCCATTTTTTGTTTCTTTGAAGTTTCAATACTCTGTAAGGTAAAAGCTTGAAAAGGTAAGATGAAATGTTCAAAGAGTTTTAGTAAAGAGTGAAATCGAAGTGAATGGTACCTTAGAACGTAAAGAAACTTTGTCAGCAGCGGTCTTTTGTTTTCGACCTTTCTTTGATGACTCCTTGTCTTCGTCATCGTCACTCTCCCAATTAAGAGTTTGCTCAGCATGTTGGGGAACATGTTGAGGAATGGCAGCTGCGAAAGTCGAAAAAAGAGATGAGATGAGTTCAAATCAAAATCGAAGATGAATTTGGCGAAAGATATTTACCAGGAGGAGGGTTAATGTTATTGACCCAACATAGTGGCCACCATTTGCTTCGAGGAAAATCATACACGGAACATCTCGCATAGGTAACTCGATCCTTAACAGGAATCTCTTTGCGCTCGAGGTAAAACGGGTCGAGTGTCTTCACCCAAGGAGGATGAGATACATGTTTAACTAAACCGAAAAGACCATTCGGAAGAGGAGGTATGTGTTTTGGACAAAATTTTTCGAAATCAGTTTTACCTCGAGGGTTTATTACCTTTTTTGAGCGAATGTTCCTTTGTACCATTTTCGATAAGGAGACAGAAGCGTCAAAGATGGTTCGATGCACATTGTTGGGTCGATAACAAACTTTAAAAAATTGTTCGAATTGATAAATTATAGTTTGATTCTTGAAAGTACCTGATTGCTTGGGCCCCTGTGAACAAGAGAGAGGAGAATTTATCAGCTTCTTCAAAAAGCTATCAAAATCGATGAGTTTATCTACAATATAATAGCACCACCATCGAAGATAGCAATTCGAAACTAAGAATGAAGGAGAGAAGGTGGATGGTGTAAGTTTGAGTGCTTTATCAGGGCGAAGGATGAACTTAAGGACTTCTTCATAATTCCCTTCTTCGACACAAATATCTGCATCAATGCTTTCCTTACGGCGAAGAGGAAGAGGCTTCATTTGGCAAAGCCCAAATTGTCGAGCGAACAATTGGGGTTGGTAAGGGTAAAGCCTGACATCTTTCTGCCTTATACCTGAGATGATGACATCCCAGGACAAGAATCTGAACCAAATATCAGTCGACGAAGGACTTATGTTTTCGACTTGATTATTTTGACAAAGCCAGGTCGGCCCTATTAAGTTCGATCGAATAAAAGGAGCTAAGTCTTCAGTGAACTCAGCGAAGCTAAGAAAGGCACGAACATATTTCTCAAAATTATCTACTAGACGCTTGCGAGGGGTAAGGGTTGTCAGACGAGCACCTTCGAGTTCACATATTGGAACTGCAGTCGAAGGCAAACTAAGTTTCTTCTCGAGTATCGCGTTAAGCCACAGTTGAAGTAGCCATAATGGACCGGAGAGGTTTCGAGGCCCCGATTCTCGAAAAAGACTCTCAGAAGCTTCATCAAGACAAGTGTATAGGGAGGCCAAAAGGAGTTTGCTTAAACATATTTTCTTTTTCGAATGAAGAGCTTGGGCTAAAATATAATAGTACTTTGGGACTTGGAGTGAAGGAGTACAAAAGACACATGCTGACAACCAATACAGCAGAAAAGCGATGTGCTCCGAGGGTGAAACAGGCGTCCCAGGTTGCCCCATATGCGCAGTGATGAAAGACAAATATGTCTTTTTGTCCCAAGAGATCGAAACATCCTTGATTGAAATTTCTTCCTCAAATGCGTCAGGATAGAATCTCTCTCCAAGAGGCATCAGTCCCGTTATAGCAGCAATGTCGAGCAAAGTAGGGCAAACAAAACCACAAGGGAACTCGAAGGCTCGAGTTTCTCTATTCCAAAAGAAAATAGCAGAAAGGAGCATCTGGGGGTCGAAAAGGTGAAGATCGAACTTAGCTAGTTGGATGAACTCAAAAATACCAGTATCTTTCCATTCAGCGTGCATGGAAGCTTCCACACGGGCTAGCCAAGATGAATGTCTATCTTTAACAGGAGGGAAGGCTCTAAAAATCTTAGTGGTGTCTCCAAAAAGGGTTAAGTCTATCTCAGGAGAATAGATGAAAGGTAAGGTAGAATGATCTTCAGGCAAAAGAGTGTTACCAAACCTCTTTGTATTCTGACCAGCGAAAGGACCAAGAAAAGCATGAATAGAACCACTTTCTAAAGAGAAAGGGAGAAGTACCTGGGATTGAAAAATCTTCAAACTTGCCTCCTCCATGCCGGGAATTGGAACAAAAGTGTCATCGCCCTCTTTGACCTTGCAGATTTGGGCGTTGGCCAGTAATAAAGGAGTGCCTTGAGTGGAAGTCGCAGTGGCCATGGTGGTTACGGGTGCAGTAGTCACCACAGTAGAAGGCGTCATAGTAGTCAAGATGGGAGATGAAGTAGAAGTGGGAGACGCTGTGGAAGCCACGGCAGTAGAGGTGGAAGCAGCTGAAGAGGCCATCGTTAGAAGAGAAACTAGGAAGAACAGGGTCGCCAGAAATCAAGAATCAAGCAATGGAGGGACAGAAAAACACTAACTTGGGCAGGAAGGAAGCAAAAGAGTAAAATAGTGAAAATAGTTTCACTCTAGGGTAAAAAACAAATTTTTAACGCATCATTGGGCCTGGAGTGGAATGGGCTTCTGAATTAATTCAAATTTTAATTGAAAGTTTAAAAACAGCCGCCAAAATATTTTGAGAACAGTGAAAACGGAAACACACGCCGTATTTGCCATCATTGTCGCATCAAACGGTCATATGGGTTAATTGCAAATCAAAAAGTACATATCAGAATAGGGTTTCATCGAAAGATGTAGACTCCGATTAACTAATCGGAATAAAGCTCGATAGGAATTCGAATCTCTCTGACCAGCATGCACATCAAGATCGAATTCCTAGGGGGCATTTGTTAGGTCTACTCGAAAATCCTAAGAATCAAACAGGTGTTACTCGAGAGAATATTAAAATGAACACCTGCTGGGAACGTACAAGGGGTCTGTGTGAGTGTTTTTCGAGTCACGATCGAAAAGTTGAAGTCATACATATTGATCAACACCTACCAACAATAGCTAATTCGAATTCGAAGACGATTATTGGTTGAGAAGTTAATATACACGAGGAGCGGTTATGAGAAGTTACACTTTAGAAGCCACATAATGAGCATAGTGGGCAGCGGTTATCTCATAGTGGTCTACGTGCAGGAGCATCCGAGTGAGTTAACCGCCATTGATTCACTATATAAATTCCAGAAACCTGCATTGTCACAAGGTCGGAAAACTCATACTTTAACCAGATTCTAAAGCATTCTCTGCCTGCACATATGGCTTCCATGCGAGGAATTATCTTTGGGTATGATCACTTCTTGACCATTTGTATTTTCTCTTTTTAGGATTAGAATTAGCGTAGCTTTCTTTAGCGTAGCTTTCTTTTTCATTCAATCGCTGTTTGGAAGTACTCAAACGTTAAAATCTTGTAATAGGTTGAATATCGTGAATGATGATATGTATTGCCAATATCTCTATTGTCCATTCTATTTCTCTGCGCATTTATGTACATGCATATCATTATTTGGTAATTATTGACGAACGCGTAACAACGGTTAATCATTAAAAATACTTTACTGCATGGTAATTGCTCCGTACTTCATTCCGTAAGAACACGTTAAATGCCTAAATTGAAATACTGTCCGTATGCTAGTTCGAATAAAAAGAACCTCTGAACGTTTTCCACCATAAACACCTTTAAAAAGAAGATGAAAGTAAAAAAGGATAACTTTTAATAACATGTTCACTACACATCAACATTGAAACAACCAACTTTTAAAATTAAAACTTCATACAAACATGTCTAAAAATGATTTTCCTATGATTGATAGAGAAAGTGTGAATCCTCATATTAGAAGTACAAAAGTACCCAAATCAGAAAGTGAACAATGTATATATGGAGAAAGTATTTTTAAAAATAGGGAGTATGATGGAACTGGACAATCAGAATGAAGTTTTGAAAAGAAAAATGTTTTAAAAATTAGAGGATAGTTGAGATTAATTGGCATTGAAAAGTTGCAACCAATACATAGTAAATAGATATTCATAATTGCTTCTTTAAGTAAAAGACAAAATGCAAACAATTTGATGAAAAACGTATAAAATAAAGAGGAAGAGAAATGATTTTTCTTATGTTCAAAATTTATTAAAATAAAAAAATAAAATTCAAAATAATTATAATAAAATAAAATTATATACGTACCCTTATTTTGAGCAGAAAAAAAAATCACAAGTTTCTTTCTTTTATTATAATAAAAATATCATAATATAATACAAAAGACATTTGTTTTTTAGCACTTTATTAGGAATGTGTCAGACACACGTCACATTATATCTATCAAACTAACGTCACTCACAACCATTTTTATTTGGTATGGTGGAGGGAAAAAGTGAACGAGCGAGAATAAAATTTTGAAATTTAAAGTAAAAGAAAAATTGAAGATATAATTCAATTTTTAATTTTAGAAGTGTATATTGTTAAAAAATTAGCTTATAATTTAAAATTTAAGTTAAATATTTAATTTAATTAATCTTTATTTTATTTAATATTTATAATTTGCAAAAAAAGAAAAAACCAAAAACTGTTATGGCCTTCTTCACTTTGACCAAGCCTGCAATTTCTAATTAGTTAGCAAAGTGCACCAGGTACACTTTTGCTGTTACCGAAAAGCTAGCTAAAGAATAGTGCACATCCACACACAACGTACACCTTTGTTGTTACCGAAAAAACTTGAAAAACGGGGTGCACATCCTTTATGTAAAATATATTGTGCTTATGTATAAAGACCCTCATACGTGAAAAAGATTAGAAAAATACATGGCAAGCTCATTTTTATCTCTCTTTCAATATTTTTTCTACTACAAAATTATAATTTTGGAACGGTATTTTTTGGTTCGGAGATGTTTCGCTGTACTCGAACGGTCTAACAGGTTGACGTATCTTGAGAGAGGAGGGTACTATAAGACTCTAAATTACTAGTGTAGTGAGGACATTTTCTCTCTAAGGATAGCACTCTGCGTTCTTCAACTCAGGCTGCTCTAAACTTATTATTTAATATTCTAAGTTGCTCTTTATATTTAATTAGTTGTTACTAATTACTCTGTTTTAATTTAGAATATTCATTGTGCTGTTGATATATTGATTTTATTGATAAATCTAAATATTTTTTTTTCTATATTAAATTTATTTTTCTAACATATATTAATAAGCTTTCATTCTTTAGTTCAATAAAAGAAATATATTATAATTTATATTTTCTTTCTATTTTTTTTTTTTCCATCCAGACAAAGTATTCGAGTATCATACTAAAAAAGAAGAAAAGGAACTTGCAAAGCAACCGTTTCACTTTTGGCGCAAGCTAAAGTCTGACACCGCGCTTCGTGGGTTGGATTTAGAGAGAATTATTGCAAAAGAGATGGATTAAAGCTTTGGTTGGTAGTGTAAAATGAGAAGAGAAAAGAAATCAAGAGAAAGAAAGTAAAATTTTTTAAGTTTATTTGGTCGGAGAGAAGTGAAGAAAAAAAGATTTTTTAATTAATTTATATTGAATTAAATTGATATATTTTAATATATTAAAAATTTTATAATAATTATTTTATACATTTTATTATTATAATAATTAATGTTCTTATTTGAGATCGGTTGTGAGGGACGATCTGCTTAGCAAGATTGGTGAGTCTCCTTTAGTCGGCACGTCGGCTGTTGAGATGAGGGTGATACCTGCAAAAGAGACTCCAATGTTAAAGTTAGTATTTGATAGTGTAGATGTCTCGTATTTATAGAAAGCATACCTTGGTAATTTTAGGGTTTTTCTCCGTTTGGGCGAGAGTAGGTTTGAAGTTGACCCAACATTGGCCACAGGCCTTGTCAATCGTCGGCCTCCGTGCGTGTTGGCGCAATATGGGTCGACGTGGAACTCGGTATTTGATATGGGCAGTACACTAGCCCCACAATCTCCGAGCTCTCTGGGCGAGGAGTTCGTGTCGAGTTGGAAACGACTGGGCGAGTGGTCATGACCTTTCGTTTTTTGCTTTTTGAAGTGAACGCCACGTGTTGTCAGAAGGTCACCTCGTTTCGCAAAATGTTGGCGGCTATAACGGTTCATAATGATGGGACGCACCCTGTCATTATGAGCTTTATTTAATGTGCCTCTGTTCCTATCGAAGGACAAATGTTTTAAACTTGGGGGTCGCATTTTCCCTCCTCACTCCTAGCCTTTTCCTCCTTTCATTCCCCTCTTTTTCTATGTTTTCCTTGCTCCATTTGTTATTCTGGTGACATCTCCGTCGTTCCTCTTCTTTGTTTGTCGAGTTTTCAAGGGTGGTTCTAGGTACTCCTATCCCTCCGTTTTCATCTTTTCCCTTTTCTTAGTCATATTGTGCGCGATGGCTGGTAAGGGAGGGCAGGATTTACTCCCCCCTAATGCCGCTTCCAGGCAGGCCAAGGGAAAAGGTAAGGCAAAGGTAGCCGCCGTTGACGGCAACCCTAAAAAGAAGAGGGGGTAATAACCCCAAGGACTCTCACCCTATTATCTCTGTTCCTGGGTATGAATGGGTTAAGGGAGACGTGGGTGGTTTTGAGAGTAGGTTTAGGTCCTTTCATGATGTGAATACCACGTGTAAGTCGTTGGTGATTAGTAGGTTGGCCGTTTCCGAGCTCATCCAGGTTGAGCCTTGCCAACCTGGTGAGCGTGTGTATATGGCGGGGACTGTGAACACCCCCATTTTTTTATATGTATCACTGGATTTTTAGAGACCTCGGCATTTGCTTGTCGTTCACCGAGTTCGAGTGTGCCTTCCTCTCCTTTGTCAATGTGGCACCTTGTCAGCTGCATCCCAATACTTGGGGTTTTTTACGGGCTTTTCAAGTTCTATGCTCAGCCCTGGGGATGGGTGCGTCTTTGCTTGTCTTTTTTGCATTTTTATCAACTTAATTTGGGTGAGCCTCCCTTAGGTTGGGTGTCGCTTAGTGGGAGTAAGGTTGGTGGGTTGTTTCAGCTGTACTCCCAATCTTATAAAAATTTTAAAGATGAGTTTTTTCGAATCTGCCCTGTAAATAATGATCCGAGAATCGAAGAGGTTTTCCATCGTGAGGGGAGCCGATGTTCCCCTTCTTCTAGCAACAGAGTCCGGTTAAGTTTAATGGGTCAAGCTGTATTCGTTTGTCGGACTCTGATAAGGACGACATTGCCAATCTGGAGGAACTACCGCGCCCATTGGACAACAAACTCGTGTTGTCTTTGGCCCGTTTGAAGAATAAAGAAAGGGGTTGGAGCGTGAGTATTTGGTTATTGTACTTGTTGTTTTTCTTCTGGTTCGTGTTGTTGTCTTAATCACTTTGTTCATGATGCTTATTTGTAGAGGTGATGGGGAAGAGTAAATGACGTGAGCTTAAGGCGAGGTTCAACATTGAGGAGCTCAAGGTGCCTGAGCCCGGTGAAGAGGTCGCTCCTTTGGAAACTCACCGCAAGAGAAAAAGGGGGCCCGAGGAGGTTGGTGAGGCCTCTAATGCCTCGATTTTGGAGGAGGTGACGTCGAGAGTTGTTAACCCTCTTGGTACGATTGACCTGACTGTGAGTTCTCGGGCCAAGTCGCCATCGAGGGAGCCTGTGGTGGAGGCTACCCCGCTAAGACAGGTTTTACTTCATCTCTTCCTTAGTAGTACTTTTCATTGTTTGTGTAACTCAGGGGGGAGTTCCTGTTTTTTGGGTTTTCTGGTAGGTGGTTCCGACGTCCACCGTGGCTGATAACCAAGGGGAAGGCCCGAGCACTGAAGCATCGACATTGGTTCCTTTGAATACGACTTCATTCGGTCCTGGTCCGGCAGTTGTTTCGTAGAAGAGGTGCCTCCATCAACATTTTGATGTAAGTCGACCTTTGGCGAGGCTTGACCATGTCAACATGTCGCCTGACGTCACCTCGCTTTGGAACCCCTACCTCACCGCCAAGAAATTTTATAAAGAGAATCTGGCTTATGAGGCCGACAAGGCTATTATGGAAAAGGTGGCGCCAATCGAGGGACTGGACTCAGCCGAGGTCTTTATGCAGAGGTCCATTGCTATAGTGGATCACTAGAAGTGGCGATGGCAAAAGCATCAGGGCGAGTTGGAGAAGGCGCGGAAAGGCGAGGCCGAGGTGAAAGCTTTGAGGAGGGATTTCTCAAAGACCCAAAAGTATTTGGAGATTGTTGTGAAGGCCAACGAGGCATACGCCACCAAGGTTGGCGAGTTGGTGGACACTGCCAAGCCTGCCAAGGGTGAGGCGGAGGTTGCCCAAGGTTGAGCTTGGATGTTGGAAGAAGAGAATGCCGCCTTGAGCGCCAAATTGCGGGCGGCCGAGGAGAAACATCTTTGTGATGAAGTGCTTCTTGTTGGCCGGGGCGAGGAGATTAGTGCCTTGAAGTTGGACCTCGAGGTGCTGGCCTTTTCGAAGAAAGAAGTGGAGAAGAGGCTTCTCGAGACCGAGCGTGCCGTGGTGATCAAGCGTTCTTGGAGATCTCGGCTGTGAGTTGCTATCACAGCTCTAGGTGTAGTTGCTGACTTATTTTCATGCACTAGCTGGGGTGTTTACCGATTTGAATGTTATCGAGCTCGTCAATTGGGTTTGGTCGGTTATCATGGGATTTCAATCTCGGATCGAGGTTGGTGATTTCAGCCTGAGCTATGTGAGCTACGGTGGGGGGTTCGCCGCTGCATTGTTCCTCTACTGGGGGTGACACCTTTAAGCTTTCGACATAGCATTGCCGGGCTGTTTTCTGATTTGCTTTGATGGAGATTATTTGTCCGTTACCTCCTGGGAACTTCATCGTCAAATGCAGGGTGGAGACCACGGCCCCGAGTTGGTTTAACGTCAGCCTGCCGATAATGATGTTGTATGAGGTGTTGGCATCGATGAGGAGGTATTTGACCATCGTCCTCTTTGAGGTGGGAGGTACCCCAAAGGTTGTTAGCAATTCTATGTATCCTCGGGTGTGACTCATTCTCCTGCAAAACCGACTAGGGGTTTTGTGTGAGTTTGAATAAGAGAATGGGGGATATCTAACCTCAGGAACATTGACCAATATAAGACGTCTGTCGAGCTTCCTTGGTCGATCAGTGTCTTGTGGACCTGTTAGTTGGCTACTTCTACCGCGATGACCATGGGATCGTCTTGGTTTGGACAGATGCCGACGGAATCTTCATCTATGAAAGTGATAGGCGGCGTGTTGTGCTGTGGAGTTGGAGTGTTAGTACAGACGTTATTGATACTCCATAGGTGTCGCTTGTGTGCCGAGCTGCTCGGGCCTCCTCCGACGAATCCCCCTACGATTGTGTTAATAACTCCTCGTAGAGGAGGGGTTTTTGTTCCATGACTTACCTCGGCTTGCACTATTCCTCTAATGTTCTGCTGGGACTCGGAGGGTTGGTCCGCTCGGGAGCTGGAGCCCCGACCTCGTCCTCGTCCTCTACCATGCCCTTCGTAGCTACCCATATGTGGTTCTAACCTTTGGACATACTGTCCAAGGTGCCTTCCTTGGACAAGTTCCTCGATGCATTCTCCAAGTGTTCGGCATTCCTCGGTGGTGTAGTCGTAGTTTCTATGGTAGTGGCAATGTTTGGACTTGTCAACATTATTGGGGTTGTGCCCAGGTGGTGGCAGGGTGATAAGATCGGTATTGCTAGCTTCTTCCAATATGTGGACATGAGGTGCATTCAGGAGAGTGTAGAAGTCGTACTTCCCGATTTTATTTTTTCGTGATTTCTTGAATTGACTGTCGTTGAAGATTCTTAGTTTATCTTTGTGACCTTGGTCTTGTTTTCCTTGTGATTTTTCGTGGATTTGGTTGCAGAATTCGGTATGTTCTTCCATCTGGATGTATCCAGCGGCCCGGGCACGCAGCTCCTCCATGTCAGGGGGAGGTCGTCAGTAGAGGCTGTCGACGAAGGGGCCTGGTTTCAGTGCCATGAGCATGTTGTGTAGGGCGACTTCTAGGTTCAAGTTATGGATCTATATGGAGACGTTGGCAAATTGTTCCATGCATTTTCTGCAATGGCTCGTCATCGCTCTGCCTGAGGTTGGCTAGGGCAGCAGATGTGACGTGGTGAGGTCAGCTTGTTGCGTATTGTATCGTAAAATGTCTTACCAGAGTGTCGAAATTGTTGATCGACCCTGCTGGCAATTGGGTGTACCAGGCGAGTGTCGTTCCTTTGGGTGAGGTTGGGAATACCCTACATAAGATAGCATCATCATTAGTGTATAAGTTCAGTTGCACGACATAGAGATCGATATGCTCATCTGGGTCAGTGGTGTCGTTATATTGGTCGATGTTCAGTGGCTTCCACCCAAAAGGGAGGGGTGTTTCCATGATGTCTTCGATGAAGGGGTGACGCCGGACGCTTGTCCAATGTGCAGGAGCTTGTGTCGGCGCATTGCTGATCTCGCGTTTCGATCTTTGCATTTGCGCGTGTGACCGATGTGTTGTCAAAGACTTCTCCTCATGGTGGTTGCTTGGTTGAGGAGGCGAGTTTGGAGGAAGTTGATGGAGCTGGGCACATATGCGTTTGTTCTCTGCTCGCAATGCTACTAAATCGGCTGCGTGCTGGGTGCGCATGTTTTCCAGGTCTGCGGTGTGTTGTTTCTGCAACTAGTCGACCTGCTCGATCAATCGTCGTAGCATTGTTTCACCTTCCATTCTGGATACGTTCTCTTCTTCGTCTGCTACTCTCTTGTTATGGCTTCGGGTGAGAACCATAAGATTGGCCAATAAGAGAACTCTTGATCGACCCCATGGTGGGCGCCAAATGTTCTTACCTGAGATCGATCGTGAGGGAAGATCTGCTTAGCAAGATCGGTGAGTCTCCTTTGGTCGGCATGTCAACTGCTGAGATGAGGGTGGTACCTGCAAAAGAGACTCCAATGCTAAAGTTAGTGTTTGATAGTGTAGATGTCTCGTATTTATAGCAAGCGTACCTTGGTGATTTTAGGGTTTTTCTCCGTTTGGGCGAGAGTATGTTTGAAGTCAGCCCAACATTGGCCACAGGCCTTGTCGACCATGGGCCTGCGTGCATGTTAACGCAATATGGGCCGACGTGGAACTCGGTATTTGATACGGCCAATACAGTTAATATTTTTATATTTCAAATTATTTATTTTAAAAAACAAATTATAATATATATTACTATAATATTAATTTTATTATTATAAATTTTGTAATACTATAATTTTTGTTTAATTATTGACTTTTAACAATAATTCTATGTGTGTGTATAACCCTTAGTTGATTATTGGAAAGATTGTGTAATAACTCAAGGATAGTTAGTGGGCTAATTTTGACTTGGCAATGGATGCGAAGGTCATGGAACGCTTATACCCAGCTATACTTTATTGATGTTGGAATTGAACTTTCCTAGTCTAAATAATGACATCTAAGAAACTAAAAGATATGGATTGGTATCCCAATTTAGTAATCGATCTAATGGGCACATGAGGGGTGAAAACGATCGAGTTGATTTAGTAGTATCAAGTCACTTAGACTTCTTAGGCATGTTAAGGGATCTCTATAGGTAAATGTGTGATGACACATTAGTTTTGATGTACGTATATGATGAGGCGTGAGGTGATTATTGTTCATATGCATTGGGTGAATATCTTGTTGTATGCTAGGTTGAGGTGTAAGTTTGAATTGCTTGGGTGTTGAGCTTTCAAACATGTTGATTGTTGTATGATGTAAGCCATGAGTTGTTATTTGGATGGTTTACATGCTAGTGAATAGTATAGATGTTTCATTCCTATACTCATATTCTTTTTGAAGTGTAGTTTACTCTTGCATGTTTCCTTGGTGTTTGAACTATGATGATCATGTTCACATGAGAGTAGGATAAGGTTAGTTAGAGGTGAGATTTTAGAGAATTTTTGGTGGACCATGTTGTTGGCAATGTAGTCTTGGACTACTTTTGTATGTTGGTATAGATGTTGTTTGACCGGCAACCTAGGGTCTTTATTTTCGGACAAGAAAGAGATTGATAATCAGGTAGAAGAGTTTACACGCACTTCCCTTTGTATCAAAATTCTTTTAATTCATATGACTAGCTTTCTAAGAAACTATTCAAAAGAAAGAAAAAATTCAACCTTTTTCTTGTTTTTTGACATTCACTTCTTTAACATGTAAAAAATGCATTTACCTTAATGTAGAGTGAAAAAGGAGAAAAAAAAGGAGAATGTAGTAAGAAAAGAATAAAGAGATGCATTGGTATGTTTTTTAGGGTGCTTCAAATGCACCCCATGGCTACTTTAAATAAAAACCAATGTGCTATGAAGCACGGACGTGCATGTAATTATACACGATCATGGTTCATTTGAAATTCAAACTATTATAATCTTTACATGATTGTGATAACAAGGAGCACGATCGTGCTTCATTTTTTTTATGAGCGTGCAATAAGAAGCACACCCTATGCATCATTGATCCATGGTTGTGCTACAAGCATGGATGACCTTGCTTTAAAAAATGATTTCTTTTAGAAAATTTTTTAAATAAACATGAAAGTAAGGATACGTTGCCTTTCAATAGGCGATTTCTAACAAGTATCATGTTATGCTTACTAAGTATCCTGTTATGCTTACTATGTTTGCCTCCTCATAAAAGGTGGAAGGGAATTGTTTATTAGAATCAAAGACATGGAATGTGATATCCCCATCCCCTATTCTTACTGTTAATCTGCCTCGAGAGATGTCTATCAGGGCTTGCGAGGTGTGTAGAAATGTTCGTCCCAAGATGATAGAGAATTCCTTATCCTCCTCCATATCAAGGACCACAAAATCCATCGGAAAAAATGAATTTTTCCATTTTTAGCAAAACACCTTCCACTATCCACTTCAGATATGTAATTGTTCTATTAACAAACTGGAGAGAGATATCAGTAAGTTGGGTTTTAGACATTCCCAACCTTTATAAAACAAATGGAGGCATCAAACTAATGTTAGCCCCCAAATAATAAAGAGCCTTGTTAAAATGATGATTATCAATTGTACAAGGAATTGTAAATTTTCAAAAATCCTTATGTTTAAGGGGGCAATTTGTTAAGGACTACAACAGAGCAATTTTCATTAAGGTCAATTACTTCAAATTTTGCCAATTTCTTTTTGTTTGAAAAACTTGGAGTAATTAGGTATTTGGGCAATGGCTTCAACAAAAGACGTGTTAATATGTAGCTTTTTTAGTAATTGCATTAATTTCACATTTTGTTTATCTCATTGCTCATCTTTTATTCTTTGTGGAAATGAGCCTCTTTAGGAATTATTTTTCCTCTAGTCTCTATCTCAAAGGGATCCTTCTCAATAAGCATTTTTTCATTTTTAGCATCGAAGACTGGTTCTTCCTTTTTGGGAGGTGAAGTTAACTTCTTTCCACTTCTCAAAAGTAATGACCTTAACCTCCTCCATTGGATTCCACTCTATTTGAGTGGGTAAAGTTCCAAGAGCTCTTTGAGACATCAAATTTGTTAGGTTGGTGATGGAAACCTTTAGAGAGTTAAAATTGTCATCAATGTTAGCCATGAATTGTCTCATTGTGTCTTATAGGCTTGATCTCTTCTTCTTCTATCTTTGTCCTTGGTTAAAATTTTGACCCTGTTATTGCATGTGAGGTAGCATCTAGACCTTGGCTTTGAGTATGCCCCCTTTGTTGACCTTGGCATGATTATAAAAGGGTGAGAAGGGATCTCCTTTACTTCTACTTGAGTTTCCAACATAGTTGGCTTCTTCCATTACTCTAGCAAAAACATTGTCCATCTGACAGTCTTTTCCCTCATGGCCAGTAGCTCAACATTGATCACACATTAGTGATGGAATAGGGGTTCCCCATCATCTATGCTTATGCCCTTATCAAGGTCTCCTTGTGCTTGGCAAGGCATCCAACTTCTTTTTAATTGAAGAATGCTCCTCACTAGATATGTCCTCACTAATTTCTTTAATATTTGTTTGTTTACAATAGGGGCATGTAATTATTGGAGACCATGTCCTTAATAATTTCAAAAGCCTTTATTGGAAATTTTTTCATTAGTGTCCCTCGACATGCAACATCAATGGAAGACTTATTTTGATAGGACAACCCACTATAAAAGATCCGCACCAACTGTCTTTTGTCATTTTGTGATATCCATGGCGAGGACATTCTGAACAATTCTTGGAACATTTCCCAAGTTTCAAACAGCGACATCAAGTCATATTGTGCGAAGTACATGATATCTTGTTGCATGTTTGTGGATCTTGAGGAAGGAAAGTATTTCATCAAGAATCTTTTTGAACATTACTCTCATGTGGTAATGCAGTCATCCAACACGTATGACAACCACCCCAACACCCTATCCTTTAGGGAAAAGGGAAATAAATCAAGCTTAATAGCTTCTACAAGAACTTTGTTGTACTTGACTATATCAATAATCCTCAAGAATATCTTAAGGTGACCTAGAGGGTCTTCAACAAGTTTCCCTCCAAAATCACCTCTAGTCTAAACCATGAATATAAGGGAAAACTTAATTTCAAAAGTGTTAGCAACCACCATAGGCTGGCAGTCGTTGTCAATTACCTCAATGTTTGAGCGAAACATTTCTCCAAGGGACATTTGTTTGCCATGTTTCCTTCTTCCATGTATGCTTCTTCTTTTTCTTTAACTAGTATGAGTTTTTCCTCCTCAACCAATATGGTTGTGTTTTGTGTTTCCTTCCTTAACCTGTGAGTTATTTTTTCAATCTCAAAATTGTATAACAAAATAGGTCACTTTGAGCGGGTTGGCATACAACGTAAGGAAGCAAGACTAGATAAGAACATAAACCAAAATAAATGAATAAAATAAAATAAAAATTAAATAATTCAAACCAGCCAAAACCCTTTTAAGTTGATATTGCTTAGAACTTAGTCCCTAGTATAGCCATGCCGGAAACTTGTTGTGTCTAAAATGTGCTTAAAGGCAAGCATATCTTACCGCAATAGTAACAAAGGACAAAGTCCAAATATCAAACTCAAAGGACTAGGTTCAAGCAATTACCAACTTAATCTTGATTCTAACATTTTAAAGAAATAAAATTAGATTGAAGATAATATTGATTTAAGAATTAAGAATGAAATACTAGAAAATTATTATTAAATTTAGAGATAAAAGCCCAATAGTTGTGGCTTATTGTTCTCGTTCCCTTAAAATAAAATTCATAAATTATAAAACAATGTTACCAATTTTACTTTTGAAATTGTTGATAACACTATGGTTTTAGGAAGCTGGCAGTCTTTATCCTAAGAAAAACTCAAATTGATTAATAAAAGCTTTATTCTAAAAACAAAGCATATGCACGCAAAAACTAAATTAATTCAATTGAAAATTAAGAAAAAAACTTGATTATGCAATTTTTTTAGAATTCAATTATTTTAAGGTTCTATTAATTAAAAGAGTTTGATCATGTCCTTCTACTTAACTTATACAAAAAATAAAATACTTAAATAATACAATAATAAAAGTAAACAATTCATGGATTCATCATTAGGAGTTTACAAGGAACAATTACATCATAACCTTAGAATGGAGGAACTAGCTAGGCATATTGTTAGAACCCGTTAAACAAAGAAAAAGAATTATCTATAATTAGAAGAATCCTCCTTCGAAGGTTTGACTTTTAGCCTCTTACAAAATCTCAATAACAAATACAAGAGATAAAAATATAGAAGAAACTAAAGCTAAAAACTAGATGATTACAACATGGTTTAGACATCCCTATTTATAATAAAAAAAAATAAGGCGAACTTTTTAGCATGGTCATGCATCTCAACAAGCAAGATCGTGCTTAATAACTTGAAATGCATAAAGGCAAAAGGCACATAGCACAAGCGTGCTTCATTAGTGATGAAGGCATGCTTTGAATTCAAGGGGCTCTTTAAAGAAAGCATGGTCGTTCATATTGGTAAGCATGACTGTGCTTCATAACATGGTCGTACATCTAAGCATGCTTCTCTTGAAGCACGATCGTGCATTAGTCAAGCACGATTGTGCATGTCTTATCCTTTGCATTTACTCTATTTTATCCTTTAATTTCACTGATTTCACTCTTTATGTATTTTTCATGTTTATTGAACACTTAATAAAATAAGTGAAGTATTGTCAAAGACTTCACATTAAATTTAGGCAAAACAATAATAAATATAAGGTTATTCTGCAACACTTTGACAAGATTAAACACTTAAAGGGTAAAATAGTTAACTATCGCCACTCGTAAACTATTTTTTCATAAATTAATCTTTTACGACGTTGTCTTGTCCAAACACAATATCTAAAGTTATATCTATGCTATCAAGTTGATCTTAATTTTATTAGAAATCTAAGATAATTATCTACAACTTCTATGGTGACCTCAAAGATTGATTTCACCATTTACTATACTTACAAATTACAAAATTGCAATATTTCAACTCAAATTTGATAGCTTGACCTTTACTCATTAATTGGATAATAACTTGAGTTCTAGACCTTTTTTTTAGGTGATTCCAACTTCATTGAAAAGCTAACATAAAGGATATAATTCATATGAAGATCACAAAACCTAATTCTAACTTTATCAAGCCCGATGAGAAGTTGTTTTATAATCAATGTCGAATGGCATCTAATGAGGGAAATTTATGGCATAACACCAAGAGAACGTAGAGCACTCATTAATCATCATACATGACATCATAAATTGACATATACCTAACATATTATGCACATTTCTAGTAATCAATTAAGGATTTTACTCTTCGTCTTCATACCTAACTCAATTGGTCACTTCTTCATCAATATGTCTTGACTTGGCCTCCATATTATTCCACACAAAACCTATAAGAGATAACTTAAAAACAATTTCCCATTTAGGAGACAACTTACTTACTGAAGTGTTTTCAACTTTAGGCTCTTAGAGCACCACAACTTATATCCACATAATGAGATATTTTAATTTCTAAAACAACTTTACTCTCTTCTAGTTTTTATGTATCTCAACTTAAATATGCATCACAATACAACTTATCATCATTCTACTTAACAACTTTACTTCTTATAACTTAAACAACAAATTACAACTTAATCAACTTTCAACAATAGGCAACTTTCAAGTTAAAAAACGTAAAACATCATTATATATCATCATCGATCAATACGTAATCAACTAGAATTATACAACATCATATATCATGTATGTAATCAACATACTTAACATATTCTCAACATGTCGGCAACAAAAACAACAAGTTTTCCTTCAACAAACCACGCCCAGTGCCATTTATTTCATGTCTGGAGCTTGTGAGGCAAAGAGCCTTTGGCTTGCCTGCGCCTAACTTTATTCCACTTATACCTGATGTAAGTGAGACATGGAGTCTCTATGTACACCATGCCTAGAGTTTCAAAATCCACGCCCAAAGTTATTTAGACAGAAAGCCTCTACCTGACCCATACTTGGCGCCAAAAAAACAAATGTCCAGCATCATCCATGCAGAGAGCCATTAATTTAATCACGTCTAGCACCACCAAACCTATGCTTGACATCAATAACTTAGAGAGCTCCACGAGCAATCATGTCTAAAGCCTCTCATTCCACGCCTAGCGTGACCAAGTCAGAGAGCTCTTAACCAACTCACACTCGATGTTATCAATCTTGTGCCCGACATTAGTGATGTAAAGAGCTACTACATGTATCATGTTCAATGCTAGGGATGGCAAGGGGCCCCATGGGGCGGGTAATAGTAAACCCATCCCCGCCTCGCTAGATGAAAATTGGCCCCATACCCACCCCATATCCGCGCGAGTATCCATTATGCGGGTATCCATGAATTTCTTGAATACCCGCTGGTATCCATGGATATTTATACAGTTTTTAAGAAATTAAAAAAATTATATTACAAATAATTTTAAGTTTATATTTAATGTATTAAAAAAATTATATTACAAATAATTATATTAAAAAAATGCCCTAGTGTCAATTAATTCGGCAATCGAGACAGCCGATCCAATAACACACCACCAGCCACCAGGATCTCTCATCATATCTATTCTCGGTCTTGTTGATAGTCGCAAGAGGCAACCATAGTAGAATACTAGTTAGTAGGAAGACGATGATGACCCTTACTAACCTATTTCAATCGAGATGAATTCATCAAAGAATAACTCGTCATTCTTTATTGTCGAATAGACTGAAAAGTCTTACATTAATAAGGTCTAATAAAAGTATTATAAGGATTAAGTAATTAAGAAGGAAGACAAGTGAGTCTTAAGGATTAATTAGTCATGAATTACCTAATTGGTAATTAAGACACAATCCACCACATCTAAAAATCTATTTTGATTAATATAAAGTTATATAAAATGAGATAAAATTACTATTTATTTATTATTATTATCGATATTTATATTTATTTCGACTTGATGGTTAAAGTGTTTTTTATCTATCTTCTATCTCTCGTCTCGGAGCTCTCGATCAGCCTTAAAATCTAAGATTTACGTAAAGATTACTAGTATATCCTCGAATAACTATAAGAACATTTTAGTTTTTCTTACTATACTAAAAATACCTTTATTCTTTTCTTCTGAAAATGAAAATATTGCTGTAATGCCACGTGTTTTTCCGTCAAATCTTTATGTTATCCCTACTTCGAAACGATTGAATTTCTTCATAAATATCCCTCTCTCAATTTCCATCCTTGACTTTAAACAGAGCGTACAACATGGGATTATGATTGTGGCCACTTTCCAGCACCTTGTCGGGCCCAAGATAAACCCTACGAACAGTGATGGTGACTGACTCCCCCCTTCTATGAATTTAAAATTAATTTTTTTGAGTTTGTGAAATTTAAAAAGTCTAATTCAGTCTTTTTATCAAACGATCGCACCAAATACAATCCATCACACAATATCGAATCCGGTGTATAAAATTCATTTATTATTTCTTTATTTTTATCTATATTAATATATAAAGAGCATATTATTTTTAATAATTATTTTTTATTTTTATTTTTATATGAATTATTTTAATTTTTATTTATTTTTTAATAATTATTTTTTTTATGAATACTTTTTTATTCTTTACTTTATTTTTATTTTTTTAATATAATGTATTTATACTAATATATAAAGAAAATATTATTTTTAATAATTATTTTTTATTTTTATTTTTACATGAATTATTTTATTCTTTATTTATTTTTTAATAACTACTTTTTTATATGAGTAATTTCTTATTTATTTATTTATTTATTTATTTCTTTTAATACAGTCAAGCACGGAGTATATTTTTGCTCCCGATAATGAATAATGCCGCTGGTAGTTACGAAGAAATAGATTTTTTTAGTTACAAAACTTAAAAAAAAAATTACAGGATAAAAAAATATTACAGTTACCTTACGTTCTCCAACTATAAATGAAGCACATTATTGGAAAAAATCTAAGTTCCACATCGACTAAAGATTAGGCAATTGAACAGTATATAAGTGGAAAGCAACCCTCACCTTATAAGCCGGTTTTGTAGGGTTGAGTTAGGCTTAATCCATTATTTTAACATGGTATCAGAGCCATTTAGATCCACTTTAAAAATTGGTCACCCACCATTGATGCATGAGGCATGAGGGGGTATATTGGGAAAAGGGACACCCACCATTTATTCACGTACCAAGCTCAAATTTATCCACGTACCAAGTCCAATAGTGCTGGACGTGAGGGGTGTATTGGGAAAAACCCAAGTCCCACATCGACTAGAGATTAGGCAATTGAATAATATATAAGTGAAAAACAACTCTCACCTTATAAGCCAGTTTTGTAGGGTTAAGTTAGGCTTAATCCATTATTCTTACACACATGCTGAATGCTCATTCATTCGGTGGCGGTGAGTTGAGAGGTGATGGTTTTGACAATGGAGTTTCCAACTTTCATTACATTTTTACTTTTGCTAATGCCTGCACTCGCTTCCTCTCAGTATGATGAGAACATTCTTCTAACTCATCGTAAGATATTGCCGAAACAAGAAACTGTTACCTCGTACGCTGTCATCATTGACGCTGGTAGCACCGGAAGTCGTGTCTATGTCTTCCATTTTGACCACAACTTGGAACTCCTTCGCGTTGGCGATGATCTCTATTTCAAGGAAACGGTACCATCGTTTTGCCTTTGCTAATTTTGCATCATAAATAGTTTTAAATTTGTATGCATCATGCATGTTAGTTCTTACGGAATTAATGATTGTTGTGGCGTAGGTCACACCCGGTTTGAGTTCTTACGCGGATTTTCCTGAACTTGCTGCGAAATCGCTGATTCCACTTATAGAGGCAGCTGAAAATATTGTCCCTCAGGATCTGGAGCCCAAGACACCCCTTAAGCTTGGGGTTCGTGTTGCTCATCTTTAAAGTTTGTCAGCTATGTGTCACAGTTTGTTGATTTCTAGGGCTTGAGCAGAAACTATACGCATGATCTATTTGATAAAGTTTTGATATAAAAAATAATTGACAAAACTAAAATACACTTATATATGTATTTTTAGTATATTATTCTTTTATTAAAATTAGTAATATAAAATATTGAGGTAATATGACAACTACACCAAATTTTTTTTATAGATATGTTATTATAAAAAAAAAATGACTTATATCTACATATTTTTCATTCTTACAAATATAATGACCGTGAGTAAAATCAAAAGTTATTTTTACTTATAAGTATTTAGTGTTGATAAAATTTGAATATTTATTATAGGTAAAACATAAAAAGTCGTTGTTATAAAATTATGTAATAGAAGAATACATCATTTGCGAATAAATATAAAATATTAGTGATAGTTTATGTTTGTCACTACATATTAATTTATTTGTAATTAATCTATATTTAAATTTTTGTCCATAAATAATGGCAAACGAATTATCACTTTTGATTTCAATTTTTTTTTTTTTTTTGTTAACACAGGCAACAGCAGGTTTAAGGCTCTTGGATGGGAATGCTGCTGAAAATATATTGCAAGCGGTAACCATGAGCTTCATTTTCTCATCTTGTTAACTAGGTTTTCAATTAATGTCTTAAGTTTTCATTTTCTTATCTTCTTAAGGTTAGGGATATGTTCAAGAACAGGAGTGCCCTGAACGTTCAATCAAATGCAGTATCCATTATTGATGGAACCCAAGAAGGGTCTTATCTATGGGTACCACATTTCTTATCTTCATACCTTTTACATTTGCTTGCGCCTCTCTCTACTCTCTCTCTTTCAATAAGCAAATCTATTAAATAATATGTACGAAGGGTTTAGTTAACAGACATAAAAAATTAACATATATTTCTAATACCAACAAAAAAAATAACATATTACCTAATTCAATTAATAGGCAGAACAACCAGAATAAATAAAAAAAATTAAAATTTCTAAAATAAATTAATAAAAAAACTATTTACCAAAATAAATAATTTTGGACACGTAGGATACGGTGGAAAGAAGAAAACGTCAGGATGGGTGACGATTTGTGGAAAACATCATTCTGAGTGACGGGGTGACACTGTTCACACAGAAAACGTCACTGGTACTGACGTTTTCTGTTCATGAAGAAAAACAATAGAAAACGTCAGTACCAGTTACGTTTTCTGTTCAGCAAAAAAAAAAAAACAACACAAAATGTCACTGGTACTAACACCTTCCTTTCAAACATTTTTCTGTCCAGATTCTGATTCCTCTGAAAAAACTGAACTGATTCTTCTGAAGGGGTGCAGCATGAACAGTGGAAAAACATCACCCTGTGTGACGCCTTCCATGCAAACATTTTCGTACGCCCAATCTGCATGAACAATGTACCAAAAACGTCAAACAATTTGACGTTTTCATGAACAGTCACTAGTGAAAAAAAGACTTTTAAAATCGGTTATTTTTTACTTTTAAAATCGGTTCGAGAATCGATTTTAAAAAGTGGGACTTTTAACATCGGTCATTGACCGATTTTAAAAGTCCCACTTTTAAAATCGGTTCACAGTGACCGATTTTAAAAGTCTCACTTTTAAAATCGGTTATGGCATGACCGATGTTAAAAGTGGTTAATTTTTTTTTAAATATTTGACTTATTTAAGGAAGATCCCTGAACAAAACCTGCAAATTAATAAAATACCAGACAATTCATATGTTTTTAATAGACCAAATTACATACAAATGACAAGAGTTGATAAATGTCAACCATATATTTAATCAAAGTAACTTACAAATTATGATGCATCCTAAATTACAAAATGAGTAAAACTATAAACATGATTCGTAGCTAGCCAATGTTTCAATGAAAAATGTAGCCCATTGCTCCCCAATGGTGTTTATATCTTCTAGCGGCAATGGTGATCGATCTATAAATATCTGTTAAGAAAATTTAGAACAATGCAAACAAAATAAAAAAATTCTAAAATTCTAAAACGTACTTCAGTCCACCCATATACTATTTGTGAATCAACAATAGTATGCATTGCCTTCATTACATAGTATCCGCACTCATAGTTTCCTTTTTGCTTATGAGACTACAAAAAGAATATAAAAACCAATTTTAGTAGTAATGGTAATTCAAAAGAAAATACCTTAGAAAAAATATCATTACTAAAATAACTTACTTTAAGAGAGACCCAAATCATTTTTTTCTTCAACTTTGAACCTTTAAGCATATGGTATCCTTCCATAGCCCTAATGATAAAAGGACATCATTATTATATTTTAAAATAAAATGTAATGATAAATAAAATAAAGTAATTTTTTTAAAACAACTTACTTATCTAATAATTGTTTAAAATCTGCAGGAGGAGGTTTGTGCATCGAACAAATGCATACAGATATATTGTCCATAGGACAAATAATCAGAAGTTGCCAATGAGCACTGCATTGAGAAACTATCAGTAATAGACAATACATTTTTTAAAAATTTATAATCAATTATATACAAATATACTTACTTAGAAAAGTAAGGAACTAAGTAAACTTTTTTATTTGATTCAGACATCCAATTTTGGATGTAAGCTTGAATTTCTTCTGTCTTGTTCCCAATTTTTTGAATTAACTCGGGTTCCAAAAATCCATAAATGTGATCATTCCCTTTATCCACACTCAATTTATGGATAAATCTACAAGGTTAGAAATAAAGTTAGAAAAAAGCAACAAAACATAATTAAAATTATTTCAAATACTTACAATAACCACAATTGCAAAATTGATATGTTCAGCATGCAGTGCTCGTTTGTAATCTCTAATATGTCGCTCTGGCTTATATACAAGGGGACATTACTATAGAAGCCAAACACTTTAGGAGCCCAAGGGACCTGTTTGGGTCGATTGTCATCTTCCATATCTGCAACCAATCTCCATAGCTTTTTCATCAGAGTTAGATTTCTAGAATGGTTAAGCATAGCCTTTGGTGGGGCAACAACATCCTATTAAATAAAGTACACAAATAATGTTATACTACATTATAATAAAATAGCACCAAGTTAAAATTAAATAGTTAAATAACTTACCTCCGTAGATATCACTTTTACCAACTTATAAGGCCATTGAAGGAAGGTATTTAGGGCTTGTTCCATCGTCTGAACCTCTTGTGTGGGCACAGGAACTCTAGCCTTTGGGTTTCTAACATCCAACACTGAAACCCTTACCATATCATTTCCCATGGTCTGATGGTGCACAACAGACCCCAACATGTGAATCCTCCCTATGCCCACAAGATCGGGTGATCCATCAACGAATAACTCACACTTATTAGATGTACCATGGTCAGTGGCAGAAGTAGAGGAATTTGTAGCTGCACATGAACCTTTTGTACTCACATGTGCAACAACTGGTTCAATTGGTGGAGTTTTCTGTTGAAATTGTTGGCTAAGTGACTGCATATACTCTTGCAGTTGCCTTTCCATGTCATCTTTCAATTGCCTATTCTCATCTTGTCGTTGCCTTTGCATCTCCTTTTTCAATTGGCTTAATTTATCCTCATAAGTTGCTACAACCTAAGAGACCTTCAATTCTAGCAACTGGTCCACCGACCCAGATGAATGTGAAGATGAATGTGGTCCAAAGTAAGTTTGGAAGGTATGACCTCTACCTGCTGCCCGAACTCGTCCTAGGTGCTGGGGCTTCCCAATGGCAACAGTGAGTATATCCTGTTGTCCATGGGAAACAAAAGATCCCTCTTTCGCCTGCTGATCTAACATATCCTACAATATATGACACATAAACAATTTAACAAATTCTTATCGATCAATATGTTAATTAGCATCATATGAACAATAAAAGTATACTTACTATCTTGCTAACAATCTCCTTTGCTGCCTCAGTTGTAAACTCGCCATTTTTTTTTATGCGGACAACCTTCCATATTTTATGGCGTGCAGGTGGAGATGGAGGATCACTAACTATACTGTCATCTTGGCTAGTCTGGCGCTTCATAGCTTTCTCCTTTATGATCTTCTTCTTAAGCCATTCGTAACCTCCACGAGACGTCACAACATAGGTTTCATTCTTTGCCTGAGTCTCTTGTGCCTTCTTTCTTTTCTCCTACAAAAGTATCATATAATGAAATTAAGAGTAAAATATAATATTCACAACTACACAAATGGTAATGCATATAATCCTAACTTACCAAAAACTCCACACTCATTCTAGAATCTATAAATGTGTTCCACGTCTCTTGGTCTATAGTGGAATTTTTATCACCAGGAAATTGTCCTTTCTTTTCACCAAAAATATACTTGTTTGTGAGGGTGGTCTTATATTGCCTCCACCTCTCAGCCACAATAGAGAGGGTCTTCCTTCTCATCCTCTCTGTGTTGGGAATATCCCAAGTTTCCTACATTTAAATTAACAAAGAGTTAATACATATTGATATCCTAATTAAATTTAATAATGAAAATGAGTATAAATAAAATTTACCAAAACATCTGTCCAAATATGGTTTTTGACAACCTCCTCTACCTCATCCCAACTGGGCAATAAAATAGAAACCTTGGTTCTAGCATGAACCCCCATCGTACTCATAAATTGGGCAGCTGAATCCCCCGTAGGGTGCCCAGTGATCTCATCTATATCAACATGTATCCTCTGTCCATTGAGGCGTTTGGCTGCAACATTTTTCATTCTAGTGGGACCTCTGACTTTCTTCTTGGTTGTAGATTGTGTAGAGGATGCAGACTGTGTAAAGCCTGAAGTAGAGTCTTGAGGTTCATCCATACTTACCTATTAACACAAAAATAAATTGTAAGTCATTAGTATAAATTGAATTGATAACATGTAGTATAAAAATAGAAGTTAATAAAAATACAAAATTATAATAACCTATTTCAGAAATATCATGAAGTTGGAATGTTTTCCCATATTCCTTCCTGATGATCATCACGAGTGGCATGTATATCGTCCACATCATCATTTTCATTAAAAGTTGGCAGACATGTTGAGAAGGAAGGAGTATCCATAATATCAATTGAATCCCCAAATTCGTCACCGATATTGTTACTCCTACCTTGCAAAACAACTAACCACCTATTATTAGATGGATCAGTGACATAAAATACTTGCTTTACTTGAATAGCCATGATGAAAGGCTCTTCTTTATGACCAACTTTATTAAGGTCCACCAAGGTAAATCCAAATTCATCAATTTTGACACCACTATTACTATCAACCCATTTGCATTTAAATACAGGTACTCGGAATGGACCATAATCGACCTCCCATATGTCTTCAATAACTCCGAAATAGCACATGGACGCTTTGATAGGGTTCTTATCATTTTTGGTTGAGAAATGCATAGATTGAGCAACTATCATAATCCCACTATTTAAAATCAGTCTTCAGTAGCCGATTTTAAAAGTGGAACTTTTAAAATCGGTTTTCCAAGAACCAATTTTAAAAGTAACGTCACAGACTTTTAAAATCGGTTATAACGTAACCGATTTTAAAAGTAATGCCATTATTTACGAAATTGCCACCGCATCACTTTTAAAATCAGTTACCTTATAACCAATTTTAAAATCCCAATTTTAAAAGTCATTTGTGTACTAGTGAGTGTACCAAAAACGTCAAACAAGTTGACATTTTGATGAACAGTGTACCAAAAATATCAAACAGGTTAACGTTTTCATGTCCCTCTCATTCCTACGTGTCCAAAATTATTTATTTTGGTAAATAGTTTTTTTTAATTTAATTTAATTTTTTTTTTATTTATGATGGTCAAAATGCCCAATTAATAAGACTCATCACCAATAATTGTTCTATCAATTGAACATCTCCACCCTTGGACCAATCAAACAAGAACTCCCCTTGAAATATAATAGACCAATCTATTGGGTAAAATACGCCAAAAGAAAGCCAACAATAACCTTCAGGAAACTTGTTACTTCAGAAGAGTCTAAACACCATGTAGGCCCCATGATTCATTAGCTGAACATTCAAAGGAACAAGTTGATCTAAAATGATGTAGATCTCAAAAATTCATATTAATTAAGCACACTACAACAAAAGTAACTTTAGGTAATATTTCAAAAATATTTCTTAATTATATATAAATAATGTTAATATACTTTTAATGATATATTATCAAATATTGTATATTATCTATTTTATTAAAGACTAATAATAATATTGTTATATATCAATGACAATATTTTAAGAATATTACTAAAGTGATATTTATAACATTTTAAAAATATTATTTAATTTTTAAAAATTTTATAAAATAATAATTAATTTGGTTATAAATAATGTTTCCACTTATATTTTATGGTTCCTGCATATCCTTTAAGGTTAGAGACATCCAAATTAGTCATTACTAATTTTTTTCTTTAAATAAAGACCAAAGTGCAATGGGAGTTGTTACGATACTCTCAAAGATGAAGAGGTTTCAATACATTTTTCTATGTAAATTTATAAAAAAATTTAAAAAAATTAATTTAATTATAAAATAAATAATCTAAATTATACTTATAAAATAAAAAGTAAGATAAAATTATAGAGATTAAAATTATAAGTTTTCAATAATATTATAAAATATTAAAAAAAAGAAAAAAATTAATAAATAGTAGAAATAAAAAGTTATTAAAATTAAAATATAGAAATTCAAAAATTTAAGACAAAAAGACAAAAAATATACTTAAAAAATTATTAAAATTAAAATATAGAAATTTAAAAATTTTAAATGAAAAGATAAAAATATACTTAAAAATTTATTAAAATTAAACTATTTAAATATATAATAATATTATTACAAATAAATTAGAATATCTAAAATAAAAATAAAATGACTAAATAATTTAAAATAAAATGACTAAATAATTTAAAATTTGAAAGAATAAAATATCATAAATATTATTTAAATAAATTACTAAAAATATAAAATATAAAAAACTGTACCGATACCCTCTCAAATAAGATGGGTACCATAGAATTTCTCAAGTGCAATACGACATCACTAAAGGCCAAAGTCATTACTAAAGCTAGATCCAATATATATATAAATAAAAAAAAAATTATCTCAAGTTTCATTTTATGGTTGCATATATTTTTTATAAAACACTTTTTACTCGATAAAAAACTTTAATTTTAGAAAATAATTAAAATTAAAAGAACGAGAATAAAAAATATTACCCATCTATAATAATATTTTTAATAAAAAAATTACAATAACCTATTACATTTTAATAAATGTAACCAGGTAAATATTGTTAAAAAAAAATATTTGCAGTAGTGACATATCGACCCCATTACTTTACTACGACCATCAATTATATGAAAAGAGACGTCTGGAACATCATGAATTTTCTCGAATGAATTATTTCATCTTTTAAGCATTAACTATATATAGTATTCTTATAAATATCTTTTAAGCGTTTTATTATAAAATAATATTTTTAAGAAATAATTTTTAACACTGTTCTTAAAAAATTTGTACTCTTACAAAGTTTGTATTTTCCTTAAGGATGATCAGATTTTATTATTGTTTGTTGCATTGATAATTTATGATTAAAGTTTGATAATTTCTTATATTTATTGTATAAGAACATGTTTAGATAAAGTTTAAAAAGATTTTTGAAAAATTTTCTACCAAAAACAAATAATTTTTTACATAAGGTTCTTTTAAAAAAAAATCTTTTTAAACTTGTCTTCAATCATTTTTAATTATTATATAAAAAATAGCATTTGCATAACTTTTTTCTTTCAATTTTTATACAATGAAGGGAGATAAGGAAAAAATATGCAATATACAATGATTAATGTGATAATGAAAGACCAAAAATAAAATTAACTTCATAAAAATGTATTATATGAATAACATAACTCTTAACTAACATGATATTATTACGTACAATTCATTCATTTCTTTTAGAATGGCTTGATATAGTATATTAGTTGAGAAATGTTGAACTTTTCTGATATTCTGGACTGTATTTGAGAGGTAGGAGTAGTAGTATTATTTTGTTACTTACCTTGCAACATTATGAATTATATAGCTGGCAGTTAACTATCTATTGGGGAAGTTGGGAAAAGAGTTTACAAAGACAGTGGGAGTAGTTGATCTTGGAGGTGCATCAGTTCAAATGGCATATGCTGTCTCAAGGAACACTGCAGAAAATGCTCCAAAAGCACCTGATGGAGATCCGTACATAACAAACCTAGTAGCCAAGGGAAAAGATTACGATCTATGTTCACAGGTCTCTTTTCTAATTAATTAATTCTTCATCTCACACACAAACATGCCACAAGTTTAGGTTTACATGCTTTTCAGGAGCAAAAAGTTGTGGACCGAATTTCTGAGAATAGCCACATAGCAACCCAGATAAGATAGATATTTTATATATGACACGTGACCCTTGTCATGGTTAATATTTAATATATAGTTTAATTTTAACATCTTTCTCTCAGTTACTTGCGCTACGGAAGAGAAGCAGCTCGTGCTGAGAATTTGAAGCTCACTAGTGGTTCTGCCAACCCTTGCATTTTAGCTGGATTTGATGGTAATTAATCACATTGCTTTCATTTGACATTTATTATTCTTGGACCCTTCCCTTATTATATAAAATTAAATCATATAGCATGCCAATAACAAGTGAATTTTTGTTCTTTAAAGGGACCTTCAAATATTCAGGAGTGGAGTATGAGGTGTACCCTCCGATTTCAGGGCCCAGCTATGAAAAATGCAGAGAGATAGTTCTTAAGGCTCTCAAAGTGGACGAGCCATGTTCCCATCAGAATTGCACATTTGGTGGGATATGGGACGGTGGAAGAGGAAGTGGACAAAGAACTATTTATGCTACTTCATCTTTCTTTTACTTGTCCCGTGATGTAATCAACTACATAATATTTTTGTTAATTGTGGCATAAGTTTCTAATTTTGGTTCTCTTCCTTATGTCATGCTAATAACATTATTATATAATTCTATTATCTGTTATAGGTTGGTATTTATGATGCAAAAGCAGAAGATGCCATAATTCGTCCTGTGGATTTTGAGAGTGTGGCTAAACGAGCTTGTGGACTGACATTTGAAGATGCCAAATCCGCTTATCCACTTCTTGCTAAATCGAGAGTTCCATATGTGTGCATGGATTTGTCATACATGTATGCGTTGCTCGTTGATGGATTTGGTAAGTTTGCACTGTCATATATACGTTGCCAATAGTATATTTTGAAAAATAGTCTCTAACATGTTTATAGTTCTTTATTAAAAATTAGAAACAAATTAATGCCACTACTCAGACTTCTTAACCGAGTAATTGTAAGATCTATCTTAAAACATAAATATTTTAAAATTTGATCTTTATAAATGTTAAAATAATATTTGATCCACAAAAATCGTACTTCATGAATTAATAATATTTTTTAGTAGTAAGTTTTGAGACACTATCTAAATTATATTTATTAAAAAAAAAAAATAGATGTCATTTATATTTAATGAATCTTATTTATAATTTTGTAAATTTTAGTTAATATTAAAGGGTGTAAGAAATTATATATGTTGTTATAACTTCTATTGTATGTTTTGTCTTCCTAATTAATCTAACTTCTTCCGTTTGCTTTCAGGTGTGGATCCATGGCAAGAGATTATAGTGGCAAATAAAATTCAATATCAGGGTGCTCTTGTGGCGGCAGCATGGCCTCTTGGCACTGCCATTGAAGCCATTTCTGCAATGCCTAAATTTGAACGGTTAATGTATTTTATTTAAGCTTCTAGAGAAGCTAGCATATTTCAGAGCTAATGGTCACTTTCTTCTTACCAGTTCGAATAAATAAAACTTTCCACATTTTTTTCTCTTTGTTATTATGGGTATGGTTGTTTAAATTTTTTAAAAAAATTATTTATAAATAAATGTTTTTTAAAAATATTTTTTAAGAAGTAAATGGGATAATTGCTTTTTTAAAAATAGAAAAGTACTTATTTTAAAAAAAATAAACAATATATATATATATATATATATATAAAAGAAAAGGTGCTTATTTTATAAAAATAAATATATTTTAAGAAAAAAATTAAACATACTCACTTTATATCTCCTATGTTATATCCATTTTCTCGATGAATTCTCTCGAGAGTTGAAGACAAGCTACTAGTGTTAGTAATAGAGAGTGATGAATAATTGAATATAAGGGTTTCGTATATATATCTTCAGGGACTTTTAGATACAACTATTGTTTCACAAATTTAAATAAGTAATTAATAATTATGCGCATCGTGTATTTCCGAAGATTCATTTTGGTTTTTCTAATAGTTTTTGCTAATCTAAGGATTGAGCGTAAAATAAGCAAGTAATTAAAAATGGTAATTATGTGCATAGTTTGTATTTTAACGGATTATCGACGGATATATAATTCGAAATATTCTTACAATTTGGGAAAAAATTGTAAAAAATTATGAGTTAAATATATTTTTAATTCATATAAAATTAATAAGTTTTGGTTTTGATTCTTATAAAAAGAATTGTTTTTCAAACTTTATAAAATTGAAATTATTGTTTTTAGTCCTTATTTTTTATGTGATTAGTTTTAACTATTTTTTGTTTATTAATAAGTTAAGTGACTATCCTAAATGTTATTCATGATTGTTAGCTATATCATGTCAATGTTTGACACATTTAAAAATTTGTATAATATATTTTTAAAATGACCATTAAGAATTAAAATAATGATTTTAGATTTTAGAATGATGAAAATCAGATAAAAATATTTTACGAGGATAAAAATTAAAATATACTCATTTCATAAGAACCAAAAATAATATTTATGAATTTTAGAAGGATGAAAAGTAAAAAAAAATTTTAAAGGGACCAAAATCAAAACTCATTCATTTTATAGGGATTAAAAATATATTTAAGCCAAAAATTATTTTAGGAGTAAATTTACAATAATGTAAAAGTTTGGGTACACATATATTTCATGATTTATTTATTAATTGCATTTTGTGTATACAAACTTTTTGCATTAATTATATATACATATATAAATGACAATATATATATATATGAAAAATTATAACAATTTGACAATATATATATATATATATATATATATATATATATATATATATATATATATATATATATATATATATTTGATTCTCTCTCATTACACTTGATGTCACTAATCTTGCATTAGGGGTGAGAAAGACAAAAGTCTTCTAGTTGAAGTTGCACCTGATGTGACATTAGTTTTTGCACTTATGTAGAAACCTAATTTTTCTCAATCCACTTGAAACTTAGCAAAATTTAACATGCATTAATTGTAATATACAACTGTTAGAAATTTTATTTCTAATAATTATTGTGGGCTATATATATTATTTGTAGTATTTATATTAGTTATTTACATTTGGTTGGGCTCAATAAAAGTGATCTAATTTTAGTGAGCCTTTAGACTGCCAACAGGAAAAACTGATATGGGCCCAAATAAGTGGAAACCAGATTTGGCTCGTTAGGGGTTAATGGGAACCCTAATAGGTTTAAAATCATAAAGATATGGTCATGGTCCCCAATATGCCAAATTAGAAACACACGTCTCTCTGTCTCCCCATCAGAAGAGTAACATCAAGTCCCATCAAGGAATCCAGTGATTTGGCTGAGGAAGATCATTGCACCAAAATACTATTCCGCTGCAACCTTTTGATCAACGTTAATGGATACAGGTACGTGTTATTATCATTAACTCTGTAATCTGAGACAACAGTTCATATTTTTTTTATTAATGGAAAATTTCTATTTGCCTTAAGAAATTTTATCTCAACAAGTGGTATCAGAGCCGCCGTTGTTATTAGGTTATGGGATTCTAAAGCGTATTGTAACAATTTTTTTTTCTCTCTTCATTGATAATACGTGTATTTGAATGCGTTGGTCATTTTTTCTTCTTCTTCAATTTGGTTTAATTGATTATACGGATAAAGAGATCGATTAAAAATTGAATTTTTATTAAAGAGAATTTTTGTGAAATTGTATAATTTTCTGTGAATGTTATAAATTTGTATATGTAACAATTTTGCAATGATCCTGAAGACATTGCCAAATGTAGAAATTTTTTGAATTTTTAATTTTCTCACCGGAAGTGAGTTAATTGTGCAAAAATGCAATAAAGGAATATTTTCTCACCAGAAGTGAGTTAATTGTGCAACAATGCAATAAAGAAATATTTTCTCACCAGAAGTGAGTTAATTGTGCAAAAATGCAATAAATGAATATTTTCTCACCAAAAGTGAGTTAATTGTGCAACAATGCAATAAAGAAACATTTTCTCACCAGAAGTGAGTTAATTGTGCAACAATGAAATAAAAGAATATTTTTCTCACCGGAAGTGGAAAAATAATATTGTGTTTGATCCTTTGAGTACCACCAGAAGTGGGAATTTTTGTTTTTTTGTCAAAATCATTGTTGTTATATTAAATGATATTTGGGAAAATTATATAATTAATATATATTGAATTCCACATTATCGTTTTTTTTAATGGCATTCGCGTAAGAATTATTTTCTTGAAATTTGATTGATATTATGTTCAAATTTAAATTGATATTTTTTTATATATATCAAATTTGAGTGCGAATGTTGGTAGATTATAGACCCTCTTTATTAATTAATTTGTCTGGTAATTTTTAATTAAATAAATTGATGTAATATATTGCCAAAGCAATCCCTATTATAGAAATTAATTTGATTAAAAATTACAATAGATGTTAATTAGTATGAGATTATTTATGCGATTTGTGCTCATCCCAAAGAAAGACACAATTTGGCCAAATAATAACATGCCTGTGATGATAAATATGTGACAATTATAAAGTTACAATCATGTGAATAATAGTCGGTCCAAAGAAAGGCTATTATTTGACAGAATTAATTGTCAATATTTGATTGTTGCATTGAGAGTACCACTAACAAGTTAATTTGTATGTCCAAAGACAAAGAATTAATGTTGTGCTGGGTATCTTGTAATGAGTCTATTATGTAAATAATCTGCATGTTTTGTTTATTCTATTTTATTGTGAGCATGTAATTAAATTAAATTTTTTTTATGTTCTATTACAGTTGTTGTTGCTAGTGCTGTTAACTTATCTTCTCAAATTAATTGTATACCTATGCTTAATGGGACAAACTTTAAGGCCTGGAAGGAAGCAGTTGAGATAATTCTTAGCTGCATGGATCTTGATCTTGCACTTCGGGCTGAGAAACCCACTCCAAATCCGGAAAACCCGGATGAGGATAAGGTTGAAAAGTGGGAACGCTCAAACCGAATGTATTTGATGATCATGAAGCGATCTGTTCCAGAAGTTTTTCGAGGCTCTATTTCTGAAAGTCAAAATGCTAAAGGTTTCCTTGATGTTGTTGAGCAGTATTTCACCAGTAACGAGAAAGCTGATGCAAGCAGTTTGCTTGCTAAACTTATCTCTATGAGATACAAAGGTAAAGAAAACATAAGGGGGTACATTATGGAAATGTCTAATCTCGCGTCAAAACTAAAAGCATTAAAGTTAGAGTTGTCTGATGACTTGCTCGTGCATCTAGTTTTGATTTCTCTTCCTGCACACTTTGGACAATTCAAGGTGAGTTATAATACTCAGAAAGATAAATGGACCTTGAATGAATTGATTTCTCACTGTGTGCAAGAGGAGGCAAGGCAGCAAAGAGAAAAGACTGAAAGTGCTCATTTAGCGTCAAGCTCTCAGAATAGGAAGAGAAAGAATAATAAGGATGTTGTAGAAATGACTTCTCAACTAAAGAAAGTCAAAAAGGATGAGAACACACCTACTTGCTTCTTCTGCAAGAAGCCTGGGCACATGAAGAAAGAGTGTCCCAAGTACGCTTCTTGGCGTGTAAAGAAAGGTAATTTTCTCTCTTTTGTTTGTTCTGAAGTTAATTTAGCTTTTGTACCACATGATACTTGGTGGGTAGATTCTGGTGCTACTACTCACATTAGTCTATCCATGCAGGGTTGCCTTTGGAGCGGACCGCCAAGTGATAATGAAAGATTTATATATGTGGGTGATGGCAACAAGGTCACAGTGGAGGCTATTGGAACATTTAGATTACAGTTAAAAACTGGATTTCATTTGGATTTATTTGAGACTTTTGTTGTACCGTCTTTTAGGCGGAATTTAATTTCTGTTTCTAGTTTGGACAAATTTGGTTTTTCTTGTTCATTTGGAAATAATAAATTTAGCCTCTATCAAAATTCAAATGTTATTGGTTCTGGTTCTTTAATTGATAATTTATACTTACTAGATGTAGTTAGTTCCAATAAAGAAAATTTTAACATTGATTCTCGTGGTACGAAGCGTAAAATAAATTAGAACTCAGCCACTTTATGGCATAAGCGTTTAGGCCATATCTCTAAACAGAGAATTCAGAGGCTTGTGTCGAATGAGATTCTTGAACCCTTTGACTTGTCAAACTTTGAGGTTTGCGTTGAATGTATTAAGGGTAAACAAACAAATTCTAGAAAATTAGGTGACGAAAGGGCTAAGGACGTTTTGGAATTAATTCACACAGATATTTGTGGACCATTCCCTACGGCATCTTGGAATGGGCAACAATATTTCATTATGTTCATAGATGATTATTCAAGGTACGGCTACCTATTTTTAATTCATGAGAAGTCTCAATCCCTAGATGTTTTCAAATCTTTTAAAGCTGAAGTTGAGCTTCAACTTGGAAAGAAAATTAAGGCCATCAAATCTGATCGTGGTGGTGAATATTACGGTAGATATGACGGATCAGGTGAACAACGTCCAGGGCCTTTTGCGCTTTTCCTAAGGGAATGCGGCATCGTTCCTCAGTATACTATGCCTGGGAAACCAAGCATGAACGGTGTTGCAGAACGTAGAAACAGGACTCTTAAGGATATGGTGAGAAGTATGATTAGTCATTCTTCCTTACGAGAGTCATTGTGGGGAGAAGCGCTTAAGACTGCAGTCTACATCCTAAATAGGGTACCAAGTAAAGCAGTTAACAAAACTCCTTATGAGCTATGGATGGGTAAAAGGCCAAGTCTAAAACATTTACACATTTGGGGTTGTCCGGCTGAAGCGCGTCCTTATAGGCCGCATGAAAGTAAGCTGGAGTCAAGGACTGTTAGCTGTTATTTTGTTGGTTATCCTGAACGCTCTCGAGGCTATAAATTTTACAATCCCACTACTAGATCATTCTTTGAGACGGGGAATGCGAGATTCCTTGAGGATGTTGAGTTTGGGAAGGAAGAGAACATAAGAAATGTTGTCTTTGAGGAAGAACCTGTCATTGACAATGATCAAGTCCTCGTGCCTATTACTATTCCAGTACCTACCCTAGTAATAGGTGACAATCATGGAGTTATTCCTGACATTATCCCTACACAAGACAATATTGAGGTTCTCCCTCAAATACCTATAGAGCAAGCTCAATAATCTCAAGAAGTGCCATTAAGGAGAACCACTAGAGAAAGGAAAAGTGCAATTCCAGATGATTACATTGTGTTTCTTCAAGAACATGAGGATGGTATTGGCTTAACAGAGGATGATCCAATCAACTTCTGTCAAGCTATGCAAAGTTCTAGCTCTCAAAAGTGGATTGATGTCATGAAGGATGAGATGAAATCTATGCAAGACAACAATGTTTAGGATCTCGTTGAATTACCTGAAGGTGTGAAACCTATTGGTTATAAATGGATATTTAAAACCAAGAGGGATTCAAAAGGTAATATCGAGAGATATAAGGCTCGTTTAGTTGCTAAAGGTTTCACTCAAAAGGAAGGCATTGATTACAAAAAAACCTTTTCTCCAGTTTTTTCAAAGGATTCTTTTAGAATAATAATGGCACTCGTAGCTCATTATGATTTAGAGCTCCATCAGATGGATGTTAAAACTGCGTTTCTAAATGGTGACATTGAAGAAACGATTTATATGATGCAACCAGAAAATTTTGTGTCTGGTGACTCAAAGTCTATGGTATGCAAACTAAAGAAATCCATCTATGGTCTCAAACAAGCTTCCCGTCAATGGTATCACAAGTTCCATCAAGTTATTACCTCATATGGTTTTGAGGCAAATATAGTTGATGATTATGTTTATCATAAGTTTAGTGGGAGTAAATATATATTTTTGGTGTTATATGTCGATGATATATTGCTTGCCAGCAGCGATATAGGCTTATTGCACGAAACCAAGAGATTTTTAACAAAGAATTTTGAAATGAAAGATCTTGGTGAAGCCTCTTTTGTATTAGGTATTAAGATACTAAGAGATCGTTCTCATGGTATCATAAGGTTATCACAAGAGAACTATATCGATAAAGTTTTAGATAGATTCGGCATGAAAGATAGTAAACCAGGAGATACCCCTATAGCCAAGGGAGACAAATTTAACCTCAAACAATGCCCTAATAATGACCTTGAAAGAAATGAGATGCAAAAGATTCCCTATGCTTTAGCTGTGGGAAGTCTAATTTATGCTCAAGTTTGTACTCGTCCCGATATTGCATTTATAGTGGGAGTTTTGGGCAGATACTTAAGTAATCCTGGGATGCAGCATTGGAAAGCAGTAAAGCGTGTAATGCGCTATTTGAAGAGAACAAAAGGATATATGCTCACTTATCAGAAGTCTGACAATTTAGAGATCATTGGATACTCAGACTCTGATTTTGCCGGATGTCAAGACAGTAAACGCTCCACATCTGGATACATCTTTATGTTGGCTGGAGGAGCTATCTCTTGGAAGTCTGTTAAACAGACTATTATAGCTTCATCAACCATGGTTGCAGAGTTCATTGCTTGTTTTGAGGCATCCAACAATGGGATATGGCTGCAAAATTTTATCACTAATTTACGTGTGGTTAATGGCATTGAAAGGCCATTGAAAATTTATTGTGATAATAACTCTGCAGTTCTTTATTCCAATAACAATAGGAGTACAACCAAGTCAAAATTCATTGATATAAAGTTTCTGGTTGTTAAGGAAAGAGTTCAGAATAAGCAAATTTCTATAGAACATATAGGGACTAATTTTATGCTAGCTGATCCACTTACTAAGGGTTTCGTGCCTAAAGTCTTTCATGAGCACACTGCTCATATGGGTGTAATTCCTTATAGTACCTTAGTTTAGTGGGAGTCTCATTTATATTTTGTGTCTTCTTTATTTTTTTTAATTTTTCCAGATATTTGTATTATTTGGATTTTCTACAGAAATAAAGTTGATGTTCATAATTTTATTCTGAGTTTGTTTTTGTGCAATATATATATATTGCGTTTTGAATGGATCTCTATAAAGAATAAAGTTTGGACCAGCTGGAAATAGACATGATTAAGATCACGTTTGCATGTAATTTCCATGTCACTTATCCATATTTGATCTATGTCATTGAGTACATACAATTGTGGTGATCATTGTGGTTTAGTCACATTAGATAATGATGAAAGCTGCAGTGGTTCCTTGTTGTTGTATGAGATGGACCAGATTGTTTAAGGGGAGTCTAAAAGTAAATAACATACGGTTGCGCGCCTAAAGAATTTTGTGATATAAATACTTAAATGAATATGAAGCCCAAGTGGGAGATTGTTAGAAATTTTATTTCTAATAATTATTGTGGGCTATATATATTATTTGTAGTATTTATATTAGTTATTTACATTTGGTTGGGCTCAATAAAAGTGATCTAATTTTAGTGAGCCTTTAGACTGCCAACAGGAAAAATTGATATGGGCCCAAATAAGTGGAAACCAGATTTGGCTCGTTAGGGGTTAATGGGAACCCTAATAGGTTTAAAATCATAAAGATGGTCATGGTCCCCAATATGCCAAATCAGAAACACACGTCTCTCTATCTCCCCATCAGAAGAGTAACATCAAGTCCCATCAAAGAATCCAGTGATTTGGCTGAGGAAGATCATTGCACCAAAAGACTATTCCGCTGCAACCTTTTGATCAACGTTAATGGATAAAGGTACGTGTTATTATCATTAACTCTGTAATCTGAGACAACGGTTTATTTTTTTTTATTAATGAAAAATTTCTATTTGGCTTAAGAAATTTTATCTCAACATCTAGACAATATGCACAACACAATTCCATTTTCAAAAACAACATGCATCCATCAAAATCAAGAATCATCAAGTTATCTGTAAACACCTCCAAGAATCAAACTCTTCTACCATCCTCTACTCATCTTAATTAATTCAATTAAAACAACCATATGTGAATGAATTAAAACAACAAAACATCAATTACAATAGAAGATCAACAAATCACAAGCTTCTCTACTTCTTGTCGATTCAAACCAAGAAGATAAGAGAATGAAAAAATTGTACACCTCCGACTTGACATTCTTGGCTCTGTAAGCTTTGAATCAGCAACAATCCTCCTCAATTAGTTGTAGGAAAGGTAGGAGATGAATTAGGGGATGGGAAATTGAAAATAGTTTTCTCGACCTCTAAAGAGCTTCTCTCTAATTTTTCTAAAAATATGAATTTATAAAATTCACATCTTAAGAAAAATCTTGTATACCCTCATTCTACCTTACTCAATTAACTCTAACTCAAACTGACTTAGGGACAACTTAATTCTCAAGGCCTTCTTGACCCTCAGAGTTCTAAACCAACAACAGTAAGAACAACTAACAATTAATCATACAATTTAATCATATAATAAAATTAAATCACTATAAAACATACAATCTTACAAAAATTATGTTTAAAATATATACAATACACACCATTAAGATATATAAATATTATATTTTCTTTTTCTTGTATTAAAATTACACTTTCTTCCACTTACAAATTCAAATATATAACTTTTTATTCATTTTTACAAGTTTTGAATCGTTAAAAATTTGTTAGTTTTTATTCAAAAAAATTATTACCAAATTATCTTTTGCAATGTCTTCCTCTCAAAAATGCCAGTATTACACTATTATTCTTCACTTAATAAATACAAATATAACTATTATTCACTTAATTAACTATTTTTTATTATTTAAAATTATTATGAGTTGTTATACGTTTCATTATATATTTATTTTAGATTATCGCACTAAACATATATTTTAAGATAATCAAATAATATATATATATATAAGTAAAATAAAAACTAAATAAAAGTACTAGGATAGAATTTAATTGATTTATTAATATAATATTTTATAAATATTTAAATAGATTTATTAAATACAATAATTTTAATAAATGTAGTCTTAGTATATGTATATTAAATGTACAATTTTTAAAATGAATCTAATTGTAATAAAAATATATTATTAAATAAAATATAATTATTTCGAAATTTAATAATTATATATACAAAAAAAAATTATTATTTTATAATTGTTTAAAAATTTTATTTATCTTAAAAAATTATAAAACATATTTTTGGATAAAAAATTCAAATGCATATTATTATTGTTAAAAAAATTTGATTATTTTAAAATAAAAAAGTTCTAATATATATGAAGATAATACATATATATATATATATATATATATATAATTTGTCTCATAGTTTTTATTATTTTTAAATATTATTTAATAAATTATTTTGAATTTAATTATATGTTTTTAAAAATATATATCGAATGAACAAATGGTGATTTACTAATCTAAAAATATTTTGTTATATATTTTAATTTAGAGACATTTTAAAATCTTATAATTAATTTTTTTAATAATATTAAGTTAGTTAAATTAAATTATATAATTTAACATAATATAGCAGAAACATGTTTATTCATGTTTGTATATGGAAGAAAGCATAATTTATTATATATTTTTAATATAGAAATTGTGGTGTAATACTTACGTTTTTAAGAAATGAGAGTGTAATTTTAAAAAATATTAAATAAATTAAATTATATATTTAAATATAAGAGAAGAGAACAATATATGTTCACATTTTTTAAAGAAAAATTTAATTTATTCTTAAGATAATTTTATTAAAATAATTCTAATTATTTAAATTATAAAATTTTTACATCAATAATTTATTCATACTAATGGGATCAAGACATTTTATGTTTTTATATTTTATTTAATAAAATTGTTTAAAATTTATAAATGTTTGATAAGTTAATTGGTGTTGTATTTTAGTCTTTAAATCTAACTGTCTTGAGTTTAATTCTTATTTTTATAGAAATAATTAATTTTAATATTATTTTTATTATTTAAAATTTAATGATAAAACCCTTTAAAATATGTATAACAAATAGGAAAATTCCCTTTATTATATATTGATGAGAGAGACATTATTTTTATTATTTAAAAATTTAAATATAAAAATTATCTAAAAAAAATGTGTACATCAAATAAAATAATTCACTTTATTATATACTAATGAGAGAAAGACACTATGTGTCTCCTTATAACTACTCAAGCTAATAAAATAGTTGATAGTTATCATATACAAAGACTTTCATTTAATAGTTTTTATTTTTATTTAAAAAATAAAAATTGTCTCAAATAAAGTATACATTAAAATAAGAAATCCACTATATATATATATATATATATATATATATATATATATATATATATATATATATATATATATATATATATATATATATTAGATTATTGATTCACATTTGCTCAAACTCGAAGCAAACGACTTCACAACCACGTGACTTCATAAGGGCCACTTGTCCGAAATTGATTTTCTCCGACAAGTTTCCTGTTATTGATTAAAGTCACCTTAATTTGCACTTGCTTAAATAATTATGTTTTCACTTTCTAAAGTTTTAAAATAAGTTTTATGTTAATTTTTTAATATAAAATTATTATTTTTATTTATACTTTCAATAATATTGTAAAGTATAATTTTTGTATTACATCATTTTTATAATAAAAAAATAATCATAAGATTGGTTTTATAAAATTATTATTCTATTTTTATCTATTTATTAGTTTTTCTTAATTTATATAAAATATTTAGAATGATGACAAATATTAAATAATAACATTATCATTTTTAGCAAAAAAATCTTCATTTATTTTGGAAATAACGATTTTCTTAATATTTTTAGGCTTGGTAAATGATAAATTTTTTCATATATGCATAGAATTATGATTTCTTCGAATCATAAATCCTAATAATCCTAATTTTTAAAAATTATAAAAATTTATTTAATTGATCATAAATATTATATTACTATACACAAAAATCATTCTCAAAAATAATGTTTCACAGAAATGTTATATTTTAAATAATAAATTAAACATTGTTGATGTTAAATTCCAAAAAAAAAAAAAACTTTTAATGTATCAAATAACCCTTAAATTCACTTTTTTCTTAAGTGTTAATTTTGGACTGTTATGCTAGCTATCCACAAAGACCCGAGAGAATTCCAACAATGTCCAGATTTAATTAGACCATTTAGGGCCAAGTTTTAATTAAATTAATTAGTTATTTTCGCACAGTCCAGATGGACGTTCAAGATCTTTTGACCCTTACTTGTCCCTTCCTTATAATCCTCTTCAACTTTCATGGTATTTCCTTGGTTGCCCTATTGTTTTCTTTTTTTTTGTTCCAGCTTCACCATTCACGTTAGTATCTATCACTAGCTGATTGGTTTGATTCTCATAAAAGATAAAACTAATTTATCATTTTTTTATTATAAATTATTTCCTCAAATATATTTTGTTTCATAATTTCAAGTTCATGTTCTTAAGTTTTTTTTACTAAAAATTAACTTCAAAACCTCTTCCAATTATATATGCCTATACTATAAAGATGTCAAAATAAGTTAACTTGACTCACCCAAATTAATTCATTACGGATTGATACTTTAAACAGAGCACTTTACTTTTTAGTACCAATAAATTTCAATCCAACTTGATCCATCATAGGTTGGCGAATTTAATGGATTGACTTATCAGATTTTATAAAATGAAAAACAAAAAATTAATTAAATTAATACTTATGATTTTAATAAATAAAATAAAGAGTTACAATTTTTCTATTAATAAATCAAATCAATCATTGATTCAAATGTAAATACAAAAAAAATACCAATTAAAATTTCAAATTAAAACTACGTAAAATATAAATATATAATATTTATTATTTTTTAATTATAGTGAGTTAAATGAGTCAATTCAACTCACTTAAATTCAAACCCATTTGACTCATGAATTAAGTGAGTCAAGTTAAAATTTAACAAAAATCGATACCAATTTTTATTTTTTGATCTAACTTGAATTCGAGATGTAGTGAATCAGATTGACCCATTCAATGGGAACTCACTTTGACATCTATGTACATGGACCTTTATTGGATTTGTATGACTTATATAATTAGTTATTTTTTGTTTATTTCCTGTTTTCCTTCCTTGTATATATATTGGCTTGCCATTCTAAATTTGAATAATACAGATGCATTTTCAGTAATTTTCTTTTCCTTTTCTCTTCCTTCTCTCATCATAGTGTTGATCGTGCAACAGTTCTAATATGGTATCAGGAAAGACTACTCAACACGATCAAAGATTCATTACCCAACACCCAAACTTCCACTTTGATTGATTTCCTTATCCACTCATGGCTGATCAAGCAAAAAATCCAAGCCAAGATGTCTCCAATCCTCTTTTTCTACATTATTTGGATGGGTTTGGCCTTGTTCTCACATCTCAACCTCTTGATCATAAAAATTACACCATCTGGAGTAGAGCAATGCAGGTTGCCCTTTCTGTGAAAAACAAATTGGCCTTCATTGATGGTACCCTCCCGAAACCCACGAGTACTAATTCTACCTTTGTTGCTTGGAATCATGCCAATAACGCGTCATCCCTTGGGTCTACAATTCTGTTTCCAAAAACATTATTACTAGCATCCTGTTTGCATCTACTACTCAAGAAATTTGGGAAGATTTAAAAACAAGATTCTCAAGAAAGAATGGTCCTCACATCTTTCAACTCCGGCACCAATTGATGTCTCTCCACTATGGCATGGATGATATCAGCACATATTATACCAATCTCAAGTCAATCTGAGAAGAATTATCTGGCTACAAACCAACCTTTCAATGCACTTGTGGAGGGTTTCAACAACTTCAATCATTTACTGAATCTGAATATGTGATGTCATTCTTGATGGGTTTGAATGAGTACTCCTTTTCTCAAATTCGGGGTCAAATTCTCCTTTCAGAGCTCTTACCCTCCATTGGAAATGTTTTCTCCCTTGTTCTTCAAGATGAAGCCCAACGTGAAATTGTTGTCACTTCTTCTCCCCTTGTTTCTAATTCATATAACATTGCCTTTACTATTAACTCTTCACAACTTACAACTAGTATGAGCAAATTCACCAAGAAAGAAAGGCCCAGGTGCGCACATTGCGACATGTTGGGGCACAAAAAAGATAAGTGTTACAAGCTGGTTGGATATCCTCCAAATTATTTCAAGAATCGTACTACTAATACTATGAATCAGGTTATGAATAGCCTTGACAACTTACATACTTCTCAGACTTCAAAATTAACTCTTGATCAGTGTCAACAATCAATCAACTTTCTAACAAATCAAATGCATGTTAATACTACCTTAGATGCAATTGCTACTAATGTGACAGGTATCTGTATGAATATTGCTCTCGATAATAATTATCATACATGGATCATAGATTCTGATACAACCTCTCATATTTGCTGTTTTAAACACTTATTTCATTCTTATATTGCCATACATGATTCGCATGTTCTCTTACCAAACTCCGCAAAAAGTTAAGGTAGAAGGTATTGGTAGTATCAAGATTAATGATGATATTTTCCTTCATAATGTGCTTTACATACATACATTTAGATTTAATCTTTTATCTCTTCTAACTTTAATCAATGAGAATTCCTTTTAGATTTATTATGGAACCTAACTCTTTCACTCTCCAAGACCTCAAGACATTGGCACTGCTAACCAGCAACAAAGATTACTAGTTTTTGAGTTTCCTACATGCACTTTTCCTTCTAATTGTATCAATTCTTGTAATGTTTTTACCTATGATACCTGGCATAAGAGATTAGGACATGTGCCTAATTCTGTTAACAGATTGATTGCTAATAAAATTGATCTCAGTTTTATTGATTTTAGTTACCACTATAGAATTTGCAATATTGCTAAGCAAAATAGATTACCTTTCTCTAATCCTAATAAATTTAGTCCTAATTGTTTTGATTTGATCCATGTTGACATATGGGGCCATTTTAGACAACCCACCTATGATGGTTTTAGGTATTTCTTGACTTTGGTGGATGATAGGTGTATACTCACTTAGGTTTACATGCTTCACAATAAATCTGATTGTATTCATATTATACCCCAGTGTTTTGCCTATGTTGAAAATCAATTCCATAATAAAATCAAGACATTTATATTTGACAATGCAAGAGAACTTAATTTCAAAGACTTTTTCTTACAAAAGGGTGTTCTGCACCAATTCTTTTATTTGAAAGGCTTGAGTAGAATAGTGTTGTTGAATGCAAACATTTACACATATTGAATATTGCTCGTGTCTTAATGTTTCAATCTAACGTCCATATGACCATATGGGGAGATTATGTTAAAATTGCTATTTTTCTCATGAACAGAACTCTCAGTCCTACTCTAAACCATAAATCCCCATATGAACTTTTATATGATAAATTTCCTAATTATTCTGATTTCAAAATCTTCGATACTTTATGTTATGCTTCTACATTATTATCTATCAGACATAAATTTAGTCCCAGAGCCACTGCAGTTGTTTTCATTGGGTATCGTCATGGTTATAAAGGTTATAAAGTTCTCAACTTGGTTACACATCAAACCTTTATCTCTAGAGACGTGAAGTTTTATGAAAACATATTCACATTCCAAACCAGCAACTCCTCTGCCCCTACTCCTGATGTTTTTAACAATCACATCACACCCAATCTTATACACGTTGAATCTTATGATGATCCTGATCCTACACCTACCATCATCACTCAAAACAATACAGAACAACAACGCATTATACCTCCTGGAACTTCCCCTGAACAACCTCACCCAAGAAGGTCTAGCAGAGTTATCAATCCTCCTAGTTACCTCTCTAATTATCACTACTACAATGTGACCACCGATACCACTCTCTTCTATCCCATTCAAAACTCCATCAACTATTCCAATTTATCCAAAACTCATACACATTACCTCTGTCAAGTTTAAGCCAATTATGAACCCTAAACTTACAAGCAAGCCATCACATTTCCTCATTGGAAGCAAGCAATACAAGACAAACTTACAACTATGGAAGTTAACAATACATGATCCATTACCCCTCTTCCTCCTGACAAAAAGCCTATTAGCTGCAAGTGGCTCTTCAAATTAAAAATAGATAAAAGAGTATTTTAAGTGACTTGATCCTATCGAACCAATTTTAACTTAACAACACGATATATTTTGCTAGCTAGATCAACAATAAATTTGGATATTAGTCCATAACACAACATGATTTCTTGTATTTCACCACTTAAACTAGGAAAGTAAAATATCGCTATCAAGAATAAAACAAATTGGGTATGAGCCTACGATGATATTAGTATGTATCAACTAAGTTTATATGGAATTAACTTGTTGACTACCCTCCATATATTGTGCACCTTTCCAATACTTAGTTAAAGGTTTTATCCCTTGACTTCATAACTTACTTAATTGGTCACTTCTAAATTTGTATGACTCTACCTAACCCCTATACGATATCAACTAAGGATTTAGAGAGGACTCAACATTCTACTTCAAGAGAAAACTATACTTAAGAAGGGTTTTTTAACAGTTGGACTCTTAAAGAATCACAACACATATTCACACAATGAGATATTTTAATCTTTTAAAACAACACATTTCCTCTAGTCCTAAGTTCACAACACAACTTAACTACGTGCATCATGCATTTTATAAACATAATTCAACACTACAACATGCCTCCAACATATCAAGAATAGAACAATTTTGGTGTGGGCCTACAATGATATTAGTATGCATCAACTAAGCCTATATGAAATTAACACTACAAGAAAAATGCTGATTTCCAACGGAAATAGGTAAATTTCTGACGGATTTTGCTTTTTCCGACGGATTTCAATCCGTCGGAAAAAGTGGCGTCGAAAAAAAAATTCGTCGAAAATTTTCGACGGAAAAATCCGTCGGAAATTGCTGTCAAAATTTCCGACGGAAAAATCTGTCAGAAATTGTAAATTTTTTTTAATTTTAATAAATTTATTAATGTAACAACTCTCATATTTGGCCTCTCAAGGGTTCTATTTCACAATATTTTACTGTTTAGCGTGTTTTATCCTTACTTGTGCAATTTCTGGGAGACTTCCCAGAAGGTCACCCATCTCAATACTACTCCAGGTCAAGCACGCTTAACTGTGAAGTTCTGATGAGAAAGCTACCAAAATGTCTATGTATGTTGTCAGTATAACTTGTACAAATTAATTCATTTAAGTCATCCTCAAATATACAATCTCATATTTGTACTATAATAATAATATATAATAATTTTATATTACGAATAATAATAATAATAATAATATATTTAATTATTCTTTATTTATATGTACTTACTTTTATAATTAACATCTACTTATTTTTATTTAAAATTATAATTTAAATTATTTAATTTTATAATTTATAATGATAATATAATTTATAAAATTATAAATATTTATTTATTACATACTTATAAATAAATTTTAATATTTTAAATAAATTATTAATTAATTTAATATATTTATTTACCTTAAATCAAACTTTTAAATTTTAGTTAAATGTATTTATCCTTATTTTTTTTATAATTATCAACTATTAATAAAATACTAACTTAAAATCTTATCTAATTATATATAATATTTTCATATCAAATTTAAAACAGATATTAGTTATACAAAAATATTAAGATCATATAGTAAATTGTCAATAAGATTTTAGTTAAATAATTTAAAATAATTAATATTTCAATTATATTGTTAATTAACAAATAATTTATATTATATTGTTAATTTATATTTTTCTCATCAAAAATATAAATTTTTCGACAGATTTAATTTTGTTTTATAAGAAATCATCTTCGATTAATATAACATTTTGTATATATGATTTAAGAGTAAAAGATTTTCAATTTAACGGTTGAATTTACAAAATTTACATTTAATATAAAGTTATTGAGCGGTGTAACACTTAGTAAAATTTATACCATTGTAATTATAACCCCCCTCATATATATATATATATATGTGTGTGTGTGTGTGTGTGTGTGTGTGTGTCTATATATATATATTATAAGATATATTTTAAAATAAATTATCATCTAAAAATATATATTAGATATTAAAAACATATTTATATCATAAATAAATTAAACTTTATTTTTATAAATTTAACATATAGATTTTTATATTTTTAATAGTGTTAAATTATTATAAAATAAGTCTATATGATTGTAGTTCTACCCAAGTATTTAAAAATTATCTATGATAGATAAATAAGTCACACTTAAAATATATATTTTTAAAGAAAGTTAGGTCCAAACCAAGTAAATTATAATAAAATATAGTATAACCTAATTTATTTTCATCTTTAATACTAATCGTAGATATAAAAAACTTGTAATAATTAATTATAATATATATTTATACCTTTAAAAGATATATAAAATTTTTAATACTAAAAATATATATAAGAAATTAAAAATAATAAATTAAAAATAAGAAATTAAAAAAAGAAATTAAAAATAAAAATTAAAAATAAGATTTCCGACGGAATATTCCGTCGGAAATTTTCCGGCATTTGAAATTTCCGACGGATTTATTTTTCCATCAGAAATTTCTGACGAAATTTTCCGTCAGAAAGTTTCTGTCAGAAATTTCTGACAGATTTATATTTCCGTCGAAAATTTACATTTTTCTTGTAGTGTAACTTGTCGACTACCCTCTGTATACTGTGCACCTTTCCAATAATTAGTTAAAAATTTTATCCCTTGACTTCATAACTTACTCAATTGATCACTTCTAAATTTGTATGACTCGACCTAACCCCTGTATGATATTAACTAAGGACTTGGAGGAGACTCAACATTCTACTTTAAGAGAAAACTATACTTAAGAAAGGTTTTTTAACAATTGGACTCTTAGAGAATCAAAACACATATCCACACAATGAGATATTTCAATCTTTTAAAACAACACATTTTCTCTAGTCCTAAGTTCACAACATAACTTAACTACGTGCATCATGCATTTTGTAAACATAATTCAACGCTACATGTCTCCTACATGTCACAACACAATACTACACAACAACATACTTCTTGTGCATTCACAATGCAACACACAACAATATATATTTCTTTTATTCATTCAGCATACTCACACCCAACATAACGCACCTGCCTGACACTGGCGAGGCAAAGAGCCTCTAGCTCACTCATACCAAATGTTAATCCTTTTACGCTCAACGAAAATGAGAGATAGAGTCTTTATGTAATCCAAACCCAATGCTACTAATCTTGCACCCGATGTCACTAAGGTAGAGAGATTTTGACTTGCTCACACTTGGTGCCACTCATCCAACGCCTAGTGTCACCAAGTCAGAGAGTCTCTAACACATTCATGTCTGACATCACTTATCTCATGCACAACGTAACAAAGTCAAAGAGCTCTTAACTTTCTCATGTCCAATGCCACTCAATCTACACCCGATGTCAATGAGGCAGAGAGTCCTTGACTTACTCACGTTCAATGCCCTGAAGTTGTGCTTGTCGTAAAAGCGATTTCTACACTTTGTAGAATCGCAAATTGGCTCAATTCACCTAAAATCTTCGTCAATTCCAACATGAAAATCTCAATTCAATATAAATACAACATAAAACAACTCAAATTCATCAAGAGCTCATGCATCCATCACACGATCCAATATCATCAATTCATCTCTAAACAACCAAAAACTCAAGCAATGAGGTTCTTCACTTCTCAATTCAATAACATAACCAAAAATTGGAAAATTCAGGAAATAATCAACACATGCAACACAACAAGGTCAATCTACAAGCTTCCTTTACCTCGATTCTCCTAAAGACAAGGAAAAAGAAGGAAAGCAGTGAAGAATAAACCTCCCAAGCTTTCATTGTACGACAACCCTAACTCCCAATTCTCAGCTCTAAAGCTTCAAATTTCAACTCAACTCCTACTAATGATGCTTTGGGGAAGGATTAGAGTGATTCCATTAAGTCAATCATTGTGTAAGTCAGCAAGAGACATAGAATTAGTGAAACCTCAATCATTGTAATTCTAATGGATAAAGTAATATTAATTATCATGTCATCCACTTAATGTCGGTCATGACTAATATTTTAATTTTAACGATTAATGGATAAATATTTTAATTTTAACAATCAATGGATAAATATTTAACGATGGGACAAAAATTAAAAACTTTATAATGTTGAGGACTAAAATTGTAATATTAAAAATAAAGAGATTAAAATTACAATACAATATTATACGAATATAATAAGAAGATTACTAAAAGTGAAATTTAGTCTATTATATTTAAAATGAAAGTAACAAGTTATGAGATAAAAAAAACAAAAAGAGAGAGAATAAATTAGTACTAATTTTACTAATTGATGTTCCTAAATTTTACTGTTTTTGCTCTTTTAATATTAAACACACGTTGAAATTATATAATTTTTTGTAAGAACTTATAATATTTTTTATAAAATTATTATACCTTTTGGTAGGGGTGTTTGTTGATTGAATTAGATTGGTTTTAAAGGAAAAAATCATCCGATTCAATCTCTTCAATTTTGTTTACTGGACATCTAATTAATTTGGTTTAAAAATTAAATTCAATCCAATCTAATTCAAATATATTTTGGTTTCAATTAGATAGCCAGGTTTTCATTTTTTCAAGCATAGCTATAATATTTTTATGAATAAAAAAAGTAATAATATTTTTCTGTAAAAAAGATATTAAAATAATTAATTATTAATAATAATAACGATAACAACAATAACAATAGTAATATAAATCATAATATACAAAATTATAAATTAAGATAATCTATCAATATTTAATAACATGATAAAATCATTACCTTAAAAGAAACAAGTATAAGTCATAATATACAAAATTATAAATTGAGATAATCTATCAATATTCAATAACATGATAAAATCATTACCTTAAAAGAAACAAGTAAATCAGTAGATTTTTAAATATAAAATCAAAAAAGATAATAATTTATATATATAGAGGAAGGAAGAGTTCTTTGGATTGTATTGGTTTTCTTATTGGACCCAAAAACCAATATAATTAATCCAATAAGAAATTGGGTTTTTTTTGTTTTTGATTTTTTTGATTTTCAATGTTTGGGTTTTTGATTTGTTTTTTGTTCAATTTATGCTGAACTAGATTGATTACGAATACTTCTAGTTTTTGGTCCCCACTACTTTTTTTTTTTTTGCATCCTCCAATGCGTGGTGCTATATGCTTTGTTGACCTCACAGAGAAAAGTAATTGTACGTGCATGGGGAGTTATTATGAAGGATGAAAGACGGTGAGGTTATCTTAGCATGGAATGTCCTTGTTAAGTTTTTTCAGTTGTATATTATGTATAAGAGAAAAAAGAGTTAATTATTTATATACAGTCAGATTATACTAGTAATTAATTATATTTTTTAAATTATTTTATTTTATTTTTATTTAATTAAATGAGTAAATGATATAATACTATTAAAAAATATAATTAATTAGTGAAAAAATTTTACACTCGAAAAAAAAAGTGTGGTGCGAAACCATTTTCTTTTGTGGATGTCCTTTTGTTTACGTATGGGGGGACAGTGTCATTGTTTTATATAGCACAGCATCTGATGCAAAGGTACATGCAAGCATGAAGAGGTTGTGGGTTAGTCATGTTTCCACCGGACTATAATAATAATGAGATAGATCACTAAAGTTAAAGCTTAATCCCAAAATGTACATGCACGGATTTTTTTCTTCAAATTTTTTTTTTTACCTTTTTATGATTTAAAAAGATAAATTAAAACAAATGAAAATTAGATTAATCTTATCTTTCAATTTTGTTTATTTTTTTTTTCATTTATTATCCTTCTTATTTTTTATTTTGATATCATTTTTGGAAAAATTGCATGTTCACACAATAACAGACGAAGATTATAATGAGAATGTGCAAATATACCCCCCTCACTTTTAGAAAATTATAAATATGTATCTGCAACTGTTTTTTTTTTTTTTTTTTTTTTTGTATTTCACCCTTTAATTCTATATTTGATTACACTAACTCTAATTTATTTGTTATCAAATTTTATCTTTCATTGACTAATATTTTATCATGATAATAATAATAATTTTTTAAAATAGAATTTGGCCCCACTATCTATCCATTGTACTTGCAATAATTTAGAAGAGAAGTGTTAACATACTTTACCTAATACTTACTACTTATTAATATTTTTTCAGCGTCTCACATCTTATTTATTTAATGTGTAAACCGAAAATTTATTGAACAATTTTGTGATACCCTTTATTATCATACTTTAGGAGTTTCTAAAAGAGCACGTTTAGATTAGCGTTTAGAATTCTTTTCATCGCTGTACAAGTGAAGCAACAAAATGCTGCTTTTACGTTTTTCAAAATTCTGAGATTCGAAAGTGGGAGCAACTCACACACAAACTGAACCAGACACGTAGGAATATCTATTAATCAAAACTTCGTATGAGATTCGAATGTTGGTCTATAATTTTCTATTTGATCTTGAATCCCGTTTTAGTTGTATAAAATGTGCATGCATTTCACATGACATTATAAAAATACAAACAAATAAAACGGTGTACGAATATATAATTCCACTGGGAAATACTCGCATTTCAAAGTGACTTTTATCCAGGATATATTAATTATGATATCAATTACAACACGTGGTCTAACATGTACTACAGCTTATTTTAAATTTTCTTTTTATAAAAGAAAGTACTACAGCTCCACGCATAAAATAATAAATATGTTTTTCCCATCTCTTTGAGATTTTTTAAATGAACTGACCTAAAATAAAGGGAGAAAAGTATTAAAAAACATAATAAAGTGAACCTGGTGGCCAGGTCATAGAACAGAGATTGCTTCATGAAGTAGGTAAGAGATTATTTCACGTGATGATGACCTATTTAAAATGGTTGAAAGTTGTTTATAAGAAATTTTCATTATAGATGTTCTAAATGCGAGTATGATTAGGATCCTCTGTTTAACATCCTATATTTTATGATAAGGTAAAATTAATAATATAAATGAAAAATAATCTTATTTTTAAGATTGAATTAGTTTTATAACCTACTTTTTAAAATAATATAAAAGTCTATATTCTATTAATTAATATTAATGGATTTTTTTATGTCATTCATTATAAGATTGTTATAGAATAATATAAAAGTCTATATTCTAATAATTACTTATAAATATTCAGTCTTATAAATTTTATATTTAAAATGTGAGATGGTATATCAAAGATCTCACATTTTCTATAAATAAAGTCAAATTAGTGTTTGTATGTCTTATCTTATAAAACAATTTTATAAAAGTTGAATTACACTTTGAACTTACATTTTTAATATCTTTCCCCGACACATATCTAGGAGAATTTGAATCGAAAATTATTGTAGTCTGTTCATTTTTTCTCGTTTAATAGAAATAACGTTAAAAGATAATATTTTCTTCTATTATCGTTAATTTTTTATATTATATGATAAAGTTTTCCATTAAGAAGAACTTTGGTGAAAATCAGTGATTATGATCAGTTTTCATGAAAAAAAAAAGTGTTATTTGTAAGGTATAGTCTATATTCTCTCTAACAGTGAAGATGAATTATATTTAAAATTAATTTTAGGTAATATATTCACTTGATGTGCATAGTTAATTAATTCATCCATTTTAAGATTTAGTCTTAATTCGAGAATATTGTAAGTTGTAGTAGGGGTGTAGTAGTTGTATCTAATTAATGAGGATACCCAAGATGTTGATTTTATAAATGTTCACCAACTTCACATAAGGTTAAATAATTCTATTAATGCATATAATGGTACTCCATTGACTTTACTATTACCCGGATATGCTCAACCGACATGTAAATATTACTACGGGTGTTCCGGAGTCGGATTTGACTAGTTTCGTTAAACCATTAAAAAATTAATGGATTCATGGAGTTGGATTGAGTGTGTGTAATTTTATTGTAGAATCCAATCCAACGGACCCAATTGATGGAGTTGAATTGAATGTGTGTAATTTTATTGTAGAATCCAATCCAACAGACCCAATCACATGAGTTATATTGACTTGAGTTAACCATGTTAACATAATTAAATTTTTAAGAAGAAATTTAAATATTTTATAATATATTTAAATTATTTAATATCTTGATACAAATACAATATTATCAATCTATAAAATAAATAATAATATAAATTTAATTTTATAATAAATTTATTGATTTATTACATTGTTATTAATTCAAACAGTTAACATTAATACAAAATTAATAAAATTTAAAACAAATATATTGTATTATTGTAATGTTATCAACTCATAAAATAAACTATGATATAAACTTAATTTCATAAGAAATTTGTTGATTTATTACATTATTATCAATTCAAATAGTTAACATTAATTAAAAAATAATATTTAAAATAAATATGCTATATTATTGAAATGTTATCAGTTACTGATAGGGACTGCTGGAAGAAAATAGAACTACACTAGGTTAATGCTAAGAAATTCTCATTCCCTCCATGAAAGATCATGATCAGAGGTTTTAATACAACAAAAAGAAACAAAGCAATCTAGTACCTACACGTGTAGGGTACTGCTTATTTAAAGTTAAAAACATAACTCAATTACAATTGGGCTGTCACACATAATCTACTAACTTCATGGGTCTTTTAGTAGCACGTTTGGGCCTATGCTCCGTAAGGCCTGGTGGTATTGTATCATTACTGGCCTGGTCAAAATGGACCTTGTCCTCAAGGTCAGTGGATGCACTAGGGAAGCCACGGATCGATGCTGACGTGGGAGCACGAGAGGGCCTTGTGCTTTCTCTCAACGGTGGAGATGAAACTGGAATTGGAAGTGGCATGTCAAGAGACACGCGTACAGCTGGTTGAGTGGGAGAAGTGGGCACATGCATAGTGGGAGATAACTCCAAGCCCTCAGAAACTAAAATATCTTCCGCATTGTAAATATTGGGTGTGGGATTTGAAGGATCAGCAGTGGAAACAGGGGGGCATCCCTCGGTAGTAGCTTGGTTCGTCACCATGACGGGTAGAGGCTGAAAATGCTGAGTGGGATCATTGCCATGGTAGGGCCGCAACAAGGACACGTGAAAGACAGGATGAATGCGCGAAGACTCTGGTAGGAGGAGTTCGTAGGCCACGGGGCCGATACGACGATGAATCCGGAAGGGTCCAAAATAGCGTTTGGACAACTTTTGAGAAACACGGCGGTGAAGTGATGATTGACGATACGGTTGGAGTTTCAACAACACCTAGTCTCCAACAACAAAGGTATGATTGAGTCTCTTTAAATCCGCATATGTTTTCATGCGTTGACGAGTGCGGGAAAGCTGTGCTTTGACTTGTGCTAAAACTGCTCGATGGTTTTGTAGGATCAATTGTACTGATGTCGGGGTAGATGCTTGGGGAATCACATCAATGGGCGAAGGAGGAGGATGACCATATAATGCATGAAACGGAGTCGTGCCGATACTGGAGTGAAAAGATGTATTATACCAATATTCTGCCAGATGAAGATATTGGTACCATGCTCGAGGGTAGTCACTCGCAAAACACCGAAGATAAGCCTCCAAACAATGGTTAAGAACCTCAGATTGACCATCGGTTTCAGGATGGTAAGCTGAATTAAAAGCCAAAGTGGTGCCTTGAAGTCGAAAAATCTCTCGCCAGAAGGAGCTCACAAATAGGGGATCATGATCCGACACAATGGATTTAGGGAATCCATGAAGTTTGAAGACATCAATCATGAAACGACGAGCCAATTGAGGTGCAGTAAACTTTGCTGGGAGAGCCAAGAAATGACCATATTTGGAAAGACGATCACACATGACCCAAATAGTCGAGTGACCAAAGGAACTCGGTAAGTGAGTAATGAAATCCATAGTGATCTCTTCCCACACTCGGTTTGGTTGTTTCAATGGTTGAAGTAACCCAAATTTTTTATGTGGCAGATACTTGTTTTGTTGACACTGGGGCAGGAGCGGATAAACTGCTTTGCATCAGCATAAAGATCAGGCCAATAAAATGAAGAAGATAATCTACACACAGTGGGTTTTAAACCAAAGTGACCAGCGACTGGAGTGCAATGAAATTCATGCAGCAATTGTTGGCGACAATTTTCATAATCAGGAACAAAAAGGCGGTCCTGGAAATACAACAATCCATTCTTGAAGGTAAAAATCTCTTTTGTTTCAACCTTCCCAAGTATTTGCTCGACCATATTCCGACCTGTAGTTTGATAATATTTCTGCCATTCTGAGATGAAGGAGGGAATAGGAGAAGAAACATGGAACAAGGACGGCGTCTCAGTCTCTGGTCTAGACAAAGCATCAGCAGATAAATTATGCTTGCCGGGGCGGTACAATATATCAAAATGAAACCCCAAAAACTTAATGGCCCATTTTTGTTGCTTTGGAGTATGGACAGCCTGGGTAAGTAAATTCTTCAAACTTTTTTGGTCAGTAATGATTTGGAAATATTGACCCACTAGGTACTGACGCCACTTTTTAATAGCTTCTGTAACAGCAAACATTTCACGAACATAAACAGAAGAAGCTTGCATCTTTGGACAAAGTCGTTTGCTAAAGAAGGCTAAGGGATGACCCTGTTGAGACAAAACAGCACCAACCGCACCAGCAGAAGCATCAGTTTCGATCACGAAAGGAGCTTGAAAATTCGGCAGGGCAAGAACAGGGACAATAGTAATTTTCTGTTTAAGTTCTGTAAAAGCTTGTTGTGCCTGTGGACTCCAAGTAAAAGTAGAAGATCGTAACAAATCGGTGAGAGGAGTGGCGAGAACAGCATAATGCCTAACAAATTTTCTGTAAAATCCAGTCAACCCTAAAAAACCACGTAAAGCCGTGAGTGAACGTGGAGTAGGCCACTCCAGAATAGCACGAATTTTCTCAGGGTCAGGTTGAACACCTTGACCTGAGATGACATGTCCCAAATAAGTGACAGTATCAACAGCAAAAACACATTTTGAAAACTTGGCAAAAAATTTATTTGATAAAAGCAATTGTAAAATAGAATCAAGGTGTTGCAAGTGAGCTTGGAACGAATTACTATAGACCAATATATCATCAAAAAAAACCAAGACAAATTTTCGTAAAAAGGGTCTAAGTAAATCGTTCATAGCTGCTTGAAATGTGGACGGGGCATTAGAAAGTCCAAAAGGCATCACCAAAAATTCATAATGCCCATCCAAAGTGCGAAAAGCTGTTTTAAAAGTGTCTTGAAGATTTAGTCGAATTTGATGGTAACCGGAACAAAGATCAATCTTAGAGAAAACCTGTGCAGTTCCCAATTCATCGAGCAATTCATCTATCGTAGGAATAGGAAAACGATCCTTGACCGTTACAGCATTTAGAGCTCTATAATCCACACAGAATCGCCAAGTACCATCCTTCTTTTTAACAAGTAAAACAGGGGAAGAGAATGGACTAGTACTAGGCTTAATAATCCCATCAAGTAACATTTCAGCAATCATTTTGGTCATAATGGTCTTTTGGGAGTGAGGATAGCGGTAAGGCTTCACATTAATGGGTGTGGTATTGGGTAATAAAGGAATATGATGATCATGGGGTCGGTGAGGGGGTAGGCCTTTAGGTTTCTGAAAGATGGGCTCATATTGATGGAGTAAAGTTTGAATTTCAGGGTTACAATGAGTAGGTGGGCTGGGTATGGAAGGGGAGGGATGGCTTAAGGAAGGCTGTGACAAATAGGGTAAGGATGATGGGACTAGGGATGGCAAATATACCCGTACCCGCGGATAATACCTGAACCCGTCCCGACTTTGACGGGGAATACCCGGTTTGACTGGGTACTGGTACGGGTACGGGTAAAACCCGATATATTAAATCGGGTACGGGTACGGGTACGGGTATGTACTTACCCGCCCCGTACCCGTCCCCGTTTCCATTTTTAATTTAATACTCACTTTTAATTTAATTATATTAAAAAAAATTAATATTTTTTATGTGTGATTATTTATTATAATATGAGATAGAAAAATAACTTAATTATAATTATAATATAATAAAAAAAATAATTTAAAAATATTATTTTTTTACAAAAAATAAAAAATAAAAAAATTGACGGGTACGGGTACGGGTACGGGTATACCTGATACCCGACGGGGATGGGGATGGGGATGAAAACCACATACCCGGCGGGTACGGGGACGGGGACGGGGATTGATTTGACTCGCGAGGACGGGGACGGGTATCATAAAACCCGTACCCGCCCCGCCCCGTTGCCATCCCTAGATGGGACGGCCATATGGGTAGGGTTATTAAAATTAGGAGGTCGGTCAGGAGGAATTGGGGATGCATCCAAGGAGGATGAAGGGGACACAAAATGATCAAGTAAGGTGTGCATAATAGCCGAGAGGGATTCTTGATTGCTAGTCATTGCCGATTCCATAGAAGAATAGCGAGATCGAAAAGTTCAGCTTGGGACTCAAATTTGGATTGTAACTCAGTGATTTTGGTGGTAAGAATGACAATAGCATCATCGTCTTTAGTAATTTTGGGAGGCATGAAGGAAAAAAATAAAAGCACCAATGATAGGGACTGCTGGAAGAAAATAGAACTACACTAGGTTAACGCTAAGAAATTCTCATTCCCTCCATGAAAGATCATGATCAGAGGTTTTAATACAGCAAAAAGAAACAAAGCAATCCAGTACCTACACGTGTAGGGTACTGCTTATTTAAAGTTAAAAACATAACCCAATTACAATTGGGTTGTCACACATAATCTACTAACTTCATGGGTCTTTTAGTAGCACGTTTGGGCCTATGCTCTGTAAGGGCTGGTGGTATTGTATCAGTTACCAAGCTGCAAACACTAATACAACCTAAAATTGAAAGTAGATTTGTAGCTGCAGAGTTGCTCAACCACTGCAAAAGAAAGAAAAAACAAACAAAAAGAGTAAATTTCATCACTATATTATAAATATGCCTGAAAAATAAATACGCATAAAAATTATTATTATTATTGTTGGGTTGAGTTAAGTATCATCTAAACCTTCAAAATATTCAAACCAAATTTATTGGATCAATTCAAATAAGTTTGAGTTTACGGATTATCTATACTCGGATACAATCCTAAGTTGTAGTTTTATGCTTATATAATCTTTTTTAGAAACATGCACAAATTTTTTATAAACTTTTTAATGGTAGTAAATCATAAAAAAAAATTATTTGAAGACAAGAATTTATAATTTTACCACACACTAATGTAAAATAGACATTTAACATAGGTTAAAGTAAGTATTTTACATTGATTATAGGACACAGAAAAGTTTTCAATATTGGTTGTAGTACAACGTACTGATTTAAAATGTGAAACAACCAAAACCAATAGTGTCCACACAATAGCTATTCTGGTCTACCCTATGCTCCATCCCACCCCACTTTTTGCTTTATTTCAAATCCACGGGTACTTGTAGAATGCAATAACACATCTAGCACAACAAAACAAAAAAAAAAAACATTTTGGAGAACAAGAAATTAATGAGGAACTCCTACATAATGTCTTTGTTGTCATCATATTGAAGTTCCAAAGTGTTGGCGTTGTCATGGTCAGTACTATACGCGGACAATGACTAGGTTGAAGAGGATGGGGTTAAAAATTAACAACTCATTTTTTTAATTAGTTTTTTTTTTCATCTTTTGATGAATGATTATTTTTAATATAAATGAATATTATAAACAATTTTATCTATTTTTAATTGTATTATCAAAATAATTTATTTTAAATAATTCCAATGAAATAATTTACCTATTATTGATTATCTAAGAGTACCCAAAACTAAAAAATTGTCATTTCAATTGCTAAAAGTAATAAATTAATTATCGTCAATTTGAAAAGTCAATATATTACTTAATTGATCATTGAAACATTATTCTTTTAGTGACAATTCTAAAACACAATAAAAATAAAGAAGATGGAAGTAAAAGACAAGACGAGTGAGCCACGGATTTGAATCAAATTAGATGTCACATTGCACATTATTGTTCATGATTCAGGACATACCTTTCTAGAGCTATTATATATTGTGGACACAAGTGATGAGCATTTCAAGCAACTACATTGCTCTTTCATTAGTGAGGTTAGACTAGGAGCATGGGCTTCCTATCCCTCATTACTGTTCTACTATTCACATCGCCACTTCTCTCTTCTTCACAATATCTTGGGAAAAACATACTAACTAATCGTAAGATCTTCCCCAAACAAGAAGACATAACCTCTTATGCTGTCATCTTTGATGCTGGTAGCACCGGGAGTCGTGTTCATGTCTTCCATTTTGACCAGAACTTGGATCTCCTTCACATTGGCAATGACCTTGATTTTTCCAAAAAGGTGATGAAACCTCTTTGCCTTTGCTTTTGCTTAATTAAGTTATACTTATGTTCATTATTCTTTTTTTTTTTTTATTTCTTCATTATTGTGGTGTAGATCACACCCGGTTTGAGTTCATACGTGGATAATCCCAAACAAGCTGCAGAATCTCTAGTTCCACTTTTGAAGCAAGCTGAAAGTATTGTCCCTGAGGAACTGCACCCCAAGACACCCCTTAAGCTTGGGGTGAGTGTTTCAGATCTCAATGTTTGTCCTTTGTTATGCTAAGAACACACTCAGCAACACATTTTTTGTGAACGCATATTTTTTCTTATAAAATTTACACAATTTGGTATTTTCACACCTTATTCAAAATGAATCTCTCATTATATTATAGTTTGCAATTATTGTAGTCCATAAAAAATAGTGTATTAGGAGTTAATGAGTATATTGCGGGTGAACAATACACTCCGTGACACATTTCTCCTAACACCTATCTTCATTAGTTAGAATTTATTAAAAATCACAAAATCTGAAAAGAGATTCTTGAAATAAATTGGAAGATCTATTAAATTTTTATATTTCATTAATATATTTTAATTAATTAAAAAAAATATATTTAAAAAAGTGTGTGGCTAACATGTGTATATTAATAATAAGTACTAAGGCTTGTATTTGGCACAATGTGTTTCAATTTTGGAGTTTTTGGCCAAAACTATAAAAGAAAAAAAAAAAAAAAACATTATCACTTTCAATCGCTGGAAAGTGTAAAGGTACGGGTTTTGCATGTGCATAATGTCTTTTCATTTTTTTAATGCTAATGCAGGCAACAGCAGGTTTAAGGCTTTTGGATGGAGATGCTGCTGAAAATATATTGCAAGCGGTAATCACGTGCTTCATTTTCTTATCTTGTTAACTAGGTTTTCAATTAATGTCTTAAGTTTTCATTTTCTTATCTTCTTAAGGTTAGGGATATGTTCGAGAACAGAAGTACCCTGAACGTTCAACCTAATGCAGTAGCTGTAATTGATGGAACCAACGAAGGTTCTTATCTATGGGTATGACGAAACTATATATAAAATTTTGTTTCACATTTACATACTCCTAAATTTATTCATTTTCGGTATAGTGTAAATAAAAGAAAGATGAGAACCAGGAAACAAACGGTCTACGATGAAAATATATATATATATATATATATATATATATATATATATATATTTATTTATTTATTTGATTGGACAAGTCGAATCTGATGCGTGAAAAAAAAATTCTTAAATTTAAAATATTTCAAATTCTTAATAGGTGAGGTTTGACTACAGTCTCAATAGTCGAGGATTTGACTCATAAATTAAGAATACTTAAAAATAAATAATTTTATTCATGATGAGAAAATAAACTGTGATAAGTATGCTTCTGTTTCATATCCCTAAGTTAGCTAAATATTACATCAAAAAACAACAAAGAAAGAAGCAATAATGAAATTAAAGTCAAAGCATGAAGTTTTTTTTTTTTTTAGAGAATTAGATTCTTTGCTACTATGTATGTTACCAGCGCACACACAAATAAAAGGAGTGCATATATTTATATATATCAGTGAATTGATAATTCTTAGTTATACAATCAAAATTAAATTTCAAGTAAAACAATATAGATGATTTATGCATAGTTGTTGTATGTTTATGAATAACTTTTTTCATCTTTCAAGCTCCCACAAGAGGCATATGAATGTGGGGATGTAATATATTTTAATTTGTCATGAATCATGATGATGCCTTGGGAATTTTCTCTAGGTGGCAGTTAACTATCTATTAGGAAAGTTGGGAAAGAAGTTTACAAAAACGGTGGGAGTAGTTGATCTTGGAGGTGCATCAGTTCAAATGGCATATGCTGTCTCAAGGAACACAGCTAAAACTGCTCCAGAAGCACCAGAAGGAGAGGATCCATACATGAAGAAGCTTGTGCTCAAGGGAAAGAAATATGACCTTTATGTTCACAGGTTTTCATATGATTCATTATTTGATATATATATTACCAATTAATGTCAAAAGATGTTGGGATATAAAAGCTTTTGATGCTGCCAAAATTAAACTCAAGGGCCATAATAATCACTTCCACTTTAAATTGAAATCTAGATTCATGAGATGTAGTGCATGAAATCTAGATTCTTTGCTATACAAGAGTCGTGCCATGCTATAATATATATAGAGGCCTTAATTAACATGTATATATTATTCTTGCAGTTACTTGCACTATGGTAACGAAGCAGCTCGTGCCGAGATTTTCAAGGTCACTGATGGTTCTGCTAGTCCTTGCATTTTAGCTGGATATGATGGTAAATATAGCATCTTCATTTGTTACAAATCCTAATGCTAATTAAATCACCCTTTTAATAACCAAGTCTTCTAATCCTATAGTTATAAAAATACATATCTTAAAATATAGGATTCGATCTAATGCTCTATTAATTCATTTTTGATAGTGTTAAAATAATATTTAGTTAATAAAAAAATTACATTTTATAAATATAAATTAATTTTTAATTGTTAATTTTTGAATATTGTGATGATCATACTCATAGATAAAAAAAAATCACTTATTTATTTTTATTCTATAAAATTTGTACTCATTAAATAGTATAAATAATGGTTGTAAAACTTCTAATTTCAAGTTGAATATTTTAATATTCTTTCAAGCAAATAATCTACTAATAACATGAAAACCTAATCCATAGGACTTAATTTGATTATCATGATGACTTAACTCTCTTTTGAATAAAAATTTGCTTCTATAAAAAAAAAATAACATGAACATTTTTTATTCTTGAAAGGGATCTACACATACTCTGGAGTGGATTATAAGCTCTATGCCCCCAGTTCTGGTTCCAGCTTTGAAGAGTGCCGAGAGATAGCTCTTGAGGCTCTCAGGGTGAATGAGCCATGTAGCCATGGAAATTGCACATTTGGTGGGATATGGGATGGTGGAAGAGGAAGTGGACAGAAAAATCTTGTAGTTACTTCAGCTTTATATTATAGGGCTTCAGATGTATGTGCTATATTAATTTCATATAATCATGGAATTGAATAAGTCACTTGTTATGCCCCATTAACCATGCTAATTAACTACGTTGTTTATTCTTTTAGATTGGTTTCGCTGATCCAAAGAAACCCAATTCCAAAGTTCGTCCTGTGGATTGGGAAATTGCAGCTACACAAGCTTGTCAAGTACCATTCGAGGATATCAAATCTACTTTTCCACGTGTTCCGGATGAAAAACTTCCTTATTTATGCATTGATCTCACATACCACTATACATTGCTTGTTGATGGATTTGGTAAGTTTACATTGTCAACTTGATATTTTCTCATGTTGGCTAATTATATTTTTATATGAAAGAATTATATCAGTGTTCAAACTTAAGATTAAGTGCATTCTGTTTCAATTTCAATTATAATGTTTTCTTGCATGACTAATGATTCAATTTTTTGCAGGCCTTGATCCAGAGCAAGAGATTACTGCGGCAAAAGGAATTGAATATGAAGATGCTGTTGTGGAAACAGCATGGCCTCTAGGAACTGCCATCGAAGCTATATCATCTTTGCCTAAATTTAACCGATTAATGTATTTTATTTAAGCTTCTAGAGAAGTGAGGAATTAATTAACAAGCTAAAGACTACCTTTATATGAAAAACTAAAATAAAACTTAGACCTCTCTGTTGAAGTTAGATGATGGCCTCTCTTATTTGGTTTTCATTTTTTTATTATCGAGTGTTATGTAGTTTGACCGAGTCTTAGGAGTGTTTTCTAATTTTGGGCCTGTTTCTCTAGTGTGCTACTAGCCCACGTTCTATATGCTGGTGTATGCATGCCTATTTAATTGTCAAATATCTTCTTATCGAAAGAGTAGTTTTTTTTTTTTGTTGAGAAAATAATGGCTTAACTATGATTTTTTTAGAGTAAAGTTTTTTCTTTATTTCTCAAATTTAAAATTATTATTTTTAATCTCTATAATTTTAAAAATCGTGTTTTAATCTTTCAGATCACTAATAACATATCTGAAAGTGATAGATTGAAATAATAAGTATGTAACATCAGTTAAGTTTAATGTGATGTTTTTGCTAATAGACACACAAGTAAGTAAATTTTATGTGATAATATTTGACAGATTTTTTAACAAAATTCGAGTATAAATATTAAAATAAAATTTTTAATATTATAGAAACTAAAAATATTAATTTTAAATTTGAGATATTAAAAATATATTTAAATAAAAGATAATTATTAATTTCAATTACAGGTATCAAAACATTGAAAGGGAAGTACAAATTTCAATGAGATATGTTGGCTATTTGGGCTTCTCGTCAAGCTTGCTATTTTTTGTTTTTTAAAGGGAGGCACCACCAGATGACATCTTGGCCTCTTTGGGCTTTGATATAGTCCATGCATTTTAGTTTTTTTTTTTATTTTTTTTTTCTGTTTTATCTACATTTCCTTAATATACCAAAAAAAAAATTAAAAAGTACAAGCACGTAAACCAACAACATTCAAAATAGTTGGTAAATAGCCGAATTTTCAAGCCATGTTATATCAAGTGTTTTCTTTTTATTTATTTTTTTATTGAAAAAGACTTTAATAAGATAAGTAAAGATGTGTTTATTAATGTAGTAGTCTAATTTTGTCCGGAAAATACTAAAATTTGAAAGAAAAAGAAGTAATAAAAAAGGTTAAGTAAAAGAAAATAAAAAATAAAAATATAATTAGAAAGATAGAATAACAAGTGAGATGTATATACATTCTTGTCTAACTAAATAACTAAGAAAAAATAGAAAAGATTTAATAGTTTTTCTATTAAACAACATAAGTTGACAATATCATATAATTTTTTGCACCAATAGAGAACTTGACAATAAATCTATAATTGTTGTCTCTAACATAAAAGTCAAAGTCCACCTCCATCTTGATGAAAATTAATGTCAAAATAGGTGATTTGTCAAAAAAAATATTTGAGTTTCACTTTATTTTCTTCTCAACTAAAAGTCTCATATTACTCACAACAATCTCATGCACCTCCTTCTTCTCTTATATAAGGAGGAGACCTCAAACCTTCAAGCACATCAAAATTTTCACCAATTGGATATTTAAAAATTGGAACTAGAGGAAACATTGGAGTCATACTAGTTTTTTTTATTAGCCTAATAGAAAAACATTAGAACTATAATTTTTATTTTATTTATTTTTTCTTTGAGGTTTCCATTGAAAAAGCATGGTTGTCAAGTAGATAAAGATGCTCTTCAAGAGAAACATGAGAATTGTCGAAGTTATTTTCATTTATCTTTTTTTTAGGGGAAGTTTCATTTATCTTATTTTTTTATACATACATACTTACACACACACACACACACACACACACACACATATATATATATATATATATATATATATATATATATATATATATATTATTTCTTTAGTTTCTAGAATTATTTATATTTAATTTTAGGGGGTGTATTGGTTTAGGATTTCGTAGAATTTTAAAAGATTTTTTTTGAGTAAAAAAGTCCATTGGTATTCAATCAGAATTTTATGTCACTTAAAAACAATCTAGTGGTATTCAATCTGGATTTTCAAGATTTTTTAAAGAGTCCATTAAAATCCACTGGTATTCATTTGAGATTTTTTACAACTTAAAAACAATCCATTGGTATTCATTTGAGATTTTTTACAACTTAAAAACAATCCATTGGTATTCAAAAATATAAGGATTTTAAAGGATTGTTGTGTGAGAAGGATTTTGAAGGACTTTCTAGTGTTATCTATAAATACCAGATTCATAAAACAATCTCATCCAAACTCATCGGATTTTGAAGGATTGTTTGAAGTGATTTTTCAAGTGTTTCAAGAATTTTCAAGTGAGTTTTTCATCTTTTTTTTTTCTATGCTCTTATCTTCTCCATTTTTTCTCTACTAATAATACTACACTATTGTTCATTGCTCATATATAATATTGTAGTACTGCTCTCATCCCATTCCCCTATTTTGTGAAACTCTGATATGTAAATGATAGTGTCATTGACTTACTCTATTTTTCTGTTCGTTCTCTTTAATTGACTTGCTTTATTTTATTCTATGTAGTTGAATTTGTTCCTTTATATAACACAAAAAAATGCTTAAAATTTTAACTTTTAAGTGGTATTTTTTTTTATAACACACGTCAAGAAAAGAAAAAGGTAAAAGATGAAATTGATATCATAATCTCTACAATATATATATAAGATGAATTTGTTAGGGTTTCTGTGAGTAGAATGAGATGAAAATGGATCTTAGTTGGGGGAAGAACCCTCTCAGTATAAAAACTGCGAACTCTCTCATTCCCTTGAATTTGTTACTCTTATCTCTCTTCCTTTTATGACTCAACAATTATTTTATTTTTTTTACTATGAATTTTTCTTTTTATTTTTATATTGTGAAATTAAGATTTTTTTATATTTTAAAAAAGAAAATTAACATAAGACATTGCAGTATCTAACTTTTTAGGGTTTAGGATTTATGCCTTCATTAGCTTATTTTTTAAAAGGAAATATTGTTAAAATATTTGTTAAAAAAATTTACATTTATAAATATAGTTAAAAATTATCATATAATATATAACTAAAATAATATATATATATATATATTCTCTATATCTAAATACTTCCGTTTATATATAAAAAATTATAATCTAAATATTTTCTCAGTATCGAATATACTAATTTTTTTATATAAAAAATTATCTTATATTTCTATATTTTCGTTTTTACATGTTTTTTTTTTATAATGATTGAGATATTTGATCCATTTGGATAGCCAAGATATATTCGATCTTGTATGATTGGTGTGCTTCTAAAAATAATAATATAATTTTATTGATTTTGTCTCTTATCCATAATTATTTATATAACTAGTTTTCAACATATATTGTTTTAGTAATTCAAATGGGAGATTCACAAGGAAATAATAAAGAAAAAGGAAAAGAGAATGAAAACTATGAAGCTTGGACCAAGGAGGATTCCGATGAATTGTTACAATTGAGGGTGGATACTATAAAAAGAGGATAGAATATTATGGAGAATTATTATTATTATTTATCTAGACATTATTATTTTTTTTATTATTTTTGTCTTTGACTCTTTTTAAATTTGAATGTATGATTTTTTTTAAAATTTTATCAAATGTCAAAACTTTACAAAATCCCACAGAATCCATTAAAATCTTGATTTAAAAGTCTTGCAAAATTCATTAAAACCTGATTTTAAGTCTTGTAGAATCCTGCAAAGTCTTTTAAAATCTGCAGAAATTTTTTTTAACTAAAAAGTCCTTTAAAATCTTAATCCAATACACCCCCTTAGTTTTTTCTTGTAAATTAATATTGATGTCTTTTATAATAATTAAATAATAAAGTTATCAATGTGAAAAAGAGAGTTAAATAGATGTAACGTCTTTTCTTTCCAAAATTTTAAGAATACAACCTGTCAGAGTTTGGTATATTCAAATTTCTCCTTTAGTTAATTTTTGTAATTCTTTTATAATAAAAATTAAAATATTTTAATGAATTGATTTTGGAGTACACTTTTGTCAATTTTATATTTTAGGAGGTATGAGCCATAATAGTTCAGAAATTCAAAATTTAATAAAAGTAAAATTTAAAAAATTCCAGCACACAAATATTTTTTTTACATATCAAAGAACTATATGACTTTGATTCTCCATTGCACATGAAGATATAGTAGAAAATCATTATTGTCGAGTCAAAAAATAATAATAATTTCATTTTTCATAACAATAATAATAATAATAATAATAAATAATTTTAATATTCATTAAAATAAAATATATGTACTTGTTCAATAAAATATATTTGATTTCATAGTTAATTTAATTATTTGAGGTGAGATTTATATTTTGTAGGTTATAAATAGTTTGTTTAATTAATTAAATTGTCTTTATGATAGACGTTGTTGTAAGGTACTAAAACCTTCCTTAAACATAATCAACTCTCAACTCAAAATTTATTTTTATAAACAATTTTTTATTTTATAACTTTTCTATATTTTTCCTAAAATAAACATTGGTGGCGACTCTTAACTTTTAATTTATTTTTTGTCATTTTATTGCAACATTCGCTACTATAAAAATGTCATTTTCCTGCGAATTTTCCTACAAAAAAATATTCGCAGAAATTTTTTGCGAATTTTCTTGCAATAATAATTTCACAATTTTTCTTTATGAATTTATTTACGAAAAATAATTTACAGGTTTTTCTTACAAAATTTTTTATGAAAAATAATCTACAAAATTTTTTTACAAATTTTTCTATAATTTGAATGATCATAGAAATTTTTTTCCATGGTAAAAATTTGCAGAAAATATTGTAAGAATTTTATTTTGTTTCTTGCAGATTTTCTTGCAAAATTAAATTCATAAGTAATGTTTACTAAATGGTAGAAAAATTTTGCAGGTAATTTTTCTTGTGAATTTTCTTGCCAATTTTAATCCGTAGGAAAAATAAAAAAAAATTAAATTTATTAGTTTAATATTTTAAAAAAACTTCAAGTCCCACATAGATTGAAAATAAAATAATTAAAGAGTATATAAGTTGAGACAACACTTACCTTGCAAGTTGATTTGTATAGTTGAGTGTTAGGCTTATAATCTACAATCTAAGAGTTTAAAAGATTATGTATCACATGTTGGAGACGTGGAAACAAATGCTTCGGATGAATTTATTGTGTGCATTTGAAAATTGAGAATTATTGATAGAATTTGTAAGTAATTTTTTTTTGTAAAAAATATTCCTACAGAATTTCATAGGAATAATGTTTGATGCGAATTTTAATACAAAATTCACATGAAAAGTCACATGTAATAAAAGAAATTTTAGTAAAGATTGGTTGCTACAATTAAGAAGATAAAAAGTCATCAACATATTGAGATTGAAGAGCTAAGAAGTTAAACAATCATCATGTCTTCAAAATGACTATGACAAACAAAAAGATTTTGATATGATCTTGTTAGAATAGTTAAAGTCAATTATGGAGAATCAATGTATCAATTAGGGTTGGTTTTTATATTTTATGGACTTTAGGCAAAATAGTAGATATAGACATTTTTTCTTCATAATGATGTTATTGAAATTTGGTAATATATCTATTAGTTGAAACTGATATTTATTTTCATTAGAGAATTTGATCGATTATCCCAATATCTTGCTTAAGGATTTTGAATCCAATACTATCAAAACTAATAACAATTTGGTAAGAGCTCGTATATATAAATATTTTAAAATATAAATATTTATAACATAAAAATAAATACATAATTTAATAAAAAAAATGTCATGTTTTATTATATTAAACAAATAATATAATGTTAACAGATTCAAAAAAAATATGTACTAGATTTTTTATTCAATTTATTTTTATATTATTATTTATTATGAAGTACTTTATAAATAATTTTGAGGATTAGAAGTTGTACATACAAGTTAGAAGGATCAAAATAAGATAAAATCTATTAAAGACTAAAATCAAACCTTTTTTTTTTTTGTAAAAACTAAATATATTTTACTCTTTTATGGATATAATAAATAAATAAGTAATAATTAAAATAAAAAATTTATAATCTTATCATAACTTAATATTTAAATAGAAAAAATATATGATAGATGATTTTTTAAGCTTAAATATATTTTTAATCTTTATAAAATGAATAAATTTTTATTTTTGTCCTATAAATTTTTCTTTATTTTTCATCTTTCTAAAATTTATAAATATTATTTTTGGTCCTTATGAAATAATAAATTTTGGTTTTGATCTCCGTAAAGTATCTTTCCTTGATTTCATCCCTCTAAAAGTTGACCCTTATATAGTACTTTAATTTAGAGAAGATGACCGTTACAACAATGTTGAATTTAATGTTCAAATTTCTTCATAAGTTGCTTCGTTTATCTTCTTTGTTGATCCTAGAAATTGTCATTGATGAATTAAATGTCTTTCAATGAAGTGTGTATCTCTTATCTAATCCAAACAACTACTTATCATTTTCTTTTATTTTGAGTGTAGTAAGGTAGCGTCAATGTAGAGCAATTGGGGCTGGTGCAAAGCACTCTTTTTTAGTGCCTTTTCAAAAATATATGGGATCTTTTATTTTTTTCCTGCCACAATGATTTGACATTTCCTTTTTGCGAGTATTCATTTTCCTTGGGGAAGCTTTCTCATTCAATCTCTTAAGGAATATAGTATTAATGCTTCTCAAAGAATGATTTGACTTTTTAACGAGAAATAATTGTATTATTAATATAGATCATCCACTTCGTCTAGTACACTTCGTCTTATAGACGAAATACGACATCTACTTTGTCTAAAATAGTTTCTTGAAAAAATTGTTTGTTATCATAAAAACTCATAGCTTCTCGTTGTTTTTTATCATAAAAACTTGTAACTTCTTGAGGGATTTAAGATTGTCTTTTGATTTAACAAATCCCCTTTTTGACAAACTCCCCCTTTTGATTTTACAATTATTCTTTGAGATTTGAGCATCTAACTCATTTTTATTCCTAGGCTATCTTTGAGATTAGGATGTGTAGAAAGTTTGGAAAGGGGTTGAGACATAAGTTGAAAAGAGTGGTGGTGTCTATGGAAATCATAGAGTTTGCTACCTTGGTGGAGAGGGTGAAGACAGTGGAGATATTGGAGTGTTTTGGGGAGGTGATGAAAGGACAAGAGGGCCCAACTGGTTCCAAAAGAGGCAATCAATAGCGAAAACCTTATGACAGACCTCCATAGTAGTAGGGGAGTTTTGTTGCAAGGAGACCTTTGGTGACTTCTTAGGGTGGAACTCTAGTGTTAGATGTTTCAGATTTGGAGGAACTCACTTTGTTAGAGACTATTCTCTAAAGGAAAACGAGTGTTTTTGATGTGGTAAGGAAGACCATATCTCCATAGATTGTTCAGTAAGGGCTAGTTAGCCCAAGGGTGTTTAAAGGGTGGAGTGACTTATTACTGCAAATCGGGTGTTTGCTTTGACATGAGTTAAGGCTTCTACTTCCTTTGACTTGGTGAAAAGGAAGGGAAAAATTACTAGTAAGGATGTTTCTATAATTTATGATTCTAGTGTTACTCATTCATTTATATTTGTTGCTTGTGTAGAAAGGCTAAGTCTATGTGTTAGTGCTCTACATGTTGATATACATGTGTCTACTCTTGTCTCTACTTCTATGATTACTTTTGAGGTGTTCAGTAGAGGTATATGGTAGATGTTATAAGGTGAACTTAATTTTTTTACCTTTTGTGGAGTTGGATATAATCTTAGGTATGGATTAATTATCTACCAATAATATTCTTCTAGATTGTTTCAAGAGGGAGTTGATTTTTCTTGAAAGTTAAAAAGGATGGGTTGGTGTCTGCTAAGTAGATGGATGATCTTTTGAGCGAGGCAACTCAATGTTTCATTATCTTTTCTACTTTGAGTGTTGAGATCAAGAAGTTGGTTAGTGTAATGGAAGTAGTCAGAGATTTTCTTGAGGAGTTTCTAGATGAAGTGTCAAGGTTGCCTCCTAACAAAGAAGTGGAGTTTAATATTGACTTGGTTCCAAGTGTAGGGACAAAGTGAGTAGTAACTCCTTATAGAATGATTCTAGCTAAGTTGGTTGAGCTAAAGAACCAAGTTGAGGATCTCTTGGAAAAATAGATGATTAGATCGAGTGTGTCTTTGTAGGGTGCATCGGTGTTATTGATGATGAAGAAGGATGGTTGTGCTTGACTGTGTGTGGACTATAGACAGTTGAATCAAATTGTTTATTTTTGTTACTTAGATGCTAAGTTGTAAAATACAATGCCATTTCATGTCATTACAACATTCTATAAAAAATTATTGAAGGTATCATTTTACTAATTTGAAATCATGGTGTATCAATGGATCTTGACCATATATGTGTGTGTAGGGATCGGAGTGTATCCAATGAAAACATGTTTTATTATGATAGATAATATGTGTAAACCATAGTTTTTAGATTATATATAAAAAATTAATCTTTAAAATAAAAACTCAATTATAAACACTCTCTTACAAGATTATTATTATTATCTAGTCCACAACTATCAATATCATCATCACCCACCGCTACAATTGTCACCACCACCACCACTATCACTAGCTCATTACCATTATTGTTAATGTCACAACTGCTACTACCATTGTTGTCACCAACGATAACAATAGTGACAACGACAACGATAATAATGACGATGACAATAATAGTAATGACAACAATATTGTCACTTTCACCAATATTGTTGTTATCACCACTATTGTCTTGGTCATGTGATAGTAATAACAATGACAACAATAACAATGATGATGATATTGGTGACATTAATAATGATGATAATGACAACAACTAAAGTGGTGATAATGGTGGTATTGGTGGCGATGACACCAATACCATCATTGTTGTCACCGTCATGTTACTATATGTAAAAAGGTCAATAATTGTTTATAATATATATATATATATATATATATATATATATATATTAGACTTTAAAATTATTAGATGTTTAATGAGAGTGACTAAAATTATATAATTATATATGGTATTTGAGAAATTAAAATTTTTTAACTAAAAATTTTGAAAATCAAAATAACATGATTATAATATTTAAGTGATAAAAAACACAATTAAGCTTTTTGTTTTTTTTTTTTTTTATACATCATGCCATAGTTGTTGTTTTTTTCGGTACAGAAAGGTAATAAAGAAAATTTTTTTTTTAAAAAATCAACTGAATTAGGACAACCAAAAGCACTATCGTCCACATAGACCGCCACTTGAGACTCTTGCATAGCCAATTGGTTTGGACTCGAAATATTATCAAAGGCAACACTTATAACATCATTTGACATATTCACTTGATGAAGTGTCACCTGAGTTGCTGTATGGGTCTGCCTGAACACCTCTTCATTGTGGAATTTCCAAATCTGTCACATAAGAATCATTTAAAAACTTATGAAAATTAATGAAGATCAATGTTAATAATTTGTAAAATAAAAATAAAAATTATATGAAATGAATTAAAACATTTTTATGTTGGCTCGCATTACTAAAAAAGTGTTATTTTCTTGCAAATTTTCCTGCAAAAAAATATTCGCAGAAATTTTTTGCAAATTTTCTTGCAAAAAAATATTCGCAAAATTTTTTTTACGAATTTTCCTGCAAAAAAATATTCGCAGAAATTTTTTTCGAATTTATTTGCAAAAAATAATTTACAGATATTTCTTAAAAATTTTGCTACAATTTTAATAATCATAGAAATTTTTTTCCATGGTGAAAATTTGCAGAAAATAGTGTAAGAATTTTATTTTGTTTCTTGCAGATTTTCTTGCAAAAATAAATTCGCAAGTAATGTTTACTAAATTGGTAGAAAAATTTTGCAGGTAACTTTTCCTGCGAATTTTTCTACAAATTTTAATCCGTAGGAAAAATAAAAAAAAAATATTTAAATTTATAAGTTTAATATTTTAAAAAAATTTCAAGTCCCACATCGATTAAAAATAAAGCAATTAAAGAGTATATAAGTTGGGGCAACACTTACATTACAAGTTGATTTGTATGCTTGAGTATTAAGCTTATAATTTACAATCTTAGAATTTAAAAGATTATGTATCACATGTTGGAGGCATAGAAACAAATGTTTCGGATGAATTCATTGTGAGCATTTGAAAGTTGAAAAATTATTGATAGAATTTATAGTAATTTCTTTAATTTTTTTTCGTAAAAATATTCCTGCAAAATTTCTTGCGAAAAAATTCGTAGGAAACTTTCCTACGAATTTTTTTCGCAAAAAATTCCGCAGGAAAATTTTCTGCAAATTTTAAAATTCGCAAAAATATATTATCCACGAAGGTATTACTTGCAGATAAAATTTCGCAGAAAAATTTGCAAGAATAACGTTTTCTGCGAATTTTTCATAAAAATTCGCAAGAAAAGTCGCATGTAATAAAAAAAATTCCAGTCGTATATGATATTTGTTGCCTATGATGAAAAAAAGCTTATCAACCCTTAAGTTAATAGACACTCGTGCATCAAGAAGAATTCCTAAAATGCTGTGTCAGGAGAAGGTTTTTTTTTTTGTTACATAGTGAAGATTTATTTATTAAAACTTGGGATGCGTTTGGAATATTAAACTATGATCGATTTTCTCTTCATCCATATTCTGGAGTCATCAGCTAGTAGTTAATGAAAATTAACGATTTTTATTAAAAGAAATTATTATTTTAATTAACGCATGGCTTTCACATGACGTTATAAAAGTATACAAAATGATAAAATACTCTAAACGTAAATAGTTTTATATGGTCTAGTTGTAGCCTACACTTCAAGGGATAAAGTTATAAAAATAATAATAACATTGATTATAAAATAAAACAACTTATTCCGTCGCTAACCAAACGGGTATAATTATTAATCACGATAACACGGTATTTGTTTGTTTCACTTTTTTTAGGGTTTGTTTTACTTGAAAATACGATATAGATGACAGTATTTGTTTTTCTAAAAAAAATAAAATTAAGTAAAACTAGTTTTTGTGTTGGATAAACATTTTTTTTATAATTAAAATATTATCATATAAATTATATTTTTTCTGGTATAAGAATAAACTTATATTATTTAGAAATACGTAAAAAAAAATATTCATAAACATTCTTACCGTTTAACTTACACCTTTTAAGAATGAGACTGAAATCCACGGGAGATTCAAAATTAGGGATGAGAATATGGTTCTATGATGAGAATATGGTTCTATGAGGGTGAGAGTGTGAGTAGAGTATTCATTCTTTATTATCTGATTAGATAAAAATCTATTTTTGTAATGCGTATTCGTTAAATAGGTACTTATGAATTTTATAAATACTTACAAGTACTTATATTTATGGATGTTCATGAGTATTTGTGAATTTTAAAAAAAATTAAAAATAAAAGAATATTATAAATAACTTTAAATTTATATTTGATATTAATTATATTGAAATATTAAAGATAAAAAATTATCATTAATATTTGAACTTGTAATTAATGTTTTTTTAATTTTAAAAGTAATATAAAAAACATAAGAAAGTATTAATATTTAAGTAACTAGTATTTTAGCATTTGTAATGAACAGACAAATAATTTTAAACATATAAATTATATTTTAGATTTATGATAAATAATTTTTATTATAACAAAATTTTATTTTTATTTATTGATAAATTATTTTAAAATATTAATATTTCATTCATAAATGATTATGATAAATAAAAATTCAATTAGATAAGAAGTTAAAAAAATCCTTACAAATCCTCTCGTTGAAGAAAAACTTCTAAAAACACTTTCATATGAGATATAGGTTCATGTTTAATATATAGCTAGGAGTTGATTCCTACAGATATAGATACTACCATACCTACCACATCTTGTTTATAAACAGGTAGAAAAATACTTGTATCCAATACTTGCAACTATCCATTTAAGCTAGGGAGGAAAAAATGGACCCAAACCCTATAGACACCTGCAAAAATACCCTTATGCATGTCAGGTAAATATTCGCTTATATAAAGATGAGTACGAGGCAAATATAGACTCGCAAGATTTAGTGGGCGCAGGTGTGGATACGGGTACTATGGTATCCAACCTACCATGCTTTGCAATTATTTATATATATATATATATATATGTATATATATAATTATTTAATAATAATTTATTTATTTATATATAAAATATATTAATTAATATAATTATATTGTTATTATTTTAGATCCAAGATACAAGTTGAAATTGTTGGAATATTTTTTCCCTAATTAAGCTTTATGATAGTTCATCTTCAATTGAAATTAATGATACCAAGAAATTATGCTATTCATTATTTGAAGAGTATCAAACTGAAGCTAATTAAGAAGATTGTGGAAAGTTTAACTTCACGAACAAATATCAATGAGTCAAGAGTAATCTAGATATTAGCAATTTGTTTAGTGATTATGACTTATTTGTGAATAATACAATTGAAACATGAAGAAAATTTGAAATAGAGCTTTACTCGGAAGAAAAAGTTATGTCTAGGAGTGCTACTTTTGACATTCTTAGATGGTGGAAAACAAATAGGATCAAATATACAATTTTACAAAAAAATTCTAAGGATGTTTTGATAATCCTATTTTTAATCGTAGCTTCAAAATTTGTATTACTAGATGAGGTAAATTTTTAAGTCCTACAAAGTTAGTTAAAATACAAGCAAAAAGGTAATAAATAATTAAACTTTGTTTATTTAATACAAGTTGTTTTATTTTTTATCATTGCTTTTAATTATTAATTTAAATATAATTATCTAGTCATTCATTTTCTTGTCATATAGTTTATATTGGTATTCCAAGACCAAAATAATATATGGAGAAGTTTATTCTGGCAATGAGCTCAAATGTCTACATATTTATTTTTTGAAATCTATAATATATAATTTAATCTATAATTTTAATCTAACTAATTTTTATATAATTTTTTTTCATAAGTCTTGGAGAATATTGTTAACACCTGATCATGATGTTGAAAGTTTAATTACAACTTTTATTATGTTAATTTTTTTTTAAAAAAATTATTTACAATAATTGAATGTTTTGTAATCCTTATCTATAAGAATTGTTATGTTAGTTTTTTGTAATTAATGTTAAAGACTTGAGAAATTAATATTATGTTTGCTTGTGTGAAATATTATTTCTTTATTGATTTATTAACTTTATACATAAGTAAAATACAAGTTGCAAATACGAGTAAAGGTACACAGGTAACCAGCACATATGAGGACGAGGATTAAATTTGTTACCTGTGTGAGTATGGAATTGGAAATGGGTATTATTTTTAAATACGAGTATAGAGACGAATACTATTAGACTCTATCTATTATCATCCCTAATTTAAGCTATTCATTTATTATCTATAACAAATTTTATCTGCAAATACCCTGTTGGTATGAATTTTTTTGTCATATCCGTTGTCAAAATGTGTCTCCAATATGTGTTGAACATACTATAAGCTAAAATTTATTGTATATCATAAAAGTAGGTTATGTCATGTAGGCATATGTTACATGACTGCACCATATTCATTCTTCTTTTGTCTAAATCTTTAATGATTTTTTTTAATTTATAAAGTATACTAATATCTTTAATTATAATAATCTTTTATATATTAAATACGAATGACCGTGAGATTGTCTTATGCGATAATGTGTTTAGAGAATATTTTTCGATGGAGGTATTTTTAAGGATTCTCTTAACTTTTTTCTAATTCAAATTTTTATTTATTATATTTATTTGTGAATTAAATTTTAATTTTAAAAAAATAAATTATTAATAATTAAAATAATTTTTTTATCACAATATATATTATTCATGTGAAATATTAAATATAATATCAATGTTTAAGAATATCTATGTATACAAATTTTAAACATGATTTATATATTCAATATAGTATCTATTTGTATATATAATTTATTATAATTTTTAGTTATATATAATAAAATTTATCTTGTGAAATACACATATTAAAATACTAGTTAATATATCAAACTCTATATATTAAATACAAACGAATTATCTTACACAAAAGTCTTTTTAATGACTCTTTTTTATGAAAGCATCTTTAAATATTTTCTTAACTTTTTCTTTAATCTATTTTGGTATTTTATATATTATAATTATTTATGAATTATATTTCAATATTTTAAAATAAATTAATAATTAAAAATAATCTTATATTAATATATAATTTATATATTTAAATATAATATTTATTTGTATACACAATTTATTATGAGTTTTAGTTATATATAATAAACTTTTTATCTATGAAATACACAAATTAAAATGCTACTTAATTATAAACACCAGACAAAAGTCAAAACATCAGGCAAGTATCTCTACACAACTAGTAAATTATATTCCAAATCATCTTCTAAAATCTTAGAATATAATAAATATCTATTTTTATATAATTGATATCCAATACTATACAACAATTATATAGTCTATAACATTAATATATTTAATTATAATTATTATACAGCAATTATATATTTTAACACTAGTTTTAATTCAATTAACCAATTAGTCGGCTTAAAATATATAACATATATGGAGGATTAGTTGGCTTGTATTTGTAATTGTTGAATGCCACCGATAAATTTTTAACATCATAGCATATCTTTCCTCTTGCAAAAGTGACTCAAACTTGTCAACTAAATTACTCCATTTAGTGCATTGAATTTTATTGAGCTGCATGAAACAAATTAGATAGTTATGAATAAAGTAAAATGGTTATCTAAACAACAATAATAAGTTATAATATAAGAATATCTTGTTCTTACTGGATTCTACAAGTGTTCTAAGGTTGTGGTTGCTGGTGAGGGAAATCCATTGAGGGATCCTGCACCAGACCAAGCAATAGGTAGCGCTGATGCCGCTGCCAAGAATGCGAAGCAGTAGATGGCAAATGAATTTCTTGCCTCAAGAGTTGTTTTCAGTCATTTTGTATTTGGATAATTTTCTGACTTTATAGTTCAACAATTTCTTTACCTTGTATTGTCTTTACACATATTATGGCTGTTGTGATAATTGCTTTATCATTGATGAGATTGTTTGGGCGCTTGCGTAGTGTTTGTATGCTTAAGATTGCAGATGAGCCCGAGAATGCATAATCGTAAAGGTACGAGGGTTCAAAGACTTAAAATCACTTATGAGTTTGGAAGTTTGTAATCATAAATGTGAGAGTTTGAAAGTTATAAATTGCACATGAGCTCAGAAACTTATAATTGTAAAGCTGAGACAGTTTGAAAACTCAGGACTCACAATTTTCAAAAGCTCGTAATCATAAAGGCATAAGAGGGCAGAAACTTAGAAGCATACACGAGCTTGAAAGCTCATAATTGTAAAAGCGTGAGAGCTTGGAAGCTCATACGATCATTTTAATGAAATGTTTTTGATCTAGTAAAGTTTGGAAGTCTCCAAAGAAGAAGGATTATGAATTGCAACTTCCATATCTTTTGGTTGGTTTGATGCTTGCAATTGAATTGAAGTTAGAAGATATTATTGTTTTTACCTTAATCTGCAAGTGTTTTAGTAAGCTGAATGATAATTCTCACTTTTTAACACAGGTGATGGGGACATATGCAAAGAGATTTTGACTCTTTAAGTTATAGGATGTTAAGGTTATAGAATGTGAGATTGAATAGAATGATATCCGATGTCTTTTATATAAAAGGTGTGATTCTTATTATTAAGCGAAATATTTTATGAGTAAGGAAACTTCATTATTTATAATTGTTGGGATACAAACAAGTCCCACATCGATAAAATAAGATAAGAAATAATAACTTATATAGCATAAACATACTTCAATGATTGATAAGCTTTTTGGATTATGACCAAAAGCAAAACCGTGAAGGCTTAGGCTCAAAGCGGACAATATCTCATCATTGTGGAGTATGCTTGTGTAATAATCTTATAAAATAACTCATAAAATATTCTTTCAGACAAACACCATAAAAATAACCCCATCTCTGGTATCAGAGCCGCAGGTTAATGACCAAAAGCAAAACCGTGAGGGTTAAGGCCCAAAGCAGACAATATATCATCATTATGGAGTATGTTTGTGTAATAACCTTATAAAAATAATCATCTTCATAAAAATAACCCCCTCAGACAAAAAAACATAAATATAAAAATAAACAAAAAAACAAAAAATATAAAAATAATCATCCTCATAAAATTCCGCTACTTGAAAGGTTAGGTCCCTTGTTGAGGGGAGGATTGTTGGGATACAAACAAGTCCCACGTTCATAAAATAAGATAAGAAATAACAACTTATATAGCACAAACATACTTCAATGATTGAGAGGCCTTTTGGGTAATAATCTTATAAAATAACTCATAAAATATCCTTTCAGACAAACACCATAAAAATAACCCCATCTCTGGTATCAGAGCCGCAGGTTAATGACCAAAAGCAAAACCGTGAGGGTTAAGGCCCAAAGCAGACAATATATCATCATTATGGAGTATGTTTGTGTAATAACCTTATAAAAATAATCATCTTCATAAAAATAACCCCCTCGGACAAAAAAACATAAATATAAAAATAAACAAAAAAACAAAAAATATAAAAATAATCATCCTCATAAAATTCCGCTACTTGAAAGGTTAGGTCCCTTGTTGAGGGGAGGATTGTTGGGATACAAACAAGTCCCACGTTGATAAAATAATATATAAAGACAAATTCCGCTACTTGAAAGGTTAGGTCCCTTGTTGAGGGGAGGATTGTTGGGATACAAACAAGTCCCACGTTCATAAAATAAGATAAGAAATAACAACTTATATAGCACAAACATACTTCAATGATTGAGAGGCCTTTTGGGTAATAATCTTATAAAATAACTCATAAAATATCCTTTCAGACAAACACCATAAAAATAACCCCATCTCTGGTATCAGAGCCGCAGGTTAATGACCAAAAGCAAAACCGTGAGGGTTAAGGCCCAAAGCAGACAATATATCATCATTATGGAGTATGTTTGTGTAATAACCTTATAAAAATAATCATCTTCATAAAAATAACCCCCTCGGACAAAAAAACATAAATATAAAAATAAACAAAAAAACAAAAAATATAAAAATAATCATCCTCATAAAATTCCGCTACTTGAAAGGTTAGGTCCCTTGTTGAGGGGAGGATTGTTGGGATACAAACAAGTCCCACGTTGATAAAATAATATATAAAGACAAATTCCGCTACTTGAAAGGTTAGGTCCCTTGTTGAGGGGAGGATTGTTGGGATACAAACAAGTCCCACGTTCATAAAATAAGATAAGAAATAACAACTTATATAGCACAAACATACTTCAATGATTGAGAGGCCTTTTGGGTAATGACCAAAAGCAAAACCGTGAGGGCTAAGGCCCAAAGCGGACAATATCCCATCATTATGGAGTATGTTTGTGTAATAATCTTATAAAAATAATCATCCTCATAAAAATAACTCTCTCAGACAAATACCATAAAATAACCCTATCAATAATTATATAAAGATAAAATATTTGACCTCCTTATCAATCACATAGATAAGATATTTGATTTACTATATGATATATCTCATGATTTTAAGAGATGACTAGGGATATAATTTACTAAATAATTGTCTGATTTTGCCTAGTGTTTACCCATATTATGAACAAGTTGACAAGAATATTTTGGCTCGGTCAAGCATAGTTTGAGCTAAGTGGGTACATTTATGAGACAAAAAAATAAAATATTTCAAGGATTGAAATTGGGATTCGAATGCATACAATTGAAGAAAAAATAGAGAAATTAAATCGTTAAATAATAAATAAATAAATAAATAAATAAAATATGTGTATATAAAAAAAATTAAAATGTGCATTATATATTTTTATCTTGACTTTTATATTTAATTTATTTATTATAATTATTTGTATAAAAGATAATTAAACTAAAACTATGGTTAGGCACTAACGACACATCCCTTTCCCTCCCAAAAGAAATTTGGACGGTAATTCATCATTTGAGAAAGAACTAACTACTTAATAGTATTTTATTTAAATTAAATTAAATGAAATCACTATCATCCATATAATGACGTAAAAAATATTATTTAAAAAAATGAGTTAATTTTTTTAAATAAAATCTGACAATATTTTAATCTCCCAAAATAGTTTACCGAGTGAGAAACATTGGGCCAAGGCCCTGTCCTCAAGTAATGGGTCAAACCCAGTTTTTCATACCCGAAACAATGCTCGATGCTTCCATACAATAAAATCATAGCCGGATTCCATACTGAAAACGTGACACTCCTCATTAGGTTAGCTACATATAAGAACTTTCACCCCAATCATGAAGCATGTGTGGCACTAAAACCTACATCAAAGTATGAACATCACCTTCATTCTTTTCTTTTTCATGTTCTTTATGAAAAAAAATATCGTCCTTTAAAGTGAAAACACTTGTAAAATAATAAAATAAGGATATTTATTATTGAATTAAATATGATAAAGTTTATAAGACACTTTATCTAATTGAACTTCATACTTTTTTTAGAAAATTTTCATATAATATATTTTCGCATTTTCTCCAACAATTTGCTGTCTAAACTTTAAAATTAAATTACTGTCTCTTTAAATAAAGCCTAAGTTTGAATCTTGTAGATAGAAAAATATGATATAGAAAAAAGAAGACTTCATTAAGTTTGGTAGATATTTTGTACTAATAATATTATCATCAAAAATAAAAATAAAAGAAATCCTTTCGTGCTTTCTCTTATTTTATTTTTGACAAATATGCTTCCATACTTTCTCGCTTTCTCTCTTTAAACATCTCTTTAGATAGACTGAATTCTGTTTAAATAGAGAAAATTCCCATTTGGAGAAGAATTTTTACCACTCAAAACTCAAAGTATAAATTTAGACTCTAAATTAATTATGAGTTGAAAATGGCATTAGGCAGCAGCTCAGTAAATAAAATCTTACACATATATCATAAAGTCATGTGTCGTACAAGAAAACTAATCATTAACTCTAAATCTACAATTATTAGAACGTACTGAAGTTATTAAAACATATAAATAACTTTCTGGTTTTCCTAGGTTTAAACCCTAAATTTGTGATCCTGATCAGTTATCCACTATATATATTATATACACACACGTGATCGTTTTATACCTAGAAAGCTTATGAATAATGGTTTGTTAAATTATATAATTAATCAAAATGTGGTTCATGACCTTTGTGAAAGAACCTTGGTTCTTATCCAGAGTAGATACGCATGGGCATATAAAAGAAGAAAGTTACTTGAATAATGGTTCGACGTTAGGCACAAGGCATTAGTCATTGGCATGTAATTCCAAAGTAGAAAATAGGAACACTGATATAGCTGCACCGGCACTTTGACAATGGATAAGTGCAAACGTGCAATTAATATATATCCTCTGGATTAGGTAAACTACACGTGGAAAATTACAGGAGTCACAATCAAGAAGGGTAGCTGAGAAATAACTAAATATGCATTTAAATAGTTATTATATATGCCATCTTACTCATGTCCTTGACCAGTCTCCGTCATATGTTTTCAGAGGGCTTAACGAGTCAAATTTTCTAACAAAAACTCACATTTACATTCAATGATGTTCGTTGCTAACATGTTCAAGCAGCCTCGTGCCATGTTTGGAAAGAAAATTGAAGAGAGAAAAGATTGAGACCATTGACATTTATCCAAAATAATCATAAAATAATTGACGGTGATTGGAGTTTTTCTTATTATTTTTAATCGATAAAAATGAAACAAAATTTCAACTTAAAACTTTGTGGATACCATCTTAATCTCTACGATAAGTAAAGCATAATGGTTTTTTAACGTGGTCGGAGTTAAGTAAGTTTATAGTAATTAGGGATGCCAATAATGAGAGTGAAATAGATATGGAAACTGATCTCATGTGGGTGCCTCTGTTAGATGAAAATTTTGACTAATATACAATATCCGTTAAGTGGACATTTACAAGATTTATATAAAAACTTTTGAATATTCTTAAATATAATTAGGGTCATTCAAATAATTAGAAAATATGAATAGCAGCATTCTCATGTACTGTGCTAAGCACTGTGTCCGGACAATAAGCTGGTAAAGACTAAAACTTATTTACTCATAGTCATAAATACCTATTAAGCTATTGCTATCCCAATTTTTAACTTTTAAAATTAGTTCCGTAACTGATTTTAAAAGTTAGACTTTTAAAATCGGTTAAATAACCGATTTTAAAAGTTAACTTTTAAGATCGGTTATTTTATAACCGATCTTAAAAAACCGATCTTAAAAGTGCTGACCATGAAAAAAAAATTAAACTGGAATGGGTCGTTCCAAAATTGAAACGGACCGTTCCAGGTTGTGAAAAGGACTACTTGAAGAACGAAAATCAAAACGGTCCGTTCTCCTTGCAGTACGGGTCGTTCTACTTGTAGAACGGGTCATTCTCTATGGAGAACGAACCGTTCTAGATTCGAAATTTACCCAAAATGAACCTAGAACGAAAATAGAAACAAGAAAAGAGCATGAGAAAATGAAAAGAGACACAAGAAGAGCATGAGAAGACGAAAACGAAAACGACAACGAAATTTACCTTATTGGAGACTTTAAAAAATGAGAGCGCGAGAGAGTAAAAAAAGGAATGGAGGGAAAGATTAAAGAAAATGAGATTGAAGGGAAATATAAAAGGTTTCAGACGATACTTTTAAAATCGGTTATTTAAGAACCGATTTTAAAAATAGTACTTTTAAAATCGGTCATAAAATAACATATAGCAATTTTACTTGTAGATACAAGCTTTTTTATTTTTTAGCTATCCCGATTATTAATGCAAGTTTCATTCGAATAAATTTTGATTTGTTATTTTTGAGGGAAAGATAACAAATCAAAATTTATTCGAATGAAACTTGCATTATTAATTTTGAGGGAATAAATTTTGATTTGTTATTAAAACTCATTCATTTCAATTTGGTGATTATATGCAGTATATTGATTATTGCATTTATAGCATGTTTTCCGGCATAAAGATGTTGGCTTATAATTATTTTGACAAGTTAAAATGTTTGTTTGCACGTATTAGTGCTATCAGGTGAATATGTTTATTTTGCTAGTAGCTGTCTGACTCGCTATTTCAAGTGTATTTTTTTTAAGATAAAAAATATTATAAAAATGATTACAATATGATAATTAAACTTAAATCTTCATATTTTTAACTATTCATTGCTTCTCAACCACTATGTTACTCCTAATATTTTTTATGTCAAGTGTGTTTGATATTTTAAGCTTGCATCTATTTTTTTTGTTAGGTAAAAAACTTATTTGACTATGATAGTAGTGTTTGGAAAAACAAAAAAATTATTAGTAACGTGTAGCATTCAGTGAGATGTGCACTACAACATTTTCGCAAATTAGCATCAATCATCCGACACTAAATTAGTACTCCATCCAATCCTGAATATATGAAGAAAAAAAAATCATGTTTTTGCTAGTCTTAAAAATAAGTAAATTTTAATTTATTTTATTTTATTTTATGCTACAATCTTTAAAATACTCTTCACTTAATTAAGGTTGTATTTTCAGATCATTTATATTCTTGATATCAAATTCCAACAGATGGTAGTTAAAATTAGATTATATGGTGTAAAAAAAATGAAGATATATTATTTTTAAATGAGATAATGCAATTAAATGATGTTCACTATATAGATAAAAATTTATATTAATTAATTTTCTTAGTTATAGTGAATTAATTTTTTTTCTTATATTTAGAATTGAATGAGGTACTGATTTTTTCGTTTCAACTTGTGATAATCATAGTTGTAACATTCCATTTTTTTAGAAATAAAAATAAAATAAGTTGTTTAAATTATAAAATTAGTATTATAGACTTAATTAATTTAATTAATTGGGTTTATAGTATAAATAAAACTTATTTTAAGTACGTTTATAGTAATTAGGGATGCCAATAATGAGAGTGAAATAGATATGGAAACTGATCTCATGTGGGTGCCTCTGTTAGATGAAAATTTTGACTAATATACAATATCCGTTAAGTGGACATTTACAAGTTTTATATAAAAACTTTGAATATTCTTAAATATAATTAGGGTCATTCAAATAATTAGAAAATATGAATAGCAGCATTCTCATGTACTGTGCTAAGCACTGTGTCCGGACAATAAGCTGGTAAAGACTAAAACTTATTTACTCATAGTCATAGATACCTATTAAGCTATCTGCTATCCGAATCTAACTAACATGTAGCAATTTTACTTGTAGATACAAGTTTCTGTTTTTTTTTTTAGCTATCCCGATTATTAATGCAAATTTCATTCAAATAAATTTTGATTTGTTATTAAAACTCATTCATTTCAATTTGGTGATTATTTGCTGTATATTGATTACTGCATTTAGAGTATATTTTCAGGCATAAAAATGTTGGCTTATAATTATTTTGACAAGTTGATTACTGCATGTATTAGTGCTATCAGGTGAATATATGTTTATTTTGCTATCTGACTCGCTATTATTTCAAGTGTATTTTTTTTTTAAGATAGAAAACATTATAAAAATAAAATAAGTTGTTTAAATTATAAAATTGATATTATAGACTTAATTAATCGAATTAATTGGGTTTATAGTATAAATAAAACTTGCTTTAATAATTAAATAAAAGAAATAGGCAGTGGATTAACATAGAAGTCTTAGGTTGAACTCTTGAGCTTAACCCATAGACTCAATAAATAAAAAAAAGGAAGGATATTAGGTCATATGCATCATTTTTTTTAAATCTTAAGAAATGTTTGTAGAGGGCACGTCATAAAAGAGACAACAATACAATGGTGCATGACAATAAAAAAGATTTGAGTGACACGTCAGAGGACATGTATAGAGAAAACCTAAGAAGAGAACCCTAAGGAGCAAGTAGAGTAGCCTCAAACTACAAAGAACATGCTCGTTGCCTTGGAGATCATGCGTCATTTGAGGTAAAGGGAAGTGAAGATGTCTCATGTATGGGTGCATATGAGGGATATGAGTAGTGAGATGATCCCTAAACCTCTGTAGGATTAATGATTATACTCATTTTAATGTGACTAAATTACTTGGGATTTATTTCTCTTGTATGTGTTATAGATGATGAATTATACTATTTTGTATATTGAGGGTTGAGGTTGTATGTATCATTTAAGAGTTTTGATGTGGTTTAATTGATTATGAAAAATTTTGTATGAACATGCCTTGATATTTAGGTGATTTCTCTTTATGTGATTAATCAAATAAATTTTGTTATATATTGGGTTAGAAAGTAGATATTTGGGGATATAATTTAGACTTGCGAATTACATAAAAATGTTAATAAATGATTGACTTATTAAGTCACAAGATGAGCCTCATGCTATATGTGCGAAATGTAATGTTTGTAACTTGTAAACCTTGCAAGGACCCTTAAATGATCAAATTAAGTTTTTTAGTATTTATAAAAGTTGTAGCCTTGGATGTTATATTTTTAATGGTGTTGGAATCACCAAAAAGGAGGACTGGAATGCAATTTATGATCAAATTAGTGAGCGAAAATTAAGCTGTCAAATTTAGGCTTAAATACTAGAATTTTGTAATTTCTAAAAATAGTATATGGTAAAATCAACTATTGATGTCAACATACAAGTTATAGATCATTATCTTAGATTTATATAAAAAAAATTAAGATCAAATTGATAATATATGTACAACTCTAGATATCACGTTTAGACCGTATGATGTCATAGAAGTTTAAGATATTTGTGCATTGTAATGGTGAGTTGTGTTATTCTTTAAGTGTTTGCATGTCATATGAGATGGTTGCCCATCTCATATGTGAATGACAATATGTGAGATGATAATAATTGATGATGATAATGTTGATGAGACGTGCTAGTCTAGGCTACTACTAACAATGGTGAAATCCGAGCAGGGCTTGGTATATTGTGGAGAAGTTCATGGTCGTGGTTTAGCAAAATCATTGAGATGGTCATTCCATTGGTTGTTGTGTGTGATGCTTTTTTTGCATAGAGTCCATGCATTGCATACTTTTTTTGGTCAGATGGTGTGAATCTATGCAAGCGCTTTCTATGGTCATCTACCTAGACCTTGGAATTTTATGGTAGGGAGCCTCTAATAGTGTGTGAGGTAACCACGACCGACAATAACACTTCAATTGGATCTTAATAGATATCTTTTGGTTAAGAGTAGATTGAGAAGGTCACCCTAGTGTGTGGTGATTTGGTCCATGGATCTTAGGCTTCTTTGTATTTGGTGATGATGAGATTGATATCACATGCATGTAGAGTTAAGAACATGTGTTGCGAGTCTTCAATTATAATTAAGATTTATTGAATTTGATGTATGGTTGTTGCTTATGATGGATGTACTTAGATTGATTGATGTTTCATGTTGATATGCATTATGGATGTGTATGTGTGTTAGTACTATTTCATTACAAGAAAAAAACAAATTATGAACAGATATTTTTTGACATATTTAAATTTGTCGAAAAATGTATATTTTTTATGAAAAAAAATTAGTAGGAAAACTAATATTATTAACAAATTTATGTTCATAAAAAAATGTTAGAATTTCTTCAAAATGTTATAATTTCTAATGGACATTTTCAACGAATGTTTGAATCCAAATTTTTCAATGGAATTCTATCAAAAAATAGTGTTACGTTGGAAACTTCAAAGTTTTTGACAAAAATTTTCAAACGAATTATCCATAAAAAATGACATCCATCATAAATGTTTAAAAATCCTTTGATAATAATAAAGATAATGAAAATTGACAATCATTCAATCTATTGAAGAGTTCTAACAAGTTAAATAAAATGATCAATAAAATCTTTAAATATCTAACAATTTTGATAAATATGTATAATTGATTTTTATTTTTAATATAATTAATATATAAATTCTAATAAATTGATACATAAAATACTAGTAAATTGTAATATATATATATATATATATATATATATATATATATATATATATTGATATAATATATAGATGTAAATAAATTGATAGATATTATAATATATAATTTATTTTTTAATTTGTACCATATGTTAACTATAGATATTAATATCTTCTTTCATTACATTCGTATGTGGGTGTACGCCAGTGTATATGGGTGTATATTAATTTTTTATTTTTATTTTAAACTTTAAATTTTAATAATAATAATAATAATAAAGTAAAATATTTTTTTTACAAAAATTAAAAAAGACTCGCACATGTATTTAAAAATAATTTTTTTGACTTATTTAAAATTAAATATATAGATTTATTTAATTGTTAATATAAAAAATAGGCTTTTAAATAAATTAATAAGTCAAACCATACTTTTAAAAAGGTTAGACCTGACTTAGAAAAAAAAAACTTATGATAGATTATAAGTTAGGATTATACTTTAATTTTATAAAACAAACTCAACTTATATATTCAAAACCTGACCTTATTTAACTTATTCTCATTCTTAATCTTGAACAAAAATGTAAACCCTAAACGTGAAATTTGCGTCTTGTCCTTTCTTCCTTCTCTTTGCACATCCCTACCCTCTATGGCGTCGTGCCACCACAATGACATCCCTGTCCTCTAGGTGCGAAGAGGGTGTTAGAGGTGCCACATAAAAAAATTATGGTGCATATTTTACATTGCTAGAGAGCAATTGTTGGTCCCAAGCAACAACAATAATGAGTAGGAGCAGTGCAAGGTGGTTCTCAAAATGGTGGGCTTCTTGGTGGTGTGGTTGTAGTGTCAGGGCACTTGATGGCTCTAACTAGGCCCATGGTTGGAGAGGTTTCGATGAGGGTGGTGGCGCTACCAATGAATCCTATGATTGGGCAAGCATTGACGATGTTAGCATCACTCAGTGGGGTGGGGTTGCAGTTGAATGAGTTGTTGGGGACGAGGTCATTGATGGGAACAGTGGTGGTGAACCTTTGTTGTTTTAATTTAGTGGACAGTTTGAATCTAGGGGATGATGGGGTATGGAAATCAAGTAGGGTTGCAAAGTTCATATGAAAGCCAACAACAATTGGGGATTAGTTTTGTTTTTATTATTAAGTTATTATGGATTTTCCAAGATTCAGTCCCTGTCTATGTGCGATTGCTTTGAGATAATGAAGTTGAAGTACAAATTATATAGTTGCTGGGAAAGTGACAATGTTTTGTTGGATTTTAAATTCAAATATTGCAATTCAACATATTCTTCCTTGTGTGAAGGTGTTTCTTTCTTGTTTTGGTCTTAAAAATCAGTATTCTAAGAATTATTTTTACAGGTTAAAATACTTTGCCATATCTTTTTGTAGGAATTATCGACAGACTCTTCACAACATGTTCGCTCTGCTTTAGCTTCAATAATAATGGAAATAGCTCTAGTGCTAGGAAATGTATAGGTATCAAATATCATTTCTTTTTTGCAATTATTGTGATTTAAGCAAGGAATACCATTATTCATATCATTCATGCCTAATATTGCACGAAATTGTGGCCAATGTTGCCCTTCAATAGGTAACCTTGCATAATAGTATAACACAATGATCTTATCAACACTAACATTATATTTTTTATGCATTTATATAGATTAGGAAAGTTGAAGTGGCACTAGCTACAAGAAAAATCAACATTATTTACGGAAGAAATTCGTAGATAAGCATGAAAATTCGTAGGTAAGTATTAATTATCTATGGAAAAAAATTTGTAGATAATGAGGATAACATTACTTATGAAAAATTTCCCATAGATAACCTACGAAAGTTGTTATCTACAAAATTTTTTCCGTAGATAACCCATGATAGTTGTTATCTACGGATTTTATCCGTAGATAACCTTCAAAAAAAAATTGTTTAAACCCTTATATTTGACCTCTCAAGAATGTTACACTTCACTTTTCAACGTGTTTTGTCCTTACTGCACATTTTCTGGGAAACTTCCCAGAAGGTCACTCATCCATATATTACTCCAAGTCAAGCATGCTTAACTGTGGAATTCTGATGAGATAACCTACCAAAAGGCAGATGCAAGTTGTTAGTATAAGTAGTACAAATTAATTCATTAAGTCATCCCCAACTATACAATCTCATACTTATTATATTTTTGGATCTCTCTCATTTTAGTGTGTCTATACTTTTATAAAAATATAAAAATATATAATAATTATATTACCAATAATAATAATTATATTATATTTAATTAATCTTTATTTATTTATATATATATATATATATATTTACTTGTATAATTAACAATCTACTTATTTCTATTTAAAATTAATATTATGATACAATTTAAACTATCTATTATAAATTTAAAAGTTTAAATAATAATTTATATATTTTAAAATGATAAGGGTTATAATAACACCGGTGTAACTTTTACTAAGTATTACACCACTCAATAACTTTATATTAAATGTGAATTTTGTAAATCCAACCGTTAGATTGAAAGTTTATATCACTTTATATGTTTATATCAAATTTTGTTAAAATTGAACAACAACTCGAAGGTAATCAAAGTGTTCATATTTTAGTATATTTTGAAATGTATATATTATGTCAATTTTATTTTACAAGAATGAAGTATAAAATCATCTTGAATTAATATAAAATTTTGTATATATGAGATAAGAGTAAAAAACTTTCAATCTAACGGTTGAATTTATAAAATTCACATTTAATATAAAGTTATTGAGGAGTGTAATACTTAGTAAAAGTTACACCGGTATTATTATAACATTTCTCTTCACTACAAAAAATATGCAATTTAGCGACCACCAAAATTAGTGGCTAAATTGCTAAAATCGATCGCTATTTACCTTAGAGACTAAATTTAATCGGTCACTAAAACCCTAGTCGCTAAGCTATTTAGCGAGGGAAAAATTTTCGGTCGCTATTTAGCAACTGAAATTTTTGGTCGCTAATTCGATCGCAAAATGGCTGCAATGATTTTGGTCGTTGAAGTGTATGGGACCAAATTAGTAACCGAATAAATCGGTCGCTAAATATTTATTTTTTATTTTATTAAATTTTATAGACGTCGCAAATTTGGTCGCTACAAGCCACTCATATTTGACCTCTTAAGGATTTTATTTCACAATACTTAACTTTTTAGCATGTTTTGTCCTTAATTACACAATTTTTGAAAACTTCCCAGAAGGTCACACATCTCTATATTACTCCAAGTCAAGCACGCTTAACTATGAAGTTCTTATGAGATAAGCTACCGAAAAGCAGATGCATGTTGTTAGTATACATAGTACAAATTAATTCATTTAAGTCATCCTCAACTATTCAATCTCATACTTATATTATCTTTGGATCCTTATCATTTTGGTGTATCCGGACCGTTATAAATATATAATAATATATATAATAATTATATTACTAATAATAATAATTATATTATATTTAATTAATCTTTATTTATATATATACTTACTTTTATAATTAATAATCTACTTATTTCTATTTAAAATTAATTTTATGATATAATTTAAATTATTTATTATAAATTTAAAAGTTTACGTAATAATTTATATATTTTAAAATGAGAAGGGTTATAATAACACTGGTGTAACTTTTACTAAGTATTACACCGCTCAATAACTTTATATTAAATGTGAATTTTGTAAATTCAACTGTTAGACTGAAAGTTCATATCACTTTATATGTTTATATCAATTTTTGTTAAAATTGAACAACAACTTAAAAGTAATCAAAGTGTACATATTTTATTTGAAATGTATATATTACGTCAATTTTGTTTTACAAGAATGAAGTATCAAATCATCTTGAATTCATATAGGATTTTGTATATATGATCTAAGAATAAAAAACTTTCAATCTAACGGTTGAATTTATAAAATTCACATTTAATATAAAGTTATTGAGAGATATATTACTTAGTAAAAGTTACACCGATGTTACTATAACCCTTCTCTTTTAAAATATTATTTTTATAAAGTACTAAATTTTAAAATTTTAAATAAATTATTAATTAACTTAATATATTTATTAATCTTAAATCTAAGATATAAAATTCAAAAAATGTATTTATCCTTGTTTTATTTTCTAATTATCAACCATTAATAAAATACTAATTTAAAATCTTATCTAGTTATATCATAATATTTTCATATCAAGTTTAAAATCAGATATTAGTTATACAAAAATATTAAAATTATATAGTAAATTATTAATAAGATTCTAGTTAAATAATTTAAAATAATCAATTTTATCACACAACAATAAAGAAATACTAATAGTTAAGAAAATACATAGAGAGGATGTTATAATTCTTTTTTTCCTTAAGATATCACATCTCTTCTATCAATAAAATATAAATATAAAAATTTATTTTAAAATAAAGTTATCATAAGTTAGAAATATATATTATAAATATAGATCAAAATAAATAAGAAATTTTAAAAAATTCATATACTCTAATTAAAAAACTGCCTAAAAATCCATTCGTAAAAAAAGAAAACCTCTAAATAATTTTTTCACATAAATAACTATTGGTATTAATTATGTAGGAGTGCATATAAATATTTTTTTATTATAAATTAATGTCATCCTCTTACAAAAAAAGAAAATGGGATTGATACTCAACAACAATATTATCATCACTTTTAAGCAATTTATAATTTTTTTTAAGTTTTATTTAGTGACCGAATAGAATTTCGTCGTTAATTTTAACTAATATTTAGCGACCGAATAGAATTTCATTGCTAATTTTAACTAATATTTAGCGACCTAATAGAATTACATCGCTAATTGTAACTAATATTTAGCGACTGAATTCAATTTCGTCGCTAAAAAAATTAAAATTTCTGATTTAGCGACCGAATTGAATTCAGTCGCTAATTTTAACTAATTTTCGTCGCTAAAAAAATCAAAAAAATTTATTTAGCGACTGAATTCAATTTTTTCGATAAATTTAACTACTATTTAGCGACCAAATTCAATTCTGTCGCTAAAAAGATCAAAATTTCTAATTTAGCGACCAAATTCAATTTTGTCGCTAAATTTAATTAATATTTAGCGACCGAATTAAATTTTATCACTAATTTTAACTAATATTTAGTGACCGAATTTAATTCCTTCGCTAAAAAAATCCAAATTTATGATTTAGCGACCGAATTCAATTCGGTCACTAAATTTAACTTATATTTAGCGACCGAATTAAATTACATCGCTAAAAAATCAAAACTTCTAATTTAGCGACCTAAATAGCGACCGAATTTAATTTCGTTGCTAAAAAATTAAAATTTCTTATTTAGCGTCCGAAATAGCAACTGATTTTCTAGCGACGACTTATTTTGGTCGCTAAATCGGTCGCTATTTTGATTATTCATAATTGGTCGCTAAATCAGTCGCTAAATAGCGATTGATAAATTTCGGTCGCTATTTTGCAATTTTCTAGTAGTGTAAAATATTATATTTATAAATTAAATTTTAACATTTTATATAAAATATATTAATTAACTTAATATATTTATAGCAAAAATACAATTTTCGTCCCTTATATTATTTAATATTTTCAATTTAGTCCCACTTGAATTATTTAACTCAATTTGATCCCACTTTTTTAAAATGTGTGTCAATGTTAACCTTTCCATTTAGTTTGTTTAAAAAGTTAACGGTGGTGTCTACGTGGCAATGTTTATTAATTTTGTAAATGACACGTAAAATGGTATGGACACGTCAAATGGTGAAGGGACACGTCAAATGGTCAAGGGTTTAGTCTCCCTCTTTTTCCCAACTTCGCATGAATCTCCCTTTGGAAACACGCTCAGTCTACCGGAACTGGAAGTTTTGATTTTTCGAGGTGGAGGTTTACCCATTTTTAAAGTTTCTTGTTCCCAGGTTCGCATTCTCTCCCACAGACTCAACAGATTCTCATTCCTAGGTTCGCATTCTTTTATATGTGTCGTTCCCAGGTTTGCATTTTGGAGGTTTAAGGTTACCGAAACTGGAAATTTTATTTTCTCGTTTGTTGTCACAGATTTGTCGAGGTTGTTGGTGGAGGTTCCGTTTTCGTCGTCGCTGGCTCAAGCGATTTAGGGTTTAGGGTTCGTTGTGACTCGCAAATCGCAATAGGCTGTGGGTAAGGATTATTATCGTTGTAATTTCGTGTTGCTTATATATGTCTGTTTTGTTTTCGTCTGTCAATCATTTTTTAGTGTGGTCTCGTCCAATTTTCTCGTTCTACTTTCGCTCTTACGATGTGGTCCCATGTTTGGATTTCACGTTTTTAGTGTGGCTTAGGGTTTAGGGTGTGGTCCCATTTTCGCTCCCTACCTTTGTCTGATTGTAACATGGTTGTTGTTTATTAATTTAATTTGACTTTAAATATAGTTTAATTTTAAAATGTCTTTTTATGTGTATAGGGTTTGGTTTAAATGGATGATTATTTTGAGGTCATTGTGCATCATGAGGGGCAATTTGTCAGTAAATGGAAGTTAAATTATGAGGGTTCTGATTCCACATGGAAATGTGACCCAGATAGGTGGAGTTATTTTGAGATTTTAAATATTTTAAAGGAAATGGGATATGTGATAGTGAATAAATTATGGTATTTTATGGGTGGTACAGACTTTGAACAGGGTTTGAAATTACTAATTAATGATATGGGTGCTATGGAAATGATAGATATAGCAAAAAAGTTTGGTAATGTTAGTCTTTATGTTGAACATCCGACATTTGAACCTGAAATTCTACATTCATTACCTGCTGATGGGCCTGTTGAGTGTGAGGTGGAGGCTGATAGGCCTGTTGAGTGTGAGGTTGAGCTTGATTGGCCTGTTCAGTGTGAGGTTGAGGCTGATGGTGTTGTTCAGTGTAAGGTTGAGGCTAATGTGGATGATGAGTCTGTGGTGGAGCCTATTGGGCCTGTTGAGGGAGATGGGCCTATTGAGCCTGTGGTTGAGGCTAATGGGGATGAAGAGTCTATGGTGGAGCCTATTGAGCTTGTTGAGGCAGATGGGCCTGTTGAGTCTGTGGTGGAGCCTATTGGGCCTGTTGAGGCAGATGGGCCTGTTGAGCCTGTGGTACAGGCAAATTGGGATGACGAGTCTGTGGTGGAGCCTATTGGGCCTGTTGATGCAGATGGGCCTGTTATGGCACATGAGACAGAGGGTGTGTTGGATAAGGGTGATAATTTTGGGCCTGAGAATGAAGGAAAAGAAAGTGAAGAAAGTTAAAATAGTTACCCTTTAGTGCATTTGGGTGATACATCTGACAAGGATATAGATTTATCTGAATTTGATTTATTTGATGCACCTGTGAAACCTACACAATAGGTGGTAGTTGAAGTGTATGAAGGAACTTTGGGTGTTGGTCAGATAAATAATAATAACGACTTGGACTTGGAATTTGAGAATGATTTTGATGTACTTTGTACTGAACAGTAAGGTGGTTGTAGCAATGCTAATAGAGATGGAAATTTTGATGACTATGTAGAAGAGACTAGTAAAAAGAGGGGTAGGCCCAAAAAGACAACATGTAAGCCTATTCCAGAGCCAGTATTTGAGGATGATGATTCAAGTGATTCAGATGATGAATTATTTAAAACAAATGCAGTTGACAAAGGAAAAAACCATATGGATAGGGGTATTTCTGATTCTGAATATGAATCATAGGAGTTGGTTAGTGGACTTGATGATATAGTAGTGATGAAGAGGGTCTTAGGACAAGCCAATTTCCATGTTTTAAGATGACAAGCAACATGACAGATTACAAATGGGAACTTGGAACATACTTTTTAGGGAGGGAACAATTCAAAGAAGAAATTATTACATATGTTGTGCATTCAGGTAGAAACTTGAAAATCACAAAAAATGATAACATGAGAGGTTTGCTTTTATTTATTTATAGGGTTTGTTGCCAGCTATGAATAAGTTATTGTCTGGTGTAGATCAGAGGTTTTGTGTACGACATCTGTACAAAAACTTTAGAAAGAAGTTTCCAGGAAAAAAGTTGAAAGATTTAATGTGGAAGGCTGCCACATCCACCTATCCTCAAGCATGGGAAAGAGAAATGCAAGAAATTAAGAAAGTCAATGTGGAAGCCTTCAAACATTTAATTCAGATCCCACCAAGGTAAATATTTCTCTATGAATCTAATATTAAATATTTGGATACTTATTATATTTTTAAAAAATATTTCAGATTTTGGAGTAAGTCTAGGTTCACCCAGAACCCAAAATGTGATGCACTTTTCAACAACATGAGTGAAGCTTTCAATAGTGTCATTATCGAAGCTAGACATAAGCCCATTGTTTCCATGTTAGAAGACATAAGGGTGTACATGATGGAAAGATGGGCTAAAAATCGGAGAAAGATTGCTTTATACAAATGAAATATTCTAGCAAAGATACAGAAAAAACTTGATAAAAAAGGTCAACAAACAAAATGGTGGTTACCAAGGTATATCAAAATTGATATCTAATTTCAAAATGGTGGTCAGCATACTTGATAACTAATTTGAAATTTTTGTTTGTTAGTTGGGCTGGAGAGTAGGTGTTTGAGGTAAGGAACATCAACTACATTGGAGACAAGTATGATGTCAACTTGCAGACACAAGATTGCAGATGCAGGAAATGGATGCTGACTGGATTTCCATGTTGTCATGCAATAGCATGTATGAATAGCATGAAATTGGATCCTAAAGAGTATGTGCCAGACTATTACAAGAAACCCACATATGAAGTTGTGTATGCACCAATCATATATCCTGTAAATGGGCAGGAACTATGGCCCAAAACATGGTGTGATGACATTCTTCCACCAAAATCAAAGAAAATGTCTGGAAGACCAAAAAAGAGAAGAAATTTGGAAGCATGGGAGCTGAAAAAAGATGATACATAATTGAAGAGGAATGGATTTCAAAGGAGATGTAGTAGGTGCCTAAATGTTGGACATAAAAAATTAAGTTGCAAACATACACCCCAGCAAACTCAAGGCAGCCAAACTAACCAGTAGATACCTCAAGCTAACCAAACACAGACACCATCAAGCCAACCACCCCAGCAAATTGAATAAACATCTAGCCAACCACCCCAGCAAACCAAAGGAACATCAAGCCAACCACCCCAGCAAACCCAGGCAACATCAAGCCTACCCCAACAAACTGAACCTAGGGAACCTACCAACCCTACTCGAACTGTCAGGGAAAAGTTGAACATTAGGAAGAAACCCCACTGGAAACCATGAAGTCAGACTTAACAACTATATACATTGTTATTTTGTTATTATGTAATGGGAAAAACTGATAAGCCCACTTTTTTTATGTAATATTTTGCAAGTCACTTGTTATGTTATTATTCTGTTATTATGTATGGTACAATTAATGGATCAAATATATTATGTTATTATTTTCATATTCTGCTGGCATTGGGACAGTGAATGGATCCCATAGATTCTTATTTTATAATGCATATGCATTGTACTCCTTGTTGTGTTGGTCTGTAAAGTTGCATATTGATTGCTCGTATTATGACAATGAATCAGTGTAAATGGGTCACCCATTTAAGCACATGGTGCCTCCAAATAATGTAAATGTTGATTATATATGCTTTTAAACCTTCTTGTTGCACTTTAATTATTGGTTTTAATGCTGATTTGAACAAAAACAAAACATATAAAACTAGATTGAGGGTGTCATTCAACATATTTGAATTAACTCAAAAGTACTACAAATGTTTGCACAATGCAACTTTTTACAATAAACAACCCTAAAATACAATCATGAACCACCCTTTTGTTACTGATAAAACACTACACAGAGCAACACAATCATCAGTCACCCTACTTTAAATAAACCAAATTTCCAATTTGACCTAACTTATTACATAATACCATCATGACAAACACATTTATCATCACCAAAACGATTACAAAAATAATCAACATCTTCATCTGTAACAGCCCAATTTTCACTAGGCCAAGAGCCCAATTAAGGTGGTTTAGTAGCCCGGAACGGGCCGTTCCAAATTACTAAATAGACCTACTTTTGGGAGCCCAGAATGGGTTGTTCCGGATTTGGAACGGGTCGTTCCAAACCATAAAATTTTTCTATGATTCTTAGTTGGGAACGGGCCGTTCCCAGCTGGAACGGGCCGTTCCAGATTTTAGAAATGACCTTTGAACCTTATTTGAGAACGGGTCGTTCCGGTTTCGGAACGGGCCATTTTAAAATATGACCGTTGAGAGTTTTAATGCAAACCCCAGAACAGGTCGTTCTGGTTTGAGAAGGGGTCGTTCTGGATGTGAATTTTACACATGACATGATATTTCAGAACGGGTCGTTCCATATTTGAAACGGGCCGTTCCGCGAATCCTGATGCCTATAAATTGAGTGCTCTAGCACTCCTAAAATCATATTTTTCAGTTCTGACTTCTTTCAGTTCTGACTTCTTTCTTCTACATTCTCTTCTTTCCCTTCTACACTCTCTGAAGATTGAGGGGCACTTAGAGGAGGAGACCAAGATATCTCTATTTTGGTTTCAACTGTTGTTTATCCAGGTACAGGGGAAAAGGAGATTATTTATATGTAGAGTTACATGAGGGAATTGGGTAGAGGAATAGTCTTTTACGATTATGAGTAATTTTATAATTATTTCTGTTTGGAGAATTATAGGTCTTATGTGATTCTGTATATATTTAAGACTATGAATAATGATTTATTTGTAAAAATGATGCTCTGGGAGAGAGAACGAAATTATAGAAAAGTGCCTGTGAGCTAGGTTTTAGAATAATTGGAGGTTTTACCGTTTATGTTAAAATTATATTAAATTGATAATTCTATTGATTATTTTATTAATTTATGAATGTTATTGTTATGTTAATTGATAAGAATTGATGATCTAGATGTGAATTGCTTGAGGGGGGTGTGTAAACCCTTATTTTTGTTGGACTTATCTGTTATGTATGTGATATGAAATTGTGTATGTAATATGGAATTGAGATATGAGATGAGATGTTGTGTAGATATGATTATGATTGTGATTGTGGTACCTCACACTAATGACCAGGGATGAGACGAACCTTGAGTAGTGATGCTTCAAGGACGAGCGTGCCCTTGGCATAGTGTGGGATGAGTGAGGCAATTAACACGCATCACTTATGTCAAATATGGCAGCCCTGGCATAGGGTTAATTGCAAGACTTGTGTGGATTGTAATGTGACTGTGGTTCCTCACACTAATGACCAGGGATGAGACGAACATTGGGTAAGTGATGCTACGAGGACGAGCGTGCCCCTAGCATGGTGTGGGATGAGTGAGGCAATTAACCCGTATCACTTGTGTCAGATGTGGCGTGGCCTTGGTATAGTGTTAATTGTAAGATTTGTGTGGATTATGATGGATTGGTGTAATTATGAATTGAGATGTGAAGATGAATGATTGATAGAATGATGATATATCTATAGAAATGCTTGTAAATAACATTCCAAGCTATGATGAGATGATGTTGTGGATTTCCTTGTGTGTTTTATATATAAATGTTTTCTTTTCTCACCGTACAATTTGTGGATGTTTTAGGTGAGGAAGATCCAGCTTTGAGTGGCATCTAGAATGTCAACCGTTGAGTTGTGGGTGTGCTCTGATATTGTGACATCGGGGCAGAGAATTCTAGGATAAATTTTTATATGTATCTAGAGTTATAACTTCTCTTTTGAAAGCAATTTGTAAACTCTCAAGTTTTACTTTCTAAATTTTATTTTTAATTATTTTGGTTATTTATGAAGGTTTTATGTGAATTCTTTTACCAACGTTGAATATTTTATTCTTTAATTTATTTACAAGATTTATTTATATGTGTTGGGGTAGTAAGGGTGTCACATCATCCACCATTTTGTTGATTTCAGCGAACTTTGGAGAAGGGCCATCTTTCTCTTTTGTCTAGCAATCAACAAGTCTCTCTCATCAACAAATTCTTCTAAAAACCATTCAATGAAGTTGCAGCCACTTTCATTATCACCACTCTACAAAAAAATTAAAAACTTATCAGACACAAACCCCAAAAGAAGAATCAAACCCTAAACCCAAAATGAGACATACCTTGTACTTGGAACAACCCCAGAACTTTTTACCAGCATTTGTAGATGTCTTCGTTGTTTGCAAAACAGCCACATCGCCACAATAACAAGTTGGAACAAATGATCGACCACGACCACCAACGAACATACCCAACGAAGATGAATTCATTGAAGATTCAGAATTCATTGCCCAAAAATTGCGAGAGACACGTGACATTGTGGAGAACAAATGGAAGAAGAAATAGACCAATGGAAGAAGAAGAAACACACTAAGAAGAAGAACAACGAACACACGGAGAAGAAACCAATGTGATACCCAAAAGTAAACAACAACCCTAAAAGAATGCTTAATAATCCACCTTATTAATCCTAATAATCCACGTCATTAATGAAAAAATAATACACATTTCCACGTACACACCACTGTTAAATTTTTAAACAGACTAAACGGAAAGGTTAACATTAACATACATTTTAAACGTGTGGGATCAAATTGAGTCAAATAATTCATGTGGGACTAAATTGAAAATATTAAGTAATATAAGAGATGAAAAGAATATTTTTGCCTATATTTATTCATCTTAAATCTATAATATAAAATTCAAAAAATTTATTTATTCTTGTTTTATTTTCTAATTATCAACCATTAATAAAATACTAATTTAAAATCTTATCTAATTATATCATAATATTTTCATATCAAATTTAAAACTAAATATTAGTATGTTATTTTTTATCATCATTAGTTTATAAAAATAAAAAATTTAAAATGACAATTTTTAATAATATTTATTTTTTTACCAAATATTCTTTACATCACTTAGATAACTAAAAAATTATCTATACGGAAAAAATTTCATAGGTAATATCTCGCAGATAACTAATTTCATAGGTAATATTCCGTAGATAACCAATTCTGTAGGTAATATTCTGTAGATAACTAAACATTATTTACAAAAAAAAAATATTCAGTAGGTAATAGTTATGTAAATAACTAATTTCGTAGATAATATTCCGTAGATAACTAATTTCATAGGTAATATTTCATAGATAACTAATTCCGTAGGTAATATTTCGTAGATAACTAAACATTATCTACGAAAAAAATTCTGTAGGTAATATTCCATGGATAACTAATTTCGTAGGTAATATTCCGTAGATAACTAAATATTATCTACATAAAAAAATTCCATAAGTAATGTTCCTCAGATAATTAAACATTATCTACAAAAAAAATTTCGTAGGTAATATTTTGTAGATAACTAATTCCGTAGGTAATATTCCGTAGATAACTAAACATTATCTATGAAAAAAATTCCGTAGATAATATTTCGTAGATAATAGCAATTTTTCTTGTAGTATGGTGTCAACAAAAAAAGTTATATTATTATTGTCATTGCTAATTTGCTATTCTTATTTTTATTATTAATTTATTATGGATTTTTCTTGGTTGCTATTATGTTAAGTTATAAAAAGAAATACATAGGGAAATTTGTGAATTTAGTGCAATTAATCTAATTTTCTTGACTAAAGTGGGGTGCTAGGTGTACTTCATGTATGGTATATTTACATTCTTTCCTTGATAATTTATTTTTTACATCATAACTTGCTTTTCTGTTGTGGGTACTGTATAGTTGACTTATGAAAAGTTGTTGGAAAGGTTTTGGGGTTATGTAAGTAAGCTAATTTTTTGATCTCATATTGGTAATATAATTACTATACTTTTTGGGTGAAAATATTGATTGCATTACTTGAAGCTCAAATTATTTGACTCTCTATTCTTCCATCTTGAAATTTTTCTATTGTAATTTGATTGTTTGTGGTATAACTATTCAAGTTTGGATGAGATGGTAGAAATGGTATTATCTATATGATGATTTGATAAAAATATGGCTAGTGGCCACTAATTGTAAAAGATGTTGCAACCTAGATTCAAATTGTATTTGGTTTAAACTTATGATGTGTCTAGACTATAAGTTGGAAGAAAAATTCTTCTTTCATTTGTGTAGGCTTCCTGATACCATGTAATGGAGGAAAGGACAATATCATGTCTTTATATGATCTTATCTTCTAACTAATACTTTGTTTAGTTGTGCATGTGTTTGTATGTTTCGAGGAACATAATTTTTGCCTCATGTACATATTTAGTTTCGTACTTTTGTGTGCAATATGTATTAGTTAATCATAATGAATGTTATTTGTATCCCTTGATTTAGTTCTTTATTTTATATCAATACATGTTGTTTTTGATTTATTATTCAAAATCTTATTACTCCTCATGTATAGAAACGACATTGTGACTTGAATACCACCTTCTAGTGGCAATAAGGGAAAGGAGAAAGTAAAGCCGAAGAAATCATGTTATGTAATTAAAGTATTGACACGAACAAATGCACTAAGATCATCTAGCCAAACCCCATTTGTTGCACTATTACCATTCTCAATTGTAACCACACAATCCTTATCACCAGTTGTTGCAACCACATTTTCACAATCACTAGCTGTTGTAGCCACACAGTCACCATCACCATTTGTTGCAGTCACACAATTAAACTCACTAGTTGTTACACCCACACAGTCACCATCGCCAATAGCAACAAACCAGCAACAAAATGACCACTAAGATCAACAAAATGAGCAACAACAACAACCATAAGATGATCAAGGAAAAACCAACGAGACTCTCTAGATTATGCTGATTATTAAATTGTATTAAAAAAAATTATGAATGTGTTTTGAATTTATTACTATGGTATGTTTTAGAATATAAATTTTTTAAATAAATTTATGTCGAATTATGATTATGATAAATATTAGTATGTTTATTTTGAGAAAGTTTATTTTATATAATAATACCATGTTTTAATAAATTTATGAAAAAGGAAAAAATCAACAATAAAATTACTAACAGAATAATCTATTGGAAACACAAAAAAAATTCAGGTGATACTAACAAAAAATCCATTAGTAACCTAATAAATACTTACTAAAAAATTTATTTATCAATAAACTACTTTGTGATTATTGAAAACATTATTATTGATGGATATAACCATTGAAAATGTAGTGTGTCTTATTAATGGATTATCCTTGGGTAAAAGTTAACTATTAGTTTTTGATAGAATATCTGTTGGTAATTTTTGACTGAAAGAACTATTGATAATTATCAAGGAATATTTCCTATAGATTTTTCCATAAAAAATTTCTGACAAAATATTCTTTTTGACGACCATATTTTTGACAAAATTTTGTTTGTCAAAAATCCTAAACTACCAACGAATTTTTGTTGTTACTGACAAGTTTTGATTGTCAATGATTCATATGTTTTCTATGCGCTTTACATGAACGAGTTATATTCTCACTCATCTGTGTTTGTGTGGTTTGTTGTTTGTTTGGGTTGATCGTCATTGTAGGAATATAGTTGGTATACAAGGCAAAACATATGAATTTTAGTTTTTTTATGATGGTTTTATGTTTTGTTGGTTTTGTATAACAGACTGATTTGTACCTTAGTTTTAAACTTATAATATTGATGTTTATTTTCCTTTCTATGGTAAAAATTCTTAATTATCCAATTGTGAACCTTTTGACTTATAAAGTAATGTTAAAGTATTTTAAAATATCTTTAATTAAATTATTATTTATTTTACAAATCTTTATTTATAATACTTTAGAGTAGAAAGGTGTCAAAATAATTAATATTTCTTAATATTTTTTGAAAAGAAAATTTAGTGTTAATTTTGCCAACCTCAATTAATATTTTAAAAATAATTCTTTTTGTTATTAGCATAGACTATGCCAACACTAGATTTTATTTTGAACGCTTAACAAAATCCCTCATTTTCCTCATTCTTCAAAAATTTGAAATTCTCATCCAAATGTATCATTCCCGACACTCTTTTCCTTTTCCAATCTTGCATCCCTTTCACTCTATGTTAGCAATGGAGCTAAATCAACAAGAAAAAATTGCTAAATGACATAATGTTTTACTCTTGGACTTGGTTATCAACATTGACTGATAAGTTTGAGTATTCTTTCTCTCAATAGTGTGCTAATTAGGGATGGCAACGGGGCAGGTCGGGTACGGGTTTCATAATACCCGTCCCTGTCCCTACAACTCAAACTCATCCGCGTACCTGTCGGGTATGTAATTTCCGTCCTCGGTTGCGAGAGATGCCCGCCGGCCCGCTTCTCGCCCGAAAGAACCGCTCACTAGCTAGCCGGACTAGTCAACCGCACAACTGGAACAAAAAATTTCATTGCCTTGAAGAAAAGTATATTATATTTATAGTAATCTTATATATAATATATACACCAGGCAATTGCTTCTTAATCGTAAAATAGTTGCACAAATAGCTATATTAAAAGAGAATTGTATTTTTATGATTGCCAATGATATCATAAAAACCAAAAAACCCCCTAGACGTTACTTCGGGAAGGTATAGAATAGAAATTTTTATATTTGGATCCTCTTCCCCGTCGGGTATCGGGTATATCCGTACCCGTAAAAAATTATTATTTTTTTTTTACAAAAAAAATACATAATATTTTTAAATTATTTTTTCATTATATTATAATTATAATTAAATTATTTCTCTATCTCATATTTTAATCAAAAAATTTCTTAATAATTAAACAACTATAAATGTTTCACATTATAATAAATAATTACACATAATAAAATATTAAATTTTTTTAACATAATTCAATCGGGGATGGGTACGGGTACGAGGACGGGGCGGGTATGTATATACTCGTACCCGTACCCATACTCGGTTTGACATATCGGGTTTTACCCATATCCGGTCAAATCAGGTATTCCCCGTCAAAAGTTGGGATGGGTTCGGGTATTACCCGCGAGTACGAGTTTATTTGTCATCCCTAGTACTAATCCAGGTTTGTGCTTAGCTAGATTGAAGGTATAAATAAACAGTGGAGGAAAGGTATAGGAGTAGATAGAGGATAAGGTTAAGTGGGGAGTAGACAGATGATTTCAAATCATTGATAGTTATGTAATTTCTATTTTTGTAAAAGAGTTTTAGGTACCTCTTGTACCTATTTATATTTATATATAATCTTCATTTTGCCTGTTAAAAAGAAAAAAGAAAAAGATCTCAAAGCAATGATGATCAACATTTCTATATTTAAATTTTTTCTTTGATATATGTAATAATGTCTTAGAGTTAGAAATATTGTAAAATATTGTGCGATGATGAGATTATATAAACTTGATCAAAGTTTAAAAGTTATTTACTCGAAGAGAAAATTGGTATTCAAGTTAAAAAAAAATAATCAAGATGGTAACTAAAAGTGAATTTTAAAAAGGATTTCATATAGATTTCAAATGAAAAGGCTCAAATTAAAACAAAGAACTAAACTATGAGTAGTTGTAATAGATTATGAAGGGTAAAATTTGATGTTTTGGAAAACCATTTATTTACGTTTTAATTGATTACCAAGGTGTTGTAATTGATAACACAATGTATTTTGAAAATACAGGATTTCTAAAAGTCCATGTTTTAATTGATTATTCATTTATTATAAATCCATTACATTAGTTACTTTTGAAATGTCAATTTTCAAAACATTTTTGATTTTATCAATTACATGGTGCATTAATCCATAAATTCATTCGAGAACTATATCCAGAATGTTCAAGAATGAATTAACCAATTACATACTGATTTAATCAATTACATCAATTACGAAAAGTTTTATAAATAGTTTTTTATGGGTCATTTTATAACACAATGAAGTATACTCAAAGATTGTCATTAATAAGGTTCTTGAAGAGATATTTGAGAAAGATAAACAAGCTTTATGAGTGTTTGATCACTTTCATTACCCCACACCAATCATCATGTCAAGAAAGATTTAATTGGTTTTTACATTGTCAAAAGATCATATCTCTAACAAGCATTTTTAGATATTTTCTTAATTTTGTATCTTTTACTTTATCATTTTATTTAGAAATAAAAATTATAATTTATAGAGAGAATTATTATTGATATTTCTTTAAAATTTAATTTAATTTAATTTAAAAAATAAAGTGATATATTTTTTTCATCAATAGATGAAAAGTATATATTGTTGAAGATAAAAGATTATAAAAATAATCTTAAAAAAAGAAAGCTTCAATTTAAAAAAGAATAGTTACAAAGGTTCTTGTTGAAAAATGAAACCTAAAAATACTATGGCTAGATATATCAATTCTTTTTTATTTTTGAAAGAGAGATATCAATTATAATTTAATATATAGGGTAAATTAAATTTCAACTTTTTAAAAACTTATCAATATTTAAAATAATTTTTGTATCACAATATAAATTATTTGTGATCAAAATATTTATTTATTATAAATTTTAATCATAATATAATTTATATAAAAAAATTATTTACTTATTATAAATTTGTTGTATAAAAAAATTATGTTCATTACAAAGTCCAAAAACTAATATATAAATATATAAATATATATATATATAGTATTATATTAAAGTAAAAATATTAAAATAATAAATAATGTAATGTTAAACGAGAGAATAATATATTTTTAAATATTAAAAAAGAATATTTCAAATGTAACATTTTAAAATTATAATGTTGGTAAACATTTTTTTATTAATATAATGTTGGTAAACTTATTAAACACTTTAATTTAGTGAAATAAATTTACAAATTAACTGAAATCATTAGATAAGCACACTCCTTTCTAAAGACATTTCATGTTTTCAGTTCAAAAAGCGTAATTCAGCACTACTTAAAAGCCAAAAAGGAAAAAGAAAGTTACGAGATAGGTCATGGTACTCACCAATAAGTTTTGGTACGATCGATCACATTAGGGTATTTGAATTTAACGTGAACAAGTTAGCTAATGTAGGGGATCAGATGGAATAAGTACCCTTTCTCTCTTCTTCTTTTTTTCTCTCTTTTGTTTTTTCATTTCAATTCTGGCATGTCATTTTCACTTATAATGATATTTTCCAAGTAAATTCAAAAAATCAAACCCAAACATTAGATATTTAATTTCAAAAAATATTCTTTATACGTTGTTAACAAGTCTCGTCCGCGTATCATTATCATTATAAGAGACAATATTATAAGTGTGCACAAAATAAAATATAACTAGCATGCTATCATCGTTTAATGAAAATTGTATTTACGTGACGGTATATATAAGTATGTGTAGAATTACCTTTTCTGGGTAGAAGAATGTATGAATTATTATTCTTTAATTTTTCTTACATCATAGGTGACACCATCTCGATGGTGAAGCAAACACATTCTTGCATGAAAACCCAAAACAGTATGGAGCCAGTTCTCTTTCGACGGGGTCTCCATCGCATAAAAGCATCTTTGAAGGATAATTGTTATATTATTATAGTTATGGACCAAAAGAAAATGAGAATAATAATAATAATAATAATTATTATTATTATTATAATTTAACAGTTATGGATAATCATCACCTTTGGTTCATAGTAGTGGCTTACTTTTTTGAATATATGACAAAGTAACTTTGCTTGGAAATTTCCATTTTTCGCATATTTTACGTCTCATCCAAGTTATGAGTAAATTTAAAGTAAGTAATGATTTATTCTTTATTATATAGTCATGCGTATAAATTATATGACGACTGAAATCATATTAAAAAAATAAATCCTTTTAATATAGTTTATATAAGTTTTAATACGACCCACTTGAATAAGTTTCTTTCCAAATAATTAAAAAATAAATAAACATAAAACTATAAATAATTTTTGTATTGATGAGAACTTTTAATTTCTCTAACCACGTAAAATAATTATGAATAGAAAAACTTTTCTATAAAATATTTAACATTAACTGTATATTCAACTCAGAATTTAAAATTACATGTTAATTAATATATACACAATATTTAAATACAATAAACTTATAGAAGAAAACAAAATCAAAAATGTATGCATGAGTTAAAAACAATTTTCAAAAAAAATAAATAAATAACCTTAACTTCTCCAAAAGAAAAAGTTGTGTTTCAATTATGCAAAAGCTAATAAAAATTATTCCTAAAACTTAAACTTAGTATCAAGGATATGATTTGATCAATAAAGTTAAATATTTTTTCACATGCATAAGATAATTATAGTTTATAGAATTTTTTTATTTTTATTTTATAAAAGGTAATAATTTAGTTGTCTGTAATAATTAATAAGTTATTTTTTGTTCAAAAAGGGTCTCATCATCATCGGTTTCTCTCATCTGTATCTACCATTTCAACACATATAGGATGCGACCTAGATTTATAAGGGAGTAGGAATGAATACAACATGATATATTGTGATTCAATTCAAAGTTCTAGGACCTGATATCCCTAAATAGCAAGTCTCCTTGTTTCATCTACCTATTTGATCCAAAGAACCAGGACCAACCTCCTTGTACGTAGTACACAACCTATTTCCTGTCCACACTTTTCATTAATTAATTAGAAGGTTTTCCCTCATCTTGGGACTCTTCAAAACCATCATTATTTCTAATTGGAGAAGAAAAACAATGCCACACTCGATTTGAAAGGTACAGTACCACCAATTAAAATTAAGATTATGAAGTATTAAAATAAGGGGTAGAAAGGTGAGATAAAAATAAATTATACAATCATTAATTAACAAATCAAACCCCAATTGGCTACAATTAGAATTAAACAAGTAGTTCAATCATATATAGACCCAGAAGGCTCCAACGAGCACAATGTTACTGATTTTGACTATGGTTTCTTTCGCAAAAGGAAAGCCAAGTGCATTAGGTACAATTCTAATTTCTGAAAAAGAGATAAAGTTATCACTCTCAAGTCTCATCTGAACCAGGACCACATGGCAATGGTAATTAACAAGTGTTGGCCACTTGGGTCATTGTGGGAGCGACACGTGGCTGAAGCATCGTTTGAGTTAATGATCTGTGGTTAAGAAAGAAAGATTAGTTCATAACGTTGTTGGTTTTGATTAATGATGCATGGAGGAGATGAGAAGAAGTGGCGTGAGTCCATGCTTGGCTTATTATTACTTTTTTGAAATTTTTATTGTGTTTAGCATGTATGGTTCTTTCTTCTTTGTTCGTTTTGGCCTTGGGTGTAACTTATCTTGAGCTGACCCCACTAGGCCACGTGGGATTAGAAATTATTGGAGAGTGCATGTCTTACGTTCTAAGCAATAGATACTTCTTTTTGTGGGATATTCTAGTGTATATCCAAACAATATTATTTAATAATAACATTTTAAACTAAATCTCAGCGATTTAACATATATTGAATTAATAATATATATAATATTAAACATGTAGACCAACTCATATGAGTTATTTCAGTTTAATCATTAATCTTAAATTTTAATTTGAATTAATATGTAATTATATTAAATATTTGACAGAAGATTGTATTAAGTAGTCTTAGATCAATTCACCCAAACAAAATTGTATTTGGAAGAAGAAATTATTAAGTAATTTTAGATTGTATAATTTTTAATTAATCTTTACATGATATCTAATTAAGTGTTATTATTTTTTTGAAGTTAAATTTTCTTAATACATGTAGAAATTGATTAAGATCATATATACTTTGCAGTTCCAAAATATTTAATCATTTCTCCTTCAGTATAAAAATACATGTAGACTCTATCAAAAAATAATAATTAATAATATCTATTATAATATTGTAAATATTATTATACAATAAAATTTAGATACGATTACTTAGAAATTGTTTTCCAATTAAATTGGAGCAGTAGTCTTACCCAGTTTAAACTATATTGTCTTTTGTAAAATATACTTGTGATCTCTAATAATAATAATAATATTTTTATAGAACAAAATTAAGATACAATTTAAGAATATTAGAAAATTTTAATTCTAATTAGAGAATAATATCATTAATATTAATATACAAAGAATTTTATTTATCTATTTGTCTTTTTTTTTATTTTTCTTAATTATAAATCATTATGTTGGGTCTAACTTAATTGATTAAACATTATATGTTTGTATTATAAATATTTCAGTATTATGTTCGATTCTCATGTAGATAAAAAAAAAATATTATTATGAATGATAAATTTATTAATTTTTGTAATAATTAGTATAAAAGTCTTACCGGAATAATTTTATTATTGATTGAGTATAATATTTTTGTAATATTCATTCAATAAATCATTCATTATATATATATATATATATATATATATATATATATATATATATATATATATATATATATATATATATATATATATATATATATATATATATATATATATATATATATATATAAGGATCACTAGAATGTGAGTTTGGTGAGTTTAATAATATATACAAGGTTTTCACTTCGAGCTTTAAAAAAAATCCAGTATATTATCCATAACTTTTTTAGGTGTGAAGTAGCTTCAGTTAACTTGTCTCTTAGAACATCTTGAAAATGAGAAACAACTGACTTTAGTGATCTTAATGATATATCCTCAGTCAAAGAAAAATGCAAATGGTACAAAAAAATAAAATATAAAAAAAACAAAAGAAAATGATTGGAATACCGTCATTTACGTGTTTGATACACAAAGAATATGAATAATTTTAATGCACGGAGTACTACTCATATTTTAAAATTTTGAGTATTTTTTTAAGGATTTTTTTTTTCCCATTAAAGTCAGGTCCTTCTCTTATCTTGTATCTTCTTTTATCTTTTATATTCTTTACGGTCTTTTATTTATATTTTTTTCTTCTTTTCAAGTTATAAATTTAGATAAGTTTAATTTAAATTAAATTTTGAATCTTGATACACAATTATAAATTAAAATATTTGTTTTTAATAAAAGAATATTTAAAATTTGTAGCAACCAATCACAATCTCTATATTTAATGAAATTGATGATTAACATAGGAAAATACACTCAACTACATAAGGTTAATACATAAACAATTTTTAGAAATGCAATTGAAAATATCTACATACAAAGGTATGCATAAATAACTGAAATATGCAAGTATATACACACTCACACACACGTATATAGTAATTCAAAAACAACATTAAAGTCTAACATTAACACTACAAAAACTTCATCACTAGTAGCACCAAACTACACTACTAACAACATGGCTCTCAAGATGACATCAAGATCCAACTTATCCTTGTCCTACTCTCATCTAAATATGATCATCGCAGTCCAACCACAAGAAAAACATGTAAGGGTAAGCTATAGTGTATAAAAGATAAATCATACAAGTATAGAAGTGACACAACTATACTATCAACAACATCATCATGTAAATCATGCAACAAAAATCACACTATGTTCTACAACTTAACACCACAATAAATTACCTCAACATGGCATCAAACAAGTTTTAAAGATAAGCAATTCAAACATATCAAACTTACATCACAACCATGTCATCTTACATAACACATCATATGCATACACTTCAACTAATGCGTCATCACACATTCACCTATAAAGGTCTCTTACAACCAAAGTGGGGAGTCTAAGTGGCTTAACCCTACTAAACCAACTGATCTTTTTACACCTACTAGATCAACAACTAAATTGGGATACCAATCCTTACAACATGATTTCTTGGATGTTGTCACTTAAACTAGGAAAGTCCAATGGCATTCAAATAGAGTCAATTCTTTCATCTCACATCCGATGGCATTCAAACCACGTCTGATGTTACCAAGTTAGAAGCTTTTCTCTCCTCTCGTGCTCAGTGCCACTAATCAGGTGCCCAACATAAGCAAGATAAAGGCTCTTAATCTGAGTCACGTTTGATGCCATGAAGGCTTGCTTGGTGCAATGATGAGTTTTACACTCAACAAATGCTCAAATTGGCTCAAATCACCTAAAAACCAAAAAACCACCAACAAGCAACACAAGATATAAGTTATATACATCAACAAAAACTCATTTTGCACAAGAAATCCAACATGCAACAACCATTTTCAAAATCACCAAATTCTTCACCTTGAAACCAAAAAACACCAAGTTCAACAAACAACAATCCCCACCTCAGAATCATCCATACAATCATGTATTTAAAGAATTCAAGGCACATACAACTCAACCATAAATCAATTCTTGCTACCCTTACCTTGGAGTCGAAGTGAATCAAAGAGGAAGAAGAAGAAGAGAAAGGTTGAGCTTCGAGCTACTCCGAGACTCCCCACTAACACCAATCCTTAGCTTCAATAGCTTTGGATTACAACTCAGCTAATCAACAACAGTTACACGGGAAGGAATCAGAGGTTCATTGTAGAAAAAACTATTACCCTTACTTCACAATATTCATTTTATGCTCTTACTTTGAATTATTTTTACTATTTTCTAAGCTTTTCCTTTTTAATATTACATTATTTATTTTAATTATTACATTTTATATATCATTAGTTTTATTTTTATTTTTAAAAATCCATCTTTAAATAAATAGTAATTAATTTCTAAATTAACCAAAAACTATAAAATTATAATTACCCAAAAATATTTTTTTAAGATAAAATGCATCTAAAAATCATATAAATATATAGTTTTATATCATTTTATATGTATAATAAATTAATAATTATTTTATCAATTAATTTTACCAAACATTTCTATTTAAACAAACTATTTGAATAACTTTCAGATTATTACACTACAATAAATGTTACATACAATGATAAATAAAAAGTTTCATTATAGATACAATACATATATGTATAAATGTATTTGAAATATACCTATACACAATTTTAGTATTGATTTTGAATGGGATTCAATAAAATATTTTGTGTGTCACTATAACTTATACCTACATATAGTTTTTAACAATATATTAACATATAGTGTAGGTAAAAATAATTTTTAGTGACAAGTATTGTCACTATAAGATGTGTATCACTACATGAATATTTTTTAGTTTTTATAATTATAATATTTTAAATAAAATTAACTTTTTTCAAATTTCAACTAACTTATTGGCTTTTCCTTTTTTTTTCAAATAAACCCTGAGATTTATTCATCTTAATTCAAATAATTTATTTTCATAATTTTCTAAATATAATTTCAAATGAGACTTGACTTTATAACTTATTTTAGATTAAATAATTACTATTAATAATAAAGGAAGCTATTCTATTCTTCATTTTTATTTAAATAAGATATATATTGTTTTATCTTATTTGGTAATAAAAATATTTATTGCTTTTAAATTTTATCTAAAATTATCTACACAAAAATATAGAGAGACGTTTTGGGAAAACTTATTATACAAGAACCGTTAATAATAATCATCAAATTAAAATAAATAGCTTTAATTAAAATATTACAAATAAAGTTATCACACACTATTAATATTGTAGTTGTCTCTATCATAATTTTCATCATAATTATTATAGTTATTGTTGATGTCATCATCATTATTATTAGTATTATTATCGTCATTGTAACTATTATAATCATTGTCAATAACGTTACTGTTATTGTTATCATTATTACCCCACCACAACTATTATTATTTTGGTTATTGTCATTATTACTAATATTATTTTTATTTATTTATATTATTATCATCATCATTATTATTATCGTTATTACTCAATCATTCTTCATTATTATTATCACTATTAGCATGTACTTTATTATTATTATTATCTATTTTATTATCATACACCACTGAAATTGACGGTAATAATAATAACAATAAAAAATATATATATATAGGTAGTGAGTGCAAACGACAATTTTATCATAATTATATAATGAATATTGGATAGAAAATAAACCTGAAGGGATTCACAGCTGGAATGTGCTCCTAGAATAAACGAGATTCGAAGACTTATGGGTATAAATTCGGTACAAAGACATGTCAAATACTAGGGTCTTCCAACAATAGTTGATAGAGAAAAGTAACATGTTATTTATCATTTTTTTTTTTAATTTTGTCCGGACCGTGTATGTTTCAAGAAAATTATATTTGCTATTATTGATGGTCAAAATCTTGCTCTAATTATCAGAAAAACCATAATCGTTCTTACTCAGTCCTGTCAATTATCATCAATGGCCAACAACAATAGTAATGTCACCATGGTTATCCTTACTCACCACTGTAAAGAGTTGATCTAATCACATCTAATAATGACTTGAAAGAAAGCAAGTGATTAATTCAGTCTTAAATGAATCTAATTAAGCATTAAGCAATATATTTAAAATGTTAAGTTGTTTAGTATATAAAAATTTAAAGCACAACCTAAACGCCACTTAATAATTTTAAAAAATATTCGTAATTATTATCAACTTATTTTCCCTTAAAATATATATAAGGTCTATTATTAAATATTAATTTTTAAAATGTAACTCTTACTTTTTTTATTCATCAGAATTACAATGATAATACCATAGTTTAAAATTAAGATTTTATGCATTTTATCTCGATATATATCTCATCATTAGACTGACTCTAGTAGTTTAATATGTATCTCACAACTCAATAAAACACTATAGTGTATACCTTAGATTAAAATATTCATCTATTAAGTGTATGTTTGATTCCATACCCATCACTTAAGTTTATACAAGAATCACATCAAAATTGATGTGAATCCAAACATATTCTAAAAATATTATTAGAAAATTTATATAATATTGACCTTACTATATTAAGAAAGTTGTGTGTATGTATATATATATATATATATATATATATATATATGAGGATGAATCCATTTATTTTAAGAGTAAGTATACCTAAACTTATTTCGTTCAATAACTCATGTTCTATATCAAATTTCAATAATCTAACTGTTGAATTTAAAGTTCTTAATGCATAAATCAAGTTTACAAATTATTTAAAAAATTTAAAATCATTTGATATTTCATTTCATTAATTCAAATTGACAAATAATCATAAAATATTTTATACGTTGATTTGAATTAATGAAATGAAGTATCCAATAGTTTTCAAATTTTTAAAAAATTTGTACACTTAATCTATACATTAAGAACTTTAAATTCAACAGTTAGATCGTTGAAATTTGATGTAGAACATGAATTATTAAACGAAATAAGTTTATGTATACTTACTTTTGAAATAAATGAATCCTCTTCCTCCTCTCTCTCTCTCTCTCTCTCTCTCTCTCTCTCTCTCTCTCTCTCTCTCTCTCTCTCTCTCTCTCTCTCTCTCTCTCTCTCTCTCTCTCTCTCTCTCTCTCTCTCTCTCTCTCTCTCTCTCTCTCTCTATATATATATATATATATATATATATATATATATATATATATATAATATTCTCTAAAAGAAAAATAGGTCTTTTTGTTCACTACGTGGATGTAGGAGTGTAAAGGTGTACGGGTAATTTACGAACCTGAATTGATCCAAATTGACAAAATGAGTTTGAATTAGATTTTTTTAATGTTCAAGTCAAATTTAATCCAACTCTATCAAAATTTGGTACTATATGGGTTGGATAACGAGTTTTTTATTTTTTTATCTATGACCCAACCCAACTTAGTCATATATAATAATAATAAGTTAGTATAATCACTTGTTTAGAATAATACTCTATCACTTTTGTTTAGTAACGGATATTGTGTTTTTGGATTGATAACATTGTAACAATACAATATATTTATTTTAAATTTTATTTTATATTAATGATGATTGTTTGAGTTGATAATATTGTAAAAAAATGAACAAAATTATTGTGAAATTTAGTTTGTATCATTATTTACTTTATTAGTTAATAACATTGTATTTGTAACAAGATATCAAATAATTTGCATCTATTATGAAATATTTAATTTTTTATAATAAATAAATAAATTTAATTGTATTAATCCAATTGACCCAACTCAATCTAATCCGTTCATGACTGAGTTGGGTTAGGTTGAATTTCCCAAAAAAATAAAATTAATCCAACCTATTGAATTTTGATAAAGTCAGGTAACAGATTTATCCAAACCTGACCCAATTTAATCTGCTTACACCCCTGCATGGATGTATGATTTTGTATTTGGAAGGAGTTATGCTATAATTTGTAGACATGTTGTAGTTTGCCTCTTGTTTCTAATTATTTGTGCTAATAGGTTAGCTTGTCATGATTTATTTAATGGAATGTCACATACTTGGTGGGACTGTCTACCAAGGTTCTGCAATGAGGCCTTTTTACATAACTATAATGGTTTGTTTGTTTTTAGATTTGCTTAACTTTCTTAATGGATTTTTGTCAACCACATCATTGTAATTTTCTTCTTTTTAATAATATTGGATTTGCTCCAAATGATTGTTAGACTTAGGAGTGCCAACGTTGTTACAATGTCTAGTGTCTACAATAATACTTGCAAGCCAATCTTTTATTTTAAAAAAATCAACTTTTAATATTAAGGCTAAAACCCTATTTTGGTCCCTTATAATAATTGTTTGTTTCAATTTAGTCTCACTTTTATTTTTGGTTTTAATTTGATCTCAAATAAATTAATTGGTTTCAATTTGGTCCCTAATAAAATAATTGCTTTCAATTTGGGACTTCCGTCCAAATTATTTAAATGGAGTTAACTTTTGTCCACGTGGATACCACGTAGATGCATACGTGGATACCACATGCACGCCAAATTTTGTGAAAACATCTAGAACCAGAACGGCCCGTTCTGAAACCAGAACGGGCCGTTTTGAATGCACTCTTGGTGTGTTAATTTTGCACCTGAAACGGGTCATTCCAAATGCAAAACTAACACAACACCAGTACATCAGAACGGGTCGTTCTAGGCTCGTTCCAAAACTAAGAATAGAATATTCTTTATTAATTTTATTAAAAAATATAATAATTTTAAAAAATATTTTTTTATGGTAAAAATTTTAAAATTACTTATTTTTACAAAATACAATTATCTTATAAATAGAGTAATAACTTTTTCTTTTTCTCTTTCTATCTGAAGAAATATTTAAGTATCACTTTATAATTTTTTACAACTTATTTAAAATTAGAGGAATAAAATGATAAAAATTAATAGGATAAACATAATAAAATAAAATATAAAAAAATATTAATATATTTATTATATTAGATATAACAATATAATTAAAATATAATTAATAATATATATTTTATAAAATTATTAATATTTTATATATAAAAAAAGAATGAAAAAAATTTTAGTGGGGGCAAGTGCCCCCACTATAATTAACTTAGATCTGTCCCTGCATATGGTTGTGTGGTAAAATGTTAGTCCTGTGTATCTTCTTCCTTTACTTCAGGTTCTACCTCTTCAAGAACAGGTTGTTGTTGTTGGGGTACATCGTCAATGACTTCAAGGAAAAATACCATGTCATTTCATCTTTTACTGTATAGTGTCAATTTGGTAGTAAGTGGTTCACTCCAGTTTGAAATGAAATAAAATCTGCTACCATTGTATTTAGTGATACATTGCATTGTCCTTAATAATACATTGTATAGCCTAACTATTTAACAATTGAAGTTATTAATTTCCATTGACAATATTACCAAATTCAGTGTTTGAAATACTTTGTGCCTTGGGTCTTTTTCCTTCCATGATTCACAACCATAAACTATAATCACTGATCGTTTATGTTTAGCAGTGTGGAACCAGAACGGCCCGTTCTGGTTGCACTTTTAGTGTGTTATATTTGCACCTAGAACAGGTCGTTCCGGATGCAAATTTAACACACCAAAAGTGCAACCAGAACGGCCCGTTCTGGTTTCAGAACGAGCCATTCTGGGTCCAAGTGTTTTAAAAAAAAATTGTCATCCACGTGGCATCCACCTATGCATCTACGTGGCATCCACGTGGCCATTAGTTAACTCTGTTTAAATAATTTGGACGGAAGTCTCAAATTGAAACCAATTAATTTATTTGGGACCAAATTGAAATCAATTAATTTATTTGGAACCAAATTGAAACCAAAAATAAAAGTGGGACTAAATTAAAACAAACAATTATTATAAAGGACCAAAATAGGTTTTTAGCCTAATATTAATAATTTAATATATAATTATATATTTTAAATTTATAGTCTTATTTATAATAATTACAAAAAAAAAATTCACTCTATATATATATATATACATATATATTCTCTAATCAATGAAGATTTAAATAAAATTAGATGCATTTTTTTGTGCTTTGCTCGAATCCAAATTAAAGTTTGTTTTTATAATCTACACAATAAAGTTTTATATTAAAGGTTAGCATAATTTAAAAGCAGAACTCGAAATCTATATCTATATTAGAAAAACAGTCCTAAAAATACTGAGTCAAAAGATGCTCCCTATTCGATATTTTTATCTCTTTTGAGTGTCCACATGAAAAAGCACCAGCCGCACTTTGGCAGAGCAATAAGCCAATAATAACGTATAGTACTCCAAAACTTCTTTTCTTTTTCTCCATAACACTCTCAAATTTTGAATTATTATCTTTTATGTTTTTTTTTTATAGTTTCCGTGATTGCAATGAGGGCCAACCGCGGAATAATTGAAAACTCAAATGAAATTTTATAAGTAATTTTAGCATTATTTTTAATTTAATTCGATTTAAAATTTTGTTTTGAGAATGTATGTTAATATTTAATGAAAATATTTATTATATATTATCATAGTAAAACTTTAATTTTAATTTAAAAAGTACTAAAAATACTTGAGAAATTATATATAAGTTTTTTCCTATATAATAATCACTAGAAAAATATTTCACGAATCCGATCGAGAAAAAGCCTCATATTAATTGCTCCAAATTCATAATTTGAGCTACGGTGTGGTCAATTTAATAAATAAACTCGTGAGTTAATCTCTTTTCAGTTTGATTTATGTTTAGATCATTTTTTATATCAACCACATCAAATTTAATTGATTCGGTTGATTACTCTAAACCAAACCATTCCACACACACAAATATATATATATATATATATATATATATATATATATATATATATATATATATATATATAAAACTTAACAATGATTTCTCGTAAAATTAATTGGTACATGAAGAACTTTGGTAATGAAGTACAATAAGCATTAAACGACAAATTCTTTGAAGTAAATTCCTAGTTTATTATTATTATTATTATTATAAATCAATGCAAATTTTAAACATGTTAAAATATTTTTATATAATTTAAAAAAAAATTGTCCAACCTGTCGGTTTGATTTTTATTATCTTGTAGTCTGATTTCTAATTTAGCAACTAGACTTTATGTTATGACCGAATCGATCTACAATTTAGGATTTTGGGTAAAACTATGAACTTCTTTTTGTGCAGATGCTCGTGCCATTCACACTCTTGACTGTAGACCAACTCATTAATTATTTGAAACAAAAATAAATATAAATAATAATAATAATGGTAATAATAAATAAATAAATAAATAAATATGATCCTAGTTCTTGTGGTATAAAACAATGGGTATCGAGTCAAAGTGTCAAAGGCACACGCATAATAATCTCAACTCGCACCTCAATCCACGACGATGACAACGGCCACTAACATTAAAATATACATTTTTTTTTGCTGAGAATTAATGAAATACTATTTCTATTTCTCTACCCTATTTTTCTGCCTTTTCCAGGATCACAAGTGGACCAATACCAACTCAACCCCAATATCACCTTCCAATTCTCCATGAATAAATACGACATCTACGATATTTTAATTAATTTCTTTATTTATAAAGTAAATAAAATCTCAAATATGTTTCATATTTATAAAAATTTAAATAAAAAAAAAAAAAAAAAGAAGAATGAAGTGCATTTATTTTCATCTGACACTTTTCTTTTGTAAGAGAATAAAAGAAACTATCGCATGAAAAGGTAACATTATTCTTCTGAATTACCGTCATTGCAACCATCAATCATTTTATCTTGTGGGTTCGGCAATGACACGTGTCGTCACGTTATCTCAAGGACGATGATGTCACTGAGCAGCCGCCATTGCGCAACCATAATTCGAAAGATGCTGGACCAGGATTTAAAGAAACGACAAAAGCGTCTCACATCTCGTTGATTTTAATAAAGTTGAAAAATAAAATATCAGTTCTATACATATATATAACTAGAAGAAGTAAATGTATGAAAATCTATTATTCAAAATTAATCACTAATAAAATTATTGTTTTTAAATATAAAAATTAATGAAAACATATTAAAAGACTTAGTTTTAAAAAATATGTCTAATCAGTAAAGTTTTAATAATTTTATAATGTTGACTTCGTGTCATGAGCAACGCAAATTAAAGATACATTCGTTATTATTAAGGTTAATGAATTTTATATGAACAAAACTAATAGATATTTCACACTATTAATAAAATTAAAAATAAAGTAGAAAGGTGGAAGTGTGAGCATAATATCCCAATTCTATTGGGCCCTTCTTTTTCTCTCCGAAGATGTGGCTAGCCATCACCACTTCCACATTGCTTCTCTCACTTTACGTGGACCCCACTTGGAAAATCTTGAACTCATCTCTTCACATTCATACCCCCTTGCCCTCTCAACCTAATCCTCTCCCACATGGCGACAAATTTCACGCAACCATAAAATGCCCTCCCTTCTCCCCACCCCAAAAATTTCAACCCTCTCTTTCCCTCTTGCATCCTTTCAAGTTTTTGGGTTTTCTTTTCTGTCTTCGTTTTCCTCCTCATCACATCACAACATTTAACTAGCTAGCCAATTAAACTAGGCCCATAATGGGAAGCCCAGAATCCAATTTGCCACCCGGTTTCAGGTTCCACCCAACCGATGAAGAGCTCATTCTTCACTACCTTAGTAAAAAGGTAGCATCCATTCCCTTGCCCGTTTCCATCATTGCTGAGGTTGATATCTACAAGTTGGATCCATGGGACTTGCCAGGTAATTTCTCTTTCTTCAACCTATGTCATAACAAAAATAATAATGTCATGCAAGATATCAATTGGGTGCATGTACTTTGTGGGTGTCCATATAATTTAATCATGATAAAATTAATACTATGTTAGTTAGGGAATTAGTGATGTGTAATTGTGTATCATTTATGTCCACTTGTTACTGTTTGATTTGGGTGCTTTACTTATGGTTTGTTTTGTTGTGGTTTTTTATGATCAGCTAAGGCCACGTTTGGGGAGAAAGAATGGTATTTTTTCAGTCCTAGAGACAGAAAGTACCCAAATGGTGCAAGGCCAAACAGGGCAGCTGCTTCAGGGTATTGGAAAGCCACTGGCACTGATAAAACCATACTGACATCATTGCATGGAGGTGGAACAACCCAAGACAACATTGGTGTTAAGAAGGCTTTGGTGTTCTACAAAGGTAGACCCCCAAAGGGTGTCAAGACCAATTGGATCATGCATGAATATCGCCTTGTAGACAACAACAGACCCATTAAGCTCAAAGACTCCTCCATGAGAGTAAGTCTCCCTAGTTCCAACTAATGACCAAGATTTTAAATTGTGGTCTGTGTTTCTTGATTTATAGAAAATTATGAACAAATGTAATTGATGTGGCTGTTAAGAGTCAAAAACTATTGATATCACAATTACATTTGTAGTCGCAGTAGAAATTATTATATGATCTAAGATCGTGAATTGAGTAAAAAATTTAATTTATAAAAAAGAATTAATTGTGTGTTACATAGAAATTGGTTATAAGATCATGTAACAATACAACTCATATACATTAGTTACTGTGCTATTGCAGTTGGATGACTGGGTGTTATGCCGGATTTACAAGAAATCCAAACATGCTCTAACATCAACAGAGGCAACAATAGGGGTAGGTGAGGTAGATCAAGCAGAAGAGAATCTATTCAAAGAGACCCTTTTGCCAATTTCAAAAACTCCTACAACTCCACCTCAGAACACATTAATATCTCAGAAATCTGTGTCCTTCTCCAACTTGTTAGATGCCATGGACTACTCTGTTCTGAGCAATTTCTTATCTGAGAATAATCATTCAAACCCACCAGGGGTTGGATCAAGTGCAGGCTTCAACACTGGGAATTTGGACCAACAATCCTCTCCAATCAATAGTTACATGTTTCAGAAGAACCCTTCAGCCCCCAACATGGAAATCATGAGGCCAAAGCGCCAAGTTTCAAGCATAGATGAGGACACGTTGTACCCATCAAAGAAATACTCTTGCAACTTCCCTAACATCAATGCCCAATATGAGAACCCACAATGGAACCACCTCATGAAGCAGTCCATGTTGAATCAGCGCTTACTCCTTGGTCCCCATCTTCAATTTCAGTGATAATTTCCAAATTACCAAAAGATTAAGTCAGAAAAAGGAAGAAGAAATAAAAGTTTGAAATAGAAAAATTATAGATAAGAAAAGTAATCAGAAGCTGAACCTATTAAAGAACCCTACCAATTTGATCATTTAGATAAGGATTAGTACATAGGAATTATAGCGGTTTCTTTTTTCTCTTTAATCAATTTGTGCTAAGAAATGAAGAATAGAAGGTTAGGTTGGAAGGAGGAACTATTTGGTAGCTAAGAAGTAAAAGTAAAATTAAAAAAAAAAAATTTAAAAAAAAGAAGATTCCAGCATTCAAGGGTCAAGAAACTGTTGAAACAAAATATCCAAGTTTCTATGACAACTCAGAAACATTTATTGCACAAAATGTGAACTTGTACGTGTTGGGGTTTGGAGGTTAGCTTTTTATAATATACTTTGTAGATAAGGTATTGTACGTGATGATTGTGTTGATATTTTTCATTCTTTTCGGGAAAGTCTAGCTAGCTAAGAATTTTCTTCAGGGATTGGAAAGCAACCATTTGTTATTTCAGTATGATCAATAGTGCAGCTTTATCTTTATCATTCTGGCGTTGCTATTCACATGTTTTTAACCAAATACATGCATTATTGGAGTCACGTTGATCCTCGACCAATAAATTAAGAAACCCATCATTTTAAATAATAATAATAATAAATTACATCAATATGTTATATGGTGAAAAATGAATACGTTTCGTCTTTATTTTCCATCTAATTCTTTTTCCACACCTTCGTTTTTTTCGATGAAAATATCTAGTTGCAGAAGTGGCTCCAAACTTTAGATGCCAAGTCCAACTTTTTTGGTTTCTTTTTAAAAAGTATACTACTACCCAGCCAAGTCCAACTTTGCCATACATATAATAATTGAGCTTGTGTGACTGCAGTTGGTTTAATTTTGTTTTCATAAGAATATGTAAATATTTATTGACTTGAGGTATTTTTCAAGAATTAATATTTCTTTTCCTTTGATCTTTGCAAATTACTACGTTTTTTTTAATATATATTTTGAAATATGTTAAGTTAATTCACTATGAAACGAAGGGAGTATCGAATATAGAAAAAACAAAAGAAAAATACATAATAAAAAAATTTAAAATAAATGTTTGAGTTGAAAATATGATAAAATTATAAGAAATTTGCATTCTATGATACGATTTCTATTATAGCAAATGTTTCTTCTCTACGAATAACAATAAAAGAAATAAAAGTGAGAAATGTAAAGGCCTAAAGATAAATTAATAGTACACGGTCCTAGATTTAAACCTTATCTTGTCATTTTTAATTTTGATGGATAAAATAATAATAATTTACCTCCTTTTGTGTTGAATATTATGAAGAAAAAAAATTGCATTTATTAATCTCAAATATAAATAATTTTTAACTAATTTTACTTTATTTAATACTATAATTTGTAAAATATTTCTTTATATTGTATTTTTAATGATAATTTTTATTTTTAATATCCAATTTTAAGAAAAAAATAGTTTAAAATGCTTTTTTTAAATAATGTTAAATAAATTTTTAATTTGTGCTAACTTAATTTTTATTTATATTCAAAACTTGTGGAAGTTTTTTTATTTTTATTTTAATAATATCTAAAATAAAAAACCATAAAGTTGTAAAAGTTATTTCTTCCATTCTACAATATAATGACCGTAGTTTAAGATTTTTATACACAAATTAAGAACAATAATATATATATATATATATATATATATATATATATATATATATATATATATATATTACTTTTGATATAATTTTATTAAAATAGTTTATCTTTTCAATATATGTATTATTTTTAATTGTAATAGTTGAATAATTTATAAATATATGAATTAAAAAAAATAATTTTTATATTAAAAGTGATAATATTATTCATTTTAATTATTTCAAATGTTAAATTTGTATTGATTGTGGAATGCAGAGATTAGAAAGAGATTCTGAAAGTCAATTCTAATAATCAATTATTTTCATAAACTGATAATTTACGCATAGAAAGTAGTGGACAGTTAAGTATTGCAATTTAGGCAGCACATTGGGAAATTGTTTATTTTATCTAAAATAACACCATGCGCGTTGGATTGAATTTAACGCAGCCTCTATCCAAACAATAATATATAAATTTCTCCATTTGTCTTTCTGTGATATAATTAAGGTTCCATGCTCTATCGCGTTTATTTCTAACTTCTTCCCACGTGTTCTTTATTAATTAATATAATATTTTATTAATAGAAATTAAATGATGTAAATATAGATTAATTTTTAATTGTTAATTTTAAAATACTATATATGAAAGAGAAAAAAAAAAAGAAAAAAAAACTAATCTTCGATTATTCATGATCGTTGTTGAGCGTGAAATTTGACTTGTGAGTTCCGAGGTTTGCAACAACGAAACCAATAATACAATGCAATTTGTGTGCTCACGAGACAACACTTATTTTAATATGTTTTATCTCTTCAATCTCCTTTCTGGTTGGTCATACACAAAATGCATGCAAAATTTTATGTATAAATTAAGAAGCCTCCTAAGTCTAAATTCTTTACTGCAAGGAGGATATTAAAACAAAAGGGTAAAAAGTAATCTCCCAAAAATGGAAAACATAAAATAAAGATGAAAATTATAAAATATGGATTAGTGGGATCAACATAATGTAAACTCGTAATAGTTTTAACATGACTTTGCCCATTCCAAATTAACCTTTGTAATCTCCAATTAATTTATTCTACTTCTAAAGCTATTTTTCGTACTAGCACACCTTTTTTTTTTTTTTTAATCAGAAGACTAGCTTAAAATATCCATCAATTTAATTACCTGTGAGATAATTACTTGTTTGATTATTTATAATGGAGTTTCTCTTCTAACAATATTTTTTCATTTATAATAGTAAATTTCAAAATTTTAATTAAGACGATCGAGTTCATTAACACTCAAATTTTTCTGACACTAATAATATTGTATTGAAATACAAAATTTTATATATGTTTAATATTTTGTGTTGTAATTTAAGTATAGTAAATATCTTTATTTGTTAATAATCATAATTAAAGGAGATAAAAAAATTATAAATAATCAAATAAAACCCTTGTCAATAAATAAAAATTAACACCCAAAATATTGTCTGGATGCTAACATACATTTCGGGACCGCATTATCAGTTGCAAAAATAATTTTATATTTTAATATTTATTTTGAATTATTCCTTAGCAACCAAATGTGCGATTAAAATATTTGGTCGCTATTTGGTCCTCCTTCCTAGGTGAGAAAAAAATGGCGACGGAAACTCTTATCATATGCGTAATTCGTTAGTGACCAATTAATGTTAATTAAATACATTGGTTGCTTATTATGACCAAATGTTTATCCGATGATTAAATTTTTTTAATGACTAGATTTATTGCAACCATTATGGTTGAGTACCAAATTGGTTGCAAATTTATTAACAACCAAATTTCAATTTTATAATGACCTAGTGTTTTGGTTTCTAAATTTATTTTTTCTTGTTCCAATGAGATATATAGTATGTAATTGGTTTTAGACCACCGATATCAGAGAGTTGAAAGTATCTTAGACAAACCTGAACAAGCATGTTAATAAAATTTTGGATTCACCAAATTTTGTTGTCTACAAGTAAGTTGAAGACTAGAATTTCATATACATGATGATATAGACTTATCACTAGTAAATTCATGTCACTTAGAATAAAACATAAATATATCGTAATAATGAATGTTCAGCTTGTTCATATTTTATAATTCATAAAGGTGGGATAATTTTTATAGACAGTTGGAGGGTATAATTGTAGGTGGGCCTGTTTTTATTGAGTTAGATGATGATATCACAAAATTATGACATGTGTTTGGATCATCTAAGTGTGCATGAGATGACAAAACTTTATAAGGGGATCTCTTAAAGGGAATTTGGATTTGCAAGTTAGATTTTTGCGAGTATTGTATACTTGAAAAATAGTCTAGAATTCATTTCAAAGTTGTGAAATACATAGTCAATGGGATTTTAAATTATATGCAAACTAATATATAGGAGCCTACTCAAGAATCGTCCTTAGTTGGTTTTAAATATTTTATTACTTTTATTGATGATTTTTCTTGCAAAGTCTAGGTGTATTTCCTTAAGACTAAGTTGGAGAACTAGACGAACATAAAAATCAAATATCTAAGATCTGACAATGGTATAACGTACACAAATTCATGATTTCAAAATTTCTATGAGAAACAAGACATTTAGAGACATTTTTTAGTGCATAAAATATCAAAACATAATGGTGTTACAAAGATGATAAATCATGGTCATTTATTTGAAGGGAGAATTGTTGGAGATACAAACAAAAGTCTCACGTTGTTGGAATAAGAAAATGAACATGAGTTTATAAACACGCAAATGTTTATATTAGTATGATATTGTCAACTAACAAGTGTCATATTTGCTTTAATATTGGGGTATGAATTGAAGCACTCATCTTACTTTCCTTTGACTTGAGTCCTTAATTTGATCCAATTTTAACTTAATTTATTAAAAAAATTAACTTTAGTTTATAACTTATGCTTTGAGAAAGTTTACAAGTCTTTTGATGTTGATTTGTAGATGAGAAGGAAGAAGGTTAGAAACATTGAAAGAAACAAGTGAAAAGTTTTGTGAAACATCAAGAGAAAAAAATATTTATTTTGTTAAGTCTTGATGCTAAGCATGAAATCTCATACTTTGTGTCAACCTTCTAAAGAGTTTTATTTTTTTTTTATTAGTTTTGTCACGCTAAGTGTGAATTTTCACGCTCAAGGTTACAATTTCAAAAGTCATTTTTTGTTCTTCACGTTAAGCATGGAAATTCCATGCTTGGTGCTAGAATGCTTACCTGTCATTTATGAGAAAAGACAAAAAAGTTTATGACTTAAAATCGATGATATTCAAATATACATTGATTGAAACAATCCTTGGTATGTGTATGGCAACTAAAAGAGATTTCATGACTTCAAGATCAAACTTCTTCATTTTTTTCGTCATTTTTACTGTGTTTCATGCCTATGTGTAGTTATGTTCACCCTTGTAGGAATTTGACGTAACCTAACATGTTTTTATGTTCACATTCTAAGTTATTAGTCCTAATTATTATTCAACATTATTACTATATTCTTTGTTTAATGATTGTTATGGTTTGATCTCCCTTAACTTGATTTTATAGGTTTAAAGTGATTGAAAAATAATTGTGACTTTTGAACTATAGTGGAGTAGCTAATGGTGTTTATCTCTAAGAATGTAATAAATGTTATTAATCATTTATAGACTTTTGTTATTGGTTAAGTTATGCAAGGATTTGATAATTTAGTTAAGAAGCTTAGATTCTAACTTATAAGGAATTAATTAAGGTTTGCATATATTTGTGAGTTGAATAATAATTTCTAAATTTATAGTTGGATTAAAGTTTGTTTATAAGTATGAGATAAAAGTTTGGTGAGGTTAAACTCTAACAATTTATTTATTTTTACAACCAATTGAAATTTTAATTCCCAATAGTTTATTTATATATGTAATCAATCAAAAAATTTATTCTCAATAATTTTGTTAGCATAATTAGTGATTTTTGTCAAGTGTTGTGTAAGTTCTTTGGGAAAGAATACTCACACATGCCAAAGAGATAACAAGTGGAGTTTAAACCCTAATGGATTTATTTTTGGTCATTATTCAGAAGGCTTCATACCAATGAAAACATTCATGTATTTATATACTTGTGTTCCTCCCTTTGTTTTAACCGTGTGAAACTTTGTACCTTTAACAATTTTCCTTCAAACAAAGGACCATAATTTAATCTTCCCCTTCAGTGAAAACCAACTTTTTAGTCTACAAATATTCAATAGTGGCCCATAAAAACATTATCATGGTCTAGGTACTTACATTGTTACTTCACCGTTAACTCACAATAACGGAATATGTCGTCTAACCTCCACATTATTAAGACTTTTTTTTTTCATACATGATCCTACCATCAAAAAGACTTTTGATATAAGAGATCCTATATTTAAATCCATTTTCAATTAACTATATTTTTTACCATTCTCACTTATTTTCATTCATATATTTCTCTCTTTTTAATTATTTTCTTTTACGGTATTTTTCACTTATTTCTTCCCGTCAAAAACACAATTAGTTTCAATGAATTTCATGTTATTTTTTTGTGTAGATTGGGCCTCTAAAAAATAATCCAAGCCCACATTAACAGTATACTGAATTATTTAAAGGCAGATGATAAAGACACCTCCATTCTCGTATAGACACACCTCCTTTTTAAAAAAATATATATATAATGTCTAAATTATCCTAAAAAAAAAAATGAAACTCCTAAATTTACACCTCCTTCCCCGCATCCCCCTTCTTCTTTCTTCTTAAAGCCTATTTCCGTTCAATGTCATTAAATAACTTTAAAGATAATAAGGGGTTCTCCGGCGCCGCCTCGTCCCGGGATGCCCGCTCCGCCACCGCCTCGCCCCGGCATGCCACCACCACCTGGAGGTGGTGTTCCGGTGTATGGTCCTCCTCGACCTGGGATGCCTCGTCCAAGCCCAGCCCAGCCTTGCCGGCCCCGTCTGCGGCGTCGGTGGCCCCGCTCCCGGCATGGTGCAGCCTCAGATCTCGCGCCCATAGAGCCACTTTAGTGAAATCTTTTCTTGTTACTTTAGCAATATTGTTTCTCATTCTGTCCCTCTTCATACTTGCAGCTTCAACATCGTCCTCCAATGAGGCCAAAGCAAAGAATAATAATATTAGCCGCCAATTCAAAGAAGCCCCCGAATTCTACAACTCCCCGAAGTGTGCCTGGATGAGCGAGAGTTTGATATGTTCGGAGGAGGCAGTACAGGTGGCAATGACTCTGGACACGACATACATCCGAGGATCGATGGCGGCGATCCTTTCGGTCCTCCAACACTCGTCATGCCCGCAAAACATATTCTTCCACTTCGTGTGAGCAGAAAGAGGCTTTAGCAAGAAGGAAGAAGGGGGGTGTGGGGGTGCGGGGAAGGAGGGTGCGGGGAAGAGGGTATGGAGAAGGAGGTGTAAATTTAGGAGTTTCATTTTTTTAAGGGTAATTTAGACATTTTATATATATTTTTTTAAAAAGGAGGTGTGTCTATACGAGAGTGGAGGTGTGTTTATCATCTGCCTTATTTAAACTGTCGAAGATAGTAATATCAGACCTTTTAAACTTGGGTCATGGTGGGATTACGGGTCGGTGATAGTTTTATAAAGCCCGAAACATTATGACAACGTAAACATGTAAACATTTGTACACCATGAACATTTATTCTTCATATGTATATATCATCAACTTTATAAACTTCTCGGTAAATATTTATATAAAAAAAATCAATTTATATTAAGCTAAAATTGGCTAATGCACCTCAAATTTTTTTAAAAATTAAATAAAAAAGTACTATAAAAATTAAAGTATATGTGTTGAATTTAACTTAATTTTTTAAATTTATATTACCTTATTAATTTTTACTAAAATTATCCAAGTCTTGTATTTGTGGTCTACAAATATTAAGTATTTTCTAATTTTAAAACATTAAACATTTTCTATTTTTAGTATTTTAGTTTTTATTTAATATTTTATTTTTATTTCCTCATAGCATTAAATACATTTACCAACTTTTTCGGTATTAAAAAATCTTATGTGTATCGATATAGATTTCATTTGTCCCAGATTTTTTCTTTTTGGAAAAAATAAATCATTTACGTGTTTAAACATTTTAAAATAATCAAAGTACGTAGAAAATAATATAAAATTTAATTAGAATTGAAAGTTATTTTTAGACAAAATTGCATTTTTGATCATTCTAATTTCAAAAGAAAAAATATTGATTATCCTATTAAGTTGACATTTATTAACCGTTAGGTATTAATTTTACTCACACTTAAGTGATGTGATATTTAATATAGGACTTAGGATTTAGTGATATTTAGTATCATGTCACTTAAGTAATGACAGATTACTAGGTAATGTAAAGTTTTAATGATTAACGAATATTAAATTAACAGTAAAATCAAAATTTCATATTTTTAAAAATAGGAGATTAAATATCTCTATTTTAAAAATAAGAGGACTAAAATTACAAGTTGATAAAAATATAATTTAACCTTTTTTATAATAATTTTATAAAGTTAGATAACTTTTCTAAAAAATAATATTCATAATTAAAAATAAACAAATTATTTTCTACTTCCTAATCTCTAATAATTAATCCTAAATGAATCTATGTCAAAATTATTAAAACAAAGTAGTCTTTATTAACCTTAAAAGAACGCTAAAATATTATTTTAGTGATGAAATTTAACTTATTTTATTTTTTTAAGTCTTTATAATTTCAAATAAATATTTTTAGTTTCTATAATTATCTTTTTCAATCATTTTTAATCGTTAAAATTTAATATAGATCGTGTTAATCCTTATACTTGCATTTTTTTTTATCATTTTAGTCTTTATTGTTAATACTTTTTATAACGTTGTCTATTTTATGATATAATGATAATGGTATTAATTCAACTATATGTATTTGATGTTTTGATGGAATTACTCTAAATTAAGTCTCTCAACATTTTATACTTCTTTTGTACTCTTACCTATGACGTCCATTTTTTAGACACTTTTTTTCTATTTTTTTATTTTCACACAATTGAAGACCTCTCTACCTACTTGGTGGCTATACCTCCTAAAGAAAATCACTTGATGTTAGAGGCAAAAATTATGTCCTTTGGTAGATTTCTATTAGCCCTCAATTCGACAAATCATAGGTCAAACTAAACTAAGCATTAATGTGGCTAAGGGTTTTAAAGTGGGCAGTTGCATGATATGTGGCTTCAATTACCAACAAAAGTGGATCGTGGTACTTGATTTGAGGATCTTCAACATATCATTGACTTTTTATGTGCTAGTCATAATCATAGAGAAGTCATCTCCTCTCTAGGGTCTGTATTGGGAGTTGAGATGTCTTTGGTGAAGTGGTATAGAACCTATCTGGTACATGTGTCGTAGGGTGCTAATACTTTCCCTACACATAGTCAACTCCTGAACCTAAATTTTGTTTTCATAGATCATTCTCATTTTAAAATGTGTTTTCCAATATTTTTCAAATAAAAATATTGGTTGCAACTCTACTTATTTTCAAAATGTATTGTTTTGAGTTTTTGTTGTCCTATAGTGACTTGGTTGCTACAAATACAATTACCAACTTTCTTGGTATTAAAAAAAGTTGTATATCTATCAATTTAGATTTCACTTGTCTAGATTTTTTTCTTTTCTTTTTAAAATCATATGTTTAAACATTTTAAAATAAGTTAGGTTGGTTGGCACAAATGGTTAAGGATCTAGTTCAAGTTTGCATCTCCCATGGCATAGATTAGACACTCCCAAGACCATTAAAATCCTACTTAATGAGCATACCTCCTCAAGGAAGATCTTTTGCACTAGAGGCAAAACTAAGTCCTCTGATGGGACTTTGTGTTAGTCCTAGTTCGACAAGTAAAGTTTTAGGTTAAGCTGAACACTTACTATAACTCTGATTATGCACAAAAGTGAATAATAGTGTTTGATTTGTGGATTGACTCTTTGGCAATAGTCACGAGGGTGTTACATCATTTTTACCCCAAATAATTAAAAGTTGAAAATAATATAAAATTTAATTTAAATTGAAAGTTATTTTAATAATTCTATAAAATTCGTTAACTTTTGTAAAAATAATATTCAGAATTACAAATAAGCTAAGTTGGTTGGCACAAATGGTTAGAAATCTAATTCAAGTTTGCATCTCCTATGACATAGATTAGACACTCCCAAGACCATAAAATCCTACTTGATGAGCATAGCTCCTCAAGGAAGACCTCTCGTGCTAGAGACAAAAATTAAGTCTTCTAATGAGACTTTGTGTTGGTCCTAGTTTAACAAGTAAAGTTTTATATCAAACCAAACACTTAGTGTAACTTTGACAATAATTATGAGGGTGTCATTTCCTTTTTACCCCAAAATAATTAAAAGTTTAAAATAATATAAAATTTAATTAGAATTGAAAGTTATTTTAATAATTTTATAAAATCCGTTAACTTTTTCTAAAAGTAATATTCATAATTACAAATAAACATAATTTGTTTACTACTTTTTAAATCTCTAATAAGTATCTTTAAGAAAATTTAATCAAAATTATTAATTTTTTTATTACATTTGCGTATAAAAGATAATCCGTATATCCGTATTTAAAAAATAATCAATAATAAAAATATATAATAATAAATAATTATTTAAAATATAAATTATTATGGAGTAAAATTTATAAATTTTTTTATAATTATAAAAAATGAAACTAAACAAAAAATATATATACACCAAAACTAATTTTTTTATTATAAATATAAATTTATAATATATATAAAAGCACGGGTGTATATATTTTTTTTGATAATTTTATTTTTAAATGATAAAAAATATTAATAAAAAAAATTAAAATCTGATAAATATTAAATATTTTTATTAAATAAAATATAAAATGAAAAAAGTGTTCCTATTTCTCATTCTCCAAAAACAAAGAAAAAAATCAAAGTAGTACTTATTCCCTAGTTTAACATTGCCACGTTAGTCTTATTTGATTGTGATGACGACGCAATTAGTGGAGAGTGGAGAGTGTGAGGAAAGAAAAGCGCTCCAAAGAAGGGAAGCCCCGCCACGTGTGAATGGAAGCGAAAAAGCCATTGATTTTCCTTTTTTTTTATATTTTCAATTTCAGATTGAGGGCTAGTACTAGTAGTTGCGTAGACTTGTATTGTAGGCCCACCTTCTCTTATTTATTTCAACATCGATCATAAAATCCAAAGTAAACTCTAGCTTAACCACTAAGCACACTTCCCAATCCACCATGTCGTTTCCCTTCAACCACCACCACCACAGCCACCACCACCGCCGCGACGACGACGACGAACGACCCTCCGTTTACCCTCCCCCGGGAAACTCCTTCATCGACCCTCCTCAGCCTCAGCCACCCTTCTTCGGCGCCCCCCCGCCGGAGACTCACGTGTTCCATACCTCTCACGTGTCGTCGGACTTCAATTACTCCGCTCCCCCTCCTCCGGGGCCTCCTCCGCCTCACCATCACGAACCCGATCACTCCTTCGGCCACGGTTACGCCCCTGCTCCCGCTGCACCTGATTACTCCCCCTACGGCACCTCCGTGCGCCACGTGTCCCACGAGAGCCACCACCACACCCCCCATTTCCCTGTCTCTTCTCACAACGCTCCCGCCGCCACCGTTCACCACGTCAGCCACGAGGTGAACACCGCCGTCTCCGCCAAACCCACCGTCAGGGTTTTCACCAAAGCAGCGCCCAATTTCTCTCTCACCATTCGTCGTGGCGAAGTCATCCTCGCTCCCTCCGATCCCACCAACCACTACCAGGTAACATCATCTCATGTCATATCATGTCATTTTTTTTTTATTTCTTTGTAATGATTTTATTTATGTCCGAGATCTCGCTTAACTTTGAAATAGATATGGCTATTAGATATGTAATCCCTTAAAATATGTGAGGTTGAGTTAAACTTGGACTATATTCTTAAGAATTTATTTTATTTAATTTATTGAATGCAGCATTGGTATAAGGATGAGAAGTACAGCACGAGGGTGAAGGATGAAGAGGGCTGCCCTGCTTTCTCTTTGATCAACAAGGCAACTGGTGAGGCCTTGAAGCACTCCATCGGAGCCACTCGTCCTGTAAGATCGCTTTCTCCACTTTTACTTATTGATTGCAAAATGCTAAGTGATTCTCTTTTATATATATATATATATATATATATGATCGTGCTTGCTATGCTGGTTTTTCAATTAGGATTCTGGGATGAGAATTTTTGTTCCTCAGAATTGTGTGTTGTTTGAATGATCCTAATGGGTGATCAACAATATTGCCGTGTTACGTTTTAGTGTTCGTGATTCAACTTTGTGTATGGGGTGGCATTGGAAGGACGTGTTTGGATATTTCCCAGTTCCCATTTGAATTGGAATGTAATAATCCCCAAGGTCGGCCTAGTGATGAAGTCCTAAGTTCGAATGCTGTTGCCTTTTTATTGTAATTTTTACTTATAGAAAAAGTTGATTTGGAATGTCTTGGATTAGTGCACACGCGCACAGTTGGATGAAGATCAGGCGGTTTATATTTCAAATGCAAATTTTAAGTTTGACTTACGAGATAAAAGATGATCTGTCTGATTTTCATCTAGCGGGTTACAATTAGCTGAATGCTTGAATGTGTTAAATTACTGACTAGGTGATGTCTGTTGCAGCAAGTGGATGCCAATCTGTAATATTGATGTTCTGTTCATAAGCATGATGGCTTTGCTATCTTTTCTGTTCCAAATAAAATAAAGAAAAATGGCTAATGTGCACCCCAAGAATGGAGTGTATTGGGAAAGGTAGAGACGGATAGAAAGAAAAATAAGTGATGGATGTGTTCAATGATGTAATGCGAAATAAGAAGTGATAGAAAGAAATATGGTGTAAAATTGAGATGGAAGAGAAAGTGGGTATATGATGATGATAATAATATCTCTAAAATCAAATGATGCATGAGGGCCCATATCAATAGTTTTATAATGACTTGCTTTATGCTTTTTAGATAAAGTTGCCTTTGTTGTGTTGTTTTGATCTGCAAATTATCAAGCTTTTTGTTGCATTGGGATACCGGTAGCCTCTTGGGATAACCTTTTATTGGTTTATCTTCTCCTTTCCACCGTCATGGTTGACGTGAATAAAAAAAATGGGTTCAAACTTAAAAGTCAATAATAATGAAAGTGTAATCAAGAGCAACGGTAAAATGATCTTGGGATCATTTTTTTTATTAATTTACTTTCTTTGGCAAGTCATCTCAAGTATTATTATTATTGTTAGTGCTTTCTTTGGCATGTGGCATGTGGCATGTCAGGACCTTGGATTGAGGTCAACATCAACATGATCCCTGACCTTTAAGCTATTATATAACAAAAACAATGTGTGAATATATCTTTCTTTGTTTGTCAATTTGATCTTTCAATAATGTGCTATGCATATTACTATAGATTCTGGAATTTTATGGTTGAGTTCACATGTCATTACTTTTTTGCTTGTCGTTCTTCCCATAATTTGCTTCATTGATGGAAACTTGATAATGGGAAGTGTTTGCTAGAAGGGGAAATATCCTTTTGGTTGGGACAAAAATACAATTTTATATAACATTGTCTTGTCTTTGGTAATTTGTTATTTACATGAGAATTTTTTTATGATATCGATGTAGGTTCGGCTGATACCTTACAAATCAGATTATCTTGATGAGTCTATTCTGTGGACTGAGAGCCGGGACTTGGGTGATGGGCACAGAACTATAAGAATGGTCAATAATATTCGTCTTAATGTGGATGCTTTTCATGGTGACAAGAATTCTGGAGGTGTGCATGATGGCACTTCAATAGTCCTCTGGGAGTGGAACAAAGGTGATAACCAGCTGTGGAAGATCGTACCCTATTGTAAGTTTTCTATCCATAGCATAAATTAGATTCTTAGCAAATGTCTATCATGTTTATTCGTTTTCAAGATGCCATATAAAGGCCTAATAATTCAAAAACATTATTATCCAACAATAAAGAAGTTTGTATCTAAAGGGATAATAATTCAAGACTAATATTTGTCTGAAGAGTCTATCCTATGATGTTATAAATGTGTCTATGGTTTGACGTCTTTGATCCATGTTATATCGAATAATAAATAGTTGACATACTTTTTAGATGACAACGTGCCTGAAAATTTGACAAAATCATTTCTTCCCATTTCTTTTTTTCTTTTCCCAAATAATGAAATATTGTTACTGAATCTTCATACATCTGAACGATTATGCTAAATGCAGGAGTACAAGTGGCTTAGAAGATGCATCAAGTTGAGAGGACTGTTGGCACTTCTATTTGAGTGGTTTGGATTGTGCTCGTATGTTTTTACATACGGGTGTTGTCTAGAGTGTGAATGGTGTGTAGTGCATTTACTGATACCCAGGCAACCAGCATTTTTCAATAGAATAAGTGTTTATCTATTACATAACATACAAGTGACACTTGTTATTGTGCTGATTTCCGTATATTATTGGTATGCAGTTTATGTGCCTCTTTATATCATAATGTGATTCAGTGTGAACAATTACTGCTGCCTGTTCATACATCTTTCACTGATGCCTGTTTGTTACCGTTTATGTGCATCTTTCAGTTTTCGATAAGGTATTTTTAGGATTTTTATTTTCATCAACTCATGTGAAATATATAACTCTTTATTTATAATTTTAATTAATTTTTTTTATACATTATTACTTTAATTTAATTTAAATTTTAAGTTTGTTATATTATATTAAATTGAAAATATATTTTCTTTCATAAACTGTACTGTAGTAATTTTTAATCTTAGCCAATTTGAATATGATTTTGATTTTTAAATTTTGAATTTTAAGACATTAATGTGTTTTTAATTTGAATAAGTTGTTTTCAATTTTAAAATTTATTTTTTTTATCTATTTTTGTCTAATAAAATAAAATATTTATTATTTAAAATATAAACTTTTAAACCTAACTGAAAATACATTAGTTTATAGTTTCTTTTCAAACCATAAATGATGTAATTGAGTGGTTGAATTCATATTTGCGGATAATGTTGAAAATATTTGAGATTGTAAACCATTTGTACAAGGTTAAACTAAAAAGAAAGTATTCAACTCATTATTTTATAATCTATTTTGATGTGTACTACTGAGAATACCTGGTGACAAGAAAAAAGTTAACTGTCTGGCTTATATAGTTTAGACACATGCGAAGTTTGTGACGTTGTGCTAAATTTGATATTTTATGCTGTCTTTTGTTAATATGAGAGAATCAAATTCAGTGTTAAAAGAGTTTAAATAACTCACTTAGGGTGTATTTGAATACTCATCTACATACATTTCCATGCACTCAAACGGAAAAGCACGAGTGTGAGTGGATTGAGTTGAATGTACATTTGACTTTTTCAAATGATAAAACAAACATGCACTTACCTGCTCATTTAATTGAACTAAATTCCTAGATTATATGCCGTATTAAAGTTGTAATTATTCATTAGCATTCCCTCCAAATTTCTTATTTAGACTCACTTGATTATATACATGTGCAATGATGTTAATTTTAGGCTTAATTGTGTTTTTAATCTTTCAAGTACTGCAATTGTGTAATTTTGGTCCCCAAAGTTTTAATCGGATAATTTTAATCCTTGAGGATTGTAATTGTGCAATTTTGGTCCTTCAATTTTTAATTGAACAATTTCAGTTCCTCAAATATTACAATTGTGTTATTTTAGTCTCTTCCATTAAAAATTTAATAATTTTAATATATATATATATATATATATATATATATACATACAATAATTTAAAATTATACAATTATTTGTCTATTCAAGTTAATGTATATTATAATTTTCGTTAATGTATCAAATGATATATATTTATTACTATTAAATAAATAAAATCTATATATTATTATTTTTATAATAATACTGATAAATTAATATCAATAATATTATTATTATATTTATAAATAAACTAATAACTTGATAAATATTTATATATTAATATATTTTTACAAAAATACAAGTATATTAATTAAAAATATACACATCTTATCTAATATATTTATATTTTTGCAAAAGTATATTAATATGTACTAAGTTATATTTATCAAATTATTAGTTTATCTATAAATATACTAAAATTATTATTGATATTAATTTATCAATAATATTAAAACATTAATAATATATAAATTTTATTTATTTAGTAATAATAAATATATATCATTTAAAATATTAATAAAAATTATAATATACGTTAACTTAAATAAATAAACAATTATATAATTTTAAAATATTATATATATATATATAAATTTTAAAATTATTAAATTTTTAATGAGAAAGAACAAAATTACACAATTATGATATTTGAAAGATTGAAATTGTTCAATTAAAAATTAAGAGACTAAAATCGCACTATTGCAATCTTTTAATGACTAAAATTCCTCAATTTAAATCTTGAGGATCAAAATTGCACAATTGCAATACTTGATGAATCAAAAATGCAATTAAGCCTTAATTTTACAATCTATATCGTTTTGGTAAAGCATGGTATGAAGGTTAGAGTTTAAACATCGTAAAAATATATGGTAACCCGTGCAAGCGTGTTATGAAAAAAAACATTAATTCGATTAGTATGCATAATCAAACTAATTTAGATATAATTTGGTTACATGAGGAAATCATATTAGTGACTAAGAAACATTGCAGAAACTATAATAGTGTGTTTGGATGAGAAATTTTACAAATTCAAGAAATTTTAAATTCTTGGTATTTGAATTACTTTGATTTCAATTTCTATCATTCTTAAAATATTTTGTTTGGATGAGTCAATTTAAATTTCTTAAATTTTAAATTGTTAGGTTGAATATGATAATTTTATTCCATCATAGTAAAATTGATTTTAAAAATATATTTATATGTTGAGATTTTTAAATTAAATTTTATAAAAATAAATATTAATCCATTTTTAAATATTTAATAATTTTAAAAATTAATATTAGATAATGTTTAACAATTTTAAAAATATTTTTGAATATCCAAAATAATTAAAAGAATGAAGAGATAAGATAAAATATATAAGTGAAATAAGAAAAACAAATATGAGGAATTTCAAATTCTCCTATTTTTGGGAAAATTTGAAATTCTACTATTTTAAGGAATTTGACAAATGCTTGAATTTCAAATTCTTTGTAAATTCATCATCCAAACAAAGCATTTCACCTCAAGGAATTTGAAATTCTTCAAATAAATGAATTACCCTATATAAATTCCTCATCCAAACACACCATAAAAGTAATTGATTTATTGTCTATAAGAGTTACTAACGTCCAAGACTTTTTTTGTATTTATTTAATATGAAAAATATAAAAAATAATAATAATAAATTTCAGTTATTTATCTATTAATAGATTCTTCACGGGTTTAAAAATCAAAATTTTTGACTTAATTCGTACTTAAACGAAGTTGGGTTGAGTTTGACTAAAATATTAAAAAGAAAAATCAAACCAAAATAATTAGATCAGTTCATGTGAATGAGTTACTTGTATCCGTAAACACTTCTACGTAGTAGAGAATGATCATCACCCGTAGCTTCTGTTTCCTCCTTCATGTAACTAGGAGAGTGATTTTTTCTTTTTTTTCCTTTATAGTGAGATTTTTTTTCCCCCTTTTGCACCATCTTTCTCATTTTTTTTTCAAGCACCTTCATCTCTTTTTCTTTTCTAACTTTTTAATTTCTTTGTTTGTTGGTGACACTCTTCATGTCTTTATCTCTTTCAAAAATATTAACAACACATTTTTTAGTACATTTTTTTAAATACTCTTTATTTAATTGGTTAAATTTTATTAAAAAATATATAATTTGGTGGGTGCATATTTTATTTATTGACTCTCTCTCTTCCTCCCCTAATTATGTAGTTTTCAATAAATTATAATCAATAAAGTGAATGTGTTGTTAAAATTTCTCTTTTAACTTTTTTCCTTCACTTTTCAACAAAACTTGTTAAGCATATGTAATCATATCCAACCAATTTGAAATACTCTATTTAAATTTGTTATCCTTATGTGAGTTCTGCTAATTGCACAACACTGTGTTGTAGGTTATTTTGAGTTACATCACGATTTGAGTTACTTAGGGTCATCTTGATTTTAATTGCTATTGGAAAAGAAATAATAAGGGAAAGAAACAAAATTGTGATTTTTTTTAAAAGATTTATTTGGTTTCAGAAAATATTTTCTATTTCCATTTTCAGAAAATAATTTTCATTTTTTATTTTGAAATTTAGAAAATGTTTTTGGTCTAACTATTTTCAATAAAATTTCATAAAATATCTTTATAGGAACTTTACAATCTCAGTAAAAAAAAACTTTACAATCAAAGTTTTAATGATAAATCTACTTCTATATATTAAATAAAAATGACTATATTATGCTATAGTATTTTTAATAATTTTTATAAATTTTTTATTTAATTTAATTTTTATTTATAACTTAATTTTTAATATTTTTAAAATATTATCAATAATTAAAAGTAATATCATGTTACAATATAAATTATTTATCATAAATTTAAAATATAATTTACATATTTTAAAAAAATTATTTATATAAAAATATTTTAGTATTCAAATATATTATTTATTTATATATATAATTTATTATAAGTTTTAATCAAATATAATAAATATATAGTATGTGCATTGTAAATGATAAAATACAAATTCATAATATATATGTTTAATAATACAAAAGTCATTGTATTATTTATCAACAATAAATAAATAAATCGATCCTTTATTAAGTAAAGTTAGATGCGTCGGGGAAAATTTTCCCATCTTAAAAGATCGCATAAAATAAGGGTAATTTAGTAATTTAAGTTGCATTAAATTAAAAAGTCTAAACCTATTAAAAAAAACCTAACCAAACACCTTTTAGAAATTGCACCTCCTTTAAAAACCTAAATTATTATAATTGCTTCTTTTCTCTCATGTTTTGTTTAGCTGGCCTTTCATTTTCTTTTGTTGAATCATCTGTTACATTTCTATTAAGATGACATTTCATTTTTTTTTATTTTTTCTCACCATTCTCTCCCAAGTTCCTTTCTAATAATCATTCATTCTCCCACATTGCGAAGAAAATTGGGGGAGGTAATTTTCTTTGTGAAGAATCTGTGTGGCAAGACAGTACTTAAACAGATGTATAATGATTTGACAGATAACTACACTTATTATAATATAGTCATTAAGTAGTAAAAAAATATAAACATTTTCTTGTAATACCTAGTTGTATAAATATTAAATCTAATATAATATGTATTTATATAATATTTATGGATTAAAAACACAAGTATATTATATCATTAATATTATTATACATAAAATAAAGGAAAATTTTGTAAACTTGATTACATATAGTTAGTTTATAATTATATTACATATTAAACTAAAAATATTTACAATAATTTACATAATTAAAACTAATTATTTCTTACACATCTATTACAATATTTATATATTAGGTTGATATAAGTTCACTATAGGATTAATGTGGTTCGTCGGAGGTAGGAAAAAGGTAACCACTGTCGGTCCATCAATAACTGTAGGAATTTACTGAGTAGGAAAAAATGTAAAAGTTGACAGTGTCACTCCTTGAAAAGTAACCGAATTAGCGACAGCATCAACACTCCAAGTGGTTCCCGAAAATACCGCGAATATGATAGAAGAGAAAGTCCCTGGAAGTGCTGGTAGGTGATGGAAACATGCCAAGGCTAAGGAGACCAAGGGGTGATACATTAAAGGAACCAAGAGGAATGAGATGATTTTGAAGACCTTGCATATGTTTGTAAATATAGTAGTTACGTACTTGTATAGGTTTATTTTGCCTTTGTATTTGTGAGACACTTTGTTTCCTTTTATAGATCAATGTATAGTGAATTTAGAGTAGGTTCTTTGGAGCCTTTTACTCCATTTGACCTTGTATTAAAGGTCATCCATTTTTACATTTTTCAGTAGTAGAAGTGAGGTGGTAAATAGCAAGGCATGAGGGTGTGAATAGCAATTGGGCCAGAATTGGGCCTAGGCAAAATTTTACATATTAGACTTGTTTTGCTCCATATTTTTCAAGGAATTGATTTAGCTAGGTCTCACCATCATTGGGTGAACCTAACTAAACCAAATCCAAAATCATTGAAACGGATTTAATGAGCAAACAAGCCCAAGGCCGCCTAGCCTTCGCCTTTGGTCGAATTGCTTCTTGAACCTTGGTGCCTTAGGAAGCTTGTGCTACAAGCTTCTAACTTAGCTTGCTTCCCAAGCAAGCTAAGATAGAAGCTTGCTCCACAAGCCTCCTAAACTAGAGTGGACGGTCAAGTAAAGCCAACCATGGTTAAGCTTAGCTTGCTCCACAAGCTACCTACTTCTATAAATTCCTAAACCTATCATTTGTACACACTTTTGGATTAATGAAATCAGAATTTTCTCAAATTCTCTCCTCCAAGAGTCCTCAAAATCGTGGAGAATCACCTTCTCCTTAAGAACTCCACAAAGGAATTCCTCATTTGTGCTTGGTTCCTCAAGTTTCTTATTCTTCAAGGAAGAAACTGAACCTCTCTTAAGTTGCTTCTTCAAGCTTTGAAGCTTGAGTTTGATGCTTCTGCCATTGTTGTCAAGGACCATAAGAGAAGAAAGGACATGGAAGGTGGAGCTTGAAGGAGAATACCAATCACTCTTCAAGTAGTTCTATTAGTAGGTCCATCTATTTTTTTTATAATTAATTAAATATTTAAACAAGAAACAAAAGGAGTGAGAACAAATATCTAATAAATATCAATAATTAAATAATATGCATAGAAATATTTATAACTAATACTAATAAATACATATTAATTCTTCTCGATATAAAAATTTGAATTATACTTGAAGTGACTAGTCAGGATAAATGAGCATTATAAAAATAATTAACTAAAGGTTATTTTACCTTAAATCCTTACTCATTTAAATCCCCAAGGTTAAACCTCCAACTACAAATTAATTCAAACTTCTATTCTTATGGCCATAGTATAATATTTTTTTTCTTTATAAAATGCATAATGATAAAATGAGTTTAAGATATTTTAACAAAACTATATTATAGTTACCACTAACATAAAATTTCTTGAACTAAATTACGTAAATGAAATGTATTAAGGAATATTAATTAAATAAATGACATTGATAAATATCATAAAATAATTGAACAACACAAATTAAAAATACCTTATTAATTATTAAGAATAAAAATTATTATAGATTAAACAAATAAATGAGGTTAGAGACACCTCACTAAATAAATACATACAAAATATAACATAATTAAATAAACATAGTAGCAAATAAAATTTTAAAAAAAATTAAATACCCCTCCCCCTTACCTTAATATTGCTTGTATATTTTTCTTTTTCTCTCTTTTTTTTTCTCTCTGTAACATTGTTAAAAAAAAAAAAAAAAAAAAAAAAAAGAGAAGAGGCTGATTCAGTAGCCCAGAACGGGCCGTTCCCAAACTGGAACGGGCCGTTCCAAGCTACTGAATTGAACTACATATTGTAGTTGAGAACGGGCCGTTCTGACAAGGAGAACGGACCGTTCTGGAGGGAGAACGGACTGTTCTGGAGGGAGAACGGGCCGTTCCGGAGGTAGAATGGGCCGTTCCGGATGAGTACCGGAACGGGCCGTTCTGATTTCAGAACCGGCCGTTCTGGGCGTTAATTTTGTGCGTGATTTGGGAGTTCGGAACGGGCCGTTCCGAACTCGGTACGGGCCGTTCTGGGCCAATCCGAAAGTCTATAAATAGGGGGTTGGGGGCCTTCAGGAGTTTTGGAGTTTTTAGAGAGAAGTTTTAGAGAGAAGGTCTCTGGGTCAGTGAGCTCCTTTCTCTCCCAAATTTCTCTGTTTGACTCCTTTTCTCCTCTAGATCACTAACTCCTTCTGACTTTTCTTGAAATTCAGATTAGAAAGCTTGTTTTGGGAGGACTGAAGTTCCGAGTTGAGCCTCGAGGGGAAATTCTACTTTTGTTCAGTCTTTGACTATCTGAGCCAATCTTCAGGTAAGGGAAGCTAGAATGTTTGTTATTTAAGTTGCATGTGAGTTTAGAAACTCAATTGATGCATGAAAGTTGAGGATCCATGGCTGGATCGGAGAATTCGCTAATTGTTCAAAGTCTTGGAAAAAAATGGGGTTTCTAGTGAATTTGATGCATCAGATGGGTGCATGTTGATTCTAGGTTTATTTAAGTTGTATGGAGCCTATGTATTGTGTTTTGTGTTTGCATGTGACTGGATTTGTTGGTTTGGATGAAAGTTTCTGAATTCTCTGACTGGGATTAGACTAGGCGCAGGTTGAGTGCGCCAGGCATGGAAGAGCTTAGGGCTCTCAGGTTGGGATTAGGCTGGGCGAGCTCAGGCTACGCCGAGCGTAAATATGTTAAAAGTTAAAATGTTAGATCATATATGTGTGATATATGATGCATGGTGCGGTGTGATTCATATGTATGCTTTGTGATGATACGTATGAATGTTTGAATATGAGTATGACTGTTGATCATAATGGTGGGTAGACCATATATGATGTATGATGCATTATTGCATGTGACGTCTTATGACATGTGTATGATTGTTGATCATGATGGTGGGCAGACCATTATGATGTATGATGCATTATTGCATGTGATGCCTTATGGCATGAGTCTAGCCTAGGACTTGTGTGACACCCTCTACCCCGCATATCATAAATCAATAAATTTAAATAATATAACTTTAATAATCAAACATGTTTAAAGAGTATCACATTTTTAACAAACATAATCAGCGGAAATTACAAAGAAATAAATCTCAAAGTTTTCAAAGTAATTTAAAATAACATTAACAACCTAATCTAATCTTATCTATACCCCGATGTCACATGTCCTATCAGAGCATAGCCCATAAAGAAGCCTAAGCTTCACCACCAACATCCTCAGCCTCATGCTGATAATCACCTGTATAACGGTTAAAGAAAAACAACACAAAGAAAAAGGGAGTGAGAAAACATCTCACTCGGCTCACAGTGTAGGAATATATATACTAGATAGCCAAACACAAACAAAACATATATAACATAGATTAACAATATCACATCTTACTCATTCAAGGCATATCCATTTGTCATATAATATCAAAAGACACATGTATGGACACGGACTACATTTTATCATGCATGTGGCGCCAGTCACTTATCACGTAGTATATTGCCGCTAGCAATACACAAAGAGTAGTCTAGGAGTACATGCCGGGACACAACCTCTGCGCACTCTCACTAGAAGGACATACTACCAGAGTCTCGTCGGGATAGCTAAGCCGCGCAAGATACATCCCATGCACACAATGGGCGAGACTGGGACTTCCAAACCGAGCCATCCCCAAGGACTGATCCCCACAGCTTTTACACTAGGGGGCCTTCTCTGGCGGCGTATTCCATATCGTACCCTTATCACTTTATGCAAATGATGCATGTCAAACAAGACTCTATGTATTCTCATATCACTTTATCACTTTCCATGGTCATTTCTCTTTATCACATTTCATATCTCATTGTCACATTATCACATTATCTATCTCATGGTCAATCATATCTCATGGTCATTTCACATCATATTTCATCATCACATCATATCATTAGAAACATCACATTCACATTATCATATCATATTCATAACTTTCACAATCATAATCTCAACAGAATTTCTATTCATACACACATATTAACCAAGCAATTAGAACATACAAACAATATAACATACAACAAACACAGGATTGGGGGCCAATCCCACTACCCAGCATACAATCCCACACCCAGAGCGAGATTTCTCACTCCCCCCCTTACCTGGATAACAGGCACTGAAACTAAAGAAGAGCTTCCTCCTCTAGGCTCCTTCTACTAGGGTAGAACCACCTCCTATGGATTCCTCTAGGTCTTCAAAGAGAAGAAGAGGAGAAGAAGAGAGTATAAGAGAAGAGAGAATGAGAATTGAGGGATGGTTTGCAATGGAGAAGTGAAGGCCTATTTATAGCCTCCATAACACATTAAAATAATGGAAAATAATGGAAAAATCTTAGACAAAACGAAATGGGATGAGTTGGTGTTGTTAGTGGGATGAGTTGGATGCCATATTCTTTTCCGCACCGATTTTTGACCACCGAATTTGACCTTCTATAAGGCCGAATTTGTGAATGGTTACTTCATGAAAGTTGTAGGGTTTTCTTGTATCTTTCCATAGCCACCAAGTTTGCATTATTTGAACAATCACAGCCCAATTTATTCCCTAAACACCGAGGCTTGCCAATCAGCCCAGCGAGAAACAATTGTATCAATCAAATTCCAATTTTTTACCTTCTATACGACCGAATTTGCAAATGGCTATTTCTTACAAAGTTGTACGTTTTTCTCTTATCTTTCCATTGACACCAATTTTGCATCATTTGGACCACCACAGCCCAAGTTATACCCCAAAAACCGATACTTGTCAGTCAGCCCAGCGAGAAATGGTTCTTAAAAAATTCACAACTATCTAATTAGGTCCAACAACACACATATCTTTCTAAGCATAAATGGAGTGTAAATTATCTACAATTGAAGTAAAATATAACCACCAATTTATGACCAAATACCACATAATAATAATAATAGTAATAATAACCATTTTGAAAACTAGGGTGTTACAATTCTCCCCTCCTTTAAGAAATTTCGTCCTCGAAATTTACCTGAAAACAGGAATGGATAATCTTCTCTCCCCTTGCTTTCTAGTTTCCATATAGCGCCTTCTTCAAAGTTTCCTCCCCAAATAGCCTTGACTAAAAGAATTTCCTTACCTCTTAGTTTCTTTACCCTCTTATCCTCAATCCTCAAAGGTATAGTCTCATAGGTGAGGTTATCCTTTAACTGAATGTTGTTGGATTCCACAATATGAGATGAATGTATTTTCTAGGTTGAGAAACATGAAAGACATCATGAAGATTTGATAGGGATGGAGGTAACGCAATTTGGAAAGCTACATCACCAATTCTCTTAAGGATCTGGTAGGGACCAATGAATCGTAGAGTAAGCTTGCGAGATTTAAGTGCTCTACCAATTCCAGTCCAAGGAGTTACTTTAAGGAATACATGATCTCCTTCTTTAAACTCAAGGTCTTTCCTTCTTTTATCATGGTAGCTCTTCTGCCTACTCTGTGATGCTCTCATTTTCTTTTGGATTGTCCTAACCTTTTCAGTAGTTTGTTGAACTATTTCAATTCCTAATATGGCACTCTCTCCAGATTCTGCCCAACACAAAGGTGTTCTACATCTCCTACCATACAAAGCCTCATAGGGTGCCATCCCAAAATCTAGAGGTGAACCTAGGATCTCTATCCGAAACTATACTAGTAGGAACCCCATGCAACCTTACAATCTCACCTATGTACAACTTGGTTAACCTTTCCAAAGGGTATCTAATGTTAATGGGAATAAAATGGGCAGACTTAGTTAATCTATCCACAATGACCCATATAATCATCCAAGTTCTTCCATGTCCTAGGTAATCCTACTACAAAATCCATCGAGATGCTATCTCATTTCCACACAGGCACATCTAAAGGTTGCAGTAAACCTGAAGGTTTCTGATGTTCTCCCTTAGCCTTCTAACATACTAAGCAAGCATACACAAATTCTTCTATCTTAGGCCACTGGAATATTTTCCTAAGGTCTTGGTACATCTTAGTGGCTCTTAAATGGATGCTAAGAGTACTCTTGTGTCCTCCCTTTAAGATCATCTTTCTAATTTCAAGATTACTAAGCACCCAAATTTATTCTTGCACCTCAAAACAACATCAATTCCAATTTTTTTTTTTTTTTATTATAAATTTTAATCATATTCCTACTAATCTTTTCCACTTGGTTCACTAGAAAAGATTCTAATCTCATCCATTAATTCACTAGTTATTTTCAACCATAGTCAATTCAATGTTCCTAAAGGTAGTCTCACACATCAATCATAAGTCCCTAAATTCTCCAATCAAATCCAATCCTTAAATATATTAGTGATCATCGTAATCAAGGCATCTGTCATAATATTGATATTACTTCTATGATCATCTGTAAAGATCAAGCACCTAAGCATGTTATACATATCAAATCACTAATTTTACTGCTCCATCTTCAACCAATTCAAACCCCTATCCATCACCTTATTCTATAGTCTCATATCTTGTTACCAATATGAATCAACTAATTGTATTTCTCCAATTTATCTCAATGATCCACTTGTTACTCGACTCACACCTAGTTTTTCACCACTAGGAGTAATCTCACAAGTCAGACTTAAATCCCTAAAAAGATCCTTCTTTCTAATCATAAGGAAAAATATAAAGGTTTCCTACTCAAAACATTGGTTACCACAATGGCTTTGGCCAAATAACCAGTAAGATCAAAATCTTATTCCTTAAAAATTTCTAACTATCTCTTTTGGTCAATAGATATTTAAAACTCTTATGATCGCTAAATACCTCAAGCTTAGAATCATATAGGTAATGTCTTCAAATCAAGGTCATGGGTAAGGTAATTCCTTCTCATAAATTCTCAATTTTCTAGAATCATAAGCTACTTATCTGTTCCTTCTTGCATCCACACTCTATCCAATCTTATCTTAGAAACATAACTATGTTCCACAAAAGACTTACTAAAATCTAGTAGTATTAACACTAGTCAATCTTGCCTTAAGAGTTGGAACTACTCTCATACTTACTATCCCACATAAAGACAATACTCCTCTTAGTGAATGTAGTTAAGGGCAAAGCTATCTTAGAAATTCCTTCAATAAATCTCCAATAATAATAAGCTAACATCATAAAACTCTTATCTTCACTAATTGGCTTAGATATCTCCCCACTTAAATACAACTTCTACCTGAGACATATCCATGTTTACCTTAATTGGAATTTACAAGAACTAGAAAACTTATCTTATACAATAAAAATAATAAATAAATCAATCAATCAATCAATAAATAAGATAAAATAAAATAGTAATACTTAACATACAACCGTCTAGAATATATCTCCACCTTCAACTACAATATGATCATATCACACCCTAAGATCAATCTCACTAACCACACGACATTCACCAATTGATCCCTAAGGTAATCTATCCACATATCAACATACATGCTTACTAAATCATATTAGAATACCATCTTTAAACCTTCAAATATACCATCGATAAGCATGTACATGAACAAACTTTATCACATAGCATTATACAACCTTTAAACAACCTCTCAATCCTTATGCAAACACCCCAAAACAAAATCAATTCTTATCCTTGCATTGCCTAACGATTCAAAAATATCATGAAACCATACATATCCCTTCAACAATGTTTAAAGAAAATGATACCTAGAGAGTTATACTTATTCAAATGATCTCAAACCTATCTCAAAATAAAGATAAGAGAATAAGCTACAACTCCTACGAAGACATAGAATTCTAAAAAGATCATCTTCTTAGCTACAAATTTCAAAAACCGCAGCAGATATATTCAGCGCTTATAACTAGACCTTTGATCACCAAAGTAGCTATAACTAGAGTTCTATACCTCCGTTTTACCTGATTCCAGTTCCATTAGAAAGATAACGTCCAAATCTACTACTTTTGTGAAGACCATAAAATCTGATTCTGTCAATATGATACTCATACAGGCACAACAAAATTTTAACGAAAATAATCCCCATATTATACAGCAATAGTGTACTAACATTTCACAAAATACCTCAACCATTCCAAACTCACTCCTTTCCACCTTAAACTCATATTCAAGCTTTCCATTACAATCCTAGACCAAAACAGCTCACATATTTAGTGCAAAGGACTTAGAGAATAATATTCACATATTGCCTAAACCATAAAAGTTAACATGAAGCACCAATACTCAAGGAACGTTTCAACCTCTCATCAAAATATCAAAACTCCAATTCTCAGATACAACCTCCTTGGATTCAATCGCAACTACTATAGATTCCTAAATTTCATTAATCGTAAACTTTTGACAAATTAATGTCTCTCCTAATTCTAAGGTCTCAATAGGCTTTATCCGTACTATTGGTACATAAGCTCACCATACGAGTGATACTACTCAACCACTACTTCTTACGTAAGCAAGAAGTATCAAACAAATAAGCAATTATGAAAAGAGCAATCAAAAATAGCATCATCAAATTATATCATGTCTATCAAACAAATCCTGAGAACACAATGCACACAACATAATCAATCATCATATTAGCACATCAATCAACTCATCACATTATTAATCTACCAAACAAGCATAGTAGACTCATAACTCACGGTCGATTAGATCGACTTGCTCTGATACCACTAAATGTGACACCCTCTACCCCGCATATCATAAATCAATAAATTTAAATAATATAACTTTAATAATCAAACATGTTTAAAGAGTATCACATTTTTAACAAACATAATCAGCGGAAATTACAAAGAAATAAATCTCAAAGTTTTCAAAGTAATTTAAAATAACATTAACAACCTAATCTAATCTTATCTATACCCCGATGTCACATGTCCTATCAGAGCATAGCCCATAAAGAAGCCTAAGCTTCACCACCAATGTAACATCCCAAATTTTATTCAATGAAAAGAAATATTTTTTTATGTATTTATTATGTGAATAAGTATTTTATTTATGTATTTTACTATTTATGTATACGTATTTTACTATTTATGTATACGTATTTTACTATTTACATATACGTATGTATGAATAGTATTTCACTATGCAATTGCACAGTGAAGGGCGGCTGCACGAGGGACGCGGGTTCAAATTTTATAATAAATTTGAATATAATAATGAATAGTGCATAGTAATTTATAATATTATTTTAATGAATAGTGCATAGTGCATAGTAATTTATAATATTATTTTAATGAATAGTGCATAGTGCATAGTAACTTCAAAAATTCTATAAATAGGGACTTAAGGTTTTGAAAATTTAGAATTCTAGAGAGAAGGAAATTCTGGAGAAATAGAGAGAGAAAGTAAGAGAGAGAGAAGGAGAAAGAAAAGGAGGTTCTGCTCTAGTGTCTTGTTTAAGGAGAAAGAGGAAGAGATTCTGCCCTAATTCCGATTCCTTTTAAGGAAAGATAGAGAGGAGGAGATTCTGCCCAAATTTCTGTAAACCCAGGTAAGGGGGGAGTGGGAAACCTCGCTTGGGGGTGTGAGAATAATTGTTAAATAGTTTGTTTGTTGGATTAGCTCCCGATCCCTTGCCTGTTGTTTATTTCTTTGAATATGTATTATTGATGTGTTTTGTTTTATATCTTATTTATTTACATATTAGAATCTGTTATTTGAATGGAAGGCTAAGCCTCCTAAGTATTTATAAATTTGTAATCTATTATTTAAATGGAAGGCTGAGCCTCCTTATTATCTTATATTACCTTTAAGCTTCCTACTTTACTTAAAAGATCTTAATATATTATTATTGAAAAATATGATACCTAAGCAACCTCTGGACTGTTGGATTGTTGGACTGTTGGACTGTTGGACTGTTTGGACTGTTGGACTGTTTTGGACTGTTGAACTATTGGACTATTAAATTGGATTATTGAAATAATTCTTAATTATGAAATATGAATATGATATGTGTAACATGCTAAAGGTTGAGTCTGTGAATGTATGACATGCATCATATGCACATATTACTCCAGGTGTGCCGCTGAGGCCGCATACCCACGACTAACAAGGTGTACCTTTGGGTCACCCACGATATGCTAACGAGGTGTATGAACACCAATGATAGGTGTACCTTAGGGTCACCGACAATTGTATAGGTGTGCCTTCGGGTCACCAGTGATGAATTCTGCAACTTCCGTATGGCGCCACATGCATACATTAGTGAGTCAAGTCAAGAAAATCATTATACATAAGCATATATGTGAGATTGATTATATATGTGAATTATATTGTGTGTGTGTGTGCTATTTAACTTTTATTTCTATATCTGCAACTGAGTGAGAAGTTTCTCACTCCCTTGTCATTTTTGTGTATATTTAAATTATGATGCAGATAATTAGCATGAGGCTGAGAATGTTGGTGGTGAAGCTTAGGCTTCTGTTTGGGTTTCGCTCTGATAGGATGTGACATCGGGATTAGCTAGACTTATTGTTAAATTATTATTATTTTTCTTTTGTAATTTTTATGTTATTTATGTTGAAAGTGTGTATTTTTGTCATATTATAATTTTTCTAAAAGATTATAAGTTAATTTCTAACTAGGAGGCCCTGCCACCTTTACTGGGATTAATCTATAATCTTTATTTTATTATTTCTTGACAATTTGATACTTACAGTTGAAAATTATGAATGTGCATCTTTTACCCAATGATACTTGAGATAATTATTTTATATTAGACTAAGAAAGAATTTATATATAGATGGTTTATATCTATTGTATTTATGTTGGGGTAGAGGGTGTCACATTTAGTGGTATCAGAGCAAGTCGATTTTATCAACCGTGTGTGTTATGTGCTTATCATGACTCTGTTGTGTACTCTGACTATGTCTTGTTTGTTGTGTACTATGATGATGATGTTCGTCTTGTGTTGATATTGTTGAGTTTGAGATTGTTAAGTTAGTTTGTAATCAGAGGAATGATAATCATGATAGTGTTAGCCAACTCGAATTATTAGAACCTTGGATGGGAGGTGATATATTGAGTGTACTAAGAGTTTATGATTGGTGAAGTTTCTGACATCTATAGTTGTAGCAGGTTGAATCTAAAGGTGGTTGTCTCTTTGGTGAGAGATCGAAATGATGTTAATTCCCTTAAGTGTTATTATTGGTATGTTAATTATTTATGGTTTAGGTAGCATGAGAGTTGTTTTGATTGAGAAAAGTAAGGAGAGACTTGAATGAGAAATTAAGTAGTGAATTTGGAAAAAGTTGAGGTATTTTGTGGCATTAGATATATTGATACATTATTGCTATTTGGTGTCGAAAATATTTTTATTATAGTTTGTTATGATAGTATGAGTATTATATCGACAAAATTTATATTTTGAGGTCTTTATGAAGAATATGGCTTTAGATATTATCTTTTCAATAGAACTAGGATAAGATGAAACAAAAAATCTAGAACTTCAAGTTATGACTGCCTTGGTGATTAGAAATTTAGTAAGCACTGAATTTATTAGTGGTGATATTTGAATCTTTAGCTAAAGAGATGATCTCTTGGAAATCTTATGTCTTCATAAAGAGTTGTAGCTTATTCACTTAACTTTCGTTTGAGATAGGTTTGAAATCACTTGGATGAATACAACTCGGTTTGTCAGGTAGATATATGCTATCATGATATTTTGAGTTGTTAGGCATAAAAATAGATTTAAACTAGATTGTCTAAGTATGAATTTGGATTGTATGAGGTGAGTATTTTAGACCATGAAATTTCTTGCGGAGGAAGATCTACTTAAGTTGTGCTTAAGTGAGAGATACTTGAGTCAATTAGTAAAATCAGGAGTCTTGTTTGATAGTTTATATGAAAATTCAGTGAGTAATTTTTTTTTTTTAACAGCTGTTCATGGTTTAAACTGCTCTCACTATAAAAATTGCTTTTGCCTTCGTTTCTTTGGTTATTAAGATGTTTCAGTTCACTAGGTTGTTTCTTGCCTACCCTTGGAATCAACCGTAAGGATAATCTATATCAGGAATTCTTGAACCTATGTATATTTTTAACTACCCAAATCATTTCGTTGCTTACTTCTTTGAATTACTTACTATTACCTTTGACTGAATTGACTAGAAAGGAGTTACATTAGTATGGGATAACAATTGAGGAAGTAGTTTTCAAACTCTTAAGGAAAGATTGACTAGTGTTAATATTACTAGATTTTAGTAAGATTATTGTGATATATAAATATGTCTCTGAAAATAGGTTTAGGAAGAATATTGTGGTAAGAAGAAAAGATAGTAGCTTATGTTTCTAAGAAATTGAAAATTCATGAGAGAAATTACCTTACCCGTAACCTTGTTAGCGACTTTGTCATTTATACTAAGATTTGGAGACACTAACTATATGATTCTATGGTTGAGGTATTTAGTGATCATAAGAACCTTAAATATATTTTGACCAAAGGGGTTGAATACGAGATAAAAGAAATAGTTGAAATTTCTTAAGGAATAAAATTTTGATCTTATTATTTGGCTAAAGCCATTGTGGTGATTGAGGTTTTGAGGAAATCTTTATCTTTCATTATGATTAGAGAGATGAATCTTTTTCGCTCAAATTAGAAATTTAAGTTTGGATTATAAGGTTACTTCTAGTATTGTGAGATTAAGTATGAATAACGAATGGATTGTTGAAGAAAATTATAGGAGCATAATTAGTTGATTTATTTTGGTAACAAGTTATAAGGCTATAGGTTAAGGTGATGGATATGATTATGACTTGGGTGAAGATGAAATGGTGAAACTAGAGAACTGATATGGATACCGAGTGTACATTATGCTTAGGTACCTGATCTTTAGAATTGATCATAGAAGAGTTTGAATTGGTTGTAGATAGAGTAGTAAAATTAGTGATCTGATATGTGTATCTAATGCTTAGGTGTTGATGTTGTGGCAAATATCTGGATTACAATGATAACCAAATTATTATTTTGATGATTTAAGGATTGAATTTGATTGCAGAATTTAGAAACTTATGCTTGATGTGTAAGATTACCCTAGTAGCATTGAATTATTTATGTTGGAAGTAACTATCAGATTAATAGATGAGATTAGAGGAACTAGGAGTTAGATCCTTTATTAGTGACCCAAATAAGCAAGAGATTAGAAAGGACACAGTTGGATGTTTAGTTATAAAACTTGAAAGGACATAAGAGTACTCTTAACATTTATTTAGGAGTTACTAAAATGTATCAGAGTGGCGCAGGGGAAGCGTGATGGTCTAATATGGAAAGAGAAGTAGAGAACTTGAATCAAGATATGGAGAGTGAGTTTAAATTTGGAGTGGATGGAGTTTTGAGATTTAAGGATAAGTTGTGCATTCCTAGTGTGCTAGAATTTAATAAAGCAATCCTAGAAGAAGGTCATAAGAGTATCTTTAGTATCCATTCAGAAACTACTAAGATGTACCAAAATCTTAAGAAGATATTTTGTGACCTAAGATGAAGAGAGGAGTAAAGCAATTGTATATTTATGGTTAGCATACTAGAAGTTTTTAAGAATCTTGTAGCACTTAGATGCTCCATTTTGGAAGTAAGATGGTGAATAGATAGACCCTAGTGGAAGATTTGTCTAAGACGCTTAAGAAATTGATTTTGTTTGTGTTTAAGTGGATAAATTCGTCAAGATCTTTCCCTAAGCAAATCCTTTGAGGAAATTGATAAAAGTTGTACATCAACAAGGTAGTGATGTTGCATAAGAATTAGAAGTAAGAATGCGAAGAGTTTACCATTGCAAAAATTTCGGGGACGAAATTTCTAAAAGGAGGGGAGAATTGTAACATCCCAAATTTTATTCAATGAAAAGAAATATTTTTTTATGTATTTATTATGTGAATAAGTATTTTATTTATGTATTTTACTATTTATGTATACGTATTTTACTATTTATGTATACGTATTTTACTATTTACATATACGTATGTATGAATAGTATTTCACTATGCAATTGCACAGTGAAGGGCGGCTGCACGAGGGACGCGGGTTCAAATTTTATAATAAATTTGAATATAATAATGAATAGTGCATAGTAATTTATAATATTATTTTAATGAATAGTGCATAGTGCATAGTAATTTATAATATTATTTTAATGAATAGTGCATAGTGCATAGTAACTTCAAAAATTCTATAAATAGGGACTTAAGGTTTTGAAAATTTAGAATTCTAGAGAGAAGGAAATTCTGGAGAAATAGAGAGAGAAAGTAAGAGAGAGAGAAGGAGAAAGAAAAGGAGGTTCTGCTCTAGTGTCTTGTTTAAGGAGAAAGAGGAAGAGATTCTGCCCTAATTCCGATTCCTTTTAAGGAAAGATAGAGAGGAGGAGATTCTGCCCAAATTTCTGTAAACCCAGGTAAGGGGGGAGTGGGAAACCTCGCTTGGGGGTGTGGGAATAATTGTTAAATAGTTTGTTTGTTGGATTAGCTCCCGATCCCTTGCCTGTTGTTTATTTCTTTGAATATGTATTATTGATGTGTTTTGTTTTATATCTTATTTATTTACATATTAGAATCTGTTATTTGAATGGAAGGCTAAGCCTCCTAAGTATTTATAAATTTGTAATCTATTATTTAAATGGAAGGCTGAGCCTCCTTATTATCTTATATTACCTTTAAGCTTCCTACTTTACTTAAAAGATCTTAATATATTATTATTGAAAAATATGATACCTAAGCAACCTCTGGACTGTTGGATTGTTGGACTGTTGGACTGTTGGACTGTTTGGACTGTTGGACTGTTTTGGACTGTTGAACTATTGGACTATTAAATTGGATTATTGAAATAATTCTTAATTATGAAATATGAATATGATATGTGTAACATGCTAAAGGTTGAGTCTGTGAATGTATGACATGCATCATATGCACATATTACTCCAGGTGTGCCGCTGAGGCCGCATACCCACGACTAACAAGGTGTACCTTTGGGTCACCCACGATATGCTAACGAGGTGTATGAACACCAATGATAGGTGTACCTTAGGGTCACCGACAATTGTATAGGTGTGCCTTCGGGTCACCAGTGATGAATTCTGCAACTTCCGTATGGCGCCACATGCATACATTAGTGAGTCAAGTCAAGAAAATCATTATACATAAGCATATATGTGAGATTGATTATATATGTGAATTATATTGTGTGTGTGTGTGCTATTTAACTTTTATTTCTATATCTGCAACTGAGTGAGAAGTTTCTCACTCCCTTGTCATTTTTGTGTATATTTAAATTATGATGCAGATAATTAGCATGAGGCTGAGAATGTTGGTGGTGAAGCTTAGGCTTCTGTTTGGGTTTCGCTCTGATAGGATGTGACATCGGGATTAGCTAGACTTATTGTTAAATTATTATTATTTTTCTTTTGTAATTTTTATGTTATTTATGTTGAAAGTGTGTATTTTTGTCATATTATAATTTTTCTAAAAGATTATAAGTTAATTTCTAACTAGGAGGCCCTGCCACCTTTACTGGGATTAATCTATAATCTTTATTTTATTATTTCTTGACAATTTGATACTTACAGTTGAAAATTATGAATGTGCATCTTTTACCCAATGATACTTGAGATAATTATTTTATATTAGACTAAGAAAGAATTTATATATAGATGGTTTATATCTATTGTATTTATGTTGGGGTAGAGGGTGTCACAACCAACATCCTCAGCCTCATGCTGATAATCACCTGTATAACGGTTAAAGAAAAACAACACAAAGAAAAAGGGAGTGAGAAAACATCTCACTCGGCTCACAGTGTAGGAATATATATACTAGATAGCCAAACACAAACAAAACATATATAACATAGATTAACAATATCACATCTTACTCATTCAAGGCATATCCATTTGTCATATAATATCAAAAGACACATGTATGGACACGGACTACATTTTATCATGCATGTGGCGCCAGTCACTTATCACGTAGTATATTGCCGCTAGCAATACACAAAGAGTAGTCTAGGAGTACATGCCGGGACACAACCTCTGCGCACTCTCACTAGAAGGACATACTACCAGAGTCTCGTCGGGATAGCTAAGCCGCGCAAGATACATCCCATGCACACAATGGGCGAGACTGGGACTTCCAAACCGAGCCATCCCCAAGGACTGATCCCCACAGCTTTTACACTAGGGGGCCTTCTCTGGCGGCGTATTCCATATCGTACCCTTATCACTTTATGCAAATGATGCATGTCAAACAAGACTCTATGCATTCTCATATCACTTTATCACTTTCCATGGTCATTTCTCTTTATCACATTTCATATCTCATTGTCACATTATCACATTATCTATCTCATGGTCAATCATATCTCATGGTCATTTCACATCATATTTCATCATCACATCATATCATTAGAAACATCACATTCACATTATCATATCATATTCATAACTTTCACAATCTTAATCTCAACAGAATTTCTATTCATACACACATATTAACCAAGCAATTAGAACATACAAACAATATAACATACAACAAACACAGGATTGTGGGCCAATCCCACTACCCAGCATACAATCCCACACCCAGAGCGAGATTTCTCACTCCCCCCCTTACCTGGATAACAGGCACTGAAACTAAAGAAGAGCTTCCTCCTCTAGGCTCCTTCTACTAGGGTAGAACCACCTCCTATGGATTCCTCTAGGTCTTCAAAGAGAAGAAGAGGAGAAGAAGAGAGTATAAGAGAAGAGAGAATGAGAATTGAGGGATGGTTTGCAATGGAGAAGTGAAGGCCTATTTATAGCCTCCATAACACATTAAAATAATGGAAAATAATGGAAAAATCTTAGACAAAACGAAATGGGATGAGTTGGTGTTGTTAGTGGGATGAGTTGGATGCCATATTCTTTTCCGCACCGATTTTTGACCACCGAATTTGACCTTCTAGACGGCCGAATTTGTGAATGGTTACTTCATGAAAGTTGTAGGGTTTTCTTGTATCTTTCCATAGCCACCAAGTTTGCATTATTTGAACAATCACAGCCCAATTTATTCCCTAAACACCGAGGCTTGCCAATCAGCCCAGCGAGAAACAATTGTATCAATCAAATTCCAATTTTTTACCTTCTATACGACCGAATTTGCAAATGGCTATTTCTTACAAAGTTGTACGTTTTTCTCTTATCTTTCCATTGACACCAATTTTGCATCATTTGGACCACCACAGCCCAAGTTATACCCCAAAAACCGATACTTGTCAGTCAGCCCAGCGAGAAATGGTTCTTAAAAAATTCACAACTATCTAATTAGGTCCAACAACACACATATCTTTCTAAGCATAAATGGAGTGTAAATTATCTACAATTGAAGTAAAATATAACCACCAATTTATGACCAAATACCACATAATAATAATAATAATAGTAATAATAACCATTTTGAAAACTAGGGTGTTACAACTTGAGGAAAGGAAAAATGTTTTCGAACTGGAAGAGCTCACATAGAGTCTCTTGAGAGTGGTGCTTGGATAGGCCACTGATATATGAGAGTGGTGCTCTGGGAGGCCACTGGATTTGGGAGAGTGGTGCTTAGATAGGCCACTAGGTTGGGTGAGTCTCCTCTAAGTCCTTAGCTAGTGTTGGAGCGGGGTATGAGGTCGAGGGTTATTCCCTTAACCAAGTACTCGTGAAGGTGCGTGGATCCTTGCGGATAGTCGGTGGGCGAACTCCACAATTGACTTGGTTAATGCATGCCAAGGTTGTGGTAAGCCCGTACCCAGCTGTGCTATACCTGACGGTGGATCTGGACTTCCAATTGTGTAAGTGACATCATCCGAGTAAACCCGAGGGAGGATTATATATCCTGTTTAGTTGTGACCGAGCGGGCGCATTGGGCGTGAAAACGGTTGGGGTGGTTTCGGTAGGATGGAATGTCACTTATACAGCTCTATTGTTGTGGAGATCTCCTAGGTGTATGCGTGACGACGCATTAGATGATTGATATGCATTGATATCTGTCATGAGATGCATTTATTGCATGATTATTAATATGATGAAGTGTGGTGTTTGACTTCATGATTGGTGGATTGTATTTTATGCATGAGTAGTATTGGATAGAGTGTATGGTGTGACTCTATGAATACGATTGTGTAGTATAGATTACTATGATTCATTTGTGAATTCTAGCTTACCCTTCTGTTTCCATGTGGTGGAACTGCGATGATCATACTTGGTATGGGAGCAGGTCAGGGCTAGCTTGGAGTCGAGGTGACCGCTGCGAGACGGGGAGTTTGATCCTCGTGTTAGGGTTACCATTTTGGGTAGCGATTTTTGTCTGTTTGACCGGCACTAGGGAATATTATTTTTGGGATGACTGTACATATATGGCATTTTATTTTGTATTTCAAGAATTTGGTTATTTTTATTCTTATCTATACCTGTATGTATGAGTTATCCAATTTAATATTTTCCTTAGTTCACTAGTAGTAGTGCGATTCCACTAAGTGTAGAGACCATGGCGGGTCGTTACACTCTCTCTCATAATATTACCGTTCAAATGTTCAATTGCTTATAGGGCCATCTCGTGCTCTTGGGTATTATCTTTATGTAATGATATCTTATCTTATCTAGCATTTATTACTGCAACATTGATTGTTATCCAGTTATTCGTTCATTTATGATGTTATCTAGTGCAAAGACTAAGATTCGGCATTTAAATTGATTAAGATTTAACTAAGGTTCATTTAAATTGACTAAAGATTTAACTAAGTTTCGTGCATTATGTTATCTAGTGCAAGATTATTGCAGAATTAAGATTCTTTTTTATTATTATTTACAAATAAAAGCTATTTAATTATTATTAAAAATATATAGAGCCATGGCATGACTCAAACTTGAGACCCACTACTTATGATTCTTATACACTACTAAACAAGCCACTAAACCATTCCATTTTATTAGTATATGTTATTATATAAATTATAATATATCTAATTTATTTCATATGTAATTATAATAATAAAATATTATAAATATTTATAATATAATTAGATATTATATATATATATATATATATATATATATATATTTAGTCTAATGAAAATATAAAGATTATAAGGTAATAAAAGAATAAGTAAAACATCAGTATTTATCTATTTATTTTAAATATAATAAAAAATATTATTATTAAAAGATTGTAATAAAATTGAATAATAAATATTTTTACTTTAATTTTTTGAAAATATAAAAATCATAAGGTATCAAAATAAGACATTTATATTCATTTATTTTAAACATGATAACAAAAATTTTAAATTATTATTTTAAGAATAAGATAATGATAAGAAAATTCATAATATTGTATCAAAGTTTCGAAATATTACATTTCTAACCTAGGATTTTATGTAGGAAGTATTTGGATACTTATGCAACAAATATATGCATAGTATACAAAAAAACATAAAGATAATCCCTACTTATTTCAACTGAAAAACATAAAGTCTTTTATGTAATTCTAACAAATCCCTGTACATATATATGTTGTACATTGTTATCCATCTTCAGATTGATGACAAACAAGAGTCCTTTTTCTCATATGAAAATTATACAATCACAAAATTAACAATAATCTAAGACGTGTGATAACACTATCCTTAAGGAACGACTTATCTACGTGATGTGCAAGTCCCCAAGATATAATATGTCTTTCCCAATTAATAATTGAGGTAACAAAACTAACAAGTTTTCAAGTGAGAATAACTCATGAAACTCATAATATAATCAAGAAAAGATGTGTGACGAGATGCTCTCAAAGCCTTATGTATGTTATATTATAATGAAGAGAAATTGTTTCTTAAAAACACCTTTTACCAAGTCATAGATAAAAATATAATTATCTCTTGAAGACCAAATCAAAATACAAGATAAAACTTAATCTAAAAGACCAAGTCAACAAGACTAAATCTAATTAAAATATTTAGTTAATAAAACAAAATTAATTTAAAATATTTTTCTAATTAAATAAACATATTAATCTTTTTAAAATATCACTAAAAAATACAACTATATATATATAGGCTAAAACTCTAAGTTAGTCTCTTATAATATTATAAGATTTCAATTTAGTCTCACTTTAATTTTTAGACTCAATTTAGTCTCACTTGTAAAAAATACTTACAATGTTTGCCTTCTGTCTAAATTTTTCACATCTTGTTTAAGGAATGCTTACGTGGCTTGAATGGGTTTGCTGACATGTTAAATGAGAGCCACGTTGGCTTTCTCTTCTATTTTTGGTTCTACTCCACTCTCTCTGTCTCCCTTATCACCCTTTTCTTCATTTTCACCTCCTCCCTCTCTCCCCACGACCCCAAAACCTGGTTCGTCACCCTCCCCACCCCCTTCGCCAATGGCTCACCCCATCAACAAACTTTATAGATAAAAAGCCCATTTAATTACAAATATACTTCATCAGTTTCGAGGAGTAAAAAGGATAAGTTTTTCTAGGGTAAACAAACTTTGATAAATAAATATAGATAAAATAAAGATAAAAATTATAGCCGCATTAATTGGAAAAAAGATCAAAATAAGTTGCTTTAAAAAGGTTCTAGATGTTTTGAGGATAATTTCACTTTTATGTTCTAGATGTTTTAACCTTTACAATTATCTCTACAAAAGAATGATAAAAAAAAAAGAGCTAAAGTGTTCAATGTGTTGATGAATGACAAGTGAAACGCTATGGTTTACACTTAACATTTGTCTCTACAAGAGATAATAAAGGGACGATCACACAAGAAAAAAACAATGTTAAAAATTCAACATAGTTAAAAAAATTAGGTTAAAAATCATTAAATATTACGATATCAACAAATTAAATTTATCTACAAATGAAAGACACATGAAGGCTTATCGAAGATTACTAGAGAATTTTTTTTTCTTTTTTTCTTGGTATTAGAACGGTTACAATAAAATAGATTTTTAATGACATTTAATATGATTTTTAGTGGCAATAAAAATTGCTACAAAATTTTTTACCGGCATTTTCACATTAGTCATTGTATGCAGTGTCGCTAAAATATTTAGCAGCAATTATTCTAAATGATAGTAAAAACTTTTATAATGGTAAAAAAAAAGTATATAACTTTTTGTGACATTTTTTATTTTCTAGTCGATGTGAGACTTTGTAAGATGAGTAGATAAGGGTTATCTTCTATTTATATATTCTTTTTAATTTTCTTATTTTTTTAATTACCTTATTTCTAGTCGATATAGAACTTGCAAGATGAGGGTTGTCTTCTATTTATATATATTTTTTAATTATCTTATCAATAGTCGGTCAAGTTTAGGAACTATTGAGTTTGATAATGGTAAGTAATCTCATACCAACTTAGAATAGTAAGTTATAGGTCTAACTCAACCCTACAAAACAAACTTATAAGGTGAGAGTTATCATCTATTTATATACTCTTTAATTATCTTATTTCTAGTTGATGTGAGCTAAAAAATTTCTTAATAAATAATTGTCACTAATAGTAAATTTTAGTGTGATGTAAATATATTTTTAATGACCATTATATATTAGTCATTAATATTTTTATTAAATAATAAAATAAAGGCAATTAATTTATTATTGTTAAATTAATTATCGGTAATAATAAATTTTGTTGTAGTATTAACGGAATAGATTATTAAAACATCATAGTTTAAAGTATTTCAAACTCAATAAATTTTACTAATCTATAAATGGACGACTTCAAGAACATCACCATGACATTAAAATAAAACACATATCGAGTACCAACCAAGAATTCAGTTCCTACGAAAAACATTTATAAAGACCAATTCTTTAATGAGATTATTTTTCTTCTTCCTTGGCTACTTCGACAATTTCACTATTAACTACCTCCTTGAACGGATCGGTAGCTTGAAAGTCAGTTCCACAATTATGGAGGTTGATTGTCTTTAAGGTCACTCACACAAACTTACAAGACATATCTAAAATCCACATGTATTGTATATTACATTTGAGTTTTTTTTATTAAAGTTGTGGGTATTCTTTTTCTTTTGACTAACCTCTCTTTTGGTTTAGGTACTAATTTCCATATAATAGTAAATACTGGAATGTATCATCTCAAATTGTAAATTTGTGATCCCTACTTGCTAAAAGATATCTATTTTCTATCACCCTTCAAATTCAATTTATTCATTTTAAGTATTTCTCTATATTTCTTTTTATTTAAATCATGATGCTAATAAGTGTTTGTTAGTAAAAATTTTCTATGGTTTTTATTTGGTTAGTACTTATTTATTCAACTTAATTGTCTATAATGTTTAGATTTTTCAATCTGGCATCTTTAGATTTATCTATCAGGTGTCCTTTAGAATTTATAGTTTTTCAGTTATATGTTGGATCATCCTAATTCAGGGAAACACTAATTTAAGTTGTTTATAAGAATTCAAAGAGTATATATATATATATATATATATATATATATATATATATATATATATATATATATATATATATATATATATATATATATACATATTTTTTTTTTTTGAAAACAGAAAAAAAAACAGTAAAATCAAACATGTTTATAGGTTCTACTAAGATTTATTTATAATATAGGTGTCAAAAAAATTATTTATAATATAAGGATTTTTATTGTGTTTGCAGTATTGAGAATCTGAGATCACTAATATATTTTACCATTTAACTTTGGAGTATCATTTAGCATCATGTGTTATTGCAATTTGTAAGAGTGCATTTTCAGTTAATAATCATTTAGCATTTAGTGTTATTGCAATTTGAAAGGAAATTGACTGATGAAAAAATGAAATTGAAATTGAAATTAGAGAAAAAATATAATATAATAAAATTTTAATTTTAATTTTAACTTTTTAGAAGTTATTTTTTTTTCTTTTTCATCTATTTTCTCTTTAATCAAACAAAATAATATATATATTTTCTTTCTTCTCCTTGATCTTACTATGGAGTAAATATATATATATATATATATATATATGAGGAGGGTTCAAACGATACCGGTGTAACTTTTACTAAGTGTTACATTATTCAATAACTTTATATTAATTGTGAATTTTGTAAATCTAATCGTTAGATTGAAAATTCATATCACTTTATATGTGTATATCAAATTTTGTTAAAATTGAACAATTTAAAGGTGATCAAAGTGTTCATAATTTAGTATATTTTAAAATGAATATATTACGTCAATTTTTTTTTTTATAAGAATGAAGTATCAAATCATCTTGGATTAATATAAAAATTTGTATATATGATCTAAGTGATATGAACTTTCAATTTAACGGTTGGGTTTACAAAATTCGTATTTAATATAAAGTTATTGAGCGGTATAATATTTATTAAAAGTTACACCGGTATCGTTTGAATCTTCCTCATATATATATATATATATATATATATATATATATATATATATATATTTAGGGGTTATAATTACATTGGTATAACATTTACCAAGTATTACACCGCTCAATAATTTTATATTAATTGTGAATTTTGGAAATCCAGCCATTAGATTGAAAGTTCATATATCTTAGATCATATATATAAAATTTTATATTAATCCAAGATGATTTGATACTTCATTTTTATAAAACAAAATTAACTTAATATATTCATTTCAAAATACACTAAAATATGAACACTTTGATTACCTTCAAGTTGTTCAATTTTAACAAAATTTGATATACATTTATAAAGTGATTATGAACTTCAATCTAACAGATGAATTTACAAAATTCATAATTAACATAAAATTATTGAGCGGTATAATACTTAATAAAAATTACACCGGTATAATTATAACCCCCTTATATATATATATATATATGTAAACTCACCCATGTTGACTTCCCGGTAGTGAGCCTAAACTTGCGAATTTCAGATCTAAATGAAATGTGATGTATAACAAAACTAGAGAAATAAATAAACAGGAGATCAGGAATGGTTGATTTAGGTGGAATAAAGTACAGAACTTTATGTCCCTCGCACAGGTCCTATTTATTATCAACAATGAATTAGTTTAACGTGTAATATGAGGAACACTGTAGTGTTACTCACCCACACACTCCTGCAAGCGACATGGTAGATCTGGGTCCTCAACAAGATGTGAAGAAATAAAGGATAAACTATGATCACGAATGAAACCATTTATAGAAACAAAAATGAAATGGTGTTAATATCACCATTTTGTTCGTCACTTAAGACAACATATATTAGATGCACTTAATGAATCGAATGAATCTTCCAAAATCGTAAATCAGATATGTTGTGAATTAATTACATATCAAAAATAATGAAGCTATAATCTCCCATTATTTGAGTCACAGTCACAGACCCATATCCAAAATCTCAATTCATCCTGAAAGTAATCTCTGATCATCATGAATGACAGTATTTCACCAGAAAATCCCGGTGATGAAATTCATGTGCCCCTAGATTTCTGATTAGTGATCTGAGTGATGATCCCGGTGACATTACGGAGATGATACAGCTTCAATGGCACTGCCTAGGGGCCATGCTGCCTCAACAAGGGCATCATCGTATTTAACTTTCTTCACCAATGTTATCTCTTGCCATGGATATATGCCTGCCAAAAAAATTGAAGTAATGAGTGCTGGAAATAACACCATAATTCAGACTTAGTAGGAAGGTCATTATGACTATTCCAAAAGCGGAATAAAACCTACCAAAACCATCAACAAGTAGAGTATACTGGTATATAAGATCCATGCAAAGATAGGGAAGGTTCCCTTCCTCAACATGTGGATAAGTGGATTTGGCATTCTCAAGTTTTGTTTGACAAGCTTGCTTAGCTGCATCCTCAAAATCTGCAGGACGAACTATCGCAACTGGCGAGTTTGGATCAGCAAAACCAGCCTATGGATGAATAATGTGATTAGATCGGCAATGCAGTAGCATTTGAAGCAATGGCAATCAACACTCTTTCCAAGGTTGAATAAAATAAAGGATTATATATGTTTTTAATCCTTTAACTTTTGTCAATTTTTTTTTAGTCTCTAAACAATTTTTTTTTACTAATTTAAGTTCTTGAACTTTTATCAATTTTCACTTTTAGTCCTTGAACTTTTTCTCTGGTTAATATTTTGGTTCTTGATGTCAATTTTTTTTCAAAGAAAAAGATTTTAGAGATTAAAACCAAAAAAAAAATTATTAGGGATTAAAATGAAAATTGACAAAAGTTTAAAAACTAAACATTTAATTCTAAAATAAATTAATGAATACCTCAGCAGCCCGGTCAAAGAAAAAGGAGGCAACAAAAAGGTTCTTCTGTCCATCCCCCCCTCCACCATTCCATATCCCACCAAAAGTACACTTCATATGAGTACATGTTGACTCGTTAACTTTCAGAGCCTTAAGAGCAATACTTTTGCATTCATTCAAGCTTGCTCCAAAGGAGGAGGATGAAGCTTTATACGACTTTCCACCATATTTGTAGGATCCTAAGAAAAAATATTTAAGAATGGCTTGTTATCAGAAAAAAGACAGGAAGAAAAATATTTACAAAAAAGTTTAAAATTTCAAAGCTCTATTCCCCATGGACCAATGAAAGGTTAAACAAAACATAGAAGGAAGTATATTTACCATCATAGCCAGTTAAGATACAAGGGTTTTCAGCATCTTCAGAAACCTTTAAAATCTCAGCACGAGCAGCTAGTAAACCATAGTGCAAGTATCTGAAAGCAAGATGTAAAAATCTATCAGACAAGGAAACTAGTATTACAGAATATCTATTTGAACATGGAAATGGAATAGGAAATAAAAATGGACTAAAAGTGGAAGAACATAGAACCATGAGCTAATGCTCCAAGAGGCTGAAAAAGATGGAACATCATACTGATATATCAAGAGTAAGTAGCAAACCAGTGAACATAAAGGTGGTATTTCCTTCCCCTCAGGAACATCTCCTTGACATATGGGTCCTCCCCATCTACTACTTTTGGAGCCATGGCAGCATCTGTCTCTGAGATGGCATAAGCCATTTGAACAGATCCACCACCAAGATCAACTACTCCAACGGTCTTTGAATAATCTTTTCCCAAGTTTCCCAATAGATAGCAATTCACAAGGTAAGACAAACAAAATACTGTGCCAATTCTACAGAGAATACATATTACAACTAGTAAGCTATATTGATGCTTCCTTTAATTAATACTTTTGCAGCAAACATAATTGAATTTGGGATTTCTATTTGAAGAGGGTTCGAGCAATGCTTAGATTTTAGAGTTCTAAATAAATAATATTTTTTTGAAACATCTAAGCACGGTTGGATCAAGTCAAGTTTGACCAAATCTAGTACCTAAGCCAATCCAATCTCGACTCGCTTACACCCCTCGCTCATACCCTCTTCAAATAGAAATTCCCAAATTCAATTATGCTAAAATAAATTATATTAGAATAAACCTTAATTTGAAAAAAAAAAAATCATTAGGATAGAATTATAAACAAATCTTTGGAATCTAACAATAAGGCATAGGTATTATACAGAGGATATCCTTACCGTACAACCAAACAAAATACTACTAATTATTGAAACTAAACTGGTATTCATTGTACATTTACCTGCCGTGTGAATACAGAGTAGACTATATCAACAATTAAATACTATTGCCCATCTGGTACGAAGGTAAAATACTATGTACAACTCATTCTGTCAGAAAACCAATAATGACCTATATTATTGGTGAAGTATGTATTTGGATTTGTGTTCCTCTGATCATTTGTGGTAGAGTTCTCTACTAAGAAAATAGAGCAAATGCATTTTTTACAACTGTTTTTACTTATCTGATTGTTCTAGGAGAACCCCTTATCCTCCTTCGTTTCAGACTTTTTGATATAGTGGTGAGCAACTCAATAAACTTTGTCATATCAATTAACTACTAGCTCTGTAATGTAACCAATAGTGGGATCACGTTGTGCCTTTTCAGAAAAACACAATATCAATCCCCTAACTGAAAGTTCAGGAATCAAAATCAAAGCCCAAACAGTGCACAGGACTAAAAAGTCCAATATAGTATTTTAAACTTCTGTGTAAGCAAGTTGGTTACAATTCCAGAATTTTTGCTGCTCAAAATGTTCCTTTGTGTAATATGATATAATGATAGCACTAAACTATTACCTGGTAATGCTATACCACAAACTTAATAAAATATATAGATAAACAGGATGTGTAAGAACATGGAGATAAACTACTTCTGAGCTAAACAACAACATCAAAGTCTTATCCCACTAGGTGAGAACTACTTCTGAGCGAACTTGTCTCAAAATTACCTTCATCAACATAATACTCCACTCAATAAAAGAAAGTTTGCTCACAATTGATCTTTCAACCCCACCTCCATTCCACTCAAAATAATGAATCAGAAACCAAAACATCATTATACATTATTCAAATCCCACAATCACTATAAGCCATCAACTAATCTAATCCACAATCTGATCTATGTTAACAAAAGCTAGTCAATTCTCTTATAGTCCCTGCGCAATCTGTTCTACTCTTTTAACTATACGATCTATGTCAGTAAAACATTGTTAATTCTCCCCTATCAGGATGCATTCTTGATGTCTAAATAGTGAATGGCAAAAAGGCCTAAAAAAATTTTAAGCAATAGCCAATTACAAACAACATTAAGTTCGTATACCATACCCATTGATAATCACCTTCTTGTGTTCCATCCAGCACTGTAACAGCATCAGCGTCGGATTTTAGGCTACTCCTGTCCTTAAGCAAATCCCTTACCTTAAATCAACAAAATTCAAAGCAACAAAAAGTTAAAACAAAAGAAATTGCACATAGCTGTTAAAACCATTGAAATAGAGAAAGACACTGCAGCAGTCACCGCTTGCAAGATCCTATCCGAGGTATCCCCTTCCAAAGCCTTCTAACACGCAGTTGCCTGCAATAGCACATGGATTCAGCTCAAATCTCCCTTCAGAGAAACCTTGACGTAAATTAACACGCACACCAATTCAGTAAACACAAACATAACAAAAATAAACCACCCACCCAAACTCGAACAGGTGTCTTGGATCGCAATTCACGAGGAACAACACTCTCCGCTTTATCCAAAAGCGAAACCAAAGATTCCGCTGCCTCTTGCGGATTTTGAGCGTACGCACTCAAACCCGGTTTAATCTACAAAATACAAACCTACACTATCAGACCAAAAACACAAGCAAATAAATAACTTAATAAACAAAAAGGGCACCAAAATACCTCCATGGTGTTTTATTCTATCAGTTATCTCCATCTAACCGATTGACAATCATGACACCCTTTTAAGACCTGGTGTTGGGGTGCAGGATAGGTTAAAGTCAAGCAAAGAAGCCTGATTCGGATCAAATAGTCTCGACTCTCGATGCTACTTGACTTATGGCCCTTGGGAAAATAGCATGTTTGCAAGGACTCTAACAACCCAAAGACCAAAAGCCAGAGGACATACTAGATCTTATGTCCCAGAAGCCAGAACCAAATACATGAAAATAAAAGATGCTCCATCATGCCCTACAGCATAAAAAAACTAATGGAAGCCCAACTCAAGGAGTCAAGGTGCATAGTCAGATTTTCATGCAGCTTCATAGGTAGTAATAAATTTCTTCGGTCAACGTATGTTAACTTCTTGTGTTTAATTTTACTTCCACAGTCGATTATACAATAATATGACCTTGCATTGCAAGCAACTATCAATTCAAATTTTTCTCTGCAATCAAAGGGATCACAGCAATGGCTTGAGTTTCTAGCTCCAGTTGTGGAATTTATACCGAACTCGTGAGGAAACACACAAGTACCTGAGTTCAGCTCTAGTATTTCAACATTCACCCAGGTTAACTGCTAGTAAAGGAGCAATGACGTTTAGATCACTATAATCTAACAACAACTAGCAAACTTGGGTTGTTATGAATTGCACAAGCCTTGCAGCTCTTGTGATTAGTAAGTTGAAGTCTGGTTATAAACCAAGAATAGAGCATGCCATCCACTTATATACATTCAAATTTAAAAGGTATGCTGGCCAACAAGCATCATCTTCATAGATAAAGTACTAGTGTCATTGAAACTCTTGTCAAATAAGGATTTACTGCTCCCAAAAAGAAAAACCCCGTTCTCTTGTTACTCTTCTGGTCTCAGGTTCCTGAAGATAAGCTTTTTCCCTGTCAAATTTACTTGGTACGGCCTTCACTTTCTTTTTAAGAGTATCATTTTCCAGTTGATTAGGTTCTAAATCTGTCTCCTGGCCCTCTATTGCCGGTTTCCTAGAAACCCATGCCTGAAGCATTTCTTCAGTCTTTGGTTCAGGAAGGAAGCCTTTCTCTTGCATCTCTGCATAATATCTGTATGCTTGCTCCAGCTTTCCATTGAGAAACAGCCCATGAATCAGTACTATATAAGAACTTCGATCATGGCTGATGCCATCGTCTCTCATTGCATCCCATATCTTGAATACATCATTAAGCTGGCGCCAGCGGCAAAACTTTCTTATCAACATTATATAAGTCTCAATGGTTGGGTAGCATCCCAGCTCTTTCATCTTGTCCAAGAGCTCAAATACTTCTTCCTTGGTCCTTAACATACGGAAGAAAGCATGAAAAGTTTGAATTGTCGGGGATAGGCGCCGCTCCAGCATCTCATCAAAAAGTTGTTTTGCTTCATCAACTTTGTGGGCCTTGCAGAGAGGCTTGATCAGGGAGTTGTAAGTAACAACATCTGGAGTTACATTGTTCTCTTCCATTGTTGCAATGATATTGGCAGCTTCTTTCACAAGCCTACCCTTTGCAAGAGCAAAAATGACTGCATTATAAACCTTCCTATCTGGAGTGATCTTCTTTTTCTTCATCTCATCAAACATCCTGAGCACCTTATAAAGTCTAGAAGATTTTGAATAGCAAGATATGATACTTGCATAGGAGACAACATCGTGTTGGATCCCTCTCTTGCACATCTCCTGCCATATTCTTTCTGCCTGAGAAACACTAACAATCAAATTACACCATCCATTCAGAATGATGTTAAAGCTTTTGATGTCAAGTGGGAATACATTCTTGTTGCAGAACAGTAAGTGTTCAGCATCTTGCACATTCTTATACCGACAAAGGGCAGAAAGAAGGCTTTGAAATTCCTCTAGCCCAACATGAAAGTTAAACTGTTTATAAGCATAGAAAGTATTGATAGCTCTTGCAACATCATGTACAGCACAGTATCTCCTGATCATAATCAACAAGGTTTGAGGAGTGACAAGAGATGGACCAGTTCTACCTCCTCTCATTTCCTCAATTAATGTCCAAGCAGTATCAAACTTCCTCATCTTGCCAAGGATAGAGATCATAGAATGGTACTCGCGAACCGAATGAACATACCCAGGTTGCTTGCCAGCCCACAAGAAAAATGTGAAAGCTGCTTCCCAATCATTGCGAATTCTCGAAAGGACCTCCACAACCACCTCTGATGATAGCACAACACTGCAATGCTCAAGCTTGTGCTTAATTTGAGATGGTCCAGAACCCACTTCATGCATTATATCCAAAATGGTTTTAACATCTTGGGCAATAGCGTCATCCCTTAAATGTAGTTTTTTTTTGCCATGACCATCATCCTCATCCTCATCCTCATCCCCATCATTATCATCATCATCATCACTCAAGTCCTCATGTGCAGGGGCATCAGTTACCACCCCAAGGCTTCTGGTTGAAGATGAAGCAGAGAAGTGCCTAACTGAGAAACCAAATTTTGGTAGTGCAAAGAAAGTTTCAGACTTAAAAGGGTTATAGAAATTGAAAATAGCACTCATAACGGGCTCCTCTACTACATGACAGTGATTAAACGCGAGTGAGTTATGGCCGATGCGTGATAGCACAACAGAGAAAACGGGTAAGTTAGATCTGATTCTGATCATGATTGACAATAAGCAATGCACACTTCAGTCTATCGAAAGCTGATAGAGCGTCAAAATAAGATAGCCCAAATTTCCTAGGTTAACGTTGAGCGAAAGGTGTTTGTGAAAATGACCAAGAGAAACTCAAAGCTAACATTACTCGTAAATCAAAAGTCTAGACGTTAAGCAAGAAAGTGAGGAAACGAAACACGATTCTACTGATCAAAGTTGGGTCACTCCTTGTTCCTTGTCTGTTGAGAAGTTTTTGTTGATGTATACGGGGCAACCTAAAGAATGGAGCATTTTAGATTGGGCCCAATTGAGGTGACAAAAGAATCTATTTCTCAAAAACCCATTCAGTTCATATATGTAAAATTTAATTTAATTTGTTTAATTATTTTGATAAAAAAAACTATTTGAATCAAAATAAATGAATTATATAATTAAATGAATGAATAATAGTTTATCCATTTTATTTTAAATTCAATAGATTATTTAATTAAAATTTTGTGGATTTAATGGATTATTGTCGACTATAAACTAAATAAAATTTGTCTAATTCATCTATTTGAGCATATTAAAATTGACCATCTCTTTACAACCATTAGATATGGAGGGAAAAGAACACGTTTGTTTTAAAGTTATCTAGAATTAATTTCTATAGAAATAATTTTAAATTATTAAATATAATTGATATATGTGCCTAAATTAATCTTAATCACACATTTTACATTGAAACGTTACTTAGCATGAGAAATTAATTCGTGAAGCAGAATAAAAAACAGGTCCAAATTCAAATTATCTGTTCAGCAAATATTAAGTATAATTTTATATTTACAAATTTATTCATAAAATATTGATCGCTGATGTTGAAAATATTGTCGTTGTGCAAATTTCTTACTTTCATAGCACTAGACCGTTTCCTTTTTTATTACATTTTCCAACAAAAATAAGGTCAATAAGTCAATTTAGATTAATTTCATGTAGTCTAATGTAGGTTGCTTGTTATAGAATAGAATACCATAAAACCAAGATCCTATTGGAGCACGAAAAATATAAACCCCGTGAAAGCTTAAATTGTATAACAATCAACAGTTCATTATTTTCTTTTGTCAATATCTTCTCATCATAAATAAATGTAATAAATAATGTGTAGGTAGAAGTAAAAACAAATTAGTATTCTACAAATTGTTGAAAATCTATATTTTTCCCGTACTTAATTGCGTTTAACATTATTGTCTTACAAAAGTCTTAATAAAGCACTTATAATTAAAAACTCTCATAAATTAAAACCTAATCTAAGGTAAATCAAGTTTTGCAGAGTTGAGAATGAAAATTTTATGAAGTCAAAATATAACTTAAACTTAATAAATAAGGATTTAATCTATTAAATAATATTTTAAAAAAACATTAGGATCAATCCATCATGTAACGACCTGTCATGGTCTCTACACTTAGTGGAATCGCACTACTGCTAGTGAGACTAAGAGAAATATTAAACTGGATAACTCATATATACATATACAAATAAAAATGAAAATAACTAAGTTTCTGGTTATAAAATAGAACTTCATATATGTACAGTCATCCCAAAAATAATATTCCCTAGTGTCGGTCAAGCACAGACAAAACCGTTACCCAAAATGGTAACTCTAACACGAGGATCAAAACTCCCCGTCTCGCAGCAGACACCTCAACTCCAAGCTAGCCCTGACCTGCTCCCATACCAAGTATGATCATCGTAGTTCCACCACATGGAAACAGAAGGGTAAGCTAGAGTTCAAAACCAATCATACAAGTACAAAATAAAATTTATACTACACATCATCCAACTATCAATCATATTCATAGAGTCACACCACACTCTATCCAATACTACTCATGCATAAAATACAATCCACCAATCATGAAGTCAAACACCACACTTCATCATATTAATAATCATGCAATAAATGCATCTCATGACAGATATCAATGCATATCAATCATCTAATGCGTCGTCACGCATACACCTAGGAGATCTCCATAATAATAGAGCTGTATAAGTGACATCCCATCCTATCGAAACCACCCCAACCGTTTTCACGCCCAATGCGCCCGCTCGGTCACAGCTAAACAGGATATAATCCTCACTCGGGTTTACTCGGATGATGTCACTTACACACTTGGAAGTCTAGATCCACCGTCAGGTATAGCACAGCTGGGTACGAGCTTACCACGACCTTGGCATGCATAACCAAGTCAATTGTGGAGTTCGCCCATCGAATATTCGCAAGGATCCACGCACCTTCCCGAGTACTTGGTTAAGGGAATAACCCTCGACCTCATACCCCGCTCCAACACTAGCTAAGGACTTAGAGGAGACTCACCCAACCCAGTGACCTATCTGAGCACCACTCTCCTATATCTAGTGGCCTCCCTGAGCACCACTCTCATATATCAATGGCCTATCCAAGCACCACTCTCAAGAGACTCTATGTGAGCTCTTCCAGTTCGAAAATATTTTTCCTCTCCTCAAGTCCTAGGCTAGACTCATGCCATAAGGCATCACATGCAATCATGCATCATACATCATACATGGTCTGCCCACCATGATGATCAACAATCATACACATGTCATAAGACATCACATGCAATAATGCATCACACATCATAAATAGTCTACCCACCATTATGATCAATAAACATACTCATATGAACATATACACATGTCATATCATATTCAAACAATCATACGTATCAACACAAAGCATACATATGAATCACACCTCACCATACATCATATATCATACATACATGATCTAAACTTCAACTTTAAACATGCATAAGCATCAATTTAAAACAATTATATATAAACATATTCACGTTCGGCGCAATCAACTCGCGCCTGGCCTAACACCAACCCGAGAGTTCTAAGCTCTTCCACGCCGACGCGCTCAACCTGCGCCCGACCTAAATCCCAATCAGAGAGTTCAAAACTCTCATCCAAACCAACAAATCCAGCCACATGCAAACACAAAATCACAATGCATAGGCTCCATACAACTTAAATAAGCTTAGATCTCACATGCATCCAACCTATGCATCAAAATCATCAAAATCCTCATTTTTCTCAAAACCCTAAAAATGAGATTTTCTTCAATCCATCTATGGATTCTTAACATTCATGCACCTAATGAGTTTCTAAACTCACATGCAACCTAAATAACAAACATTCTAGCTTCCCTCACCTGAAGATTGGCTCAAAATAGCCAAAAACTGACAAGAAGTAGAATTCCCCTTCGTAGCTCAACGCGGAACTTCAATCTACCCAAAACAAGCTTTCTAATATGAATTTCAAGAAAAGACAGAAGGCATTAGTGGTCTAGAGGAGAAAAGGAATCATACAGGGAAATTTAGGAGAGAAAGGAGCTCACAGACCCAGAGACCTTCTCTCTAAAACTTCTCTCTAAAAACTCACATTCTCCTCACGGCCCACAACTCCTATTTATAGGTATTCCGGAGTGGCTAGAACGGCCTGTACTGAAACCGGAACGACCCGTTCTGTACTGCTTCGTCATGTGCAAAAACCACATGTAGAACGGCCCGTTCTGAAATCAGAATGGCCCGTTCTGGAACTCATCCAGAATGGCCCGTTCTAGAACTCATCCAGAATGGCCCGTTCTCCATCCAGAACGGCCCGTTCTCAACTACAATTTACAGGTCAATTTAATAGCTTGGAACGGCCCGTTCCAGATTGGGAACGGCCCGTTCTGGGCTACTAAATCACCTATATTGGACTTTTTGTAAAACAACTTGCTACGTTACAATACCCCCCAATAAATAGGAATTTTCGTCCCCGAAAATAGGCTTACCTGAAAAGAGGAATGGATACTGTTCCCTTGAACTAACTCTCCACCTCCCAGGTAACCTCACCAGTAGCTGCATCCCAAACAATCCTCACCAAGCTGATGGACTTGCCACGAAGCTCCTTCAACTTGTGATCAACCACAGCTACTAGTCTCTTCTCATAGGTCAAGTTCTCTCTAACTTGCACCTCATCCATCTCTACCACTTGACTTAGGTCTTTGATGTACTTCTTCAACTATAAAACATGAAACACATGTTCTCCCTCTTCAAACTCTAGAGGTTTCCTCCTCCTATCAGCTAGGTCTTTTGTCGACTCTGGGTAGCCCTCAACCTTTCTTGAATCTATCTCACCATCTCAGTAGTCTAAAGAACTAACTCTGGACCAACCACTACTGACTCACCCTTCTGATACCAACATAATGGAGTCCTACACCTTCTACCATACAAAGCCTCAAAAGGCGTCATGCCAATGCTCTAGTGATAACTTTTATCATAGGTGAACTCTACCAATGGTAACACCTCCTCCCAGCTACCCAGATAATCCAACACAAACTCTCAAGAGATCCTCCAATGACTGAACTGTACTCTCCGACTGACCATCTGTCTGTGGATGATAAGTAGAGCTCAACCTCAACCTCGTCCCCAAAGCCTGATGCAGAGTCTACCAACCTAGAAATAAACCTTCGATCTCTGTCAGAGATAATACTGGAAGGCACTCCATGCAACCGTACTATCTCTCTAATATACAAATGTGCAAGCCTCTCCAAGGACCACCTCTTGACAGGAAGAAAGTACGCACACCTTGTCAACCTATCAACAATCACCCAGATAGAGTCACTGTTCCTAGCTGTCCTAGGCAACCCAACCACAAAGTCCATAGTGACACTATCACACTTCTACTCGGGAATCTCCATCTGCACTAAGCTCAAAGCACTAAGCTCAAAACCAGCTACCCTCTCAGTACCAAGCAATCCCAAAATTCTCAACAACTCTAGATCCTGTAATTGCTTAGTTCCCACCTGTCTCAAGAACTCATTAATTATGGTGATCATACCGCAACTAATGTGATCTTGAACAACCTCCACCTCTAGTCTCAAATCTCTGAACTATTCAATCAGTTCCAACTCCCTAATCATCATAACCGACACATGAATGGATTTCCTACCCAATCATCTACTACCACACTCTCACCTTCCCAGGATGATACATCAACTGGAAATCAAAGTCCTTTAGGAATTCCATCCACCTTCTCTGGCTCATATTCAACTCCTTTTGATCACTAAATACACTGAATCTCGCACCATACAGATAGTGCCTCCACGACTTCAAGGCAAACACCACAGCTGCAAGCTCCAAATCATGAGTTGGATAATTTCTTTCATGGGTCTTAAGTTGCCTCGAAGCGTATGCCATTACTCTCCCTCCCTGCATCAACACACAACCTAACCCCTAGTGAGAAGCATCACAGAACACATCAAAATGCTCATCAGTGTCAGGTAACACCAAAACTGGAGAAGTAGTCAACCGTCTCTTTAACTTCTGAAAACTCTGCTCACAAGCATCCGTCTAAACAAAAGGCTGATCCTTTCGGGTCAATTGAGTCAAAGGCATTATATTCGAGAAAATCCTTCAATGAATCTCTGATAGTAACCCGCCAACCCAACAAAACTCCTAATCTCCGTAGCAGTCCTCGGACGCTCCCACTGAATCACAGCCTCCACTTTGGCTGGATCTACTGCAATCCCCTCTGCCGATATCACATGCCCCAAAAATCTCACCTCGGACAACCAAAACTCACACTTAGACAGTTTAGCATACAACTACCTCTCCCTCAGCACCTCTAAAACCAACCTCAGATGTTCATGGTGATCCTCTAAAGATCTAGAATACACCAATACATCATCAATGAAGACCACCACAAACCTGTCCAAGAATGACCTAAAAATCTTGTTCATGTAATCCATGAACACTGTTGGAGCATTATGACACTGAAACACATCACTACGTACTCACAGGACCATACCTAGTCCTGAAAGCAGTCTTCGATATGCCACTCTCCTTTATCCTGATCTGATGGTATCTAGATCTCAAATCAATCATCAAAAACACTGAAGCTCCCCTCAGCTAATCCATCAAATCATCAATTCTCGAAAGTGGATACTTATTCCTTATCGTCAACTTATTCAGTTGCCGATAATCAACACACAAGTGGGCCCCATCATCTTTCTCTACTAACAGTACCAGGGCACCCCAAGGATAAATATTGGACCTCACCATCTGTTTCTCCAACAAATCCTTAATCTATTTCTTCAGCTCTACCAACTCAGCTTGAACCATCCTATAAGGAGCCACTGATACCAGTCTTGCACCCAGTACCAGATCAATGCTAAACACAACATCACGCATAGGTGACAATCTTGGCACATCATCTGGGAACACCTCAGGAAACTCACTGACAACCCAATCCCAGTGATGACCCTCTTCGTCTCAATACTCAAAATGACAAAAAACATGAAGCACTCAGCTCTATCTCTTATCAACTACTCAGCCTGACCCGCTGACAACAATACCTCATCCTCCAACTGAGAAAATACCAACTCTCTTCGAGCACAATCTATAAGGATGTGAGGGGCAGATAACCAATCCATCCCTAAGATTATGTCAATATCTACCATGAGCAACACAATCAGGTTCACTCAGAACCTCCTACCAAACACCTTTATCGGGCATCTCACACACATTTCCGATGTCACCAAAGAAATTGAAGCCAGATTAGATACATACAAATCAACGTGCTATGCAGACACTAACAACCCAATCTCCCCACACAATCAATAGGAAAAAATTGAAAGTGTGGCACCGGAATCAAACAGGAACAAAACATCCTCACCTGCTGCCTTCCCCTCCCTCTTCACTAAATCTGATGAAGTGGAAGCCTCTACACCTGATAAAGAAAATTACTCTCCCCTCAATCGTAGGCCTGACTGGCCTCGGGGCACTCCCAGATGGAGTCGATGGCATCTGACAATCTTTGGAAATGTGGCCTGGCCTGCCACATCTGAAAAAAAAACATTTCCCAAATGGGAACAATCTCTAATCATGTGGGCTTCTCCACATCTGTAACATTGCACCGACTGTACTCCACCCTAAGGAGTAGCAGGACGAGGTCCCCTGCTAACAGCACCCCTCTAAGACTGAACAGGCCTGTCTTAGGGTCCTCTCTGCTGACCTCCCCTCCTAGATCCGGATGATCCCTCCTAAACTCTAGCAGCCTTGCCGCTGCTACTACCACCCTCCAATCTCTCAACAGTCTTTGTCTTCTCAACCAAGGTAGAAAATTTCACTATGGACATAAGGACTATGACCCCCCCTTCAGCTCATACCTCAATCCCTCTGCAAACTCCCTACATCTCCAAGCCTCAGATACAGGCCGAGAGTAGAAACGAGCTAGATGCTCAAACCACATAGCATACTCTGAAACAGACATGCTCCCCTACTGCAGTCTCATGAACCTAGTCTCCTTAGATATCTAAGGTTGTCTAGGAAATACTTCTCCAAGAAAACTCTCTTGAAGCAATCCCACTCTACAACCACACCTCTACTCTCTATCATCTGCCTGGTGTCTCTTCACCAGTACACAATCTCGCCCGCTACATGTATACTGCATAGGCCAACTTCCTCTCCTCAGAAGATCCCAAAACACTAAAGATCTTCTCATCTTACACAACCACTAATTTTCCACATCAAGATCTGAAACCCCCTTGAATTGAGGAGCCTAACATCTCCTGAACTCTGCTAAATCTCTCCCAATCCTGAGAGACCACCGGTCTAGCTACCTCAATCGCAACCCTACCCGCCTCCATCTGAGTAAAGTGAGCACTTTGCTGCCGCATCACCATGACCATCATCTCCATAGCCCTAGCGATCTGATCAAACTGAGGCCTCACCATACTAAAAGAATTCAAGCATTCTTTTACTAACACTTCACCACTACAACTCACCAAAATTAACACATATCAGAGATACGACACAACAGAAAGCTAGAAGGATCACTCCCCACAGAGTATCCCAAAAGACTCGACCGGCTCTGATACCATAAAAGTGTAACGACCCACCATGGTCTCTACACTTAGTGAAATCGCACTACTGCTAGTGAGACTAAGAGAAATATTAAGCTGGATAACTCATACATACATGTACAAATAAAAATGAAAATAACTAAGTTTCTGGTTATAAAATAGAACTCCATATATGTACAGTCATCCCAAAAATAATATTCCCTAGTGCCGGTCAAGCACAGACAAAACCATTACCCAAAATGGTAACTCTAACACGAGGATCAAAACTCCCCGTCTCGCAGCGGACACCTCAACTCCAAGCTAGCCCTGACCTGCTCCCATACCATGTATGATCATCGCAGCTCCACCACATGGAAACAGAAGGGTAAGCTAGAGTTCAAAACCAATCATACAAGTACAGAATAAAATTTATACTACACATCATCCAACTATCAATCATATTCATAGAGTCACACCATACACTCTATCCAATACTACTCATGCATAAAATACAATCCACCAATCATGAAGTCAAACACCACACTTCATCATATTAATAATCATGCAATAAATGCATCTCATGACAGATATCAATGTATATCAATCATTTAATGTGTCATCACTCATACACCTAGGAGATCTCCATAACAATAGAGCTGTATAAGTGACATCCCATCCTACCGAAATCACCCCAACCGTTTTCACGCCCAATGCGCCCGCTCGATCATAGCTAAACAGGATATAATCCTCACTCGAGTTTACTCGGATGATGTCACTTACACACTTGGAAGTCCAGATCCATCGTCAGGTATAGCACAACTGGGTATGGGCTTACCACGACCTTGGCATGCATAACCAAGTCAATTGTGGAGTTCGCCCACCGACTATCCGCAAGGATCCACGCACCTTCCCGAGTACTTGGTTAAGGGAATAACCCTCGACCTCATACCCCACTCCAATACTAGCTAAGGACTTAGAGGAGACTCAACCAACCCAGTGGCCTATTTGAGCACCACTCTCCCAAATCCAGTGGCCTCCCTGAGCACCACTCTCATATATCAGTGGCCTATCCAAGCACCACTCTCAAGAGACTCTATGTGAGCTCTTCTAATTCAAAAATATTTTTCCTCTCCTTAAGTCCTAGGCTAGACTCATGCCATAAGGCATCACATGAAATCATGCATCATACATCATACATGGTCTGCCCACCATGATGATCAACAATCATACACATGTCATAAGACATCACATGCAATAATGCATCACACATCATAAATAGTCTACCCACCATTATGATCAATAAACATACTCATATGAACATATACACATGTCATATCATATTCAAACATTCATACGTATCATCACAAATCATACATATGAATCACACCTCACCATACATCATATATCATACATACATGATCTAAACTTCAACTTTAAACATGCATAAGCATCAATTTAAAACAATTATATATAAACATATTCACGTTCGGCGCAATCAACTCGCGCCTGGCCTAACACCAACCCGAGAGCTCTAAGCTCTTCCACGACCGGCGCACTCAACCTGCGCCCGACCTAAATCCCAATCAGAGAGTTCAAAACTCTCATCCAAACCAACAAATCCAGCCACATGCAAACACAAAAATACAATGCATAGGCTCCATACAACTTAAATAAGCTTAGATCTCACATGCATCCAACCTATGCATCAAAATCATCAAAATCCTTATTTTTCTCAAAACTCCAAAAATGAGATTTTCTTCAATCCATCTATGGATTCTCAACATTCATGCACCTAATGAGTTTCTAAACTCACATGCAACCTAAATAACAAACATTCTAGCTTCCCTCACCTGACGATTGGCTCAAAATAGCCAAAAACTGACAAGAAGTACAATTCCCCTTCGTAGCTCAACGCGGAACTTCAATCTACCCAAAACAAGCTTTCTAATCTGAATTTCAAGAAAAGACAGATGGCATTAGTGGTATAGAGGAGAAAAGGAATCATACAGGGAAATTTAGGAGAGAAGGGAGCTCACAGACCCAGAGACCTTCTCTCTAAAAACTCATATTCTCCTCACGGCCCACAACTCCTATTTATAGGCATTCCGGAGTGGCCAAAACGGCCTGTACCGAAACCGGAACGGCCCATTCTGTACTGCTTCGTCATGTGCAAAAACCACATGCAGAACGGCCCGTTTTGGAACTCATCCAGAACGGCCCGTTCTCCATCCAGAACGGCCCGTTCTCCAACTAGAACGACCCGTTCTCAACTACGATTTACAGGTCAATTTAATAGCTTGGAATGGCCCGTTCCAAATTGGAAACGACCCGTTCTAGGCTACTAAATCACCTATATTGGGCTTTTTGTAAAACAACTTGCTACGTTACACATCATATTTCTGTCTCAAACTCTGGTAGTGGCATACAATTTAAGAATTTAACTAAACATGTCAAAATGAATCAATTGGAGTCCATTGCCATATATCTATCTATATATATATATATATATATATATATATATATATATATATATATATATATATATATATAAATATAAAGGGGATACTCCTTTTAATAACTATTTTGATCTCTACATTTTGTTGACCATTGTACCCTTTCATTTTAATTTTTTTTTAAATAATATTTTTATCAAAATTAAGACCCTAAAATTAATTTATACTAATATATAAAGGACATACTTCTTTTAGTAACCACCTTATTCTCCATATTTTGTTGACCATTATACTCTTTTATTTTAAAAAATTAGAAAAAATAATATTTTTATCAAAATCAAGACCATAAAATTAATTAATTAATTATAACATTATATCAACATATATTTATTACTTAATTTTTATTTTATTTTATCTTCAATAGAGGCACGATGTGCCTCAACCTTACTAGTATATATAATGTATATACTTCTATGACAAAATTCAAATTGTTTGACTGCAATACTGTTTATCACATAGAGTAAACATAATGATAATAAGTGAGAGATAATAATAAAGAAAGGAATTAATTCAAAGTAAATTCTTATTTATTTATATTGAGAAAAATTCAAGTCCCACATCGACTAGAGATTAGGCAATTGAATAGTATATAAGTGGAAAATAACCCTCACCTTACAAGCCGGTTTTGTAAGGTTGAGTTAGACTTAATTCACTATTCTAAGTTGGTATCAAGGCTATCCTAGATCCTTAAAAAATGGGCCGCCCACCATTGATTCATGCACCATAAGCATGAGGGGTGTATTGAGAAAAACTCAAGTCCCGCCAATCTTAGATCATTAAAAAGGACCACCCACCATTTATCCATGTACCAAGCCCAATAGTGCTGGACGTGATGGGTTGTATTGGGAAAAACCCAAGTCCCACATCGACTAGAGATTAAGCAATTGAATAGTATATAAGTGGAAAACAACCCTCACCTTACAAGCCGATTTTGTAGGGTTGAGTTAGGCTTAATCCACTATTCTAAGAATTTACAATATTTTTTCAAGGTACCCTTTAGCTTTTATGTTTGGAAAATTTGTCATATATATATATATATATATATATATATATATATATATATATATATATATATATATATATATATATATATTTATTTATTATTATTAAAGGGAGGGCAAAAGCCAAAAAAACTAAAGAGGAACCCGATAAAAGAAAGAGGCTCCCATTACATCATCACATAAAAGCTGAAAAAGCCCTAAAGGGGGGTTATGAAGCAAGAAAAGACCCACAGGTTGCTGAAGAGCTAACTTGGCCAAGACATCCACACTATGATTAGCTTCCCTAAAAACATGCTTAATGATAATATCATTTCCAGTAATAAGAGATCTAATAAGATGAAGAATTCGCCTACAAGAGTGATGATTACTACAACCAACCATCGGTGATGACTGATGAGAGAAATTGCTACACGTGAATCTGACTCAGTGATGAGTTTGGACATATTTGCATCTTTGGCCATCACAATGTGTATATATAGCCCAAAGCTCTACTCCATTAAACTATAGGCGTGATGACTTGTTATTTGTAGATTGCTTCATTCGGTGTTTGTGACAATTGAGAGCATCTCCAATGAGGTTGCTTATAAGCAACTTCCTTGCCACATCAACTCATTTGAGTTGTTTAAATTTTACCAAAATTTATTGTACAAGCTTCAGTACTTAAGAAAAAAGGAGAAAATGGATTGATGTGGCAAGCAGGGTTGCTTATGAGCAACCCCGCTGGAGATGCTCTGACAAGCATGATAGGTGTCATTGGAAAGTGCAATAACTTTTTATTTGTTGTTTCTTCTATTCAATTTTAACTTATCATGGGTGTTTTCAAAAGAGGAGTTCACTTTGTCTCCTCTAAGTATTATCACTGCTAAAAAAAACAAAAATGATTTAATGATGAGCAATTTGCGTTTTGCCTGGTTTGAATTCAATATTATATTTTAAATTCTGAAAATAAAAATCACAAAAAGTAAAAATTAAAAATTGTAAAAGCTAAAAACTGATTTTAACTTACAAAATTAAATAAATCTAATGTGGCAAACACTTTAAATAGAAAAATGGATTAAGTTTTCAAAAAAAAAATGTCACGTTATTTTTAGTAAGATAAAATTCAAGTATAATAATTTATATACCGATAATATTACTTCTTAATTAAAGTTTTATTTCAGTAGTTAAAATATTGATTTAAGATTGTTCTTAAACAGCACATAGAACGTCTTCCAACTAGTTATATATTAAGCACCCTTCTAATTCTCTCATCATTCTGATATTGATTTTGACTTTGTGCAAAACAACAATATGTTAATCGAAGGTTCCTCCAACAATGACGAGTTCCACTGGAATGATCTTAATGATCAAGTTCAGCGACATGCACCAGTTGAGCTTATAAACAATTTCGCATACCATTTTCATTTTCATTTCCAACCCTCCAATATTTCACCACTGCCTCTAGTTTTTCTAACAAACCCTCAGTGAGAGTTGTTTCCAAAGCTGCTGGACCACAACTTTCCCTTTCCATTCGTCATGGAAAGGTCATTCTTGCCTCACTTGATCCAAGTGATGCTTACCAGGTAACCCCTCCCATTCATAACTTATATACTGTGCCTTTCCCTAAGCACTTCAAATTTTCATATTTTTCTTACGTATATATATGTTTATTTTCATTGCTTCCTTGCCATGTTTTTTTTAATGTATTTTTTGTTGCAGCATTGGTTTAAAAGATGAAAGGTACAGCACCAGGAGGGATGAAGCAGGATTCTGTGCCTTTTCTTTAGTGAACAAGGCCACCGGTGAGGCCTTGAAGCACCCAGTAGCTGACTATCACACAGTAAGAAATATTAATTTCTCAAATTTTTTGGATTGGGAAGGACTTCATTCTAGAGTATGATCTTATATCATTGGTTACCCCACAATTTATGTACACACTAGTATAATAATACTAGGGATGAAGAAATTTATTAGAAAAAATCCAGAGCCCTATATCGTTTGGAATTAAGTTAAACAATAAATTTATAAGTCGATTTTACACGATTAAGTTAGATCTAAATTGATTTTCTAAAACTTCCTTTAATTACAAGGTATTCCTTTTTTGGACTGAGCTGAGTTTGCATATGTAACAAATGCATTTGTTTATACCAATGTGTTGAATTATTGATCATTCAAATTATGATATTGGACCTAAGATGTCATATACATAGTATTGTTAATGTTAGATCGATCACATTCGGATATATATCCTCCTTTCCTCCAAAATATATTGAGAGCAATAATATTTATACGGTATAATTTGTATAAATAAAAGAGTTAGAAGAGAATGAAGAAAAAAAATGTGAGATAAAATATGTTAAAAAGAGAGAAAATAATATAAACTATAAACTATAGCTATATTAGAAATGAATGTGTAATCAAGAGAATCAGTGAAAGCATATTTGGATCATTTTTATCATAGTGTACTTCCTTTGGCAAGTCATCTCATGTATTATGATTGTTAGTGCTTTCTATGGCATGTGGCATGTTAGGACCTTGGATTAAGATTTACTTCTACATGCTCCTGACCCTTTAACTGTTTTATGACAAATACAATTTGTGAATATATCTTTCTTTGATTTCTACTTTGTCAATTTTATCTTTCAATAATGTGGATTCTGGAATTTTATGGTTAAATTCATATGTTATTACTTGTTAGCATGTAGCTATTCTCCTAAATTGTTTAACTGATGGAAACTTGAAATGGGAAAGTGTTTGATAGAAGGGGAAAGATACTTTTGGTAATTGGGAAAGTACCATAGCAATTTTATATAAGACCCTCTTTCCTTTGGTAATGTGTTATTTACATTAGAATCTTATAATTGTTATGTAGGTAAGGATGATGCCCTACAATCCAGATATTCTGGATGAGTCTGTTTTGTGGAGTGAGGGTGAGGACTTAGGTGATGGCTACAGTGCTATAAGAATGGTGAATAATATTCGTTTTAATATGGATGCTTGTTGTGGTGACAAAGAATCTGGAGGTACGCATGATGGCACTACAATAATCCTCTGGGACTGGAACCATGGTGATAATCAGCAGTGGAAGATCTTGCCCTACTGTAAGCTTTCTACCAAGTTTTTTCTTTTTGAAATGCATGCCTTCTAATGTCAAAACATTATTATTTAATCTTCAACAAGTTTGTCTTTATGATATGTTTAGATAAACTTTTTCATAAATTTTTTAAGATAATAAAATAACAAGTTATTTTTTTTCATAAATTTAAATTATTGTATAAGTATAAATTAATTATCGTTATTTGCTGTGGCATCTCTGTTTGATTCTTAATGATTCTAAAATTATACTATCTACTCAGATGCTCAAGTTTCTTTTTTCATTTTAGTTAGTTGCATATATCCCAGAAATAAAAACTAGTTTACATACTTCCTTTTTTTTTGTTGCTAACCGTGCTTGCACTAGTGTAAAAAGAGGCTTTTACGTCACCTAAATGACGTCGGAACAACGCACCACCGACGTTATAAAAACGCGGTGGCAGAATGGTAAATAATGGGAACTAATTTACGTCGAACAAAGGGGGGACCGACGTAAATTATCCCATTAACGTCGGAGCTCTCACTGTCCGACGTAAATTTACGTCGGACCCCCGTAGTCCGACGTAAGTTTACGTCGGATGGTGAGAGCTCCGACGTTAATGGGATAATTTACGTCGGTCCCCCCTTTGTCCGACGTAAATTTACGTCCCACCAACCCTCACCCGACGTAAATATGCCCCTAAAATCAAACACCCGCTTCCCTTTTCATTCCCGCGCTCCCTGTTTACAAAACTAATAATCCCTTTTCTCTCAATCTCTAAGTCTCTCAGTGCGTTTGTTTCTACATTGGACGTTTGTAACTCTCTAAGTGTCTGCACATTACACGTTTGAGGTTAGTTTCTTGTCTACGCAAATTTTTTTTATTTTCTGCTATTTATTCATCTGGAACGGGCCATTCTGCTTGCAGAACAACCCGTTCTGCTTGCAGAACGGCCCGTTCTCCTTGCAGAACAGCCCGTTTTGCAAGCAGAATGGCCCGTTCTCCTTGCAGAACGGCCCGTTCTCCTTGCAGAACGGCCCGTTCTCCTTGCAGAACGGCCCGTTCTCCTTGCAGCACGGCCCGTTCTGCTTAAATTTTTTGTATTGTAAATTGTTTATCTGGAACGGCCCGTTCTGATTTTAGTATGGCCCGTTCCAGATAGGTTTTTGTTTGTGTATTATTTGTTTTTTTATTAGTTATTTTGTTGCTATATTGTTATTATCTTTTTTACTTTATTTGTCTATTTAGTTAATTCATTGTTTTTATAATGAAAGTATAATTTTTTCAGGATTATGGAGGATTCTGGGTCTAGCAGTGGAAGGAGGGAAGGTAGATCTGTCACCCGATTGTCTGGGTTGACAGCTGGACGCATTGCCAAGGAGAGGACACCGGTTGAGGTGGATCCTCATTCTGGCAAGGCATCAGGCCCAAATGCTGCCAAGTTTAAGAGCTATTTGGGAGTCCTAGCTCGACGACATGTTTCTATTATCATTCCATCATGGGATGACGTTCAGGAGGTTGACAAGAACCTCATGTGGCAAGATATTCAGGTATATACTTTCACATCCCTTGAATATTATATAACTTAAATACATTATTTATTAATTGTTGTTATTTTCATAGCAAAATTTTGACATTCCCAACACTGAGGTCATGAGGAGGAAGATGTTATCTGCCCTGGCCACCAGGTGGAGAGACTTCAAGACTTTCTTGACACGGGAGTATGTATTTGGAGAGCAACAAAATGAGACTCCCTGTCTAAAGTACCAGATTACTGATGAGGAGTGGATGCAATTTCGTGCCACTCGATTGGACCCTTCGTGGCAGGTTAGTTATTGATAACTCTTACATTGACACAAATACTTAAGGTATATTTTAATTAATCTCATTTTCTTTTTTGTATTATTGCAGGCTAAAAGAATAGCTGCCCAAGAACGACAGGCCAAGAATGATGCACCCCATCTATTGTCAAGAGGGGGATATGAAAGGAAAAAAAAGGAAATGAAGAAGGCTAGGGCAGAGGCAGCAGGAGTTGAGTCTGCTGACCGTGTGGAGTCACCTCCCCGCCATGAGATGTGGATAGCAGCCCGGACAAAATCAAATGGGCAAATGACTTCTGAGTCTGCAAGGGTCATTGCTGATAAAATAGTAAGTAAAAATATACAAACTAAGACTCTTCATTTCAACTTATTTAATTCATAAGTGTAGTTTAGGGTATACTTATTGTTAATATGTTGTAGGAGGGTTCAGTTGAGCAGAGCACCCAGGGCTCATTTGTTTCCGATGGTCGGAATGATATCTTCACAACGGCCATAGGAAGGCCAGAGCACGGAGGCCGTGTGCGTGGTGTTGGTGGTTCTTGGAGCCACCGAGATTTCTTTGGTGCCCGATCATCGAGGAGCACTGTTGACTCTTGCAGTCAAGAGGTTATGTAGAGAATGGAGCAGAGATTGGAGATGCAGTTTGAAGAGAAATTGAAGAATATTCAAAAAGAGTTTGAACAGAAGTTTGAACTTTTGGCTCGTTCTCAACAACAGACTGCAGTTGCTCATGATGGTGTTCGAATCAGCACTAAAGGGAGTTGTGCTGCTCCAGATCCCTCACCGGATCAGACTCACACTGATGTACCAAACCAGTGTGAGTTATATGTTGAGGATGACCCCCCACGGTTAGTGGCTATTGGCCGAGTATTTGAGGGTGGCTCAACCATCCATGGTGTCCCTCTACAGCCAGACTGGACACGGGTTGTGGTTGACCAAATTCAAGATGCTGTTGCTCCAGTGCCTTTGCCCAATACAGAGGTTCAACTAGTGGGGCAGGCAACCGGCACATTCTTAGCTTGGCCAAAATGTTTGGTCATGCCACTTTCAGCACGAACAAAGGTAATTATATTATTGCTCTTTTATATTCTTATAATTTTATTATTGTTTAACTAATTGTGATTATTTCTTTAGGATTTTATCAATCGTGGTAAGGAGGTCATGAGAGAACCTCATGTTGATGATGCTAATATCGCAGCAGCTGAGGATTATCCCATATCTAAGCTTCTAATCATATTACCACGATTAAATAAGAAGCCAATTCAATTGTAGTGGGACATTAGAGTTTTTGGAGTTGATAGCGCTGCTGTTCCACTATACATATCTATGCCTGATGCATTAGAGATTGTTGGGGGAAACTCCATGTTAAATATTTCTATCATACAGTTGTGGGCCATGTAAGTCATATTTTCTTTTGAGTCTAAATTTACAATAATTATATTTAACTTATAATAATTATTTGTGATAGGTACATGGACAAATTGAGTGTGGAGCATGCACAAGCAGAAGTATATGAATTTATTGAGCCTCAATCCATCCAAAAATCAGGAAACACTCAGGTCCAAATCCAGCAATATATGCAAACATGGATGAGTGACTCAAGAAGAGATATATACATGGCTCCATACATTGACGGGTTAGTTTTTTAATTGGTTTTTTAATCATGGTAATTTTATAACTAATTTGTTTGTCATACAATGTAGGTCTCATTGGCAGTTAATGGTAATCATTCCTAAGGAATACACCGTGGTGTGGTTTTGTTCACTACATCGAAAACCAAGCCACGAAATTAAATGCCAATTACAAGGGTAATTAAATTTTTTCATTATGTTTTAAAACTGTAATTATATATATTGGCTAACATTTGTTTTTATTTCAATTAATTAGAATCGTGTCTGGAGTTAATATTTTAAGTGGAAGAGCCAGATCATCAAAGTCATTGCATTTCATATACCCTAAGGTTAGCAAATTAATTCATATAGTCAATAATATTTAAATTTATTGACTTTAGAAATAATAGTTATTTGTTTCTCATTTTAGTGTAATAGGCAACAAGACTCGTTTGAATGTGGCTATTACACCATGTATTGGATGAGAGCCATAGTTTCTGCGGGTATTATTGATTCTTGGGCGCAAGTAATTCATATCAAAATTTATTTAAGTATATTTACCTTTAGGATAATTAACATTGTATATTAATGACACTTAAATTAATGTTTCAGGTCTTTCAAGATCCATCTCCATTGCCCGAAGATGAGATGCTCAAGATAAGAGAACAATGGACAACTTTTTTTCTTCAAAGTATATCATAGTTAGATTTCTAAGTTTAGTTAGTTAGATATTATGTTTATAGTTTGATAGTTAGTTAGTTAGATAGCATTGACAAACATATGTTTTATAGCTTTTTTAGAATAATAGGATTTACATTGTCATAATTTATGCTTTTTAAGATTTATATATTATTTTCTTTTTGTCATTCAATTTTGAAATATAATTTGAATTTCTATTCTGGATTGCCTGGTTTAGATTTATAAACGTTTTAAAAAAAACCCATAAATTTACGTCGGACATGGCTTGTCCGACGTAAATTTATGGCACCTTTTTTACGTCGGGCTGGGATAATGCCCGACGTAAATTTACGTCGCGTTTTAGGGGCGACGTAAATTTACGTCTCCCGTATTAACGTCGGAACCTTTTCCGACGTAAAAGGCTCAAAATACCCGACGTAAAAGACCCTTTGTGTACTAGTATTGTAAAAATTGACTAAACTGTTTCTCTCGAGTTCATTTTTCTTTCTCATAGAACAAAATATTGTGATTGAATTTAAAGGGGAAAAGTGAGGGTTAGAATTTTTGTTTAGTTAATGAGAGATTTTAAAACTAATTTATTTTTACACCTGTATAATTTTGAATTGAAAAAAATAAGTGTTTTAGACATTTTGTTCAAAATGTTTTAAATCTCCTGATTTCCCATCCTAGAACTTTACTAGATGAGTGAAAATTAGATGAGGTGTGATTTTATTCCTCCATTCGTCCCACTCTTAAAAATTGAATCAAATAAAAGTTTAATTATAAAAATTCTCTCATTTTCCTCCCACGAAAATTGCAAATCTGAACGATTATGGTAAATGCAGGAGTACAATTGGCTTTAAAGATGCATCAAGTGAAGGAGTATTGGCCCTTCTATTTGAGTGGTTTGTGCTATGTTTGTATGGTGTTTATCTATTACTTTTCTCACAAGTTAATTATCTGATTTTCATATACTATTGGTATTTGTTATACATTTTATGCTACCATCTTTCACCGAAAACATGGGAGTGATCAATGTTATAAATAGCATCATGGTCATGGGTTTTCAATGCTTCATTTTCCATGTATTAAATTTCCTGTATATTATTATTTTTGGTTGCGCGTAGTGGTACTTGATCACTTCTTTATGACGACCATGTGTAAATTTTAAAAGATAAATGCTACTAAATTTTTCAAAATTCTATGATTTTTTCACAAGTCATACATTAAAAAAGAAAAAAGAAAGTAAGAGAGATGCGTGATAAGTTGGATAGTGCAATGGAGAGAGAGAGAGAGAGAGAGAATAATTATAAAAAGTTTTTGAAGACTATTAATGGTTTCCTTATTCACTGTAAGTACAATTAAATTGCAAGTATTATATATTTGATATTTCAGTTTTTTATGAGGGTACTTGTAGTGTTTTTTTTATTCATCTCTTTATATATAATTTTAATTTTAATTTTTTATACATTATTGTTTAAATTTAATTTAAATATCAAGTTTTGATATATTATATTAAGTAGAAAATATATTTTGTTTTATAATCTGAATTATAGTAATTTTTAATTTTAGCCAATCTGAATATGAAATTGATTTTAAAATTTTCAATTGTAAGACATTGCGTTGGAGTATTTTTTATTTAATTATTTTATTTCAATATTTTTTTTAATTAAATAAAATATTCATCATCAATATTAAAAATATTTTACGTCGAAGGAATATATTTTAGTTTATTGTTGCTTTTCAAGCTTGAATGGAGTAAATGAATTATTGATTTCATCACAGGATCACGTTGAAAATAATTTGAGATTTTAAATCTTTTGTAAAGGGGTTAAACTATTATTTTCAACTATTAATGTTACGTTTTAAATCATCTCAGCGTGTTCAGAATTTTTTAGATTTGGGCCTAAGATGATCATACTTTTGGTTATTGGGTAGGGTGCAATTAGCATGTTGAGGAGTCCAATAAAGGCTGAACTCAAAAGATTATTACTAAATACAAACTATTTTACCCATTTGTAATTACCCTACTTGCCTCTAGAATCCTAAGAGATCTTCATGCAAAGGTGTTTTTATATTGTTTCAAACTAATAAAAATAAAATATAAATGATTTAACTATTAATTGACATAACTGGGAAACATTTTATTTTTGTGTGGTTGATTTCAATGTCATGTGGGAAATTGAACTGAGGTAAATCAAATTTCACATTTGCTTGTATGCTTAAAACACAAAAGGTAATTACAATATGGGAAATTGAATTCTCATTTTATCAACCTGGCACAACTAAGATGGAGGTTCTTGAACAAGTTGAATTTTTGCAGTATTATAAATGATGTTCTATTAACAGTGCATGCATTTAAAAAATCAATTTTTAATATATTTTATACAACTAATATGACATTAATTTATATTGTTAGTATTTCTTTCAATACCCTTAATTTTGGAGAAAATGAAATCAAGACCAGTCATATTAAATTAATGTTCACTATAAAATTTAATTTTGTTTCTAGATTACTATATTATCTTTTTTTTTTAATTCATTCTATTTTTTTAAAAAAAGAAATCAACTATATTCTAATAAAAACAATAAAATGTGATTTGATATTTTAAAAATTGTTCAAATTTTTTATAAATAAAATGAAATAGTATAATATAATATTTATGCAAAATAATAAAAACCAAAAAATTAAATGTATGATCTCATTGCTGTCATTTTAATCAAAATGACTTCTTATATACAATACCACTCTTGTGAAAATTTATATTCATTTCAATGACTTTTCTTTCCTTAGTTCAAAATAAATGTAAAATAGTATATATATTTTTTTGTTATACCATTTTAAACAAGAAATAAAATTCTTAAATAATCTACAACGACATCTCTATATATTCACATTTTTAAATTGCATATCTGTATTAATAAATTAACTACAAATAAAATTTAATTATCATCTAATAATTTAAATTAAATTATTTTTTTTAAAATATAAAAAATAGAAACTTAAATAAGAGTCTAAGTTGGTTTGCCTCACAACTAGGCAGCCATGACCATTGACCAGTTATGTCTTGACTCTTGAGTTCACTCTGAATTTTTAGGGCTTTATTTAAGTTGTTGAACACTTGCAACAAAATTTCACTTCAATTAATGCTTTTGCTCATAGTTTCTTTGCTCTTGTTCAGTTTGGAACTTCTTGGAATTTACATGTGCATGATTTTGTATGAGTTTTATTTTATTTTATTACAATATTTTGAAAACAAAAGGCAATTTTTTTTTCTTCATATCAATATTATATACATTTATCTTTAAATTATCTTAAGTTAAAGTCAAATAAAACTATTTTATCCCTTGTTTTTATCTCTTGTTCCTCATTTTCCTAGTTGACCAAGATGATCAAGAATTGATTTTTCTCTAGGAAGATTCTTGCACCTTTAATGGATGTACTAATTAGGAATGGTACTTATATATGACGTTTACAGTTGAGTTATAAATTTCCCACTCGTTCTAAATTATTGTCCTAACTTCTGAACAAGTTAATTTTTCTATGATAGTTATGTAATGAGAGTCGTTCAGTGTGCTAATTTATTTTAATTTAATGGCAGCCATACCCTTTGGCCCAAATAATTAATAGACATGTACCACACATAAGTGCAACCAAATTCATGGTAAAATACCTACTTTCTAGGATATTTATTTAAGTCTCGTTGATTTTAAGTATTTTTTTATTTCTACTTAGAAAAATGAGAAACTTTGAAGTACTCTAGTCAATGGAGACCCACTTGTTTATAAATTTTAACTGAGTAATGACTTGGATCAATGCTGGCAAAGCTTAACAAGCGTGGCTGAAGGTGTCATCACTCATCACCTTCTTCTTAGTCAATACTAGTTCCCTGCCTCTCCAATTTGGAAGGAGTAAATACATATTATTTTAACCATTATAATTATTAATCAATTAGAGTTTTTACTCTTTAATGAGAAACCAAAATATTTCTCGAGCTCCCTTTCTTTAGATTGGTTACGAGACTAATTCTTGAATTAAAATTTAGTCAAATTCAAGGCTCTATATTTTTCTCAAAAATAAAAATAATATCTATTTTAGTTTTTGAATTTGTGAGACTTTGTTTTAGCAATTTCTAAAACACTTAAATATGATTTTAGTGTCTTCTAAAACTTGTAAATATTATTTTCGATCTTTATAAAATAAACAAACTTTAATTTTGATTGTTGTAGAATATTTTTCTTTCAATTTTAACTTTCTAAAATTTAAAGTTATTTTTTTTTTTGTCTCTAGTGATCATTTTGAAATATATATATATATATATATATATATATATATATATATATATATTAAGGAATTAACGATGAGGACTATCACGATTAACAAATTTCAATTGCAGATATTTATTTGATTTTTTTTTCTTCTAATTATAGATACTATTATGATATCGTTTTGCAAATTCAGAAATAAAAATAAAAATTTATTAAAACCATATTACAATAGTTCGAATTTAAGTCCTCCAAACGTACGCACGAGGGGAACCTAATGGTATTAGGGTTACCCTAGCAACATCTCGAGTTTTTTGTTTTCTGTACTTTGAAAATGACAACACGATTTTATTGGTTTTTTTTAATTATTTTATTAATATAATATATTTATTGATTTTATTGATTATTATTTTTTGTTAAAAATTTAATCAGTCATTTTTAAGTAATATTTTCTAACTATTTTTCTTCATTTCAACATTTAAACTCGAGATTTTTTTAAGAAGACTAAATAACAGAATTTATTGGACTCTGGTTTAGTGTTTTTAATTTATTTTGTTTTTGTTTTAATAAAAGGGCTAGGGTGCGCTCATTTTGATGCCGACAGTAATGCCACCTAAAATTTGCTATATTATTATTATTATTCAATTCCAATCAAAATTGTCATTACGTTTATGTATTCATTCACTTATTAATGATTATTTGCACTGTTTAGTAACTCATGCCCAAGAGGAATAGGATTAGATAGCACTCAAATACGATCATAAAGTTTTCAAGAATGACGGGTTCGTATTTTGTTTGGTTAATGGAGAAATTTCTATATATTTATCATATTATGAATAATAAATCTGCAGGTCCCACTTTGTTATATGGATATTCCATGGTATCTAGAAATAATAATAATAATAATAATGAATATAAAACTCTTTGATTTTGTGTCGAATAAGCCTCATTCCCCTTTTTTCTTTATCTTTTTCTAGATATAAAGGATTAAAAGGAAAGTGATCTTTGAAGTTTGATTACTACGACGCTTGGTGATAAGTATGGGTTACACTTCCTTGTGGGCCTACTAATATACCCAAAATCCAGTTCATAACTTTAAAGGCGATGAACTTTGTAAGAAACTTTAATATTAAAATTGACTTGAAATATGATTCCTTTATATAACAAAAAAGCAAAAGCAATTTCCATCAGTTACATCTTATATCTTCTTTAATCAATATCAACATGATTTGGTTATATATATGTGTGTGTGAATGAGACTTTTACATCGTGACCTGAATATAATTATAATAAAACCAACAACTACATGATACCACTAATAAGCATGTTTTTAATCCGATAGATTTGTGTGTATCTATGAATTCACACTGATGCATGGCATGCTACATTTAGATACTTCAATCCATTAAAATATGACCACTACTAATTTATATTTGTATTATTACCGATAAGCTCAATTATTATGAATTAAACTGAAAAGAATATTGAGTTTTGTACTTTTGTAGTTTATTACAACCGGGAAAGAGAAAGATTTGCAGTTGTAACCACCAAGCCGTCATAGGTTTTTTTTAGTATTGTAAGTTGCAAAGTCATATATTTATTTTCACTTGGTTTGTATTGTTATGTTGAGTTGTTTTGTTTTAAGAAATTTTAGAATTTGAGAATTTTTTATGAATTTTAATAGTATTAGAAATTTTTCTGGATAAATATCTAGTTTAACTCCAAGGAAATGAGTATATAAGGTTTTTATTTTGAATAGAGTTTCATAAACCTCATTCATCAAAAACTTAGAGAGAGAATTCTAGAGAGATAGACTCTAGTTTGTGACCTTCTTTCTTCTCTAAATTAATTTTCTCCTACGTTTTCCCTAATTTTATTGTGTTGTCTTGTTGATGAATTTAGGTGTCTAGGACTTGAATTCAATTGCTTGATTCGTTGAGTGTGGTAGAACAAAGTTTCAGGATTCTCTTTTTCCTCATTTTCTAGATTGATCTTGAGGTAAGGGGAGCTAGATTTATAGATTTTGATTGAGTAACTGAGTTGTGTAGTGATGCATGCATGAGTTGCATGTTGTATGAATTTCATTGAGATTCATGGTTAAGTTGATCAAATTGGAGCGGGTTGCAATTAAGAGTTGGGGTTTGGGTTCATGAAGAGGAAATTGATGATCTGAAGAGAATTATGTGTTGCATGTTGAAATTGGTGTTGTATATGAGTTGTATATAGCATATATGTATATATTCTTGTGCTGCATGAGTGGTTTGGGCTCAATTTCAATTGGATTTAGCAAAATTTGTGATCTGCATAAATGTAGATTGCTTATCATTTTGGGTGTGCCCTCAAGGCGTTGAGTGTCGTTTCAACATGAGGTTTTCTATCTTGTCATGTTGGGTGCAGGATTGGTGACGTCAAACGTGAGGAGAAAAGCTCATCTCGAGTTGGAATGGCGACAGACGTTATTTGAATGACATTAGATGTGAGAGCACAAGAAATTCTCTGATTTGGTGATGCTAGGTCTCGAGTTAAGTGGAACCTAGTGTGATCGAGCCAACACTCTCTACCTAGACAATGTTGGTCATCAGTATGGCAACATTGGGTATGAGTCAGGCAGAGACTCACTACCTAAAATGAGGCCAAGTGTGAGACTTTTCCACACCAAGCATCAGGTTCCAAGGACCTCTACCTTGTCCATGATAGACGCTAGTTATGTAGCATTGGACGTAGGCAAGATAGAGAGTTTCCTGTTTAGATGATGTTGGACATTGGTTGTGTGATGTTGGACGTTAACTTTTGAATGAAATTGTGTTATCTAGTAGATGCACTATTGAGTATGAGAAGAATATGCCTAAGTGTTGCTTTTTTAAGTTGCTAAAAATGTTGTTTATTCATTATATGATGATAATTGGAGACAAATGATGGTTGAGAGTTGAAAGTGTGGTTGAGATGTATGTTGTGAGTTGTGAGATATGTGTTAGTTGTGTTGAAATTGTTTGATGTTGTGTTGTTGAGATGATGAATGTCGAGAATGCTTTAAACATTCAGGCATGGTGTTACTCTGAGAGTCTAATTTATTGAAAATCCTTTTTAAGAAGTTGACCCTTGAAGAGGATAATTAGGTCTCCTCTAGGACCTTAGTTGGTATTGTATGGGGGCTAGATCAACCATACGTGTATAAATTGACCAACTAAGTAAAATACAAAGTCAGGAACTTAATTCCTAATCGAGTGTCGAAAGAGCGTAGTATTTGGAGAGTAGTCAGTGGGTTAATCCTATAGGAAGCTTAATTAAGCTAGCTTATGTCGTGATAGGCTCATACCTAATTGTTCTACCATGATAGTAGTACTAGACTTTTAAGTGGTGACATCTAAGAAACCAAGTTGTTGTGTTGTAAATTGATATTCAACTTGTTAATCTAACACACCAAAAAGATCACTTGTGTTGTTGGTTCGGTAGGGTTAAGTTACTCAAACTGTTCACCTTATGTTATAAGGAGATATCCTAGTAGAAATGTATTATGACACATATAGTTATTGTATTGTGCTTATGATGTATTGTTTAAACTATGTTGTTTATATGTAATATTTATCTATAATGAACCATAATGAGATGTTGAATTATGAGACACTGTGTGTTGACGGTGTTGACCTTGGGTTGCTATATACTAAGTTGCTTGTGTTAATAGTGCTAGTTGTGAAGTGATGTTATATGTGGATAATGCCAATGTTGTTATGAAGTTGAGATTGTTGACTCCAAGAAGTGGTGAAGTACTATATTGCTTATAAATTGTGTTGTATATGTTGATTTTTGAACTCTAACTCACCATGCATTTTGTGTTTTCATGTAGTTTGAACTACGATAAACATACACAATATGAGAGTATAGTAGGGATCGATTTCAGGAGAGTTGTTTTGGAGGCTAGTTTGAAATTGATGATGTTTTGCTACCAAAGAGTAACTAATTGGTAGTAGAGATTGTTTGACTGACAACTTAAATTGTACAATTTACTTTTATTGAATTGTTGTATTTATATAAGATATATTTACATAATTATTTTTATTTCATATATATGACATATCTAGATGTCAATAAACTTATAATTTAAAGTTATTAATTATTATCCCCTACGAGTAAATATGTCATTAGTTTAAAGACTATGATGTATCATTATAGTTTGATAATTTTGTGTCGATCTTTTTTTTAAAAGTTTGAATATTAAAAGAGTAAATGCTGAATACATTTTTGAGAAATTGTTTTTTATTAAAATTTAGAGTATCCTCTCTCTAGTCCAATTAGTACTTATGCGATCTTTTTATTAAAAATGGGAGAAAAGACCCTTTAAAACTTTCTATTTTGTATTTTTTATAACAAATAAATAGAAACTATGCTTTCAATAAAAAAATGTCCTAAAAAAATAAATAGGGACTATAAATTTTAATTATATGTCGATTGATCTTTATAAATTTTACTTCTTTTTGCGATAAACATTTTAAAATTTAATTTCAATTTTATTTACTCTTAAACTTTATCCTTCTAACGAATAGTTTTATTCTCCTGTTAAACAATAGTTAAATTACTAATCAAAATGAAAATTCAATCATTTTATTTATCTTAAATGGTAATTATGTTTTTTTACAACTCATTTTTCATATATATATATATATATAATAAAAATATGAATTTAGAAAAATTAAAAGAGACAGTTAATAGAAACCAATAAATATTTTATTCGATTTTTTAATTATAAATTTATTATGTTTTAATATATAGAAAAAGTGATTTTTTAAAATAAAACTAATATAAATAATTGAGATTAAGGTAAATAAATAGTTGATATTTATTCTTCATTAGTAATTCACCCCATTTTAATATAAAAGATTATATATATATATATATATATATATATATATATATATAAGATGATGTCATCATTTACGACAATTTTCTACTCAAATTAGAGGAAATAACAAGATTTTATGAAATAAAAAAAATATATTTAAACTTTTTAACTAAAATTAATATTTAACAATAAAATGGATTGCTTTAATTTTAAAAAGTTTAAGTATTTATTATACAAGTAGTTTCTTGCGGAAGTTTATAGTAATCAAATGCACCTAATAAATTACTTGCATAATAAATACGTAAAGTTTTTAAATTTAAGGCAATCTATTTAATCACAATAAATACTAATTTATAATTGAAAGTAATCAAATGAAGTTAATGGTGTTTAACTTAATTAGTTGAGAAAAATATATGAATTATTGTAAATTATATTGATATTGATTAAATTTCTACATATTTTAAAACAAAATAGTAATCAAATGCATTAACATACAACAACTATCATCACCCTCGTTAATTAGACCCTTCAAATTTTTGAAGCCAACTCTTTCCCCTTCACCCTTTCACATTTCTCATCATTTACTAATACTCTCGACTTTTTGTTTCTATTGGATGATTATTGATGATTGACGTAACTAATTGTATTTATTTTAGGTGAGATGCTTTAGTTGATTCTCTCATGAAAGTGTATCTAATACTTTCCTTTACTTCTAGTTACATCGAGGGGGAAGAAAAATCTCATTCTTTTGTTATTTGCCTCCGAGGTTCTATTATTCAAGTCATGTTAAATGATGTTTGTTTCTTGTTGTATATGATGAAATTGAAGGTCCATTTCACACGTTAATTATGTCAATTGGACTATTTTTCCCCCTCTATAGAGTCTAATATATGACATTTTTTACATCTATGTTATTTTAATCTAGTATGAATTATATAAAAATAAAAAAAAACGAAAGAAAGAAAATTGGTTCTTAGATTTTTGAGTAGCCTACTTTGAATGTTTTGGATACATAATTTCGTAGGTTTTGTAGAATTTCTTTTTCTTTTTCACCTAATTTGGGGAAACTAAATAGCTTATATTTGACTCTAATATAATTTGCAAAGAGAAAACAGTTAAAATTTAATGGAGTTTTTTATTTAATTCAAAATCCAATCAAAATGAATATATTGTTGTTACAACTGAGAGAAAATAATAGAAAGAGAAACTAATGAAAATGAATAGTTTTCATATTCTACTCTAACACTAATTGAATTTGTTTCTTTTTATTTATTTATTAAGGATAAAAATTGGGTGTAGTGTTGATTCAATAGAAAACAAGGGATAACTTTTTAGGTATTTCATCTTGGTTGCACAAACTTTTAATTTAAATATTTTGCATGTATTTTAGTAAGATAATACTCCTCCTTTTGGACATGAATATAAGTCGTCTTCAAGGGTGTTTCATTATGAATTGGTAAGGGTTGACTACAAATATAATTAGACAATGTTTGGTTATTGAGAAGTGGTGAAAATCTCACATTAACTAGTGATACAATTTAAGTAATATACATAGGTAGGGGGAATCCTTTCTCTAAAAGTCAATTTTATAGAATTGAATTAAGTATAAATCTTTATTATAAAATGACATCAAAGCGAATTCTAACGACTTTTGTTGGATTTATTAAGTTACTTATCAAACTATTATTGAATTATCCATAGTTGTTCAATCTTAAAAACTTTATACTTAAGATATTTAGCATAACACTTCAATTTTTTATTTTCTTATAAATTGTGAAATTTATTTTGTTAGAAAATAATATTTTGGGGAGGATGATTATCAATATTAAAATTTGTGGTCTTTATAATTAAAATTGTGTTAAGAGTTAAAAAAAACGTCTTAAAGCCATGTTTAAGCCTTAAATATCTTTCATAAACCTTTAGTTTAAGGTTTTCTTCAAGTCAAATTGTTTGTTTATAACCCAATTATTCTTCCCAAGAGTCGTCTTATACCATCCTATATCTAAACCTACTTTTTTCTTTTGATCCATCTTGGGAAACTTGTCTTGTTAAAGACATTGCCTTGAAGAACTATAGATTATCTCAATCACGTGGTGACTTGAATTATGGACGGAGGGCTTGACATTAGATCCCAATTTGTTAACAATTATTTGTTGTGTGTAAAAGGAATACAACTTTCCCCAAATTCTTATGTGGTGAAATTCAAAGATATCAGTACGTGGATTACTCTTTGTTATGGTTAAGCTCTACATTCCACCAGCATGCTCTTTCTCTCTTGGTGTCATATTTCTTTGCATTTTGCGTCATGCTCTTTGTCTCTCATTACATCTCTTCTCATTCCATCGTCGTACTCTTTCACTCTTGTTATCTCATCTTTTTGCGTTCAATCATCGCGCTGTTTCATTCTCATTCTCGCATGTTCACGTTTCATTGTCATCACGTTTTGTGTTTGCCACTTTTGAAAACATGTTCATCATTTCCATCACCATGTTTGCTTCCAAATCACTATACTATCAAAGCAAAAGAAAATGGAAAGGTAACAAAATTAGAAACAAGAAAAAACTTAGTAAATTCAACCATTGGATTGAAAGTTCATATATAGAGGAGTGTTGCAAAATTCAATCTAACGGTTGGATTTACAAAATTCACATTTAATATAAAGTTATTGAGTGGTGTGATACTTAATAAAAGTTATACCAGTATATTATAACCCTCCTTATACATTAGTAATACACACATCCATTATATCTTTTTTCTTTTCAAATTACTCGTAATATATATATATATATATATATATATATATATATATATGTACAGGTAGGGGGGTTCGGCCACCACCCCATCGGCCGCCGAATGGCAGAACCAGGAAGCCGAATGCCAATCGGCCACCAGGATCGGCCTACCATCATTTGGTACTCTTAATCAAAGATTAGAGGTTAATTAGTCGATTAAGGTGTATTACCTAATACGGTAAATATGTCGCAGGGCCCATGGGGTCCAGGGCCCATAAATGTCAGTATAAATAGCTCAGGACAAAAGGTAACGTCACTGTTCATTAATTATTCTAGATATTCGAGTTTGTCCTGACTTGAGCGTTGGAGTGCCTTTTGCAGGTACCAACCCCTTCACCAGCGCATTAGATCGAAGCTCTCGTTCGGCCTTTAGGCTACCATAAGACTTAGTGTGCCCATCAGACAAGTACAATATATATATATATATATATATATATATATATATATATATATATATATTCCAATTTCTTGACTTTACGAATCCTTTTATCTTTAATGTTTAATTTTTTTTTCAAGCACTTACCCCCTTTCAAGCACCCTCTTCCCTCCTTATTTGCAAAGTTTAATTTTTTTTTTTCAAGCACTCACCTCTTTTATATACACATCTTTTTTCTTCATTTTTCAAGATTTCAAACGTTCAATTTTAAAGATTAATTTTGCCAATAAATAATTGGCTCATGATATATATATATATATATATATATATATATATATATATAATTTTTTAAAATAAACATGTCCTCTTTTTCTTTTATTTTTTAAATATTAAAATACCATTCTAATAAATTTTCTGATTTAAATAAATTTTATTTTTTAAATTATCTTTTTCATTCGCCCTCCTCCTTCTTCTTTTTCTTTAGTGTTCTAGAAACTATTTTTTAGAAGTATGAAAAAAAATCCACACCTCGACAAAAATACTTTCCATAATTATAAAAGTACTCTTTCAAAAATGGTTTGAAGAAAAATGAACATTAAAAATTAAGGAAGATTCATAAAATCGAGAAATAAAAAATTAAAAATGCTTTTTAAAAATTAAAAAAAAAAAAACTGTGATAGAAATGTATTATTATTTATATTAACATAGGATAGTCTTATCAATATCATTGCTGATATTCAGACGAAAAATAAAAAATCATATCGTGGGTGATTAAAACAGAAAAGGGGTAAGCGTTGATTATGGTGTAAATAGTGAGTTGATATATAGTAGGGTTTGTTTCTCCTCTTTCTCACTATTCTTCCGTAAAGTAGAAACATTTTAGAATGTATTTGTCCGATTGAAGGCAATTGTCTCAACCTATGAAACACTGTAATCTTTTTCATTTGTTTGGATGAATAATGGTCCCTACAAAACACTTCCCCGCTAATCTGATATTGCTGCGCTTTACGTTAGTATATGACCAATAATTGCTGCTACCTTACCCCACCCTCTTTGGCCTACCATTAATCATAATATTAATCACATCCATTCATGATAACAAAACACAAAAAACTAGGATTATACGTCGCTTGTTACAGTAATCTTCCCAACTACAATCAAACCCTAGCTTTGTCTTCTGACATCACTTTGCTCTCATCACATGGTCCATATTTCTTCATTCATTGCCAATCAATGTGCAATGGGATATAACTACTTTAAAAGGAAGAGTAACTAGATCAAATTTCTAATTAAAATTGTGTTATAACCATTGATTAAAAGAATAATAATTAATACTAACTAAAAAAATTAGGTCTAGTGACGGCTACCTAGTTCAATCTACCAAAGATACTAGTCTTTCACAACATAAGAAATTAAATTTTCTAACTTTTTTTTAATAGAAGCTTCCACTTTAATGCTTGATAGTATTTTAAATAAGATATTTTTATTAGGAAACTCATAATCACAACAATAAAGGACGAATTTAAAATTTTGTAAATGCTATTTCAATGTCTTACCCAGGTCAATTTTAGTAATTAATTAGTATTTTAAACATATAAGACCGAGAACAAAAATTAACAAATGAGATTCTAATAAAATATAAACATCTATGATGAATTATGAAACTATTAAAATTTTATTTTTGAAATATTTTTAATCAATAACAATAAATACTTATATTCTCTAAAATATATTTTTATACCTTAAAGTAGTTATATTACTGATATATACACTATCAATCGTCTAACTTAACTAATACGAAATTGTTTTAAGTTAACAAATAACTTTAAAAAATTGTTCTCAAATAGGATTGTCTCCATCGTAATAACACCAATTGGCATATCACTATAAACTCTCGCAAACAAGGGAATAAGTTGATATACATAAATTGTTGAAAAATAAAAGTTGATATACTAAATTAAAAATAGAAAACATACTCGTATTACACGTTCCATTATATATGCTACTTTGCAATGAAGCATAGCGCAAGTATTCACGCTGTAGCGTCATAAAACGTCACCTGTTTGGGGTTTGTGAGGACTCTGGACAATGCTTCCGTTTTTGCTTTTGCGGTTGAGTTTCGTTGTGCAAAAGTCAAACAGTTTTAAGAGTTTCTCAAGCCTTCTATTCCAATCCAAAACACCCTTTCATCCCTCTATCTTCTTATTTTATTTTATTATTACATTACACACCAATATATATAATAATAGTAATCCAGAAAGCATACTCGGAGTCGGAGCCAAGAAGGGGTCCACACGTTTTGAGCAAATTATTATATTTAATTTTCTCCATTTTTCAAAAACTAATCCCTAATATAGTACCACAAAAACAAATCAAACTCAATATTGAATAAAATAAAGTGTGCTCAGCGGAATTTATTCCGTATCAAGTGGTGGGGTTTGAATATTGTCTCGCAAAATTCGGAGGGAGGGGCATGTGGCATCAACATTAGAGGGCGCGTACCCATTTTAATCCTTGCACCCTTTTTCGATTTGGACACGTTTAATTACATTAATTAATACCATTGATATATAATCAAATAGTAAAAATATAATTTTCCAGCTCATCCCTCATTCATTCTGATAATGTCAACACGTGTCAAGTGGATATAGATTGTAACGATCTTATTATAAAAAATAACATGTAAAATTGTTATAATTAAATTACTAGTAGTCTAGTACTATTTAATTTATGCATTAATTAATGTTAGAGCTAGTCAATAGTCAGTTAATTCCGGTTGGTTTTTGATAAACAAATGGCATTAGTGCAAGTTCCTATGCAACAGCAGCAAAATATAGGAATAGTATTCAACGACTGAAACAAAGAGGAGGTGGTGGTGGAGGTGTTGGATTGGAACAGTAATACTTAACCAAAAAACAACTTAGTTTTCAATGTCGGCGCCGGAATGTTTCACTTTTTCACCCTTGGATCTCGTTATTGCAACGCGTTGTTTTTTGTTTTTCTTTTTCCTCTTTAATAATAATTGATTAATTAACGACGGCAGCTACGGCTCACCAAAGCCAATTTACGAAAGAAACCAATCATGTTGACCTTTTCAATGGTTAAAGATGACTATAATTAGCCATAATCACCCCTTTGATTCCCTCTAAAAGTGAGGCTTTGATGAGTCTTGATCTCTCTTTATTATTAACATTAATGGTACATTTTCGGCATAATTTAGATACTAAAATGGTTATTTGTTGCCATGTATATTTTTTGTTCCATATCCTTCATAAATTGACCATTTTTATCGTGGTTTTGAAGCTTCAAGGAAGTTGCAGAGATGGTGTCAATATTCAGCCCCGTTTGTTTAGTGGCTAGTCCATCGTACTCATATATACATGACAAGTGGTGAAAATAAATATTTATCAATGATAATGACTTGTATACATTGTTTTCTCCCAAACCAACAAAATCAGCTATCGGTGCTTTACATTATAATAAAAACCATATATTTGATTTCGATTTGAGAGTAAGACAGATTCATTAATTCTCTCCTTGATTTATTATTTTAGCCATCAAATTTATATCTTAATTTAAAGCCTGGTTGTGACTTGTGATATCAAAAGGCCAAATATTTCCATACCTTATTTAAAAAAAAAAATCAAATTAGAAAATATTCCATATTTACCTCCTTTTGACACATGTGCATAGTCTACTCTTCCAAATGTTACTTTCATTTGATATTTTATAAATTCATAAAGAGGGATACAGTTGTAAATTGTTATTTTTATTTTACTGATGGTGGGATAACAGTTGTAAAGATCAGTTTTATATTTGTTTTTAATTAAGAAAAGAGGCTCCACATTATACAAATCAACACAAAAAATTGAAGAGGGTAGACCACGTACACATTGCCTGCTTAGAATGGAACATTGGAAAGCTCTTGGAAAATTCACAATAATCCTTTGGTATTACTGCTTAGTCTTTTTGACTTATTGGTGTGAAAGCCTTTGGATTCTTCCCAGCAGACACTGCCTTTTATCCTCTCCATTTGTTTGTGGGGAGTTGAATTAATTGTTACCATTATTCCATTATAAATATTTCATATTAATTAGTTAATTAAAATAAATAAAAACTAGCTAATGATAAACAGTAGATATATATGTAATGTATGATATCTATATTGTTGGTCTAATTTTTCAATGAGGTTAGGAAGCAAATGTGTACAATTATATTATATGAAGCAGCTGAGCCAAGCTAGCTACCAACTGAAACAACCACCACCCACCTAAAGCTTTGTGGAGAAAATCAAATTAAAAGTAGTAGCAGAACTAGCAACATCTGCTTTCAATAGCACACATTATTATAGTGGGAAAATTATGACATGAAAAGGAGGAATAGTTCATTTTTGTTTTCTACTTCCTCCACTGTTTCAGAGATTTGAACATAGACCGCTAATGGATGATGCAAACAAAAATGAAAATGTGCAAAAGTTAGGTTGAAGCTAGCGGATAAAGTTGTTATATTTCATTTAATTTTTAATATGAAAAAGTGGGGGGAGCCTATGCAGAGTGGGGTCCACAAGCTTTGAAAGCTCCTTTTTTACCATTTCTTTTCTCACATTCGTTTTCAAAGGGGTAGATATAGCGAAGAAACCACCACCCGGATAGAGCATACGTCATATATACCAATAAAATACACGTATATTGAAAACAAAAGCATAGGGGAAAAAATAATAATAATAAAGAAAAAACAAAACAAAACACCAATTGTAGGCTTCCTCAGCAAGTGCCTTGCACACCACGGATCTTACAGCGTGTGTGGGATGTATATGCACACGCTCCTCTATTTAAACACACCATCTTCCCTTCGTTCTACTTTCTTAAAAGCTCTCTTCTACTTCTTCTTCTTCTTAGAATAATTCATCTATTCTCTTCTCATACCTTTCTTTTCTTTTGGTAGCTTGAAAATATATATACACTAAAGGGTTGCTTTGTGTTATATATAAGATATAGTATTTGATTAATAGTTCAAAGTTGATTTGATGGAAGAGCCTATTGTGTTGAACAAAGGTGAAGAGCCTCTAGATTTGCCTCCAGGCTTCAGGTTCCACCCTACTGATGAGGAGATAATTTCTTATTATCTCACTGAGAAGGTGAAGAATAGCGGTTTCAGTGCAATTGCTATTGGAGAGGCTGATTTGAACAAGTGTGAACCATGGGATTTACCAAGTAAGTTTTTAGTTGTAACTTTTTTTTAGCTTCTGTTTGTGATGATTTGATAATTGTTTTGGAATAGTATTGGGTGGCATGAGTTAATGTTTTATTGATGAATGATTGTGCAGAGAAAGCCAAGATAGGGGAGAAAGAGTGGTACTTCTTCTGCCAAAAGGATAGGAAGTATCCAACTGGCATGAGAACCAATAGAGCAACAGAATCTGGGTACTGGAAGGCCACTGGAAAAGACAAGGAAATTTACAAAGGGAAAGGGAACCTTGTTGGTATGAAGAAGACCCTTGTGTTCTATAAAGGGAGAGCTCCAAAGGGGGAGAAGACCAATTGGGTCATGCATGAATTCAGATTGGAAGGAAAATTTGCAAGTTATAGTCTTCCTAAGGCAGCAAAGGTATCAAAAATAATGAACCCCTTTTTTTTTCCCTTTTTTCTTGTTCTTGTTTTCATCTTACTATTTTTATTTTCCCATCCTTCCCTCCTTTTTACTTTTTAGAAAAGTGTCTTTTTTGTGTTAGTTTGTGAGTTTCTTTCATGTATTTCCTTTAATCACATAGCTTTAGTTTTATTAATTGTCTCAAGAAAGCTAACGGTTTTCTTTTTTTGCTTTTTTTGCTTTTTTTTTTTTTTTTTTTTTTTCCTTTTGGGCTATGTTATTGCAGGATGAATGGGTTGTCTCAAGGGTTTTTCACAAGAACACAGATCTCAGAAAGACCTCAATTCCTGGACTTTTGAGGATAAACTCTCTTGGGGATGATCTTCTTGATTATTCTTCACTCCCACCTCTCATGGATCCTACTTATGTTAACACCAACGCCAACACCAACCACACCACCACTAACCCACTTTCATCAAATAAATCACAATCAGACGGCTATTATCTTCCCAGTTTCTCCATCAACAGCAACCACCACCACCACCTTCTGATGAAGCCACAAGACCACCACCAAAGAACCTACGAGATTCCCACAATTAACTACACTTCAAACTCCAACCAAGCCAATCTCAGCAACAACGTTAACCCAATGGGGAACAACACACTCTCACAGCCCTTAAACATGTTCAATGACTACTACATGCACCAAAACAGGATCAAAAGCTCCATCATGCCAAGTGTTGCAACAGGTTTTGGAAACAACAACAACAACAACCATGATCAAGCAATCCTAAGAGCCCTTTCAGCCAAGAACAACGACCACTTAGGTGAATTGGAGAAACAGTGCAAGATGGAGCAATTCTCCTCTAACCACTCACAAGACACAGGCTTAAGCAACGACAGAAACACTGACACATCCTCGGTGGTTTCGAAGCAAGACAACAATAACAACAACATGGGAGGAAATAGGGCATTGTACGAGGATTTTGAGGGTCCTTCTTCAGTTGCACCTCTCTCAGATTTGGAATGCCTGCAGTGGGAAGACTACTGAAAAAGTGTCATGAAGATATAAATTAAAGCAAGTTAGCAGATCCATGGTTTTTTCATTTAGGGATCATAAGCATCATGCATAGTGATTACATACTTTTTTTCTTTTGGTTGGTTTTCAAACAGTCTTCTACATACTCATTTTATCATTATAAACATGATCATACACATTATTAGACATGATAGGAAAGTTCTTGGGTACACATACACTGTATAGATTTATGATATCCAGGCCTTTTCGGTGTTAATTAGTTTTTCTATTTCATAGGTTATATCGAGGGGAAGGACTTGATGAATCGTGTACATCTATATTCTTTTGTTATATTAGTGGGTTTGTTTTATTCTTTTCCTTGATTTTTTTTTAGCTGCGTCATCATTTATTAATTCCATGTTCAACTCGTCGCTTCTGTATACAAATCAGAATTTTCTTTGTATTATTAAATCTAGTTGAATTCTTCCGAGTACTTCCTAATTCCTATCCATTTGTTCTTGTAGATATTGCCAACAAAAATTTATTCAATCACTCGTTATGAATTTCCTTTGATTCTTCTGCTTCATAATATATGTCGAATATATTTTTGTGAGTTGTGACACCCCACCAACAGTGCGGAGCATTAATTCCTAAGAAAATTGTGTATATTTTTTTTCTTCTTCTTTGCCAACCTGTGAATTTAAAGGTTCCGGTTGCCTAGCTAGTGCCTACCTCCAACACAGTACGACTATTGTTTCCTTTCAAAATTTCATGTACACCGCAAGGCATGATGCTTAATTTTGATCACGTCCCAAATTTAATGTCATCATATCAAGTTTAATTGTAATTTTATTCATAATAACTTTCTTATTTTTAATATCAAATTTTAATGAAGGGCAATATAGAAAAATAAATATTTTTAATTGAGAGTAATAAAATTAAATAATATTAATTAAGTTTTTAATTAACTTACTAGTTAGTAGTTAGTTAATTCTGTTTATAATTGAGTCTAGATAGAGTAACTGTACGAACTTGGCACATTTTTATTATAAAAAAAATTTATCATCCATTGAAAAATTTAATTGATTATTTTTATTTGATTAATATGAAAGATTCTAATGACAACAATAAAAATTGAATATAAATTTGTATATATTTATTGTAATATTATTATTAAACCAAATCTAATAGTTAACATTACCTAGAGAGATTCAAACCCAATAACTAATCATTGTTGGTAGTCTAACACAATTTTAAGATACTTAAGTCATTGTAACCTATATAATAAATAAATAAATTATTTTCAAGGGTATTAATGAAACTTATTTAAATTTGATTTAATGTAAGCTTAATTATATATTTGGTTTTTGTATATCTTGATTTTGGTCTTCGTAAAAATCTTTCTTTGTTTTTCATTTATCTAAGTTTTGTAAATATTATTTTTGATCCCTATGAAATATTAAATTTTGATTTAATTTTTGTAAAATATTTTTACTTGATTTTCATTTCTCTAAAATTTAAATTTATTATTATTTTTGTCCTTAATAAGCATTTTAAGGTATATGTATAAAACTTATTTTAAGAATTTGAAAAAAATTAGAGATATCACACACAAATAAAGTATCCTATGCAATTATAGATATCACCTAAAATGGTTATACAACCTTTTAAAACAATAATTTATAATTTTATGAGGATGAAAAATAAATAAATAAAAATTACATTGACCAAAAATTAAAATATACTTATTTTGTAGAGACTAAAAACATATTTAAGTCTTTAATTCATATATAAATGTGGTAATGAATAGTTGTATCATACTAAACTATATAATTATTTATTTATTTAGTTTAAGGGCATTAATGAAACTTAATAAAATTTGGTTAATATATGAATGCAGTGATGGATATATTTTTTTTAGTCACCAATACTAAATTGACAACACCATTATTCAAATTTATGACCGTGCATACTATTCTGATCTTTGTGATTAGATGGATCATAATAGTTGGATTAGTGATAGATATATTAGAGACCGGAATCCGAGTGAGCACGATTAGTCATGTTGATGAAGCATGTGAAAAACCCTGATTTTGCGCACAAGATGCCCGTGGGAGAGCATTTCCTCAACATTACCTCTTTTTTTCTTCTTTTTTTTGAGTGTGAGACATTAACATGAGTTTTAGTTAGAACAGAAGAAAAAAGTAAAACGAGAGGGGAGAGAAAACTTTGAAATTTAAATTGAAAATAAATTAAAAGAAAAATATATATTTTTTGTTTTTAAAAGTTATTTTCTTTGTCACAAAACAAAGTTATTTTCTCTCCTTTTCGTTTTTACTTTTTTAATAATAATAATAATGATAATAATAATAATAATAATAATAATAATAGATGTAAATTTCATTATAAATTTTTATTGAGATTGATAGTCTTCCTTAGTCAGCTAGTCTCACAAAAGACGTGTTTTTTTCAAATATAAACTTTTAATACTAAAATAAATATTGTACATTTTAAGACTATTTTTAGCATATAATTGTACTCTAAATCATTATTTACTCTCTCTTTGAAACTCCTATATCAAATTAACAATGAATTTTTTTAAAAACTAAAAATCTTAAAACGACATTAAATTTAATGTCTGTCTTTTCGTTAGTTGTTTTTTTTTTCCTGATTCAAACCACACCATGAAACCACATAAACCATAAAGTCTCCACAACAATAATTACAAATTTACTGTTTCTATGACCAAAATGGCAGGCTCCTTGAGGATTTGAATTTCTGCACAACACAGTAATGAATGTCAGAATTGTCTTGACCGGAATTCACCGATTATAATAGTTCTTTGATTTTATTTTTTTTTTTATTTTTATTTCTCACATATATGTATACCCTTTCGAAGATCGATAATTATGTTTAAAATTAAAACATAATCGCACAGTAAATATGCACACATTTTTCAACGAATAGTCAAATTTTAATTCGCCATATTATGAAAAACTAGCTCTATCTTTCCGCTAGAACAACCTCCTTTGGTGAGTGCCGCAGGAATCTTTTGCTTAAAGAAATTAATTTTACTCATCCCATCTTTCTTTTGCACACATACCTTTCTAAAGCTTTTGCACACATACCCTAAATATATATATATATATATAACATGCATGTCTTGTGGGCGTATGGGTATACCTTTCTCAAGCTGTTTTATACTCTCATACTTTACTTCTATATATATACGTATACGTCTGTCCATTTTTTTTTTCTTCACTTTTTCCCGTTTCCGTTTGTGTGTGATGTGTGTTAGGCAAATTAATAATTGAGTCTCAAGGGATAAGGTCATGAGAGGGAATCAAAAGCTAGAAATAAATGTGAATGTGAGAAGATCAAAGGGGAAAAAGAGAGATGGATTTATAAGCAAAGGCCAAAAAGGGGTGAGAGAAAGATTGATTGGGTACATAGTAACCACGGTAGACGTGGAATGGGATAACTATGTTGTTATTATTATTATGAAGTATTTATTAGTTTTGTTAATGTTATTTTTTTTAAAAAAAAATTGATATATTATCTTTAATAAAATATTTTTATGATATATTTTTTTTTATTTACAAGATTGAAAATTAACATGATCACGTGACGTGGGTATGGAGTTTTGGGTATCTTTATGTGATGAATGATGGGGAAAATGTTGTTAATAAATGAATATTCTTTTCCATTGAAAGCAAAGCGTTCATTGCGCGGTTTTATGCTTGCGGGGAAGTTAACCGCACTTTTATGGCTGTGGCTTTTGGCTTCTTCCATCTTATAATGCACACTACTGCTGCTTCATCTTTTGTGCTTTTGTTTTTTCTTTCATGGCAGGAAAAGTAGCACAAAAACGCAAAGGTTGCGAAAGTGATGTATGTGGGCACCATAGGAATCTATACTCGTTAATCATTGGAGTAAAGAGTAACTTTAGCATTCTTTTTTTAAAAGATGTTGAAATTATACTGCATGCCATCCTTAAACATGGAAAAAAGAAAATGAAGCAATTCACATATATATATATATATATATATATATATATATATGTACAAATAAAGTGTTTCTTTCATTCTCATTCTAAGTAAAATCCGGATTTTGTAAGTTTATAAGAGCTTGAGTTTCCCGTGAATGAGTAAATAGGTTGATGGTTACGGATAAAGTGTGCCATGTTTTTGTAAATAATTTTATCTTTAATCGAGCACGTGGTTAGAATTTTGATTCATAATATGTTCACATGAAAAATATATCTCGGGAGAATTCAACTCCTTAAATAGATATTTTGATAGATTAACTCCTAACATTTCACTGGGAGATATTTTGATTCACTCCAAAAGGGAAAGAAAAAATAGGTTGTCTATTATAGATATGGATATTTATTCCACACTCAAACACAATTTACTCCAATATATTTAAATTATAATAATATTTAAACTTAAATATGCCTTAGTCTCTGTCAAGTGACCAAATTTTAATTTTGATTTTCGTAAAAAAATTGTTTTTTTATTTTCCTAAATTTAAACTATTATTTTTAGTCTTTATTATTATGTAATTATATTTAACTACTTGTTTATTTATTAAGAAATTAAATGGTATTTTTGGGTGTTATTTACAATTAATATATTTATGTAATACTTATAAAAAAAATTATAAGTCATTTAAATAAATATTATTTATATACTTTAAAATCGTTGTTAGAGATAAAAAATAATAACTTTAGATTTTAAAAAGAATGAAAATCAAAGAAAAATTATTTTATAAAGATCAAAATTAAAATTTACTCATTTTATAAAGATAAAAATATTTTATAAATTATGACTAAAAATATTGTTTATAAATTTTAGAATTTTGAAAAATAAAGAATATTTTTTACATAAACCAAAATAAAAATTCACTTATGTTATTGAAACTAAAAGTATATTTAAGTGTATTAATTATTTATATTAATAATATGCTTTGATTCTTTTCATTTCTCTCCTTAATGATGATTTTATTACATATGAATTAATCTAAAATTTATTATATAAATAATTTATTTTAAAAGAAAAAAGAGATTGCATATATAAAAAGAAAGATATAAAGGTAAGTGCATGAGTAAAATCAAATAGGTTAAGACAAATTTTGTTCAAGTATATGTTTAAAATTGCATTACAAACACACATAATCACGTGCAAACTAAAACATTATTTAGTGTTGCCTCAATATCCAAGTGATCAAAATGTGGTGTTAAAACATAGTTTCAAACACGTGACATGTTCAATTTGACTTGCTTTATAAATCTCATTGTTCGAATTTAGCTTGTTAGCCTATGACATGCGTTTTCGTATGTGTGATTTAACCTTTATATAAGTGTAGTTTGTCTTATTAGTATGTTGAAAGACTTACTCCATATTAAAATTTTAAATATGTTGATGAATTCTATTTAATAGATCATTCGTTAAAAATGTCTAACAAAAATAAAACAAAAGAACATAATATTTACAATTTTACATCTTTATGTTGTTGAAGAGAAATTTTGATAGATTTATCTTCACTTTTATTTTTCTTATAATTCCTTCTAGATTGACATGTGCTCAATAAGTTAAATCAAGACTGTCCAAAACCAATCTCTTGTGGTTAGAGTGATGTTGTAATAAAAAAACTCTTACCAAGTTTGTTGGTAAAGATAAATGAGATGCAAAAAAGCTAGAAACAGAGATATTAAGAACATAACTAAACACATAAATTATATAGTTTTAAAGAAATGAAAATGTGTAAATGGTATATGATTGAAAAATAGGAAAGGCAAGTAAAAATAAAGGCAATGGCATGAAGAGGGGGGAGGAAAAGAAAAGATGGATAAAAGGAAGGAAAAAATGAGTTAAGTAAAGAACTACTCATTATGGAGAGGAAAAACCCCACCTATAATGGGTAGGAAAGTCCTCCAATAGAGGTAAGAAAAACCCTTCTATGGAGGGAAATACCCCCTAAAAGCATCTTTATTCTAGCATTTGTTTCAAAGTTTTTAAGTGAGCCCTACACCTTTCATCTCACTCATTTTTACTTTTCTAGTCTAAGCAACTCATAAACATTCATCTATTTTATCCCAACACTTCTATAAAAGGGAAAATTCTAGGATGGATCACTATCATAGTTGATCCACCATGCACCACAATTTTGGTCCATTAGATAAATTTAAAATCTACAATATTATAGTGTATCTCCCACACTGTATCTCTTATATTATCTTTGTTCCTCGAGTATGACCTCTACACATAACTACCAACAGGTCGTTGACTGCCATGCACTACCGCCAAAGGTAGTTACTAGCATGACGACAACAATTTTCTCCCTTTTCTTTCCTATTTCTTGTTTCTCTTTCTTCTTTTTCTCTTTTTTTATGATTGTAGATCTGGCTTGACAACACATTGCAACATAACAAATTCGAATCTACCTTGACACAAGGAAGGAGTGCGTGTTCGGATCTAGCAACGGAGGAGCACACGTTCAAATCTATCGCAATGCAATAAAGGCACACAAGTTCAAATCTTCTATACATAATGAAGGCATGAAAGTCTTTTATGGAGCAACATAGGTCGTGTGAGCATGGATTTGTTGTAAAGGAGCACATATTTGTTGCAACGAAGGTGCATAAGTGCATCCAGATCTGGTGTATGATTTGTTTAATCGAGTTTGAGGTCACATAATGGAATGGAATGACGAAGGTCTTCATTCAAATTGGGTTGTTTTTGTTTTTCTATGGATATTAATTAATGGAGTCTCAATAGAATGGATGCATGGTGGTCGATGGTGCTTTGAGGGTAGCTAATAACATTTTAGTGGCAGTCTAGCACAAAGAATGTACCTTAATAATCTTTCTCTTATGTTTATCTAAATGTTGATGGTTTTGGTGTATGGTGGTCCACCTTAAAATTTATCATATAAAAGTTCTTAAATGAGTCCCACCAATAATTTTATATCTTTATATTTTATTAATAATTTATTTTTAAGGTATAATTATCTTTATTTTTAAACAATTAAAATATATAAATTAAGAGATTTATTTGTATTAACCTTTTGTAAAATATTTTTTTTATTAAAATGAATAAAATAAATAAATAAATAAATAATGACCAATTTTCATGAATTAAAAGATACCATTAAAATAAAATAAAAATGCATAATAAAAAATACATAATATAATTGCATAATAAAAATTACATCATAAAAATTGCACAATAAAAATTAAATAATTAGAACATCATTTAATTTTGGTTATTATCACTTTGATAGTGTTCCCATATATGCTCCACAAGGTCTTCTTGATGATGAACTTGCCTTTCATGAACACGTGCTCTCCATTATAAATATGTTGTGAGATTCAAACGAGGACTATTACATACAATTTTTCAGACATTATTGTTGGGGTAATCATAAGAATAATCAAAAATGGTTTTCATATGTGTTGTTCATCTTCCACGATCATGTTATGCAATATGATGCATGCATATAATATATTGTTAATTGTATCCATGTGCCAAGTAAGCATAGGACCCCATACAATTGTAAATCGAGATTGAAATACTCCAAATACCCATTCCACGTCCTTTCTTGCTGCTTCTTGATGGTGGGCAAATTATTTTCTTTTATCTCCTTATGACATTGGAATGCTCTTAACAAATGCAACCCACTCGGGATAAAATACCACCTACTAGATAGTATTTCAAATTATATTGGGTTCTATTAACCAAAATCATATATTGCATCATAGGGGCTTGTCGCTCTAAAACATCATTAAACATTGGAGATTGGTTTAGGATGTTAATGTTGTTGCTTGAGCCTGCAACCCCAAAAAATGCAAGTCAAATCCATAAGTTTGGTGATGCCACTACATTGAGCATAATTGTGGGGTTGTCATGATCACCATGATGAAATTGAGCCTTCCATGCTATTGGACAATTCTTTCGTTCTCAATTCATGTAATCAATACTACGTAACATACTTGAAAAATCATATTTCTATCCAATTTGTAGTAGGCATTGAATATAATTGTTGTTAACCCTTCTTAATTATTTAAATCCAAATACCTCATTCACTCCCTTTACAAACTCGTCTAAACATTTTATTGGAGTGTATTTGCCAATTTGCACATAATCATGCACACTATTAGTAGGTGATGCATAGGTCAATATACAAATAACATAAGTGCATTTTGTATTGGTGAAAGACTTTTTCTTCCAATTTTTTTTCATCTAATTGCATCGACTTTCATTTGAAAATACTCATTATGATTGTTAAGGGCTTCTACTATGCATAGGAATACATGCCTTCACATTCAAAATCTTTGTCAAAATTACTCATCTATGTATATTGGATGATTAGAGAAGTAGTCATTGAACAATCGATCACTTCCTTTTTCACAACTTTGTTTTTATATGAGTTCTTTTATGCCTATGCACACTAGAGTTGCTTGCTTGTTGAATTTGAGATTCCATTACATACCTTATGCATAGTTCATCAAAGTCATCATTTACTAAATCTTCAATGAGCTCCCACCCAAGCGTTTTAATATAATTTGAATTATTGTGGTCCATTTAAAGGAAAGACATATAATTGTTAACAAAATTTGATTAGGAAGAGAGAGAAGATTGAACAATTGCGAGATTTAAAATTTCACTTTGAAGTAAAAACAAATATATAGACTAGTTTGCATAATGACTAGTTTGAATAACAACTAGATTTAATAACAATTTATTTGAATAAAGGCTAGTTTGAACAACTACTTTATATATTTTTCTTTAATCAAGCTACATAATAGTTCATGCTCTTGCAATTGACTCTCTATCATCTCAAATGTATCCTTAAAAAAGATCTACAACTCAAAAAAATTTTCTTCCTCAAGCTATCTTTTTCCAATACTTCTAATTCTTTATCTTCAACTTGTATTTGTTGGATAAATTTCTTAAGCCAAATAGAAATTTTCCATTAATAAAAAAATATGAATCGTTATCTCAGATTACAGAGTTAAAGATAATAACACGTACCTGTATCCATTAACGTTGATCAAAAGGTTGCAGCGGAATAGTCTTTTGGTGCAATGATCTTCCTCAGCCAAATCACTGGATTCCTTGATGGGACTTGATGTTATTCTTCTGATGGGGAGACAGAGAGACGTGTGTTTCTGATTTGGCATATTGGGGACCATGACCATCTTTATGATTTTAAACCTATTAGGGTTCCCATTAACCCCTAACGGGCCAAATCTGGTTTCCACTTATTTGGGCCCATATCAGTTTTTCCTGTTGGCAGTCTAAAGGCTCACTAAAATTAGATCACTTTTATTGAGCCCAACCAAATGTAAATAACTAATATAAATACTACAAATAATATATATAGCCCACAATAATTATTAGAAATAAAATTTCTAACAATCTCCCACTTGGGCTTCATATTTATTTAAGTATTTATAACACAAAATTCTTTAGGCGCGCAACCGTATGCTATTTACTTTTAGACTCCCCTTAAACAATCTGGTCCATCTCATACAACAACAAGGAACCACTGCAGCTTTCATCATTATCTAATGTGACTAAACCACAATGATCACCACAATTGTATGTACTCAATGACATAGGTCAAATATGGATAAGTGGCATGGAAATTACATGCAACGTGATCTTAATCATGTCTATTTCCAACTGGTCCAAACTTTATTCTTTATAGAGATCCATTCAAAACGCAATATATATATATTGCACAAAAACAAGCTCAGAATAAAATTACGAACATCAACTTTTTTTCTGTAGAAAATCCAAATAATACAAATATCTGGAAAAATTAAAAAAAATAAAGAAGACACAAAACATAAATGAGACTCCCACTAAACTAAGGTACTATAAGGAATTACACCCATATGAACAGTGTGCTCATGAAAGACTTTAGGCACCAAACCCTTAGTAAGTGGATCAGCTAGCATAAAATTAGTCCCTATATGTTCTATAGAAATTTGCTTATTCTGAACTCTTTCCTTAACAACCAGAAACTTTATATCAATGAATTTTGACTTGGTTGTACTCCTATTATTATTGGAATAAAGAACTGCAGAGTTATTATCACAATAGATTTTCAATGGCCTTTCAATGCCATTAACCACACGTAAATTAGTGATAAAATTTTGTAGCCATATCCCATGGTTGGATGCCTCAAAACAAGCAATGAACTTCGCAGCCATGGTTGATGCTATAATAGTCTGTTTAACAGACTTCCAAGAGATAGCTCCTCCAGCCAACATAAAGATGTATCCAGATATGGAGCGTTTACTGTCTTAACATCCGGAAAAATCAGAGTCTGAGTATCCAATGATCTCTAAACTGTCAGACTTCTGATAAGTGAGCATATATCCTTTTGTTCTCTTCAAATAGCGCATTACACGCTTTACTGCTTTCCAATGCTGCATCCCAAGATTACTTAAGTATCTGCCCAAAACTCTCACTATAGATGCAATATCGGGACGAGTACAAACTTGAGCATACATTAGACTTCCCACAGCTGAAGCATAGGGAATCTTTTGTATCTCATTTCTTTCAAGGTCATTATTAGGGCATTGTTTGAGGCTAAATTTGTCTCCCTTGGCTATAGGGGTATCTCCTGGTTTACTATCTTTCATGCCGAATCTATCTAAAACTTTATCGATATAGTTCTCTTGTGATAACCTTATGATACCATGAGAACGATCTCTTAGTATCTTAATACCTAATACAAAAGCGGTTTCACCAAGATCTTTCATTTCAAAATTCTTTGTTAAAAATCTCTTGGTTTCGTGCAATAAGCCTATATCGCTGCTGGCAAGCAGTATATCATCGACATATAACACCAAGAATATATATTTACTCCCACTAAACTTATGATAAACACAATCATCAACTATATTTGCCTCAAAACCATATGAGGTAATAACTTGATGGAACTTGTGATACCATTGACGGGAAGCTTGTTTGAGACCATAGATGGATTTCTTTAGTTTGCATACCATGGACTTTGAGTCACCAGACACAAAATTTTCTGGTTGCATCATATAAATCGTTTCTTCAATGTCACCATTTAGAAACGCAGTTTTAACATCCATCTGATGGAGCTCTAAATCATAATGAGCTACGAGTGCCATTATTATTCTAAAAGAATCCTTTGAAGAAACTGGAGAAAAGGTTTCTTTGTAATCAATGTCTTCCTTTTGAGTGAAACCTTTAGCAACTAAACGAGCCTTATATCTCTCGATATTACCTTTTGAATCCCTCTTGGTTTTAAATACCATTTACAACCAATAGGTTTCACACCTTCAGGTAATTCAACGAGATCCCAAACATCGTTGTCTTGCATAGATTTCATCTCATCCTTCATGGCGTCAATCCACTTTTGAGAGCTAGAACTTTGCATAGCTTGACAGAAGTTGATTGGATCATCCTCTGTTAAACCAATGCCATCCTCATGTTCTTGAAGAAACACAATGTAATCATCTGGAATTGCAATTTTCCTTTCTCTAGTGGATCTCCTTAATGGCACTTCTTGAGATTGTTGAGCTTGCTTTATAGGTATTTGAGGGAGAACCTCAATATTGTCTTGTGTAGGGACAATGTTAGGAATAACTCCATGATTGTCACCTATTACTGGGGTAGGTACTGGAATAGTAATAGGCACGAGGACTTGATCACTGTCAATGACAGGTTTTTCCTCAAAGACAACATTTTTTATGTTCTCTTCCTTCCCAAACTCAACATCCTCAAGGAATCTCGCATTCCCCGTCTCAAAGAATGATCTAGTAGTGGGATTGTAAAATTTATAGCCCCGAGAGCGTTCAGGATAACCAACAAAATAACAGCTAACAGTCATTGACTCCATCTTTCTTTCATGCGGCCTATAAGGACGCGCTTCAGTCGGACAACCCAAAATGTGTAAATGTTTTAGACTTGGCCTTTTACCCATCCATAGCTCATAAGGAGTTTTGTTAACTGCTTTACTTAGTACCCTATTTAGGATGTAGACTGCAGTCTTAAGCGCTTCTCCCCACAATGACTCTGGTAAGGAAGAATGACTAATCATACTTCTCACCATATCTTTAAGAGTCCTGTTTCTACGTTCTGCAATATCGTTCATGCTTGGTTTCCCAAGCATAGTATACTGAGAAACGATGCCACATTCCCTTAGGAAAAGTGCAAAAGGCCCTGGACGTTGTTCACCTGATCCATCATATCTACCGTAATATTCACCACCACGATCAGATTTGACGGCCTTAATTTTCTTTCCAAGTTGAAGCTCAACTTCAGCTTTAAAAGATTTGAAAACATCTAGGGATTGAGACTTCTCATGAATTAAAAATAGGTAGTCGTACCTTGAATAATCATCTATGAACGTAATGAAATATTGCTGTCCATTCCAAGATGCCGTAGGGAATGGTCCACAAATATCTGTGTGAATTAATTCCAAAACGTCCTTAGCCCTTTCGGCACCTAATTTTCTAGAATTTGTTTGTTTACCCTTAATACATTCAACGCAAACCTCAAAGTCTGACAAGTTAAAGGGTTCAAGAATCTCATCCGACACAAGCCTCTAAATTCTCTGTTTAGAGATATGGCCTAAACGCTTATGTCATAAGGTGGCTGAGTTCTCATTTATTTTACGCTTCGTACCACGAGAATCAATGTTAAAATTTTCTTTATTGGAAATAACTACATCTAGTAAGTATAAATTATCAATTAAAGAACCAGAACCAACAACATTTGAATTTTGATAGAGGCTAAATTTATTATTTCCAAATGAACAAGAAAAACCAAATTTGTCCAAACTAGAAACAGAAATTAAATTCCGCCTAAAAGACGGTACAACAAAAGTCTCAAATAAATCCAAATGAAATCCAGTTTTTAACTGTAATCTAAATGTTCCAATAGCCTCCACTGTGACCTTGTTGCCATCACCCACATATATAATCTTTCATTATCACTTGGCGGTCGGCTCCAAAGGCAACCCTGCATGGATACACTAATGTAAGTAGTAGCACCAGAATCTACCCACCAAGTATCACGTGGTACAAAAGCTAAATTAACTTCAGAACAAACAAAAGAGAGAAAATTACCTTTCTTTACACATCAAGAGGCGTACTTGGGACACTCTTTCTTCATGTGCCTAGGCTTCTTGTAGAAGAAGCAAGTAGGTGTGTTCTCATCCTTTTTGACTTTCTTTAGTTGAGAAGTCCTTTCTACAACATCCTTATTATTCTTTCTCTTCCTATTCTGAGAGCTCGACGCTAAATGAGCACTTTCAGTCTTTTCTCTTCGCTACCTTTCCTCCTCTTGCCATAGTGAGAAATCAATTCATTCAAGGTCCATTTATCTTTCTGAGTATTATAACTCACCTTGAATTGTCCAAAGTGTGTAGGAAGAGAAATCAAAACTAGATGCACGAGCAAGTCATCAGACAACTTTAACTTTAGTGCTTTTAGTTTTGACGCGAGATTAGACATTTTCATAATGTACTCCCTTATGTTTCCTTTACCTTTGTATCTCATAGAGATAAGTTTAGCAAGCAAACTGCTTGCATCAGCTTTCTCATTACTAGTGAAATACTGCTCAACGGCATCAAGGAAACCTTTAGCATTGTGGCTCTCAGAAATAGAGCCCCGAAAAACTTCTGGAACATATCGCTTCATGATCATCAAACACATTCGGTTTGAGCGTTCCCACTTTTCAACCTTATCCTCATCCGGGTTTTCCAGATTTGGAGTGGGTTTCTCAGCCCGAAGTGCAAGATCAAGATCCATGCAGCCAAGAATTATCTCAACTGCTTCCTTCCAGACCTTAAAGTTTGTCCCATTAAGCATAGGTATACAATTAATTTGAGCAGATAAGTTAACAGCACTAGCAACAGCAACTATAATAGAACATAGAAAAAAAAATTAATTTAATTACATGCTCACAGTAAAATAAAATAAACAAAACATGCAGATTATTTACATAATAGACCCATTACAAGATACCGAGCACAACATTAATTCTTTATCTTTGGACATACAAATTAACTTGTTAGTGGTACTCTCAATGCAACGATCAAATACTGACAATTAATTCTGTCAAATAATAGCCTTTCTTTGGACTGACTATTATTCACATGATTGTAACTTTATAATTGTCACATATTTATCATCACAGGCATGTTATTATTTGGCCAAATTGTGTCTTCCTTTGGGATGAGCACAAATCGCATAAATAATCTCATACTAACATCTATTGTAATTTTTTTAATCAAATTAATTTCTATAATAGGATTGCTTTGGCAATATATTACATCAATTTATTTAATTAAAAATTACCAGACAAATTAATTAATAAAAAAGAGGTCTATAATCTGCCAACATTCGCACTCAAATTTGATATAAAAAAAAATATCAATTTAAATTTGAACATAATATCAATCAAATTTCAAGAAAATAATTCTTATGCGAATGCCATTAAAAAAAATGATAATGTGGAATTCAATATATATTAATTATATAATTTTCCCAAATATCATTTAATATAACAATGATTTTGACAAAAAAAACAAAAATTTCCACTTCTGGTGGTACTCAAAGGATCAAACACAATATTATTTTTCCACTTCCGGTGAGAAAAATATTCTTTTATTTCATTGTTACACAATTAACTCACTTCTAGTGAGAAAATATTCATTTATTGCATTTTTGCACAATTAACTCACTTCTGGTGAGAAAATATTTCTTTATTGCATTGTTGCACAATTAACTCACTTCTGGTGAGAAAATGTTTCTTTATTGCATTGTTGCACAATTAACTCACTTCTGGTGAGAAAATATTCCTTTATTGCATTTTTGCACAATTAACTCACTTCCGGTGAGAAAATTAAAAATTCAAAAAATTTCTACATTTGACAATGTCTTCAGGATCATTGCAAAATTATTACATATACAAATTTATAACATTCACAGAAAATTATACAATTTCACAAAAATTCTCTTCAATAAAAATTCAATTTTTAATCGATCTCTTTATCCGTATAATCAATTAAACTAAATTGAAGAAGAAGAAAAAAAATGACCAACGCATTCAAATACACGTATTATCAATGAAGAGAGAAAAAAAATTGTAACAATACACTTTAGAACCCCATAACCTAATAACAACGGCGGCTCTGATACCACTTGTTGGGATAAATTTCTTAAGCCAAATAGAAATTTTCCATTAATAAAAAAATATGAACCGTTGTCTCAGATTACAGAGTTAAAGATAATAACACGTACCTGTATCCATTAACGTTGATCAAAAGGTTGCAGCGGAATAGTCTTTTGGTGCAATGATCTTCCTCAGCCAAATCACTAGATTCCTTGATGGGACTTGATGTTACTCTTCTGATGCGGAGACAGAGAGACGTGTGTTTCTGATTTGGCATATTGGGGACCATGACCATCTTTATGATTTTAAACCTATTAGGGTTCCCATTAACCCCTAACGGGCCAAATCTGGTTTCCACTTATTTGGGCCCATATCAGTTTTTCCTGTTGGCAGTCTAAAGGCTGACTAAAATTAGATCACTTTTATTGAGCCAGTGAGCCCAACCAAATGTAAATAACTAATATAAATACTACAAATAATATATATATAGCCCACAATAATTATTAGAAATAAAATTTCTAACAGTATTTTTTATCCTTAAGATGTGTCAAATCTTTCAAAAGAGCTACTTTTGATTTTTGTGCCTATGCATTGCATTTAAATCAATATTTGCAAAAGATGTTTCATTTTCCTTCAATTTCCCTTTCTTTTTGCAACTTTTGTCCTTTGGTAAACTATAATAGGTCATTCTTCATTGTATTCATAACCTAATGGAGTGCTAGGATTAGAAAAGGATGAGTATGCTGTAGAAGAAGAAATTTGTGTTCTATTACTAGCTCCTTCAACTGATGCATATGACTACTTTGGTTAATCTTTCAACAAACGCTATGCATTTTCTAACTTAAATCGCTCGCTTACATCTAAATAATATATCATATATACATCTTCTTCAATGTCATTATCGAAGCTACCACTTTTGTTTTGTTCATAAGCTTGTTTGTAACAACCTACAAATTTTTGAACTACACAATTCAAGTTTTGTCATTGACTTTTAGTTGTTAAACTTCTCTTGCTTGTAAAAGTCAATGATGCTTATTGTAGTAATATTTAATTCTTAACCAACTGGAAATATTTAAATATGCATAATTGAGCAATTTATCTTCCTCCAAAGTGAACCTTACTCTTTCTTTTCTTTGAGTTGGTTATTTTGCTTCTACATATTCAAGAGTGATATTATCCAACCCAACTTGGGTGGAAAATGGTGGAGCTTGTGATTTTAACACGAACTTGGATGGTGAGTCATGTTCTTTTTCACTATATTACCATTAGTAGCCTTTGAAATTCCATGATCTATGGTAAGGTTAGTTTATGGTGATTTAAACATGGAAAATTTGTATGGAAATGGGAGTGTAGGAAATTGGAAATTGTTGATATTTGAATTATTTTGTAGGTTTGATAAATGAGAGAAATTTTGAAATTTGAATTAGTGGGTGATTAGTTTTGCTCGATTGGGTAAAAAATATCAATAAAACATGAGGTTGAAAATTTTAACAATAGAAGTAAAAATGAGCGAATTTGAGGGATGTGGTAGTGTAAATTTTTTTATCCATATCAATTTATATAGATGTTGATCTACGAAAATATTATTATTATAATAAAAAAATAATAGTTAAAGTTTTTTTTTATAATGTGATAATAATGCTAAAAAAGAAAATATTGTATAATGTTCATTAATTATTAGCATTCATTTTCATCAAATGTCTTAACATTGGAAGCAACAAGTTTTATTTTCATCATATTGACCAATAAAACCCGCAAGCTTTATTTTTAGTAAATTTTATCATATATATTATTCTTAAGCTTTCCATTAATTAACAAAGTGTCCATGTACTATTTGGAATGTTATAACAATACACTATTTTTTATTATTATTTTAAGGAGTACAAGCATTGGTGCTTAAATAAGCAACTATTGTTTATTTAAAATTTGTTAGTCTCTCTTTTATCAATAGGTTCCTATGAAGTGTCAATACTAAATAAGCAAGCACCTTATCAATAAATATGCCCTAAGAGGGTGGTATTGTTCGATGTAGAGGTGCTTTATGAGATAACGAACTTGTAGCTAAGAGTTTGGGATTTAGGATTTTTCAACTGCCTAGTGATTGAGTTATATATAATTTAACGATCGATGAGATTTTGGAGGCTAAAATAGTGATCCATCATAAATTCAGTCGCAACCACAAAAAAATAAGACTTGGGAATAATTATAGTGACCAATTGGATTCAGTCACTAAATGACAAAATTATTCAAAAAAAATAAAATGTTTCTTTTGGTAACAAGAAGAAATAGAAAAGAAATATAAGATTTATTTTTAAAATAATAAAAAATTTATTTTATAAGCACTAAAACTCATGACACTCACTATAAAATTATTTTATCATTTTTAACAATAAATATTATGAATTATATAATATTAAAATAGATTATAGATCATGTTGTATTAAAAAAGTAAATTATAGTCACACCTCTTGTATTTTTTCGAGATTGCATCTGACACTCGTCCATTGTTTAGAATTATAATAAGACCCCATAAAAATTGAAAAAATATTACAATTACAAAATATTATATGTAGCAATTCTCATTAATTGTGTGATTAAAAATACTATAATAAGAGACAAGATTGAGTAATCATCTTTCACAACTTTAAGCATAATTTATTTAAAAAATTAAATTGTAGATTTCTCCTTTAAACATTAACATTTATATATTTTAGTTTATTTTAATGTAAATTAACATATTTATTTGTTCTCCCTAAATTTATAACTCTAAATATTATTAAAACATTATTTTTTATATTATTGACTTTTGAACTCTAAAAGATAGAATAATAGTTTTTGTAAAGTATCAAAATTGGTAATATTTTCATATTCAAAATTAGCATACGATATTCGTGGTTTTATATTAAATAAAAAAAAATTGGTAGACTTGTTTCTAATAAGAAAATTGTTTATATTACATTGGATTAAAGTTTAATATATTTTTATATTTATAAGTATTCCCTACAATCATCTCATGATCTATGTTAGTTATGATAGTTCATCTTATAACCCCTTTTTATCAAGACTTTACATGTCCAAGCATTTAAAGTCTGAAGGGTTGTGTACCCTAGCTACAATCATTTTATGATTGACATTAGTTATGATTGTTCGCTCTATGACCCTTATCCTTGCATGCTCAACTATACAAGATGTCCCCTAATCATTGAATGGTTGATCTTGGTTGTTGATATTGATCCCAACCGTTATATTGCAAAGGATATATATCGGTTTAGATAAGTCTCTATAAATGACTTGATAATTAAAAAATACATCTATATTATGAGAAGCGCCACAAATCATGAGTTACTTATTATTGACTATATGCACTCTCATTAATGATAGAGGATTCAAGGATTGAGGAAAACATTAAAATATGACATTATCTACCTAACCAAAGGATAATGGGAAAATTTTCTATGTTTGGGATTGAGGGATGATATGTATAGAGATAGGAGTCCAAGGTATGAGGAGAAAGACAATTGTTAAATATCATAAGTTTGGATAACTGTTAGGTTTTCTCAATGATAGTTCTACTGGGAATTTTCTGATAACAGTCCTCGAACAATAAAAAATGAGTATATTTTTCTTAAAAAAATATTATTTAAATATTTCTTAAAAGATATAATATGTATAGATGGGGAGAAAAAAAAAATAAAGTTATCATAGTTTGATACTTTGATTATGAAGCAAACCTAATTTGTTGCATGAAAACATGGGGAGGAATTTGTGATCGCTCACCGACCAATGAGGAACCTCCAACAAACAATCTTCTAGATCTATTTCCTAATGAAAATGATATTTCTAGCTAGCTAACGTCATTCTATAATGTCAAATGTCATTTTCTTCTAAAGATTCACAATTCCAACCCCATTACGATTAGAGTAATTTTTTAATATATTTTTACTATTCGTTTAACCCATTTTTATTTAATTTTTTATTACTATTTTTGTATATTGACGTGAATGACACGATAATTAAACTATTTATATATAAATAATTAAGAATAGATTTTTATTGAATTTTTTTTAATATTTTTTATTTAAGTAAAACTAAAGAATGTTGAATCAATAAGGTAAATTAAAAACTTAAGTTAAGTTTTTTATTAGAATAAAAATAGAAATGTTTTTTAGAAAAGTTATTAAATCCTAATTAGTATATAAGGACTAAAAAAATAAAAACAGATTAAGAACTCAAAATAGATTTTACTATCGAAGATGTTTTTAGTTTCTCTTTTTCCGGTTGATTATATTTTACTTAACAAAATTATTTTTAATTTAAAAAGTAAATCAAGAAAAATAATAGTATAATATAGTATATATAAAAGAAATAAGTTTTGTAGCAATTATTTTTCTGCAAAACTTCTCTCTAATATATTTTCATATAAAAATTTTATAAAATAAAATTAAAATCATTTTAATTTATTATTCAACCACTACTACATATAAGTTAAATTTCTGTAATTTTAATAATCTTATATAGTGAATAATATCTAAAAATTGAACAACATCTTTCCTAAAATTTTTTTTCTCAAAAACTGCCTTTAGATGTTTTGGAAAGAAAGAAATATGACAAAAGTTGTTGGTTTTACATTTTTTAAAAATGATATTGAATGTAGTATATATATTATTTTTTTTATAAAATCTTTAATAATTTACATACTAAAAATAATAAATATAGTATTTTGTAATATAAATCCATATTTGTTTAATTAGTAATCAGTAATGAAACATTAATGTAACATTCATTAATATTTAATTACATTATAGATATTAAATACATATTTTTATCTAATTCTTTAGTTATTTACTTTTTTAGTATAAAATGTTTATTTTTATATGTTTTAGCATAATTTTTTAGAGAGGAAGATTTGTAAAACAAATAAATATATTTACTATATTCGATATCATTTTTTTAAAAATGTAAAAGGAACAACTTTTGTCACATTTTTTTTCTCTCCAAAACATCGAACCCACTAAAACATATAAAAATAAGCATTTTATGCTAAAAAGTAACTAACCAAATAATTAGATAAAAAAAATGTATTTAACATTTGTAATTTAATTAGATATTAATGGATGTTATATTAACGTTTCATTACTGATTACTAATTATACAAATTTATTAATTATTAATACTATTTAACAACCATTTTTGTCAAGTGGTTTAATGAGACTTCATTGCTCGTTACGCTGGTCTTTTCATTTCCCACACATTAATGTTTTATTGTAATTATAAATGTTGCACTACGATGAATTGTGACCATGTTAATGGCTCCCAAACGATTTCATATTTAAAAGAGTTGAATAAAAATATATATTTGATATTATAATTTAATTAAATATTAATGAATGTTACATTAACATTTCATTACTAATTACTAATTATACAAGTTTATTAATTATTAGTACTATTTGACTACCATTTTTGTCAAGTGGTTTAATGAGATCTCTTTGTTCATTAAGTTAACCCTTCCATTTTTCATACATTAACATTTTGTTGTAGTTATAAATGTTATAGAATGAATCAACATTGGAGTATGATTTGTGTGACCATGTTAACAAGTCTCAAACCGATTTCCTATTTTAAAGAGAAAGTTGATTGAATTTTTTCTAGTTATTTTTTTTATCTTCTTCAACTTACTTGGAAGGTAGGTGAAAGCACATGTCAATATTTTTCTTCTTCTTTATCCTCGAATTCTTTTATTTTATGTAAATATATGACATTAATTTTATGATTTGTTTTTCTAATATGAGTTTTCATGCTATAAAATTCAATTCATACAAGAGATACAAAAATTATTCTTTAGCAGCAAAACATTTTTGAGAAAGATCGAAGGTTTTGAATTTGATGTGAGTTAAGTTTGAAGCTATTTGAATAGCGTTCGAGAGAGTTTTTTTTTTTTTTTGAAACCGATTGTCATAATTCTATCTACCTCCGAAAGAATTAAAAGTTAGGTTAAAATTATGATGAACAAAAATATTTTTCATACTTTAATTATTTGTACATCTTTTTTTATATTCTTTTGAATTGATTATAATAAAAACATAAATAATAATATACATCAACTATTGCTAGAAATCTCTTGACGACATCCATCTTGAGATTCATTTGGTGTTTTCCTTTTTCATTTATTTATTTATTTATTAATGTTAATTTATTTTTATTTTAATTTCATTGTGATTTCAGTTATATTGTTAGAACAATATCGATTATTAAATTAGATATTCAAATGTTTTAATTATTAAAATTTTACTTGCATGAATATGAATGTTAGATTTATTAAATATTCATTTTTAATGATTATCGATGAAATTAATTATTAACAATGTTTTGAGAGATATGTAAATTATTAAGTATAATTTTCTTATTTATTTAAAAAGTTAAGATGAATAATTTTTGTATCTATTTTGTCCTGGTACTATCTTTCCTATTTCATTAAAAAAATATATTAAATTAGTATAAAATTTGAATTTTATATATAAACATATGATCTATAAATTAAAAAATATTTTGGTGACCTAAAATAGTGATAAGGTCTCATATTTAATTAAAAAAATATTGTATTAATTAATTTGTATATTTATTATGTCAATTTACTTCTTTTATTTGAAATCATATCGAACAATTTTCAAATTATGAAACCACGTGTTTAATTTTTATTTGAATTCTAAAAATTTAAAACTTTGAATGAAAATGAATTGAAAATATCATATTAATTTTAAAAATAATAATTATTACTTAATATTATAATACCTAATATCATTATTTAAAATGATAATAAGAAAATTCATACTCCGGTAAAAGTGTTAAATTATATATAAAAAATAACTTTTTTTTTTTTTCACACGGGCATTAATTCTAAAATATCATTGACAATTTGTACTTTTTCTTGTTATTATTAAAAGTAATGTTTTAAATAAAATTTACTAAAATATCATTTAATTTAAATATACTAATGAATTTTTGGTTTTACATATTGTAACGTAGTAAGTATTTCAGAAGGCGATGAGTGACTTAGTAGCCCAGAACGGGCCATTCCCAAACTAGAACGGGTCGTTCTAAACTATTAAATTAGCCTATAAATCCTAGACTGGAACGAGCTGTTCCAAACGTGGTTGTTGTGAGTTAAATTTTTAACTCCAAAATGGGTCGTTCTAGTTTGGGAATGGGTCGTTCTAGACGTGCCAGAACGGGCTGTTCTGCATGTGAATTTTACACATGATGAAGGAGCCCATAACGGGCTGTTCTGAATTCGAAACGAGCCGTTCTGTCCACTCTTGACCTCTATAAATAGGCGTTAAGGAGGGAGAGAAAGGGAAAGAAAGAGGGAGATATGTTTAGAGAGAAGGACTCTGGTCCGCTAAGAAGCTTGATTTTGAAGGATTGAAGTTCGGGAGTGGAGCTCGGAGGAAAGTTTTTCTTATTCCCAAATTTTTGGCTATTCGGAGCCAATATCCAGGTTAGGGAAGCTTTATGCATTGTATTTTTTTGTTGAAATGGTTGAGTTGTTGGGTGCTTAAGTTGATTTATGTTGTTTACATTGTGTAAGTTGGCATGATAGATGAACTTTAAATATGTTGGTTGATTTGTAATTTGTGTCGAATATGTTGTATATTGTTGAAGTTGTTTATAAGGTTGTAAAGTTGTTAAGTTTCCTGATGAAGATGAGTTGAATAGTTGTTGGCTTAAGTTGTTTATAGGTTGTGTGGTTGATGAAACTAAGTTGTTTACATGTTGTCTATCATTGAATTATTAATAATTCGAGATGTATAAGTTGAAGTAGATTATTGTTGCAAAGTTGTTTAAAGTTGTTAAGTTGCATTAAGTTGATATTGTAATGACTATAGTTGTTCTAGTTGTTTAATTAAGTAGTATAAAGATGTCTATTGCTGTAAAGTTGAAAGTTGCCTTAAAGCTGTTAAAGTTGAGATTGATGACTATAGTTGCTTATTGTTGTAAAGATGCTTATAGTTGTAAAGTTGTTATGATGCTTATAGTTGTAAAGTTGTTATGATGCCTATAGTTATAAAGTTGTAAAGTAGTAAAGTTGTCTATTATCGTAAAGTTGTAAAAGTTGCCTATTGTTGTAAAGTTGAAAAGTTGGGGACATATGGTGAAGATATATGTCCTATGTTGAGATACATAGTACTAAGGTGATAAGTTGAAAGTTGTTTTAAAGTTGAATCCCTTAGTACTATGTGGGTGACATGGAAGTAGTCGATCTATATCATGGTTGAATGACCAATTTGAGTAAGGTATCTAGTTAGAGATGTAGTCTTTGACTAGATACTGGAGGGTGCGTGGTACTTGGAGGACAGTGGGTGGGCTAACTCCATATGTGGATTGGTGATGCTAGCCAAGGTCGTGGTAAGCTCATACCCAAACCCTTCTGTCCTGACAATAATACTGGACCTCCGAGTCTAAGTGGCACACCTGAGCAATCGCCTATTTTTGTCTATATCTGGTTCTCTTCGAAGTTTCTAATGATGTCCTATACCTGACCTAGTTGAGATAGGTCAAACGCTGGATTCGGTAGGGTTTATGCCACCTAGACTGTTCAACCTCAGTTGTTGGAGATCTCTTAGTTGTATATGCGTGACGACGCATTAGTTGATGTTGCACGGGTTGTTGCATTCAAGTTGTATATAATGTTGTATGAATGAGTTGATAGTTGAGCTATTATGATAAATACTATGTGATTGTGTTGTGATGAGTTGTTGATCACTAAGACTAGAGGAGGAGTTTTCAAAGTTTCTCATCCTATTGTGCGGATTGAGATAGTTGTGGTGCTTTGAGAGCCCAATTTGTTTAAAAATCCTCCTTGGAAAATTGTCCCTTGGAGTGGATGATGTGTTGTTCTCCTCTAGGACTTGGTTGGTCCTGTGTGTGGGCAAGGTTGAGGCACACGTGTATGAAACGACCACGGTATAGGGGCCAGGCTGAGCTATACCGATTACAAGTGGCTGTAGACCCCTAAAATTGTCCGGGTCGGAAATAAAACTCGAAGACTCTCGAAGACCGAAGGAAAGTCAGTCGAAAGGACTCCTGGAAGACCCTGGAAGATCCTAGGATGATTCTTCATAGGTTTAGAAGTCTTAGAGTAGCTTAAAATAAGGATGTGGGAGGATTGGAGCTCAATACGGCCTCCTAGAAGTTCAGTACGGCCGTACTGAACAATTTGAACTACAATACGGCCGTACTGAAACCAATACGGCCGTACTGAAGTTTTTGAACTTCAGTACGGCCGTACTGAATTCAATACGGCCGTACTGTAGTTCAAAACTTCAGTACGGGCCGTATTGATGTCAGAGGCCGTACTGCGCCTCACTCCTATATATAGGACGTCATTTGGACGTCATTCCACACTTTTTCACACTTCTTGGACTCTCTCCTTGAGTATTCTGGGGTTTTTTAGCAGTGTTCTGCCCTAGGAATCTCTCCGAGAGCCGATCCGACGAAGTTCTTGAGTTCTGAGCATTTAGCTTGAGAATTCGAACTAGTCGAAGGGAAATCTTTTTGATTTCCATAGTAAAGATTAATTTTTAGGGAAGGAGCGAGCGAGCGTGTAGTGGGAGGGAGCGCCAAAAAGCCTCCTAACATCTGTTTAGATATATAAAAGCACGCTTCAAGAGGTTTTCCTTAAAATCCCTTCTTTTATTGCTTTCTGATTGTCGCATATTTAATTTTGTCATCATGTAGATATTTAATTTATAATCGTTTATAATAAATAGGGGTAATTTAGTAATTTTGCACTGTTATTTATGAAATAATCCGTCATAGGGAACCCGAAAGGGGCGTTGTGGGGTGCTAACACCTTCCCCGCACGTAACCGACTCCCTTACCCAACTCTGGTTGTAATGACCAAGGTTGATTTATGAAATCAATTGCCTTATCCCTTTTTCCAATGTTTTGAGTAAAACATTGGTGGCGACTCCAAGAACCCTACCTTTTGCGAAAACCACTAATCCATGGAGGGTCCCGCTTGGGGTTAACATGGATTAGTGAATCATTTAATAAAATTGTTAGCTCGACAAGGTCTCAGTTTGAGAATAAGTCATTCTAGCAATCCACCACTTTTCAAAACATTAAAAAGAGTCCGACCATCGTCGCGAATGCCAAGGTCCGTTTCGGCGGGGTGGCGACAGATGGCGACTCTGCTGGGGAAGCCTCGAGAGTCAGTCCCATTTAGTGATGGATTATTTCTAAAATAATAGTTTAAAATTACTTCATTACCCCTCACTTGTATGATAACATGTTTATCTATTTGGCTTTAATAATTGTTGTATGTTTAAATTCTCGCAATTGTTTGAAATAAAAACTGCACACAAACCTTTGCACACAACAGTTCCCTCTATACCCGGGGGCATGAGTGGAAAGCCATAGGGAGTGGATGTTAGTACGGCCGGTTGTCGAATGAGTCTATAGGTGCCCGTAGACCGTTGTCGGAAAACATCACTCAAGGTGATAACCATGAACTCGAGTCCGACAGTGCGTTGGAACTTTCCATCGACTTACGACGAGAGGAATTGGGTCCCTATAATCGGGGCACCTTGGGGGCCTCAGACCGGTGAGAACAGTTAGAACCACCTTGAATATGCACTTTTTCTGCAGGATACCCCTACCTCGTGATTCGCTCGTGACTGTTCGTGGATGAGTGAATTGTTTGTGTATAGGTTTATGTGATATTGTTTGTGCATTAATAATAAACCTCGTGATAAGGTCTAAAGAATAATCCCCATGCATGAAAATACCATGACATGAGAAGAAAGACCATGTGTGAAAATATAATAAAAGTGAGGAGCATGTGCATCATTACCAATAAGATATCATGCATCCTCATAAACCATGCATTCTAGGTTCACCAATACCTCTTGACATGAGTAAAAGAGACCCATAATTATCGAGATTCTCCGTTGGGGAGGGATCATAAGTCAAGGAGGGTGGTAACACTCCGTTTTAAAAAGGCAGCGCCTTAAAAATGGAGGGTTATCAAGCTCATGTCAAGAGCGTATTCATCCCATAAATAAACTAATTAAACATTCATTTTAGAAAGTGGCTGGTCATCTCTCTGTCCTCACACGCGCGCAGAAAATCAAGAAGATGGAAGCGCTGGAGGACCAAAATAAGAAGCTTACAGCCGAGCTCTCACAGCTCAAAGAACAAATGGCGCAAATGATGGAACTCATGCGTCATCATAATGTACATGGGTCTCACCACAGCGACCATGAGTCCCATCATCATGAGGAGGAGGAGCACGAGGAAGAACCTCCACGAGCTATACCCCTTGGGGCGGGGATCATGATTAAAGAGCCCGAGGTTTCAAAGGAACAATTCCATGCTCTTGAGGATCGGCTAAGGGCTATGGAGGGGCATGATTTTGACATCAAAGATGCCGCCGACATGTGCTTGGTGAGGGACATCCAATTCCCTCCCAAATTTAAAGTGCCAGATTTCCCAAAATATGTGGGATCGACTTGCCCCAAAAGTCATCTCACCATGTATTGCCGAAAAATGGCTGCATATGCTACCAACGAAAAGCTCTTAATCCATTGCTTCCAAGAGAGCTTGGCTGACACTGCGCTCAACTGGTATATGCAGCTGGATGGAAGTCAAGTGTGCACATGGAGGCAGTTGGCCGACGCCTTCCTCAAGCGCTATAAGTATAACATCGACCTAACACCCGATAGGTCCGATCTTCAAGCCTTGAGCAAGAATAATGAGGAATCCTTCAAGGCGTACGCCCAACGATGGAGGGAGTTGGCGGCACAAATAGAACCCCCGCTGTCGGATAAGGAGACGGTGTCCTTGTTCATAAACTCGTTGACCGGTCCCTATTATGACAAAATGATAGGGAACACGACAACACTCTTCTCAGACATCATCACCATTGGAGAAAGGGTGGAACAAGGGCTGAAAAGTGGAAGCTAGCTAAGCCCTCCCAATCATTCGAAGCTAAGAAGACCTTCGGGAAGAAGAAGGAGGGAGGAGTCAACGCCATAACCATTTCTTCATCTTCTTCCACTTCGAAGTCAGGAAAGTCGCAGTATAACCCTGTGAGGAAGCTTGATAAACTTCCGACCACATATAGCGACCTCCTGCCGAAGCTAGTGGAAGCTCATCTTCTAGCTTACGTTCCACCAAAGAAGATTGATCCACCTCATCCCGATTGGTACAAATCGCAAGACAAATGTCTATACCATTCGGGGGCATCGGGGCATTCAACGGAGAAATGTAGAGCTCTCAAAAATAAGGTCCAAGACCTTATCGATGCTGGGTGGATCACTTTTGATTCAACAGCGCCCGACGTGAGAAGAATCTTCTGCCGAAGCAGGAGTAGAGAGAAGAGCAAGCCATGATAGGGCCCCTCCACACTTTTCTTTTCTTTTGGGACTCATGATCAGTACCCGAGATCATGAGATTTTTTTTCATGTAAATAAAGATTTTTTTTGTACAGTTTTTATACATATCAATAAAGAGGCATTTTTCACGCATCATTCTCTCATTTATTCTTTTCTCTTTTTCCCTCATTAACATTGATAATTCTAAACCTAAACAGAACCAATAAAATAATTATGTCTGTAATTGTTCGCTCTGACCGGGATCCGAAAGTTGAGGATGAATGGGTTGAGTTGGACAGTGATGAGGAGACCATCTCTCCGGATCTGCAAAGACTGCTAGATCAAGAAGCTCGTCTACTCCAACCATGTCAAGAGAAATTGGAGACTGTGAATTTGGGGCAGGGCCGAGAGATAAAAGAGGTCAACATTGGGACCCATATCAGTGATGAAATAAGGACACATGTTTCCGCTATGATTATAATAAAATCATTCTTTATTCTTTCTCATTGCTTCTTTTCTTGCTTATAATAAAATCCTAAACCACATTATTTTTAACCCTGTTTGAATAAACATGAATGAGGTTAAAATCATCTTAATAATAATAAACCCGCATCATTTTTATGTGGAAGTGTGTGACAACTTGGAGCACCATTCCCTTGGCCTCGACAAGTGCCATCATGGGTAAAAAGAAATCTTTTAAAATAAAAGAAGCTCGGCAGGAAACCCAAAAAGGGGGCTGCGCAAAAATAAGAGCAAAAGACCCGCTAGGAATCCCACGAAAGGGTGACCTAGGCAAAATTTAGGGCTGCAAAAATGAAAAAAAAACAAAATCCATGATGGTACCACGAGCCGAATTCAAGAAAGGTTCAAGGGAAGCTATCTAAGTTGTCAAATCACAACGTCAATAAACAAAGATTTTCTTAACTTCATAAGTGTTTAATCAAACAAGCCTAAACACATAAGCCTACCTTGGCCAACCATTCTTACAAAAACCATTTTTGAAAAATAAATCCCCTCTAAAACACAAACTTCAGAACAAAAATATCTTTCCTTTCTTTTCTCTCTTGTCCCAAACGATTTTAGAATAATCTGGTGGAAGCATGGAGAAATAAATCATCACTGAAAATGGATCTAATCTGAATAATAAAATGGTGGAAGAACTGTGCCAAGAATTCAAGATCCAACACCACAACTCTTCCCCATATCGGCCGAAGATGAATGGGGCAATCAAGGCAACCAATAAGAACATCAAGAAAATAGTGCAAAAGATGGTTGTCTCATTTAAAGACTGGCACGAGATGTTACCCTTCGCTCTTCATGGTTATAGGACTTCAGTACGCACATCTACAGGAGCTACTCCATTCTCCCTCGTCTATGGGATGGAGGCAGTTCTACCCGTCGAAGTCGAAATACCTTCTCTAAGGGTAATCATGGAAGCAAAACGTTCCGAGGCAGAATGGGTTCAAAGCCGATACGACCAGTTGAACCTTATCAAAGAGAAACGGCTGAACGCCATATGCCATGGTCAAGCCTATCAGAGGAAGATCAAAAAAGGCTTTTGACAAGAAAGTCCACCCTCGAGTCTACCATGAGGGAGAGTTGGTAATGAAGAAGTTGCTACCAGTTCAAAAGGACAAAATCGGAAAGTGGGCCCCGAATTACGAAGGACCATACGTGGTGAAGCGAGCCTTCTCAGGAGGAGCATTGATCCTCACAGACATGGATGGAGAAGAACTTCGATACCTAGTCAACGCTGACGCGGTAAAGAAGTGTTATGCTTGAAGACGTTGCTTGCATAGGCCCGCTAGGATGAAAACCCGAAAAGGGCGTCCTAGGCAAAAGTTAGGGCAAAATAAAAAGTCCGCCAGTACAAGGGTACTAGGCAAAACAAAGGCAAATTTATCCCCGCTAGGATACGTCCTAGGCAAAAATTAGGGGCAAAAGAATAAGACACAAAAACAAAGCAAGCAACGATCACTTGAATCGAAAACCGAAAGGCGGTTCAAGTGATTATCTTCTAGAAGCAAGCGTCTTGCAGTATCTACACTCCTGGCTCAGGCATCTCACCCGAAGCAACTAGGGGAACGTAAAGAGCAACAATTACAGATATAATTGTTAAGCCCAATGTATATAGCCTACCCTGGCCAGCCATTCTTCAGAAATTTCCTTCTGTATATCTTTCTGTAAAAACACTTGTGAATATCAATAAAATATCTATTCATTTCTTTTCTCTCTTGACCATGTGATTATGCCTCTAAATTGGTATTTCATAAAAATTGTACGAAATTCCTTTAATAATCGGTCAATAAAGAGAATTGAAGGGGTTCCTATAAAATCTGTAATCTCCTGCGAAAAAGGCTCACAAAGATATTCCCTCACATTGACAACAGAAATTCCTCCAAGAAAAGGAGGATAGGGAGAGCCATTCATTTTTTCTAAAAAGCATTAATAAAATAATTAAACTTGCATTTGTGCATCACACACACATTAGTTGCACATTCAAAGACCTTATCATGAGGCAATCGCATAAAATAGAAAAAATAGAAAAATTGCTTGTGTATGACAGCAGTCAACAGAAAAGACCAAAAAAACGACAAAAAAGGCAAAAATACAGAAAAAGCCAAAAAATGACAAAAAAGGCAAAAATACAGAAAAAGCCAAAAAAAAAAATACATAAAAAGTCAAAATTCGACGAAAAAGGCAAAAGATTTAGAAAATCAACCGCATCGTACAGAATAATTGAGCCTGGAGAGGCTTGCCGAAATAATACTCGTACAGAATAATTGAGCCTGGAGAGGCTTGCCGAAATAATACTCGTACAGAATAATTGAGCCTGGAGAGGCTTGCCGAAATAATACTCGTACAGAATAATTGAGCCTGGAGAGGCTTGCCGAAATAATACTCATACAAAATAACTGAGCCTGGAGAGGCTTGCCGAAATAATACTCCCCAAGGGACATCTCAGCTTGCGCTCTTGGGCTGAACAGAAAATACAGCATTGTACAGAATAACTGAGCCTGGAGAGGCTTGCCGAAATAATACTCTCTCAGAATAACTGAGCCTGGAGAGGCTTGCCGAAATAATACTCCCCAGAGATATCTCAGCTTCTACTCACAGGCCAAATTCCCCAGTGAGAGCTATCAAACCAAGATCAAGCAAGATTCCCCAAGGGAGGCTTGATCATCTAAACAGAATATCCAAGTCGAAAGGACTCATACTTCCTTAGTGGAAGATAGCTTTCCAACTCAAGCGATGAGTGAAGCTAAGCCTGAAGAGGCTTTCTAAATAATACTCTGGGATACATAAAATCCTCAATCCACATTTGCCTACTCAGAGGCACTCCTTCAAAAAAGAGAAAAAATCGAAAAGATCAATAATCATTCCCCAAGCGGAATTCGGCATCAAGCCAATCATTGAACGTCAAGATGATCTGTCTAACAGAAGAGGCTAATCACAATTAATGACAAAATCCCCCAGCGGATAATAGCCTACACAGAGGCAACAAAAACTGGAAAATCAAAAGAGTCACCCGAATAAGGATAACCGGGATACTCCACCAACGTCGAAAGGACGTCAGCCAATCATAAGGCATCGCTCACCTCAAAAGGAGCATCTTTGTGTCTGCACCCCCAAGGAATCAGAAATTCCCCAGTGGGCACCAACTACGCAATGGAAAGTTGGGACACAAGAACCTATGAGTAACTGCACATCCCCTAAGACGGATCCCTGCGTTATCCAGCCCTCAGTGGCACAAAAATCAAAAACAATCGTCAAAGCAGCATCGTGGACTGTGGAGACAAAATCATCACAAATCCCTGGAGAGGGCAAACTCACACTGCCAACGTCGTCAGAAACACGGAGGCAGACCCTGGAGAGGGCAAACTCAGCTGTCAAGGTTGTCAAAAACACCAAGACAGAGCCTGGAGAGGCGGTACTCAGCTACCCCGTCGTCAGAAACACGGAGGTATGCAACCCTGGGGAGGGCAAACCGCAGACCCTGGAGAGGGCAAACTCACGCTACCGAGGTTGTCAGAAACACCGAGGTATGCACGAGCCTGGAGAGGCGACGACTAATACTCAGCTACTCCGTCGTCAGAAACAACGGAGGTATGCAACTGTCAAGGTTGTCAGAAACACCGAGACAGAGCCTGGAGAGGCGGTACTCAGCTACCCCGTCGTCAGAAACAACGGAGGTATGCAACTGCCAATGTCGTCAGAAACACAGAGGCAGAGCCTGGAGAGGCGGTACTTAGCCACCAACGTCGTCAGAAACACGGAGGTGTGCAACTGCTAACGTCGTCAGAAACACGGAGGCAGAGCCTGGAGAGGCGGGTACTCAGCTACCGAGGTTGTCAGAAACACCGAGGTATGCACGAGCCTGGAGAGGCGACGACTAATACTCAACCTGGAGAGGCTACTCAACAATTTTCCACCGGAAGACACTACAAGTCGGAAGGATGGCTTATTCCCCGGACAATTGGGTCAACTCCTTTACTTGTCAACCGGTACACCAAAAAGCCGTTTGACTAAGTAAAGGGGGGGCAGCTGTAGACCCCTAAAATTGTCCGGGTCGGAAATAAGACTCGAAGACTCTCGAAGACCGAAGGAAAGTCAGCCGAAAGGACTCCTGGAAGACCCTGGAAGATCCTAGGATGATTCTTCATAGGTTTAGAAGTCTTAGAGTAGCTTAAAATAAGGATGTGGGAGGATTGGAGCTCAATACGGCCTCCTAGAAGTTCAGTACGGCCGTACTGAACAATTTGAACTACAATACGGCCGTACTGAAACCAATACGGCCGTACTGAAGTTTTTGAACTTCAGTACGGCCGTACTGAATTCAATACGGCCGTACTGTAGTTCAAAACTTCAGTACGGGCCGTATTGATGTCAGAGGCCGTACTGCGCCTCACTCCTATATATAGGACGTCATTTGGACGTCATTCCACACTTTTTCACACTTCTTGGACTCTCTCCTTGAGTATTCTGGGGTTTTTTAGCAGTGTTCTGCCCTAGGAATCTCTCCGAGAGCCGATCCGACGAAGTTCTTGAGTTCTGAGCATTTAGCTTGAGAATTCGAACTAGTCGAAGGGAAATCTTTTTGATTTCCATAGTAAAGATTAATTTTTAGGGAAGGAGCGAGCGAGCGTGTAGTGGGAGGGAGCGCCAAAAAGCCTCCTAACATCTGTTTAGATATATAAAAGCACGCTTCAAGAGGTTTTCCTTAAAATCCCTTCTTTTATTGCTTTCTGATTGTCGCATATTTAATTTTGTCATCATGTAGATATTTAATTTATAATCGTTTATAATAAATAGGGGTAATTTAGTAATTTTGCACTGTTATTTATGAAATAATCCGTCATAGGGAACCCGAAAGGGGCGTTGTGGGGTGCTAACACCTTCCCCGCACGTAACCGACTCCCTTACCCAACTCTGGTTGTAATGACCAAGGTTGATTTATGAAATCAATTGCCTTATCCCTTTTTCCAATGTTTTGAGTAAAACATTGGTGGCGACTCCAAGAACCCTACCTTTTGCGAAAACCACTAATCCATGGAGGGTCCCGCTTGGGGTTAACATGGATTAGTGAATCATTTAATAAAATTGTTAGCTCGACAAGGTCTCAGTTTGAGAATAAGTCGTTCTAGCAATCCACCACTTTTCAAAACATTAAAAAGAGTCCGACCATCGTCGCGAATGCCAAGGTCCGTTTCGGCGGGTGGCGACAGTGGCCAATTTGAATAAAGTGAGATGTGTTGAAAATGTTGTTGCTAGTAGATGATATTGTATATCTATTGTTGTAGATGTTGTGTTGCTTTAAGTTGCAAGTTGAAAGTGGAATTATATTGTTGTTTATTATATGTTGATGCTTTTTTTTTTATGATTATTGTTGTGAGCTTACCCTAGCGTGTTTTCCCTATGTGGTTGGGACTACGATCACAATACCTTGGTATGCGAGCATATCAGGATTAGGTGCTCTGTTGGAAGGCTGACGTTGTATTTAGTTGATTGGTAACTTTTGACTACCTAGTTGTTATATAGGGTATTATTTCCCTACTTTTAGTTATATATATTATGGGACTTTTTAGTTGTGTATTCTCATTATATATATAATTTTTTAGTAGTGAGATTTTATTTTATACTTGTATCTGAACACTATAGACAATGTGAGACCTGGTGGGTCATTGAAAGAAATTCATAGTGATTACTCAAATAATGAATAATATAAGATACAATATTATAGTATGTTCGAGCAAGGTTTAGAAAGAATTGCATACCCGAAATCAATTAGGAATCCATTCTTATTGATCTTGAACAATGTGAGAGAAGATTGCTCTCTTCCTGGTAGGAGGTGAAAAGGCAGAAGATAGAAATATTTTTCGCTATGAGAATTGACTAATGAGATACCAGTTCTATATCCTTACCAGTAGAGACCAAGGACCTCTCAACGGGCTACTAAATATTTCAACCCATCACAGACTATTTATCAAAAACCCAATAAGCATTACCCATAGATTAATAATAATGTGCAATATAATTAATATTAACATATAAATATAATGTATTAATTAATGTTAATCCATAATAATAATGAAATAGGGAATAATTATATAAATAAATATATAAATATAACATTCTCCCACTTGGATAACATTAATCAATAAATTAAATATATCAATTACAACACAAGTACATATATCAATTAAGAATATAAGAAATATAAACATAACCACAAAGATAGTTTCTGATAGGGATACATACCTTATGCTTATATTTCATATATAATGGATAATGAAAAACATAATAAAATACGTGATCCCAAAAATGGTCCAAGCAATTTTATATGCTAAAAGAGATGTAATGAAAATGACGTCATTGATAAATTTACATCTCATGAAAACCACAATAATAAAAAATGTAATTTTCAGACTCCCACTAACCCAATACATCAAAAAACTTAACCACACCCATGAGTTACATGATTTTGAAAAACTCCAATAACTAAGCCTTTAGTCAATGGATTTGCTAACATATTTTCTGTAGTAGTATCCTCAATTTGAGTATGAAAATCCAAAACTTTTTTTCTAACAAACAGAAATTTTATATCAAAATGTTTTAAGCGAGTACAACTTTTAATGTTTTGAGAGAAATGCATAACAGTAGTATTGTCGCAATATATCACAAGTGACCTTGAAATACTTTCAACAATATGAAAGCTAGAAATCAAATTTTTAAGCCACACAGCTTGACAAGTAGCATTATAACAAGCGAATACTTTGTCTCAATGGTAGAAGTAGCTATAAGAGTCTATTTAACACTCTTCCAAGAAATAGCTCCTCCTACCATCATAAAAACAAAGCCAGAAGTAGATTTTTGGTCGTCAGGGAAACCAGCAAAATCAGAATCAGTATAACTAATGACCTGAAGTTGATCAGACTTCTTATAGGTCAACACATGATCCTTGGTTCCCTGAAAATATCTAAAGACCTTTTTAACGGCTTTCCAATGACCCAAACCCATGTCACTCAACTATTTCCCTAAAGCATTAACAACAAAAATAATATCGGGACGAATACAAACTTGAGCATACATCAAACTACTAACAACGGAAGCATATGGGACCTTTTTCCATTTCAACTCTATCATTATCATTTTGAGGACATTGAGATTTAGAGAGTTTGTCACCTTTTTCGAACAGGTGCAACACATGGGGAGCAAAATTGCATGTTAAACTATTTGAGGACTTTATCAATATACCCTCTCTGAGACAATCCAAGAATGCCACGTGACCTATCATGGAAAATCTGAATGCCTATAACAACAGAGGCATTACCAAGGTCCTTCATATCAAAGTGGTTATTTAACAAAAAATTTGTCTCGGTCAAAATTTCAACACCACTACCAGCAAGAAGAATATCATCAACATATAAGACAAAAATGATGAAATGGCTCCCACTAGTCTTCAATTAAATGCACTAATCTGAGGCATTTTCCTTGAAATTAAAAAGAATTGAACATCTAATCAAATTTTAAATACCATATTTGGTCTTCTCAATAAGAGACAAATATTGACCTTTTTGAGCTTTGTTAAGTCTTAAATTTCTCACCAACTAACTTGAAAAAAATCGTTAGCCTTATCTTTTTCTTTTTTTTTGGGAATGCTATGTCGAATAGACTTCTTCATGGTGTATTTCATCACCATCAGACACACCCTATTTGTGTGTTCCCATTTCTTATGAGAAATTCTTTAGACAATAGTGGACTTAAGAGTAAGAGTTGGAGGTTCTTTCTCTCTTAAGAAAAAGTCCATATTAGTAATTGTCATATATAAGTCCAGAGATTCATTCTGGTCCTCAAAATTTGTCCCATTCAATACTTTGACCGAAGTCAATTGCATAGGCAAAAAAATCCGGTATCCAAACAACAAAGAAACATTTAATATGCACAATTGTTATGGAATAAAAAATTAAATGTTTCTAAATACACAACCAAACATACCTATAATATAAAATTTCTCATTCATTATGATCCTGCCTAAGGGTCCCGAACCATAAGAAATAAGAAATACAGAATGCAATGCACAACTTATGTAAAAAAAAATCTAATACCGATAGGGTACTTGACAAATAATTGACATAAGATAAAATTAAGGAAAAAAAATTGTATCATAATACCAAAATACATTAACAACAAAATACCGGTAGGGCATAATTAGCATTAATATAATATAAAATTAATTAGAGAAATAATTAAATTATTTCATTCATATAAATTTCATATAATTGTACCCATGATAGGTGAGCTCACAATCATATAAAATTATATTAATCATGCTTAAAAAAATATAATAAAATTATATTATGCATGAACATCATATGAAATAAGTACAAAATAAGCAACTATTAATACAAATAAGGGTCATTTTTTTTTAACTCAAGTATATATATACTACCAAGTAGAGTATAACATACTAACATGTCACTAAAATAACAAGAAACCATAGTAGTCAATCCAGGATAGCGGAGCGGAGCGGTCGACCCTAAAAATGGGATAGCGGGATGATGCGAAGCGGGATAACACTATTTTAATATTAATTTATATATATTAAATAATTAATAATATATCTATAAAAGCTAAAAAAAACAAAAAATAACTCTAAATTCATGCATTAAACATTTTTAATAATTAAAATTTCATAGTACTCAAACAATACATAATATAAAATGTCTTCAAAATAAAGTGCTAAAGCTCTAAGTAAAAAATTAAACATTATAGTTTAATTTTCTTCCTCATCAAGATTAATGTCTTCCTCTCCCTCAAATAATAAATAGTGAGATACCGTTATTCTATTTTTTTTTTAATTTATATATATATATATATATTAAATAATTTATAATACAAATAATTAATAATATACATATAAAAATAGAAACATAACTTAATTTATACATTAAATATTTTTAATAATAAAAATTTATAATAGTTAAACAAAATAAAAAAAATTAAGAAAACAAAATATTTAAAGTCTTATATTAAATTTTTTATTACTTAAAATATTATCTGAATTAATAATAAAGAGAAGTTACTTTCTAAAAAAAATAGTAAAGTAAAAGACCCTTAATCAAATCAAAAGATAAAATAAAACTTGGCCCATTTGGCCCAACCCTAATTATTTTTCCACCTTCTAATTGTGAGACTCAACCAGTCGTCGCCACTGCTTCTCTCTTAGAAGAAGACAAGACTGTAGATGTTGGAGAAGACAGAGCCACCATCGGAGAAGACAACCGTTGTCGGAGAAGACAGAGCCGCTGTCGGAGAAGACAGTGCCATTGTCAGAGAAGACAGATCGACGGAGATCCGCCGGAAAAAGAAGAGAAGTTCCATCGCCCACCCGCGATTGCGCCGTCACGCTCCGCCGCTATTGACTACTATGCAAGAAATATATATATATATAAATTCAGACCCAAATCCCAAGAGTACAGTATTTAAAATTAAGTTCAAATTAAGTTTTATTCTTGGAATAATTAAGAAAATAGTTATAAAATTTCAATCAATTCTTTCTCAAAATGTGCAAATTTATTCAACATCCAGAGGTAAATAAAAGTCCTCAATCAATTGCAATGAATAATCATCGAAAAATGAGGAAAAAAGAATCTAAATTGCTCACTGAATAGAACAAGCTCAGAAAAAAAAATTGCACAAGGTTTGAAATACATGTAGAAAGAAAATCCCTTTGACAATTTGTTCAATTGATGAATATAACTTAGTTGTCATTTTTCGAACGAAGAAGAAAAAACTTTCTATTATTCGAAATCAAAATTGAACATGATAAATGACATTTGCAATACCTATACAATATTTACACATTAGGATAAATATCCTACAATAAAAATTTCTAATTTTTTTATATACAATTTGTGAATAATTCATACATAGGATACTGATTCTATAACCTAGAACAACCATAATTTGTATCTTAATGGCTCTAATACCAATTGAAAGAAATTCATAGTGATTACTCAAATAATGAATAATATAAAATACAATATTATAGTATGTTCGAGCAAGGATTATAAAGAATTGCGTACCCGGAATCAATTAGGTATCCATTCTTATTGATCTTGAACAATGTGAGAGAAGACTACTCTCTTCCTAGTAAGAGGTGAAAAGGCAAAAGATAGAAATGTTTTTCGCTACTAAATATTTCATCCCATCACAGACTATTTATCAAAAGCCCAATAAGCATTACCCATAAATTAATAATAATGTGCAATATAATTAATATTAATATATAAATATAATTTATTAATTAATGTTAATCCATAATAATAATAAAATAGAGAATAATTATATAAATAAATATATAAATATAACAGTCGTTACATATATTACAAATGAAATATCAGGATATGTTATAAAATTTTGGTTCATAATTTGCTATAAATAAGAGAAAGAATAAAATAAAATTATGAATTTTATTAAATTGAACTTTAAACATAAATTTTGAGTTAGATCTTATAATTTCTAGACACAACCCTTGCAACGAGAGAATTAAAAGAAATTTTCCCCGTCCATTATATTGCATTTGTCTCGATTTGTTGTTAACCTTCTAGAGTTCTATTATTAGTAATTTTTTTAATGTTCTAAAAATTTTATCTCTGTTTGATTTTAAATTGGTGTTAGGAATTACTCTTTGAACTAACATTTTAGTATTTATAGGCTAAATATTTATTATATGTAACTAGAATTTCTAATAAATTATATATAATAAATATTAAATTTGAATATATAAATTATATTTAAATTTTATATAAATAAATATTTTTAAACATATAAATTATATTTTAAATTTTTGATAAATATTTTATATTAAAGCACAATATTATTTTTATTTATTGATAATTTGTTTTAAAATATTAAATCTAATTTATAAATAATTATGACAAATAAAATTGAAGTAAATAAAAAGTTAAAAAATTCCTAAAAACTCTCTTGTCAAAGAAAAGTTTCTAAAAATGTTATCATGTAAGATAAAGGTTTGTGTTTAATATATAAGGGTTGATTATATTATAATTATGTTTATAATGATTTGACATGCCACTTCATTAATTATAGGTCAACTACTATGCATTGGAATTAAGTAGACAACTTTCTACTATTTATGTTTCTCATGCAACAATTACTTAGTCATTTGTGACATTTGTACATGCAGTGGGAAGAAATATATAATTTTCAAATATAAAATCCCTTTATGGGATTATATACACACCTTGTAATCTTGTATAGATATAAAGTTTACATAATTGTATAAATGTCATAAATAAACAAAAGACTCCTAGTCATCAGTCAAGTGCCTATACCACAATTGTGTCACATCTAAGTGACCACCACAAAAAATAGGCCATCATAGCACGCGACCCTCTAGTAGCTAGACAAGGCAACCTACTAATCCTATCCTATTTTCATACCAAATATGATTATTGCAATTTCAACCACAAAGAAAATAAGGGTAAACTTGTGAAAATAATCAATGTACACGTCAACAACATTAAGTAATAACTTAAATCACTTAAACAACAACATTCGTTCACCATACAACTTCAACTTATTATCAAGTATCACATATACAACTTACTACACAATACAACTTATCAACTTCAGCTCAATCAACATACCCAACATATACAAAAATAAACAACTAATGTATTGTCATGAATATCAACTAAGAAGATCTCTTACAGTAGATATGACCAATTTAAGTGGCTAAATCCTATTAAACCACAATGTCTGACCTATCACAAAAAGGTCAAGTATAAACAATGGCCTCAAAGATTGCTACATTTACAACTTAAATTTTGATTTATCAGGTTTGTCACTTAAACTAAGAAGTCTAATACTACTATTAGGGTAAAAGAACTTGGGTATGAGTCTACCACAACATTAGTTTGCAACACTAATCTCCTATGGAATTAGCCCACTGATTTCCCTCCAAATACCATGCCCTTTTAATACTAAGTCAGAGACTAAATCCCCGACCTTATATTTTACTCAATTGATTGCTTTATACATGTATGTCTTGACCTTAGATACTACATAAAACCTAAAGGAGATAACTCAAAGTAACAACCAATTCAGAAGTCAACCAATTACTTATTGAAGGATTTTCAATTGAGCTATCAGAGTACCACTAGCTATATCCAGAAAATGCATATTTTAATTTCTAAAACATGTTTTACTCTCCTATAATTTTTATGTATCACAATAAAGATATGTATCTATACCAAATGTCTAACAGCTTAACAACTTAATCAATTATAACATCATATAACTATACAACGTCATCATCCACCAACTTACAACTAAACAACATCAACATCACTATACGTTATCTTAATCAATGCATAATAAACTATCCTCATACAACATTCATCATATAAACAATTCAGCCTCCATCAACCATTCAATCAACTTAAACACATATTTTAGTCAAGTAGCTCATGCTAGGCACCATTGAGGCAAGGGACTTCCTATCTTGTCCACACCAAGCGCTAAACTATCCATGCTCAATGTGGATGAGGTAGAGAGCCTCCCACTTTCTCACGCCTGGTGTGGAAAAAGTCCACACCCAACCCCAATTAGGCAGAATACCTTTACTTGATTCATGTCCGACATCACTACTTTGATGCCAAGTGTCAGTCCAGGCATAAACAATTATTTCTCCTTACGCCCAACGCCATTAATCATGTGTCTGATGTCGAGAGAATTGAGAATCTTTGACTTTAAACCACGCCTAGCACCATAAAAGTGTGCCTGACATAATTACAAGTTTTTCATTTGGTAGAAGCTCATTTTCACCTAATTCACCTAAAACTCAGAACTTTACCGACATGTAACACATCATCCAACATATATGTGTCCCAAACAACTCAAAATCAACTTAAAACAATACATGCAACCATCACAATCCACACATCATCAAGTTCTCTTCAACCACTATCAAGAACCAAACTCATCTACAATCCACTACTTAACTTAATTCAATCAAATAGACATATATGGATGAATTCAGACGACAATTCACAAGTTTCCCTTACCTTAACTCCAAGCACAAGAGAAGAAAGAAGAAAATGATGAACTTTAGGTCACCGTACGACTTTCACCGATTAAGATTCTTAACTATGGGCCTTGAATCTTCAACTTAGCCTAGTGGATCAGTCGTAGGAAGGAAGAAGGAAAGGGTTTTTAGTCTAAAAGAGGGAGAAGAAGATTTTGGGTTCAAAGAACTTCTTTCTAACTTCTCTTTAAGATTTCTTAAAACATAAATTTATGAGATTTATGTCTTAAGAAAAATCTTACATACCTTTCTTGCGGTTAAACCTACTTAATTATATTTGAGACTATTCCAGAGACAACCTAACTCTTAGGGTTCCTTGACCACTAGAGTTCTCAAATTATAATTCTATTTACTATCTTTGTTGTGCGAAAAGAAAGGAGCGTGCATTTTTTTAAATGGAGAGTGTGCATTCATAACAATACATATAGAGAATACTCATTTTTTGGTGTCCACTCATTTTAAAGATAATTATACCCTTATATTTAATATTTTTTCACTAATTTATATTTAAGGATAAAATAGTAAATATAAATATACAAAAAAAATAACTATCTCTTTAAAAATAATAACTACACATTTTTTTTGTAAAAATTCTAATTTATTTTAGACTTAAATATATTTTTAGTGCTTCAAATTTAGAGTAAATTTAATTTTAGTCCTTCAAATTTAAAATTGTTGTTAGTCTTTATAATTTCAAAAAAATTTATTTTATTTCTTATACTCAAATTTTGTTATAAAATTTGTCAAATACTGTCGCATAAAATCTGTCTATTGATGTCTTTGTTAGTGAAAACATAACTAAACTCATATTGTATAATTGTCTTAATTTGCTACTTTCATATATAACTTTGGTAACTTGAAGGACTAAAATAAAATTTTTAAAATTACCAAAACTAAAAATAATAATTTTAAATTAAAAATATAAATTTACTTTAAATTTGAAAGATTAAAAATATATTTAAATCTTTATTTTATATATTTCTTTAAAAAAAAAACACGAAATACTTTTTTCCTTCTAATACACATAATATTTTTCTTTTAGGCAAGTGCCCACCACGATAATCAGCATATAAATGTAGCTTTTTAGGTTTAGTATTAAATTTCTTTGGATATTCAACTTTTAACACCTTTCTTTTTGGTCTTACCCAAAAATAAAAGGTAGGTCTAGAATCTAGATGTTGGCGTCAGGATGTACAAGATCCAACTCAATCTTATCACTAAATCTGATTATTTTAATTTAACTTATATATCATTGAGTTGATTTAAATCGCTGGAGTTAGACCTGCTTAACATTGGGCCAAAACTGTATTCCCAAAATTACAAGAATTAAAGTTGTCTAATAAATATATGTGCATCAAATTTTATATAAAATATTTATAATTATATATTTCAAAATATTAATTGTGCTAATAATATATCAAAACATCAATAAAAAATGTTTTTAGAGAAAAAAATTAAATATTTTTTAAGATCCAATATTACAAATATTAATTATCAGTTTCATATGTCACAAAGAATTTTAATAAATTTAAATAAAAAATTAATAAGGTCATTTAATTGTAAATACAATTATTTGTAATCTTTAAAATATAACAATAATGTATGATAACAGATATTAAAAAAAAAAAAACAATTTTCAAATATTTTGTCTAAAAAAAGAATACAATTATATCTCCGATAAATACTATATAATAAGAATATAACATTTATCTAAAATATTATAAAAAATGATATTATTTTCGCAAAGAAACCTATAAAATAAAAATAAAATGTTATATCAAAAAATAATAATGAGATGAATAACAATTAAATATTATTTTTATAAGTAAACTCACAAAATATAAGTTATATATTACTTTCCTAATACTAATATCATATATTAAAAATTAAATTAAAAAAAAAAAGTCAAGATGGGCCAACACCCCCTAATCCATATCTTGAGTTTGTCTCTGGGTTTGGGCCAAACATAGTTTGAATTACTCGCATGTAGTTTTATTAGTCATTATTATGTTTTTGTAGAACATTTCCTTATTTGGATTTTGCTAGTAAGATATATAGAAAAGTGGCAAATCTTCAAACTTTCCAACTTACTTGCCTACAAACATATTTTGTTGCTTTTGTTATAGGAATTAAAACTCATTTTGCTCCTTGCCATTGTTTGGAAAATATTATTCCAAAAACTTTTCCTTGAAGTTTTGCCACACAATCTCTTGTGCAAGGTTCTTCTTTATGGCACAACCATGCTTCCACCAATTTTTAATTAGCTTCATGCACTTTACCTTATGTGTTTTAGTCAGTACTTAAGGTTCTTCTTTATGTGTGTTAGTCACCAATTTAAGGTTGGCTGGCACACTGATGCAACTGACTTGGAATTTCAAAAAACTAAGAAAATTTCATAGGTAATAGTGGAAAAAGCACTCCATGTCTGGCTAATGTCCTAAGATGTAAAAATTATAAAGTGGTTATGATATAACTTATTTATGAAACATAATAAATTTTATTTAAATTAATAAAATAAAATTATTGCCAAATCTTCCACTAAAAAAACAATTGTGTAGTTATTTTAATAAATAAAAGATAAAAGCATCTTAAAAATTGTGTATTCAAAAATGATGAATGATTTTTATATATTATTATAGATCGATACATTACAAAATTAAATTTTATACAATATATTAATATAAAAATATATAGGTTAAATTATTCTTTTAGTCCTTTTATTTTTGTTTATCCACAATTTTATCCTTTTAATTTTAAAAATATAAAATTTTGATTATTTCGTTAAATTGACATATATTAACTATTAAATTATAACATCCACTTATACATTTAGTAATATGATATTTAGAAATTAAAAAAATTAAAAAAAATAATGTATATAAAATTTATTAATAAAATAAATACTAATCACTTATTATAAATAAGAATTTATTTTGTATGTCATTTTTAATTTTTTTCTCTAAATATTATATCTCTTAAGTGATAATTGATCATTAAATAACATTAAAATTTAATAATCAACAAATATCAAATTGACAGTAAAATTAAAATTTAGTATTTTTAAAAATAAGAGATTAAATATCTTGATTTTAAAATAAAAACAAAGATTACATATTAGAAAATAGAAAGACTACAAATATAATTTAATTAATTATATATTTAAAAATATATTGAGTAATTCGATTTAACTTATAACTCACTAGTTCACTTAATAATCAACTAACTTAATCCTTAATTAAATCAATAATAATAATATTCACATGGTGGTATGGATAAATTTAAAAAGATGGCCTTATTTTCTTAATATATATTTTTCGTTCCAGGTAACCTGCAAAAGGTTTTTCTGAAACCAAGGGATTTAATCTGTCATGTCTTCGTCATTATGGAGAAATGGGGCTTCCAATTTTCATTGCCTTTCTGCTATAGATATTAATAAGATTAAGGTACTTTGTACCTCTATTAAAAATAAAATAAAAATAAAAATTAAATAATAAAAATATATTAATTTAATTAATATTATAATTAGTCTATTAATTTTAAAATTTTAAATTTGATTAAAAAATATTATTTTTAATAATTTTTTAAAATAAAAAAGTATAATAATCAATCAAATATAGAAATCAAAATAATTATTAAAATAAAGTATTTTTTTTATATACTAGTATGGATTATTAATAATTTAAAAATTAAAATAAAATTTTTAAAAATTATAAAAAAATTATTTTAAATTTTAAAAAATTAAAAATAAATTAATGAGATTAAAAATATATTTATGTTTTATTTAATTTTACATGAATTCTTATTTATGATTATTTTTACTCCAACCTTTCCACTAGTGGTTTTGTTCCCTTGGGCAATTTGGGTTGGGGATTTGAACACTACCCATCTTCAATCTTGAATCTTCAACCTTCACCGTAGCAAGTAGCAACCTCTCCTAAGTAACAGTTTTTGACAACTGAAATGTATGAGTTTGGGTCAGAATCAAAGCCTTGTGACACCCCAGTCACACTTTTCATCAAACACCTACCGGAAGCCATTCCCCATGACACTCTCTCTCGAATCTTCGCCAATTTTCACGCTTCCTCTGTTCGTCCTTGCTCCAGTGCCAGGTATTTTACTCTTCTTTCTTCATTTTTTTTTTTTTAATTTTTTCTTCCAATTTATGTGTCTTCATCAACACTGCCAAATATCTTTATGCAGGATGAGAAATTCGGCTTTTGTGGATTTCAAAAATGAGATGCTGGCATCTCAAGCGCAACGCCAACTAAATGGGTATTATTAATTGAATCGTTTCGATACTTCGTTTTTTTTTTTTTTTTTTTTTTTCCCTTCAAAATTTCAAATGTTGGAGTAATTTGGCTTCGGATTCGGAGATAGCTTTGGTGCACTTGCTCTGCTTTGGCTTTACATTGTAGTAATATATTCTGATATGTTTTTCAATGGCTTCCTGATTTTGCAACATACCAAGAAATTCGTTATTAGTCAAAGATAAAACCATGAAATATTTCAGAAGTTAAAGGCTTTAAATCGTTGTATCTTTGTTTACTTCAGGTTGAGATTTCTCGGTAAAGTCTTGTCAGCAGAAAGAGCTAGTAACCCAACCGAGAATGGTGAAAATAGTAGCACTGCTCAGCTGGGAAAGGAGGATTCTAAAACATCAATGCTGAGGAATGCAAATGTAACCAAACCTGTTGATGGAGATATGAAGTCAGGAGGCATTCCAATTGCTGAGCCAATTTCTGATAGACTTGGTGTCAATTATCCATTTCCTCCCCATCTTGAGTATGCCGCTTCTTCTCACTTTGTAATTACTATTTGTTGCTTTGTTGCAATAGCCTGCTAAAAGGGCTGCCAGCTGGTGCTCAAAAATATGAAAGATAATTCAAGATAATGAAATGACTCACGATAAAATAAAATAGAATTACTGTGAACTCAGAAGAAAAGGGTGAGAAATCTATGATTATATGTAGTTGAGGTTGAAGGGGTAGAATCTTGAATCAATTTGAAAGAATTATTCTGAGAATTTTATGCAATATATTTTTTGATGTAAAAGTAAAATTTGGCTGTGGGGTGCTTTTGTAACCAGTTTACTTGATGCTATTCTTTCAACTTTCAAGTATAAATGTCTTGATCAGGGAACAAGTTTTAAGAATAAACAGTCTATAATCTATATATTCTCTCTTTTCCCCTGATTTTTTCTGCTCTCCCTTAACATCTTGTCCTGTTTGAGTGTTTCCTTATTGCATGCCATTCAATAATAATGTATTAGGCTAAGCATAATGTCATTGCAAACTGCAATGCTTTCCGACATGTATATTTCTTTCTTTCTTTTTTCTTTTCTTTTTGATATCAAAGATCTAGAGTTCTGATTATTATTTCTGCCTATTTGTCACTTTAGCTGTATGTTTGGTCGTTTGTGGTGGCAAGATAAAGAGAGAACCATAGATAGCTTTTCCAAATGTTATTTATTGGCAATTCATACTGAATAAAGTTAGTTTTTAGTGGTCCCGATGCTTCTAAATAAATTTGAATTTGTTAAATTACTAATTCTGCCATGCATCCATCGTATTATTCTAATATTAATCATTGATGGTATTATGTATGACGATAAGATTTTGAAAAACATCTTTGCAGTGTAAAATCATTTTGTTTGGTTTGCTTATAATCTAATGAAACTTGTGTTTCAGGTATGCTTACCCTCCACCTGATGGAAATATACTGACCAACATTGTGAATGCTCTAATTGCTGTTCCCCGCTTTTACACTCAGGTTTTTCTAGTATTAAATGGGGATGCTAGGATTTATTGGTTTCTTTTTCAATCACCTATAACTTTTTTGTGTGCTTGTTTGTTACAGGTTTTACACTTGATGAACAAAATGAACATCCCGGCTCCATTTTGTATGGCACTGCCCACACCTCCATTACCTCCAGAGGTACCAGCAACAACACCACCTCCACCTCCTTCGATTATAACCACGAATCCTCGGTCTGCAGATCTGTCTTGTGGTGAATCAGAGATGGAATCTTCAGAAGAGGTAACATCTTCACTGCTTCCAAAAGGTGGAGCTTATGCTTCTCATATATTGTTTACATCCTTTGTACAATTTAAAGCTCAGTTTGCCAAAATATTTCCAAATTGGTATAAAACATTTATTTATTTATTTTCATCCTGCTACAAGTTTAATTTTATGTGGTTGTTTTAAGGTAATATTTCTTTGAAAATTCCTTTTTATCACTGCACAATATGCTTATGCTACACTTGCTTGTTGTTCAAGTTTAAAAGCATTCTTATTGATGCATAAATTATTTTATGTTAATATCAAAATATTTTTTAAGGGAATATGAAACTATAAAAACATTATGGCATTAGGATATATTTCTCTTCTATCTTTTTATTTTATTATTAAATAAAAGTAATAACAATGTTTTAGGAGGATGAAGCAAGAACAAAAAGGTCTGGGAAAAAGCGTGCCAGGCGTGAGACCATTGTTGGACCTGCTATTGATAAAGGTGTGGCTCATGAGTCTGTTGGAGTAAAACCAGCCGCCTTGGTCCCAAAAGAAATCCCAGTGATAAAAAAGAACCCTGTCTTAAAGGTATTTCTTTCCTGGAGATCGATTTATGAGAACAATAACAATAGCAATGTTTTCGGCCTTTTATTTTTGTTTCGGATTATGATTTTACAGATAAACATTGCTCCCAAAGCAATTCTGAATGAACATAAAGATGATGACACATCTCAAGAGTTACAAGAGCCAGAAAAAGATGGTCCGGATCCTAACAAATTTTTGACTCCATATGAATTAGAGAGAGGAAAGTTGCCTCCTGAGGAAATCTTATCCCTTCCAATGTTTAAGGTATGAATATAAAATATCTGCATTTACATTTTGAGTACTATGTGCACAACAAGAAGAAACAAGCTTTACCCCTCTCTATGGGGAAGTCCTAAATTCACAGTGGTGTCAAAGTTACTTCCCAATTTTGTCCCATTTAAGTTGGTTGCAAAACAATTTTTGTCATCCTTATAAAAAATTATGATTTATTACGTGGCATGGGACTAATTGTGGCTTTTTGCAGGTTGCTACTGTCATGTTCTGCATTGCTTTATAAATAAGCAAAATTTGCTTAAAATCTATAAAAAAACACAATAAACTTGGATTAAGGAATTTGCCTACCGTTTCTATTTTGTTATTGTGTATAATATTAATATTAATGTGCTGCCGTTGGATGTAATTAATATAACAAATTCACAAGGTCATATCCTGCACATAACTTGTATTTCTTTAACTTTGGTGAGTAATAATATCTACCAAAATGTCACAGGAATTTGAGTGATTCAGTCTAATAGAAGGCTAGATGAGTTATATATAAGCTAAATGTATGGGTTGTTTTGGTTTTGTAAATCTTTTTGTTTTTATTTCTTGTTCTCACAATAAATTATTAAAAAAAACTGCCTTATTTTCACTCTGTTTCCCTGTTTTTCACCTCTTCTTGTACAAATATTAGAAAACAGGAAACAAGGTGATATTTTTTAATAGTCTGTGAAAACAGGAAATATAAACTGAAAAAATTGTTCAAACTAAACAAGTTCTAAAATATCTTATTGGATTATTTTTCATTAAATGATTAGCTGAAAGCAAGGGTTAAGCGGATGAGTTTCAAACCAGTTTGCACTATCATGGTGTAGCAGTGGAAAAAAAGATTTTAGATTTTGTTGACCTTTGAAAACTATCCTGTGTCTATAATGGACTCCTTTTTGTGAGGCTGTGAGCTTGTTTGCACTTTGAAATAAATTTAGGAGTAGCTTCGGTTTCCTAGTCTTGATCTTTTAGAAGATCTCATATAGCAAGTTCTTTCTTGCAATAAAATTGAATGGGTTTCATCTTTCAAGTGAGGATTTCTTACTGCTAGCAAGTTAGCCTTTTACATAATCTTAAGTCTCTTCACAGCACATGGCCTTTCATGTTCTTTTATCATCAGCAGGTACTGATTACTATGTTTTGGATGATGAAGTGTTTATACTAATCGAAATTTGTCAATACTATTCTCTAATGGCCCCTAATGCATTGTGTTGTCCAATGTTTCCTGTTTACTTAGCGAGTACTTTAGAATCATGCATGATTTAAGAGCATGGAAATGTTAGGAATCTGAAACTGAATCTGTAATATTTATGTATATAACTGTCTAGAGACTGTATATGAGCTCCAGAACTGATATCAGTCCAGAGACAGTGTACATATTCAAGTAAATAAAGAAATATGGCAAAGCAAGAAAAATCAACACTGCAGGACCTTTGGGTGCTCTGCTTCCTCCACCCCAAAACTAACCTTACGTTTCTCTAACCCCCTCCCAACTGAATTCACGTCTGACTCATTCTCTTCCTTCCACTGTCCATTTCATTATGCTGCACGTCCCTAATTTGAATATTCTTCATGATTTCCTTCTGATCTCTGAGGCTTGGTTCTCTGCTTTTCACCTTATTTCTCCTACAATATACCTTTGTTGTGATAGGTCTATCAAGAAATAACTTATAAGAGCTTTTATGTCGCATAATTGTATACTTATGGGACTTTTTTGAACTAATGGATTGTGCAGAACTATACAGCTGGAAATCCTGCTCCTGTGTTGTATATCAAGAATTTGGCAAAAGATGTGATTGCTGATGATTTCTATTTTATATTTGGTGAGCTCTCATGACTTACAGGATTCAGGTTTTGTTTAAAAAATTTCACTTGCAATTTGAATGCTTTACTATCAAAAATGAAATATAAAAATGAAATGAATGAGATTTTCATATTATATATATATATATGTGTGTATGTATATTTATATTGTACGAATGTTAAATCTGGCTTATGGTATCTTTTATTGCTTCAGGGTCTTTGTTTGGAAGTATTGAGGAGGCTAAGTCTGGTCTTCAAGTCAAACTGATGCAGGTAAGTCATAGATTATTCCATAAACAACTTCTATCTGTTGATGCTACGCAAAAGGAGATCCAAAATAAATATTGGCTATTTATAAGATGATCCATTTGATTAACACACTGGTGCGAGTTACTTGATTCTGAGTGCCTACTCAACTAACCACTATTTATATCCCCGTATTTGTGACCCTGAAATTGATAGCAGCTTTTGAATTTCAGGAAGGACGGATGAGGGGTCAAGCATTTATAACATTCCCCTCCATTCAATTGGCTCATCATGCCCTGGTATGTTTCTCACAGGAGATTGATTTCACCTTTTAATTGTTTTGCTGAAAAATGATGTTTCATTCAAATGATCATATTTTCAGTTTTTTCTTGCCTTTTTTGTATTTCAGTCTCTTCCCTGCTTTAGTTAGAAGTTTCTTGGAATTTTTTCTTTTAGATTATTACTGCAGCATGTGCAGTTTAACTTTGACAGGTTAACAATAAAGTTCTTAATTTTCACGAACTGTGCTGATACAAATTTTTTCATCAAGCTATTTTCTTGTTTGTGTTATTCATGGTATAGATTGCATATTACTGTTTGTTGCAGAATCTAGTGAATGGGTATGTATTAAAAAGCAAGCCAATGATCATCCAGTTTGGTCGGAATCCTGCCGCTGCCAAGGGAACTTAAATCTATGGACACAGGAATTGCTCATTGCCTGATTGCATCTATAACATACTGTTAATGATGCATTCTTTATTCACTGACTGGGAGAGGATTCTGCATTAAACTGCTGCTACCCTAACAATCAGGAATGCCAATGATATGGATGCTGGTATGCACATTCTCTTTGGGTTTATCAAAGTCAGAGGCTAAGATATAAGGCTACTTTAGTATTCATGCAGTTTCCCTAAAAACTGTAGAGGACCAAAATTTCGTTGGAGGCTATATGAATCTAGAGTTCACATTGTTGGAAAGAGGTGTTGGAAATGTAGACCAAAGGTCATCATTACAAAGGGCACCCTCTGTAGTGTTGCTGTAGGCCCTTCATAGTAGTAGTATAGGGACCATTTTTTATATGTATCGTAAACACATATATATAATATGATATTTTGTTCATTTTCTGCTGTGAAGCAAAAACATGAAAACTTGATATTTGGGCACCATGCTTAAAATTGATTAGGTGATAGCGATCTAGGCTAGAGGTCGATTTGCGAGAATTTGTGTTGAAGTGGACCTTGATAAGCCACTTCTGCCTAAAGTAATAGCTCGTGGATATTTGTTGAAGATTTAAAGATTTAATATGAAGGTTTGCATTTGATTTGCTTCTTGTGTGGAAAGTGTGGACGGAAGGAGACTGGTTGTGGTAAGATAACTGCACCTCTTGTGGCTATCCGTGGTGAAGGTATTGTTGCATATATAAAGTGTATTTCAAAAGAAGTCTTACATTACTTGGATCTAGTAAATCTTAAGTGTTTATATATTAAAGTGTTCTTTACATTTTCAAAGAAAGGAATAATGAGTGGTGGGTTGGTGTGCATAAGAATGGGCTTTGTAGGTTTGTTGTAGTGCAAATCCATCCATTCTGTGCATGCAATTATGAAATCCAAAAATATTTTTATTTATATTATTTAAATGAAGTTTATTCAAAATATGATTGTTTTACTATTACATTTTTTAATGTTAACCTGATCTAAGTTTTTTTATCTATCTTCGTCATCCTTATTCATTATAAACTAGCCATTTTTTGATAAGTATATTCCTTATTTTCTACACTAGGTTATGGGCTTCACTTAAGCTCTTTAAGTATATACTTTGCCACATTATTTTACGCATCTTTCACTTAATCAAAATCTCTCCTCTCTCTGGGTTCTCTTCTTACTTTATACTCTTATCAATTTTGCTTCTCATCTTTGTTGAGATGACCTTGTTGTATTTTGAGAGACTTGTACATATACCACGGATAAGTTCAAAGTCAGTGTCATCACATGCTTTAGAGGGAATGTTGCTAACAATTTGTTTTAGTGTTTCAGGTTTTTCAACTTCTACGTCCGTCATTTAAAACAACAATCTTAAGGATTTAATATGTCTGACACATCTAATATTGTCACTTCTACCATCGCTACTGTTGTGGTCCCTCCTCCTTTAACGAGCATCATGTATGCCAAAACCTTGTCAAACGTCTCCAACGTTGAAATCTTTATTTGCCAAATTTTTGGTCGGTGACACAAGTGCATTCATTCCATACTTGACATATATAGAGTTGCCTATGGTCTTACTACTTTGAAGTTAGATTCCATCACCTCATTTGTTGCCACTTCTAAAATGGAAGATTGGTCTCAGCCCAATATAGTTTGTCGTCATACTATTCTCAATATTTTATCTAATGATTTAATTGATGTGTATTGATCATACAAGGAAGCCAAAGACATATTTGACTTTATGATAATGAAGTGCATCGCTAAGAACGTTGTCAGACAACACTTCATCATCAATAACTACTACCACTAGGAAATGATTGAAGAAAAAACATTATAATGCAAATAAATGAATACCATAAGCTACTTGAAGACCTCAAATTAGAAAACATTTCCCTCCTTGATAAGTTCGTTTTAGAGTTGTTCATTGAAAACTTGCCAAAAACTTAGACCGATTACAAGTAATAGTTGAAACATATGCATAAAAAAATGTCACTCACAAATCTTATCACCCACATCATAATAGGGGATACAAATCGAAAAGAGTGTATTGTACCAAAGGCTAAATCATTAGCAGTAAAGGCAAACGTGGTGCAAGTGCAAGACCAACCTAATAAAAGGTGGTATGATTAAATAACTGATCAAAAGAAAAACAAATTCATTTTTAACTCTTACCCTCGTGCTTCTAATGTTGCATTTTAGAAAAATGGCAATTGCTTTGTCTGTGGAAAGTCAAGCCACCATGCACCTTAGTGTTGATTTCAAGTGTTTATAAACGATAACCCTCCTAAGGCTAAGGTTAACTTGGTTGAAGGGGATGATGTTATTGTTGTGTTCGTTTCTCAAGAAAACATTGTGACTAATGTGAGCAAATGGGTGGTAGATTGGTTACTTGCCATATATGTGCAAGCATAAATGTTTTTGCCTCCTACACTACTATGGGGATAGAGAAGAGTAAGTGTACTGACCATCCTGGTTCGAGGTAAGGTAAAGTTTTTCTAAAGCTCACATATGGTAAGCCGTTCTTTAAGTGGTGTTTTGCATGTTCCTTCCATTAGATTCAACTTGATTTTGTAGCATTGTTGAGCAGAGTAGGGGTTAAAATATCATTTTAATTTGACAAAATTGTTATGACTAAAAATAATGTTTTTGTGGGTAAGGGTTATTGTGATCAAGGTCTATTTGTACTAAATGTATATGAAATAATTAGTAGAATTGCATTTTATTTTGCATATATGATTGATTCTTATGACATGTGAGATGCTAGATTACGACATGTAAATTTTGCGAATGTTTTAAAATTGAAACGAATAGGTATAATTAACTTGCATGGTAAATAAGTTGGTAAGTGTGAAATATATGTTGAATCAAAGCTTACTAAGAGAATATGTCATTCTGTGTTTTGTGAACTTAAATTGCTTAGTTTAATTCATTTTGATCTTACTAATTTAAAACAAACCATGTCAATAGGTGGTAAGAATTATTTTGTAACCTTTATAGAGGATTTCTCTAGATATACAAAAGTCTTCTTAATCAAACATAAAGATGGGTATTTGACATGTTTTTATCCTATAAAACAAAAGTTGAAAATTAGTTGAATAAAAGGATAAGATTTGATAGGGGTGATGAGTACACTTTGTTTAATGACTATTGCAAAAATGGAGGTATAATCCATGAGGTAAACCCACCATATTCGCCCTAATCCAACGAAGTAGTTGAAAGGAAAAATAGAACCCTTAAGGAAATGATGAATTTCTTGTTATTAGTTAATCTTTCACTCTTGATAACCTTTAGGGAGAAGCCTTGTTGACTCCATTTGTTAGTCCCTTAGCCTCAATTAACTTAAGAGGGGGCGGGGGGGTGAATTAAGTTTACTAAATTTTCTCTTATAAAAACTTTTCCAATTACTTCTTTATCAATGTATTTCCTTAGACAAATTTGTATGTAAAGAATGAATGATGATGCAAACTACACAATTATAATTAATAACAAGAAAATAAAAGTGTAGGGAAAGAAGAATTGCAAACTTGATTTTATACTGGTTCGGCCAATCCTGCCTACATCCAGTCCTCAAGTCTCCCACTTGAGATTTCCACTACTCTTGTAAACCTTACAAGAAAATGAATCCTCCAACACCTCGGAACTCCCTTTCCTTGTGTTGAGATTCAAACACCAACAAGGAGAAAAACCTTTTCTCCTTTACAGATCCAATGATCTATTAAGTATTACAGAATGACTCTCTTGAAGAGTGGATATTACACTTTCATGATCTTTGATGAACTCTTTAGAGATTTTGCAAATGATTTTGGCCAAGTGTTTTTTAAAGATTATTTTCATAATAGAGTTCGTCACTTTTCTCTGAAAAATTATAGGTATTTATAGACAATTGTTTCTTGGGTTATGTCTTTTCATGAAGAGTTGTAACTCTCTATAATTCTTCAGAAAATAGGCTCTGGTAATCAATTACAAGACTTGGTAATCGATTACAACGGTTAAAGTTCAAAATGATTGAAACGTTATATAATTCAAATTCAAATTTTGAAATTTTCTCTTCTGGTAATCGATTACAATGACTGGTAATCGATTACCAGAGACCATTTAACATTTCAATTTTGAACATAGAAGTTTCCATCCTCTGGTAATCGATTACATGCCCTGGTAATCGATTACCAGACTGATAATACCAAAATTAGCTTTATGAAAACTTAAGATATAGAAAGCTTTTATTATTTTCCAGTTAAGAATATTTTTGTTTAATCTTTTGAATACTCTTTTGCTTTCTTTTCAAACCACTTATTCTTATATTCAAAAAGATTAAGTTTAGGTTTTCTTGAAATCCTTATTTTAATGGCCAAGTGAAATTTGCAAATTCTAAAAGTTCATTTTACATACTAAGCTAAGCAGTCAAGACTTATCTAGTTATTACTTGAGATCTTGCTTCTTGATTAGTTTGCTTTAACTTGACCTTTATTTTCTTCAATGCTTTGGCATCATCAAAACTTTGTACATATTTTCTTTCACACCATTTTTCTTACAAAATAAGATACCCCACAAGAGGACTAGTAAAATACCTTACAAGTTATGGAAATGATACCAACCTAACCTAAAGTATTTGAGAGTGTGTGAGTGCCTAGTTAAAGTATTGTTACCTTATCCTAAGAAAAGGAAAATAAGGCCTAAGAATTCTGATTGTATGTTTATTGGTCATGTTGAACATAGTGTTGGTTGTAGGTTTCTTTTCCTTAAAAGTAGTGTGATTGATTGTAACATCATAGTAAAGACTAAGAATGCTAAAGTCTTTGAGGACAACTTCCCTTTGAGGTCTAGTATTAATTCTGGTTAACCTTCACCTTTAGAAACTTCTAGTGAGTCTATGATCGAGGACTTGAGGAGAAGTAAAAGACAAATGAAAGAAACATCTTTTGAGGATGATTTTTATACCTATCTAGTTGATGATGATCCTATATGTTTCTCAAAGGTTATTAGTTATTTAGATGAAAATTTTTGGGAAGAAGCTATTAGGATTGAAGTTGATTCTATTAAAAAATAATAATACATGGACTTTAGTGGATTTACCTAAAGGAGCAAAACCAATAGGATGTAAATGGATCTTTAAGAGAAATTATAACCCTGATGGACCCATAGAGAAATACAAGGCTATATTAGTAGCTAAGAGGTTTACTCAAAAACAAGATATAAATTTCTTTGATATCTTTGCTCGTTTCTAAGATTTCATCTATCCAAATGTTAATAGCCTTAACATCTTTTCGTAGGCTTGTGATATATTAGAAGGATGCAAAAATGACTTTTTGAATGGTGATCTAGATGAGAAAATTTATATGACACAACCTGAAGGGTGTGTGGTTCTTGGTGTAATTTTCTAAATTTTCAATTACAATTTTTTTTTACTCTTCATGAATAAGATTTTATTTTTAGTAAATTAAACTGATATAAATTATACTTAATTAAATTATGGAATGTATGATAATTTTTTAGAAATAATATTAGCATTTTATTGAATTTTATTTTATTTTTTGAGTTTAAAAAATAATTATATATATATAGATATATTATGGAATAGTTTAATATAATATAAATATATGTAATTTATTTTATATATATATATATATATATAATATAATATAAAACAGTTTATAAAATAGATAATATGATATAAATGATGTATATAGTTGTGAAAAAAGGGGGTTGATAAGGAAGGGAAAAAAATCATGTGCAGATGGAAGGAATTAAATGTATGCTAAAATGATTTCCGGGTGGGAAGATTCAAGATATACAAGGATGAAAAAAAAAAACTTCTACAAGAATTTTTTTTTACTGAATCACTATTACCTATGTTTATCATATATATAATATAATATTGAATCAATAATTATGAAGTGAAGTTGGTGTTGAAGAGATAATATCTCTATCTAAAATAGGAATTTGGCATAAGGGAGGTCGTAATTATTAGTTGTAGATAAAGGAATCTATTGGAATTGGATTAATAAGTTATAATGTAATTAAATTTCTAAAAATTTCTATTAAATTGGAACTAGTGTAATCATTTTTTAGAAAAGAAATTAAAAATTCAAGTATTTTTATTTATAAATAGGATTCACACTTTCAAGCAATTAAACCGGAGGAAAACTTACAAGTTTAGAAATTTCATCAATAATGAGATATTTTATTGCAATATTTTACACCAGTATATTTTTTGTTTTGAGACAAATAAATAATCTACTTCACCACACTTCTCTTATTGCTAAAATTCTTACGGTAGGGAGGAAACATTTATCATTATTTTAAAAGATAAATATAACTATAGTTGTTTGATAGGGTATCCTTGACTCCATCTTGTTTGTTTATAAGTATTTTATATTAGATAAATTTAATATATATTATTTAACTGTTTTTACTTCTTTTAACATCTTATATATGTTGTTTGTGTGTTCTTTAATTTATTTTAACATGTTAATTTTTGTTTGAAAATACTTTATTTAAATTTTTGCTTCTAGTTATATAAAAGGATGCCAAGTTCATTTAAATTATTTTCATAAATAATATTACAATATATTAATTACTTATATTATGTTCTTTTTACTTATTTATAGTGATAAATTTTTTTTATTATTTCCATAACCTACATAGTATTATATATATATATATATATATATATATATATATATATGCATGTGTGTGTGTGCGTGCGCGCGTGTGTGGTTTGAAGTTAAAAATAATAATAGTTAATATATATAGTAATAAGTATTATTTTTAAATTTATTATGATTATTAAGTTATTGTAATGATATTTATTAATTAATATGATTATGTATGCGTAGTAAAAATTTGAGTTCATTTGTAGTTGAAGGTTTAATCTTTGGGATTTAAATGAGCGTATTTATTTTATTAATGTGAGATATCTTTGTATTATTGAAATCATGGTAAAACTTATTTATCCCGACTACAAATCAATCATTAAAATCTCTCCATGGACTAGGAGTAAAATAATAATAATAATAATAATAAATAAATAAATAAATAAATAAATAAATTATTATTATTATTATTATTATTATGAGTGTGTATATATAAAAAGAAGTATATATTTATGATTATATTTTAGTTACTTAATTATCTATTTGATTTATATGATTGATATTCTCACTCCTTTTGTGTTTTTGTCTTTTTGGATTATTTTTTTTTTTGTTTTAAAGAGAATATTATAAATTGATATATAGATGAATTCACTCAATGTTGGATCTTTCACCACTTTGGTAGACACCATTTTCCCCCGTATGCAAAGATAATTGATACATAAAATAATATAATTAGCTTTCATGGACAAGGTTTCTCAACAATAATGCTATCAAACAAGACTTCACCAATCTTCCTCAATGGTCCTATAACCATCACTTTTACTCTTCCTCCAACAAATCATGTCAACTTGCTATATAATATATAATATCTATTATTGTAAAAACAACATAAGAAATATGAAGGGGGTTTGTGAAATAGTAATTAAATAAAAAAAATTCCTTCTTTTGTGAGCAATTGGTAAAAATGCTAGTAAATATGACTTGTAATTATATTTATGAGTAATAAATAAACTTATCCTTTATGCATCTCTAATTACTTTGGGTGTTATAGGTTGTGTTATAAATTCTTATATTTTTTATTTCCTTATTTATTTTTATAAATAGATAATTGTAAGTCATACTTAGTAGTAATAAATGGTTGTTACACCTAGTCAAGAGAAAAAAATGTGCAAACTCTTACAATCCTATATGGTTTAAAACAAGCACCAAAACAATGACATGAAAAATTTGATCAAGTTTTACTTGGTGATGGATTTACTTTTAGTAGTGCTAATAGATGTGTATACACCAAGTCTGTGAATGATGACTATTTTATTATATGCTTATATGTGGATGCCATGCTTATTTTTTGTACTTGTGATGATATAGTTTTCAAAACTAAATATTTTCTTGCATATAAGTTTGAAATGAAATACATGGGTGAGGCAACTATAATTTTGGGAGTTAAAGTTGAAAGGAAGAGTGATAGTATTTTACTATCCTAAGGACATTATGTCAAGAGACTTCTTAAAAAGTTTGATTATTATGACTGTAAGTCTGCGACTAGGTGATTCTCTTGTTCAATATCAACATTTGATGAATTTTTCTATACTCAATATTACATATGCAGTAGGTAGACTAAGTAGATATATCCATAGTCCCAATCATGATCACAGGGAAGCACTTATGAGACTCATGAGATACTTGAGAGGTACCACGAATTATGATATTGAGTATAGTGGAATTGTCATTGTACTAGAAGGGTACAATGAGACTAACTATATCTCTAATTCATATGAGACAAAATCCACTAGTAGATAAGTATTTACACTTGGTGGTGGTGCAATTGCATGGAGATTAGTTGGGCAATCTATTATTGCTAGATCAACTATGGATTCAAAGTTTGTAGCTCTAGAGATGATTGGTACTAAGATTGAGTAGTTGAGAAACTTCTTAACAAACATTCCTCTAGGAATGAAACTAACTCCATCAGTGTCAATACATTGTGACAACCAATCAACAATAGTTATAGCTAAGAATAAATCTTACGATAGGAAAAAATATACATATACAAATGGGACATAATATGGTAAAATAGCTACTAAAGAATGGAATGATTTCCATCAACTATGTGAAGTCAAAAGAAAGCTTAGCAGATCCTTTGTCAAAACCTCTAGGAAGAAAAATGATTTTTGAAGCATTAAGAACAATGGGGCTAAAGCTAATTGAAAACAAACAACTGATGGTAATCCAATCTTTGTGATTGGAGATCCCATGAATGAGGTTCATATGGATAAGAACAAGTCTCTTGCGAGTTCTACTAGCACTAAAATTGATTTTTAAATCTTTGTCCCTTCTTATGATGTGAGAAAGTGCTAGAGCAACATTAATGAGAAGATAAATAATTGATTTTTAACTAATAGGGTTTGTCATAAGAGGCATATGACTACCTATTCTTCTTGTTTGTGATGGGGAGATATTGAAAATGTGGATCATATATTATGTCATTGTTAGGGATGACAAAACTAGTCTTAGCTAGTGGGTTAACCAGCCAATGGTAGGCCAATTTAGACATCTTAGCCCGCTAGCCCACCTGGCTCGCTCCACTTAACTCTCTAGCCCATCATTATTTTTATTTTTTTAATATTAAGTTTCAATAATTTGATTTATTTTATTATATGTAGTTTGAGGTTTTTTCTATAACAAATCTATTAGAAGAGTTATTTATTTAATAATATTATTATTATAACATCTATTTTATTATGTAGAAAATTTGAAATTTATTATGCAATGAATAGAATCAAATCTATTATAATTTGATATTTATTTTATTATTTAGGTACAATAATTTATGTGAGTTCTTTAGATGTTGAGAACAAATATGTTGAAAGAAGTATCCAAAATAAAAATGCATTTTTCCTTTTTTATTTTTATTTTTATTTTTTGGTGGGTTGGCCTGCTATTCTACCAATCCACATTTAAGCAAGGTAAGTCAGGACACCTAGCCCATTTTTACTTAGCGGGTCAGCCCAATCTAATCCATTTTTGGCGGGATGACATTAAGGTGAGCTTAAACGGGTCAGGTTGACCCGTTTTGCCATCCCTAGGCATTGCCCTATTGCAAGCGTAGTTTGGTATCTCTTGATCCTAAGTTCATACTATAGTTGGTTCTTCAATTTAGATAGTGGATTATGGTTGCTTTGAAATCTTACAAATGACTCCAAGATTTAAGGTAGGTCTTAGTTTCACATTTTTGTTGACGTTAGATACCTTATGGTTTTGTCATAATGAGTTGGTGTTTCAAGATATTATTGTGCAACCTCTTGTTATTAAAGTGCGTGTTTTGGCTTTTGGGGATGCCATTGTTTCAAGTCGATTGTAGTTTCCTAGTTTAGCTATTCTAGCAATGTATGCAAGTTCTATTTGGAATATTGTGGATAATTCAACAAAATCAAACACCATATTCGGTGGATACACCCTCCAACTTGTTGCTTTAAGTTAAATTGTGATGCATTGGTGGCACATTTCATGATCATAGGGGTGTGATCTTATTTTCCTTTATTGCAAATATTGGTTACTACTCTATTACTCATGCTGAGTTATGGGCAATATATATAGGAGTGGGTATTATGTGGAATAAAGGTTTCATGATGTTTATTGTGAAGTCCAATTCTATGACTGTAGTGACCTTTCTTATCAAAGGGTATGCCTCTCATCATCCGTATTTCTGAATAGTTCAAAGTATTCTTTCTTTAATATGGCAGGTGGTGAGCTTCTTTGTCAGCATGTCCATCATGAAGCAAATTAAGTAGCAGATGCTCTAACAAATTTAGGGATGTCTCTTAATGTTAAATTACAAGTTTATGATGTTATTTTTACCTTTTATTGTTTTGATAGCTGAGGTCGATGTAGCTTTTACTTTTTATCCTCATGGTTTCTAATTGATTTTGGTTAGGGTGATTTTGTCCCTTCAATTCACAAAAAAAAAAAAAAATGTTACATTATAATGATTTTGATAGCAAATATGAACTAGGCCTGTAGACAATTTGGACATTAGGTTAGGCCTTTTCTTTATTCGATTAGTAACTGGACACATGTAGCTAAGGACCCAATATGAACATATAAATGTATTATGTTTTTTATTTTATTTTTTTTATATGTATTAGTATTTTTTTTTGAAACACTGATATAAATTAAACATGAGCCAAAAAGTTTGATTATTTTCACTTGGGAGATGAAAAAAACTCTTGTGAACGACTCGATATTAGTGATGGAATCTAAAACATGGAATTAATTGATTCGCGTAACCCATAATCAATCTCCTTCCTGACTATGTTAGGCAAAAAATACATGATTTAATAAATTGTCTTCTTTTTATAGAAAATTTTTATACAAGAATTTTCTAGCACAAATTTGTTGATAATCTCTTGGAGTTGCACACATTTAAATCTTTTTATAGAGTATTTCTTAGGCATGACAACGGGGCGGGGCGGGGCAGGTTTTACATTCTCCACCCCCGCCCCCGCAAATTTAAACCGCCCCCGCCCTTGTCCCCGATACCCGCCGGAGGTAAAATTTGGGTACCCATCCCCGCCCCTGGCGGGGTTCGGGTTTCCCCACCCCACCCCGCCCCTACCCCCACTCTTATTTTTTTTTTCTTCTTTTCTTTTAAATAAATATGAACAAATTTTTTTAAAAATAAAAGAAAAGTAAAATAATATAAATTTTTACATATAAATATTTCTAATTTTAGTTTATATATATATATATATATATAAAAATAATTTTTTTAATTATATTATTAAGTGAGGCGGGGACGGGGGCGGGGGTGGGGCAGGTATTAACATCCACATCCCCGCCCCCGTCCCCGATTTTATCAATCGGGGAAAACCCGAACCCGAACTCGATAAACACGAGTTTTTCCCGTCCAAATCGGAGCGGGTTCGGGCGGGTTAGATTATCATGCCTAGTATTTCTAAAGCAACTATTAAGAAAATTTGTGGTATAACAATCTTCAAAGAATGTCAAGTGTGGCCATGATGATTAACAAATTCAAATGCATCAATAAGATTACATTTAAAGTAAAATCAATCTTGTATTTTGTCTTGATAATATGAATGTTACTCCGCGTCTTTGTAAACTATCTTAACAACCTTATCATTTTTTTCTTTCCAAGTTAATCAAGGGTAGAAAAGCCTAAACAACTAAGTTTTGCAAAATCAATAAATAATTGGCTAAATTGTACTTATAGTCTCCTTATAAGATCTAATTCACAATTTTGGTTCTCTAATTCTTAATCTATAATTTTAATTTCTCATTCTTATAAAATTTATTATTCTAGTTCTTGTTGCATGACTCACATTCAGAAAATACCTATGGTTCCAAATCAACAAGTAATGCTCCCACTAATGATTAGGAGATCATTCTTTTATGAGATTGATTGGTAAGGTGAGAGGGATTATCACATAAACACGGGACTAGTAAATACACCATGAGCTCACTTTATGAATAATCAATGAAGAAAAATGATCGTTTAGCCTGAATTCATCTTCTAAATTTCTTATGATGGTATTAGTGTTCTTCTTCAAAAAAGCTTCAATGACTACTTTGACTCACACTTGGGAACAATGCAACATATTAGTGCACTCTTAGATCATGAACTTTGTTGCATCGACCATTGTGTAGTGCTTTTTTTTGGAGAATGTAGAAAACTCATTTACTGAAGCAAGGTTCGCTTACTGTGATCGGTTATTTCACACAACTTAAAGTGTTTTGGGAGGACTATGAGAGATATAGGCCTATTCCTAATTGTGCTTATCCAATTAGATGTTTTTTCCTTGCAATGAGAAATTCAAGAATTTTTCAGCAACAAGATTACATGCTCAAATTTCCAACTGGTCTTAATGATTGTAACTTAGTTGTAAAGTCTCAAATATTACTCATGGATCCACTTCCATGGTAATTCAAAAAGAACGACAAGGGGATTTTGTCAATGAGGATGTGTTAGCCAACGTTGTTGATTCAAAGAAATTTCAAGGAAAAGGAAATAGTTATAATCAAGGATTTAGAGGCAAAAATTGGGACAAGGTATGTTCATATTGTGGCAAAACAAGACACGCATTAGCATTAAGGGAGCACCAAATGAAGTATGAATTTAATAGAAATTATTGGTAGTTTAGTAAGTTAGTCTTCATTTATGATAACAAATATTTCTATCTTGCGATTAATTGACTTTGTTTTTAAATAGTATAATTTCCTAAAAGCAAAAGATAGAAACTTTATATAAAAACTTGTTCAAAAAGCTTTCAAATTTGTTCTATAAGATAAATACAAATCTAGGTGAAAAAATGTATAAAATTTCAAGCATCCATACGAGGAAATGTATAAACTTCTAATGAGAAAGTAAAACTTATTTTTTTTTTCATTTTATTACTTACTTTATTATTAATGCTCTTTAACTTTCTTTTTCCATGTATTTACTATGTTTTTATACAATTTAACCATTGTCTCTCTTCATTTGTCATATAACAATATGTAAGTGTTCTTGAAATTTTTAACCCATCCAATAGAATAACTTACGCAAGGAATTGATTTGATTCCTAAATTAAAAATTAAATCAAAGTTGGATTATGGAAAATCATCAACATTAAAAGGTAATGAATATTTCACCAATAAGTTTTCCTAACGGCAATGGTGTTTCTTTGCCTTGCCCCGAGAAGATGCTACTTCATCTTTCTTTGAAGTCTCGTCTTTGGAGGGAAGAGCCCAAGCTGGTGCACTCTCTAAAGCATAGTAATAATCGTAGAAGATCTCATCACCAGCTTCAATGTTTTCCTTTGCAAATATCCCAACTCGATGGTCCCCTCCAACAAGCATCACCTATGCAACAGATACAATAGTTCTATCATTATAAGAATTTTGTAATGGAGTTCAAATCGTTGAGATTAAAGGTTAAATTTCATGTTTTGTTCAAAATTGGAGTATTTGAACTAACCTTTGCGTAGCAATTAGGTTTTGAGGAGTGGTTTGCAAATTTTAGCTTGTCTCCAAAGCGGCATGCATCAATAACCCACTGTGAAAAATTCGATAGTAGGTTGATGAAAGATGTGTGAGAAATGACCTTAAAATCATCAACTTCAAATTACAATATATTGTACTCACCAAGAAAAAGGTGTGGACAAGATGGTAAACTAATGAAAGTTAACTAAAAGATAGTAAAACAATGAATATTTTTGCAATTTGATAGCCATGGATATTTTACATACCCAACTTATCGAATATTAATTAGAATGGATCACTAAGGACATGGGTTATCATATTGACTAATTTTTGAACCAAACTCAAGTTTAGTTTGAAGAATGTCACCCATGTAAGCTTTATAGTCGCATAATGGTGATAACGATATTCAACTTTTATAGCAAACAATAAAACCACATTTTATTTATTACTTCCTTAAGTCACCAAATTGTCCCCAACAAATGACAAATAATTTGTGGTAATCTTCTATCCAATTTAGACCCAACAAAATCTAAATTCACAAAACTAACAATTTTTCCCAGTGAGGAGTTAAGGTAGGCCAAGATACAATTCACTGCACTCATGTGCCCTTCACTAGGATTTTGAATAAAATTACTCATAACACCAATAACATATGAAATGTCGGGTCTTTTGTAGGGTAGATAAATTAACTTGTCCACAAACCTTTGACATCTCAGTTTATTGGAGTCTAACCCAAATAAATATTTAACCCATGATTTTTCTCAATAACAAGTCTACTTGTCTGTCTTAAACAAAAGATATAATGTATATTTACATTACGAGGGAGAATATATATGCTTAGATTGGGATAATTCAATGCCAAAGAAGTATTTTAGATCTTCTAAGTCCTTCATTTCAAATTTCCTAACTAAATAGTCTTGAAGTTCCCTTAGGTCACAGAGGTTATTATTTGTGACAATTAGGAGTGTAAGCAATTCAAGATTAACCCATGAACCCTATTAACATGACCTAACCCAATTAAAATTGAGTTGGGTCATTGGGTTGGTTGGACATATAGCTGACCCAATTATAATTTAGTTGAGTAATAGGTTAATCAATTTCTAATCAATTAACCCAACCTAAGATTTATAAATATATAGAGATTGACATAAGGGCTCAATTTGTAACCTAGACAAACTTCATAAATAAAGGACTTAGATTTTAGAAAAAAATAATTACTAATAATGTGATTAGTAACCCCCTAAATCAATAATCGAAGAGTTAGGAGAAAAAAATGAAAGTCAAACTAAAAATACCTTCACTTGTAATACTAAGTTACATAAGAGCCAAAGATGGAGGAAAACCTACAACCAAAATAATAATTTTTGTTTTTTACTTTCGACTTGCTTGAGTTTATACCATTATACTGGAGCAATGAGTGTAGAAATGAGAAGAAAGGCTAGAGGATGAGAATAGGTTATTAGTCGAGAGTTGTTCTCTTGGGAAAAAAAGAGTCGATGCTTTTAATACTTCATTTGTTCACATGATGAGTGGTCTCTAATCTTCATGATGAACTTGTGAATAAGCTTCCTCCAAACTTATTAAAAGAGAGACAACTAAGATTTATCTACTAATTAAGTTAAGCCAAATTATGATTGAGACCAACAAGGAATATGTAAAATTTAACCTTAGTGACATGTTTTTTCAATTTCTAAATACCATTTTAACATTTCATATCATTTGGTCTACAATAATCAGGTTCCAAAAATATGTATATCTAGTCATTATAATGCAAAAAGTGGGAACCTCTTTGACATGATTGGAACGATTTCTTCATCGGTTCATAAACTTGAAAAGAATAAGAGACATCAAGATAACACTTCTTGATATCATTCCAAACTAATTTAGTTGTTCCACATTGCACAAAATGAGATATAAGTTTTTCATTCATGGAGTTGATGAGCCATGACTGATCTAGCACATCTTTAGCCTCTCATTCATCATAGTTTTAGTCAGTCTCAATGCACACAAACTTTCGTATTATACTGTATAATTTTTCCACTATCTAGCATTGTATATCACCATAATTTAAGACCAAACACAATAGTTAGCCTCATCCAACTTGATAGTAATTGTTGGAAAGAAAGTCTCATGAATGGTCATTGTTGAAAACATTTTTCTGCATAAAAATGTTCCTTTTTGTTTTCTCAGCCACAAAGAGATACCAAAATTTTTATTTTCCAAATTAAGATTAGATACCAAAGTGGAAACTAATTAAATTGATGTATCTCCCACATATTTCAAAGGGTATTTTAAAATATAGTATACATTCCTATTCTATGAAAGTAAAATATATTATTAATCAAACAACTAATACCTTGATTCTAATTCATTCATTCATTCCTAACAAAAAGAAATCAACATAATTCAACTAAAGAAAAAATAATATTTATAAACTGTACACATTAACTAACAACTAGCAATAGTCTCGAAACTTAAATGATTTGAACACTAGAGCAAGGTCAGGTTAATAGAAAATGTAGTCAATACAAGACACTTGCCTGATCATTGAGATTAAAAAGGAATGAAATGTTTATACGATGATATAGTTTCCCACGCTTGTCTGCTTCTTTTTGAGTGATGAGCTCACCAGTATACTCTCCAAGACAAGCATTTTTCTTAATTGGGTTCTGAAACACATCATCAATTAGTGAGGAGAATACATCTATCAAGCTATTTGAAAACAATCAAGTACAAACATCTCAACCTTCGTGAAGGCTCCCCACCCAGCGACATCTGACTTTCCCAAAAGAATCTGAGATTTATGGATAACTATGTAAGATACTCATGTATTTGTGATTTCATTCATGGGTGAAATGTAGATAATTTAAAGAGCAAAATAATATCCAACCCTTTGTTTTTGCCCTAAAAGAATATTCATGTTTCCGCATTGACCATCTCCACATCGAGGTGGCTCCCCCAGTGAACCATCGCCACAACTGTATAAAAGATGTCATTTTTAAATTTGTGAAAGATGAATCTCAATTCTATTCAGCTAAAGCTAAAATGGTTGATACAACTATAATGCTTTTAACTAATATCATTTAAACAAATGAATATAGTTTGAAGCCAAGATACTTATCTAGTTTTTTAAAACTCAGACCGATAATTAACTCGACAAGATTACTGGTTAATGGGTTACTGATCAAATTACATAAATAAATATAATATAAATAATTATACATAGTATATATAATAAGTTTGTCACTAAGTAAACAATGTTGTTATTTGTCCTAGTGGTTGCTCTTCTTTTTCTACAACTTCTTTTACTACCCCCGATATCATGGATTGATACCATCTAACTGCAATTTTATTTTTTTGTATATTCTCACTTTTAAAAGGTGAGACAAGATTTGATGAGGCTATGTGACTATGACCAACTATTTGATGGACCATGCATGACTGAAGCATGATAAAAGGCTAGGAGCATAAGGTTGAGCAGCATGATTGTTCCATACTTTGTAAAGTGTGTTGCATGAGAAAATTTGAACTTTACAGACGTGTTTACCCAGCTCGCTTGAGGAAAATTACATCAATTCACTCCAGTTTTTGTTGATTTGATGGCAACATGATTAGGTTGAATCCACATTCGATCCGATAACTAAATCGAATTAGTTATAGGATCAATTTTCGATTGAACTGGTCGGATTGATCAATCCGAGCCAAGTTATAAAAGTATGTACTTATCTAAACTAACAACAGAAAAAATTATAAGATATATGTACCTTTTTTTGTTCCTCAAAATAGGTAATATATATAAATATAAGATCATGCTATTGTAATAGAAAATGTTATGCTATTGAATTATCAAGACTAGAAACATTTCCTTAACTATGACTTTCTCGACAAGGTGAAGTAAAATATAAGAAATGAATTAATAAAAGAAACTAGACTGCATGAAATCAAGTTCAAATGCACAACATAAATAAATCAATAATGATATTACCTGACCCAACAATTTCGACAGACATCTGGGTCACATTCACGATTAGCAGCAAAGCATGGGCATAGTCGACTTTTACATTGGCTCTTAGCACAATAACATCCTCTAAACCGGTTATTGCAAAGCTTAAAACACCTGAATGTAGAAATAAAAATAAATAAATAAAAACAACTAACTTATCACATTTTAAAAAAATAATTTAATAGGTTATAATTAAATCATACTTCTTTCCTTTAGATTTAAAGTGCTTAGAGAAAAAAAGACTACATTTCACAAGGCAACCATATCCACCTCGTTAGACTTGTGAACAAAATCATTCAAATAGAGCAACGCATGGCCAGGAGAAATTTGAAATATCTTGCAAGTATTTTGTCTATTTCAAGAATAGAAAAGGCTAAGAACAAGTTGTTAAAAGAAAATCAACATACCCGCAATATTTTTCACAACAAGTTCCATTAAGAAGACAAGGACATTCCTTTCCACACATTCCGTGACACCCACAAGGACTATATTGCTTATTACATAGGCTTTCCCCATAAGCAATTTTTCTCAATCTAGGAGGGAGCCCAGCAGATTTCCGAGAGTAGTTGAACTTTCTAGGTTTTCCCTTTTTTCGTTGCGACTTCGATTTTGATGCCATTTCTTTGTCCTATCAAAATAACCAACATTCAAAAGTAGTTTCACATGATCAAAATAACACAACATTCTTAAACTCTAAACCCTAAATTTAAATAGCAGATGTTTGCAAATTTATATTCAAGTGTCAACTTCTGAACGTTTGTAAGTATGCTTTTCCTTTAAGTGATTTAAAAATTTGTTAAGACAAGTGCTGTACAGGCTTAACTACCAAGAGTCTTAGAGTACAAATGTTGTACACTTGCACATCGGCTTAAAAGTTTAATCCAGTCCCTTCCTATTGGCCAACACAGAATATAAAATTTGGAAAGTCCCTAATCGATGATAAGAATTTAAATTTTATCAACTACTGATGTTGATATTGATTATGTTATTTGAGCTAGAAATTTCATAACACAGTTATGATATTTTTCTAAATTTTTTTCCTTTAATAAATTGCATCATAATTTAATGTATATTTGGAATGATGAAATATGAAAAGATTGATAATGGAAGAATAGAATGTTGGAGTACAAACAAAGTCTAAAGTTATTAGATCATGAAAAGAAATCATTTATAAAATTATAATCTTCGTAAGTATGAAACTTTTTAAAAGATAACGAAAAATAAAATTATATAAGAATTATGTCAAAAATAAATAATATCATATTAATATAAAAATATACATATATAAATAACTAGTGCATGAAGAGATGTGTGTTTGTATGAAGAGATATCTATGTAAACCTTCGATGACCAACTTAGAAAATGTACTTCTTTTTCCCTTTCCTTTCCACAATTGGATATGTTTCGAAAGATGAGACCCAAAACTAATTGAAGTTCTTCCACTTTAAAGTAGGGGAAAAAAAAAAAAGGAATGGGTGACTTATAATTAAAAGACTAAATGTCCTTATTTTAGTAATTTGACACATTGTTTATTTTATTACATATATTTTTTATTTTATCTACATATCTAATATTCTTTTATTTTAGTTCCTACCAAATACATAAAATCAACTCATTTTTTCCTTTCATCTTCTATTTTCCTCGAGCAAACATAATGTTAAACAGTGTGCGGCTATAATGTTACACAGTATGTGTGGAAGACTCTAACTTCCCATCATCATCAAACCACTTCTCCCAACTTCTGTAGAAAAATTATTAAAACAACAGAAGAAAAACACAAAGAAGATAAGTAAATAAATGCTTTAAATTCTCACTGAGGACTCTGCATTAATCTTTTCATTTATATCCATCATTGAACTTGGTATGGATCCATGGGGCATCGACTCTCCGCCAGAAAACATGTACCTAGCTACCTCCAAGCAAGTCTTCAAGTCAGAAAGCAAGATACGGGCTATAAGGCAACTGCACAGCATGAATAGTGCCACATAAGCAAAAACTTAAAAATATCATAATGAAAAAGTTAGCAACAAATAGATTTTAGATACAAGCATTTTGAAAGTTGCTCTATTACTACAACGATTGAGATATAGTAACATAAGAATGCATTCAAACCTTTAAAAAAAAAAAAAAACACTGAGTGCTTATTACAAGGAAAAATATCTCAGTGGAGCTTAAAACAAAATAATTCTTTACAAAAATATGCAGGGTGATAAAATGGAGCAATCCAACACATTTTACCCATCATCTTAAAAACTAGGCAAGGCAAGTTGGCCTGCTTGTTGAAAACGAGTTGGCATATCGTGCTGGTAAATTGAAAAGAAGAAAAAAAAAAATATATATATATATATATATATATTATATCATTATTTTCAACAAAATTTTTTTTTTACAATAATTAACTAATTTATTTAAATGACTCATATGCAGAACAACAATTTTATAAATTGATTATAGGCTAAAAACTTATTTTGGTCCCTTATAATCTTTTTTTGTTTCAATTTAGTCCCTCATTAATTTTTTGTCTCAATTTGGTCCCAAACTAATTAATTGGTTTCAATTTAGTCCCAAATTAATTAATTAGTTTTAATGTGGGACTTCCGTCCAAATTATTTAAACGGAGTTACCTTTTGGCTACGTAGATGTCACGTAGATGCATAGGTTGCATCCACGTGGATGAGATTTTTTTTTGAAAACACCTGGACCGGAACGGCCCGTTCTGAAACCGGAACGGGCCGTTCTGGTTGCAAAATTAAAACACCACCAGTGAAGCAGAACGGGACGTTCTTAAAACAGAACGGCCCGTTCTGCTTTCAGAACGCCCCTTCTGATTTCAGAACGGCCCGTTCTGGATTCAGAACAGCCCGTTCTGGATTCAGAACGACCCGTTCCAAAACTGTGAATAAAATATTTTTTACTTAATTGTGTTTTTGATATTATAATTATGCAATTTTGATCTCTAAGGTTTTAATTGAGTAATTTCAGTCCTTAAAAGATTATAGTTGTGTAATTTTAGTCTCACAATTTTTAATTGAACAATTTTAATCTCTCAAATATCATAATTGTGCAATTTTAGTCTTTCTCATTAAAAATTTAATAATTTTAAAATTTTAATATATATATATATATATATATATATATAATATTTTAAAACTATATAATTGTTTGTTTATTTAAATTAACGTATATATTTTTTTTTTAATGTATCAAATGATATATATTTATTATTACTAAATAAATAAAATTTATATATTATTAGTATTTTAATATTATTGATAAATTAATATCAATAATATTTTTACTATATTTATAAATAAACTAATAATTTGATAAATATTACTTAATATATATTAATATACTTTTACAAAAATATAAATATATAAGATCAAATATATATTTCTAATTAATATACTTATATTTTTGTAAAAGTATATTAATATATAACAAGTTATATTTATCAAACTATTAGTTTATCTTTAAATATATTAATAATATTATTGATATAATATCGAAAATTATAATATACGTTAATTTGAATAGATAAATAATTATTTAATTTTAAAACATTATATATATATATATTAAAATTATTAATTTTTAATGGGAGAAACAAAAATTATACTATTATGATATTCGAAGGACTAAAATTGTTTAATTAAAAATTGAAGGACCAAAATCGCGCAATTGTAATTCTTTAAGGACTAAAATTATGCAATTAAAATCTTGGAGATCACAAAACTGCACAATTGTAATACTTGAGAGATAAAAAATGCAATTAAACAATATTCTTGATTAATTTTATTAAAAAATATAATAATTTTGAAAAATATTTTTTTATGGTAAAAATTTTAAAATTACTTATTTTTATAAAATATAATTGTCTTATAAATAGAGTAATAATTTTTTCTTTTTCTCTTTCTGTTTGAAGAAATATTTAAATATCACTTTATAATTTTTTGCAACTTATTTAAGATTAAAAGAATAAAATGATAAAAATTAATAAGATAAACATAATAAAATAAAATATAAAAAAATATTAATATATTTATTTTATTAGATATAATAACATAATTAAAATATAATTAATAATATATATTTTATAAAATTATTAATATTTTATATATAAAAAAAAATGGAACTGCCCGTTCTGAAACCGGAACGAGCCGTTCTGGTTACATTTTCAATGTGTTAATTTTGCACCTGGAACGGGCCGTTCCGGATGCAAAATTGATACACCAAAAGTGCACCCAGAACGGCCCGTTCCGGTTTCAGAACGGGCCGTTCTGGGTCCAGGTGTTTTCAAAAAAAATTCTCATCCACGTGGCATCCACGTATGCATCTACGTGGCGTCCACGTGGCCAAAAGTTAACACCATTAAAGCAATTTGGACTGAAAGTCCCACATTGAAACCAATTAATTAATATGGGACTAAATTGAAACCAATTAATTAGTTTAAGACCAAATTGAGACAAAAAATTAATGAGGGACTAAATTGAAACAAAAAAAGATTATAAGGGACTAAAATAGGTTTTTAGCCTTGATTATAATGCTTGTAATACATATATTATATAATAGTAAGAAAGATTATTTTTAACAATCATATCAAAAAAATACTGGAATATAAATTAATGTTACAATAAAATATAAGATTTAGTTAACGGATTAACTAATCGATAAAATTTTGAACAATGTAAAAAAATAATTGTACAGGTTCTGTCCAATAGAATAATGAGTATTTCCATTTCGATAAAAGATTTATAAGAAAAATACTCAGGTTCAAGTCATATTATATATGTTTTCTTATAGTAAAATGAGGATATAAAAATCAAAGAAAAAAAATAGGAAAATACAAAATGCTGGTTTTAATTATATATATTATGAAAATACAATTAATTACTTGTGATATATAAACATTATTGTTAAATTAGCCATCAGAGTAGTCGTTTAAAAAAAAATTTAAATGTATTATTAAGATAAAATTGTCTATAAAATAATAATAATAATAATAATAATAATAATAATAAAATAACTAAAGATTATATTTTTTTATATTCTTTTAATAACTAAAAACTTATAAATTTTTATTCTCTTTTAATGATTTATAAAATCAGTAGTAAATGGAGAATAAATAATTTTAGAGAATATTTAAAGATATAATTGAAATTAAATATTGTTAGTGCATGTAAAATAAACATAGAGAATATTTAAAAATATAATAACACATAAAAAAATTAAAATTGTAACAGCCTAATTACTTAACAAGATCCAATTGTTTTCAAGTGTGAAGAACTTCGTACCTATTTTTTCCAAACAATTCTAGGCCCTTCAAATATAAATCTATCTCCAGAGGTTTCCAATTTGAGTTATTTGTTGTCTCATCAACTTGCATTTCCATTGAATTGGACAACTGATTAGCTTGTATCTCATTTGTGAGATCTTTTTGCCCATCAACAACTCCCTTGTTCTGATTAAACAGACATATTTTTTGAAATTGAAAACAAGTAAAAATTCTATATTCTTCCTTGGCCCTAGCTTGAAAATATAAAAGTTACTTAAAATCTCAAACACAAAAGAAGAATACCAGAAGGTAACACTGATCACTGCATGGTTTCCTGCTACCTTCAGGCTCAAACCAAATTGGTTGTTTTTCACTCTGTGAAGTAAATCATCATATTGACGTTTTAATTAATAGAGTTGGTAACACAAATTAAGTTGAAAACAATAAAGAGAATTGTTCCTTACAGGATATATTAGAGGTTGATTAGTGCCATGCACAGGACAATCAAAGATCTGTTTATAGATAGACACACAAAAAATTAATATCATATTATACACCATGCATGGCAATGACAATAATATTAGAAGTATGAGTTTTAGTATTTACATAGCACTGACGACAGAAGAGGATATCATAATTTTCTAAATTATCACTCAAGCTTTTCTCCAGACATATTCCAATATGAGATTCACATCCTTTACAATCACAAGGTTCAGTGTTTTGATCTAGAATCTCATTATTCTTTTCCTTGAGCTTTTCATACCTCTCCTGCATATTTTGATGGGGAAAAAAATCTCTAAACATAAAAATGGTTGCACAAAATATCCTAGGTGAAACTTAGCTTACAATAATTAATTAGCATTAACAACCATCAAGTGCATAATTTATTCTACATTACCTGAATTTGTGAATCAGTAGTTTTAATGGACTCTTTAACAACACCTAAGACCTTCCGAGTAGACTCGTAGTCCTCAAGTGTCATCCTAATATATTCAACAATATAGTGATTTTAGAATATCGAAGCTTCAAAAATTATAATGAAGTAAAAAAACAGTGAATAATGAATTTAAAGTTGGTATTAAATGTAAAAATATTGTGTGATGATAAAGGTTCTATTTACTATGCAAGGAAAACCGCTAGAGGTCCAACAAAACTTATATCTTACTCAGCAAACAAATATGTAAATAAAGAATTTATACGATCAACAACAAAAATTGCAACCAGGATCTCTAGCTCTTGTAATTTCATTTTTCCTCATAATCAAATAGAACTGATCTACATGCAAGTACAATATCTGCATTTTAATTTACCGCAGAATTTGGTCTTCAATCTCCGTGAAGTCATGTTTAACTTCCTCTATCTCTTCTTCACTGTCACTACATATCACCATTTCACCTTTGTTTTTATCGTAGTACATTTGGTATTTTCCAATAACTGATTGATCTTCAGCCATTTTTTCATTTCTGTACAGCGTTTAAAAATTAAAAATATCAGAAAATATGTAAACATAACCTGCGTATGAATCTATCAATAATATTAAACGTGGAAGTTTCTATTTAAAAGAAAATACAAGAAGTGTGTGAATTTTGCTTTAGTGAAAAGTGCATTGCAAATTTTCTTTTATAACCATATTATATTAATACAAAATATCCATTAATTTCATCAATGACTAATTTTCATTAAAGAATTTGGTTGATCATCTTTAATGAGATATCTCCTCTGAATCAAATTTTTTTATATATAAAACTTGAACCAAAGACTTTATTTAGGAGGATCAAGACTAATACCATTTAGACTAATAACATGTTGATAGTATGTGGTGTACATTTGAAATATATAGATAGAAAATTTGTCTATGAAAATTAAAATTCAAACACACCTCGCCACATATACCCAAGATGTATACGGTGGTAATTTTTCCTTGTGCGGAATCCTATTGCCTTTTGCCAATGATAAGTCTACATTGTTTATGCGATCCTTCTCTACCATACCCTTAGAGAAACCATTGAGCTTACATAAAGGGTTGGAAATTCTTGATGAAAGCAAATTGACATTTGGCTTAGTCTGCAAAGACTCCCTCCTTGATATTGTTGATTCGACCATTGAAAACAAAGGCTCAAGATTCTTCCAATGTCTTTGAACTTTCTCCTGTTGAAACACATCTAAGATTAACCACAAGCCCTTCTCAACCGTGGATTTTCCAATTGAAAATAAAATACTCAGTTAAGCAATGAAGTTATACCACCAAAAATCCAATGAAGTAAAAGAAAGATGAAGGCAATTAGGAAATAATTGAAGGGTCCATTATGATTCTAATATTCAATTTTCAAAATGTTTTAATTTTCAGTATTTGTTCTCAACTTTGGGCATTGTGCAGTTTCCCACAAAAAAATTGAGATCTGCTGGCACATTAATTCCACAAAACCAATTTATCTTTGCAAATGGTAAAACGAACAAAGAAGCATTTCCAAGAATTTTCAACTTTAAACTTAGGACTTGTTTATTTATTTGTTTTGTTTTGTTTTGTTTAAAAAAATTATATTATAAAATAAATTCACACTTCTGAATAACCATTTTCTCAGGTATAATCTATTAAGTTTTAAATTGTGCTTTTAAAACAAGTGTTTAAAACATATAGTAAAAATTCATAGATGTTTTATTATCTTTGCCTGTTTTGTGAGAAAATAAAAGTATAGTCAAGAGAAAAGCACTTTGAAATATGTTGAAAAAAGAATTTTAAAAATTGATAAGTGTTTTTTAAAATGAGGAGAGATCAAATTACTTATCAATTTTTATACTAGTTAATAACTTTCGATTGAATGATATTTTCTCAAAATTCACCATTAGATTAAAGAAAAAAAATTCATTTCAATTATTTATATAGAATTTTATATTAATCTAAGTATTTGATACCTCATTTATATAAATCAAAATCGACGTAATATATATTCTTCAAAATATACTAATATATATATATATATATATATATATATATATATATATATATATATAAGATAATCCAGATGTTCCAAGAATAAATTTAATTAAACTTACTTTATTCAATAATTCATGTTCTATATCAAATTTCAATAATTCAATTGTTAAGTTAGAAATTTTATATATAGATCAAGTCTACAAATTTTTTTAAAAACATTAAAAATTATTTGATAATTTATTTTATCAATTCAAATTGATGAATAATTATAAAAAAAAATATTTTATACATTGATTTGAATTAATGAAATCGAGTATTAAATAATTTTCAATTTTTTAAAAATTTGTAAACTTAATTTATGCATTAATAACTTTTAATTCAATTGTTAAATCATTAAAATTTAATGTATAACTATAAATTATTGAGTTAAGTAAATTTAATTAGACTTACTCTTAAAATAAATAAATCCTTATATATATAACTTGATTATATTTTTATTATTATTAAAATTTAACAAAATTTAATATAAATATTCAAAACAATATAAGGTTATAATTCAAGAATCGATAAAAAAAAATATATATATAATTATTGAAAGATGTAAAGTTAGATATATAATTTGATCCATCCTTAAAAATATTAAATAAACAATGTCTTACTTTAACTGATTCCGAACGTTCTGCAAGTGTTTGATCTGTCAACTGTTTAATCTTAGTCGTCATGATTCTACCAGGAGCGTCTTTTGCTGCCTCTCCTTGTTTCTGTCAATATTATCATACAATAAAATCTTACACATATTTATCCAAAGAAGAAAAAAAAACACAAATCTCCATATTTTTACATAAAATAACACACACACACAAAGTAATGAATGCACAGTTCATTTCTCATGAGTTGAAGCATAGGAACTATGGATCGTTTGTGAAAGGAATTTTCGCCAACCAAACACCGAGTGAAATTTACGACCTCAAATGCCGTTTGTGCTATTCATGCACAAACAAAACAAAGTGAAAAATCTAAATGAAAGGAACTGAAGGAAGCAAGAGAGCAAAAGAAGGAGAAAAGAGAAACAAACTTGATGATGTTTGGATGAAGAGTGAGAAGTTTTTGAGGCCATGGATGCACACAAAGAAAGATTGTTTGATCAAAAGAGAATGAGATGAGATGAGTGAATGGAAGTAGTGATGAAGAGAATGAATATAACGCTCTATAACTGAGTTGGCCTTGTGCGTAATTTTTGGTGTCGTTTCATGCGCTGAGTTATTGTTCCCTCCGTTTTACATTGCAATGCCAACTTTATTTTTTCATCATAATATTTTGAAGTGGGTAGCAACATTTTCTAACACAATTCTCTTAAAAGATGTTTTTATCGGTTCAAATTTATTAAATATTATAAATTATAGTGTATTTCTGGTTTTTTTTTTAATATTTTTTGGATTTGAAATGTGTCTTCTTGAAACATGTTCTTGGGTCACACTTTTTCTTGATGTACTATAATAGGAATATATTAAATAAAAATTAATAAATTTAATATATTAAAGTATAAAGGGTATTAATTTATTATCTTCCTCATTAAACATTTTATTTGAAAGAACTTTTACCGAAATTGCATAATTATTAAAAGAGAGAAATTAAATTTATTCCGTTTCTAACATTTTCCATTTTTTGAATTACTCTCAAAAAAGAAAAACAAAAATTCACTCTTTCAATCTTATTTTTTATTGAAAAAAATATTTTATTCGGTGATAGTATAAAAGAATTTACTTTGTTAATTAAATATCATGATAAGTATTATATTAAATATATTTATCATAAAAGTCAACAAATTTATTATGTATCACAGTTTTGTAATTAGTTGAAAGCGTAAAACTTTTTACTTATATCAGCTTAATATATGATTACACCATATATGCATCAACAATGTAATAAAATTTACATTGTTATCTTTTTATAAATCATCATGTATATAAATTAGTTGATTTTAAAATAATTTAAATCAATTAACAATATACAAAATTTTACAATGACGATACATAGAAATTAAATTTTATATTTATATTTTAAAATCATGCATGTTAAATATGTATAGGTATCAAATAATGCAATAATTAATTTATATTTAATAATATATTATGTGTGTTATACATATTAGATTTAATAAATAAATTGTGTTTAATAAATATAATATTTAAAATATTATTAAATTTAATATTAATTTTCATTTAATATATATACATGAAAATTATATATCCAAAGTCAAACATTTATTAATTTTAATAAATACTATAATCAATAAACATAATATTTAATGTGATAATTAATTTAATAAAAGCGATCATTTATTAGCTGTAATAAATAATTTATAGTCAATAAATTTTTAATGCACTACTCCGACTCTAAATATAAACTAAAATAATAATTCATGTTAATTAAGAAAGTTTATCTATAAAAAAATATTTTTTTAATATACGAATAAAAAAGAACATTGAAAATACAATCTCAAATAAATGAAGGGTACTTTTGGAGATGGTGACATTAAATAGGGTGAAATTAATTGAGATTTACTTATATTTGGGACAATAAACATGAGATTTTTTGCATATATCACTTTGTCCCACAATAAGTGTTGTGTTAGATTTTTTTCACACCTAAATAAAAAAAAACTAATAAATAGATTAAAAATAGTAATTTTACAAAATTAACTTTGTTATTAATCTTATTTTTTTTTTAAAATGATGCAATGTAACAATAATTTTCTAATAAAATTATTAGAGATATAAATGACAAAGAGATAACTAATGTTACATTGAAAAAGTAAAATAACATTTATTTTGAGATTTAATTTTTCTCCTTACACAATATTTATTATGGGATGATGTTAATAATATATAGGTATTAACTTTAATATTAAATATTTTGGTGTTAAAAAAATGTATTAAATATTTTTTATTTATTGACGTATTATATGCATTAAGTAAATTTAATAAATATAATTTTAATAATATTAATAAATTTAATTATTTATTAGGTGTAATAAGTAAATGTACTAATTAATATTTCTTTTATTTCATAATAAGTGTCACATCAAAAGAAAAAATGAGTTTCAAAATAAGTGTCATATTAGCTTTTTAATATAGTATTAATTACATTTTTTTCATTTATTTCTCTAATAATATTATGTAGAGAAAGGTTTTTGTATTGTTTCGTTTCTAGCAAAAAAGATTAATCATAAGGTTTATTTTGTAAAATTACTATTCTTTTTCATTTATTTTATTAGTTTTTCTTAATCTATGTAAAATAATCTAGAATGACATTTATTTTGGGATAGAGGGAGTACTAAATAAGATAAAATAATATTTAATATTTATATAGTTATAAACTAGGTGTGGTAAATGAATTCATTTATCCATCATCCATTTAATTCATCTACAAGCAAATTCATCTAATCTATTCATTAAAATAAAAATAAATAATGAATTGGGTCCAATTTATTCATTTAATTTAATGAATAATTAGGGATCCATCCACTACTTTTTCAAAGTTCATTAGATTGCAATATGAGATGTTTATTGAATTGAAATTTTAAAAGACTATTTTGACATAAATAAAAGTCTTGTAAATTTTAAAAGACTATATAAGAATATAATGATTTATAAAGAAAAGAAAGAAAAATAAAATAAAAAGTATTTTAATTTTAAAATATTACTTTTATGGATGGTTTGGATATTCATCCATGAAAAAAATTGTTAATGAATAGATTCAATGGATTTTTTTGCTAGATTAGATGAATTGGATTTTTATATGAATATTTATTTGTTCCATAAATGGTTAATGGATTTTTTATTCGATCCATTATGATTCGCCTAAAAAAAACTATCTGATTCATCCATTTGTCACCCCTATTATAAACTACATTAATAACTATGTTTGGAAAATTAAACCGGTCAATCCGACTAACAAAATCGACTAGATAGAAAACGAGTAAAAATAAGCCAAGAATTGGTCAAAAACTAGTTAACAATGTAACATCCTAGAAAAATCGAAATGAGAGGGATCTAGAGGTTGTACAAGTATGAGATTAAGATCAACTTGATATCATGTATACATCTCTTGATAGCCTGTATAGACCACACAATGTCATAGAAGGATAAGATGAAAAGAGAAGGTTTGTGAGTTATTCCTTGAGTGTTTAATCTTGAGACTTTATTCCTACATGTGATATGAAACATGGATCTTGAATTGAAAGTGATGTGTATAACATTATGTTGTGTGATGATGTTATGATGATGATATAGTGTTATATGATATATGAAATGAATGATGATGTGATGTAATATTGAGTTGTAATGAAGCATTCTATGATGAGATATGGTTGAGTTATGAAGAGTTATATTGAGATATCATTGATTCATTGTGATGAATGTTGTGATGATACATATATATTATGAAAATATTAATGATGAGATATGATTAATAAGTCTAGTGTTGTGGACTAGCACTCGAGGAGTTGAGAATGCATTTGTGTGGCGAGTTGATTGTTTAAGTTAATGCATATCATGCTTTGTTTCATGGGATAGTGTAAGTCTATGTCGATGGGATATGGCAAGTCATCTACTTGTGTCTCGAGGGATGTTATGGTGGGGAAACCTCTATCGAGAATGGGAGGCTACCATGGCCAGTTGTAACACTTCGACAAGACCCTGATAGACACCCCTAAATAAGATAGTTCAAGGGTATCTGATACGATTTCTATAACGTAGGACCAATACTATCAATTTTTTATCTAAGAACAAAGGAAAAAAGCTCTCATAGTAAGAAACTAAAAATATGATTAATATTCAAATCTGATTTGGATGCTTACAATATGCTCCTATTTATAGGCTAAGATAAACAACCTATCACTTACATGTAGTAACTTTCCACTAAACTCCACTACTAGGCATTAAAATCTCACTAGTTCCCACTAACATTTATTTTCCACTAGGAAGCCTAATGACACTCAAAACTGACCTAGGCAATATGAAAAGTCATCTTAACTTATTTAATTAAAATAAAATACAAAAATAAAAATAAAATTAAGAAAATAAACTTAAATAACTTTTAAGCCCAAAAGTTATGTAATTCATCCAAATAAAGTTCAACCCACTGTAGCATCTCTAGTAAATAGTGTTGGGCTGATTGGAATCTTTAATTTATTATTTTTAACTTATTTTGATCCTCTTCTAGTCATTGGGTCTTCCATTAATTGAAAATCATATTTTTAAATAATAGACCTTGACAGGTTCTTATCATTCCCTCCCTCGTCGATGTGATTTGTCCTTAAATCAAATTCGTCTTCTTGCTTTGTATATGGATCCATTGTCTCATTGAATTGCTTTACCCATAGAATCTTTATGTACAATTCTTCTTTATGCATCAAGACAAAATAATTTATAGGATTAGGTTGAAAAGAAGAAATAAATCCACAATGAGTTCTTTCAATAGTTTTAGAAATTTGCACTTTTGAAAATTTGAATTCATTTTCCTTTGATGCTTTGCATTCCTTCTGTGGAACAACTTCATCAAAACCTTCAATAGAGAATCATTACTTGTAAATAAAGGGTTAAAACATAAAACATTTCATTCTTCTCCTTCCTCTTTCTCCTTTTCTTTCAACTGATTTTTTCTCATCGTTATTTCTTTTATTCCTTCATTCTCAATTTCTTTTGATTTCTCACACTTTTTTTTCTCCTTTGGTTGTGTCTATTTGAAAACTCCTCTTTATAACTGTGGTGCCTGGGACTTCCAGATTTAGATGCAAATTCAAGATTATCTAATTTTGCATTTAGGAGTTGGAATTGTGTTTGAAACTCCTTCATCAATAACTTGAGATCAACATCCATTTTTTTTCTTGGATTAAAGAAGATAAAAAGGTAAATGATAGATAACACCTGATTCAAAAGCTAAAGCTCTCATACCAAATGATACAATTTCTATAATGTAGGACCGTCTTGACAACAGATAGAGAAAATAAAAGGAACTTGACCCTAATTGCGACCCGTAGATAGAACCAAAGTTATAAATAAAAAAAAGAAGTGTGACCCTAATCACGATTGCTGGTAGAACTAACACTATCCAGTTCTTATCCAAAAACAAAGGAAAAAGCTCTCATAATGAGAAACTCAAAGAATAATTAATATTCAAATCTAATTTGGATGCTTACAAGATGCTCCTATTTATAGGCTAAGATAAGCAACCTATCACTTACATGTAGTAACTTTCCACTAAACTCCATTAGGCATTAAAATCCCACTAGTTCCCACTAACATTTATTTTCCACTAAGAAGCCTGATGACACTCAAAACTGACCTAGACAATATGAAAAGCCATCTGAACTTATTTTAATTAAAATAAAATACAAAAATTACAATAAAATAATAAAATAAACTTAAATAACTTTTAAGTCCAAAATCTAAGTAATCCATCCAAATAAAGTCCAGTTCACTATAACATCTCTAGTAATTGGTGTTGGGCTGATTAGGTTCTTCATTTTTAACTCTTTTTTATTCTCTTCTAGTCATTGGGCCTTCCATCAATTGAAAATTATATTTTAAAATATTGGACCTTGACAGGTTTCTATCATTAAACTATTCAATTGGGTGGTCCTATTCATTACTCTTAGGTTATTATGTACACTCGATGATGATAATGAGGAGGGATCCATTTACTTCAAGAATAAGTCTATCTAGACTTATTCCACTCAATAACTCATGTTCTATGTCAAACTTTAATGATTCAACTGTTGAATTAAAAGTTCTTAGTGCATAAATCAATTTTGCAAATTTTTAAAAATTTTGAAACCATTTAATACTCCATTTGCTCCATTATCCTTTTTCTTGATGTTGATGAATTCTTGACTAATATTTTCTTTTAGAAACTAACAAAGGACAATTTTTATAAGGCATCGAAAGTAGGAACTGAACCATTACTCAGTGTTTCCATAAACAATTTGAATCTTGAAGGAAGACACGTGTAATATGAGATTTTCTTATAAGGGATTATGAACAAGCAAATCGTACTAGAATTAAGCAACAAAATCTGAGGAGCTTCATATGTTAAATAAGTATCTTGGATAAGGTTATCAAATTTTAAGGCTTCTACTCCACTCAAAGTGAAGGTTCCTCCTTTGGTTCTTTGATCTACTACGTTTTCTTCCACAATAAAACAATCATCTACTCCACAATGGTAGTGTGAAAGGGACCTCAATTGCTCTTCCAACTTCTTAACACAAGCTTTTGCATTTGGATTCCTATAGCCTATGTCACAGCCTATGAAGTACTAATCCACCCACACTTGCCCTTACTAGTTATATACTACCTTAATATATTGAGGTCGCACTAGCAATAAACAACAATAGCCAAAAGCAAAACAAGCATAGCGACACAATAACGTTACATTAAGTTAAACAACATTCTATATTACAGTTCTCAAAACATCAAAGGCGAAATGTTTGAGGAACAATTCCTCATAGATCACAAACAATAGAATAAACAAGCTACTCTAGCTTGTCACAACAAAAGACTCATCCATGAGAAAACATCTTCTTGAAATAAACTATAAATATTACAAACAAAAAATATGCAAGGGGTACTACAATTGGTCACAGGACACTTAAGGTGCAAAATGTATTAACGTGGATAGTCTTTATAAATTATATTAAGGCAATTAGAACACTTGATATAGAAAACAAACAAAAAAATCAAATCCTAAAAGAAAAAAAAATAAAGAAATAAACTTTGAGTCAAAAACATGATTCTCAAAAAGACATAAACCAAGCAACAACTATTCTCTAGTCCTAATGTCATACTAAACAAAATAAGATCCATAAAAGTAAAACCAAAACTTTGAGCTTCACCTCCCTCAAGCTCAACCTCATTCACCTTTTCAACTCTTGCATGGTGTTCAACCTAAACAAGAAAAACAATAGCTGCAAAAACACAAGAGGGGTGAGATTATATCTCAAACATGTATAAGCACTACATATGAAGAATAAAGTTAATATCCAAGCACAATGTGCAACATCATTCATGCCAAATCAAACATCGTACAATCATTCTTATTCAATACACCAACTAACATTCCTTAAGGGCTTGTACAAACTCATGCTCCTAATTTTATATGCTTGTGGTAACAATCTCTAAAATCATAGTGGTGCATGGTCACCTCCCATACTCGTTACAGGATCCCCCTCAAAACACCCCTAAGGCCAAGGTAGAAAATCATAAAGACCTCCTGCATAGATTCACTACCACCTCCAAATGAATTTATGCATGAATACATGGACTCCAAACAACTTCACCAGTCACAAACAATAATAATTCATATGTTTAGCACCAATGTCACTGTGTTGCCAAACCTCCATTTGGACTTCCCCAAAAGACAAAGCCCTACCTGGATTTTCTCATCTTTTCACCAACATCACCTTGAATATCCCAAACAGATCAAATGTTGCACTAATGTTCTTAAACAAATCAACACACACATCTCATAATGTTTTGTTATCACAACTCATCACACACATTACGCATAAGCACCTCATACCACGCATTACCATCATCTCACATATCATCATTCACCAACGTCTCAAGTATGGTACACACTATTCTTAAGTCAAACATCAACATTTCATATCACATCACTCATAACCATTTCGTATCACATACAAACACACAGTCCCAATCACAAAGTCTTACAAACATAATTTCACATCTTCATCATAACCCATTAATCACTCATCAACAAATATACCCTCTCACACTTAATTAATTATTGGCATTATTATTTCAAACCATTCTCAAGATTAAACACTTTAAGGATAAAACAACTTTATATTACAACTCATAAACTATTTCTTCTTATCTTAAGCTTCTAAGACATTGTGTGGTCAAAACATGTATTTAGTGTTATACTAGTGATATCATGTTGAACCCAATTTTATTGGAAAGATGAGACAATTATCTACAACTTCTATGTTAACCTTAAGAGTTGATTTTACAATCTACTATTTTTAAAAATTACAAAACCGCAATATTTAAGCCTAAATCTAACATTTTGACTTTCGCTCACTAATTTGATTATAACTTATGTTCTAGACCTTTTTTTTAAGTGATTCTAGTGCCATTAGAAAGATAAAATCCAAGGATACAACTTTTATGAATTCCACAAAACTTAATTTGGTAATTGAAGGCACCTTAGAAGGCTTACAAGTTACATGTGTTACAAATTGCACACAAAATGTGAGATTCATACTATAATTCACATAACTCGATCATTTCTTAATATTTTTATGTGATTCTTGAGTCTAAATTGTAGTTCCAAGTGCCTTTTTTCCATCCCAATAAATGGAAATCTATTTGTTTAATCACACAAAGAGAAATCACTTCAATATTGAGGCATATTCTTACAAAAAAAATTCAAATAACAAATTACTAACAATTATTAATAAAAATAGGTATTTAATCAACTTTTAAGACATTTTAAATGAAAAAAGAAGAAACAATAAGCTTCCATTACATATTTAAATGCATAACATTCAAATCATACAAAATCCCAAATTCATAAACAAAAACCTTAACCCTCAAAGAGGCAAACACATGACACATGGTAAATTCACATCACAGTTCATGAAATTCGTCATCAATCATAGATAAACCACAAAAACAATTCATATTAACAACTATCTCATCAACCGCATACAATAATAAATCCTAAGGAGGCTTACAGTCAAGGTCATCTCACTACCAATATCCATCGTATGCTCCCACACAGTGAGACAATCTCATTCCCTCTCTTGCCTTAGATAGTGATCTCCAATGCATAGGCATGATCTTCATCATTCTGAGGCTACTCCACGCGTTCCTCGAGGTTTTCCTGTATAAATACTTTTAAGAGTTTTCAAAAAACTAGCATGTAATCTGACCTACCTCGTATTGTTTCTCTTTTTAATAGGACTCTGTGTTGGGCTCAAGAATCTAAATCCAAAGGTTCCTCTCAAACCTAAACTTATCTCTATTTTATTTTATTTATTAAAAATACCCTTTGTTTATATTATAATCTCAATTAAATAAATTAATTAAATTTATATTATAAATATTATTAAAATGATTTATTTATTTTTATTTTTGAAAAAACACAATGTTACAAAATATGTTATGAATAGATTAATAAAAGTGTTAAAAGCAATAAAAAAGAAAAGTTAGAGAGTATTGTATTGTGATTTATCCTAATTCAGTCATTAATTATGATCTACATCCAATCCTTAAGTCACACATGAAAATTCTCAACTAATTGATTATAGTTTATAATGCAAGAAGACTTTTAGGCTTCAAAAACCCTCTTTGATAACCCAACATCAAAATCTGTGACATTCTCTACCTCTTATGACATAAATTAACATAAATACATGTGTTTGTGAAAGAAAAAAAAAGTCATGCAAAATTTTTAAAATAAAGTAATTTTTTAAGGTGGACAAATGATTCACATTATAAACTAAACGAGTAGTCCAATAATTAAATAAAAGATATTTGAAATTATAAATAATAAAGTTTGGCACTCCAAAGATCATACAAATGTTTATAAAACCAAACAACAAGAATATAAATAACATGAATATCTAATCAAAATATAACATAAAAACTTAGCTCATATGTCTCGTCCTATCAAAGCATAGTACTTAAGACTTTAAGTAAATTGAGGCCTAAGCCTATCCATCAATATCAACAAACAACAAGGCATAATCATATATAATTATTTGCAACGACAATTGTCCTCGTGTTATGCAGTATTCTCAACTCTAGTCTAATGCACTATGTATGTGGTGCCAAGTTCAAAATCTCAAATCGTTCAAAAGCTCATAGAATAGCCTAGGAGTAAATGATAGGCAACCCAATCGCACTATGGGTGTTCAAAATTATCACTCTATGCTAAGATGAAGTACACTAGAAGCTCATTAGGGATCTAAAATCTTATAAGATTGCCTTGGTGGGATCAACATGTGCCTAAACAAGGATCTCAAACTAAGTACCCCGTGAATAAATCTCAATTCAATGCCATATTTAAACCAATAAATTGGTATAAATAATTCAACAAATACAATGTATTAAGTCACTATGTAACACCCCAAGTTTTGTTAATAAATATTAATATTTTGTATTTATATTTGTATTAATTAAGCCAATTTTAAAAAATATTTTTAATTATTAGAATACATGGTTTTTAATTAATTATATATTTTATTTTAATTTTAAGGAAAGGAAACTGTAATCGTGGGTTAATTATTTTACTATAAGGGTTAAATGGGAGTTAAGAGTTAAGAAAAGGGTTACATCAATTTTCACTTTTACACTTCTCATATTTCTCTTCTTTTTACACTTGTGTTCTGAAGAACTGGGAGAACTAGAGGTCGTGGGAAATCACCCTGGAAATCCATGTCCCTCTTCTAGCTTCCACCGAGATAAGGGGGATGAGCAGTCTCACTCTAAGCATGAGGTATATGCTGGGTAGTGAAGATTAACCTCCAATCTTTCTCTATTTATGTGTCATATGAGGGGAAATTCCAAGTTGTTACTTGTATTGTGTTCCTATCTTCCATGTGGTTCTTTAGTGCTCTAATCAATGATATTAACATGTTTGTATGTTTGATTTCAAGTATCAAATGAAACTTGTAGATATTGAATTACCCATGGGTTCTTGTGGGAACCCTAGGGAACAAATGTGTTGGGTATATGAGTAGCAATTGGGATGTTTATGTTCAAGTGTGTAAATATTGGCTTGTAGATGTATGTAATTGACCTATATAATGCTTTTACCAAATGGAATCATTGAATTGAAGTATGTGTACATTTCGGTGCGTCTTAGCTTTCTATAGGATGATAAGTTTCTAATACGACATTAGGCGCCACCTTGGGCTTGTCGGGCATAATCATGGACGAGAACAAAGTTTGCTCTCTATGCCATCCGCGTTGGGCATAGGTTGGTTAATGTCAAATGTGGGAGCTCTAGGGGCTCCTTATGGTGTTTTTGTTGAGTGTGAGTTAGGTCATATTGAGTGTTGTCTGTCCTGAGAGCAATGTGTGCTATTTGGATGCCTAACACCAGACATGGGGTGGTTACCATCAGGCAACACCCTATAATTCATGACTTTTTGTTTGTACATTGATGTATCATTTATAAGTGTATTTCTTGTACTGTTTAATACTAATAACTAGTTGTGATGTGTGGACATGCTATTAACATTATTGTGAGCCAAACATGAGTTGAATGATGTTGCACCATTGGTATCTTAATGTGTATTGATCTTATGAGGGTCATATAATGAGAAGTCTACGTCGAGGCTTAGCCATAATTTGAACATGTGATGATCATGAAAGAATATGTAGTTGTGAGTGTGTATTGTGATAACACGATATGGCATTGAGCCTTGTGTGACAAACATCACATGCATAACTATTTTTGGATGGATATGATATGGAATACGCTACCAGGGAAGATTCTGCTTATGTAAAAGCTTGTAGATCCATAACCTTGGGGATAGTTGGGTTTAGGAGCCTCAGTTTCGCCTATCTATGTGCATGGGGTGTATCTTACATGACATTGTTATCCCGGCAAGCCCTGGTGTCACTAGTGGAAAAAAAGCTTTTAAAATCGGTTATTTTCAACTTTTAAAATTGGTTCCGTAACCGATTTTAAAATAGCTGATTTTAAAAGTTAGATTTTTAAAATCGATTAAATAACCGATTTTAAAAGTTAACTTTTAAGATCGGTTGTTTTATAACCGATCTTAAAAGTCTGGGCTTTGAAAAAATTAAACTGGAATGGACCATTCCAAAACTGGAACAGGCCATTCCAGGTTGTTAAAAAGGCCTAAAATTATAGTTTGGAACGGGTCATTCTAGCATAGTTTGGCATGAGTTAAAACCAATCCAGAACGGGTCGTTCTCCTTGTAGAACGGGTCGTTCTCCTTCCGTTCCAGATTTAAAATTTACCCAAAATGAACCTACAACGAAAATAAAAACACTAGAAGAGCATGACAAGACGAAAAGAGACACGAGAAGAGCATGAGAAGACGAAAACGAAAATGACAACAAAATTTACCTTTTAGGAGACTTTAGAAAATGAGAGCGCGAGAGAGTAAAAAAAGGAATGGAGGGAAAGATTAAAGAGAATGAGAATGGAGGTAAATATAAAAGGTTTCTAATGATACTTTTAAAATTAGTTATTTAAGAACCGATTTTTTATACTACATACAAAATCAGTTCCTAAATAACTGATTTTAAACATAACACTTTTAAAATCGGTTCTTAAATAACCGATTTTAAAAGTAGCACTTTTAAAATCGGTCATAAAATAACCGATCTTAAAAGTGTTCACATTATTTACAAAATTGCCACCGCGTGACTTTTAAGATCGGTCATCTTTTAACTGATCTTAAAATCTCGATTTTAAAACTAATTTTTGCACTAGTGTGTATCTCCTCCTAATGTAGAGTGCAATGATGATATGACCCGACATCATTTCCTAGACTACTTCATGTATTATCATATGGCAATGCAATGCAGTGTGATTTTTATTGGAGTCACATGCATTCCCATGGAATCCGTGTTCATTGCATTATGTGTGTGAAGTGAAATTGTGTGATGAATCATTAGTACTTTTGTTTTGGAATATATTATATTATTATATGTGTGATACCTTGTTATTGTGATAAAATTGTTTATACGATGTCTTGTTATTGCTATGTTCTAGTTACCTTATTGTTCTTGTTGTGTGTTTGATTATCCAACTATATCATGTACCATGAGTCAGAATGAGATATTTTTCACTCTCCATTTCTTGTGTTTGTTTTATGTGAATGTTGTTGTAGGTAAAACTCAATATGATGGTGATGATGTTGGAGATGAGGTATACACCTTACCTTGGGTTCATGCTATAATAGGATGTGACATCAAAGCTTAGTTAGGATTTGAATTCTGCTATATGTTCATGTTTAGGACGATTATTAGTCTCCGTTGTTATTAAATTTCAGTAAACATTAGGTTGGCATATTGTTTTCGATTAGTATGTAATGTGATATCTTTTCATTGGACATATGTTATTTCTATAGTTATGAATTCATTTCTATTCAACTTCTAAATAGTGTTTAGTATGACATGTGGGATAATGGGTGTCCTATACTATATTTAAGAGAGGTAAAGAAAAGAGAAGTTGGGTTGAAATGACATATTTCTCATGCTATCAACTTTTTCTTTTGTTTAGCTTATACCACCAATTATCACGTCAATAACTTTCCTTTTAACGAATTAGGTAATATTTATTTATTTTTATATATATAAAATGATGATTTTAAAATTTAAAGTTGAGTGAGGGTATTAGATTAAAATTTTAAAAGATTTTTTTTTAATTAAAAATTTATGTTATTCAACTAAGACTTTTAATTATATAAATAAATTTTATGATATTCAATCATCACTATCATAATTTTTTAAAAACTGTTAAATCCTAGTGATATTTAATTTAAAAAAAATCATTTAAACAAAGTCTTATATTTTAATGGCGAGAGTAGGAATGCATAGTTTATCACGTAGGCAAAGGAAGTAAATCACATTGCTTATTTTATGGATAACGTAATCGTAATGTTTGTGGCATTTTCCTTCTCAAAGTGTATCTACCCTCTTACTAAGAGATAGGGTAGAGTAGTTTGTTCACGGTAATTTTCCATTCACAAAAAATTAAGAAAAAAAATCTTATAGTATTTAAAAATAAGCTTAAATATATTTTTAGTTTCTTAAATTTAAGATAAATTTATTTTTAATTTTTTAAATTTTAAATTAGTCTTTTTAGTCTTTAAATTTTTAAAAAATATTATTTTATTTTTTATATTTAAATTTTGTTAGTAGATATGTCAAATATTATCACATAAAATTTACTTATTAATATCTTTATTAGTGAAAATATTACATTAAATTCAATTAATTCAATTAATGTTACATAATTGTCTCAATATATCACTTTCACATATATTATTGATGACTTAAAAAACTAAAATAAGATTTTGAAAATTACAAAAACTAAAATAACAGTTTTAAATTTGAGAGGTCAAAAATAATTTTATCCTAAATTTGAGAGATTAAAAACATATTTAAGCCTTAAAAATATATAGATTTTTATGAATTATTTTATAAGATGATTTTTGTGAATTTTTTTAGTAAAATTTATAAACACTAAATATGTCTAACAATCTTACTCAAACCTTTAAGATTTAGTATTTTTTTTTCCTTCATTTTCTTTGTTCTCTCTCGCCTTTTCCTCGTTATGCTTCTCTCTATTTTTTAGTTATGATATAAATATAAAATATTCACTACTAAAAATAATAATTAATTTTTGACGAAGATTGTGAACATACACAAAATGAGTATTTCTCTTCCAACACAATTTATTTCATAATCTGAATTTGAACCTTTAACAACTTGGTTAAAAAATACAAGTTGCTACAACTTTTACTGATCAATATTTATAACTTATAACTTATCTCCATTTATTCACTTTTTTCTTCTCTTCTCTCTCATCTCATCTCTTTTCTCCTTTTTCTTTTTCGTCTCTCTCCATTTTCTCTATTTTTTTTTCTATTATTTCTCTTATCTATCATCTCTATTAATAATATTTTATTTAAAAATTACTAATAATTATTTTGTATTTATTAATATTTAAAATTATTTTTGGATTACTAAAAAAATTTATAATAATATATAAATTAAAGTTTTATTATTATTATCAATTAAATTAACTATTTTTTTAATCTTAATAAATTAGGTAATTGAATGTTATATATATATATATATATATATATATATATATATATATATATATATATATATATATATATATATATATAAATGGAAGTAGTAATAAAATCGGAAGTATCAAGTATATATTTGTCTTAAATATTTGAGAGACTTTTATAACTCATTATAATCCAGTTTTTTCCTTCAAATATTAGCGAAGTTGAATATTAAAGCCTCGAATTCAAAATCATTCATCTGAATCAATTTCGTGTTAATTATGTCTGGTAGTATACATATTTAAGATGATTTATTTATTTAATTTCTATGAAAGAATAAATACAAGATTTTCACATTAAATGATGGTAAATTGGTAATCAAGTTCATCTTAATATTTTTTTTATTGGGAGAAGAGAAATAGGTAAAGAGAAATAAAGAAAATAAAAATAAATTAATTCTTATATATTAAACATCAAATCTTACATAAGAGTGCTTTTAGGAAAAAAAATTAATAAAAGGATTTTTTTTTAAAATTAACTTATTATTTAATTAAATGTTAAAATTTAAAAATAAATTATCAATAAATAAAAATATTACAATACAAGTTATTTATCATAAATATAAAATTTAATTTATATATTTAAATATAATATTTATTTATATATAAATTTTAATTATATATAATAAATATACATGTGTATTATATTGACTAAAATACTAATAATTAGAAATATGAGAAGAAAAAAAAGATAAAAATAAATTTGTTTAGCTTAAATAGATGGAGAGAAAAAAACTTATAATTAAAAAAATATATTATTTTACCGTTTCAAAAAATAACTACATAATACTTAGAATTATTGTTTTATTACGTGCAATCCCTTAAATTCAAACTTCATTCTATAAAAATTGTTGTATTCGAATACAAACAAACTCCTATTCGAATATAAAATTGCATACTTTACATTTAAATACAATAACTTTTCATTTTAATATCATAATTTTTTTATTAGAATATCATAATTTTTCATTTGAATAAGATCCACACCTTCATGCTTGTTAAACCATTTGAATCCACATTTGTATAACCCATTTCGAGTCTATTTAACTGCGAAAAAAATAAAAAGTAGATATAACCCAGACTGTTTTTTTAATATATTATTTTTTTTATGGATCATGATATATACACCTATTTTTTTTGTAAGTACACCCTCTTTTTATAAAAAAAAATATAATTAAATTTTTAAAATATCTTTAATTTTTATTTTTTTAATTTTTTAATTTTACACTCCTAACATTTAATTTAACACTCTTTTTTACATACCTTTTTCCCTTATTTTCACATGCACTCCCTTAATTTTTTTTCACCCCACCTATTTTGATAGGTAATTTTAATTCTTTTAGTTATACATTATTTTTTTTCCTTCCTCTTTCAATTTTTTCATTGATTTCACTACCCGCATAGTATTCTAAAATAGTAAAAATGTCTTTTTCATAACACTAAACTTAATGTTAAGGTTTTTGGAGGGGTGAAAATAAAGAAAGTGTTGGAAGAAAAAATGTGTGTCTAGTTTGATAGAAACTGTCGAAGAAGCTACACATACCTACAATGTTGTTGCCTACCAGTTCGATAATTTGGGTGCATGTGAAAAAGTGAAAGAGATGAGAAAATAAGAGAGTAAAATAAAATTCAAGAGAATTAAAACTACCCATTGAAATAAGTGATGAATTAGAGGAAGATAAGATGGTGCATGTGAAAACCGGAAAAAAGAAAGAAGAAGCTGTGTGAAAAGAAAAAATAGTAAATTTAAAGTTAGAGATGTAAAATTAAAAATTTAAAGAATAAAAAAAAATTATAGATATTTTAGAATTTTTTTGAAAAAAAAAATAAAGGAGGTGTACTTAATTAAAAGAAGGAGGTGTATATATCATTATCCTTTTTTATTTATTTAAATAACTTGAGCCCATTATTATTTATGTAAATAACTTGTTTTTGAAGCCTAGGTGAGAAATCGGTTACTAGGTAACCGATTTCTCAAAGGGTTTTTTAAAATAAAAATTCAAAAAACCCTTTGAGAAATCGATTACCCAGTAACCGATTTCTCTATTGGACTTTTTATTTCTTCGTTTTTTGGTTTTTTTTCTTTCAGATTTTTGGGCTTTTTTTTCGTTTTTTGTTTTTTTTTCTTCATATTTTTGAATTTATTTTTTCATTTTTCTCCAGATTTTTCAGAATTTATAAAAAATTTATAATTAAAATTAATTTAATTTATTTATTAGAATATAAAAAATATATTTATTATTTGAATTCAAATATTTTTTAAAATATTGGTTTTTTTAAAACAAAATATCTAAATAAATGTAAAAAAATAAAGTATAAAAAATATATAAGTAATATAATAAAGGAATATAATTTAAAAAATTAATATAATTTAAACAAATTTATTTTATTAAAAAAGAAATATAATTAAAAATTAGAGATAATTTAATTTAAAATTCACAAATAAAATATATATTAAAATAGATATTATAATAATGAAATTATATTTTTTAAATATACAAAATTTAATATTATTATTTAGTAAATCATTTGTTAAAATTATACATATGTTAATTAAGAATGTCATTGATTTACTTGCGTCAGAAATCAAATGCTTTAGTGATAAGTGTCATTGATGTAGTGTGTCATTGATGCAGTGTGTCATTGATGCAGTGTGTCATTGATGAGTGTGTCATTGATGTAGTGTGTCATTGATGTAATGTGTCATTGATGCGGTGATTAGGGTTTCAGAGTGTAATTGATGCAGTGTTTAGGGTTCAAGAGTGTAATTGATTAAACCCTATCTCCACCTTCTATTTAAATGACACAATTCTTGGGTTCAAATGTAGAGTGTAATTGAGTCAAGTATTCTTTTTTCCGTGTGTTATTCTTTGTCTACAACAATGTCTTCCTCTTCTTTCTGTGTGTTAGTCTTTTCCAATGGTGAAATCACTCAAACAAATGAAGGGGATACTTTTGTATCCTCTAACCCAATGTTTTTATCAGTTAGTTCATGTATCACACTTGATGCGTTGAAAGCTAAGATCCAAAGAAAACTCAACTTACCACAACCACATTCAGTTGATCAACTTTACTTTCGATATCCACAAGTGGTAGGCGGAGGAATGCTTAATTTCTGAGCTATCAAGCTTACCGATGATGAAGACGTTCATGGTATGATTCAAATGGTTCGTGGCCTTAAACTTCGTACTTCTACTCAACTATATGTGGATCTCACACCAATAAATTCTTCCTATGAAAACCAACCTTCTTCATATGAAAATCAACCTTCTTTCTATGAAAACCAACCTTCTTCATATGAAAACCAACCTTTTTCCTATGAAAACCAACCTTCTTCATATGAAAACCAACCATTTTATTATCAAAACCAACCTTCGTTAGACGAATTTCATACGCATGGATCCTTTACCAACCTCCTTACATTTGGAGTCCCACAAGAAGAAGAAGAAGAAGAAGAAGAAGAAGGAGTCCCTGAAGTTGGAATTCCTGAAGAAGAAGTTGGTTCTTTCAGTGAGGGCGAAGATGATGAAAGACTCCAACAAGACAATGAACAAGATCGTCTTCTACAACAACCTCAGCACGTAAGCACATTCAGTTTCCCATCACACATGCATAATGTTGATTTACAAAAAGATTTCACCGACCCAGAGTATAGACATGCACTTGACCATGTTGACGTCAAGTACACTCCTGACAGCCTATTTGAAGGCAGAGTGGATTTTATTACTAGAAGCCAAAAATGGGAGGTTCGTAAGCTATCAGGTGAACATTCTTGTTCATCCCCTATTATCACACAAGATCATGTCAACCTTGGCTATGTATATATTAGCAAAAGTATTCTTGCTTTGGTGGAGACTGATTTATCAATTTCAATTCCAACAATAATAGCACACATCAAAAGTGCTAAAGGGTACACAATCTCATACCGCAAAGCATGGATGGCAAAGCAAAAGGCAATTGAAGACTTACATGGCAACAATCTTACCATGATTTACCCAAGTTGCTCAATGCCATGACAATATTTCTTAATAGATTTGTTGTTGAGAAGCAAACAAGGCCACTATACAACCAACAAGGTGAAATTGTTCATGATTATGTTCAATTCCATAGAGTATTTTGGACATTTAAACCTTGTATTCATGGGTTCAAATACTGTAAGCCCATTGTTCAAGTTGATGGCACATTCTTGTATGGAAAATACAAAGGAACTCTCCTTGTGGTAGTGGCTCAAGACAGTAACAATAAAATCTTTCCAATTGCCTTTGCAATTGTTGAGGGTGAAACAGCAGATGCATAGTTTTTCTTTCTACATTATCTCAAAAGACATGTTTGCCCCAAGATGGCTTTTGCTTAATTTCTGACAGGCACGAGTCAATAAAAAATGTCTACGCTAGACAAGGCAGTGGTTGGACAACGGAGAATTCAGTGCATGTGTTTTGTATTCGCCATATTGCCCAAAACTTCATGAGACATTTCAAGAATGCATAACGAAAAAAATTAATCATCAACATGGGTATCTACTTCTTATCATTAATTATTTTTATTTGTTTGACCATATTTTGACAATTCTAAATTGTTCATTTTTTGTTAATCTCATTTCACAGCTTATGGGATGACTGAGCCAAGATTCAATTACTACTACAACACACTGAAGAGCGAACCAGAAACCGAAGGTATAATTGAATGGCTCAACACCATACCAAAAGAACAATGGACTCTTGCATGGGACGATGGAGACACATGACTACCAACTTGGCTGAGGCAATTAATTCCATTTTTAAAAAAATAAGAAATTTGCCAATTTATGCAATTATCATGTCGACTTATAAGAGATGTAATGCCTTATTCATCTAAAGGGGGAAGGAAGTCGATGCTAAACATAGGCTGACCAACTTTATACTAAAATAATCAATAGGGCCATGAGAGATACATAATCAAAGACTAATAGTCATCATGTCCTTGAATTTGATCGTCACAGTACACGTTTTCTGGTACAAGAGACCATTAACCCAAGGGAAACACAACCAACTAGAAATTTCACGGTTAGACTATATGACAATTGGTGTGACTGTGGAAAATTCCAAAAGCTACACATGTCATGCTCCTATGTTGTTGCTGCATGTAAGCATGTTCACCACATTACAAATCTTGCATAGATCAGGTATACACATTACAGTATGTTTCAAATGTGTATAACGAATTATTTGGTGAACTACCCAATGAATCTTATTGATCGGATTGTGAAGAACTGTAAATCATATCAAATCTGGAAAAGATTAGAAATAAAAAAGGTCGTCCAAAGTCATCCAGAATACGCACTGAAATGGATATGTTTGAACCAGGACAACTAAAAAGATGTTATCTATGTAGGAATGTAGGTCACTCCAAAAAAAAATATTTTTACTGTCAAGAGAGTTCAAGTCAACAAACTTAAATTGATAATCAAATGTTATGTTTTTCAAAAATTTCATGTTCTGTAATTTCATGTTTTTAAAATGTTGTACTTTGTTTTTACCATTTCTAATATTTAATATAAAAATATTGTCATTTATTTAAAATTTTATTTAATTATTAAATTTTATTCTTTAAAAATTATTTAATTTAAATAATAAATATATTTTTATATTCTAAAAACTTAACTAAATTATTTTTAAAAAAAAAATAGTATAATCCTTTTAAAAAACTGAAAATTAAAATTGAAAAACGAAAAAATAAATTCAAAAATCTGGAAGAAAAAAAAACAAAAAACAAAAAAAAACCCAAAAAATATGGAAAAAAAAACCAAAAAATGAAAATAAAAAAAAGCCCAATAGAAAAATCAATTACCAATCGATGTCTCAAAGATTTTTTGAAATTTTCACACCTAGACCTCAAAAATAAGTTATTTACATAAATAATAATAAGCCTAGGTTATTTAAATAAAAAATAATAATATATTAAAAAAAATCTCTCTATATCACATCTAACAATTTTTTACGAAACAAACGTACTTATTTTTTAATCTTTATCGTAATTAGTGAGATTCAAACACTTATAATTTCTATATTTATTTAAAAATATTTAAAAATTAATAATATTTATTAAATTAACTAATATTACATTTAATCCTTAAATTTTAATATCTTAAATTTAATTATTGAATTTGTAAAAATAATTAATTTTAAATATGATTTTTTATTATTTAGAAATTCAATGAAAATATGTACATAAAAAAGATAAAAAGAGAGAATATTTTGTATATTGGTATATACGCTGTGTTCTGTTCGCTATTTGGATACTAATTTTATTCAACCAAACGCAGCACAAAAGAAATGGAATGACGGAAACTATATAATATATTCCATCTGGTTTAAATTAAAAAAAGAAAATTGTGGGGAAAAAGAAAGATGAAATTTTAACGGTGATGATGCGGCTAAGAGCAGACAGAGCCAAGGGGCCCTTTATCCGAAACCATTGATCAAATAAATCGAACCAAAACGCAACACAACGTGTCGTTAAGCCTGCCAACTTCGCTGCACGTGCGGGCCCCACCACCTACCTTAAACGACTCTTAAGTCTTATCCATCCTACTTTTCCACGACACCACAACAATTCGCCGCGTGTCTGCACATGATCACTTTCCCACCGTCTGATCTCACCCACGCCTCATCACAGCCATGCAACAAAAATTCCACGCTATCCATAAAAAAAATTCAACTTTATCTATTCTCTCACTCTTCACTCTTCTCGTTTATTTATTTATTTATTTATTTTCTGTTCCCATTTCAGACCCGCGACTTTACACGTCGATGCTGCATCACTTGTGGATAAAGGCGCATCCTTTTTCTGAATAAAGCGTTTTTCTCTTTCATTCAGGAAACCTAGGGAACGCACAGAGGTTTTTCTCGTTTTTCATTTGTTGTGTTTTCTGAAGCGAAAATGGCTGAGGTTTTGACCAAGGCGAGTTTGGTTTCTTCATGGCGTCGTGGGGATGGTCAACAGCAGTATCATCATCATCGAAGGGTTCCCAAGAGTTGTAGCTTGGTTTCTGGGGTGGGAAAGTTCCCTTCTTTGAAATTGAAGTCTCAGATTGTCAGATCTTCGTCCTCTTCTTCTGAGTTTCAGGGTAAAAAGCTTGTCTTGCATGGAAATAGAGGAATACCCGTCAGGCTCAATTCGCGATTGAGACCTTCAACGGGGCCTCAGGTTTGTAAAATTTCTACCCTTTTGGGTTTTCCTCTAAAACTCAATTTATTTTTTAATTTTTGGGTTTTTTTTTTTGTATTTTTAAGGAATTAAGTCGCTTTTGGCTTGTGGGGATTTTTTAGTTTTCTTGAAAAGTTTTTTTTCTTTTTTTGCCTTGGGAAGATTTTGTGATTTCTCATGGGTTGTTTGGAAATTTATTACGGAATCTTGTAGATTACCCTTTGAATTTAGTTTATTGTATGATTCTTAGTTTTTTTTTAACGAATTAAGTCCCTTTTTGTTATTGGGAATTTTGTTAATTTTCCCGATTTTTTTTTTCTAAATTGCTTTTATTTTATTTTATTTTATTTTATTTTGGGAAGATTTTATGTTTTTCCCATGGGGTTTCTAGAGCTTATGGAATTTTGCAGACGACCCTTGGAATTTATTTTATAATTTTTGGGTATTTTTGTCTTCTCCAAGGAACTATGACCCGTTTGATTGTTTGAAACTATGTTAATTTTCCTGAGAACTTTCCAAGTTGCTTATATTCTATTTTGGGAAGATTTTGTGTTTTCTCATGTGATTTCTGGAATTTTGCAGATGAACCTAAGAATAGGGAAAGTTCAGAAATGGTGGGAAAAGGGGCTTCAACCCAACATGAGAGAGGTCACTTCAGCAGAAGATCTTGTGGAATCACTGTTAAACGCAGGGGACAAATTGGTGGTAGTTGATTTCTTCTCTCCTGGTTGTGGTGGCTGCAAAGCCCTTCATCCTAAGGTATTCTTTACCCCCTTGATCTATTTCACAGATCAACCCACATGACATTTTGTGATTTCATGATTGGCTAATGTGTGTAGTTGTTCTGATGTTCCTTGGTTTGTGGTATGGCAGATATGTCAATTAGCAGAGATGAATCCTGATGTTCAGTTCCTTCAGGTGAACTATGAGGAGCATAAGTCCATGTGTTACAGCCTCAATGTCCATGTTCTTCCATTCTTCCGCTTTTATAGAGGTGCTCATGGTCGATTATGCAGCTTTAGCTGCACCAATGCCACGGTTAGTGTACATGCTATGTCAATTTTATATTTCATATCTGGCTTGATAATATTATGCCTAATTTGGTTAATTCATATTATGCTTGTGTGAGATCTGGGTGGCACATTTATGCCTTTTGTTTTGTTCAGGAGATTTGACCTTCCTTTTTCACTGAAGAATGTTTGTATTCAAGTTTAGAAAGCTTTCTTACTGGAAAAAGCTCATTAATTTTTGTAAATAAACTCTCAAAAGCTCTTATAAACTTGTATTCAAATAGATTCTAACTCAACCACTATGCAAAATTGGCATTTAACTAATTGTTCATTATTGCATTATCTCTATTTTAGCTCTTTAGGATAAAAGTAAGATTATATATTTGAGGAATTCTGTCAAACTGAGATCAAAGATTAACATTTGTTGCACTACTTGAATAGTAGATGTTGAAATGCATGTGTTAGCTGGAGGATAAGTTCATGTATTATGTTGCTTCATGGTAATATGATATATTCCTTAACAACATTCCATCGAAGGTAACTCATAAAGTTTGATTTAATTACAGATCAAGAAGTTTAAAGATGCATTGGCCAAACACACCCCAGATAGGTGCAGCTTGGGCCCAACCAAAGGGTTAGAGGAGAAAGAGCTCCTTGCTCTCTCTGCCAACAAAGATCTTTCCTTCACCTACTCACCAAAACCTTTACAACCTGCACATGCCCCCACAAATGAAGAGTTTTCAACCAAAAATGCTCCTGCTTCTTGTTCAGGATCTCTTCCTTTAGCTTCATTGACCCTTAATTCTGAGGTCTTCAAGGAGAGAACTTTGATCACTTCTGGGAGATGACGTGGTCAGCTTGTAAGCAAAACCACTCTTCTGACTCCATCCCTTGTACAGTGTAGATTTGGTTTGGTGTAATATCTTCATGTAGTATATTAGTGAGAATCATTGAAGATCAAGTTATAGATAGTAGTATCAATATGATAGTGTGTATTCCTCCGAGGCATGTCTTTTTGGATCCATGCCTTGCTGAGATTTGGGAAATTGGAAGCTGTAGAATTGTTACTTTTTTTGTGTGTTTGAGGAATTGCTTCCTATTGTAAAATGAATGTCATTTTTTTCATCAATGGATATTTTGTTTCTATTTCTGAACCAGTTATTTCTTGAATATTTAATTTTTCCCCAAGTTTTGTATTTTTGTATTTTTCTAGATGCTGAAATAAGATATGAGGTATTGTGGTTCTGAGATCCCTGTTTTGATTTGAGGGAATTGTGGTGGAGTTTCACTTTCCTTTGAGGGAAGGAAAGGGGATGGACTATTTTTGTTCACATGCTTGGTTGGTAGTTGAAAAGGGGATAATCATCTTAAAGGGAACGAACGTTCATATCAATATTGTGTTGGTAAATAATATTAGAGTAAATAATAGTAAATTACATTACTCTTTTTGATAAATATGAGCATTATAAAGTCTTTCTGTTTTATGTTAAATATATAACTTAACTTTCCAAAAAAATATATATAGTTTTTGTATTATTCTCCTTTTATATATTAAAATATAAAATAAATTAAATTTTTTTATCTCTCGGGACGATTACGGAATAAAGCTGTATTTCTAAAAGTCATATTTTTATGAATATAACTCAAAATGTTATTATTAAGAATATAAGAAAAGATACAGATTATTTAATATTCTTAGAAATATTTTTAAATTTTTAAAATAATTTAAATAAAAATTAAATAAAATAGAAGTTACAAGAATTATAAATAAAAAATTCAATGAAAATATCAAATACTCACTTTTTCATCATGGAAATAAAACTCTATTTTATGAGAATAAAAGATATCTTAGATTGATGTTGCACAACATTATAATAAATGACGAAATAAATATTTTTATTTTCATATTTTGAAAATAAAGAAAGATGACATGAAATAAATACTCTTTAGAAATATGAGTATTGTATTATCATTCTTTTATTATATTAAAGTATATAATTTAAAGTATTTAAATTAATATTTTTTAAAAATATTCTTTGCAATTAATTTTAGAAAATTTATAATAATTCTAAAATAATAGTTAAATATGTAAATCAAGAAATAAATTGTTAAAATGTAATATTTTTATTTATTATGAAATAAAAATGTCTACTTAACATAAAATAAAAAGATAATGTAGTATTTATATTTTTAAAAGGATGATAATAACGCGAAAGGTATTTTGACAATAACTTTGCAATAACGAAAGTTAACAATATATTAACGAAAAATTATAAAAAATAGTGTTATATATTAGAATTTATATAATAATAATAAAAAGACTAAATTTTAACGTACAAGAGGAATGCATTATAACATTCGTATTTATTGAAGAAAAACGTAATTTTATTAATTTGAACTTCAAATTTTTTACAAGTTATATTAAAAAGAATAGTAAATAATATTTTGTAAATTATTCATGTATTTAAAAGAAACGACTATTTTGTGAAATTTAATATTTCAAGTGTTAACTTATTTTTGAGAAAAATATATTTTATGTTATTATTCAATACAAACTATTATGTATGGTAAAATTTTTTACTTTAATAATAATCACCCAAAAATTACACTAAAACTAATTTTTTTATTGATTAATTCTGCGAAGTCTTTTCTATTAACTGTGCATAGTTGGATACTCATTAAACTATTTATTTTACAAGAATTTAATGAATATTATTAACATAATTTTTTACGCAAATAATGAAATCAAATCATATTTCATATATATATATATATATATATATATATATATATATATATAGTTTGTCATTGAATGATATTATATATATTTTATTTTTTCTATTTATAATCTATAATTATTAATAAAAATAATATCAATTTTAATAATAGTTCTCCTCTTCATTTTTTTATTTTTTGTCGACTCAATTGTATAATATACTCGTAAAAGTGTGTAGTGTTTCATCTTCTTTAATAGTGTCAAACTTATAATGATTTATTTATTTAATTTTTTTAGAAATTTTTTTTAACAAAAATTAATATTTTTTATTAATTCATCAAAATTATTTTTAAATTATTTTTTTTATTGTTTTTAATAAGTAACCCATATATACTTATTAAAATAATATTATTTTATAATAACTTTTAAAATTGTTAACTCTAAATATTATTTTATAATATTATTTGAATTTTCTAGAACCTTTACAAAAAGTACGACACAGTGGCCGACGACGTGACTTTTCTTGTGATTTTTTGGATAATGTCACTCTCTATTCATTTATTTTAGTTTAAGAATACCACATCATTCCCATATCTAAATATTTAGGGAAACGTCTAAAAGAGTGATTTTACTATATATATATATATATAAATAAAAGTTAATCACCTATACATTGTTATTCTAAAATTTTTTTATACAGATAACTAATTATATTTTTTAATTGTGTTATGTCACTATAAATACATTACTTTTAACAGTGACTTAACACAATTAAAAGATATAATTGGTTGTCAGTGTAAAAAAACTTTACACTGCTAATGTATAGGTGATTGACTCTATATATATAGGGGGGGTGGGTAGATGGATCTGGGTCTGCGGACCAGTTCATAAGCCCGTGAATTTTGCGAATAACGAACTCGTTTTTTTCAAATTCGTATAACTATATTTAATTTTTGAGCTCGGCCCATGAAATCTTCGGACTTGGCAGATTTAATCAGCTGGCTCGCGGGCTAGTCCGCAAATTTCACTAATTAATATTTTTAAATATTACAATTTTAATATTAAGTCGTGTATTTAATTTTTTAAATTATTATGACATTAAAATTATGTTTAGTTAGTATGTATTTGTCATTTGAATTATTTTTATGACATTTTGATGTTTTTATTATTGAAAGTTTGGTATTTAAGTATTTATAATTATTTTTATTTTAATATTTTAATATTTAGTATTTTAAACCATTTTAACTGTTGATAAATTTTAGTATGATAAAATTTAGTTTATAAATAAAAAAATATATTTTTTCTTTTAATTTTATGTATTTTTATTTTAAATTTTTATTTTTTTAACCATTATTTAGACTCGTGGACCCGTTCGTTATCTGCGAATTTTGATGGGCCGAATACGAACTTAAAAAATAAGTTCATTTATTTTACGGACTGGACTTATCCGGCCCGTATAAAATGCGGGTTTTACGGACCGGGCCTTAAACGGGTCAAACCGGTCCGTATACCCACCTATATATATATATATATAAGCAACTTATAACTTTAAAGTCTTTTTAGTTTATTTTATCAATTTTCTTAATAAAACTTTCTAAAAGAAAAACTTCTTGATAAAACTTATTAATTTAACTTATTTTATAAGTTTCATAATAAAAACTAAATCTTATGTGATAATTAATTATTAATAATTATTTAATAAAACACAATCTTAATAACTTAAATGTAATTAATTAATAAAAAAAGTATTATTATTTTTATCTATCAAATGACAACATTAGAATATAAATATAAAATTATGTGCATTTTACTCAAACTTTCCTGTCATCAAATCAATTCTAGTGATTTTGAGAGTGATACTTTTAATACACTTTTTTATTTATTAAAATTTAATTAAAATAATAAAATTATAAGTAAAATTAGTGAAATAACAATTTTTTAATTTTAAATAAATTTTAATTAATATGCTGTCAAAAAATAAATAAATTTTAATTAATCAAATATTACTATTGGTAGGATTTTTTTACTTATTTATCATAAAAATCAATAATTTATTAAAGTGGTTGAAGGAAAATATAAAATATTTTACAGTGTGAGTGGATGGTATATTTTTCTAGAAAAAAATATGTTATTTCTAGCCCTTCTCATGTACCTAAAGATTGCATAATATCTCGACGAGGAAAGGGACATTTATTTGTTGAAACGGTAATTTTAAAGGAAAATAGAAAATTTGAGTCACATTATGAAGCATTGCAAAGATATGCTGGATATCCTCGGAATAGAAACAAACTTAATGTGATCTTGTCTTGTCCTACTTGGTACAATTGATGGGGTTAAAGACAATGGAAGCTTCAAGAAAAGGAGTTGTGTGGTGGGTCGCTTTGAGTGTGGGGAAATATTATTTTGGGCAAAAATTAGTGAAGAAAGTGGATAACATTGCGTGTTGATGTAGGGGTGAACGTGGCCTTTCTTGCTTTTGCACAAGTGTTGTGACTAATAAGCCATTGTGTCAATTCTTTCAAACATGACAACAATAAATGTGGTCCATTGCTGATTTAGAGTAGAAGCTCTTTTTTTGTTGTCAAGTTTCATGTCCATCCACATGGCTAACGGTAAGTCCACTTTTTTCATTAAAAAAAAAATCTAAATTACACATTTATTCATCTATAATATCTAGTTAAACACTATTTTAGAGCACTTTTACAAACTATTTATCAAATTAGGGTTGTTTTGAAACATATTACACCTTTGGGGCTGTTTTCTACGGTGTCGCTATGGCCCATAGCGACACCAGTGACACGTGGTAATTTTGGGTCTGATTATAAGCCATGAACGCCATATTAGTAGAGTCGCTGTAGCTGCCGGAGTCTCAAAAGAAGTCGTTATAGCCTATAGCGACTCAATCCGGCTAAAACTGAAGTCGCTATAGCCCATAACGTATATTATTTTCTGAAATTTCAAAAAAATTGAAGTCGCTATGGGCCATAGAGCTTTTTTTTTTAATTTTTTTTTAATTTTTTAAATTGAAGTCACTATGGGCCAAGGAGCCTTTTTTTAAAAATTTTAAATATTAAGTATTTATTTATTTAATTTTAAAAATCAAATAATAACTTATTTATATTTTTTTACGTTTAGTATTTGTAATTAATTTTAAAATTATAAATAACATTTATAAAATAAAATAAATAACACATAAATAACGTATATTATTTTCTGAAATTTTTAAAAAATTTAAGTCGCTATGGGCCATGGAACCTTTTTTTTTATAAATTTTTTTAATTTTTTAAATTGAAGTCGCTATGGGCCAAGGAGCCTTTTTTTTAAGATTTTTTAAATATTACAATATTTGTTTATTTAATTTTAAAAATCAAATAATAACTTATTTATATTTCTTTTACGTTTAGTTTTTATAATTAATTAAAATTATAAATAACATTTATAAAATAAAATAAATAACACATAAATAACGTATATTATTTTCTGAAATTTTTAAAAAATTTAAGTCGCTATGGGCCATGGAGTCTTTTTTTTATAAATATTTTTAATTTTTTAAATTGAAGTCGCTATGGGTCAAGGAGCCTTTTTTTAAAATTTTTTTAAATATTACAATATTTGTTTATTTAATTTTAAAAATAAAATAATAACTTATTTATATTTTTTTTATGTGTTAGTTTTTATAATTAATTAAAATTATAAATAACATTTATAAAATAAAATAAATAACACATAAATAACGTATATTATTTTCTGAAATTTTTAAAAAATTTAAGTCGCTATGGGCCATAGAGTCTTTTTTTTTTAATTTTTAATTTTTTAAATTGAAGTCGCTATAGACCAAGGAGCCTTTTTTTTTTAAATTTTTTAAATATTACAATATTTGATTATTTAATTTTAAAAATCAAATAATAACTTATTTATATTTTTTTTACGTTTAGTTTTTATAATTAATTAAAATTATAAATAACATTTATAAAATAAAATAAATAACACATAAATAACGTATATTATTTTCTGAAATTTTTAAAAAAATTAAGTCGCTATGGGCCATGGAGCCTTTTTTTTTAAATTTTTTTAATTTTTTAAATTGAAGTCTCTATGGGACAAGGAGCCTTTTTTTTTAAATTTTTTTAAATATTACAATATTTGTTTATTTAATTTTAAAAATCAAATAATAACTTATTTATATTTTTTACGTTTAGTTTTTATAATTAATTAAAATTATAAATAAAATTTATAAAATTAAATAAATAACTTATATTATTTTCTGAAATTAAAAAAAAATTCAAGTCGCTATGGGCCATGAAGCCTTTTTTTTCTGAAATTTTTTTAGTTTTTTAAATTGAAGTCGCTATGGGTCATGGAGCCTTTTTAAAAAAAATTTAATTTTACAATATTTGTTATTTTAATTTAATAAATGAAATAATAACATATTTGTTTTTTTTTTTGACGTTTTGTTTTTATAATTTTTTTTTATAACTTTTTTCATATTTTATTTATTAATTTTTAAAAACCAAAAATAATTTACTTTTTCGTATTTTATTTATTACTTTTGTATTTTTAACTTATATTGCTTTTTTTTTATTGTATCGTTATGGACCACGTGTTTTTTTAGTCCATTAAAGCTGTTGAATGAGCCCATAGCGACTTTGTCGTAGGGAATCCGGCCCAACCTAGCCCGCCTCCCCCCAAAAAAAAAACTCACGTGTCACTGGTGTCTCTATGGGCCATAGCGACACCGTAGAAAACAGCCCCAAAGGTGTAATATGTTTCAAAATAACCCCATTTTGGTAAATAGTTTGTAAAACTGCACCAAATTAGTCGTTTAGCCATAATATCTTGTTCGTAATTTTGATTTCTCATATTTTAATTTCACAATTTTACTTATTAATCTTATAAAATATATAGTTTTAATATTTATTTATTAATCATTAAAATTATAATATTGATCGTGATTTAATATTAGATATATAATATAATATTTAATATTTAATAATATTTAAATTAAAATGAAGTTATGATATATTTTTATCTCATTTTATCATTTTTATGAAAAAATAATAATTAAAAGTAAAATTAAACTTTATATTATTAAATATTAGAGGGAAGAGACATTTCGTGTCTCTAATAATTACATGAAGTGTCTCAAATAGTTACACACAAATAAATATTAGAAGTTGGGATAGTTATTTAAAGAAGATATAAGAAAGTTTATTTTATATATATTAAAGGGGTATAATGGTCTAATAAAAAGTAGAGACAAAAAGGTGGTTACTAAAATATATCTCCTCTTTTTTTTTGTAAAGATAGGAAATATTACAAAAATGGTCACAGTGAGGATTGAACCTAGGTCCTCATGCTTCTAACTACAATATATCTCAAATAGTTACACACAAATAAATATTAGAAGTTGGGATAGTTATTCAAAGAAGATATAAGAAGGTTTTTTTATATATATTAAAGGGGTATAATGGTCTACTAAAAAGTAGAGACCAAAAAGGTGGTTACTAAAATATATAAAGATGGTCACAATGAGGATTGAACCTAAGTCATCATGCTTCTAAGTACCCCAACCCCTCCCCACTCAACCACTAAGCTAACCCTAGTGGTCACACACTTTGTGTTTCTAATAGTTATACATAGACACAATATTAAAAAGTTGTGTGCAATTATTCAAAGCGAATATAAGATTTTTTTTATATCGGAGGGGTATAATGGTCCCTTAAAAAGTAGAGACCAAAAGTGATACATACTCCTGTATCCCCTTTATAATAGGTATAAATATAGATTAATTACGATATCATTTATTTAATATTAAATCAGAACTAAGTTATAATTTTAATGATTAATAAATAAAAAAATTATAAATTTCATAAATGACTAAAATTGTATAATTAAAAATAAATGAGTTAAATTGAAGATTAGATATTATAGGAGATAAAAGAAAATAATTTAATATTTTTAATCTAATTTTGTTTTGTGGAATAATTTTATAGTTTTAGAAATCAAAAAAGAGAATTGGAAGGAGGGCGAATCCGGATTGCGCACCATGGGCAATTATATGCATTTTTGCAAAAAAAAAAAATTATAACACTAAAATAATTTCATGTCAATTAATTTATGTACTCGGTAAAATATACATACACATTTAACAACTTGTAATTATCGATGATTAAATGATTAATATTTTATTTTAATAAATTAAATTTAAAGTATATATTTAAGATATAGATTTTTGGATTTTCATATAATTATGGTTGTAAAGTAGCCGCATAAATACTTGTGATTTTTCAATTACATTGAATGTCTGATACTTTTAAATATTGAAGTGTTTCAAAATAGTCATTTCCTATATCAATAAAAATATAATATTCATGTCATCTAAGCTGTTTTTTTTTTTTTTTTTTTTTTTGAGTTTTGCAATTACATGTCCCCAACACCCTAACATTATATCAATCACCATACAAATAAAATAATGGAAACATTTAAATTTTAAACTAAATTAAATCTAACATAATAGAAACTTGAATGTTATTAGTCTATAAATCAACAGTATGAAAACCCTTCAAATTTATAAGAATATAGTAGAATTTCTCTTACACTAAATTTATTTTCCAAGAAGGGTGTATACAAGAGATGAGAATGAACTTGCCATTAGATTTGGTTTGATATTTGGACAAAAATCATTTTACCTACACAATTTGATTTTGTTTGATTTAAATCACAAGATATTTGTATTAATTAGATAACAATAATGTCTTGTTAGATACCTTTTATTTTTTTTATAAAATTTAAAAAATTAATATTATTGTAAATGTAATAAAAACTTATATAGTCACACATATAAATCGATATAAAGGAGGAAAAAAATATTAAGTATGATTTTAATGTTTCTCTTTGAAATGGGCTCATAATGTCTAAGGCCCATTTAAAAGGCAAGTCAAGATAATGAAAAAATAAAAGTAATAAGCTACCTTCTTGTAACTATAATGGTTGATCTCGTGAAGAACATCGAGTGGATGGCTCTTGGACATTAAAAGCTTATGCAAATGTTGCAAAGAGTTTCATGAGGTTTCATACTTTTTGGAAGTTATTAAAAATCACACAAAAAAAAAAGATAGATACTACAAAAAAAAAAATGGGTTGTTTTTGACAATTATTTTTGTAATTTTTGACGGTTAAAAGTCATTACAAATTGTATTTTCAATGTCATTAATAACATTTAGATCTTTAGAAAATTCAATTGGTATGCGATGATTTTAAACTGTCACAAAATGTATTTTAATTTTACTTGATTCAACATTTTTAGCGATTTTAAACCATCACAAAATTATATTTTAATTTGGGACTTCACATTTCTAGTAGTATTACACTGTCAAAAAATGCATGTTTGTTTGATTTGTTTAACATATGACGATTTTAAACCGTAAAAAAATGTACTTCATTTTACATAATTTTGATACATTTTTATTATTTTAAAAATATATTTGCAATTATTTTTAAAAGTACGTTCTTATGATAAATTAATAAATAATAGTCTATATATTTTAGATATTTATCAAATTATTATTTAAATTTTTCACTAATTATATTAATCATGTAAAATTAATAATGATTATATTGTATTATTATTTAATTCAAGTAACTCTTAAATAAAAATTGTACTTATTTAATTTTAGAATCACTTATTTTAGTAAATTCTACCTATAATTTTAATAATATTTATGTTTTTTTTTTATGTTTCTTATTAAAATATAATTACATAATGAAACATTGAATTAAACAACTTTCAACATTATAAAATAATCAAGACAATATCTAGCCATATGTCTAGTATGACACATATTTCTCATTATTAAGACATTAACATCCATCAATTCTAAAACATATCCAACCTATTAAGTAACTCAAAAAACCAAATTTGTAATCAATGCTCAAAAGAAAAATATGTAATCTTGTTCCAAAATTAATCCACTGTTTTCTATTTGGACTTTAATTGGACCGGTAATTCATATTTTAACTAATTTGAATTTTCTGAATCTAATTATTCCAAAATTTTATTTTCAGGGCAGTTTAATAATTATTCGGGCTTGGAATTATTTTCTGGACTTCAAGTGGAGCTGCCACATCATCTGCCATATCACTGCTCCACCATTTTCCACCTCAGCATTTATTTTCAGTTTTTTTTAGTCCATTTTACTGTAGTGGGTCAGACTTGTATTTTATTGGGCCCAATTCATATTTTTTTGCTGATAGGACCCTAGGGCTAGTGTAGGGCTGACATGGCAGCCACTAAATGAAGGGGCTGAGGTGACTACGTGAACAGTAGCCTCCCCTCTCATTCATTCACGTTTTGTCTCCAGGAGTGGCTCACGTTTTTCTCTCTTGTTCTGGCTGAGACGTTTTTGGCTTCTCTCTTTGTTCTTCTGTTTGACGTTTTGCTCTCTTTAGCTGCCATTTTCGTTTTACTTCCTTCTTCTCTTTATATATGCATTTTTGTATCTGAACTAAACCATTTGCATTGAATAAATACTTTCGTTTCCATTTCCGTTTCCAGTTTCGTTTCCAATTTCTGTTCCATTTTCGTTTCTGTTTGTATTATTTTCGTTTCTGTTCCATCTTAATGGAAGGCTAAAAACCCCCGGGTTGGCTCCTTGAGCAGATTGCAATCTTTGTTTGAGGTTCAGTTATGTATGTTTATCTCTGTTCTGCTTTGTCTTCTTCATTTAACCTCTGTATGAGTGTCCATGCTTAATGGGCTGTGCTCAATGCCACAGTTGCTTAATCTGTGTGAAGAGGTTGATGTTGTATACGTTTGCTTAATTCGTGTAGGGAAATCTTGGGTTAATCTTCGCTTAGTTGGTTAACTCGGATGGAACAAGGGTTAAGTGGTTAATAGAGTAATCTTTTGAGAACTAGGGATAAAAGAGTTGCAATCTGAGCAGGAACCAATCCGTTTTAATTGCTGTTTTATTTCGTTTTATTGTGTCACCAACTGAAAATCTGAACCAAACCCCCCCATTTTGTGTGTTTAAGCCTTTAACAGTAAAAAAGACGGTCATTGGGAGACGACCTAGGAGTCACTTCCTAGTACTACACTTAATTGCATTTATTTGACCGGATACGGCTTCGATCACTACAATAATATGAGAACTTTAGTAAAAGTAAGTAAGTAATTTTTTACAAGTCTAATTGTTTTATCTAATTTGAAACATTAGAAAATTTGGGTTTCTCAACCAGTCAGTTGTGTGTAAAAGGACAGTTAATAATTAATATGTTTAATTCAAATTTACTTGTAACTTACCTCAATAGACCTTGTCTCCTCATTGACATAAGATCCATCTTTTTTCTTATGAGTTGCAATATATAGTTCACCTTGACCCACAATACGTCCAAGCTCTTGTTCATAATAGAAATGACATTGTAACTCCAAATGAACATGTAAAGGGATCTTAGAGTTAGTTAGTGATTAGTTTTATTTTCTGTTATTTTGTCCGTAATATTTTGTCCAAGCTTATTATATAGCCTCATTCTCTCTTATAAACATAGATATATTTTTGAATACATTTAGTTTTATATTCTCTTTGTTTTTTCCCTTTCTCTCTTTTCCTTCACTTGTTCGCTGCAACTTTACAACCTTTATAGTATCCAGAGCCTTTTGATCTTAAAATCAATGGCTTCAATTACCCAATCCTCATCCCTCCCTTTAACAATGCTTCCAGTTTCCATAAAATTGGATGAAGAATATTTCTTAACCTGGAACATGCAAGCATTAGGAACGATTCGAGCGCATAAACTGCAAAAATTTCTTGATCAAGCATCCTAGGGAGGCATGCCTGACAGGTTCAAAAGCGACGACGATAAGCTTTCCGGTACAATCTCAGATGCATATGCCTTGTGGGATCAACAGGACCAAATGATCTTTACCTAGCTCTAGGCATCTATGTCTTCCAATCTTCATACAAGAATGATGGGTTGCGAGCACGCATTTCAGATTTAGAATACATTGCAGGTTTATTTTAAATCACAGACTCGTGCGAAGGTGAATCAGCTAAAAACGCAACTCAAAGGTATCAAGAAATCTACCTCTTTGAATGAATATCTTCTTTCTATCAAGAAAATCGTGGATACCTTAGCCTATGTAGGTTCCCCTATTGATTCCTCTGAACATATTTCAATTATTCTTGATGGTCTTCCTAGTGAATATAACCCTTTTGTCACATCCATAATCTCTATAACTGATCCTTACACTGTAACTGAAGTCAAAACCCTCTTAGTCACTCTTGAAAATAGACTAGAAAGACAAAAGAAAGAAGAACATGATGCCCTTACTATGCAAAATATACAAGCCAATCTTGCTCAGATTCATAGCAGATTTGGAAGACATCAAGGTGGAAGGTTTCAAGGTAGAGGAAACAAATTATAAAGGTAACAATTTTAGAGGGCGTAGCAGAAGTTTTGGTAGAAATAATAACAATGGTGGCAAGAATTTTAACAATAAACCACAGTGCCATATCTGTAGCAAACTTGGACACACAGCTCTTGCTTGCTATCAATGATTCAACTCAAGTTATTAAGAAAGTCTTTCTTCCAGTTCTCTGACTCAATACTCAAATTGTCAGAATACTGCTATGATGACAAAAAATTCTTTTGATACATAGTCCAACATCGCAACATACATGGCAATACATTAAACCCTCTATGACCCCTCATGGTACCCAGATACAGGTGTAACAAATCATGTAACGCTAGACTCCACAAATCTGCAAGGTAAGGTGCCTTATAATGGAAACACAAAAATGAAGATGGCAAATGGAGAAACCTCTTCCATAAAAAGTATAGGTACCTCTTTCTTTTTTACTCCTAATTCAATTTCACCTCTTTTTCTCAACAAGTTATTACATGTACCTACTATAACAAAGAATTTGCTCAGTGTTTCCCAATTTGCTAGGGACAATAATGTCTTCTTTGAGTTTTTTCCTGACAAGTGTTGTATCAAATCTCAGGCAACTAGGAAACTCCTGCTCGAGAGCAAATTAAGACATGGACTTTATGCATTTGATGATATTTCTCTTATTACATCTCCTTGTACATTTGTTCCTACTAACGTAGCTTCATGTAATTCTATTTCATCTAGTATCTCAGTTGCTAATAGTACTAATGGTTCTACCCAATTGAGTTTGTACAAACTATGGCAGTCTAGATTGGGGCATGCCAATTACAAAATAATTCAACATGTTCTACATAATTCTAATATTTATGTGCCTAGAAATTATACTTTCAATGTATGTAAATCATGTTGCTATGGTAAATCTCATAATATGCCCTTTTATTCTTCTAAGACAGCATATAATAAACCTTTGCAACTAGTTTTCTCTGATATATGGGGACCTGTACCTGTACCTTCATCAAATGGCAGCAGGTATTATATCCACTTTCTTGATGCCTATTCCAAATATACATGGATTTATCTAATTCAGTTTAAATCTCAGGCTCTTGCATATTTTATGCATTTTAAGAAAATGATTGATAATCAATTAGATATGAAAATCAAATGCTTACAAACAGATGGTGGCAAAAAATATACTATTTTTTCAAGTTTCCTAAATGAACATGGCATTATACATAGGCTTAGTTGCCTTTACACTCATGAACAAAATGGGACAATTGAAAGAAAACATAGGCATATTGTTGAAGTAGGTTTATCCATGCTTGCAAATGCATCTATGCCTCTAAAGTTTTGGGGCGAAGCTTTCTCTTTTGTTGTTCATATTATTAATCAATTACCTACACCTACCCTGAGTTATTCTGCACTTATGGAAACTTTTTTTTTTCAAAAAAAAACCCTGATTATCATCACTTGAGGATATTTGGTTGTGCTTGTTACCCTAATATGAGACCTTATAATAAAAACAAACTTGAGTTTAGGTCTCAAGAATGTGTTTTCCTAGGATACACATCTAATTATAAAGGATATCTTTGTCTGTCCAAAACAGGTAAGGTGTTTATATCTAGACATGTAATCTTTGATGAAGATTTGTTTCCTTTTGCAGTAAATCCTAAATTTCTAGAGGAAAATGATTCTGCAGCTGCGGTCTCCACACCTACTCCTTTACCTTGCATACCTATATATATCCAACCGAATACTCCAACAATACCTTCTAATCTTGAACATAACAACCAACAACTTCTTTACATACCACCACCACAAATTGCCCACCAGCCACACCACCTTGCCCTACAAATACTCATTCTATGATCACTAGAGGAAAAAATGGAATTAGGAAACCCAAAATACTGAATGTAACAACTACTTCTCCCAAATCAAAAGATGATCTCTTCATTGAGCCAAAAACAGTTAAGATGGCACTTAATATTCCACACTGGAAACAAGCTATGGATATAGAATATGAGGCATTGCTTAAGAACAAGACATGGAGCCTGACCAAACTACCTCCAAGTTGTAATCTAATTGGCTGCAAATGGGTCTACAAAGTTAAGACTAATGCAGATGGAAGCTTAAATAGGCATAAGGCACGCCTTGTTGCTAAGGGATTCCATCAAAGAGATGGCTTTGACTTTCATGAAACCTTCAGTCCAGTAGTTAAACCCACAACAATCAAAGTTATGTTCAGTATAACACTTACACAAGGATGGCATCTTAGGTAGCTAGACATTGCAAATGCCTTCCTCAATGGTGATCTTCATGAAACAATTTACATGACTCAACCTCCAGGATACATTAAAGGAGATGGCTCATTGGTTTGTAAACTTCACAAGCCTCTCTATGGACTCAAACAAGCTCCTAGAGCCTGGTTTGTGAAACTCTATACTACATTACATTTAGTTGGGTTTCAAGCTACCAAAAGTGAGTTATCACTCTTTGTACGATTTCATCCGAAACATACAACCTTTATTCTATCTTATGTAGATGATTTGGTGATTTGTGGCAGTTGCAGCATAGCCTTACAACATCTGATCAACTTCCTATCATACAAGTTTCCCATTAGAGATCTTGGTTTTCCAAGTTTTTTCCTTGGAATTCAAGTCAATCAACTAGTGACTAACACTCTTATCTTAACTCAAACCAAATACATTAATGACTTACTCAAAAGAGCCAACATGGTGAGTGCCAAACCACACCAATGGTGGCCAATCTGAAGCTCACTTCTTCTAATGACAGTCCAGACTTTGATAATCCCACTCTTTACAGATCCATTGTAGGAAGCTTATAGTACTTGATAATTATAGGACCAGAAATCTCATTTTTTGTCAATAAGGTGTGCCAATTCATGCAAACACCTAAAGAAAGTCACTGGCAGGTAACAAAAAGGATCCTAAGGTATCTTTGTGGAACTTCTACATATGGAATTAAATTAACAAAATCTGTTGATCTACAGGTATCAACATTTTATGATGTTGATTGGGGAGCTGATATGGATGATAGAAAATCAACAACAAGGCTATGCGTGTTTCTTGGTTCCAATCCAGTCTCTTAGTCTTCAAAGAAGTAATATGCTGTAAGTAGGTCCACTACAGAAGCTGAATACAGAAATATTGCAGCTGTAATAGTAGAGCTTACATGGTTAAAGTCTTTATTGACTGAGCTTCGTGTATCAGTTCCAAAACCACCACTGACTGTGATAATCTTAGTGCTGTTTTACTCTCAGCAAACTCAATTCTGCACTCAAAAACAAAACATTTTGAGCTTGATTTGTTCTTTGTTAGAGATAAAGTTAAGAAAAATGAGATACAAGTTCATCACATTCGATCAGTTGAACAAACAACAGATATCTTCACAAAATTGCTTGTCGTTGTTGCATTTTCAAACTGTACGTACAAACTTAGGGTTCATTCTCATACCCCATGAGTTTTAGGGAAAGTGTAAAAGGATCTTAGAGTTAGTTAGTAATTAGTTTTATTTTCTGTTATTTTGTCCGTAATATTTTGTCCAAGCTTATATATAGCCTCATTCTCTCTTGTAAACATAGATATATTGTTGAATACATTCATTCTTATATTCTCTATTTTTTCCCTTTCTCTCTTTTTCTTCACTTGTCCGCTGCAACTCTAAAACCTTTAGAACAATATAAATAATTCTTTATTAAGGCTCAATAACAAAAGACAAATATTTACCATCTAATGGTGTTTCATAGACAACAATTTTGCACCACCGATATGTGGAATCATTTTTTTTCCTACTTTAGTATTTTTTTTGCACAATTCCTATGAAAAAATTTATTTATTAAAATGTCAAGTTGAAAAAATAATTAATGGTCACAAATATTTGTTAAAACTACTTGATAATTTGGCCTTAGATGATAGTCAACAAATGATGATCATTGATCTTCATGAATGCCATCATAAACTTTAACAATTAATTGTTTTCTTGACAATGAAGGTTATAAACACGGTTCCACATATTCATCTTTCCATTCCTATATTTTTTTTACATGGCAAGTGAACAATAATGCCTAGCAATCAATTCTAAAGCCTGAAAATGAAATAGATTTTTTAAGCAAAAAGAAAAATACATGTTAGTATATCATAATTAAAGAAAACATGGCCACAAAGTTTGACTCAAGCATATACCTTTAAAGTGTTCAAGTAATCATCCTTATATGATTTTGGAACATTTATCCAACTATCAAAGTTAATGGGAATATTTTTTGAATAAGTAGAAATACGCCCTAAAAGAAGTGTCGCTACTTCTCCATAAGCTTGTTTTTGCCTATCAAATGGCACAACTATACGTTCACCACATGGCATCTCAAATACTCCTGGTTTTGTCAACTTAGTCTTTTTTGTATTTTCTTGCTCATCAATCAAAATGTGACATAGTTAGCTTATATAAAAGTTTTCAATGAGTACTTAACATATATAAGAAGTTTTCTTAAGAGATATAATTTTTGTATAGCAAAACAAAAAATAATGTTACCTATGACTTGTACAGTCCATACCCTACTTGACTGACGAACTACACGTGGTCGCTGAGTAGGTACAAGCGACTGTTTAGGAAAAGTCATGGGAGGAATATGTGGTTGTTCAAGAGGAGTCATGGGAGGAATAAGCGACTATTCAAGAGGAGCCATAGGAGGAATATGTGGTTGTTGAGGAGGGGCCATAGGTGTAATGTATGGTTGTTGAAGAAGAGCTATAGGAGGAATATATGGCTGTTGAGGAGGGGCCATAGGTGTAATGTGTGGTTGCTAAAAATGAGTTATAAGAGGAATATGTGGTTGTTGAGGTGCATGTGACAATTGAGTACGAGTCATAAGATGAATATGTGGTTGTTGAGTACGAGCTAAATAAGGGATGAAAGAATGTCTTTGATATGCTTCTTTATTTTAAATGCTTGAATTTAGGATGCATGATTACTGTTAAGTACAACTTTGGGCCTGCAATAAAAAGTAGGAATTTAAAGTATTCTTCTATAGATAACCATATTTGTTTAAGAAGAATGAAAATCCACCTTCTTTAAAAGAAATATTCATCAAACAACTAGTACTAATAATAGGTAAGGACGATCAATTGTGACTTTTTAAGCATACTAAACAATTGCAATTAGAGTTTAATAAGAGAAATTAAAATATAACAAGAAAGGTAGCAACAAAGTTTAAATTAACGAGTAAAATTAAAAACAAAGCTACCAAAATCTAATTCTTACCATAAAATAAATTAGTTTTTGATATTTCTCTTAATTATTCAAGTATATTTGCATCTCCTAGTTGGTTTTCAGTATGACTTATAATAACAAATTCATCATCTACACCATCCCTTACCAAAATTATTGTATCTGTTTCATTTGTAAATAAATTGCTCAAGTTCTGCTCATAGTATAACTCATTTTCAAATATAATATCTTCTCCAACTTCTCCCATATCATACAAATCTCTTGGCATCATGTGGGCAACAACACTCCAACCTTTATTTACCTCATCATCAACATAATACACTATTTGTGCTTGTGAAGCTTCAATATAGGGGTCATATTCTTCACGTTCACCTGTGTGAATTCAGTGAGAAAATTTTACTAAAGTAAATTTCCAAGCATCCTTTCTAATTCCGGTTAGATGTGTAATATTTGCCCATTTGCATCTAAAGAGAACAACTCTAAGAAAACCATAATAATTAAGCTCAATTATGTCTTCCAACTTTCCATAATATGACAAATTTGCTAGTCTCAAATTTGCATCAGCATTACTTGCAACACATGATGTGTTTGAAGTTAGAAAAACTCTATTATTTTGAATTTTTAGGCCTTCATCTCATTTTATGGTTTTAAACTTGTACACATTGATGTTGTATGCAATATATCTTCTTGCAATTGGCATTGAGCCCCTAGCTAAATACTTTATTTCATTTGGCACCACATCCATAATGTCTGGATTTGTAACCTAATTAGAAATTGTGTGAGTCACATAAGTACATTATAATTTTCACATGAAATTAGTTTGGAACATACCTGATGAAGAAACCAACTCGCAAACTCTTTACTGGCTATCTTTTCCAACTCTTTAACTGAAAGCCTTCGATTTCTTGTGTTCCTCTTAGTGAATGTTTTGAAATCACTACCATAAAAGAATATCATGTTAAATCTAAACATGACAAGACTCACACTTTCACCACATACAATATATTTAAATACTTACTCTACATATGACTGAACTTTTGGACAATTTAGTAATAAATATCAATGTGCTTGTATTTTTTGCAATAGGGTAAAAGCGAAAGTTGATGAACTTCCCATCGGTCTACCTAATTAAGGATAAACAATTTAAGATGTTTCATTATCTTTAGGATGATTATCAATACGTCGACTTCTATTCAACCTTGACTCAACTTCTTCATACAGTGAGTAAATATTAAGAGTCTCTTCGGCCAAATAAGCTTCACTTATAGAACCTTTTGGTTATGCCATATTCCATACAAAGGACTTCAAATGTGCCAACTTCCTATCATAAAGGAAGCAATATTTATTTAAAATACTTTTAAAAAAAGTGAGATAAGCATAACAAAACACATTTATCTCTTAATTGGATACACCCAACGATAATACACTGGCCCTCCCAATTTCACTTCTTCAACAAGATGACAAGTTAAATGGACCATCACTGTAAAAAATGATGTGGGTAATAGTATTTTCAAATGACAAAGAGCGAACACAATCCGATATTGTAGCTTATTAAGATCCAATATATTCAATCTTTTACAACATAACTCCTTGAAAAATGAACAAAATTCTACCAACATTGTAGTCACATTATTAGGTAAAATATTACATATAGCTAGTGGAAGTAAATGTTGCATGAGGATGTGACAATTGTGACTCTTCAACCCAAATATCATAGAGTTTTGGTCATCAATGCAACGAGATATGTTACTTGAGTAACCATCTGGCATTCTTACATTCTTTAATGTAGTGAGAAATATCTTTTTTTTTTCTTTTGTCATTGAAAACAATAAAGGAAGATATTTTCCATTTTCATTTGGCCAAAGATCCTTTTTTATGCCCATATCTTGTAGATCCTAATGAGCTTCAAGGTGATCTTTTGATTTTTCATCTTTAATAGATGTATACAACACATTGTCACAAACATTCTTCTCGATATGTATGACATCAAGATTATGATGTAAAAGATTATCCTTCCAGTAAGGCAGATTAAAGAATATGCTCTTCTTTTTCCACTAGTTTGGTATATTTTCTTCACAATTTCGTTTTCCTTCACTATTTAACTCAAGGTTTTTTAAATAATTATTAATTTGCTTCAAAAAATTTTGACCCAAATAATAATCTTGGTTATCCCTTTCTTCAATTGTGCCATCAAAATGATTTTTCATCAACATAAACTTATAACCCTCTCCAAAAATTGTCGATATCCCATAAAACACCATTTATAACTACCTTAATCGATGGGAAAAAGTATCAAAATTACAAGTCAGACATGCATACCCAGTATAAGTATTCCACCCAGATAAAGTACAAAGCCTAGGGAAATCACTGATGGTCCACATGAGAGCTGCTCGCATTTTGAACATTTATTTTAGAGAAGAATCATAAGTTTCCACACCTTCAACCCATAGCTCATTTAGCTGTTTGATTAAAGATTGTAGGTACACATCAATCTTATCCCCAAACATTTTTTTTACCTGAGATGATCATATAAGGAATCAAAGAAGTTTGCTTCATGCATTCCCAAGGCGAACATTTATAGGTTCTAAAGTAAATTTTTGGTGAAATTGATCAAAATACCTCCATGCTTTGCCATCTCTTGGATGTCTTAATAATCCATCTGGGTTACTATTTAAAACATGTCATATCATGGACTTTGCTATTTTGGAACACATAAATAACCTTTGTAACCTTGGTTTTAAGGGAAAGTATTGTAAAACCTTTGCTGATAATTTCTTTTTACCATTAGTATCTTTTTTGTTTCCATTTAGAATTTTTACAATGTTTGCAAATCTCTGAATTTTTATTTTCCCCCTAATGCAACGTGCAATTTCTTGGGCAAGCATCTATCTTGGTATAATTGAGACCAAGCTTGTAAATCACCTTCTTAGCCTCATAAAATGAATTAGGAATGTTTGCATATTCAAATGCATTTTCAGTAACTCTAAAATCATTGTCATCGCCTTGTCGGCCACACCACATAAACATTTTATATGATACAACCTTAATAAAAAAGACAACTTTGAGTACCTGTGACACCTTTCATACAATTGTTGGTTACAATCTCTTAGCAAATCATCAACTTACTTATTTCCTTCATTAGGTGTGGTGTCTACAAACTCACACGATCCTTCATACATGTCATGTTCCACATCAACATGGCTATTGATCCCAAATGCATCATTTATCATATTTAGCACTAGATTTCCATTTTCTAATGACTCATCTATTACTTCAGAGTCCCCTGATGCCATATCCAATGTAATTTTTTGGAAATTGCTTACAAAACAAGTGGTCAACACACAATGTCTTTAGTTTTCCATTTACTAAAATGACATTTAGGACATTGACACCTTATTGCACCGTTGACAAATTGATTTTCAAAATAAAAATCTAAGAATTTATTTAACTTATCTAGATATTTTGTCATGAAATATTAATCCATGATTTATCCATTACTACATCCATCCAACTAAGTTCAAGAAGAAAAAAAAACTAGATAAGTAAATTAATTTAAAAATGGCATATATAAAAATTAAAATCAGATAAGTAGTTTAAAATATATATAAAAAATGAATTAGATAAGTAATTTTAAAAAATTCTAAATGCAAAATTCATGGTTACCTAAGGCGAAACACTTAATTAATACAAGTGAAATAAATTTGAAAAGCTTTTTAGTTAATCCAAGAGAATAAGAACCTGCTTCAATATAAATTTGTATACAAATAAATTAATTAAATTAATTTAAATTTTAGTTAGATTTAACATATATCAACATTCTATTAGTTAATCTACTTTATTTTCAAATATTCAATAGTCAATTATCAATATTATATTCAACTAACATATATCCGGACTAATTTTGCATGATGGTATGTATTGCATAACACCCTTTAAGTGCATGGTCTAACTAAGGTAAAACACACACACACACACACGAAAGAAACCAAATTTAGAAAACTTGAGCCTCAACCAAAGTGTAGTTTCTGAAAACAAATTCACAAAATACAAAAGAGAAACTAATGGTGTTAAACTAGATCCAAGAACCAAAAAGATAGTTAAGGCATCATGTCATGGATCACAAAATATTGAAAACATACAATTAAAATAAGAAGTCAATCATAAAAGTGAGGTTGGAGAACAAAGATACAGTGGCAAGGTTACTACAAAACATTGACCTCTAAATCCTCCAAAATTGTCCAATTATTTCTTTGAGAGACTGAATCAATGATTGATCAAGTTCCCTTTATACTATTACGTCATGAATTTCATGAACCAATTATTCCAAAATTCTGTTACAAAATATGCATTTTCCCACTCATATACATCAAATAAACGGAGGATAAAAAAGAAATTCAAATATACAAAGTGACTATTGATAAAAATAGAGCCAGGACAATTTTTATGTTTCAACTTTTTCTCAAATTTCTTATTCTCTAACTCAAGCATCACTTTCATATTTCTGGACACTAGCAAATAAAGTTACAGTGAAGACATTGCTAAAATTAGGTTATAATCTAAAAGAGAGTCAATTATAAAAAAAAATGTCCACTTTATATATAAAAGAGAAATTCAAACAACCATATCATTCAATTAATTAGCATTGGTATAAAAAAGACATTATTCATGATGTAGATATAAAAAATGCAACACGTTATTCAACAAGAATATAATAGTATAATTATAATTGCACCATATTTTATTTTCCAACAACAATATTTGAATTATTTAACAGTATAATTACATGAATCTCTTAATTCAAAATGACATAGGTGATAGGTGTTTCAGAAGGCTTAAATCAAAGAAAATTTAATCTATTTCTTCTTTACCAAAATTTGCCTCAAAAAGCTATTAAAAACCAATTATTAAATATAACTAATTATAATTATTTACTAAAAATAAGTCAATCCAATCAAATCAAATCAATAAATTATGCAGAAAACATCACTAATCAACCACTAATAATCCATAACTAGATTCACACACATATATACAAGAGATATAGAGAAACTCACACACAATAATAGATAGTGGTGTGGAGTGGCTTTCCCAAATATATATATATATATATAAGTAATTTCAATATCATGAGATTGTGTTAGTTTATATTACAATCTATGATTAATGGAAAGAATACAATGATACTCACTGTTCACTAATATCTATTTGATTTATCAACCCAATCCTATCAACTTAAATTTCAAATTCATTAAAATATTAATAAAAAAGGAGGTAAATGAAAAAAAATTACGTAAGCATAATACATAAATTGTGATATTACTTGTTTAGGATATGCACCATCATCAAAATACAAGTATGGTCTTTACCCTTTACATGGATCGAACCTAACTTTATCTATGGCACTACACTTGTGAGGATTATAGGAGCATCTATACCATGAATTGCAAGAATAATATTTTTTTTATTACTTATCATCACACTAAATATATGGCAATATGGTCTAAAATCAACCAACAATCTTAACCACATGAAACTAATATAATTGACTATTTTATACGAAGAAATATGTAAATCCATACATTCAATACACTGTCCTTGAACCAATATGACTGGCACATCAAAATGAAATTCAAATATTGTAATCCTATTTTATTTTGTGAATAAAATCTTACTCATGCAATTACTATTTTAAAACTGATATTTAGCATGGTACCATACATTTCCATTAGCAAGTTAAAGGCCAAATTAGAACCATGCAATTTGTGTAAACTTATTACTTAATAATGCAATTACTATGTAAATATTTTTTTTGCATTATATCTTAATTTTTAATTTTTAATTTAATAAAGTCTTAATAGTGTCTTTAGTCTCTGACTTTTACAACCGTAAATTTCCCTCCCTACATTTTGAAATATCTAGACTTTAGTTCCTAAAATCATAATTTTTCATCCCTTATAATATTACTAAAAATTGAGTATTTCAAAAATGAAAACTTGTTGTTTTAAAAGCTACTTACTAATAGTACCAAAGATGAAAACTCACTACACACACAATAAAAATGAATATGATTAACAAATTTTAAAAATAATTGAACATGAGAAATGGAAAATTCTTATTTTCAAGGAATTATAAAAACAAAGTGATCGATTCACTATCTCAAACTTGAGACAAGAAGTCCAACAATGGGATCTAAAAACTTCACTCCAAGAATAGACTCACTTACATAGAGATGAAAATCTATGGTTAACAAATGTAAGCAAGACTCAATACATAAATGGATCAAGTATCAAAACATACGCAATGCAAAAAGTTAACTTATTTAGAGGCTAAGGGTCTTACAACATGTAGTCATTATAAACATGGGAAAAAACTTAACCCATTTTTTAGTCCCAAAAGAAATATCCAGTTATCATTTATTCCTTGATCAACTGATCATATAGTTTCTTAACTTGAGCATCAATCACCTCATAGCCTTCTCAATACTATCTTTGGTCACCAATTTTTTTCCTTTCCCCAAATCTAAGGTTGCTCCACTCGGATGCATATCAAATTGAAGCACAAAAAAGGAAAATAATGTTTGCACGAAAATGAAAACAAGATTTAAGTTGAAAATAGAAATTAAAGCATTTATACCTTTTTGCTTGTTGTTCCCTCATTCTATATAAAACCCTCCCTTATGTAAAATGGTTTCTAACAGAGGATTCAATCAAAGATAAAAAAAAAAACACCACCATGAACAACATCTAAAAGAAAGTAATGACCTATTTGGGATTCTATCTAAACCCTAGACACATTAGGCAACACAACCTTCACTTCATAAAGAAACAATTGGAAGCATCTCAACGGAATCAACGAAAAAAATAAATAGAAATGGAAGTGATTCCATGTTCAAAACTCACCTTAAATGGATATGAATAAAAACGAGTGAACGTAACTAATCAATTGAATGTGAAGAGTAGAGAGTTCAAAGAACTAGGTTTTTCATTGTTGAACGAAAGAGGAATGGAGGTTCTCATGAGGTGAGTGAGACGGTTTCTTATTCTTTTAATTAATTTATTTATTTTTATTTATTCTTCTATAAAAAAATATTCATAATAAAAAAATCTTTGACCACTTGAAATCATGAAAAAAAATATTAAAATATTATGACAATTTAAAACCGTAAAAAATGTAACAATTTTGTAGCGTTTAAGAAAATTGTCACAATTATTATATTTTGTGGTGGTTTGATTTAAACCCCAAAAATAAAATGTTACTAAACGCACTATCTTTTGTAGTGATAGAATAATGAAAGCTAAGTGATGTGACACCCTTCTACCCCATAATAGATAAGTAACAACAATAAGAATAATTCAATAAATATAACATCAAGAAGGGTCCACATATTTTAATAAAAACTCATAGGTTCACAAGTCTTGAAATAAATAGAAATAATAATAATAATAATAATAAAGTTTTACTCTTAAAAGAAAATTATCAAGGTCTCTAAAGAAAAATGAAAGGGATCCAAAATTTACAAATATAAGGTGAATATAAAACTCCTAAAAATAAGTCTCCTCAAACGACAAATAACAATTCATAACTAAAGCATCCTAAATTCATGCCCCAATGTCACATCCTATCAGAGCAGAACCCTTTCTATTTAGAACTCAACACTATGAGTGCCTTCATCTTCACCTAAAAGAAAACCACATAAAAACAGGACGGTGAGAGATAGATAACATCATATATGAACATAGAGCTACCCAATTCCCACCCCACACCGTGCACCAAAATATCATCATTAACTATAAACAACAAATACATCTCATATAATTACCAAACATCATTTTTTTTCAATCATACAAGCTTTCATACACATGCTCACTATATGCTCATACACATCTCCTCTCCTAAGAGTCTCAACTTGGCACTCCGCACAATGGGCGTACCTCGTCAATTCCCTTAGTTGTTGCCAATGCGGGCATACCGTTCTCACACCCTCCCAGGGCCGGTATGTTGCACGGTTAAACACCCAGCGGCCCGTGCAAAGGCAATCCACCCACCGTTAAACCCTCTGTGGCCAGTGAGCTGCGCAGTTAAACACCCAACGGCCCACGCATGGAATGCCTCCCGTCATGGTCCCCCCTGTCTCAACCCCTCTCTGGGCCCAGGGTCCAATGCAATATAGCCACGTCTGGCTTCTCAAGCACCACACGCAACTCATAAGTCTCATGCAACTCATGCATCCCACGTAACTCATAATTAATGCATCTCCATTATATAACATCATCACATGTCAATAACAATCCATGCAATATCATCCTCACATGCTAGGTACCTATCATTAAGTTATCAACATCATAGACCACAAATTTCACATAATTCTTCACACACATCACAATATCTATGACATTCAGTTAATAATTTAACCATAACTCGAGATATACATATCCTTTCTAAGTGATCCCAACTCCATTAGAATCCTAACATCAATATCTACAACTTTCATGAAGAACACAAATCCTAATAAAGTCGTTTAGGTTAAAAATTGATGTTGTGGTTCGCACACAGATTGGAAGGCTCAAATTGCAACTCACATAACTTGATCAAATATTAATATTTTTACACGATTCTTGTGTCTAAATGGTAGCCCAGATGTCTAGTTTCTAACAAAACAAACAGCACTCGATTTGGATAACTACACAGAAAGATATCGCAAAATTACAAACATATGTCGGGGTCCCGACGCCCGACGCCCGACTCCCAAAACTGGCGCTGAGCGCCCAAATCTCTGCCCAGACTCCCCTCTGTGAAATTAAACCTGCGTTTTACGAGTTTCAACAAGGTTTTTACCAATTTTCACTACTTCTACACCCCGTTGGTTCAGTTTAACTCCATTTATATTCTTCATACGTTCCAAATCAATCCATACACATCTCAAGCCTCAAAAATTGGTTTCCATTGGTTTTACAAAAAAAAATCTAAACTCTTCTTAACACATAAAATTCAAGTCATCAAGTTTAAGGATAAAGAATTAACAAGAAAGCCCCAATGGAATTCAAAGACAATTCAAGAAATAAGTTCTTCCAAATGAATTAAGAATTTAGAACATCGATTGCACAGATAATCGTTCAGAATTTTAAATAGAGTTCCTAGAGGGACTTAGGGATTGCCCTCACTACCCGAACACCCCTATATTCACATATGAAGAAACCCATCTCCCCCGTACCTGGATGAGCAGAAGATGAATGGTCTTAGTGTGATCTAAGATCGTTCCTGAGTACTCTTCCTTAGAGCTCTTTGTTTCTCCTCTTTTTTTCCCTAACCCTTTAGAACGCAAATGAGGCAGATAGGGTTAAACCACCTGACTCTTTTCTTAAAATTAATCCATTGGACTGGGTCAACCCAACCCATTTTCCTTCTCTTCTAACCTACTTCTAATTTTCCTCAAAATAATTAAATAAAATAAATACATGTATATTATAAAATATTTTTTCTCTATAATAATAATATATTTCTGACCCTAAATATAATAATATAATTTCAATAACAAAATATCATATAAAATCAACCTTCTCTTAAAACATATAAATATTTATTTAAAATGCTAATAAAAATACTTATTTAATACGTACAAAATAATTGTCCAAAATAATAATTATTTAAAACGTACAAAATAATATTCCTCTATAATTATTAAAATAATTATGACCAAATACCATCTAATAATAATAATAATAATAATAATAATAATAATAACCTTTTTGAAAATTGGGGTGTTACAATGTGATGCATGTGACTTATTTAATAGTGTTAGTATATTTGTTTTAAGTCTTATCACAAAGAAGTTTGAGATGGAGATTAATTTATTAAGGTTAATGTCATTCTACATTTTTATTAAATAATTAAAAATAATAAATTATTAATTGCAATATTATAATGTGATCTACTTAAGTTAAAACAATGATCGGAAAACAAAGAACACATCAAGTTCAACATTATGGTCTTTTTAATGAGTTTTATATTGCAAATCGCGCATTAGGACATAGGGGTTTAACTCCAAAACAAATACATCAACCTTTAAACAAAGAATGAACCAATTGATTTGAATGGTGCATGTTATGTTATCACCATGAACATTCAAAGATTGGTAACTTATATGATATATAAGTCTCCAACCTTAAATGTTAAGTCATTCAATCCAACATATGCACAATCTAATAAGTCTATCGGGACTTCTAGTTATTGCATCACAAAATGTAAAGCATCAACGATGAATGTAATTAAAACATAAACGAACAAATTAGCAAATAATTTTAATCGGATGATAAATTTTATTATAAATTGAAATGTTTTGATGGAAAAATATATGATAAGTAACAAATGTTAAGTGACATACAAGTTTTGACAATTGATGAGAAGTGTAACATGATCATCAACAAGTAAAATGTTTTGAATCTATTTATTAATGTTTATTGAAATGGATATATTGGGAGTTGAATATCTATAGTGTTACGAGTTCCTCTACAACAACAAATACGATAAGTGATTATTGTTTGGGATACATTCTTATATGTGAATTTAATCCTTGATTAAAATGATGTTTATATTGGGTTACATTGACGTGTTATATTTGTGATGTATTTTGCAATCTTGTGCAATACTTTATGTAGGGCACCTTGTGGACTAATACAAAGTAGTTTTTTTTTTTAAACTTATTAGGTAATTTACTCTCACAAATCTAATATCAAGCTTGTTATACAATTTTAATGGATTGAATTTCACAACTAATCAATTACATCTTAGAGTCGTGTATTCATGTTCATTGATTTGTCATTTCTATCGATTGAAACTTATAAGTAATTGATTAAAAATATAATCAAGTATTCATGATTTGCCATTTTAATCGATTGAATTTCAAAATTAATTGATTAAATCTTAGGATCATGTATTCATGCTCACAATTTTTCATTTCAATTAATTAAAACTCTTAAGTAATAGATTGTAGCATATAACAGTGTTTTCATGATCTATTACGTGTCATTTTAATTGATTTTAACTACAAAGTAATCAATTGAATCATTTAGACACGTGATCCATGATTAATTATTTAATCGATTGAATCATTTTGCACTAGAAATTTTATATGAATATGATTCCAATTAATAACTAAGTATTACACTTATTAAGTACAATTTGCACTTCAGCTAATGCCTCAGGGTAGTTCAATTTGATAATAATCAATTACACATTGATTTTGGTGTCAGTGTTTGTTTCAACATTATCTTGTATACTCACAAGATGTAGAGATTTTACTGTGATCACTCTTTCTTCATTTTCTCTAAGAGTCAATTATTTTTTAAATATTTTATTTAATTGATTGTAAAATTAGTTATAATTGATTAAAGAGAAATGTTACTCCCTTCGAACAAAAAAAATTGAAAAATCCTCTAAACTACTAAAAAGTGACATGTTATTTTTTAAATAGAAAATATTATTTAATTTTAATCTTTTAACATTTTTTCTTTTCCAAACTTACCCCTTACACTTAGCTACTTAACCCAAAAGACAAACTTCTAAATATTATGAATACTTTGTTGCGATGCAAATGAGGTTGTTATACTCTGACAACATGAAAATGCATATGTTATGGATGGACAACACCATGGATTTTGGGAACTAGCGACACTGTGAGATTATGATAATGACATTTAACACTATTTCACATAGTAAAATTAGTTTATTATTTTATTTTACATGTTGTAATTAGTTTTACTTATTGACATGGGTGAGTTGTAGTGTTAAATAAGAAAATTGTAAGCCAATATAAACATAGGTAATAAAAGAAAATGAACTGATATTAGTAATAGTAGTTGGAAAGATAGATGAAGCAATGACGTTACCATTTTCATTTTGGTTTTCAAACATGGGTCCTTATCTTGTTATAGTTTAAATATTTGTTCTTTGCCCATTTTATAATACATGTTTATTTACAAGAAATTTAAAGGTGTTTTGAGTTATTTTTCTTTTTACAATGTCTAATCATACAGATTTGTTATTATTGACTAGCTCATCCTAAAAAAATAAAATCATCTTAACTACTCAACTCTAATAGAAGGTCCTACATGTGACAACATCTACCCTACACATATGTATAACTTATTTAGGAAACAATAAATATAAGAATACTAAAATCCATGCATAATTAACAAAACAAAACTTCAATATAAGATAAAGAAAGTCACATAATGTAGATAAAAGATAAATACTAAAAGGAGGTTGAATAATGTATACAAAAAAACTCACGTTTTTCGCAGTGAAGTAGTAATGCAAGTTAGATAAGGTAAGAAAAACAGTCAGATGGAACATTAAGTATTTTATTATTGGTTCGCTTCAACCATCGAGATTACGTTCAGTTTTTAATTCAATCAGATTGAATTTCATTATCTTTAAATAAAGATACATATATTCTTTTAACAAACCACATTTGACTCAATTTTAAGTATTCTTTGACTTGCTTCTTCATGCAACTACCCAAATATTTTTTTAACAACAAACCTCTCTAGACTTAACAACCAAGTATTCATTTATAATCAAGCCTCTCCAGGCTCAAAAGAAGTTTTATTTTATAAACAAGTTTCTCCAGACTCAATCTTATAACAATGATTATAAATATTACTCAAATGTTGTGTTAGTCTTATTTAGCCGTTATACAAACAATTATAAAACAATGAATACATATAAGAAAGAATAGGTTTTTTGAGAGTGTTTATATACAAATGTATATGTATCAATTACAATTAATATCTCTCTTTCTTATGATTCCAATCTTTTTATGTAGTTCAAATCTTCAACTCTCTGTCTAACTCATTTTTCTCTTCATTATTGTTCCTTTATTACATATAGTCTACATCACAGTTTAGATTTAGAGTAGAGATGATGCCCACACTAGAATTTTAAAAATCTTTTTGACGACATTATTAACTATGTAGTCGAGTGAGTCATGAGTAAATTTATAAGTAAACAAACAAACTTTCAAAATGTTAAATCAAGTTTGATAAATGTCACCTTCTAAGTGCGTCGTGGGATTGTTCAGTTTCTTCTGTTTAACATTTCTCTTTATTAAATACACAACTTATAAAGTGAACATAATTTCATGTCATGTGTGGATCATATTAATACACTAATAAAGTCATAATCGTAATCTTAGTAATATTCTAACATCCTTCTTTTCTTTGTATCTAAATCATATAATTCCGTAACATTATTTTTCGAATATTAAATTTGATATTAAAAAATACAAAAGAGTTTACCGTAAAAAAAAAAAAAAAAGAGTATAAAAGGACGCAGAAAGTGTTGTCGCGGTAGAATCTCCGCATCTTCTGAGCAAGCAATCGAGCGTGCAGAAACAAACCCTAAAACAGTGAAGTTGATTATTCACAATTGGACCGTCACTCTGGCATTGAGTGAAGTGAGAATCGTAATCAATGGGTGCGAGTCGAAAGCTTCAGGGAGAGATAGATCGTGTTCTTAAGAAGGTCCAGGAAGGTGTTGAAGTCTTCGATAGCATCTGGAACAAGGTACTTCATTTCTTTCTCTCACTTTTTTTCAGTGATTGTTTATTGGTTTTGGATTTCCACTGTTTCCGAACGAAATGACGGGTTTGGTTTGGGGATAGGTTTACGACACGGACAATGCTAACCAGAAGGAGAAATTTGAAGCAGACCTCAAGAAGGAAATTAAGAAGCTACAAAGGTATCGGGACCAAATTAAGACTTGGATTCAGTCCAGTGAGATCAAGGACAAGAAGGTATTGATTGAATTGAGCTCCTTGATTGTTCCAGAAACCAATCGAAGTGCCACATTTCTAGTTTTCAATCTTTTTTTTTTCTTCTTCAAATTAATTAATTTCGCCAGCACTCTGAATGGTGTGTGTATATTTGACTCATTTTGTAGGTATGTTTTAGGTATAGGAGAGATAATGTTAATGCATTTAGGATTTTGGTTTATATTTAGGGAAAATCGCCTCCCTCCTCTTTCCCCTTCCGCGTTAAAAAAGCTCTCTGATTAAGATTAAGCTTATAAGCTGTTTCGCTAATTCAAACACATTGTCAGTGCGAGGAATTTCGGTAGGTAAAATGTGGTGTAAATTTTACAGTTAGACTTGGGAGTCGTCCAATGTTTGGAACAACTGATTTGAAGGTGAATAATTACTTATTTTGCAAGAGCTCTATCAGGATAAGCGATTTGTTTCTTGGAAAAAGTTAAACCAAACATGCATTAAATGTGTTTCGTTGAAAGTGGCATTCTGTGGATGTATGTTCTGGCAAGTCACGTTGCATTGTGTCGTGTTAGTATGAATATGAGCTGAGTGGATTGTGTTAACCCATTCATTGCCTGTCTGGTCTGGTTAGATGGTAGTGCTCCTTTGGTTGCTGCGTGATGGTGTGTTGTGTATAATGTTTTATATATTGAATGCTGAGTTTTATCTCCTCGGCTTTGAGTTGACAATGCTTTCTCTTGTGACATCTTGACATAGGTTAGTGCCTCATATGAGCAGGCTCTGGTGGATGCCCGCAAGCTAATTGAGCGAGAAATGGAAAGATTTAAGATATGTGAGAAGGAAACTAAGACCAAAGCATTCTCCAAGGAAGGATTAGGTCAACAGCCGAAGACTGTGAGTCTTTGACCAGGGGAATATTGCCCTTTTGTTGGTTATAGTTTTACAACTTTTTTGGGCCTTTTCTTGGTGTTCTATGATCAAGTTTATGTCAATTTTGGGCTGAGGAATTTGTTATGTCACTGTCCCCTAATAGGATCCAAAAGAGAAGGCTAAATCGGAGACAAGGGATTGGTTAAACAATGTGGTAAGAAGTCAATTCCTTCAAATAACTTTCAACTTTGCTTTCTTGTGTTCAATATGGCTAATACATGTTTTTTGTAGCTCATGTGCAAAGTGCTTACTCAGGCAAATGGTCAGCCTCATATGCTTTGTATTTAATATTTTATGTTTATTGCCACATGATAAAATGTATGTGCTGGTTGACTGTTGAGACCTTTCCACTATTGTCAATATCTATGTTCATATTGGTTCTTAGGATTTTCTTCTCTTAGAATGCTGTTTATACTAGTCAAATGCCTGGCTTCTGGGTGATTCTCATCAGGATGTCTCTTTGATAATGTTATTTAGATGAGTTCATATTGGTTTGACTTTCACTCGACTATCTCATCATTTGCAATATGCTCTTGTTATTTTAAATATTTAAATAGGTTGGAGAGTTAGAATCCCAGATTGATAGCTTTGAGGCGGAGCTTGAAGGGCTTTCTGTCAAAAAAGGAAAGAGCAGGCCACCCAGATTGGTATGAATTATTGGACATATATTTTGTAGAAATGATGGTTTACCTTTCCTGTGGTCATTGACATGTTCCTTTTGTTTCCCAGACACATCTAGAGACATCAATTACTCGGCACAAGGCTCATATAAAAAAATGTGAATTCATTTTGAGGCTACTAGATAATGATGAATTAAGTCCTGAGCAGGTTAATGATGTCAAAGATTTCTTGGACGACTATGTCGAGCGTAATCAGGTTTGTCTCTTAGAAACCATTCTGTAAAAATTGGACATGAGTAGTGTGGAAGAATGATAAACATTTTTTTTTATTTTCTGAATATGCTTAAGTGTATTTTCCACCCAGCGGAATGGTCTATTTTATATTCAAGAGTATTACAAAGATAATTAATGCTAAATCAATTTACAAGAGAGAAATTACAATAACACTACTTCCTATGATGCATTGAACCTTGCCATACCAAGTATCTAGGCTATCTCCAAAAAGAAACATTAAAGAAACACATTTCCTAAAATACTCCTATTTCCGATACTCTCCCTTAAGCTGTGGAATAGATGTTTTCTATTCTCAGCCAATGTTATCAAATAACCGTTATAGGGATGTCATAAAGGTATAATGTGGCGTTTTTGAATCCCTCCACCATGGTGACATGAGCTCGGCAAAGTTTTCTGGCAAACAAATTTGGCGACCCATAAGAGTTCTTTTTTATTTTTTCTTCCATTTTTTTTTCCTGTTTGTTTTTCATCTTTTCTTCATTTCTTCATATGTTCCTTATCTCTTTTTCTCTCTTCTTATTTTTGTGTGACTGTTCTTGTTTTTCATCTCTTCAATGTTTTTGTGCTATGTTTTTTTCAAAATTTGGGAATTTGGTTCTCTGTTTTTTAGAATCTCATAATCATGTTCTTTATGTTGTTTTCTACTTTCTTTATTAAACTTACAATGTTGTTCCCAATTCTTTTTCACTTATAGCACAATGTTAAGCAGTAAACACCCAACATTTAATTCATGCATCCTAAAACTCTTTATTTTATTTATTTTTGTTTTTGTTTTTTTTTTTAATTTTTACACACACATACATATATAATTTTTCCCCGCCATGACATCCACCATAAGCCACCACGCCATCCATCATATGTATATGTCAATGATAACCTTGTTCCAAGCTTGCATACAATTCTTTCAAAATCTGAACAGCATAATCCTTTGGTAAGAATATCTGCAACTGCAAGTTAACTTTGTGAAGGCACATATGGACTACAAATCAAGCAGCATTTGAACTTTTCCTTGATAAAATGCCTATCCATTTCAATGTGCTTCATTCTATCATGCTAAATAGGATTATGAGCAATATTCAAGTTAACTTTGTGAAGGCACGTATTGAGTACAAATCAAGCAGCATTCGAGTTTTTCCTTGATAAAATGCCTATCCATTTCAACATGCTTCATTCAATCTTGCTGAATACGATTATGAGCAATAAGCTGATGGGTGATTTATTAACATTTATCACGCCATCCATCATATGTATATGTCAATGATAACCTTGTTCCAAGCTTGCATACAACTCTTTCAAAATCTGAACAGCATAATCCTTTGGTAAGAATATCTGCAACTGCAAGTTAACTTTGTGAAGGCACATATGGACTACAAATCAAGCAGCATTTGAACTTTTCCTTGATAAAATGCCTATCCATTTCAATGTGCTTCATTCTATCATGCTAAATAGGATTATGAGCAATATTCTAGTTAACTTTGTGAAGGCACGTATTGAGTACAAATCAAGCAGCATTCGAGTTTTTCCTTGATAAAATGCCTATACATTTCATCATGCTTCATTCAATCTTGCTGAATACGATTATGAGCAATAAGCTGATGGGTGATTTATTAACATTTATCATAGTAGAGTTCATAGGTCCATCCCATTAATCTTCAAGTCTTATAAAATAATTTCCAGCCAGAATAGTTTACCAATATGTTGTGCAGCACTAGGTCATGCCACAACATTCTGTTTTTTACTTCTCCAAGTTACTAAATTTCCTCCCAAGATAGGTGCAATATCCAATAGTGGACCTCTTGCCTGTCATTGACCTTGCATAGTTAGCACTAGTGTAAGACTCAATAATTGCATTCGCGTTCCTTTTATATTAAATTCCTCTTCCTAGGGTTCTTTTAAGGTACTTCAGAATTAAATAAGTGGCCTGTAAGTGGACTTCTCTCAAACAGTGCATAAATTGATTAACCAAACTTACAATGAGTGCCATATTTTGCGCTGTGCGAGACAGATAGTTTAGGTTAAATTTTCAACCAAACACTGATATATCTCCTTAGTCCTTATCCATCAGTGGACTATCATATCTGCATTACCCAATTTAAGGTTTGAATCTATTGGGTTATTACCAGTTCACAAGCTGTCTTACCTATCTCTTGGAGGTAATATGTGACATTTCTGTTGAAATATGAAAATGCCTTTCTTGGAGCAAGACACTTCAATTCCCATAGAATACGTTAGCCTCCTAAGGGTTTTTATGTCAAACACCGTTGCCAGAGTATGGCTCCAGACTCACTCCTCCCAATTGCCACCGATTACAATAATATCTTCCACATATACCAACAATACAGTGATTCCCCTTGAACTCAATTGTTTCTGAATATGCTCTAGTGTATTTTCCACCCAGCGTAATGGTCTATTTATATTCAAGAGTAGTACAAAGATAATTAATGCTAACATATGGAGGCTAGTTGAAAAACAAACGTTAAAGAAACTCTAATTTCCCAAAATAGTTCTATTTTCAACATAAAATCTTATTGGAAGCCCGTAAGCCTTTGTTGGATGGTGAGAACTGAGAAGAAATAAGAAAAATAAAATGAAGAGAAAGAAAATTGAAGTTCTCTCTTCACTATTTTAGTTGGATAAAAAATGGAAGAAAGAAAATATAATTATGTTAAATGACCTTTTTACAATACTTTTAAATAAAACTAAAGTAAGCATATTTTGGTCATTACAACAAAATACCATCTCTTTTCTCCCATTTTCTTCTCAAAACAGAGACCAAATTAGAGGTGTTCCCATGGCAGTTTTCTTCTCTCATCATCTCTGCAGTTTTCCTTTCAGCATCACTGATTTCAGACAAGTGTAAGGATGTGTTTGTTGGGGGTGGAAGAGGAGGGATAGTTTTTTATTTAAAGTAAACATTCCCCTTAATTTAAAAATGACGGATTATCACATATTACCTTCCAATAATTCCTTAATCATTTATTATATAAATTTATATAATTTTAAAATTTTAAAATTTTCACAATTTTGAAATGAAAAATTCCCTGCTTTCCCTAATGATTGATTCTCTACAATGTTTATGATTTCTTTCTAGTTTTCTGTTTTATTTTTTTCTTTTAATTTCAATTTTCTTCTGCAGGAGGATTTCGATGATTTTACTGATGTTGATGACCTATACAGTTCATTACCTTTAGACAAGGTGGAGACCCTAGAAGATCTTGTTACAATTCCCCCTGGTATTTCTAAGGTATCTGTTTAATCGATCCTGCCTCGTTGCAAAGATAGCTTGCACACAAATATAAATGGATGTCTATGTTATAGATTTGTGTTACAGGATTGAAGTATATCAATTAATTTTGGCATGCTGGAATTTCCCTCCCTGAATTATATATACTGGGTGGTCTATTTTCTGATGCTTGTATATTGTCTTTGTAAAATTAAGTTAATGCATGTTTTGGGTTCTACACATGGAAATAACTCCATCTACAAACAAGGGTAAGACTAGACTGAACAGTATTGGGAGCCCTGCCTTGGGAATCAATGACCATTCCTTTTTTATTTATTTATTGTTATTTATTTTGAGCATTTTGGCTCTAGGCTCCTCATCTTTGAAATTCATTTTTTAGGCTAACATTTCCTTCATTTGTGGAATCCTAATTTATGATATATTCTTTCAGGTAGCACCTAGTCTTAGCTTGAAGAATTCTTCGACAGTATCAGTATCACAATCAGCATCTGCATCTGCATCACAAACATCTGTATGTATTTTTTGTTTCTGTAACCTGAAAATATCTTTTAGGAGTCTATTGAAAATTGAAATGGTAGGATGTTGTTTCAGAAATCATCTGTGCTGTTCTTGCTTTTATGTAGTTTGTTTTACCATGCTCCTATTAGATATTTCATTGTGTAGATGAGGTTTATTTTTTACCCCTTCCAATTTTATTTTGTGGTTTGATGTGATGATAAATAGTGAATTCATCTGTTCTGATAGGAAAAATCATTTTCTTTGCTACAATTAGTTGGTAATTAAGATTAAACTTAAGAGGCTTATTTGAAGTGGTACTGCATTGTAGGATGGTGTAGATAAACAATAAGGACACAGTGTAAAGGATTTATATACTAACAACATGAAGAAAGCACTCTCATAACCCAATTTTTACAACATCAATCTTACATTTAGCACTTGATAACCCAAATTAAGCTATTTCTGATGATACATCTAATAGCACCTCATTAAGAATAACAATTGTAAGCAATGGAATTATGACTGGAGTTTCAGCAAGTACATGTGACTGATTACCATTTTACCTGACTAGTAGTTAAAGGGAAGGAAATCTGCATTCTCACTAGTGGCCATTAAAATTGATAAACATTATTATTAATTCCCATTTCATGAAATTGTGATTTCTAATCATCAGGATACTTCTGTCCAGGAGCAAGCTGACGACACAGCTTCCCAGGATAGCAATTCTGACATTGTTGCCAAAACTCCACCTCCTAAAAGTGCTGGAATTAGTTCTGCTTCTTCAACTCCTGCTGGCAACCATAGTTCCCCTGTTTCTGTGAATGTATCTGGTCATAACTTGTCTAGTCCACCTGCTGTTGCAGCCCTACCTGGTTCAAATTCTGTGCGGAATGTCATAGAGAATACCAATGTTTCCAATTCATCTTCTGTAAATCAATCTACCTCTTCAAAAGAAGAAGAGATTAATAGCTTCCCTAGCAGGAGACCATCTCCATCACTTTCTGATGCATCACTTTTGAGGGGCAGAAATGGACTGTCAAATCAAGCAACAGCCAGTATTCCTCTTGGTTCTGGAAACATGGTTTCTGGCAATGGGGCCCTAGGATCAGTCCCCACAGCCTCTGAAATAGCTAAAAGGAACATATTGGGAGCTGATGATAGACTTGGAAGTAGTGGGATGGTGCAGCCTCTTGTATCCCCGCTAAGTAATAGATTGATCTTGCCTCAGGCTGCAAAGGCTAATGATGGAACAGTTTCAGTTGACTCTAGTACTGTTAATGAAGCTTCAGCTGTATCTGGGAGAGTTTTCTCCCCTTCTGTGGTTCCTGGCATGCAATGGAGACCTGGAAGTCCCTTTCAGAATCAGAATGAAGCAGTAAATTTTCTGTCCTAAGTTTGCTTTTGATTTGCTCATTTTGCACTTTGTTCATTTTGCTGATTTGTGGAACCTGAAGTGTGAACAATTGGTTAGTTGCACCCTCCAAAAATTATGCATTATCGGTTGCTGTTTTTAATTGTAATTTGTTTAAAGACATGCTGGTTGCAAGTTGTTTATGTGGTTTCAAAGTACAGGGTTTGTTTATGTTTATTAAAAACTACTTTCAATTAGGTTGTGTTACACTATTGGTTGTTGATTAGTTTGTTCCTGCAGTGGTATACAAGGATATCAGGTATTTGGATTTAAAACCAAAGCTAAAATCTAACTTGTGCATGCATTTGAAATCTAGAATCCATTTTTTTTATGAAATTCAGTCGTACCCAATCATCATAATTTAATTTAATTTATTTATTGGTTGATTATGGTATGCCATATCATATTGAGTACCATAAGATACATTGTCACATTCATACAGGAGACATTGGTTCTTACGTATGTTGATAACTACAGAATATTTATTGCTCAACTATACAATTTCCATAACACACGTATATATGTTTTGCCATGTATATGTGCATGAATGCATTTACATCGAAAATAATTTCATGGCTTCATTAGATAACTACATTGGTGTATTCAAATTCTAGTCAGACTGCTACAAATACTTCATTCAATATTGTTATTGCTAGGTTGAATGAAATTTTCATCCTGATCCTGTGTGTTTTGTTGTATATGTAAATTTATTATTGTTGAAGGGATTTATTTATTACCAATACCTCAGGGCCAGCTTCGTGGAAGAACTGAAATTGCTCCTGATCAAAGGGAAAAGTTTTTACAGAAGTATCAGCAAGTGCAGCAAGGGCACAGTACCCTTCTTAATATGCCTTCTCTTGTTGGGGGAAACCATAAGCAGTTTTCTGCCCAACAGCAAAATCCCCTTTTACAGCAGGTACTTCTTGTGTATCAAATTTGTCTTCTCTTTGCTTATTGGTTCTTTTACTTTTATTGGAAGATTCATTATGGTCCCAAAAAATTGAGTTGCCAAGCCTGAACATGCATGTTCTTCTAATATCACTTTACTCTAGATTTTTACTGTGGTTTTTTACTATTGAAGCTTGGGCACTCTTTATAACATTCAAAGCTAAATTGGAATTCAATTTTAATTTTTTATGTTTCTCTACAAAATGATGGAGAAAGATGAAGGGGGAAAAGGAAGAAAATTCATGTTTCTTTTTCTGTTGGTTATAATATACTTCTTGATTATGGGTGAATGAGTGAATTATATAGTAAGGGAAACACTAAGACCTTCTGTGCTTGCTTTGAGAACAGTAGAAATGAGAGGAAAGAATCTTTTGTGCTCAGGGTAGAATATGAATTCATGGATCATCCAAAATCACCTGACATTTCATCCTGTAGTCTCACTGTCGTGTACTATTTAAATTATTCATTGTAGCCGTAGCGTATGCCTGGTTGCATGCTAATTAACTGTGTATATGTCATTGAGGATGATTGAGTGGTATAAGTATCAGTAAATATGGCATTACTGCTAGTTCACATATTTTAAAATTTTGTTAATGGTATTTTTCTTGAAGCTTTTGTTTTCAATTTTCCTTCCGTAGTACTCTTCTGTATGAATTAGCGGTTTGATTAATATCTTATTTTTCTGTTGAATGATAATATATAAGTTATAACTCCTTGTATGACCACATTTTTTCTACATCAGAAAAATATATTTTGCATGACTTAGTGCAACGTGTGCAGTTTAATTCTCATGGCTCATCTGTTTCTTCTCAATCTGGTATTGGACTTGGAGTCCAGTCCACAAGTCTCAGTGGTATTTCTTCTGCATCACTACAGCAGCCACCCAATTCTGTCCATTCCCCCTCTAGTCAACAGCCATTGGTGCCAGGTGTTTCTAAAGATGCAGGTATGTTTTGTTACTCATATATACTAGTTGTGTTTTGCTGAATAACATTTCCCCTTTTTAAATTGGATTACTTTCTCTCTTTTCTTTATGGGTCCTCAATATGGGGGTGATTAGAATAGTGTAATTATTCTCCTGTAAAAAATGTGTATCTGTTTCTTCATGTTAAATATTGTTTTAGGAGACTATTTTGTCAGCCCCCCATCCTCCAGATAAAAAATATCTTAGAGGTGGTAGTTTTCTATCAAGTCATTAGGGAATAACATATCTGTATAGTTGGACTGTGGATGAAATTTAAAATATTACTGAAATGACTGAATCAATATCAAGTTCAATACATGGACACGTTTGTTATAAGAATTTATTTGTTTAAGATAGAAAAATACCAAATACCAATGTTGGTGTTATTATGAGATGGCTATATCATACCATTTCTATTATGCAGATGTTGGCAATTCTAAGATTGAAGAACAGCAGCAACATCAGAATTTTCCTGATGAGTCAACAGCTGAATCTACTTCTAGCTCTGGGATTGGCAAGAATATCATAAACGAAGATGAATCAAAATCAGCATATGCCGTAGATTCTCCTGTATGTTGACTAATTCCTAATTATTTTATTTTCTTTTAAGATATATCTTATATAAATTGCTGAAGCCTATATCCGTTATCTTTTTATTTCTTTTTTAAAAAATTTCCTACATTTGCTGTGCTTTTATAGCACCATATATCATCAATAAATCCTGGGATCGTAGGTTGTGGAAAACCAGTTGGTCAGCCTTCCTAGTCTTTCAATTAGGTAGGGCAACAAAATGGACTTACATTAAGATTCTATTTGGATGCAAGCTATAAACGTTTTTTGGGAGCTTCTTTACTAAAAATAAAGTGTGTTTTCCAGTACAGAAGCTCTCAAAAGTGCTTTTAAGCTTGTATCCAAAAGACTCTAAATTACACTTGTAATCCTTATCAATTTCTAAGACAATTGTAAAATATAAATTTTGTAAATATGTTTGGGGAGAAATAGAGAGAACACGTGTATATATGGAATTTTTTAATTTTTTTTCTCCCATTTAGTTGTTAGATGTGAAAAAATTTATTCCTTAGCTAGTATCCAAAATACTTAAAAAATGGAAAAGTATCGGTGTTGTACCTGTGTCAGATACCGATACTCAAATACTTTTGAATACGTATCCAAAATGTATCCAATTTTTTTTCAATTATTTTTTAAACTTTTTTTCTAGAATACTTCTTGGATACGTATCCGAGAAGGCGAGAAGTTTCCGAAAAGCTTGCCTTAAGCTTCTTGTGCAACCATATTCTTTCTCATGCTTGAGAGGAATCAGAGTACACACTCCTCAATTCATTCTTTGAAGAAAAACAAAATAGATCCAAGATAGGTAGAATATTTGGTCTGTGTATTTGAACCTTCAACTTTTGTCTATGATTAAGGGTGGCAAGGTTGTGGCACAGTAGTAGAGATATACATCATCCACTTGCTAATGGTGCTAGACTTGAATTGACACAATTTTCTTTGGAAAAACCGACTTAGAAGCTATGCTTCTAAATGATGGTAAGGGGGAAAGGAGAGTGATACAAATAGCATTAAACAATAATATAGTAATGATGCTTTTGAGTCCTAGGCTATTTTATAGAGCTCATATTTGTTTTAAGTTCTACCAAAAATGCTTTTTATAAATATGGTGAACTAAAATTGGTTATGGTATGAGCAAAAACTGTATTCTATATTTTTTTTGTTTTAATCACAAATATCTTTTGTGAATTGTGATCATCATAATTATGAATTAATGAGAAATGATATGTGTGTTTCTTTACCAATATTCTACATCTACATAAATTTTCCTATAATTTTTTAGTACCTGATTTGAAAATCAGTTGACCAGTTCTATTGTAGTGCTTTAATGAGTTAAGCTGGTGAGAGCATAGTTTTAAAAACCGGACCGGTCATTGAACCAGTTAAGGTACTGGGTCAATGGGTCAAAGGTTGAACCGGTGGGTCACTAGTTGAACCGCATGACTCGATTTTTATTTATTTTTATTAAAAAAATATTAATGTTAAATATATTTTATACTTATAAATTTTAATAAATTCATTTCTTATTTTAAATTTCAATTTTTCTATCTTATTTAAAAATATTTTTAGTTTTATTTTGTAAAAAAATACATAAAAAATTACATGTTAAACTATATATTAATACAAATTAAATATATAAATAATATGTACATATATAATATGCTTGCAATTGATATCACAAAATAATATTTAATATCTACATAGATATTATATTATTAAATATATAATTTAAAATTAATAATATACTATAAAAGTTATTTAAGTTGTATATATTACAAACAAATACATTAGAATAAGTAATCATTGTTATATTTAATAAGATTCTTTGTTCTTCGATTAAGAGATTCAATTTTCATTATTATTTTTTTGGTTTATGGTCCCTTAAAAAAATAAAAAATAAAATAAAATAAAAAGTGGTTGAATCGGTTTGACCCACTGGTTCACCGGTTGAACCGGAAAATTGTCCAGTTCAATCCTGTTTGAAACGGGTCGACTGCATAATCGATCCAACTTAAGATTCGGACCGGCTGGACCACCGGTTCCCGGTCCGACCGGCTGGTTCGATCCAGTTTTTAAAACACTGGGTGAGAGGTATTAGTTAAGTTGAAATGGCTATGACTTCCCTGATTGGCAGATACAAAATATGTAATTTGACATTATATCCGTTTATTCTAGGAGTAAGTCTTCTATTCAATAACTCATGTTTTACATCAAATTTCAACAATTCAACCATTGAATTTAAAGTTAATGTATAGGTCAAATCTACAAATTTTTAAAAAATTTGAAAACCATTTGAAACTTCATTTCATTAATTCAAATGAACAGATAATCATAAAATCATTTTATACATATATTTGAATTGATGAAATGAAGTATCAAATGGTTTTCAAATTTTTAAAAATTTACAGACTTAATCTATGTATTTAGAACTTTAAATTCAACAGCTGGATTTTTGAAATTTAATGTTAAATATGAGTTATTAAACAGAATAAGTTTATTAGACTTATTGCTTGAGTAAATGGATCTTCCCCCCTCTCTCTCTCATATATATATATATATATATATATATATATATATAATGCAAGGATGATCTGGGTTGACTATTTGTTGTTTATGCTGCAGGCAGGAGTGTCTGCCTCTCTTCCAGAATCTGCTCAAACATCCAGGGACATCGATTTGTCTCCTGGCCAACCATTACAATCCAATCAACCTATTGCCAACCTAGGTGTCATTGGAAGAAGAAATGGTGCTGAACTTGGAACCATTGGTGATAGTTTTAGTGGATCGAGTGTTAGTACTGGTGGAGTGCGTGATCAATTATATAATTTGCAAATGCTCGAGGCAGCTCACTTCAAAATTCCACTACCCAAAGACTCAGAACGTCCCAGGACTTATACTCCTGTATGCATTGCTAGTTGTAATCATCCTCACGTTCGTTGAATAATCTTTTATGTGCTCATTGGTGGATTTTTTTTTTCCTCTTTGGTTCTGCAGAAGCATCCGGCAATTGTGCCTCCTAGCTATCCTCAAGTACAGGCACCTATTGTTAATAATCCTGCCTTTTGGGAAAGAGTAGGTCTTGAACCATTTGGCACTGATACTCTGTTCTTTGCATTTTATTATCAACAGGTACCCGAACTTTCTGAGTAATTTTTTTGGTTTTCCTGTCATGTGAGCTTATATCCATTTTATATTGCAGAATACTTACCAACAATATTTGGCTGCAAAGGAGTTAAAGAAGCAGTCTTGGAGATACCACCGAAAGTATAATACTTGGTTTCAGCGGCATGAAGAGCCCAAAGTTGCTACCGATGAATATGAGCAGGGAACATATGTGTACTTTGATTTCCATATTGCAAATGATGACATGCAACATGGATGGTATGTTGAGTAAAAACGTAATTCTTGATATTTGCAGTCATAATTTTAACGTATATTTGAACAATGCTGAGCATGTTTGATTCTGCACTTTTGTTTCTCCTAACTAGTCTCTGGATGTGGTTATTCAGGTGTCAAAGAATCAAGACTGAATTCACTTTTGAGTATAATTATCTTGAAGATGATCTTCTTGTATAGAAGATAATTCCATCTGGTAACAATGTTTCTTTTTGATTCTTATATTTCTTTGTACTTGTTAATTTATAAGGAATGTTTTCCTGTTAGACTGATACACTAGTTTTATGTATCAATCAAATCAAATACAAACTTAACAGTAGAAAAATGCCGTTTAATTTAATGTTTTTTAAAGAGTAGTTAATTAGAATAAATTTCAGATAAAGATTTGAAAGTAACTAGTGTAACAATATTGTTTTTCTAGAATTCACATGATTTTATCTTAGTTCATAAGTTTTAGTCTTATGTTAACCTTACTTAGAACCCTTTGATTTAATTTTAAAAATTGATATTACTGGTACAAGCTCCCCTAAAAAGAAAACATATTAAAGAATGAAAAAAGAAAATGCTATTATTTATTCACTTAAAGGCCTGGCCTTTCAGCTTGATCTTTTAAGTTAAGCATATTTCTTCATCTTTTTTTTCTTCTTTTTTCTCCTGTTTCTGCACGAATCTGAGATCTGTTATTTGGAGAAATGCTGTACATTCAGAAAAGGCAAAAAGTAATGACTGATTTCTCTCCCATATTGACCAATATTTGCTACAGAGTACAGACTATTAATTCTATAATGTATAAAGACTGATATTTACGGATTGATTCGTGGTGTGTTTTTAAGAGCATTAGTGATTCTTTGGGTCTGAATGGCTCGTGATTGACCCTTCCAAATCTCTGTTAGTGTGTCACATCCCATTTTAGCTGATAAGCTTATTCTCCTCACAAACATCCGTAGTCTGCTTTTAAAAAAAACTTGTATTGGTTTTAATCATAGCCAGCCCATGTCCTTGCAGGTATTGCGAATTGTGTTTGGGATTATTGACAAGAAAGTTATTTATTCAATGCACATTGTGACTAGCAGGTTATTAGGCTACTGTTCTATGTCACAGCAGTGTCTTTGTATTTGTTTTTTTACGCTAATTGTTCTAGGAATCGCTTGTAGGATTCTTTTTGCAAGCATTAAAACAATTTGTACGTTTTTTCTTTTAATCTTGTCTCTATTTGAGATCTGAATGCTCATTCAGCTTGTTTAGGGACAATGAAAGGAAAGAGAATATGATGAAAGAGTTGAAGATTAAAATAAGGGAAGATTGATTTTGGGCGAATATTCTTGAGTGCTAAATACACTTAGTAAATGATGTATACACAGATATAATCAATAGAGTACAGTTCACAAAAGGGCAATGAAACTATCTCAATTTCCCCAGGTACAATGAACCAAAGCTAATTGGAAAGTGAGATATTAATTACAATAGTAATCAAGTTATTTACAATTCCAGCACTCCTCGAGCTTGTTGTAGGTATCAAAAGCATCCAGCTAATTGATTAACAGTATTTGTGTTGACAAAGGATGTGTGTCATGTGCTAATTTCTCCAAAAGCTAAATTCTTACAAATGATGTGACAGTCAATTCCTATATGTTTGGTTTGTTCGTACAAGGCTGGGTTAGATGCGATTTGGAGAGTTGCCTGATTTTTATAAATTAACTTATTAGTTTCAATCACAATTTTAACTAAAATGTTGTTTCAACCATATGATTTCACATGTAGTGAGAGCTATAGCACAGTATTAAGCTTCAATGCTTGATCTTGCAACCTCGTTTTGTTTGTTGCTTTTCATGAAATGAGATTACCCCCCAAAACAGAACTATTCTATTGGTGGACCTCCTGTAATAAGGAGATCCACCCAGTCTGCATCAATATAAGCAACATTATCTTTATGTCCCCAGTTCTCTTAATTAAGTTTTTCCCATGTGATCCTTTCACAAACCTCAATTTTGACAATTTGATTCCAATAATCAATGAGGTAAATTAATGAACTACCACGTCTCTAACAACAAAAGAATATCTGGTCTGATAACAGTCAAATAGTCCATCTTTCCTATTAATCAACGATATCTTGGATTTGAGTAAAGTTTCCTTGACCTGGAAGCAACTTAACGTTTGGATTCACAGGACTATGAACAGGTTTACAATTCAGCATTTTGGTTTCTTCAAGAATATTAAGATCATTTGTTTTTGGGACATATAGTGATTTATTAAATTTACAAACCAATCTAGATTTCCACTGAGCAACAAACCTAGGAGCTTGCTCCATATAGAGTCCACCGTTAGGTATCCATGCAAAACAAGCATTTTTGATATCCTATTAATTTAAGGGCCACAGAATCAAATGACTGCCATAGACAAAAAAAGTGAACTGAAGCTATTTTAGCAACGGGTGTATCTCCATAGTTGTACCCAAATATTTGATTAAATCCTTTCACCACGAGATGATCCATCAAGTAGTCTACAGTGTCGTCAGGGATCCTACTTTAATAATGAAAACCCATCAACATCCCACAGGGTTAGGTAAATGGACTAGAGTCCAAGTATGTATTTATTCCAAAACTTGTATTTCCTCGATCATTGTGTCATTTTAGATGGGAAAGGGCTCCTAGACAATTTTAGGAATAGAGACCGAAGACAAGGTAGCGTGAAAGCATGCTAAACAGGAGAAAGATAATGATAACTTACCAAATTGTAAATATGATGAGGGTTACACATAGAGTGAATACCGTTATGAATAGCTATTGGGAACATTGTATATGGAAGATGGTCTGTAGAATATTGAGATGTTGGAGGTTCTTGAGGACGATGCTAATAAGTAATAATTCACCAATCAATATTTTCTTGAGGGAGACAAAAGATGTCTTGAAGACTGGATGTTGGAGGATTGAGATGAGTAGAAGGGACTGTAGATGGGAAGATTTGTCATCTTTTGAGGAAGAAAGGATAACCTTTTGTAACATTTGTAATCTTTTTGTGCTATAGAATATCTAAGTAAGACATGTTTGATTGCATGAGCAGTGAGTTTGTCTTTTTCTAGGGATAGGTGGAAAAAAAAATGGGTACAGTCAAAGACACACAGGAAGCTTGTACAATGTTTCGTTAGGGAATAAAATGGAACGAGGAATCTGATCATTCATCACCAAAAATGGCATGCGGTTGATCAAATAAGCACTAATAAGAATTGCATCTTCCCAAAACCTCAAGGGAATATTTGCCTGAAGTCGAAAGGTACGGATAGTATCAAGAAGATGATGATGTTTTCTTTCTGCAACACTATTCTGTTGTGATGAGTGGACTAAAATACACTTGGTTAAATGATATCTATACATAGATAATTAATTGAGTATAGTTCACAAAAGGGTTGTTAAACTATCTGAATTTCCTAAGATACAATGAACTAAAGCTAATTGGAATGCCGGATAGTAATTAAGATCATAATTTAGTTATTTATAATTCCAACAGAAAGAAGTGATATCTGCATTGTGTATAAACATTTCTGCTCATTTGTTTTTGGGTCCCCATTCCTAGATGAAACTTTTCATACGCAGCCTTGCAAGTTGCATGGAGTTGTGCTTGGTTTCATTGCCTTGCGGTCAGCATATCTGTAGTTTAACTTTACATGAGTTTTTTTACTTGGTTTAAGTTGGGTTTCAACAATTTACATTCCGGAAGAAAGGAGCTGCACACATGGCATGTTTCAAATGTAACCTAATAGGATATAATCTAAAGGATAATTTAAGAGAATACATAAATTCTAGGAATTTATTTTGTATTGTGATTTTCTGTGTTAGTTCTTATGCTCCAAGGCCTAGTTTTAAGTGGGAACAGCTCTGCCCAATGAGAAACCTCGTGACGTTACTAGAGAACAGCTCGACCTTAAATGCTACATTACTAAGCGTTGCATGTCGGATTTATTAATAATTCCATTCATATGGAACTTGGAAACTTCTGTTTTTAAATAATGTTAGTATCTTCTATTAAATTCTTTTAATACATTCTTAATTAGGTAAAATAAAGTATTAGTAAATAAAAAATAACAGACACCCATTTTGGTAGTAGTAGAAGTGGCTGGTAGGTCCTTGAAATATTTTTTGTGGTATCTCCGTCTCTAAATTTTAATTCTGTTATATAAGTTAATTTTTTTATTATACTTAATTATTAACTCTATTAATTTCTTGAATAATCATCAATTAAATGTCAAGTTGGCATATATTTTATTTTTTAATTATTTTCTCTCTCTCTTCTAATCACTTAATATAGATCGGCAATTTTCAATTAACAATAGGTATTTGATCATGTTTAAATATTCTAACCATGAGTAGTCTGGTTAAAATGAAAGATTATTGTTAGGTTTCATAAGATTTCCTATAGTTGAATTGTTTTGTCTTAATCATTTTTAATTTCTTTGTTTGTTCTAATTATAAGTTAAGGATTGATAATCCTATATTTTTGAATTTGGAGTTTAGCAAAATGAGTGATTGTTCATAAAAATCTCAAGTAAGGATACATCAATCGAATGAGTGTTTATACTATATTCAATGAATTGTAAAATTCTTTTGGTAGAAGTGGGGGAGAATTTAGTAGTAATGGTCCTCTATGTTAATCAGGATAGTCAATATGTGTTAATATGACAATTAACTGTTAATTGATCATTATATTAACAAAATAATTAAATATAACGAAATGATTAACATGCATAATGAAAATAAAATTTAAGAATCAAATGTCCCAAAAAAATCTTTTAAAGACCAATCATCAACTCTACCATCATTTGTTAATCAAATTGGATATTTTTTCAAATAATAAAGGGAAAACATTAATAAATAACCATTTCAAGACATTTATTTATTTATTTTATTTTCTTTGTAATTAAGAATATCATATTGATTTATGAAAATAATCAAATTTTTTGCCAAGAAAGATGTGGCATGGTTGTTGACTTTTATCAATGAGTGATCCTTGTCATTTTATTTCATTCAGCATCTCCCTTGAATCCAACAAAATTCTGATTATTTCTTCCTTGGCTATCTAGCATTGCACTGTATATTTGTATATTCTAGTGTCCTAGGAAATCGGGAAGTAGCGGTTTACAGAACCAAGATTTTGGTGGTTGTGAATTTTTTTTTTCCCGATTTTTAGGGACTTGTTTTAGTATTAATAGTTTTTTAAGAATAATGTATGAATGATTAACTGTAGTGAATTTTTAATATTCAATAATCGATAAAATACTAAATATTTAATCAACATATTGGTACTCGAGAAAAAAAAAAGGTAACATGCATCTATGAACAATTGAACATAGGTTGAAGTATGAACTTACGTTTGAAATGTGACTTTTGTCAAATAGAGAAAATCTTGGGCTATTAAGAGTTAATCATCTATATATTATCAGTGTAAAAATTTTTACATCGACAATCAATCATATCTTTTAAATTATTTTATTTTATTTTTATTTAATTAAATAAGTAAATAACATGGTATTATTAAAAGATATGATTGGTTGTTAGTGTAAATTTTTTTTACACTGATAGTGTATATGTGATTAACTTTACTATCAAATCATAACTGAAGATAAGATTTTACAAGCCGAATTAATGAAGGGTTCATGGTTCTATATGGAAGTGAAGGAATATATTCAGCTAACATTTTTTAAGTAAATACTAAAAAAACATTCGTAATGACCAATAACAAAATTTGTTTCTACATAACAAATTTCTCAGTTGTCTTTTAGTTTTCTTTTGATAAGATATATATGAGGGTCCTTTACTGAAACTGCAACGACATATTAGATGGATTGGGTTTTCGGATGATAATAAAATGGGGTGAGGACAAGTTTTATTATTTTTGTTTATGTTTTCCTATTTTATATTTATCCTTGTTTTTATATTTGATGGGTAAAAAATTTGTATCCTCATCTCTATTTTTATTAGATATCGGTATATCCATAGATGTAATAAAAATACGAATTTTTAACATAAAATAATAATTATAAAATTATATTAGTTAAATTTTATTTGACATAAATTTAAAATAAAACAAGAATTACATAAGTTTTAAGTAAATTTTAAAAAAATTAAGTTTCTAAAAATTTAAAGTAGGTGTGAAATAGTTAAGTATATATCTACCCTTGTATCCGACTTAATAAATTAGATATACACATATCACACATATTATATGATCAAATTACACATTTGTTATGAATGTATTTGAATATCCAGACGTACGAAATTATTTATCATGGTCTAGGTACTGTAGTTATGTATTGAGCTTATTTTGTTAATTTCAAACTGAATCACAACTTGTTATAGATTCGCATAATAATCAAAATATTAATTATGTCAGCGTTGAATGTTGCCTGATGATCTAATCTATTCCCACCGACGGAAACATGCGTGGAATATTATTATTATTATTTTTTTAAAAACTTTGAATAGAAAATATTGGTTACATTCCCTTGATCCGTTCTTTGTTTATTTGGAGCCGTTTTGGAGAAAATATACTGGAGTGGTGCTGCTGTTTTTAAGAATAAGTGTTGATATTGGAGTTGTTCGTCCTATATTAACTAAGACTCTAAGACTAAGGGTCTATATTAGCCTCTTAACATTTTTTTTAATATATATAAATGAATTGTTTTAGATTACTTCCAGGCTTATTAAGTATTTATTGTACAACTAGTACCATTATCACAATTTTTGAATGTTGTTGGTACAAAAAAGGTGCTACTGCTACATCATTATTTCTAGGTATACAAATACAAGTGCTAGAACCCCCACCCTCTTTTTTTGGGAGTTATTTTCGGCGGATGCTGTGCTAATTATAATCATAAAGACCAAAATTAACAACCAAATATATAGCAGCTTTATTATATCCATATTTCTAAATCCTAATAATGATTTACACAATTGATCAAGCATCCCCCTCCCAACGGATACAGAAAATTTTTTTAGTTCAGAAAAAAAAAAAAAAATAGTCTACAATATTTGTACGTAAGAAAAATATAATGGATTTTTACAAAATATATATTTACATAACAAAAACCTAAAATACCTAGTCTTTTATAAATTACAATTGTTTTGTTACTAGAGTCACACTTTCTCTCTTTTTCTTGTTTGAGATTGTTTTGAGGTGACTTGTGTGATTTTGTATAACCTTTATCAAAATAGAACTGTTAAGGTTAACTTAGTGGTAAGAGATTGTAGTAATATGCAGAAGATCAGTCAAATTTTATTGTTTTTATTATAATTTTGATGGATAAAAATAGTAAAATGTAAAAATTAGAAGGTTAAAAATAATAAAATTAGTATTAATTTATTTTCTTTTTTCCCTTTTATATATTTTTGTTCTCATTTAGAGAAAAAAATGTTTTACAGTAGCCCATACCTATTTTTTTTATGGGGGAAAAAAATTATTTAATTAAGTATATATATTATATATATAAGTAAAATGTAAAATTTAGTGGGGGTAATTGAGCTTATAGTATTCAACATGCATCCATCCGTTCTCTCTCTCATAGATTGATGAAGCATTGGATCTCACATTGTTACATTGTATCTGTACCCATTGATTCAGGAAAAATATAGAGGAAGAAAATAAGGACAAAGAACATAGAATAAAAGAATAAAGGTGGTTAATTTTGCGGGATCCACCATAAAATACCTCAGAAAAAATATAGAATGAAAAAAAATAGGAGGCAAATTATCTCTCTTTTCTCCTTTTTATTTTTTTTTATAAAAAATAATTTTATGTTAAAAATGTTATATTAATTTTTAACTATTATAAATATATATTATATATAATTTATCTATTTATTTTCTTTCTACTTTTTATTTATCAAAAGAAGCATGAAAAAATTCTCACTTTCTTTATATTTTTATCCATCCAAGTAAAAACTTTTTTTATTTTTATTTTTTATTTATCTTCTATTTCTATTTTTTATACTTCTTCCCATCTTATTTCTTTCTTTTCAACTCATTCAATTAGAGCATGAAATTATGTCAAATAAATAGCGTTAAATCATTTAAACAATTAATCATGCATATCAAGGATAAGAGATGGACAAATTTAATAGTGTGGTAAAAACATGGCGCCTATATAAATTATATTCTCCAACATGTTTAAACTATATTTTTACATTTTGAAAAAAGATAGTGCATCTTAAAGAGATTATTATGTGTTAAAGGTTCATCTATTTTAAATACTATTTCTTATCATTATTTTTTTTTTTAAAAAAAAAACCATTCATAACTATTGTCGATTAATTATATCTCAGTAGAATTACAAGGAATTCAATAAACTTTAGTATGCTCAAGATGCATACATGTGTGTAACTTTTGTGATTGTGAGAGGAACACTCTCAATATCTCAGCTGAAAATTAGCTTTACTATATAAGGGTGTGAGAGGGGAAAAAGTAACTGACTAAGGGCACAATATTTTTAAGTCAGTGTGCTTAAATAATGTTAATCATGTTATGATAGGTAAATGTTAAATTAAGTAATCTATTGCACTAACAAAAACATGAGACATTTTGATGAGTTATTGAATTCAAGTGATTACTAAACTTTCTAGGTCCCTATCATTACATGTGTCAAACTAACTCCATGAAAGTTACATGGTCCACTACAGATTAGAGTCACTTTTTTTCAAAATAGTCGGTTGATTGTTGCATACTACCCGCATTAATTGATTTCTTGTTTTCCTTTTTATCTCCTTTGTTTTGCTTTTCAAAGGAATGCTCGTCCTTCCTTTTCAAAATCTTTAAATATTCCATTTACATTATTTCTTCAACATTTTAATTCCCTACTCACTTGAAACTACTAGATCCTAACCTGGCTAGTTCATTACTTTTGAATTACTATCCCTAATATAATATTGATTGATTCGATAAAAACAAAAAACAAAAAAAGTGGCAGCAATAATCTGCCACTATTGACATTGAAATATTAATTAATATTAACTTTCTTCTACGTTTAACCCTTTGACTCAATGTTTGTGCGCTTAACGTTTGTTTGAGGAAACACTGAAATAGTCACTGTCACAGTGTCACTTGAAAGTAAACGAAAAATATATAGAAGAAATGCCAAAATTCCAAACACTTTAACATGTTATTAAAAATATGCAATTTCGTATTTGCTATATGTGACATAGCAGGGCCACTATCTACGAATGTTAGATATTGGAATTGGAGTTATTTGTCAGTTATGTTATGTGGCCTATGGCCGAAGCTAATCTTATCCTCTCATTCTTTTTTTCTTTCTCAAGCATTTTTAAATATTTTCTAATACCATAAATAAATTAATTTTTGGAAAAATATTCATTGATATTTTCTAATGTTAGATATTTTTTAGAATAATTTTTTCTCTCTTGACGTATAATATTTTTTTGTTCATTACTAAGATATTAAATAGATGGATATTTTTTTCAGTTTGAATTTTCTGCATTTGGAAGAGTATGATTGAATTTCTAGACAATTGATTAAGTGATATAAGTCCCTTATCATTCTTACAAAACTAAATTGGTTATCAATGCTATCAAACAAAACGAGAAAAACATGTATGCTTTTTATTCTTAATAGTGTTTAATCTATTGTTGTTGAGTTTTTTTTTTAATTAATCATATTTAAATACTCCTTCACTCATTTGATAAATTTGTTTTGACTTTCTATCGCAGTATTTTTTTTTTGCTAATGTACAGAAGCTCATTCACACTATCAATTGGTGATCTATATAAGTCAATATGCAAATTACAGTAAGGTATTTATGCACAATATATAGTGAAAGACCCATTATAGTGTTTTGCTATTTCCATCGATCTTTAGGTTAGAAATACTTGTATTTTGTAATTATTGATCTACACAAACACACACACACAAACACACACAGACACAGACACACACAGACATAGACACACATAGACACAAACACAAATTAACACACACACAAACACAAACACATAGACACATATAGACAGATACACACACAAAGACTCACATACACACAAACACACACAGACACAAACACACAGACATAGACACACACAGACACACATAGACACAAACACAAACACACACACACACACACAGAGAATCACATAGACACACACACACACAGACATGCACACACACACACATAAACACAAACACAGACACACACACAAACACACATAGACACACATACAAACACACACAAACATACACAGACACAAACCACTACAAGAAAATTTGTTATTACAGATGGCCAGAATCTGTGGGAAATGCCAAAAATCCGTGGGTAATAGTGCATTTCCGATGATTACCGACGGACACTAATCTGTCGGTAAATTGCTCGTCTGAAATATTTACCGACGGATTTTTATCCGTGGGTAACTTTCCGACGGATTTTCCCACAGATTTACCCACGAATATATCCGTGGGAAATTTTCGTCGAAAATTATAATTTTTTTTAATTTTAATAAATTTATTAATGTAACAACCTTCATATTTGGCCTCTCAAGGGTTCTATTTCACGATATTTCATTATTTAACGTGTTTTATCCTTATTTGTGCAATTTCTAGGAAACTTCCCAGAAGGTCACCCATCCATGTACTACTCCAGGTCAAGCACGCTTAACTGTGAAGTTCTGATGAGTAAGCTACCGAAATGTATATGTATGTTGTCGGTATAACTTGTACAAATTAATTCATTTAAGTCATCCTCAAATATACAATCTCATATTTGTACTGTAATAATAATATAAAATAATTTTATATTACAAATAATAATAATATATTTAATTATTATTTATTTATATGTACTTACTTTTATAATAATAACATCTACTTATTTTTATTTAAAATTATAATTTAAATTATTTATAATGATAATATAATTTATAAAATTATAAATATTTATTTATTACATACTTATAAATTAAATTTTAATATTTTAAATAAATTATTAATTAATTTAATATATTTATTTACCTTAAATCAAACATATAAAATTCAAAAAATGTATTTATCCTTGTTTTTTTTTCCTTCTAATTATCAACTATTAGTAAAATACTAACTTAAAATCTTATCTTATTATATATAATATTCTCATATCAAATTTAAAACCAGATATTAGTTATACAAAAATATTAAGATCATATAGTAAATTGTCAATAAGATTTTAGTTAAATAATTTAAAATAATTAATGTTTCAATTATATTGTTAATTAAAAAATAATTTATTCTAATACTAATTAATTTTTTATATTAATTATTAGTAAAATTTAATAACTTTTAATTTAACAATTAATTGGATCGATAAAATTCAACACACGCCATGAGTTATTGAGTGGAATAACTTTACCAAGAGTTATTTTGTAAGTTATCTTTAATCAAACACACATACACACATAGAGTAGGGTATTTTATGCGCAATATATAGTGAAAGACCCATTCTAGTATTTTACTATTTCCATCAATCCTTAGGTTAGAAATACTCGTATTTTGTAGTTATTGATCCACACACACACACACACAAACACAAATACACACAAGCAAAGGGTGGTGGGCTCGCACACGTAAGAATGGGCCTTGTGAGATCGTTGTAGTTCAAATCTGTCAATTTTCCCCCCTACGTGTGCGAAAATGGGATCCGAAAATATTTTTATTTTGATTACATTAAATTATTTTGCGAAAATGACTGTTTCCCTTAATTATCGGATGGTTTACATAGTTTTAGGGTTTCTAAGACTATAAATAGAGGCCTCCACCATGCTGTTTTTATCATCCAAAAAACCTATTGTATCTTGGGGGACTTGCGCGTATCTCGCGGATAAGTCTTTTAAGGTCAATGCCACTACACGCCTCAGGAAGATTTATCTAATGTATTTGTTCAGTGTTTCATGGCAATTACATGACATAAATATCACATGATATTGTCGATGGTGACACTATAAAAGCATCATGTGGTATCACATGAAGGTGACATGTCATTCTTATTTAGGTGTCATGTGTATCTATGCTACATAATTGATGTGTTATGCTAACATGTATTTTTGTTGAACAAGTCAACACTTAATAATTCTAATTCATTGATAAGGATAAAAATGTTGATAAAAAATAAAAGTTCAATTGTAATTTTGGTTTTTTTATTTTTGTCAATATGTAATTTTTGTTCTTCTATTTTAAAATAGGAACATTTAATCCTCCTATTTTCTAAAATATGAAATTTTGGTCATCTCATCAATTTAATGCTCATTGATTGTTAACTTTAACATTTATCAATAATTTTTTATTACTTAAATAACATGATATTTAATGAAGTGACACTTAAAAATAAAAATTAAAAAATAATATAAAAATATCTTTGTGTATATATTTAAATGAGTGATTCATATATTTTTTTTAATAAATCTTATTTGCACAAATTTTTTTGTTTTTTTTATTTTAATTTTCAAATGTCATGTTACTAAATGTTACATTACTTAAATATGTGTAAGTGTAAACATTAAAACCTAATTAATAAATGTCTAATTTGATGGAAAAACTAAAATTTTGAATTTTTAAAATTTAAGAGACTAAATGTTTCTATTTTAAAAATAGATGGATTAAAATTGTGAATTGACAAAAATAGAAGAAACAAAGTGTAATTTAACAAAAAAAAAAAAAAACAAGTGATTAAAAATGAGCAATTTTTTTGAGAGATAAACATTTTGAATTTTGAAATAGTTAAAGGAAATAAACTTATTTAACAATTATTATTTGTGGGAATCGAACTCTGTAGCAAGAGAATTTGCAATAATTCATGCACCTTACTCATCAGAATTACACTTCCTTACTAGTTGATTTCTCATATATCACATGTTTGGTTGAGAAACACTAAGATACATAAATAGGAAAAAATTTCGATCCCTATGTTCAAGTTGTGTGGAAATTTTGAAGAGAGCTAGGGTCTTTTCAACATTTTAATTATTTGGATATGAAAGTTTTGCATCAAACTGAAGGTAAGTTTAGGATTATATTATTGATATCCATTTGTGCGTAAAAAGAAAAGAATACAAAGAAAATTTAAAAGCATAAGTATATGAAAGAGGAGAAGATAATCTGTACCAATAAAATATCCATTTTTTTTAATATTTTCTTTGTCTTGAAGTATACACATGGAAAGAAACATTTAATTGGGATCCATAAAAAAGTGTTTTGTTTTTCTTAAATAGGAGAAAAATGTTAGAAAAAAAAAAAAGAAGACAGAAAAAATACCTTCAACATCTAATGTTTAATTTGAAATATTTATATCATTTTATCTCATATGAGTTATTCGACTTAGATAATTGGTCAATCACTAATCGAGGTGTTTAACTATGATTTTATGTAATATGTGAATACATTGATAAAAGATATGTGATTCTAATTATTTATTAAATTATGGCAATATAGGTGAAAAAAAAGGGATAATATATATGTTTCATGATATAATGGAGAGAACAGAAAATACAAGAGGTGAATCATTATGTTAAGATAAAAAAAAGGAGCTTATTATTAAGAGAAAAAATAATAAAACAATATACCTCAAGTTGTTCGTAAATTACTTATCAAGCGACCTAGAAAATATCAATATCTCACTATTTTGTTTCATTTTTTTTTTCACTTTCTAAATATACCTAAAGTTGTTCATATATTTCTATATAATTAATAAGTTAGTACTCCGTCTAAACTCAAATATAAGTATAAAAAAAAATGAATAGTAAAGTAAAATGTAAACAAATTTTAATTAATTTTACTTTTTTTTTAAATATAATATCATCTTTAAAATATCTTTCATTATATTAAAATTCTAATTCTAACGACATTTTTTACAGCTTGATATTAAATCCATTCAATTTGGAGTACTAGAATATTTTCATTAATGATTAATAAAATTAAAAAATATTAATTATTTTTTAATTAGCACATACATTAATTTAAATAAAAAAAACATCTTAAACTGTATATAAATATAAAATTTTGACCGCCCAAAGACCAAAATATTATGTTTTGGAGGAAATGCGCGTGAAAGTTGATCTGCCGCGTAAAGTGTTGCACTTGCAGACGTGCAGCTTGCATCAACATTCAACACAATCTTAAATCAAATCTTAAATCAAATCTTAAATCAAATCTTAAATCCATCTAAATAGTTCTTCTTTGAATGTTAGATGTGGTTGGGACTGTTCTTTAAATTTTATTTCGATATTATATATTTTTAAATTTTATTAATATACATTTATATATATATATATAATTATTTTATACTTTACTCTTTATAATATTAAAAATATAATGTAATTATTTAGTAATTAAATAATTGAAATAATAATAATAATAAAACTATGCATTTAATTAAAAATATAATTTAATTCTTAAATTGTTTTAAGTCCTATATTACTTATTAACTTTTAAATATTGTTTGAATTAAATTATAATTAATTTTTAATATATATGATTTATTTAAAAATATGTAATTAAATACATTTATTTATATATTTTATTATAAATTTTAATTTTTATTATATAATAAATAAATATAAACATTGTACAAATTCAAATATTAAATTTTATATCTTTAAAAAATTCTAATTTTTATGTAAAAATAATTCTTATATCGTATATCTACGTTAACACACTCTATTATGGTAAAATCTATGAGAACTTATTTAAGAACCCGATTTAAAAAAAATTACCTAAATTCAGTCTATATTCTATAGTAAAATCAAATCAAAGTATACTTGCCGTTTATGTACCAAAAACAATATATTTGCAATTTACATAAAAGAAACCGACACAACACAGTCATTAAGAATGTGTTTGGAACCTAGTTGATTTCAACTCTATTAAGATTGAAAAAAAAGTTATATGTATAAATTTTTGTTTTTTTGCATTGGAACATGTTTTTTTTTATTCAACGTGATTTTAAATTGATAACTAAACATATTTTAAGTTTGTTTAGATAAAAGTTAAATTCAAAATAATAATTTTATTGCCTTTTGATTTCATATATCACAAAGTAGAAACTCACATTTTAATGTTTTAAAATCGATAATCAATCACATTCAAACTCAACTTCGTATCTAAAAAATATCTCACTTTAAGCCGCTTTTCAGTTCCAAAAAATTCGGCAATTTTAATTGAAGCACACTAAATCACGTTATTTCTTAATCGCATTATACATCTTATCATAATTATAAGTCATAATTACTTATTTATCATGATTTATACTAAAAAATACACAAAAATTAAACTCTAATTTAATTGAGAAAAAAAAATCTGCCATGACCTTCAACACTTCTTAATCTTAATCCTTTGGTTATTCCTTCAACCAAAAAGGCTTCCGTCATTCTCTAATAACCAATTACAGAAACTTCTCTTTTCATGTAGTCTTTAATTTGATTATGATTATGATTATGATGATGAGTGATGAGTGATGAGGATGATATTGATACCTTTCTCCTTCAAACTCTAATTCCTTCTTCTTTACTCATCAATTGTTCTCTCTGTCACTTCGTTTCATAAGTGGTAGCCGTTGTGGCTATCTATAACAGCGGTTAAGGTCGCCCCCACAATAATAATAATAATAATTTAAAAAGCGTTACGGAAATTGTTTCTATCATTTTCCCACTACCACACTTTCCCTTTCACAACTTCCATACTTCTAATCTTCTCACTCCATAAACCCTTCTCCTCTCTCTTCCTCACAAGAAGATAAAGAAAAAACAAACTTGGTCTTGTTCATTTGGTTTGTGGACATCACATTCTCTGACCCTGTGATAGAAACAAACCAATAAGAGACCAAGGAAAAACAAAAAGTTTTTTATTTTATTTTTGGTTTTGTTTACATGTGTTGTTAGATCAAGCTTTTGTTAACTGTGATCCTTTATATTGTTCCTCTCGTCATTGTTTGTTTTTATTTATGCCCTTTTGATCCTTCACCGTCTCATTCATCGTGGCTTCGTGGGGGGGTGAAAAAGTTGCTAAATTTTCGCTGATTCTTCTAACCCCACTTTCAAAAACGGTTGCTTTCTCTTTCTCCCTCTATCTATAGAAAGAAGAGAGGGTTTCTGTTTATGTTTTGTTAGCCATTTATACATATTGCATATCCTTTTTCTTCTTCCTTCTGGTGTGGTTTGTGTTATTGCTGTGTCTTGCAATGGAAAAAAAGTGGGTTTTGAGATTGGTGTTGGTGTTGGTGGTGGGTGTGATGTGTTGTCATGTGGAAGGGCTTGGTGTGAATTGGGGGACTCAAGCAACCCACAAGTTGCCACCAGACACTGTGGTTCAAATGTTGAAGGATAATGGGATTCAGAAAGTGAAGCTTTTTGATGCAGATGACTCCACCATGAGTGCTTTGGCCGGGACTGGGATTGAAGTCATGGTTGCTATCCCTAATAACCAGCTTGCTGAGATGAATGACTATGACAGAGCCAAACAGTGGGTTAAGAAGAATGTCACACGTTACAGCTTCAATGGAGGAGTTAATGTCAAGTGAGTTTTTTTTTTTTGCAACCTATTTTGTTTTCAAATTCAGTTGATTTGTTTACTTGTTATTATTCTAAATCTATCATTGGCCTTTCTTTCTTTCTTTCTTTCTTTCTTTCTTTTTGTTTTGTATGAAGTTTAGAGATTATTTGGTATAAGATCAGACGATCCTTAGTTACTTGTTGGTTTAATTTAGCGTTTTGTCCAAGTGCGTTTGATGCCTAGTCCTTTATTCTCTATATTGGATTTTGTTGGATAATTTATTCTTGGCCTGTTGCTTTCAATTCCTGCATTGATTTTTTACTTCATGGTGATCAACTTGTTGCTTGTGTTTATCCTTATGGAAAATCTGGAGTCCCATTATTCAATTATCATTCACACGAGCGAGCAATATAATAATGATATAAAGAGCAAATTAATCACACTACACCCGTGTCTTGATATTGTACATCACCCTCTGCATTTTTAAGGTCTACAGCAATCCCTTTGTAGGGTTATATGGTAATGTGCTTGTTGGATAATAGAGAGCGTGTCAGTGTAACGTAATGTTTTTCAAACAGGGAGGTTGATGCAGGGATAAGAAGGGGAAGGGCATAAGTGGAAATTTTAAGTAACCTTTTGGGCTAATAGAGTAATTTACTCTCATAATAATGTTTTTTGGTTGATGAGTTTAGGAACCAAACATGGAAAAGTGTGAAGGGAATCTTACAAAAGTGAACCCTAAAGTTGTCCTTTTTTATCAGAGAAGTTATCTATGTATTGGGCGATCCCCCAGAATTAGATTCTTTTTTTGGTAGTGGTGCTTGATAAGTCCTTTGTATGTGGCTGAGGAGAAGGATATTTGCTCAAAGAATCATTTTTCCATTCTAGGAGGTGATTGTTAAGTATATTTGGGAGAAGAGATATATTCACGTGTCCAAATTCTCACATAGGATGACTTGTGCACATTTTCTTACCATCCATTCTAATTCCTATTGATCTTTGCAACTTTGCAAGTAATCCAAGACTGGTCAATTTTGTATGTGCATCTATTATTTTTTGGGGAAGGGAATATTCCTTTGTGTGTGTTTTATTAATTAAATGATTCCATGTTTGGACAAGGCCACTAATAGAACAATGAGAACTCTTGCTGATGCTGTGGCTTACAGTTCTGCAGTTTTTCCTTTTCCACTGGTTAATGAGAAGTTTAAATAATTTTAAAGGAGCTAAAAGTTTACAGTTTAAATAACTTATTTCATAGTTTCATGGGACTTGTCGATCATATACATGCAAAAGGCTGGTTATTATTATTATTATTATGTTTAAAGATCTTATGCTTTATTGGATGGAAAACCAATGTCATTTGTATAACAACTTCTCTTGGAATGTTAATTTTTGTCATTGTTAGGCAAACTTGCAAAATTTTCATGGGAATAATTTGGAGCTATGTTAGGTTTAGGATCTCAGCTATATAACATAAGTAGCAACATTGGTAGAGTCTGATTTAGTCATGGATTGGTGAAGCTCACAAATATTGGTCTTGCAAGCAAATTCTTCATTAATGTATCAGTATCACTGCCCCTGGCAAACTATCTTTGTCGATTTTCCTTTTGTCCAAACTCAATGTATATTTGTGCAATTCCATGATTCTATCTATATTCTTATGCAGGTATGTAGCAGTTGGGAACGAGCCATTTTTGAAATCCTACAACAATTCATTCTTGAATATCACCTTCCCTGCACTGCAGAACATTCAAAATGCCCTTAACGAAGCAGGTCTTGGAGACACCGTTAAGGCCACAGTGCCCTTAAATGCAGATGTGTATCAGTCACCAGAGAGCAACCCTGTTCCATCTGCAGGAATATTTAGGCCTGATATCACTGGTCTCATGACCCAAATAGTCCAATTTCTCAGCAAGAATGGTGCACCATTCACCGTGAACATCTACCCCTTCTTGAGTCTTTATGGCAATGACAATTTTCCCTTCAACTACGCCTTCTTTGACGGTGTAGACAACCCCATAAACGACAACGGAACACCATACACGAACGTGTTCGACGCGAATTTCGACACCTTGGTTGCTGCTCTCAAATCAGTAGGATATGGTGACCTGCCAATTCTGGTGGGAGAAGTAGGATGGCCTACAGAAGGGGACAAGAATGCCAATGTTGGCAATGCTTTGAGATTCTACAATGGCCTTCTGCCAAGGCTTGCAGCAGACAAAGGCACGCCGCGCCGACCGGGACACATCGAAGTTTATCTCTTCGGACTAGTCGATGAGGATGCCAAGAGCATTGCTCCGGGAAACTTCGAACGCCACTGGGGGATTTTCCGGTATGATGGACAACCAAAGTTTCCAATGGACCTCTCTGGCCAGAACCAAAACAAGTTTCTGATAGGTGCACAGAATGTGAAGTATCTTGCTCCAAGGTGGTGCATGTTTAACCCTGATGCAAAGGATCTTAGCAAGCTTGCTGATAACATTAACTATGCTTGCACCTTTGGAGATTGCACTGCACTTGGATATGGCTCTTCTTGCAACAATTTGGATGCTAATGGTAATGCCTCTTATGCGTTTAACATGTACTTTCAGGTGCAGAATCAGAACACCATGGCATGCAATTTTCAGGGCTTGGCTAAGCTTACTACGAACAATATCTCAACTCCTACGTGCAATTTTATCATTCAGATAGTTCCTTCTTCTGCCTCTTATTTGGTGCCTTCGCTTGTTGGTGTCTTGTTTGTTTCTTTATTCATGATTTTGTTTTCGTAGGATTTGTTTGTACATACGTTAGAGATGCTATTTTTTTTTTTTTTTTTTTAAATTTATGGTTTCATTATTTATTGGATAGTCTGGATGATATTGATCGGTTTACAGATTCATTCAATAAAGAATTTCACACATTGAGCTTAGATGGTACTAGTCTGGATATTATATAAGCCTTGTCATCTTGGATTGACAGATGGTGTAGAGTTCGGTTTGAACTTTTCTTTTTCATTATGAGAGTTTAATATCCTTACGATCATTAAAATTTTACTTTCTTGGTGTATGTAGATCTTTTATTATGGGAGTTTAACATCTTTTAAGATCATTAAAATTCTACTTTGATGATAATATTTATTTAAGAAGATTTTTAAGTGTATGCAGTTCTGTAGTTTGACAAATAAAATTTTAAATTAACCATTAAACATTATTGAGTTTTGACTAATATCTAAATAAATAGTCTTGTTTAGTTTAAAAATTTTCAATATATTTTTGACTTCTAATTTTGTAGTAACGAGGTGTCATTCTTCATCTATTATTTTATTAATAAAAAAATATGTTAAGTCTTGTTAAAAAGAGGTAGTTGCTTTTAATATTAATATTTTTATTTAAAGAAGAATGTTAATAACATAATTTTTAACATATTTCTTCTAACAAATTCTCTTAATTTGTTAAAATCTATTAAAAATCACAAAATTTGGTAGATGAATATGACTTTGAATGATGCTTTCTTAACATTTATGGAGATTTTTTCGCATTGGTTAAAATAAAGAAAACTAGAATGTATCGAAACAAACAAAAGCCATTTAATTGAATATCTCTTAATTGTAGAAAAACACTTCACCTTTCACACATCTATAAATTATAATGAGAGAGAGACTAACGAAAAGCAGTGTCATCGATTAGGTGAATGCCGACAATGAAATGAAACTCAACGGGAAGAAAAGGAAGAGGATGCCACGATGGAAAACATTAAATTAATGGGTATCAAAAGATGTTTTGAAAATTGTAAGGTTAAAATATTTTGGCTCTCAAAACATTTCAAAATTCACTTTTAATTTATATGAAAGTTTAATGTTTTTAATTCATGTATTTATTAAAACTGGTGTGATTTTAATATTTTATTAAGGACTAAAAACTTGTGTTATTTTTAAAACAGAGATTAAAAGTATATTAAATCTTTATATCGACTAAAATCAGATTTTGAAAAACTGAAAAAAAAAATAATATAAAGTATGTATAGTCATATATAAGTTTTAATTAATAAAGAGATATTTTATTTTTTTAAAATTCCAAGCGTTTAGCGATAGCGATAGGGGTTGATCCACGCTTAAGCAAAGTCAGAGTTCGAATCCTGCCTTGTGTATGCAGTCGCGTTAAATTTTGGGGCCAGCTATCCCACCCTTTGAGGTGCGTCCAACATAGCGAGGAGATTAATCACTGCTATCTCTGGATACTCCAGGGATAACAAAAAAAAAATATTTTTTTAAAAGAAATTAAAAGTTCAAGTTATTCTCGACTGGATGTATTTAAATTTAAAAATTAGGTGCAACAATTTCGAAGAACCAAGATAACTTCTCAACTTTAATTAAATTAAAAAATTAATATAAAAAAGTAGGAAGTTGTCTTTTTCATACAAATGATGTAAATTTCATAAGGACAATATTAAAAAAAAACGAATATTTGAATCCTATTCTTATGCCTTTTAAAGATAACGAGACATTAATTAAATTCCATTCTAGAAATATTTTAAACATTAATATAGTTCTCTAAATCCAAAATGAGTATAATAACTGAGACCAATTAAATTAACATTTAAAATATTAAAATACTAAATCAATACCCAATTTAAATCTGGATAAATTAAATTGATGTGCATGATAATGATAATTGATGAGCTTGATCTCTAGATCACCTTTTAAGCAGTTATATTTGAATTGGGCCAATTCCAATCACACATTCACACTAAGTACTTTTCAGAATCAAAGTTACCTGTTCCTCTCTCTGCCCTTCATGTGATCCCTTATATATTATGGTGGGACCATATTGATTTTGAGGAGGCAGACAAAGAAATTGAAACTCATTTGCAGAGGTTACTTTCTAGTCTCAATTATGCATGTATCCCCAACACCTACCATGCTCATCCGGGGTATTTGGCTGATGTGATATTTGTCCCAAAAGAGATCATAGCACAGTAAGCACACCTCATTTTGGGTACATTAGGTGAAAAGAAAAGTGCCATAAGAAAAAAAAAAAAGACTGATATAAAAACTGATTTTACAAAGAAAATAGAAATAAGAAAAAATAAGATGAAAAATGAAATAAAATAACAAGTGAGTGCAAGAATATAAATTATAAATTGAGTTTAATGGTTAATGATCTAATGTAAAGAAATTTTATTCAATTCCTTGAAGAAATTAATCACTCTTCTGTCAATAAATACTTAATACTATATATAGTTACCTAAAATACTACCTACCAATTATAATATATTGTTGGTATGATTTTTTAATTTTTATTATAAAAATCAATAAACTTATTACATATGATAATTTGTGATGATGATATAATAATTTATTATTTATTTGGGTGAAGGAAAAAGACTGATACATTGATACACGTAGCACCACCTCAGCCAACAAGAGATTTACACCTACCTAGCTGTTACTATTCCTGATAAAGTGATAGATGCATTTTCAGTGTATACATTTTCCTGGGGCTTCTTTTGACTTTTGCTACTAATAATTAGACACCATTTAAACATCTTTTCAATAATTCACATTCTTTTACAACTCTAAGATAGGGTCATTCTGCTTGTGATATGCTTATATTCCATGTGCACTGTGATGCGAGTTAAAGTTGTTAACTTTTGTACCTAAGTATCAGACACTCACAGGCCTCATAATCAGCGATTCCATCTTTGACCAACCTCACATTTCAAATTTAAATTTTGGGTTAGTGGGAATTTGATGGATTATTGCTTTAACGTTAGTAATAGTATCATCAATCGTTTCAAGGTGGGTAGATATCTTTTGAAATTTTAATATTATGGCTCGAATCTCCAACAAATTGATGACTTTATAGGATTGCTGTATGCAAGTACTCTACAGAGTCAGGTGCATGGTGCATGGTGCATGGTGCATGGTGCGTGATGTGTCAAAACAATGTCGGCTTGGATTTGGAAGAAGGAATCATAAGAATCTTTGGATTTTTTTTTTGATAAAAACAACAATTTGAATTAACATCTTATAAAAATATGTATGAGTTATTCCTTTTTAAACTTTTCATAACGAATGGTCAGAACCAAAACAAAAAAAAGTAACAAACAAATAAGCATAACAGACGTACGAAAGTTGTAATTAGATATCTTGAAATGGCAAATAAAGGAAACAAAGAACAATGCTATACTGGCTGCACATGCCATATCGATAATAATATGATTAAAACGAGCTTAATTTCAATGATCCAAGGCTTATTAGATTTATTTCTGACGGAGATAATGAGAATGAAGTTGGTTCATGATGTTTGTAAAGAGTTTTATTTTTACTAGTACAAAAGAGGTAATTTACGTCGATTATTTTAAAAAAAATTTTTATGTCATAAAAACGTCTGCATGGAGAACGGATCGTTCTGTATGGAGAACGGGCCATTCTGCTTGGAGAACGGGTTGTTCTGATGATAGAACAACCCAGAAGAAAAGGCCAACAACCCAAACAAATAGAATAACAAAAAAATCGAATAGAACAGATAGTTACAATAGCAATGCGTAGCAAATAGGTGTTAGTGAAACTTGATTCATACCTGATAAGTAACGAAGAGTTCACCCCACTCTGCAGAAGACAAAAAAAAAATGATTCAGTAACAAAAGAGAGGGAGGGGGTTTACAAAGAAGAATCTAGAAAAATGATGATGAGATCCGAGTGAGTGAATGCCTGTGAGTGTGCCTCGCACTCTCTTATTCGCTTTCGCGTCTTTTTTTACGTCGGACCCTACTAGGTTCAATGCAAAAAAGTTCACAAAAAATTACAAAAATACCACCGCATCTTTTTTACGTCGAATTTTAGTGTCTCCAATATTAAAGAGATGACGTAATATACTAATTTTTCACTAGTGTCTCAAGTTACTGGATGAACTAATAGAGTAATATTATATGGAAAAGTGTATCTACTTTATAGATCTTTATATATTATATTTATATGTTTGGTGGTACCTGGGTGAGCCACAATTAGGATACTATAAAAATAAATCTTAAAATATGTGATTTCTATTAATTGTAGAATATTTTAAATCGATCTATAATTTAAGAGGTGAAGGTGAGAAAGAGTTTAGGGACTTTGTTTGTTTTTATTTAATCAACAACAATAACAATAAAGTTAAAATCTAGAATTTTGTATATATACAACAATCTCACTTCTAGATTGATTCGATTAGTTGAGTCTTGAGTTTAAATATATAGAATATTAGTTGGCAACAATTTTGTCTATATATTTGGTCTAATCAATCTCAAATATGCATTTGGTCCAAACTATAATGGATTGAGTTGTTTCTATTTCCTTCGTTAGTATTTGGTAGATTGACCTAATAAACCTTATTTGGAATAGGAGGCCTATCAAATTATATTAGAGCAAAGAAAGTTAACATTCCAAAATTTTGTGGAAGATAAATGTTAACATACATTTTCGAACAAAAATTTTTAAATATATTTTTTAATTAGTTAAAATTTATTAAAAAAATACAAAATTTAGTAGGTCTCACACCTTATTGATTCTCTTTCTCCTACTTTTATAATTTTCAATAAATTCTACCAATAAAATTAGTGTGTTAAAAGAAATGTATTAGAAGGTGTATTACTAGCACTCAACTTTTGAGTAATAGTAAAGTAAAAGACTTCATGATTTTTATTTTTATGAAAAATTGACCGATATATTTAGTGTAAAGATGATTTAAAATAATTTTATAAATTGGAGCATGTGATATGAAAAAAAATAAAAATATTCAAGTGTTTGAATAATAACCATCTCATACATTTGAATCAAATGTAAAATGTCATATAGGACAATTCAATGACCTTGATAGATGCATTGTTAAAGTCACCTTTTTTTCAAAAAAAAAATATTTTGAAGAACCCATTCTTATACCAAAAATGACATAACAAGATGGACTAACAACAAAAATAACAAATTGTCAAGCTTAGTTTGGAAAGTACCATTTGCAAAGGCTATAAAGTAGGGAAGATAGCTACATGAACAAGAAAAGAAAATAATTTTTTCGAAGGGATATCAAAAGAATCATATTTCTTCCATTAAATGAATGACACATTATTAAAAACTTGTGAGCTTCATCTCCAATGGCTTTAAGGAAGACAGAAAGTAACACTAGTGAATGAAGAATTCAAGATATTGGACTACTATGTATTAATGCATTCGATTCAATTAAGCTTTTAATTTCTTTGTTATTTTATTTATTTATTAGATATCAGAACCTCTTTGTAAAAATTTATAGATAGCATTAATTATTTTTCTTTTATTTTTAGAAATTTTGGGATGTGAAGTCTAATGAAAGAACACCTACAATACAAAATATACATGGTGAGTATAAATGGTTTGAAGATAATAAAAATCTTAATTGATTAAGGATTAAATGTAATCTTAGATTTATAGGTGAACCAATATTAATCTTTGTATTCTTCTTCTCTATCCATTTTATTTTCTCTAATCTTTGTGGTAATGTTGACTTGAGATATTTGGTTTGAATTTTTTTTTTTTGAAAAGGTTTCTTTTTTAGTAATGGTTTATAAAATGCTAAACTTGTTGTTTAAGTAAGTGATACACATATTCAATTGCATTTTGAGATATCCTTATTTTTAAGAAATATATTTTACAAAGTTTTAAAAAGGAGGAAAAACTCAATCCAATTTTCTTCTTGTGTTTTTCTATTTCCCCTTTCCAAAAAACTCATCATCTTTGTATTCAATCTCACAATGTACAAATGCTTTAACTCATTGGAATTGTACAATAATGGTTTGACTCTAGAATAATGGTTTCACTTATATTACACTATGCACTTTCAATAACAACTTCTGTGTTGGTGACATAACCTTTCAAGTATAATTGATATTGTTGGTTAGGCATACCACCCATAATGGTGACAATTATCTACGTGTTTTGTGACCCTCGTTAAGGCTCTTAATGATAATCCATTTCTTTCTTTTGATGTATGTGTTATCGAGGCTTTTGCTTAAAAGAATATTTGATCCCTTTGCACGTCTTATAAAAATATTCCTGAATTTTTTTTTTGGCATTTAAGATTTTTCAAAATTTAAATGATTTCTTTAATTTCTTTGTCTCCCTTCTTTTTACTTTCTTTATTAGGTATTAGCTTAATTAGTGTTTTTCTTTCTTTGCTCAAGAGTTTTTTTCTCTTTGAAAGGTAAAAATTATTCCATTCCCCTTTTTTTCTTAATTGTGTTCACTGTCTTTTTCCCTTTATTTTTCTCATTTACTATGTCATTAGCAATCTACTGAATGCCATTATTTGTTTTCAACAATGACAAAATGAGGAAAATGAGAAGGAAGGAAGTGATAGCTCACTCTATTAAAGGATCTTTTGACCTTTCCTCCTTCATGGCCCTAACCCTAGAGGAGAAGAAAGGTTGTATTTGTTAGAAATTTTATAATTTTTAATTAATTAACGTGAGTTACATATTTATATCATAACATTTATATTAATTATTTACACTTAGATGGATTAATATAAGTGATTTATTTTAATGACCCACTAGACTGCTAACAAAAAAACTTATAAATTTAACTAATTAGTGAATGTCTCATTTAATCTAGGTTAAAACCTTTATTTGGTTCCTGATAACATTTTTTTGTTTCAATTTAGTCACTTTAATTTTTGGTCTCAATTTGGTTCCCAATAATTTAAATTATTGCAATTTGGGACTTCTGTCCAAATGATTTAAACGGAGTTAACTGTTGGCCACGTAGTATCCACGTGGATGCCACGTAGATGCGTACGTGAATGCCAAATTGCATGAATACACCTGGAACCAGAATGGCCCGTTCTGAAACCAGAACGGGCCGTTCTACTTGCACATGGTATGTGTTAATTTTGCAACCAGAACGGGCCGTTTCAAATGCAAATTTCACACACCATCAGTGCATCAGAACGGGCCATTTTGAAACCAGAATGAGCCATTCTGGTTTTAGAACAGGTCGTTCTAGAAAGCAACTTCATGCATGCGTTGACCAAAATGCTGCAATGTGATTCAAAAATTGAAAATAAAAATTCAGAACATAACATACTAAAAAGTTCAAAGAAATTACTGAGAAAGGAAATCATCTGGGTAACGCTCAAGGGAAAACACCATTTTGTTTCATCCTTGACTGTATAGTGTCAATTTGGTAGTAAGTGATTCACTCCAGTTTGACTAACAATGAAATAAAATCTTCTACCATTGTCTTTAGTGATACACTACATTGTCCTTAATGATACACTGTATAACCCAGTTGTTTAGCAATTGAGGCTTTTTGGCCAATATAAATAAAAATAAAATAAAAATACACAAAATAAATATAAAAAAAACTTATTATCGAAATACGTAATTTTTGACACGGTGGAGGCCACGTGGATGAGAAAACGCAGGGGGCTGGGCGCTTTTCAGAAAACGCCTCCCCCCATGCGCCTTTTATTGAATGACGTGGCAAGTGGGTGACGTGGAGAAGAAAGAGCAAGAGGAGGCGTTTTGTAGATGGAGCCTCCCCCCATGCGCCTTCTATTGAATGAGCTGGCAGGTGGTGACATGGAGAAGAAAGAGCAGGGGGGAGGCGTTTTGTAGATGGAGCCTCCCCCCCAGGCGCCATCTGTTAACAAGCACCCTCCCCGTTCTAATTGCACTCATGAAGGATGTTAATTGAAAATTTTATAATTATTATGAGGGATTAAATTAGGCATTTAGGCATTTATAAAATTTATAAGTAATTTGTTGTTTGAGTTTAATATTTATTTTGTTTGTTTGCTTAATTATATCAGGATGTCTACACAGATGATTCATGCAGGACCTATGACGATTCGTTATTAAGGCTTCAACCATTCCATATATCTGAGCATATATGGAATGGAGCTGAAGATAAGGTTTTGAAGGTTAGGAGAGCAACACAATCAGAGTTGCGTGGTGTTGAGATTCCAGCTGCTATTCAGGATCTTCTACAGAGGGCTGGTTTTATGGGGATGGCGCAGATCAGTTACTTTCCTGTGGACAATCATTTAATTTCTCCCTTAGTTAAGCGATGGAGACCAGAGACCCACACGTTTCACATGCCCTTCGGCGAGTGTACTATCACGTTGGAGGATGTTGCAATGTTACTTGGGTTGAAGATCTCCGAGGCCCCCATTACTGGATACGCAACTATGGATTGGGGAGCTCTTGTGCAGCGCCTTCTTGGCATGACACCCCCTAAGTCAATGCTTGTTGGCGGTCGATTGAGGATGAGCTGGATTGACCGACACTTTTCTAATGTTTCTAAGCATATACATATCCAGGAACAGTTGGAACGCTATACTAGAGCGTTCATTTTACGCATAATCGGGGGATATCTATTAACTGATCACTCTAGCTTGTTTGTATCCCTCAAATACCTGAGTTTCCTAGAAGACCTGGATGTTTGTGGTCAAATGAGTTGGGGGTCATGCGTGCTGGCGAATATGCACAGGGAGTTGTGCGTGTGCACGAATTATGATCACAAGGAAATTGGTGGTTCAGGTATTCTACTGTAATTATGGGCATGGTATCGGTTTCCATTTCTTGCACCACCTCATCCACCTTTATCTACATTTCATGTTCCTCTAGGGGCAAGGTTAGTAACTATATTACTTGTGATCGATTTAAGAATAAATATATTTAGAATTAATTTGTATATTGAAGTATTAATGGTTTTTTTGTTTTTATAACAGGTGGAATTATGCCTTGCATAAACCTAGAGAGGAAACAAAAGATAAAATTGTGAAGTATAGAGAGTATTTTGACCGTTTAAAAAGAGAGGATGTAAGTCTTAATTTATAATATTTTATTTAAGATTTATATTAAAAAATTGTAATTATAAATGATAATTGCTAACTACTTATTTGTTATGTTGTTTTGCAGTTTGTATGGCAACCATACTTGGAGTTACTACCTACATTACCTCCTTACTGTTTTGAGGACTCACAAGTATGGAGGTCAACTGTCCCATTGATTAATTTTCACATCGTCGAGTATCATTACGCAGATCGTGTCATGCGATAATTTGGGATGGTCCAACACATTCATGCACCTCCTATTCATCCGGAGAAATTGCATGATCTTTCCTTGAGAGGCAAGGATAACACGGGCTGGTCACGCATGCACGTTCAATTTGTGCAGGAGTGGCAATCACAACTTCATCGTGTATGGACATAACCTGTGTGTGATACACCACACTTGAGCAATAGCTCAAAATACATGGTGTGGTATAGGAAACATACAAGGCGATGAATTTGTCCTTCTAGTGCAAAGGAAGGATATGTGGTGAGTACAAATCTAGGGATGTATTTAAATAATTACTTGTGACATATTTACAAATTTAGTGTTCTGATGATATTTGTTATGTTATTTGTAGACCGATGTTTTGGAACACATGTATCATGGCACCAGTGAAGAACATATGGATTCCTTTGATTTTACCATGATGCATGAGAGGATCGGCCACTGCTTGCAGTTGCGAGACGAGGTGAGCAGGGTGAGTTTCCCTTTTACACCGGCTCCAGCTGCAGCATTAACACAACCAGACGCAGTTCAGGTGGAGCACATTGGGGCAGGTCGACGAGAAGGAAAGGGGCTAAGTCGTTGACGAAGGCGAGTTGATCACCACGGTTTACAGATGCTAGTTCCTCTGACTGAGCCACCGACTGGGACATATTATCCGACTACATTGACCCCGGATGTAGATGTCACACAATATGTGTATGGTAATGCACAAGACACATCTGTTGGGTTTGACACACCAGCAACGTTTGGTGCAACTAATTTCCCGGCATCAGCGTCGATGGGTTATGTCCCGAGTATGTCGGGTGGTAGTATGTTCCAGTTTACACCTAGTCCATATATTCCAGACATGATCTCTCCATCAGCACCTTTGATGGATTATCGAGATTATCGATTTGGACAACCCTCAATTCTGATAGGAGGATTTTTTGGTGGGGGTACCTCTTCCCAACATTCAGGTTTAGGGCATGATCTTAATACATCATTCGCAGTGGAAGCTGGAATCCCTGAGGGAGATGGTGATGAGGTAGTTCGGAGGAACCCAGATCGTGGTGCTCGCCATAGACAACGACAATGTATACTAAGTCCCCATGAGCAGTACATGCGGAGAAATGAATAGGTAATTTGAATAATAAGTTGTTAGTACTTAAACATAATTGATCGTTGTAAATTGTTTTGTTTACCTAAATGTTTAGTTTACTGATATTAAATTTTTTTACAGTTGATATGCCACTGGACCATGCTGGTTACACGTTCCAGAGATTACGACAATATGTTGAAGAACTAATTTTTTTTATTGTGTAATAGTTAATGTAAACATTGTTGTCATTATTTCATTGTATAACAGAACAGTTTAATTGAACCACAAATAACATATGATTTAACTTTGCATGAATTTTATTCTTTAAATAAATAGCAAAATACAAACTTTTCATACGTTATTCATAACATCTTCAGCCAACATAGGACAATTAGTTCTATTATGCCTTTCACGCCTACAATGTCCACATCGTTGTCTCCTTTGGGATTCAGTCCAATCCATTTCATTTCTAATGCGGGTTGATTTTGGGCGTCCCTTTGCACGTATCATTGTCTCATCTGGGAGTATACGAGGTCCATTATTAGGTTCAATATTTTCATCACTTCCAAGTGGGAACCATTGACTTGAATATGCCGCTTTGATGTATTCGTTAATATATGCGGCATCAACAAAAGTTAATGAATCTATACGAACGTGTGCACAAGCTGCTATTGCATGTGAACATGGATATCTATATGCCTGAAAAACACCACACTCACATTTTTTTTCAGTTAAAAAAACATTGAAAACCTTCCCACCTCGTTGTGTTACTGCATTGAAGATTTCATCAACTTCAAATCTTGTACACTCATAATCATACATGCGAACGAAATGAAAGCTTGCTTGTTCTTGGTTTGTTTCCATAGCATCCATTAACTTTTGACAGTAACGTTTATCCAGAGCATAGGGATGGCAATGGGGCCCCATGGGGGTGGGTAATAGTAAACCCGACCCCGCCCCGCTAAATGAAAATTGGCCCCATACCCACCCCATATCCGCGTGGGTATCTATTAAGCGGGTATCCATGAATTTCTTGAATATCCACGGATATCCATGGATATTTATAAAAATTTTAAGAAATTAAAAAAATTATATTACAAATAATTTTAAGTTTATATTTTAATGTCATTGAAATATTAAAAATAAAAATTCAATTTTAATTTTGAACTTTTATTTAACGTTAATTTTTTTGAAATAATAATAAAAATTCAAGATAATCAATAACTTAAAATACATAAATCTCACAAGTAAGTTAAAGTCTCATCACAAAGCTACAATAATTCAATCTCATAATTCTAAATGAAAGTAAATAACTTAAAATACATAAATCTTATTGGTCCAATCAAAGCTAGAAAATTAATTAAATTAAATCCAACATAATTCTATAACATGCTTAACACATATCAGTAACTTCATCAACCTCACTTTTGTAAGAAAATAAGATGAGAGAGTGTAGTTTTAGGGTTATGTGGTACAAGGATAATTAGGATATTTAAGAAATAATATTAAACGGGTACCCGCGAGTATGGATATCATCATACCCGCCCCCGCCCCATTTATAAACGGGTAAAAAATTATCCGTCCCCATTATCTGCGGGTATCCAATTAGCTTATCCATTTATTATCCGTAGCGGGTTTTATCCATAGATACCCGTGGGTGTGGGTTTTTTTGCCATCCCTACCAGAGCAAGGTCAGCGTTTGCCTGATCTAACCTTTGAAGAAAGTACTCCACCAACCTAGCATATGTGCATTTAACTAACGCAGTTATAGGCAAGTTTCGTGCACCCTTAAGGACTTTGTTGATTGCCTCAGACAAATTTGTTGTCATGTGTCCATATCGACGTCCTTCTTCGTCGTGTGCGATTGCCCATTTTTCAAGAGAAATGCCATCAATCCAACGACAAATTTCAGGGCTGACATCACGGAACCTTTCCAACCTTCTTTGAAATTTATGCTTGTTGGTTGTGTACCCTGCCATATATGAAGTTTATGTATCAATATTTATAAGATTAAACTCAACAGTACACCATATAAAAAACACTAACTCCTTTAGTACCTATGTGAATCAATTCTTCTTTAAGTTTAGTATTCTTGAATCGGTGGTTGAAGTTGCTAGCGATGTATCGAATGCAATATACATGATATGCTTGAGGTGGTTTCCACCCTTGGGCATTTGCCACTGCTGACTTGATGCTTTGGTGTTGATCACTTATTAAACAAATACCTTATTTTCTCGTAACATAGCGACGAGTGTTAGACAAAAACCATGACCAATCGCTTAGTGTTTCTCCTTCTACTATTGCAAATGCAAGTGGTAACACGCGAACATTTCCATCTTGTGTCGTAGCGATTAGTAGTGTGCCTCAGTACTTTCCATACAAAAATGTCCCATCTATTTGTATAATGGGTTTAGTGTAGTTGAAGGCATCACATGCTAGTTTAAATGTCCGAAAGACTCGACGAAATTGACAAAAATTTGGATCCACTATATTGTTTGACACGTACTCAGTGGTTTCAAGTTTATACACAGACCCAGGACAACATTCAACCATCCTGTCCAACCACCTTGGTATAAGATCATATGAGTCACTCCAGTCACCATAAACCCTCTCAATTGCCTTTTGTTTGGCTTTCCATGCCTTCCGATACGACACCTTATAGTTGAATTGTCCACTAATTCTTTCTAGAATTAGAGAAATTGAAACGAAAGCATCTTCCCTAACCATGCCTACAAATAAATGTTAACCATGTTAGAAAAAGTGATAAGATAAGTTTTAAGTGGAAAGTTAAATATGCACTTACCTAATATACAACAACATATGAACTCAGAGTCCAATTTGTTGTGATCTTGAGATAGCATCGGGTTAATACATGTGTGTCTCCCGCCCCATTTCTTGATGACCCATTTGTTGTTCAATTTACTAGACATAATTGCCCTTAGTTTCCAAGGACAACCTTCATTGCTGTTAGGGCATTTGACAGACAAAACTCTTTGGGCAGATTCCACAACAACAAAAGTTTGATGTGCATTCATAGAATAATGTTTAACATCCATCTGTACATCATTTTTTGTGTGAAAACGAAGCCCAATATACAGCTCGTCGCCAACTCTCCAAGAATTATGGACATCTAAACCACGGTACCAAGTCTCTTGATCAGGATGACTCCAGTCAATATAACTGTAATGTGGAGTTTTTGTCCAAAATGGATTATTTGAGAGTTCTACATGGAAAAAAATGTTAAGTAAGTACCCATATTATTTATCAAAATAATAGAACTTGAAATTAACCTGTTTCAGTTGGCTGGGGAGGTTCAACTTCATATGGTGATTGCACCCTCACATTGTTGTTTGCATTGACATCTTCTTCATCCTCTGTATCAGATGAACTCAAATCGTTGGCTTCATCACCTTGTCCCAGATTGATATCATCGTCACTCAAGTTTGTCTCAAAATTAATGTTTGAGTCAGGATGATTTCTTGGTGGTGAGATTGGAACATTTGTGAGTTGTAAATTAGGGATGTTAGTTGTCGGATAAGATGTTGTTTGTTCGAATTCATGATGACTAGTGGTTTCCTGAGTTTCATTAAAATGAATTGAAGATGACACAACCACATCTACATGAACATACAATTCAATCATATTTATTTTATATTGGCTCTCAAAGCTATCAAACATACACTCAAGATCTTCATCATCACATACATCAAGACTTTCATATGATACAGGATCAAGAGAACGCAAATATCTACATTGTATGTTGGAGATAGTTTGATTAGCATTAAGATTTAACTTTGCATGAATTTTATTCTTTAAATATTCAACATCAATACCACGAATAATACGTATTGTTTTATGACTTCCCATGAATGAACAACCCTCAGCAGTTTGGTTAATTGTACCATTGTAATACACTACACAAATGAAAGACATGATTTAAACGAAATTTGACAGAAACTAAATCACAAACACATCAACTATTCAACAAATCACATAACAAAACAAACAAAAGACAAATAAGTTCGATGGTGAAATATTTTTAATGGCATTGGTATATTTATAGACCCATGAACAGTACATCTGTCTACAAAAGACATCATCTACACCGTTGATTCTGTCGGTGCAATCAGGACCGTTCGTTTCCCCTATTACTAGGAGACAAAACTTCTGACCCATGAACAGTGTTTGTTGCAAATTCGAGATGATCTACACCGTCAATTCTGTCGATGCGATCAGGGCCGTTCGTTTCCCCTGTTACTAGGAGACAAAACTTCTGATCCATGAATAGTGTTTGTTGCAAATTTGAGATGATCTACACCGTTGATTCTGTCAGTGTGATCAGGGCCGTTCTTTTCCTCTGTTACTAGGAGACAAAACTTCTGATCCATGAACAGTATTTGTTACAAATTCGAGATGATCTACACCGTTGATTCTGTCAGTGTAATTAGGGCCGTTCGTTTCCCCTGTTACTAGGAGACAAAACTTCTGACCCATGAACAGTGTTTGTTGCAAATTCGAGATGATCTACACCGTCGATTCTGTCGGTGCGATCAGGGCCGTTCATTTCCCTTATTACTAGGAGACAAAACTTCTGACCCATGAACAGTATTTGTTGCAAATTCGAGATGATCTACACTGTTGATTTTGTCGGTGCGATCAAGGTCGTTCTTTTCCTCTGTTACTAGGAGACAAAACTTCTGATCCATGAACAGTGTTTGTTACAAATTCGAGATGATCTACACCGTTGATTCTGTCGGTGCAATCAAGGCCGTTCATTTCCCCTGTTACTAGAAGACAAAACTTCTGACCCATGATCAGTGTTTGTTGCAAATTTGAGATGATCTACACCGTTGATTCTATCAGTGCGATCAGGGCCATTCGTTTCTCCTGTTACTACGTGCAAAACTTCTGACCCATGAATAGTATTTGTTGCAAATTTGAGATGATCTACACCGTTGATTCTGTCGGTGCGATCAGGGCCATTCGTTTCCCCTGTTACTAGGAGACAAAACTTCTGACCCATGAACAGTATTTGTTGCAAATTCGAGATGATCTACACCGTTGATTCTGTCAGTGCGATCAGGGCCATTCGTTTCCCCTGTTACTACGTGACAAAACTTTTGATCGATGAACAGTGTTTGTTGCAATTTCGAGATCATCTAAACCGTTCATCTTGTCGGTGTGATCAAGGCTGTTGTTTTCCCCTATTACTAGTAGACAAAACTTTTGACCCATCAATAGTCTTTGTTGCAAATTTGAAATCATGTACACCGTTGATTTTGTCAGTGCGATCAGGGTCGTTTGTTTCCCCTATTACTAGGACACAAAACCTCTGGCCCATGAACAGTGTTTGTTGCAAATCCGAGATGATCTACACCGTTCATTTTGTCGGTGCGATCAAGGTCGTTCTTTACACCATTCATTTTGTCGATGCGATCTAAGCCGTTAGTTTTACCTACTTTATGCTTTACATTTTCAATTGTTATTTTTCATTGTAACGAAAATATTATTAGATTTCTTAATCACACACGTAAATATTATTCATACTTCAACACTTTAGTACTACATTCAAATTAAGACAACACTTTTAAACTTTAACAAACACTTAAGTATTCTTTAACAACAACGACAACAACAACATGAACTTAACTAAGTAAACACTAACTGTTAACAAAATAAACAACGATACAAACAACACAGTCCTTTGCAAAACTAAACATTATAACTTAACAAAGTAAACATTGATTGTTAACGTATACGGTAACCTGCATGAAGTTTAGTTGTCTTTCAAATGAATTGACCATGTTCCACATCTGCAATAATTGAGGCTCCAGATCTTCAAAAGTAACAAACAAATTCAGTAGTAATTCATTCGGGTCTTCTGCAAATCTGTGAAACATGAATGCCACATCTTCATCACAGGTTAAAGGATATGGAGTATATTGCTTTCCTCCTTCTTCGTATTTAACTGAACAACGATAATGAAGTTGACTTATGCGTTTGCTATCCCCTTTGATCAACCTCCTATGTACCTCATTCAACACATCAACAAGTCTCATGTCTTCGTTAAGTTTGATAACTCTTCCACTAGATGGCATTTGTATGGCATAATCAAGATCGTACTGAGTTTCAAATATCTGAACATTTTGAAACACAAGAGCAAACACTGTTGCTGAAGCCATTCTTCGAAATCACTACTACAATATTTCTATCTTAAGTTGAAGAGAAACTTCAAAGGCTATTCTTTCTCAACTGTCTGAACATAAAACACACACACACACTCACACACTTATATTTATAGGCAGATGGAGCCTAACTAAAAAAAAAAAATTGAAGTGCATAATTTAACCATTTTTTTCATTACACAATTACAAAACAATAACAACAAATACATATTATTAACTAAAGTGCATAATTTTACGAATATTTCATAATAATATTCTCCAAATTTTAATTTTACAATCCACATAAAACATTACATTACAACCATCCTAATTAGAAATAAACCTAAAACTAAATTACAAATATTTTTTTCTCATTAAATCAAATATCCTTCGGAATAACCTGCAAAAAATGTAACATATATTTGTTAAACAATATTAGTTACACAATAAATTATGTTTGACTAACACTACTCACCTGTTGTACATTATTTTTAGTTATATTAAGGAAGTAAGGACCACGGAAACAGTTGGGGGCAAACACGACAACCTGAAGAAAAAAAAAACAAATTCAATTCAACACATAAATAACATATAATTTAATATTATACAACAAATATTACCTGTTTCAGAACTAACACACACCCCACAACAATGTCTTCCCCATATTATTGGTGTTGCTTAACTTTGTAATCTAAGCTTGCACCAATCGTTGCAGTTGGGTTCTGAAATAAATATTTATAATTAATTATAAAACAATTTCTTTTAATGTATACAAAATTCACTAACCATACCTTTAAATTAATAGTATAATTCCCCCTTCCAGTTGGGGTCATAGACTCCACAAAAGCAATAACTGTTGGAACTCTTTCTAAATTGTGGTTGATATTAATCAATGTTGTCACTTCTGGTAGATCTATTGTTAATAAAACAAAAAAAAATTAACATTATTTGCATGATTAATTTTACACACATGAAACTTAATATGCTAAACAAACCTCTAGATTTCACATAATGAACTGCATAACGCCATGGGTTACAGTTAAACACCATCATCGCAGGTCTGTTAAGATCAGACAAGAACTGTTGTGTTGACAAGGGATTTTCAGATTCCCTGTTCCTCATGGTAGCTTGGACCAAACCAGCTGGTCCAGGAATAAGAGGGCCAATGTCACGTGCACTAGATGTCTCCTCGTCATTGTCATCTCCAAGTTTTGGTGTAGGGGGTGACAACGAAGACAATGGTTCCTGTTCTCTAGCTTCTTCAGCTTGTTTAGCTGTCATAGCACTTCTCATTATTGACAACAATTGCTCATCTATCAATACTTCCTCCGATTCAACAATGTTTTCATCTTCGGCACTATCAGACACATAATCTATTCCTCTACGAGACATTTCTGATAAAATATAAAATAAAATAAATATTCTATTAATATTGTTTCAAATTCTCAAATTTATAATATTTAGTATAATATCATAATTTTTAAAATTGCAATAAATACATATATTAAATTATAAAAATTAAATTATATTACTTTTTCAATTAAAATATTAATTTTATATGGTGCACTAGAATGGCCCGTTCTAAAAACAAGAACGGGCCGTTCTCATTGCACTTGTGCTGTGTTATTTTAGAATCTAGAACGGGCCGTTCTGATATCAGAACGGCCCGTTCTCATTGCCCTCAGTAGATGTTAATTTTAGTTCCGGAACGGCCCGTTCTCGTTTTAGAACAGGCCGTTTCAGAGCCAAAACTAACAAATCTCCAGTACAATAAGAACGAGCCGTTTTACTTTCAGAATGACCCATTCTTACTCTACATATACTTCTTACTTTACCATCCGGAACGGCCCGTTTTGATAACGCCCGTTTTCAGAACGGCCCGTTCCACGTATAAAATTTACGTATTGAACATTCCTATTTTTTTTTAAAAAAAATCAATTTATTACACTACCCTTTTTTATCTTTGAATCACCATATAATATATTATAAAAATAAAAATTTAAAATAACAAGAAATAAAATATGTTACTCACTTGCACTATCCTGGACCACCAAATAAAATATGATGATAGCACTATCCTGGACCACCAGAAGTTATGTTTTGTAAAACCCAATAACACGTTGCAGATATGGAGTATTTTAAGGAGTGTTTGAATTTGATAGCGCCTGGGGGGAGGCGCAATGCCACGTGTCAATGCAAATTAAGATGACGCCTGGGGATCAGCCGTAATATGTATAATATAAATAGCGCCTATGGCCCAGGCGCATTGCCACGTGTCACAACGTCAACAGATGGCGCCTGGGGGGAGGCTCCATCTGAAAAACGCCTCCCCCTGCTCTTTCTTCTCCACGTCACCCACCTGCCACGTCATTCAATAAAAGGCACATGGGGGGGGAGGCCTTTTTTGAAAAACGCCCAGCCCCCCTGCGTTTTCTCATCCACGTGGCCTCCGTCATGTCAAAAATTACGTATTTCGGTAATAAGTTTTTTTTTAATTTATTTTGTGTATTTTTATTTTATTTTTATTTATATAGGCCAAAAAGATAGTAATTGAAGTTATCAATTTTCATTGACAATATTACCAAATCCCGTGTTTGAAATGCTTGGTACCTTAGGTCTTTTTTCTTTCACGATTCACAACCGTAAATTATAATCAGTGACCATTCGTGTGTGGTATTCTGGAACCAGAACGGCTCATTCTGAAACCAGAACAGTCCGTTCTGGTTGCACTCTTAGTATGTTAATTTTGCACCTAGAACGGGCCATTCCGGATGCAAAATTAACACACCAAGAGTGCCTCCAGAACGACCCGTTCTGGTTCCAGGTTTTTTCAAAAAATTTGGCGTCCACGTACGCATCTACGTGGCGTCCACGTACGCATCTACGTGGCATCCACGTGGATGCCACGTGCCCAACAGTTAACTCCGTTTAAATCATTTGAACAGAAGTCTCAAATTGCAATAATTTAAATTATTGGGGACCAAATTAAGGCCAAAAATTAAAGTGGAACTAAATTAAAACAAAAAAAATATTATCAAGGACTAAATAAAGGTTTTAACCTTTAATCTATTAAGAGATAATGAAAACTAGATTAAAGTGCATGATATTGGTCCTCGATACACCAAATCATAATGAAGTCCCTCATTCTTCTTATGTTAAGGGGATTTGGTTGAGAAAGATAATTATATTGATATAATGAACTTCCTTAACCAACATATAAAAACTATATTATTGATTTAATAAACATCCTTAACAAAAATAAATATGTACCAACGTTTACAAATTTTATAAAATTAATAAATTCATTATATAAAATAAATTATAATTAGATAACAGTGTTTAATATTGTTAATATTCCATGAAATTTTTGAAATTGCACATAGTTTCTATTTTTCTAACATTTACAACATTTATTTTTATATACATATGGTGTAATTTTTTTAAAACAATTAAAAGATATTAATATAATATTTAAGGAGTCTAAATTTCATATTTTTTTTAAATAATAAAAAAATTAGTATAAGATAGATAAAAGAAAAACTTCATCTGTAATTTTGCAATACTGCACGAAAGGAGTGTAATATATTATTATATTTAAAGTCATAGCTTCCTCAAAAAGTGAATTTCAATTAAAAAAGGTACCAAGGCATTTTCTTTTACGCTACCCAATATATTCATTAGGAGTACGTGGAAGTTATCTTTTTTTTTTCTTTTCAATATATATATATATATAGAGAGAGAGAGAGAGTGAAGGGTTATAATAATACCTGTGCAACTTTTATTAAATATTATATCACTAAATAACTTTATATTAAATGTAAATTTTATAAATTTAATCATTAGATTAAAAGTCCTTTACTCTTATATTATATATATACAAAATTTTATATTAATCTAAGATGATTTTATACTTCATTCTTATAAAAACAAAATTGACATAATATATATGTTTCAAAATGTACTAAAATATGAATATTTTGATTACTTTCAAGTTGTTGTTTAATTTTAACAAAATTTGATAAAAACATATAAAGTGATATGAACTTTCAATCTAATAGTTGGATTTATAAAATTCACATTTAATATAAAGTTATTGAACATATAATACTTAATAAAAATTACACAAATATTATTATAAACCTTTATATATATATATATATATATATATATATATATATATATATATATATATATATTAATTATCTAGGTCCTACATTGTGCGACTTAGATCCATGAGGCTCTTGAATGGGCCCTTTGCGAAGCCTATGAACTAGGGAAACGGAAACTATTTACTATACAAAAATGATTTTTTTTTCCTTAAAAAAATGTCTCATTGTGATTCGCTATATTCTAAAAAAAATATTTAACTTCGAAGGCATACATTATAAAAAAAATATATATATATAAGTTAATTTTAGTTTCGAAACAATTATTCTATTCAAAAAGAGTCCAAAATTTGCATTAGTTCGCATTCTATTCAGGTAATTCATTGATTAATCCGTTCTTAATATTCTTAGAATCTATTTGAATATATAAGTTTAGAAGTATTTAGAGTTTTCTTACTAAAAACAAATTTTTTTATTTTAAATAAAAAACTTTCAACAAAAACTTCTAATTTGTATTTAAAAGTCTTATAAATCTTGCATTTGAGCTGGAAAAACTTCGAGTAGGTCATCAAATATGGGAGCATTACATGACGACGTACAACTGTACAAGTATGTATAAAGTAATAAGTCTCATCTTATGAGTTTATTTTGTTTAATTAATACATGTTGAATTGTTTCGATTTGAGTTTTGAATCACTCACGACTTCAATCTTATTTAACTTTATCTTTCATTTAAGTAATTTAAGTTTGTAACTTGTTAGTCATTGTTAACCTGTAAAATATGGCATTTCAAATTAAAATTAATTAAACAGATAAAGTCAGAGTAAACCATTTAATAAACTATTAAAATTAATAAATTGGGTGATGTCAGATACATTCAAATTCGACATTATTGAAAATTTAAATTAATGTTGGCATTATTTGCGATGACAAAATTTAAAAAAAAGTTAAATTATTAAGTAGGTTTTTGAATTATTTAAATTATAAAACATGTCCCTAAACTTTTTTAAACAAATATTTGATTATGTAATTTTTTTAATTAAGTCTAGAATTTTTAAATCGTTACAAATTATTATTTTCTGATAATTCCATGCTACTAAAAAATTAATCATAAGGACTTATTTTTTTATATATATATATATATATATTTTTAGTTAAGAGTCTCAATTATTATTTTTAAGTTTATAAATCTATTTAAAGTTCTAAAATAGTTGATAACCCACTTAGTAATTTAACCTTTTAAAAATGAATGGAAGATGGTGTCAAAAAATTAAAAATTAAGGGAAGACATTAATCTAGTTGTCTAAATTAGCACGCAAGATATGGCACTTCCCTTACCAAAAATACTGTAACATCTATAGAGTCAATTTATGATGTGACATTGCTAACTAACATTTGCTGCTACTAATTAAAGAAAAAAGAAATCAAGATTCTTATAAAATTTCAACTATCCAACTTGTAGAATAATTAATCACGTGATCACATAATTATTTTACGGCATATTTGTTAAACATTTATTTATTTATTTATTTATTTGTTGTTCAAAAGCACTCCATAAAAACTTTTGAATAAATTAATCCAAAGAAACGCTATATATTTATAATCCTCTTTGGTCTGATTTTTCATCTTGGTGTTTCCCCTCCAAAGAGGATCGAATATAGTGGGTTGGAGAGGAACACAAGGACAATAATTTCTTCAAAAAACCGTTTCCCATATATGCCCTTTTTTAAAATTAAAAAAAAAACAAAAATAGAATCAAATCATACTAACACAGAAGAATAAAATAATGAAATATTTGATTTTCTTCCATTTTGTTTACCATATGAGAGTGTAGTGAGAATTTGATGTCACGTGCATGTGCATGTGCATGTGCATATCTTAATGGATGACCTTATCTTGTGTGTGGTAGTGCATGCCAACTGCCAAGTATGAATAAATTAAGAGCACTCCCACATGCTTATACTGACAGAATACGATACCCAGTGGAACAAAATTCACGTCCTTCTTGTTTTAAAGAAATATTCAAAGGTTAAAATGCCAAGAGGAAAATGGGAAACAAGTGGAAAGTCAAGCAAATGCACAGCCAAAGTCTTCACCATTGTAAAATCAAAATCACATAACCCTTGTGTGTGATCATTTACTTAAAAGTTGTATGGTTGTTTTTTAGTTCTACTTCTATCCTAATCTTTTGGTAGAAAATAGAAATGGAAAAATATCATTCACAAATGACAAAATGTTTAGGTGTTAGGACTTAAGAACAAAAGGTTTATCTTTATCTCCACTTCTACATTCTTTTTGTAACAAGAATAAGACAAATGCTAATGTTCCAAATTTATTAATAATCACAAATTACTTCTTATAGAATGAATATAATTCTTAATTGTGATGTATTTAATAAATTTTAGAGTAAATTATATAAATATCTTTTGAAGTTTTTTTAAAATTGTTCAAACATCTCCTATTTTTTCTATTCCTAAAATAACCCATTTTAATTGTTAGAAAAATATAGTACTAAAACTCTTTAACTTTCTAAAAAATTACATTAATTTCCTTAATTATTCAAAATAATATTACTGTGATCTCCTATAAAAGGTTAGTGTAATTTCATGAAATTTCAAAACATGTGAATGTAATTTTAACCATTAATAAAAGGTTAAATACTTCTTACTCTATGAAAGGGCAAGGGCAATGCAAATAAATGGGTCCAAGGAAGGGAAGGACAAAATGAAAGTGGCTATTAAGTAATATAAATGTGCCTATAATGAATGACAGCACTAATGTCTCCCCTTAATAGTATCTCTGTTTCCAAATAGTTTGTTCCTAAACTTTGAAGTTTGATTTACATAAAAATATATGGCAAACAAGCAAGCACAAGCACTACATGTCACTAGAAATGGAAGAAGGGTAAACAGCCATCCTCATCTCCATGACTTTTTTGTGTGAATTTGAGTGCAAATAGCTCACAAAAGTAGGACTCTTGGCTGGTCTATACTCTGGTAGCAACCTCCCAGACTTGTACCTAACTCCACATGCATTGCACAGTGTCTTTGGCCCTAATGGCCCTGCCCTCCACTGTGGGGTCCTCTGAGCCAAGCAATGGGTGCACCTCCTTGCCACAGGCTGCTGCAGCTGTTGTTGTTGACCATTGCAAGACTCAAACTCAGACTCAAACTCAGACTCACCAAACCTTTCCTTGCTCACAATCTTCTCCACCACCACCACTTCCTCTTTTGTCTCCTCCTTTGGCTTAGGCATCATGAGTTCACTGTCAGCCAACCAATAAGCCTGTTTCAGTAGAGGAGGGTCAGAACTCAAGGCTTCATTTTGGGGGTTCAAATGGTGTGACCACATGCTCAAAGGGTCCTTGGTTCTTGGGGCTGAAAGCCTCTTCCTTTTGCTCCTCGCCTTCCCTGGCACAGTAAAATTTTGCAAAGGAGAATCATTTTGTTGGGGCCTCTTCAATGTGCCTGAAGGGTTGGTGCTGCTTGTGGTTGTGGTTTTAACACTAGCAGGCACAAAAACACAACTTGGGGGGCTTGAAAAGCAGTCCTCAACAAACACTGAAAGCCACTCCAACTCAACATCCACTTCCTACACATGTTTGGTCAAACAAGCCAAAGTTTAGCAGGAACAATAAAACAACAAAAAAGAACTCTATAAACACTTATATACATTATACACCACCAAGCATAGGATAAGTAGTACAACATTAAAGCCACAAACTTAATAAAAATATCTATTCTATTGAAAATAAAGAGTTGCTTTTCTCTCACTGTGTACAAAAATTCTAAAAACTCTAAACTTGTATATAAACAAGTTACCGAAACAAAAATGACTACTTTCTCAAACCAAGGAAGAAAATAAGACAGAAGAACTTCCAAAGAACTAGGAGGGTCAAGGGAATTAAGCTAGAACAGTACCAAAAGCAGAAAAAAAAAGAAAAAAGGTGAAAAATGAAGAAAGCAACATCACTGACCGTGTTCTGAGCAGAGAAGAGGTCATCAAGGCTGCTTGAGCAAGAAGGAGCAAGGACATGCTCTTGTTGGCACTCACCGGAAACTGATACATTTTGGCACATATCCATGTTCATAAGGTTAAAACTTAAGAGCGTGTGTGATAGGGGAAATGAAAGGGAAGAAAGAAAAAGAGATGGAGAGAGAGCCAAAATTGGTGTTGCAAGATAGAACTCAACCTTTGTCTCAGAGCACCCTTATTAATATTGCTATTGCCCTTGGTTTTTTGTCGGCAGATAAAAGGTTAAAAAGCAAAAAAGAAAACAAATCAAATTTATCAGTGAGAAAGCTACCATAACATCACTATCTCATGCAGACACACACCAATCACCAACCCTCATCTACATTAACCTTGTTTACCCTAAAGCATCATTTATTTATTTACACATAACGTTACATGGTACTTACCTTCTTTATTTTCCTCCTGTTCTTCCCTCGCTTTATTTCTGCTTTTGGCTTATAAATAGAATAAACTATAATTTTTTCTGCCTTAAGCAAAATAAAGTTATTAATTTCCTTTTGAGAATCTGGCCTTGTTTGGAGGGTAAAATATTAATAGTGCAGCTAGCTTTGCAGACAGAAGTAACTATTAGATGCCCTGCTTTCACTTTTGCTTTGGTTAACATCTCAAAAGATGCATTGGAAGAGTCCAAGAGGCCAGGGCACAGACTGCTTCTGCCAGTTTCAGATTCATTTAAAATGTTTAAACATTCAGATTCTTCCAAAATCTTTTAACTTTTGCCAATTTTGAGTCACTTCAACATTGTGGTCCTATATATGACGGGGAGGGAAGGTAAAGTTCATCAATACGCACACTACTTAACATACACTTAAGCTTCAACTTACAATTTAATCATACATAGATTTTATTTTCCAATGTATTTGAAAAGGAATACCCATTTTGTTTATATGTATGACTTTCACAAAGATTAATCATTATATTTGAATTTCATGTCGGTATTATGAATTTGTGATTATCCTAAAGTTAGAAAAAAAGTTGTGTCGTTCTAGTGGACTCAGATTTCTTAAATGCTGAATGTGGCATCTAAATATAGGTGGTTCTAGATAAACATATTGGTTTTATGGGATACGCGTTAAATTTAAGTGTTACGGTTGGTCACGTGCTTCTTATGTACGCACTGCTATTGTTAAATTTTGACTAAAAAAGAGAAAATGCATTTATACAAAAATATTGTGCAACAAATTAAAAGAGAAATAATAATGTGATAAGATGACTAATATTATAGAAAAATATGAATAATAATATAACTTTTAAAATTACACTTTTTGACCTATTTTAACATAATATTACGGATTTGTACCGAAAATCATAAAAGTAAGGACAGATGACAATTTAGCATGATATATTTATTATCCTGATTGTATTTTACTTTGGATACATAAATTTCATTTTTTTTAAATAAATAAATTGTGACAAAAGTGCAAAAATGTATTTTTATTTATCAAATTTAACGGTGATAATATGCTTGTAGGCATAATAGTATTACTTCCATTATACTTATATATAAGTAAAAATAACTAATTTTATATAAATTAAGAAGGTTTATTAAAAATATTTATTTTTTTATAATTTAACAAAATATATATTATATTTTTATAAATATATTTAACCATATTTATGATAGATAGTGTTTTATTTATTATCATAAAAGTAATTTTAGATTAAGAACATTAAATAAAAAGTTGATTTGATTGAAATTTTTTTTATATTTTAGTTAAAATGTTTTAAGTATTTTTTTATATATTTATATATAGGTATAGAAGGAGTATCAAGTATGATCATGTGTGGATAATTTCTTTTTCTTTTTATTGTCGATTCCTATGTTGTTTATCTCAAGAAATTAATTTACTATATTTCTATAGTTAAAAGTTGAAAACTATACTTATTTATTATTAGAGATTAAATGTATGTTTGTTTTAACGTTTCCAATAGTTAAACTTATGTTTAATTCGATCTTTCCATACTCATGTTTTTTCATTTGAATGTATAAAATGTGTATGGATGAGCACTCAATACACCCTAACTGTCCATGTTCTAGCAAAAAATAAGTAGTGTTTTATTCATAATTCTCAGGATTGTGTATCTCTTTTATCTATATGGAATTCTTTAATTTCCTTTTTAACCAATTTGAAGGAGTATGTTGTAAATTAAGTTTGAAATGCTTATATTAAACCAAATTAAATTAGAGTAACTTTCTTAAACTAAAATATTTTTAGAGAATATTTTTGAATGAGTATTTTTAAAAGTTTTTTCAAAGAAGGTGTCTTTAAGAAAACTTCCTAATCTTTTATCTCTTTTAATTTATTTTGTTCATATTTATTAAATTAAATTTTAATTTTTTATAAAGTTATCAATAATTAAAACTAACTTTATATCACAACATAAATTATTTACCACAAATTTAAAATATAATTTTGTGTTCAAAAATATTTTTTATTATAAATTTTAATTTTATAAAATAAGCATTCATTACACATGCTAAAATCCTATTTATAAATAACTAAAAACTGACTACAAAGTAAATAAAAAGAAATCTCAAGGTTGCCTCACATTTGATCATTTCAAATTTATCTTAATGGTAGAAGTTGAAGTGGGTATAATGATGTAAAAGGTTTTAAATTCTAACTCTCTTTGTGATAATTTCTAAACAAAAAAAAAATACTATTTACAAACTCGTGAATAACTACATGTTTGAATTTGATCACTAAAACCACTGTCGAAAGCCCAATACATTATGGTTTCTGATTTATTGCTCGACAACTAAAGAATTGAAACAAAACGAAAATCCACCACCCATATGTGCATGATGAATTGTAGTGGGCCCGAAGTTGGATGAGTAATTAATTGAAATGAATGATCTTGAAAGAAGCAGCTTGAAACAGAACATAGAGAGTTACATAACGAACTGCATATGAATAATTTCAGTAGTTTCTCTCCCATCTTTTTTTTTATAACCAGAAGTTTAGCAAGTTCCAAAAACTTACTGGGGTCAATACTCAAGACTGATGGTTTTTTATTTTATCTCATATATTTATTTGAGAGGATATTTTATAAGAATTATTTTTATAAGGATATTTTATACACAACTTTACAATGATGAGATATTATCTGTTTTGGACTTAAGCACTCACGATTTTACCTTTTGTCACCATTCAAAAAGTCTCTCGATCATTGGAGTATATATGTATTTTATACATTATTATTTTCTTCTCTTACTTTATCGATACGAGACTTGTTTGTATCTCAACAAAAACATATCTCAAAACATAAAATACTATTTAGAAATATATTTATATATTACTCATTAACAAAGTTATTACATAAATAGTGGAAATTAAACTCATGTTCTTATGAGTATGTTTTTTTATGAATTGAAGCAAATTTTGTGGGTTAATTTGAGTAGTCTTTGAGTCCTCTCATCTTATGGCCTTGAACATAGGCACATAACCTGAGCGTGTGGTCTCTTCCCATCCAAAATCTCCCCATGCCATGCTGTCTAAATAAAAGGGTTCAATCTCCTTTCAACCACAATAATACCCATCCTTGTATTATCACCCATTGATTGATGCATGCAACTAGGTCATGGTCACAAGAGAAGTAGGCCCCATATATAAGCTTTGAACACAATTTGGTTTGAACAAGTAGCCACTTAAGCTACCACCCAAGTGCTTGAAAATGAAGCATGAGCCCTTGTTTTCTGACTCTAAGTGACCAGACATACACATGGTACACAGCCATCAAACTACATCAATTTAGAAGTGTTCAGTAAGTGACCTCTTATGCTTTGACTTAAGTACATTCTCTCTCTCTCTCTCTCTCTCACATGACTGAGATATGTAACTTGAGGTTTCCCTGGGTTAGAGGAAAAAGGGCACATCTAAATAATGAAGGGAACACTGTTCCCTAGTTGGATTGGAAATGGGACTGCATGAGGTCCTATGAATCATGACTCGTGACTGTACAAATGAGGGGCACCGCAAGCAATAATTTCATTTTATGAGGCGTGAAGGGTGACAGGGATTCAATGAAACCATTTTAATAAATAAATGAAAAATGTTAGGTACATGGCCACAAGAATCCTATACAACACACTATCATGCTTAAATTAGGGTTTAAGATGATTATATATAAATCATAAAATCCTAATCAATATTTAACTTAATTATATATATTCGAGACTCAAACATAAAATTATTAAATTGACCTAATAATAAAGGATTAGAGTAGTATAACTTTTATAGATATAAAGAAAATGTCAAACTACTAATTAAAATATCAACTCTTCTAAATAAAACTTCTTTAATGTCGTTAATGTTTCATTTTGTTCTTAAGACCTCTAATAGTGATGAAATGTTCTTTTTCTTATGTGTTACTTGATAATTGGACAACAGATTCTAAATAAATAATATTTATTGAAACTCATAAACTAATAATGAAATTTGTTAATATCTTTGAGTAAATTGTACTTCTTCTTTTTCATAATAAGTGTCATCTTATACTATTCTACATAATTAAGAAAAATTAATAAATAGAAAAAAGAATAATATTTTTACAAATTAATCTTTTTTTTTTTATAGAAATTACACAATACAATAATCATTTTCTAAATAATATTATTAAGAATATAAATAAAAAATATCATTAATATTATATTAATTAATATAATACTTATTTTAAAACTTATTCTTTTTCTAATACAACACTTAATATGAGACATAGTTGAGTTAATAATGAAAGTTTGTTAAAAATATATTATGAAGACCCTTTGAAGTTTCTCCAATGTAGCGAGAAGATTAGTCAGTATTATTAGCGGGGTGAATACTCCAAGGATAAAAAAAAAAAAAAAAAATCCCTCTTAAAGAATAATGTGGCAAAGCAAAATGTCCCCACCCGATGATAATTGGAAATGATGTTGGAATTAGGATGGATTCTTTTGATGATCCATCAATCTGCTGGAACGTCCTGTGCGGCTGTGCCACATGCAACTTTCAAATTCCTCTCTTTTTCCTTGAGATGTGCTATTTGCAACCCAACATACAGTTTAATTATAATCGCACCAAGCCCACTTTTATCTTTTACACCATTCTAGTATGAAAAAGTCGTCTGTCAAATTATTCTTTCTTGTCATTTTTCTCCCACAGGATACTAAACTCAATCATTAATACTATGAGTAACGTTACTAGAACAACTCTTGATGTTATCTCTCTTGCACGCAACATCTTTAAAATTAAATCCATAATTCAATTCATAGACACTAATTTACAATTTATCGATCGGTTCAATAATCATATTATATGTTTTATAATATAAAAAAATCATAATAAATAATCACATAAAAGCAATTTAAATGTAGAACTTACATAGAGCCTTTATTCATTTTGAAAAAAGTGTTTTAGAATTAAAATATTTTTTAAAAATAAAACTGATATATTAAAATAAATTAATTAATTAAATAAAAACTGCACCTGTATGTATGCAAATTGCAAGACTGACCCAAGGATAAGGTTGTTAAAACTTAACTTTAAACTCACCAACAAAAAAAATGTTTATTATTAAATTCTATAAAGTAAAAAGACCATATATATTGTCAAAAAGGCTTCATATATTTGGGAAAATTATCCTTATTTATTTTACAGAAAAACTTGACATATATTTTTTTATTTAAAGATTTTTTTTTTTTCTTAAAATTTACTTTAGACCTCGTGTATTATTAGATCGGTCTCATGTATTATTGGGTCAGTCCGACAAGTTGTCAACATTTTATCCGAAACAAATTACATAAACACAGTTTCTTAAGATTGCACATGACTTGCATTTTTAACATTTACAGCAATCCTACTTACACTGGGTACACAATGTAAAGTGTTTCTTGAATGATAGAATATGTCATGGCAATGTATCTCAAATAATTAAGAAAAGTTAATATAAGTAAAATATGAGAAATTTTGAAGAAAGTTTAGTTTAGGGGTGTTAATGTAATTTACACTTTTTTGTATGTGCCCTTCTAGTACACATACACATAGACTAATAAAATAAAACCCTGCCTCTATCGCATAAATGTAATGGCATAACTACAGGTCATGTGTTAGGCCCATTTCTGAACAATTGCATTATGGTCTTGCTATTTGCAGATCAACACATGTTGCTCCATTCAAGCACAGAACCATGTGCTGTGCCAGAACAGAAGACTCCCACTGGACTACCATATAAAATTCAGGGTGCATTTATTATATCTGAAAATACCATTTCCAAACTTCGAAAAGACTAAACATGGTACTAAAGCATGAGAAACAAATGTGGATCAGATCTCCAAAGTGTTACTTAAACATGTCTACCATGATTTTGACAATTCATTTGTCAGGTCCTCTACCAAACCTCCTGTTTCCAAATTTCCATGCATTAAGATACTTGAAAGAACTTATATTCTCACAAGAAAAATGTTTACTTACGAACATTTGCTTAATATGATTAGATATTAGTCTGAATGAACGCCAAATAAATCTAGATAGTTTTAGTATCAAATGGAAATGTATGCTAATAACAAGATTCTCAGGTATGGCAGCATTCGAATTTAAACTTGTGTAAGTAGCATGACTCATTCACTCTTTCAAAATTAGCATCAAGTATCAACCGTTTGTGTTTATGTTTGTTTAGTTTTTGGTCGGGGCATGCATTATTTACTAGTACGGATTTTGCAGCAATTCATCATTCTCATCTAATATGAAATTGAATGAAGGTGCACTAGAGACTACACAATGTGACCCCATTACTATATCTTGAAAGTAAGATAAATCAATTCTAAATTTAGTAGGAGTGAATAATTAAAATTTAGAATGAGATTGTTTCCATAGTCAATGTTAGCATAGATCTCCAAATTTACAAATTATTTCTGATAACTAATTGTAACTCACAAGGGTAGACAAACATAAGTACATTTTGAATGCAAAGTGCTTAGTATATCTTCCCCATATGCACGGTACATACTAACATTGCTTAAAAATAAGCAACATCGTTTAAAATATAAATCACTACCACATAAAAATAAATATTATTTATTATATTTAATTATAATAATTACATTAATTTTTAAAGTTGTCAATAGATGAAGTGTAAATAAAAAAAATTTATAAAAGTGAAACAATTTTTTAATAAATTACTTATAAGAACCATCATAGGAGATGTTCTAATAAATGAGAGGGGTAAAATCTGATGATAGATTAGTTACATATCAATTCTTACGTTTCACTAAAACTAGCACATACAAAACCAAGTCCTCCAAGTGAAGGTCTGTCAATGTTAATATATAACTTAAGACAGGAATTAATATGCATAGGTTTTACATCATTGGGATTGAAGAGCACTGTTTACAACGAATTGCTTTTCAAGTGTCTTAAAATAACCTAAAAATCTGGATTTTTTATTCCTTTAATGTTTTTTTTTTTTTGGGGGGGGGGGGGTGGTGAGCAAGAAGAAATTTAGTGTGCGTGACATGACATACAGGAATATACAGAAGATTAACTCAAGGAGACCTTAGATACTGACGCCATTCTTCAGGTGTTCCCTTTCTTATTGTCAGCATTCTTAGAGCTGCGGCAGTTAGAGGTATGGCAAGAATGTCATAGTCCTTTGGGACCTGAATTACAAGAGATCGTGAAAAAGGAAACATTAATACGCATTAGTATGTTGAAATAGGTAGTATGTCTCAATTAAACAACGTAATTGGAACTTGGAAGCTTGACATTGGCAACCCCTTCTCAGTAGCCATCATGTTGCTCTTTTCATCCATCATAGGAATAAAGCATATATGTTGTAGTTAGATAATAAATAAGTAGGTGATACCTTTGGGGCCTTGATCAACTTCATTTTAGCTTCCTCTAAAGTTTTTTTACCCTTTTTGCAGTTGCATTTGGCACAAGCAGTCACCTGTCATCAACAAATACAGTATATGAGTTCCAGATCAAGTGAAAGGTTAAAAGTTAACATGTGAAAAGCAGGCGTGCAGGCTTTAATTAAACTCACTCACAAAAACCCTCCCTCCCTCGTCATTCAATTAGACTTAGCCAGAAGAAACTCTTTTTTGCAACTAGGTAGGTTTTCACTTGGTGCCCCTCCTCTTGACAATGATGGTAGGAAAGTGAAATGCACAGGATACTAATTATAATCTATAATCTAGAATTGAAATCAAAGTGAATACCCATATGCATTCTTAATGGCCAAGTTAACTTCTGTTTGGATATAATTCATTCATTTAATCATGTTCATAGCAAAATTGTTTTAAAAACTAAATCAGTCATCAAACTAGTTAGGATGTTAGGCCAATAGGTAAAAGATTGAACTAATTGGTCATTAATTGAATTGTATGACCCAATTTTTATTAATTTTCCTAAAAAATATTCATATATATTTTATACTTATAAATTTTATATAAAATTATCTTATTTAAAATTATCTTTATTCTTATTTTTGTAAAAAGAAATACATGAAAAAGTTGCATGTTAAACTATACAAATTAATTCAAATTAAAAATATAAATAATATGTATATATCTATACTAATATATAAAGGGAATACCCTTTTAAGTAACTACCTTGATCTCCACTTTTTTTTTTACCATTATATCTTTTTATTTTAAAAAATTAAAAAATATTTTTTAATCAAATTTAAGAAATTGAAACTAATGAATCTATACTAATATATAAAGGAGATACTACTTTCAATAACTACTTTTGGTTTTCATTTTTACATAGATCATTTTATCTTTTGTTTAATTTTCAATAATTACCTTTTTATGAGTAATTTCTCATTTTTTTCCTTTTTTATTTATTTTTTTTTCTTTTAATACAATGCAGGCACGAAGTGCCTTTTTCCTGCTAGTATAAATATAATATACTTGTAATTGATATCACAAAATAATATATATAATACCTGCATATATATTATATTATTAAATATATAATTTAAAATTGATAATATACTTTAAATTTTATTTAAGTTGTACATATTACAGACAAATGCACAGAATAGGTGATTATTGCAGTGCCTAATAAGGCTCTTCATGCTCCCATGAGCAGGATTTGATTCCCTTATATTGTGTTTTTCTTTGAATTTCTTTTAAAAAGTAATAGACAACCATCTTTGTGGTTGGACTGGTTTGATCCACTAGTTCATTGGTTGAACCAAAAAACTGACCGATTTGCTCCGACTTGAAACGAGTCAAATACATGAACAATTCAACTCAAGGTTCGGACCGGTTGGACTGCATGCTCCTGGTTCAACTGGTCCGACCAACTAGTCCGAGCCAATTTTCAAAAACACTGCACAGAAGCATTCTATTCCTGCTATGCCTAAACTTAATTGAGCTTTCCGGTTAGCTCAAAGTCAAATAAGTACTGTCAATTAGGGAATTAGTCATTATTATTGTTTCCTAATTATAAGGTATATTATATATTAGGAATAGGAATCACGCCATTTATTGTATATAATTAGACTTCCTAATTAGGTTATACAAAATAGGAATTAGATTTAGAAATGTTGTGTAATTAATGGCTAAAAATGAATCTGTACTATTTATGAATGGGAACAAAATCAAAGTAATAAACAATTGACAATTTCATGACATGGTATCAGAGCCTATTGTACATCTTTGCGTATCAGCTATTCCAGTGGACATTGCCTATTTTGGCAAGCCTTTGTAGAGGGAGTATGTTAGAAAGTCTCACATTGCTTGCTTAGTATTAAGATGAAATCTAACAAGGTATAGATTGGGTGCTTCTATCCTTCCATGACAAACACTAAATGCTACTTTGGAAATGAAAGTGTAACAATAGGACCCCGTAAAATGATATTTTAGGATAACATGTCCAAGAAGAAACAAATGGCAACCAATGAGTCACTCATTTTATCATCTTCATTAAATTTATCTTTAGCTATTTTGTGTACAGAAATACTTCTTGAGGCCAAACTAGGACATGCAATTTACAAACTAATCCGGACTCCCCTCCCTTGAGCTACAAACCCTGAAAGCTACTCCATATAAACCTCTTTAACTAAGCTACTATGTCCAAAGGCATTCTCGATATCCAACTGATATAGAGGTCCGCAATATGTAGCTTCTATGGATAAGAAAAGCTGAACAAAAGCCATTTTTTAATAATAGGGGAGAAAATGTCTCCATAATGAGTGCTGAAAATCCAAGTATAGCCATCAACAACCAAACGAGCTTACAAATGATCACCTTTTCATCAGGACCTACTTTGAAAGTGAGAAGAGAATCTATTAGTATATTAATAGCTACATCTATTAATTCTACTGACAGATGTCAAAGTTAGTTACGGGTACTCGTGTTAAAGTAAGTTGTACCATTCATTGAGATTAATGGGTTTTTTCACCTTTTGCCTCTACAATCTGAAATCCTGATATAGTATTAGAGTCCATCATAGATCCATTAATGGGCACTTACCATATTATCCATGCACCAACCTCAATAGTTCTGGACAATTCTCACTTTATAAATTGATTTTGTAAAGTTGAGTTAGACTCAATCTTACATTCGAAGAAAGTATTAATATCTTTATAGAACCCATTGACAACCAACCATAGATTTCCAAATTTCCCTAGAGGATAGGGAGCCAATCTCCATGTATGATTTGATTCTATGGTCATCATCTCATCAATCATTCTATCACTATCCTGTATAAGAAAATAGGGGTGAGCATGACACAATCTGGCCAACTAACCCGATCCAACTCGAGATTGATTTCGATGGATTCAGGTCTTGAATTTAGACTCAATGTATTTTCATAATGAGTTCAGGTTAGGGTTATGCTATGGGTCATCATTTGATATCCTATATTCTATTAAAAAGTAAATTTTTTTTAACTATTAATAAGACTCTTTGATTTAATAAATAATATTTTGTATAACATGACATTATATTTATAATTATGTTGTTTATTTTCAAATATATATTGTAAAATATATCTTAATTAAGTTTGATATAATTTATTCTACAATTTAACTATACATAATGTTAATATTGATGTAGAAAAGTCAGATTAATTCTATCTTGTCCCATATATTTCAGGTCTTGATTGGGTTTAGAAAAATGGCCCAATCATAAAATCAGGTCGGGTAATGACAAGTGTAAACCAGTCCCTTATTCATCCCTATGAGAAAGTGCTTCCTAGATAGATTTACGAATAGAAATACACCACAATGCAATGGTAAAAGCATAACGTGATAGAGACAAACAACAATAATCAAGAAATTATAAATGGGATGAGGATTACAAGAAGAATGAATACATTTAAAACTGCAACAAGTCTAAGGGAGATTTGGGAGGGACTGCAGTAGGTGAAGATACAAAAGCAAGAGATGAATCATTCACCTCCAGAACAAGGTCAACTTCTAGAGCATATGACGTGGACAAAACTGATAAGTAACAACTAACAAGTTAGCAAGAAAAAAACTATTGTGGTTGGAAAGAAGTTATTGATTCTAAGGATACAATATGAGGATTAACAATTGGATTGTTCAGGTAAGACTTTAGAGAAATTGAATCTAGTTCCACCTATATAGAGAAGAAGGGTGTGTCTTCAACATAGGTGACACTAGCATAAATGAAGAAATGATTTGTAGAAGAGTAAGATTAGACATGTATAATGCACTTGAGATACTAAAAAAGAAGATGCATTTGGTAGCACAACACAAGCATATAAAATAACATATCTTTACCTAGAGAAAGATCATGCACTAAAGTACAACCAAACACAGGATGAATTTTATAAAGAGATTATTTGGAAACAAGAAAGAATGAGCAATTTGGTCATTTAAACCAAAGACAGAATGCAATTTATCAAATCAATTGGTAAAAGAATAACGCCCCGCCCCAAAAACAGAGGAATGTCAGGTAGGTGACGGTTTTCTTTTTGCAATGCCATTTTTTTGGGATGAATTAGGACATAAAATACTATAGAAAGACATAAAAGAATTAAAGACGAAGAACAATACTATTGAATTGTCACTAAATAAAATATGCATAGTTCAATCAAATTGGGAATGAATATTAGAACACAAATATTGAAAAAACCAATTATTTCAGAATGATTTTTCATTAAAAATATCCAAATTCATCTTGAGAAATCATCAATGAAAGAAAATACCTATAATAATATAATTAACAAAATTAGGACCCCAACCAATTGAATGAACAATATAAGAGGGAGGATCTAACTGATTATCATCCTTTCTTCGGAAAGTAGCCAAAACATGTTTCCCAAGCTGACAAGACTCACATTCAAAATATTGTAAATGGGAGAGATGAGGAAACATCTTTTTAAATTTTATACTTTAGGCAACCTAAACAACCGTGAAGGTTAGGAGATTTAAAATAGCCCCTATAGTAGATGGTGGAGGTTGAAGATAGTAGAATCTGTGTGATTCAAAAACTATACCAATTGTCTTTCTAGTTCTCCAATTCTGCATATGAAAAAGACTCAGTAAAAAAGGTTATAGAGACTTTTAGTAAGTTGACTTACAGAAATTAAGTTCATAGGGCAACTTAGAGCAAAACAAAGCATATCCCAAGTCAGTGAGAGAAGAGGTACAGCTTGACCAATTCCAATGGTTTTAGCCTTTGAACCATCACTTAGGGTGATGAAATGAGGAAGTTTGATGATGACAAATTTGAGAAAAGAGAAGGATTACTAACACTATGATCAAAAGCACCAGAATCCAACATCAATAATCCAACTGGCATAGAATGAGAGAAAAGTTGAAGAACTACCTGTACAGACTACAGCAATTGAATATAATCTTGATCAGGCTGCTTTAAATTGAAAGCATTCCTTCTATTCATTATCTAACAGAACGTTGAAGGAATCAAAGGTTGGCCCGAAAGTGGTTAGGATGTAGTCAACAATTGTAATGAAATAGGAGCAGCAGAATAGACATAACAAGGACATACATGAACAATCAAGACTTGAACAATGACGGGACCAATAACTCACTATCCAAAGAGAATAGCAAACAATGAAATGAACAGAGAATGGATCGAGAAAAACAGCCACTGGAAAGCACCTGACAAACAGTGCACAAACAATACAGTGAATAATGCTTCCACAAAAACTATTTGGAACAAAGAAAACAGCAGAGATGAATTATGGTGATAAAGACTTTAAAGGAGCCCATAAATTCCCAGAAGAGACAGTAAATGAGGCCAAGTCCAAGGAACAATGAATGTGGAACTCGGCAAAGGCCGGATGCATGCGCAGCAATGAAAGGATTCACCCAGTCTGGTACCAACTTATAATTCTAAGGAAGTTGAAAATATTTGGGAGAATACATGGCTGAAATCTGCTTGAGTGAAAAACACACTCAGCCTAGGAATATATACAGAATAATTACATAGAAAAAATAAATACAAGATGCAATTTACAAGAAAGAATAATAAAGCTAATATTTCTAACTGTATTCTTTAAGTAATAATGAATCTTGGCAACATAGAAAGTGGATCATGTTTATTATAATGTAGTTTCGACAGAATTTTCTATATGCATAAAAGATTATCTTACTAGATTTTCCCATGTCCATTCTCCACCTAGTGCAGCGGGCAAAACGTGATCAATGGTCAAATTCTCACGTGAACAGCAATACCTGTTGAGAAGGCAATATCATATCAGTGCATGGATTTGTATCTCAATTCTCAACTAACTTAATTACTTAAAAAGGCAAGATCACCATTGCATCCTTTTACTCGATTCTGTTGCTGGTTTGTGTCATAACTCATAATTACTCCACAAGCATGATATGCTGAGAAGGGGTTAAATCAATTATATATAGTTCTCCACTGTAGAAGCAACAGACTCATGCTAACTAAGGGCTTCCATAAGGAACAAATAATTCAGACTAGCTTATTCGCATAAATTATGAGGTGAATGAGTCTCTCTGTGCCATAGAGATAAGGGATTTTATATTTGAAACCACCCCAATTCATACTAGCTTATTCTCATAAATTATGAAATGAATCAGTCTTTCTTAGCCATACTAGAGATAAGGGATTTTATATTTGAAACCACCCCCAACCAAAAGCAAAATTCTGTTATATTAAGGTTATAGCTTGTAATTCGATGCTCAGTTCAATAGTTTTATTTTTAAACCAAATGTAAAGGAGGAAGGAGTTCTTTTCTAGGTCTCTTGTCTCCTACACAATGCACAAATGGAGAATTTTTCCTTTTAAAACGAGGGGAAAAAAAAGAAAAAAGAAAATTCTAGGATTTTTCCGGTTAGTTGGGCTTTTGCCAGGAGTCTGAACTTCAGCCTATCACAAAGTTGGTTATACACTGCTTGCCAAGTTTAAAGTCTTGTCCCTGAATAAATTGTTTACTCTTTACACCTTGTATATCATCCATCCACATATACAACACTCTATTTGCAATTCTGATTATACATGATATTAGGAACCAATGATGGAAATAAAGAAAAGCATGATTTTATTGCTTGACTGATCGTGAACAGAACAAAGAGAAAGATCTCTCCTCCATTAGTTTCCCCTTTCACAATTGAGCTAGCCCTTGTTGGGTTCTTTCCAACACAGAATCCTCTCCCAACCCTTATTTCCCCCAATTCATCTATCTAACCAATCCCCTCTAACTGACTAACTAACTATCTTAACTAACTAATTTGTCTTCCCTTTAATCTTCCAAGCAACTATCATTATGTCTTCACTCCTAACACATGATTGAATCTAGGGATGGCAATGGGGCCCCATGGAGGCGGGTAATAGTAAACCTGCCCCCGCCCCGTTGTATGAAAATTGGCCCCATACCCACCCCATATCCACGCGGGTATCCATTAAGCGGATATCCATGAATTTCTTGAATACCTACGGATATCCATGGATATTTATAAATTTTTTAAGAAATTAAAAAAATTATATTATAAATAATTTTAAATTTATATTTAATGTCATTGAAATATTAAAAATAAAAATTTAATGTTAATTTTGAATTTGTATTTAACATTAATTCTATTGAAATAATAATAAAGATGCAAGATAATCAATCACTTAAAATACATCAATCTTACACAAGTATGTGAAAGTCTCATATCACAAAGCTACAATAATTCAATCTCATAATTTCAAACGTAAGTAAACAACTTAAAATACATAAATCTTATTGGTCCAATCAAAGCTATAAAATTAATCAATTTACATCCAACATAATTCTATGGAAAGAAAATAAGATGAGAGTGTAGCTTTAGGGTTATGTGGAACAAGGATAATTAGGATATTTAATAAATATTATTAAACGGGTACCCGCGGGTATGGATATCATCATAACCGCCCCCACCCCATTTATAAACGGGTAAAAAATTATCCGTCCCCATTATCTGCGGGTACCCAATTAGCCTATTTATTATCCGTAGCGGATTTTACCCACAGATACTCGCGGGTACGGGTATTTTTGCCATCCCTAATTGAATCAAGTCCCAGAGCTGTATGATCTTAGTAATATCAGTTCTACAGAAATATAAGACTGCTAAATTTCCTTCAGAAGTAATAATCTTGATTGATTATTCAACCTGGCCTACTGACAACACCAACTAATTAATATATTAAAAAAAGGGGGGTTTCTGTTTGTGGAGTTGATTGATTGAAATTAAACATATTTAGATCTATTAGAAATTAAAGTTCAACATAGAACACTTACTGACAGGTGTAATTGTCCCGAAATAGTATATTTTTCCGACTGAGATTGTTTTTTACTATTCTTCTTTTAACAACCTGAAGTAAATGAGGAACCTGTACAATTTAACAAAATAAAATTAAGTTGAGTGCATCTTTATTTGGAGCAGACAAATAACAAGAAAATTTCCAGCAATAACCGTTGCTTAATATTCATTTTATAATAAAATACAAAACTATACTTGCTGATAGTAAAGTAGAGTCAGTGATTATAAGAATGGTGGCCAAGCACCAGAATTATTAATAAACCAAATTCATGACTATGTGCATACCCTCAAGACAGCTGGTATATAGAAAGATCCACTGGGGGAGTTCACTGTCTTAGCATAATACTCCAGTACATCAGCCTGGAAAAGCGATAATTCAAAACATAATAACCACATTTCAGTGTTTGTTTAAAAAGAAGAAAGAGAAACTCAAAAGTTGTTGCTGGAATCAGTTTTTGTGTTTGTGTCTTGGTATGTGCAAACTGACCATTAGGCCTGGAGAACAAAACAGTTTTTAGATTACACATTGAACCAAAAACCATAAAAATGGAAGCTAAGTTCAGAAATAAACTCTACTTCTGGAAATGATATATGCATTAAGATTAAGACAATAGCAAGTACTACTACCCACCAATACATTATGCAAATGCAATGGCATGGTTTTGTTAAACTTTTCACATATCCATGTCAATCACAAAATGATAAATTACATTAATAACCTAATTGCACAGAATAATTAACATATCAAATGAAAAGGATGAGCAAACATATCTGACCTTCTCCATAAACTCCAAACATATAGCACGTTTCCAGCCTACGACATTTACTGGCCTGGAGCAGGATGACACCATGACAGCAGTCAGAACCATAAGCAAACAACTGAGCAGGTGTCTTGATATTGGTGACTATACAAGAGAAAATAAGTCGTCACAATTTCATACTATTCACACACATTAAACACTGAGGCTATCAAGATACACACTATTTTATCCCTGAAAATTTGATACCAACCAGTAGGAAGCAATTCCATTTCCACCACATAGTTTCAAAAGCATGCATAATTGCCCAACTTCTTATTGGTTTTGGTTCTTATATATATCTTATCTCAATTGAAAAAAAATAAATATGCCATAAAATAGTAACTCAAAGATAAAATACACATATTGAGATCCCACTTCTACTATAGATATGACCAAAGTGGAGATTATAAAGGGTTAGATAATTCTCACCTCATGAGCTACCTTTTAGGGTTGGGTTAAACAAAGTCAAACTCAATATGGTATTAAAATCTATCATAGTCCTGACATTTAAGGGGAATGTGTTGAGATCCAACATTGAATCCTCACCTCATGAGCTAACTTTTGAGGTTGAGTCAAGTCCGCCTCAAGTTAAAGCGGCCAAAAGTGTAAAGTTAAAGAAGTAAGGGATGCATCTAATTGATGGAGAATTATGCATTTATACGATATCAGGCTTCAAGAGCTTTCTCTTTGGTAATAAATCAAACCAATAGTTTCTCATAATTTTTCCATGAGACTCCCCCCCTAATAAAGGAATTATTACCACTCCAAATAGCCCCGATGCATCACAATCAACAACTTATCATGAAACTCCCAAAGCACGAAGTCACGCAGTCTTCCTAGAGTGATACAACAACCCACCAAAAAACTTACTATAAAACCAGCTGGGAAGGTTCAAAACCAATAAAGTACAGAAAAAAGAATTACAAAAGCATCAGAACACCATCAAGTGTAAAACCCCAAATGAATTTTCCCATTCCCTGTAAAACGCACAAATTCAGGAGAAAATCAAGTTACAAATTTCATATCATTGTTGTGTATAGCAATAGTTAAAAATATATAAAACATTGAAACAAAGAAAAAGTGACCTGTAAGCAATGTCTAACACCAAACCCCGGAAGCAAGACAAGCCATCTCGGTCAAACAAATCCTCCTCATCCTCATAAACTTCAACATCATCATCATCATCATCATCCTCATCTTCATCAACATCATATTCATCATGAACACTCCCATTGCCACCACTGGGGCGTGCCTCCGCATTACAACGGTTGGTTTTGCTACTCAGAGATGATGCATAGTATATTCTAGCAGAAAAAGAACCTATGTACCTTGTTCTTCTCTTGTGGGTCTGAACTGATCTGCACTTGTAGAGAAAAGGGTCCTTGTGCTCCAAAATAGAAGACACGCCCTCCCCATTGAAGAGAAGCTTGAGGCGACCCTGCGTAGTGAACTGTGCCATACCCTTCACTTACCTTCGCCTTGAGAGTTGGAAAGCTTGTACCTTTCTTCTCAAACTTTGCTTCAAACACTGAGATATTTGTATTGGTCGATCATTCAACAAGACCCCATTATAGGTGGGAGAGAAAGTTGAAGAACTGAGACATTGATCTTTCCAGGAAAAAAACAAAAAAAATAAATTGGAAATTCATTTGTGCCACGGAAAAAAACCGTTACCACACATTATCTCGTGTTCCTAATATCCTGTGTTTAGTCTGAATTTACACATATGCCATTTAAAATTAGATGTACATAGAGCTAAGCAAAAGTATTTCACCATTTTATAGTCAAAGCAAGCAACAATATTAATAATAATATTCGCCTATGTTTAATCTAATTGTATTTCTTATTAAAATTTACTATGAAATTAAATTTTTAAATAAATTAGAAAGTATTTGAAAATTTTTATTCCTCCTAGCTTAAAAAAATATAAAAAAGAATATGAAGTGTGAAAATGAGGAAGTAAAGAGAATAGAGATAAGAAAACGAAAATATTTTCAATAAATTACACTTTCAGTTTTAGTATTTTTTTGAGATTGTAGTCAATATTCTTTCAATATTTGAACTTATAATGAGATATCTTAAAAGTTGAAAAAAGTCACTCATACTCTTGAGTTTTCTTTATTTTAGTGAGTCTCCTTAAAAGTTGAAAAAATGTTACATTCGCACCTCTAGGTTCTCCTTTCATAATAGTGTTTTCTTCAATCTTTGTCACCACCTCATCCTCCTTATCATCATTTTCCTTTCTTTCTAGTACCTTGCTCATATACACCAATTGTCTACAAAGCCTTGATCACAGCTTACTCCTAGCCCAAGCCCAAGAAGCCTAAGAAAATAACCTTCTTTGATAATGCTCCCACCCTCATGCTGCGATGTTGTAGCCATGGCTTTATAATTTTTACGTTGGTTGCAACCATGCCTTTATATAGCTTGCAAGTAACACTCGTAAGTAATAGTTGCAACATTGTGACGTGAGGGTGGAACACTTTTAGAGGAATTTTTTTTTACTTGGGCTTCTTGGTTTTGGACTGAGAGCAAATGTAGTCGAGGTTATGGGGGTAGCTTATGTATATGAGCAAGATACTAGACAGGGAGGAAAAGAAGGAGGAGGATGAGGTGATGGTAGAGCTCGAGGAAGACTCATGGAGGAAGGAAAATCCAAGGGTACAAGTCTAATATTTTTTCAACTTTTAAGCGATCTCATTGTAGGTCCAAATAGTATAAAAATATTGATTGCAATCTTAGGAAAAACATAGAGGGTGCGGGTGTAATTTACTCAAATATTTTTTTAACACCCATGTATGACAAAATTACCCCTTTAATACCCTTTAAAAAATTATTTTCTTTATTTGTCCTCCTACATAGAAAAAATGGAGAAAAAAATAACTAGAAAAGAAGTTATTAAGCGAGGGGAGTGTTATTTCAAAATAGGGTTTGGAAGAGGGAAGTAGAGGGAAAAAATCCAATGTTTTCAAAATCGAATAGTTCATTTGAATCGATTTAGATTCTGATTCAAAGTTAAATGATTTACTTATGGTTGAGTTATAGTTAAATTAATATTAATAAAATAATAATAATAATTATTATTATTATTTTTATTATCAATACAAAAATATTAGATAGATATACTATCATAATTTTAAAATACTAAACATTAAAATAAAATTTTATTAATATATTCTTATCATTTAATTTATATGTAAAATCCTAAACTAAATATAATATAATATTTAAATTTTGATTTTAATAAAATATAACAATATCCATTAATAATAACAAGTTTGCATCTAGAATAAAAAGTATCAAATTAAAAGAATATAAATTATAAAAAAAAATTAAAGATATTAAAGATTACAAATTAACATACATGATTAAATTATATTTATTAGATAGGTATTAAAAATAAGTTATCAATTTATAATTTTTTAAATGTTTTTTTATTAAAATATTTTTAATTAAATTTTAAAAAATAAAATATTAATTGGATAGGTTCAAATTGGTTTGACCGGGATTTTTTATACTAGCTTTGACCGATTTTGGATTAGTTCTACTAGTTTTCATGGGTTCGTTGTGAAATGGTTTTCTAGGCTAGTTGAATGAGTTAAGAACGGATTTTCCAAGTTGAACAACCCACCATAATCACTACACTTAATGTTTCAACTACTAGTAGCGAAAACTAGATACAACTACCCAATATCAACATATAAATAGTTCCTAGAAAACACAAATAATAATACAAATATATGCATAAGGATAAAATCCTCCAAAAATAAAAGTTTCCCAAAGGAATAAGAACATATCTTATACACATAAATATATACAATGATCCAAAAGCAACTGTAAATGTAACTTAGGTTGTCGATCAAGCAACTCTATAAGAATATATAAAGGTAACATCAAGCTACACCACCATCCAACATGGCCCTCAACTTGTCACTCTACTTCCATGTAAACATAATCATTGCAATCCAAAGAAAACATGCAAGGATAAGCTAGTGTGCAAAGAATAATCACACCACAGGTATAAAAGTAAAGACAATTATACTAATCAACTGCATAAACATGTAAATCATACAAGAAGGTAATACCATGGTCTACAACTTAGCACAACAACAAATCACCTCAACATGGAATTCAATATCTTACAAGATAAACAACTTAACAATATATGATAATTCATACACCAATCATAATGCCATTTAACAACCAACATCATACAACATATGAACAACACCAAAATCATCACATCACATGCATAACACCTCAACTACATGCATCGTCATGCATTCACCCTTACAATAAAGGTAAACAGTCTAAGTGATTTTTATTTTACTAAACCAACACAATCTTTTTACGCCTATTAAATTAACAGTCAAATTGGGATATCAATTTCTAACAACATGATTTCTTAAATGATGCTCTTAAACTAGAAAATCTAGTATTCATACCAAGGTAGAATGATATGCATTTGACAAGTATACCAATTGTTGTAAGTAGAAAAATGGACAGAAGCTCAAGTATTGAATCTACAAAGACTTGTGTAACAGCTAATTAATCTAATTTAACATTAATTAGGAAAAATAAAAATAGATTTATTTAATGAATGCAATAAAGATAAAAGAACATATTTTTAAAGATTTAGTATAATAAAAAGATTGAAAAAATAATTAAAATTTTATAATAAAATATGTTAAGGATTGATTTTACTAACCTTCCTCATACATATCCTTCCCAATTATTATTCAATTTCAGCAATTATCAAGTTAATACAACAACCAATGAAATCGTAATTCCTTAGGTGAGAAATTCTAAGTTACTTATGAAAAATCTCAATTCCTTGATAAAGTTTGTTAAGCAACCTGCATTAAGATCGGAGGTTTAAAATGTTGATTGATAAGACTTATCTTATTCCTAGCTAGTGATTATTAGTGTTATTCTTCGAATCATAGTTTCAAAAGAGTTTCCCAACCTCAATTAAAACCCATGAGATCATGCATTGGGTGATCAAGTCAAATTAAACATTAAGAATAAAAGAAAATAATTAACTGAATAAAATATTTATTGAATAAGAATAGGAAGAATTACATGGAGTAGAGTTAGCTACATCAATCTCCAACAACGACTCCATTTATTCTCTCAAATCTCTCTAAAATATAATATGTAGAGTGTTTTTTTATTCTTTCGAAACCCTATTTTTATAAGATTTTAAATGGATTTTTTTTTCTTCCAATTAGGCTTGTAATGTTCACTCATTCAAGGTACTTAGATGGCTCTTGAGCTCTTCATAGTTCTTTAGGGATATCTTCTAAGTTGGCTCACTTAAAGTGTGTTTTCCTTTTGCTTTGACCAAGTGGTTCTAATGTACAACTTCTTTGACATTAGATCCTTCCTACTTGTATCTCAAAAATTAAAAAAAAAAAATCGAAAACACCTAAAACTAAAAGAACTCTACTAATTAACAAGGTAAAATTAAAATACTAATTTTTGACAAAAATAGGACCTAAAGCATAATATATGCTCAAATAAATTTCTAAATTGTATAAAAGATATATTGACATATTTGGAAACTATCATAGAACATCTTAGGTATGAGTCTACCATAATATCAACTTGTAACCCTAAGCTCCCTATAAGATTAGTCCATCGACTACCATCTAAACACTATACCCTTTCAATACGTAATTTGGGGCTAAGCCTCCGACTGTATACCTTGATCAATTGGTCACTTTATACATGTATGGATCGACCTTACCCACATACAAATCAACATTGATCACCTATAGCTGATATGCCATGACTTAGTCCATATATCGCATTAACTAAGACCTAGAGAAAACTCAGCTATCCACTAATAGTTAACTACTCAAAAAGTGTTTTTTAATAACTGAACTCATAAAGCACCACATATAACCACACAATGGGAAATCCAACTTTCGAAGACACCTTTTCTAATCCTAAGTCAATCAACATAACATGCCTAAATAGTTAAAACATTCTTAACATCAACATCTTAACATTCAACAATTTATCACTATATCATGCCTAAATGTGTAAATCATTCTAAACCACTACAAGAAAAATAAAAAATAGCGACCAAAGTTTATCGGTCGCTATTTTGCGACCGAATTAGCGACCGACTATAATAGCGACCAATTTAGCGACCGAAATTTTTCAATCGCTATTTTGCGACCGAATTAGCGATATTAGAGTGGTAGCGAGAAAATCGGTCGCTAAATCGGTCGTTGTTTTATTGTGTTTCATGAAAACATAGTTTGCGACGGAATTAGCGACTAATTTTGAATAAATTATCAAAAAATTGCGACCGAATTGAATTCGGTCGCTAATCCAAAACTATTGAATTTTTTAGCGACTGATTAGATTTCGGTAGCTAAAATATACAAAGCAAATTTTCATAGCGACGGTTTTTTTTCGGTCGCAAAATATAATTTAAACTTAGCGACCGAATCTGAATCGGTCGCTAATTTTATTTATTTATTTTTATTACAATTTCAATTGAAACTAATGTTACCACTATTAAAATGTCAACATTAGGTCTCGATCCTTGAGCGTGTGGGTTGTGGGCCAACCATGCTACCACTATGCCACATTAATTCCTTAGTATAATATTGAAACTAATGTATATATATATATATATATATATATATATATATATATATATATATAATACAAAAGCTCATGATTTCTCACTTTCTAAACTTTGAGAAAGTAAGGGAGGTGTATTGGATTAGGATTTTAAAAGACTTTTTTAGTTAAAAAAAATACTGCAGATTTTAAAAGACTTTGCAGGATTTTCATGACTTTTAAGATTTTGCAGGATTCTACAAGACTTAAAATCAGGATTTTAATGGATTCTGCAAGACTTTTAAATCAGGATTTTAATGGATTCTGTGGGATTTTGTAAAATTTTTGTGGATTTTTGACATTTGATAAAATTTCAAAAAAATTTCATACATTCAAATTTAAAAAGAGTCAAAGACAAAAATAATAAAAATTAATAATGTCTAGATAAATAATAATAATAATAATTTTCCATAATATCTTATCCTCTTAAATAACATTCACCCACATATCCATAGCTATACTAGTCCTCCAAGTATTAGTGTCTTTTCACTCTTGCTCCTGGGTTTGAATAATGGGTTCAAAAGTATGATCTTCATTAATTGGTAACGTTGAAGATGAAGGTTCATCCACCTCTTCAATTGAAAATTCATCAGAACGATATTCTTTACATAAAAAGTTATGTAGTGTTGCACATACTAACACAAGTTCTACTTGTGTTTTAAATAAAAATAATACCAAATATTTTCTCGATCACATTTCTTAAAGACACATGACGAAGATTGAACAATTCTTTCTCATTTTCAGGGTCATTAACCTGACCTGCAAAATCTTGTAGATTATATCTTACACCTTGAAATGGAGCTAAAAATTGGCGTCGATTAGGAAATCCACAATCCACCAAAAAAATATTTACCTAATTACATATGCAATATATATAATATTAGTATAATAATAATAATAATAATTATTATTATTATTATTATATAAAGAATAAAAATTTAGATATATAGAATATATATATATATATATATATTATTTTAGTTATATATTATATGATAATTTTTAACGATATTTATAAATATAAATTATTCTAACAAATATTTTAACAATATTTCCTCTTTTAAAAAATAAGCTAATGAAGACATAAATCCTAAACCCTAAAAATTAGATACTGCAATGTCTTATGTTAATTTTCTTTTTTTTAAATATAAAAAAGTCCTAATTTCACAATATAAAAATAAAAAGAAAAATTCATAGTAAAAAAAATAAAATAATTGTTGAGTCGTAAAAGGAGGGGGATAAGAGTAACAAACTTAAGAGAAGGAGAGAAATCGCAGTTTTTATGCTGAGAGGGTTCTTCCCCCAACTAAGATCTATTTTCATCTCATTCTACTCACAAAAACCCTAACAAATTCATCTTATATATATATATATATATATATATATATATATATATATATATTGTAGAGATTAAGATATCAATTATCTTTCACCTTTTTCTTTTCTTGACGTATGTTATAAAAAAAATTATCACTTAAAAGTTGAGATTTCAAGCATTTTTTTGTGTTATATAAATGAACAAATTCAACTACGTAAAATAAAATAAAGCAAGTCAATTAAGAAGAACGAACAGAAAAATAGAGCAAATCAATGACACTATCATTTACACATCGGAGTTTCACAAAATAGGGGAATGAGATGAGAACAGTACTACAATATTATATATGAGCAATGAACAATAATGCAGTATTATTAGCAGATAAAAAATGGAGAAGATAGGAGCATAGAAAAAAAAAAGATGAAAAACTCACTTGAAATTCTTGAAAAGTCACTTCAAACAATCCTTCAAAATCCGATGGGTTTGGATGAGATTGTTTTATGAATTTGGTATTTATAAATAACACTAAAAAGTCCTTCAAAATCTTTCTCACACAACAATCCTTTAAAATCCTTATATTTTTGAATACCAATGGATTGTTTTTAAGTTGTAAAAAATCTCAAATGAATACCAATGGATTTTAATGAACTCTTTAAAAAATCTTGAAAATCCAGATTGAATACCACTAGATTGTTTTTAAGTGACATAAAATCCTGATTGAATACCAATGGATTTTTTTACTCAAAAAAGTCTTTTAAAATCCTACAAAATCCTAAACCAATACACCCCCCTAAGTGTTTGCAAAAAGTGTATTTTGATTATAAAAAGTGTTTTCATTTTAATTTATTGTAAAATAATTATAATATTTAATTTTTCATCATTAAAAAATAACCATTATAAGATTTATTTTTTTAATTTAATTATTTATTATAATACTTTTAGCCACCGTATTGACCAAAAAATTATTTTGAATTAAAATATATTTTAAAATTTTAGTTAATTCATTATCATTCATTCATTTTATTAAAAAGTGATAAAGTATAAATAATTTTTAATTAATTTAATAAAATAAAAACTTTAAAATAATAATTTTATTTAAAATCTGTAACAATTTCTTAAATACAAATATTTAATTAATTTTAATATATACTAAATTTAATATTAGAAAATTTATTATGATTTTAGTTATAATTTTTATTATCTTGTAATTTAATATTGGATTTCTTTTGATTATAAAACATAGTAAATAAAATCTAAAATCTGTATCAATGTCTTTGATAAAAATATTTAATTAATTTTAATATATAATAAATTTAATATCAAAATATTTATCTGGATTTGAATTATAATTTTTATAATCTTTTGATTTAATATTAGATATCTTTTGATTATAAAACATAATAAATAAAATATAAAATCTGTAGCAATTTCTTTGATACAAATATTTAATATTAGAATATTTATTATAATTTTAGTTATGATTTTTATAATCTTTTGATTTAATACTAGATTTCTTTTGATTATAATATTTTAATGTATTTTATTTGAAATATCAATTAAAATATTTAATTATCTTTTCATTTTAATTTATTATAAAATAATTAGAATATTTAATTTAGCATCATTAAAAAAATAACTATTTTAAGATTTAATTTATTTAATTTCATTATTTATTATAATATTTTTAGTCACTGTATTGATCAAAAAATATTTTTAATCAAAATATATTTTAAAAATTGTAGTTAATTCATTATTATTCACTCACTTTATTAAAAAGTGATAAAATATAATTTATTTTCAATTAATTTAATAAAATAAAAACTTTAAAATAAATATTTAAAATCTGTAACAATTGCTTAAATACAAATATTTAATTAATTTTAATATATACTAAATTTAATTTTAAAAAATTTATTATGATTTTAGTTATAATTTTTATTATCTTGTAATTTAATATTGGATTTCTTTAATTTGATTATAAAACATAGTAAATAAAATCTAAAATCTGTATGAATATCTTTGATAAAAATATTTAATTAATTTTAATATATAATAAATTTAATATCAAAATATTTATCTGGATTTGAATTATAATTTTTATAATCTTTTGATTTATTATGATTTAATTTTTATAATCTAACAACCCAATGCTTTTAATTTTAATTGTTAATAGGATGTGAGACTAATTAAAAATTTGATAATAAATTAATATGATTATGAAATTTAAAACAATTCCTTTATTTTAATCTAATTCAATAATAACATGTTTGATTCAAATTAAATTTTAAAATAAATGTTTATTTATTTATTTATTTTAAATAAACTAAGCACAAACTAAAATTAAAAATAATGTGCATAACGAATTAATTTACCTACTAGTATTTTACAGTAGGTATAAATTTAAATATATTAAAATATTTTAAAAATACCAAAAACACATAAAAAAATGTAAAAACAAACACTCAAGGTATTTTAATTTTAGAGTGGCCCTGCTTCCTTTCACTTTCACCAAAATAGGGTTTCACTTCCTTTCACTCTGTGTCCTCCAAGCTTCAGTGGGACAAAGTGAAGGTAATGAGGTTTTCCTTTCACTTCTTTTTCGTCTTAATCCAGAAAGTGTTTCGGTGGTTTCTTCGTCGCTGGCGTTCGCAATGAGGACGTTTCAGCTCTTTATTTTCGCTGTTGCAATTTTTCCTCGTTTTAGCTCACTTCTTTTTCTTTCTGTTAGGGTTAATCTTTCTTTCTCTGTATTTTTTTTATATGACCTTCCCCACTCAATACTTTAAGAATTTGTGTTTCATTGTATTACCATTTGAAAAGGGAATCCTTTGCATTGGTTTTCTGAAACGTTCTCTCCAAAAGCGGAAGATCTCTAGAGAGCAAGCAGCAAAGGAAATTGAGGTAATTATATTCTTATATTATGACTTAGTGTAATTTTGAGAATGGAATATATTGGATTGCATTCGACATGCATATATGTAGTTTTTGCCTTTCCTTAATAGAAATGAATGACAAAACATTGCAAATGAACAAATTTAAATGCTGGAACATTTAAATACCCACCTCCTCCCCTTCTTGAGTCTGGGGATTCATCTGACCAAAGGGTTTGGCTATCCTTGAAAGGCAAAGAGTACGTACATTTTAATTTAAAGATCATTTTTCTAATATAACATTGTTTAAATGTGATTCTGACAATATCTTTTTTAATAGATTTGTTCCTGCAAAAAGCCTTGCTGATGTCATTTCAGGGATCTTTAAGCAAAAATTTGAGGGAGCGTGGCCTACTTGGAAGGCTGTGGATGAATCAGTTCGGGACATGTGGTTCGGAGAGTTTCAGGTAATTAAATTTTGTTTAATTTAAAATATGTTGCATGTAGTTTTTAGTATGTTTCCTAATTCATTTTTAATGTAGAAAGAGTATAAGTGGGATCCACAACATGATCGAGCCATACGAAAAACTTTTGAGCATAAAATATCAACTCTTCTGAAAAATGCTATGCATAAGGTTAGACTAGGTGTCGATAAGGGAAATTGGATCTTGAAAATTTTCGAGCTATTTTAGATCACACTACAAGAAAATTGTCATATAGTGACACACATCTTATAGTGACACAATATGTGTCACTAAAAACTACTTTTACCTACATAATAAATATAATATATGTTGGTATATTATTAAAAAGTATGGGTATAAGTTATAGTGATACACAAAATATGTTGTTAAATCTCATTCAAAATCAACACTAAAATTATGTGCAACTATATGTCAAATAGATATATATTTACATATATTATACTTATACTGACACTTTTTGTATATCACCATATGTGACATTTATTGTAGTGTCAACATTGGGCTTCTGAAAAATTCCAAAATAAAAGTAATACTGCTAAAGGAAATCGGGTTGTAGAGAATGGAGCAACAGCCTACACTGGTGGCTCCATATTTGCAGGAGCCCACTTTGAAAAATTGGTAAGTTTATTTCATTTTTTATTTATATTTAGTTCAATTTAATATAATTGATTGGTTAAATTGCAATATTAACTTGTATTTAAATTTATATAGGCGAAGGAGCTAAATCGTCCCCCTACTGCTTGGGAATTAGTGGAAAGGACAAAAAAACTTAAGACTGGAGAATGGGTCAATGATAAAGCCCGCAACATTGTTGTAAGTTAGTCTATTAATTTAAAAACCTTTGCAACACCATGAGAATCAATTAACATTGTTGGTTGCCTTTGTGTGTAAATTATAAGATAAAAAATTTAAAAATAAGTATAAATTTTTTTAAAAAAATATTAAAACGTAGAAACTAGAAGAGATAAAGTAAATAAAATTATATGAATTAAAATAAAAATTTAATACATAAATAAATATATTGAGCAGATTTATGGTTGCATTAAATTCCCAATAACATATTTTATAAACACTGCTCAGGTTGTGGTGGACACTACTAGAATTTCTCTTATTACATGCAACTTTTCCTGCGAATTTTTTATAAAAATTTGCAGGAGACATTGTTCCTGCAAATTTTTCTGCGAAATTTTATTCGCAGGTAATACCTTCGTGGATAATATATTTTTGCGAATTTTAAAATTCGCAGGAAATTTTCCTGCGAAATTTCCTGCGAAAAAAATTCGCAGGAAAGTTTCCTGCAAAAAAAAATTTGCAGGAAATTTTCCTGCAAAAAAAAATTCGCAGGAAAATTCGCAAGAAACTTTCCTGCGAATTTTTTCGCAAGAAATTCTGCAGGAATATTTTTTACGAAAAAATTAAAAAAATTTATTATAAATTCTATATTTTAAGAATTCATAATCTTTTATTTTCATGCCTCATACATAATCTTTTAAATTCTAAGATTGTAGATTACAAGTCTAACACTCAACCATACAATTCTACTTGTAAGGTAAGTGTTATTCCAACTTATATACTCTTTAATTGTTTTATTTTCAATCGATGTGGGACTTGAAGATTTTTTAAAATATTAATCTTATTAATTTAAATATATTTTTTATTTTTCCTGCGAATTAAAATTTGCAAGAAAATCCGCAGGAAAAGTTACCTGCAAAATTTTTCTACCATTTAGTAAACATTACTTGCAAATTTATTTTTGCAAGAAAATATGCAAGAAACAAAATAAAATTCTTACAATATTTTCTGCAAATTTTTACCATGAAATTTTTTTTTCCATGATTATTAAAATTGTAGCAAAATTTGTAAGAAATATCTGTAAATTATTTTTTGTAGGAAAATTCGCAAAAAAATTTTGCGAATATTTTTTTGCAGGAAAATTCGCAAAAATTTTCTGCAAATTTTTTTTTGCAAGAAAATTTGCAAAAAAATAACACTTTTCTAGTAGTAGGATACTCTTAACTATTATTCTGCATGCACCATTTCATTATTTTTCAACCAGAATTTAATTTTTAGTTTCTGCTCTTAAAGGGTTTTGGGTAAATTTATTTATATGTCATAATTAAATTTATTTATATTCATTAATTTAATCATTAGTTGGTAAGTTAACCTTTAGATTTGCTTATTTTCTTAATTTTTAAACGTAAATAATAACTAATTTGAGTGATTTTATATGTAAATTAGTTCTAATTATCTCAAAATTTCTCTTTGACCTAACCATTTAAAAAACAAGTTGCAATAATAAATTAATAATGGAAGTAACACAAGAAGGAGCAGAAGAAGTTTCAAATTAAACGTGCTTTCTTTTGTTTGGTTGACGCACGTGGTGTAGACATATATAGTTTCTTAGCACGAAACCAAAAAAATGCTTAACAGAAATATATATATAAAGTTCTTTAAATATAATACATTATATACTTGTGTATAATATATGTATAAATATATATAATATGTGAATTATTGTGTTTGAGTGGGTAATGTTTTTTAAAAATGAATTATTGTGATCTATAGTATATAGTGGTAGGTTTATAATTAAAGACCTGGTTGGTGTCCTCTAGATGATCGATCCAATCATGAATCATAAATTGAATCCAAGAAGCTGCTATCACATTGAATTGCTTCCCGGCGTCTTTGTATGTCTTCCTCGCTAGAAGTTTTGTGGCTACCACCATAGGGATAAAATCAAAGGGATAAAATCAAATAAATATCAATATTTAGGATAAATTCTAATTAACTACAAAACTGAAAAGTCACTATTGTAAACAGATACATTATGTTTTGTGTCATTTTATAATATTTTTAATAAAAAAAGTCACTTTTAATTAGTTTAATCAACTAGTTTATATGATTGATATATAAAATACATCCATGTACTAATAAGACCATCATTCAATCACAAGCAATTGTATAATAAAATAGTATTTATGTAAAATTCATTAGCTTTGTAATGATATGCAAATAAACATGATAGAGCGTGAATCTGGTAGCTTGTTTAATTGTGTTGAGTGTTTCAATGTTAAAATCAAAGAATATGTTGTCTTGAAATTTTTGTTGAAATAATATTTTTTTTATTTTTTTAGGAGAAATATGAGGAGCGTCTAATTGAAGTCAAACAACAAGCTACACAGGATGGCACAGGGGACTCTGCTTCTACTTGTATTAGTGATAATGAAGTTTATTTGCAGGTGGTTAAAAAGAATACGAAGGGGAACTTGTATGGGCTTGCTGGATTGACTGATGCTTTCATTCGCTCAACACTTCCACAATCTTCAATGTCACAGCCATCACCAATCACTACAGGGGTGATAGAAGAAATGCAAAATAGGATAGCTAAATTAAATGTTGAGCTTGCTGCAAAGGAAGCAAAGGAGAAAGCATTGGAAGAACATATACGACAATATGATGAGCAGATGCGGTATATACTATGCTACCTCAACATTGACCCTTTAAGGCCAACCCCTCCTCCACCGAGTACTACCCTAGATGATCCTGAGCATGGTGTTGATGATGTTCTTGATGAGATAGCATAAGACCCTTAATTAAGCTTCTTTGTTTTACTTGTTTCAGGATTTTTTGTTCTATTTCACTATTACTTTGTTGAAGTTTAAACGTTTTATGTTATTATCGTGTTTTTAACATACCATATTGATAGTTATATTTTATGTCTTTTAGTATGTTCTAGTTTATTATTATAAATTGTGTAATGAATATATTATTAATTTCGTACTCATTAACAGGTATAAATTAATAATTTAAAAAGAATTTAAAAATACTGGTTAGCATTAGCAACCGATATAGAGACCGAAATGATTCGTAGCTATTTCAAGTTTTTTGTGACCGAAATAGCGACCAAAATAGTTTGTAGCTATTTCAAGTTTTTAGCGACCGAAATAGCGACCAAAAGAGTTCGTGGCTATTTCAAGTTCTTAGCGACCGAAATAGCCACCGAAATAATTCGTAGCTATTTCAAGTTTTTAGCGACCGAAATAGCGACTGAAACAATTCATAGCTATTTCATGTTTTTAGCGACCGAAATAATTCGTAGCTATTTCAAGTTTTTAGCGACTGAAATAGCGACCGAATTTATTCGTAGCTATTTCAAGTTTTTTGCGACTGATTTTAAAAATGATTTTATTAAATAAATAAAAAAATTAGCGACAGAAATTGCAATCAAAAAATTCGGTCGCAAAATTGGTCTCGAGAAGTTAGGAGACCAATATTATAGCGACGAATTATGACTGTTTAGCGACGGATTTTTTCGGTCACTAACTTGCGACATTATGAATAGCGACCAGGGTTTTAGCGATGGATTTTTTCGGTCGCTATTTCGGTCGCTGAGCCTAACAGCGACTGAAATAACCTAAATAGCGACCGATTTTGGTGGTCGCTAAAACTTGATTTTTTTGTAACATCACACCTCAACAATTTAACAATTTATCATCTATATATAACATCTCAGATCAATATACATAGAACTAACAACACATATCACCATATAACATGTAATAGATTCATATAACCTATTCATGTTCTATCATTGTAGTAGTGATGACAACAAGTATAAAAGCATTCAAAAAACATAATAGAATACTAATTCTCATATCATCTTAACATAGGTCATCTTCTATCCCCAATTGAGTCTCAAAGGTCCGTACAACCTTCACTCCTCATATGGATCCACACTCATAGTTGATTATTGTCAACTTTTCCTTCTCTTGGAAGTGATGGAGAGTAAATGTATCTTTAATTCAAATCATGGTACCCTAACATTATATCGAATGTCATATAGAGGTTCTTAAATATATCCTTGTTAAACATAACCAATTAGGATACTCCTATGAGAGAAACAGAAACACACCCATATGGCTCATTATAGATTACATGGTAGTATCGGGATTGTGCAAGTTAACATTATTTATCTCGACATACAAGATATGATCATATCCATTGAGACTCCCACATCTAATTGTCATTCTTAGGCAATGGGCTCCCACATCTAATTGTGATCCCAAACTTGCACTGTCATTCCTTAAGCCCTGAGCTCGTACTCCAATCATTTGTGTATCAAACTGATACTTTCCACACCTTTACACAATCATCTTTTCATCTAACTTGGTTATCCAAGTATTTTAAGGAACTAAGTACAAACTCTTGGAATTTATTCTCAACAAGTTCACATATTAAGATTTATTATCACCTTTAATACACCTATTTGTAAAAGCGTAAAAAGTGCACAATACGCGGACATAACACACATGTACGCACACAACAACGTGCATGCATGCACGCTCAAATATTGTTGTCACCCTTAATACACTTGTTTTCGTAAAAGCATAGAAAGCACACACATGTACACACAACACAAACATATATTGTAGTGTCACCCTTAATACACCTGTCGATAGGGGTGTTCAAATTGCTAAATTGAACTAAACTAAAAGAAAACTAGACTAAACTATAATAAATAGTTCACAAAACTAAATTGAACTAAAATAAATATTGATTAAACTAAACTAAACTATTATCTAGTTTAGTGCACTATAGTTCTAGGAGTTTGAACTAAAATATAATATCAACTAAATTAAACTATTATTAACTATAAACTAAATTGAATTACATTAAAAAAACAAATTTAAAATCAACAATTTTAAATTGAGCTACCAAATCATTGATATTAATTATGAATTAAATTTAAAATAGTTTGAAATGTAAAACAAGTATAATATTGATAAAAGTCCAAATGATAGATTTTTCACTCATATTTTTTGAAAATCAATCAAATCTTATTAATTTTTAATCAATTTACTGATCTTATTAATTATTAAATAAAAAAATTTAAAAACAATATCTAAATATTACATGTAACTGTTTTTTTAGGTTAATACGTTCTTTATAAAATAGTATGAATTTTAAAAAATATTATAAAAATGTATACCGTTACTTTTATAATGTTGTAAACTCAATTATTAAACTCAATTAATTAATATTATAATTTTTTTATTAAAATAATAATATTTTTTAGCATCAAAAATAAAATTATTTGAATAATAAAGAGAGAAGTTTGTACATACATATATAATACATTTTTTTTATTTTTATAATAATTATATTAAAAATATTAAAAGAGTAATAATCACGAAAATTATATAAATTTTTATTCAATTATTAAATAAAAATTAATTTTTTCTTTTAATCCTGTAAATTAATAAAAAAAAAATGTGTAGTTGTGCATTTTTTTTTTATTCATAAGGGGGCTAATAGCCCAAAGAAAACAAAAAAAACTAGAATCCACGAGGGAAGGTTACAGCAGACTCATCTGCTAATAAAAAAGAAATAGACCAATTCGGGGCAGAGTCAAAAACATGAACACCTACTGACAAAGAGAGCCCTTTTTTGGCGAAACAATCTGCTACCTGATTTGCCTCCCTTAAGGTGTGAGTACATTCAATATTGTTGAAATCACCAGCCGCCTTAACAACTTGATTGACTAGCCCATAGCAAGAGTGAGTTCTAGGACACCCTTCATTTAAGAACTGAATTGCAATTATTGAGTCAGACTCAATAATGATCTGGTCACTAAAATTTCGTTCTCTGAGAATTTTCAACCCATAGAGCATGGCCCATATATAATTCAGCATGTAAAATAGAACAATGCCCAATTAGACATGAAAAGCCTAAAATGAAGTTACCACCACTATCACGAAGCACCCACCACAGGAAGCAAGGGATGATGATGCAACAGCTCCGTCACAATTTAGCTTTAGAAGTCCTTGAGGAGGGGCTTTCCACCCGATGTTCAAGGTTGATGGAGGAGGAATTTCTCTACTAGTAGCTTCATGACATATGTAATTAGTTATCTCACGACTTCTCCCATGGATCTCTCCCAGCACCAAATTAGTGTTGAGCTGAGTGTGTTGAAAAACAAAGGAATTTCGAGCCTTCCAAATAAAGTTTATAGATAGTGCAAAAATGACAGCCCATGCTTTGTCTCCTTTTGATAAATTGCTCTCCAACCAATCAAGGGTCGCATTTGAAAAGAAATCAATTCCAAGGGCCCCACGGTATAAGGATAGCCAAATAGATTTTGCAAAGAGACAATCACGTAACACATGCAGAATCGTTTCCCTTTCTCTTTTGCAAATAGGGCAATAAGGCTCATTTGTTAGGCCCTTCCTACTACGCCAATCATTTGTAACCAGACTATCATGAGCCACTCGCCAAAGTAAACACTTCACTCGTTCTGGGCCGCGCCACTTCCAAATTAATTTAAACACACTACGGGATCCATTGGAAGTAGTACGAATTGTATTGTAAGCCGATTTTATAGAAAAAGCTCCTGTTGGGGACCCACCCCACACCATAACGTCGGGGTCAACCTCTAACGAGGGTGGAGTAGATCCTAACACCTCAAACTAGGCTGACGTGGGAAGTAGAAAATGAATATTGTTCAGATTCCATAAACCTTCCTCGGTGATATATTCAGATACGAATTTACCTTTTTCATGCTCTGGGACTGGTTCTAAGGCCACCTCTAATAGACGAGTTTGGGAAGGAAGCCAACGATCCTTCCAAAACTGCACTTGTGTTCCATCTCCAACATTCCATGCAATAAAAGGTTGAACAGATGACCAAGCGTCACAGATACCCTTCCAAGCATTTGATGCACTTGATTTCTTCTCAATATTTAAAACAGAAGCATTCCCACATTTATATTTATCTCTCAAGACTTGGACCCACAATTTAGAAGGTTGCGAGCATATTGTCCAACAATTCTTCATCATAGAACATTTATTAACAAGTCTCATCTCTCTCATTCCAAGACCTCCTTCCTCTTTTGGCTTGCAGATTTTTTGCCAAGCTACAACATGAACTTTTCTCTAATCACTAGTATGCCCCCAAATGAAGGATCTACAAGACTTGTCAATTTCATCACAAAGTTGTCGGGGAAAAAACACAGTTTGCATAGTGTAGGATGGGATTGCCGCTAGGACGGACTTTGTGAGTGTCAAACGACCAGCAAAGGATAAATTTCTTGCCTTCCACGAATTAAGCCTTTGGTTCACCTTCTCCTTTACAGACCTTAGCAGATGACGATTAACTTTGTCATGATGGATATTTACTCTTAGATACTTACTGAGGTTATCAGTACGCTGGAAACCAAAGGCATTGCTAATCTCATTCTTAACCACCCAACCCACATTCTTTGAGAAAAAAATGCGAGTCTTTTCAAGGCTAACCTTTTGACCTGAACTTTCACAAAAGATATCAAGGCATTGTTGAATTATTTCAACCTGATCCATAGAAGCCTCAGAGAAGAGGATCAGATCATCAGCGAAGGCGAGGTAAGATAAAGGCGGCCCTCCCTTTGATAGCTTAATAGGCTTCCAAAGCTTGTGAGTCACGGCAATTTCTATAAAGTGGAATAGGCGCTCCATACATAGGACAAAGAGGTAAGGTGACAATGGGTCCCCTTGTCTTATACCTCTGGATGGGGTGAAATCTTCCAGCTTTTCCCCATTCCAAAGCATGCTCATAGAAGGAGTAGAGATGCAAGCCCACACCATCTCCACGAACTGTTTGGGAAGACCAATATCCTCCAAAGTGTCTTTAATAAATTTCCATTTGAGGCGGTCATAGGCTTTCTCGAGGTCAATTTTGATAGCCATCCAACCTTTCTTTCCTGATCTACGTTTCATGGAGTGAATCACTTCTTGGGTGATGATAATGTTATCAGTTGTTTGACGATGAGGAACGAAGCTACACTGGTTCGGGCTTACTAGTCCTTCCATAATTTTCCTAAGTCGAGAGGCAAGGACTTTAGTAATCACTTTATAGGATACGTTGCATAGACTAATAGGCCGCATTTGTTGTAGAGAAACTACATTATCAACTTTTGGAATGAGAGTAATCAAGGTAGCATTAATTTCAGATATCTTCCTTGGCTCTTTTTCACAGGCATGTATAAAGCGGCAAAGAGACTTACCCACTGTATTCCACTGGGATTGGTAGAATATAGCTTGAAACCCATCTGGCCCAGGGGCTTTAAGTCCACCCATTCTTTTTAACGCACTATGAATCTCCATGTCCGAGAAAGGTTGAGCAAAATCCTCCAATTCCTGGGTTGTGAGAGAAGGAAATGCGGAAGTGAGACAATAGGGCATATACTTTCCAGAATCATGAAATAGGTTTTTGTAGAAGTCAGTCACCAAATGTTCTAGTTCTTGTTAGTTCTCTATCCAAACACCCTCTTCATTTTGTAGTTTCACAATCCTGTTTTTCCTTCGTCGAATAACGGTGGTACCATGAAAGTAACTAGTATTTCGATCTCCAAATTCCAACCATTTGCACCGGGATTTCTGAAACCAAAATAACTCTTCCCTTATAAGAAGCAGTTCATATTGGCTCCATAATTCTTTTTGAAGATTTATAAGGAATGGGTTATCCTCTTGAAGAAGACGAGATGCAATTCCATTTAGCCTCCTAACCAGCCGACGTTTGGCAGAAAAGATATTGCCAAAGGTAGTTTTATTCCAATCAAGCAAACATCGTTGTGTGTTATTAACCTTGCTTGACCAATCCATTTGCTCATTCCAGCTCTCCCTTACTAAGGAAAGGAATTCAGGGTGGGTTAGCCATGCGGCTTCAAAACGAAAAGGTCTCCGAATTTTATTAACTGGTGCTTGTGAGAATTTCAATAAAATGGGACAGTGGTCAGACTTTAGAGGGTTCAAATGAAGGACGTTTGCATTTGGGTTAGCCAATTGCCAAGCCAAGCTAACCAGAACACGATCCAGTCTTTCAAAAATTGATCCTCTTTTCTAAGTAAAAGGGGCTCCCTGGTAACCCATATCCAACAGGTAACACTCAAGGACAAATTCTTTAAAAGCATTATCACCTCGGACGCAGGCAGAGGGTCGTGAGCCTCCCTTGCGTTCAGAATCTTTCAACACCGCATTGAAGTCACCCATAATGCACCATGGATTTTGAATATTCTTTGCCATCCTACTAAGTTCTCGCCAAAGGCCTATACGAAATTGTGGATGAGGGTTAGCGTAGACAAACGTCAACTCCCAGGTTATTGAGCCACAAGAAACCGCAAAATGGACGAACTGATTAGAGTGATGAAGAACCTCCAATGCCCACCTTGTTGAGTCCCAAAAGCACCAAATACCTCCTGCATGTCCCACCGCGTCAACCACGAAGGATTTGTCGAGCTTAATGCGACGAGCTATTTGCTGCACTTTTGCACCACTAACATGTGTTTCCAACAAACACAATATACCCACATTATTATCATGAATTAGATCATTCACAAGAGGTACAAAGCCTTTACATCCAGCCCCCCTGCAGTTCCAACTTAGTATATTCATACTGAACCGGATGGGGGATTTGGGTTTGAAACCCTTGAGTCTTCATGTGGAACAATTCCAGCTTGCTTGTTCAAACTACTCTTATCCTTGTTAGAAGCTCTCGGATCAAAGTATTGTCTCATCGCATTTGTGAATGCTAATGTATCAGCTTCTGGAGCATAAACTTGCATAATTAACGCATTTCCATTATGCATGGAATCATCTTGCAAATGTGTTGCATTTTTTAGACCCGTGATTACCTTAGCAGTATTTTCCGCTTCACGTTCTGCATGCTAACTCTTTAACCATGCAAGATTACGTTTTGGTGAGGTAGGAAGATGTTGGGCCCCACCTTTATATGTGGAATCTGTTGCACTAGATGATGGGGCACCTATAACCTTGTTCTTGCCTTGGGCATTGTTCTTTCTTTGTGGCACTTGTGGATTTTTCCCAGCTAAGGGGTTACGGACTGTTACCACTGAGCTTTTCTGCTTGGGCAGGCCGTGGCCCTCCTTTTGGGGTTCAGACTGGTGAACTGCAGTAGTCACATCATTTGAATTATATTCATACTGATTTGAAATTCGGTTAGCGGGGCCCAACTCTTTAATTTTATCCTTTCCCATATTTTGCGTACGATATCTTGCATTTTTCTTGTTACGTTTCACAATCATCCAAGGTCTGTATTGGTCCACCAAATCCGCGCAGCCCGGATTTAACGAAACTTGATTAGAATCTTGTAGTTCGTTACTAGGAATCGATTCTCCCACCTTAATCAGATCGTCTTCAACCGTAGCATCCATGGGCACATCATGATTATTCGCCGCTTTGTTACGGGAATCATCATGCACCAAGGACGCAGAGCAATGATGTTGTTTATGACCGTATTTGCCACAATGAAAACAGATAGAGTGAAGACCTTCATATTCCAAGTGAAGGATATGCCCAAGAACATTTATATGCGGTACCAATTTTTTCTTGAGATCAATCTCCACACATATCCTGGCAAATCTCCCACGAGTCTGGACAGAAGTCAGCTTATCAATCTTAAGCATTGTGCCCAATTTGCTTCCTACACGCCAAAGAAAGCGATCATTGAACAACTCAATTGGTAGACCTGGAATGCGAACCCATGCAGCAATTTTACGGGTTTGTGATGTCGTGAGCGTAAAGAATGGCCTCCACCTTTGTACTACAATGTAGTGGTCTGCAATCATCCACGACCCTTCATATAATGCATGCTTATAGTCGTCTTCAGAGGAGAACTGAACAAGATAGTAGTCTTGGGTTAGGTCAACTAGGCGGACAATCCCAGATTTAGCCCATTCACGTTGTACTTTATTGTCCAACATTTTATAGGTCACGCGTTTCCCAAGCACATTGATAACCAGAGAGTTCCTCCAGGGAGAGCACCATTCTTCGAATTCTTCCTGCGTGACAGGAATAGTAGGACATGAGTCTAGCTCTACCTCATCCTCCACTGAATCATCCTTATCATAATAGATTGCATCTTCTGGACACACCATCTCCTTCATTAAACTATTTAGATCAGTGAAAATCTTCCCACCGTTAGGAGAAAGAAGACTTTCCATATAAGACTTAGGAGAGTTTTTACACGTTGTTGGAATCTCCACTGGCTCTTCCATAAACGCATCTACCAATTCGGAGGCTGGCTCACCACTATCTCTCGTTTTCACCTTCTTAGTGCTTCGGAGTAAGGGATTATCGTTAGGAGACTCGTCTTTCTCCAAAACCCTAGCAGAGCCAGCTTTCTTCATCTTGCTTTGGTCTCGTGTCGCATCAATTCTACACTGTTTGTGTAGTTGTGCATAATAGCACTAAACCACTAGTATACTAACTCAAAAGTGGGTAATAGACAAAATTAAAAAGTTACGAAAAATATATTAATAATAAGAATTAAGTTTTATTAATAATTTAGTCTAACAAACTACTCTTTAAAAAATAGTTTTAAATTTATAAAATTGAACATAAAATTCATTTTAGTTCAATTTTTATAAAAATAATTTAGTTTTTTTTATTATTTTAATTTAATTTAATTATTTATTAGTTTAGTTCTAATTAATTATTTAAAACATTTCCTAATTATAAATTTTTTTTTATAGTTAAAGTGCACTCAACTACTTTTTATAATAATTTAATTTTTAAAACTAAATTTCAAATATAATTTAGTTTAGTTTTTATAAAAATTAGTTTAATTTTTTATAATTTAGTTTAATTTAATTTAATTTTTACTTTAGTTTAATATAATTTTTTAAACACCCTTACCTGTCGATAAATGCGTAAAAATCACATACACACGCAACCGTGCATGCAAACATTACGCAAAAAGTATATAAACATACAACATAACATTTATAGCCTATTTTCTTAGCAATTCCGCTATTTTATTTTTTACTCTGTAAATTGTATTTAATTTATTTGATGTCCTTTTAATTATAATGCATCTAGCTAATTGGCATTTTATACTGACTAGTAAAAAGATAATATTTTTATACTTAGACTAACTTAGATTCATAATTTAGTATACATACGCACCCATTATATTGCCACATTATCTTTCCGAGATTTATTTTTATACTTGGACTTGGACTAGGTTGCTGATTAAATTTATAGCATAATATTTACGCACCTTATTATTCATTTATAACTTAAAAATATTTCTTTTAATCTTGTATATATTTATAATAACTATGACTAATTAAATTTTCTTCAAAATGCTATGTATAAAACTTACATCTTGGTCTAAGGTAATTAATTATTTAGGGTTTTAATTTATATTCATACAATTTGTATTTTTACTATTTTCAGTACTAATTTAATATAAAAAGTACATGTTCATTTAAGCAACTAATATCAGGAATAAAATACTTTACCGAGATTATCAAGTTGAAAATATTATTTTGAAATTTTCCATGTCATTTTCATGTTTTCCATATCACTTTTTATACATAAAATGATAATTCATAAAATAACTAAGTGCGTAAAATCTGTATCTCATTTTAGTTAATTTATAAAATCTTGCTATTTTCTCTCCATTCCTATTTGTTGAAAAAAAGTCAGAAGCAAGTTTTTTTCCCTTTTTTTTGGTTGAAATAACAAATTTAACTTTATAGTTCCAAAAATAATTTTCTGGATAGCTATAAGAGCTTTTTTTGGAGTTCATATTGGGAGCCATGACTCTCTCATTTGTAGGTCTTATTTTATCCGTTTAAGCTCTTTAAATCCGCAAAGATCTTCAAAAATGGTTTCTGAGTAACTCAAACGAAGTGTTTCAAAAACATATAAGAAAAATAAATAAATAAAAACAGTTTCATAGGTTTTCCAGGCAGATTAATTTCTTATATATAGTCACCATATATAGACCTTATGAACTTTTACTTTTTCCCATCTTTTAACAACTTATTCCAGAACATAATAGGATGAAAAAAACACCTTGAACCTTCCTAAACACGGATCTGTCATTCATGTATACAGAAACATAAACATGCAATATTAGTTTGAGACATGCAAGCATCTTAGATTCAACAAAAAATAGTAGGGCAATAGCTAGCTTTTTAGCAAACAGATGAATACAATTCATCATTTTTCCAAATTCAGGACCATGGGCCAAAACTAAACAGATTTTAATAAGCACATCAAGAAGATCACATGCACATGCAAGAGTTTATAACAACAACGTATAGAGTGAGAGCATCTTGGGAGCCAATCTCCTTCCCATCTCTCCCATAGAAATTAGGAACAAGATCAAGATGAAGTAAAAACCCCTTCCCCTCATAATAATAACAATAAGATCAATATGAAGATAACTATATATTGTTTTGTTAACATCTTAATCTTAATCTCTATGACGCAGCAAATTCTTTCAACGATCAATAGAATAAAAATGACTCCCATATTCTATTAATTCTAACAAAAAATCAAGTTAGCATCATAGCAGTCCCTGATAAATGCATCAAGCAAGGACTCCTCATTAGTTTCACAAATATCATTTGAACTCAATTCTATCTGCATTTCCAATGATGAACCATTTTAGTAAAAATATAAAAATAATTTATTTTTTTGGTGCACAAATACTATAATAAAACTAGAATAAGGTCTAATCGGATGATAATTAAATTCTTTATTGATTTTAAATAAATAATGGTTAGCAATTGAATTGAAGATCTTAACCAATTTTTTACTGGTTCCTAAATCTCTTTGAAATAGCAGATTTAAAATGAAAGCAGTTGGGATACTACTACTAAACTGCCTTATCCAATTTGTTACTAATCTGTTGTGTCACCTGTTAGTTCAGCTATAAATAGAGCTCAAGAGAAGTACTCACAACACTAGTTAGAAGTGGAACAATGCAAACAACTATGTCTCTTTCTATTAAAATATTTTTTATTTACTTAACCTGTTTCACAGTTTGCTGCTTGGCAGAGCAAACATCAACATTGATAGTAGATGGTGCTAAAGGGTCTGGGAGAAAAATTCCAGATACTTTCTTCGGAGCATTTTTTGAAGTAATATATAAATAATATGATATTTTTTTTAGAGTTTATAAATGAAATTTGAAAGTGTGAGTTCAGGCAATTAAGTTAAGAATTTTATTGCAGGAGATCAATCATGCAGGGGCTGGAGGAATCTGGGCCGAGCTAGTGAGGAACAGAGGTCATCTACATTGATAAAATGATGTTTGGTTTTATATATTCCAATTTTGAAATGAGACATTAATTATTGACATTTTGTCTTAACAGGTTTTGAAGCTGGAGGCCCGAATGTTCCCTCAAATATTAGTCCTTGGACAATTATTGGAGATGATACAAACATTCTGGTCTCAACTGATCGAAGCTCTTGCTTTGAGCGAAACAAAGTTGCAGTACGTTTGGATGTTTTCTGTGATGGACCCAAATCTTGCCCACATGGAGGTGTTGGCATCTCCAACCCTGGTTACTGGGGCATGGTCAGTAATCTTATTATATACTTTTTTTTATTAAATTAAACTTATGATTTATATACATTCATATTTCTGATCGATCATCTCTAATTTTTGTTATCAGAATATTGAGAAAGCGCAGAAATATAGAGTAATCTTCTATGTCAAAGCACAGGGTCCAATGGATCTAAACGTTTCATTTGTTGGATCGGAGAATGGTCAAGAGTTGGCTTCTAAAATGTTTAGGTACGTTTTTAAATTAATTATATATTCTTTAATTTGTGACTACATTAATTGTTGATTAATATTTATGTATGTTGGCAGAGTTTCTGGAAGACCTCATATTTCAAAGTGGACCAAGATGGAGACTATATTGGAAGGAAAGGCTACAAATCATAATGCGAGTCTTCAAATAACAACAACCACTAAAGGAGTTGTATGGTTGGACCAAGTGTCAGCTATGCCCTTAGACACATATAAGGTATGCATCATCCTTAATTGGCAATGCACTTATAATTATTTTCTAATGTCACTTAATTAATCTTCTCTTCTCTTCACACAGGGTCATGGTTTCCGAAAGGACCTTTTTCAAATGGTAGCAGATTTGAAGCCAAAATTTTTCAGATTCCCCGGTTTGTTAAAATTCTAATAAAGTTAGGTTTGGCATTATATTATTATTAGAGTAAATATAATAGTATAATGTGTTTGGGATTATGTTAGGTGGGTGTTACATTGAAGGAGATTATCTAAGAAATGCATTTAGGTGGAAAAACAGTGTTGGACCATGGGAGGAGAGACCAGGACACTTTGGAGATATGTGGAATTATTGGACTGATGATGGTTTTGGTTATTTTGAGGGCCTCCAGGTGACCTACCTTCATTCATTTCCTTTTACATATAAATAAATAAATGCATTTTTTTTAAAAATTTCCTATTGAATTCTGAATCTTAATTATTCTGCAGTTGGCTGAGGATCTTGGTGCATTCCCCGTCTGGGTGTTTAACAATGGTACAGTTCCATATCTTAACTAAATTTGTTCCTGCAGGTTGAGCATTTATAGTTAAAAATTATTCTCGGTCAGTAACAATCAAAAATAAAAAAATTTGATGTTTTAAGTCTCATACCTATAATTGAAAATTTTCTTTGAATTTCTAATTAACCTAAAATTTCCTTCTAGGTATCAGCCATCATGACGAAGTTACTACAGCTGCCATTGCGCCTTTTGTGCAAGTATATATAATATATTTTCTTCTAATTTTCATATTATCCTTTATTATATAGTATTTCAGAATTTTAATATTATTATTTTTAATTTATATTTTCCCCTTAATTAATTATCAGGAAGCTCTAGACGGCCTTGAGTTTGCAAGAGGTTCTCCCAAATCAAAATGGGGATCACTTAGGGCTTCCATGGGACACCCTAAGCCATTTGACTTGAGATTTGTTGCTATTGGAAATGAAGATTGTGGCAAGCCTAATTATAAGGGTATGTTTTATTTCTTTCTTTTTGTATATATATTTTACGACAACATTAAAACAATTTCTAAATGTTTGGTACAGGAATATATATATACTGAATCAGTTATCATATTTCTTATTGGTATTTTGATTTGCCCAGGAAACTATCTCAAGTTTTATGGTGCCATAAAACACGCTTATCCAGATATTCAAATTATCACAAATTGTGATGGTTCTCAAAAGCCTTTGGATCATCCAGCTGATCTCTATGATTTCCATGTAACCACATTACTCTTTAAGTTTTTTTTTAATTTCATAATTCTTTACAAAATAAAAAATTTTTGACAATTCTGATCACTTAATGTTATTCTTGTTAATAGATTTACACAACTTCCAAGGATATGTTTTGGAAGAATAGCAAGTTCGATAACGTAGCACGGTCTGGTCCAAAGGTGTGATTGTTCAACGATTTTTATTAAATATTTATGGTGTATATATTTATTAGCGTTAATTATAGATTTGAGTATTTGTTTCACAGGCATTTGTTAGTGAGTATGCTGTGTGGAGGGGAGATGCTGGAAATGGAACCCTTTTGTCTGCAGTGGCCGAAGCTGCATTCCTTATTGGACTAGAAAGAAATAGGTTAGATTAATTATATAGTTTTTGCATGAATTTTATTTTATGAACTTGTTGGTGTCACTTTGAATTAAATCTTTTTATTATTTGTTTTTCTTGCAGTGACATTGTCCAAATGGTCAGTTATGCACCTCTCTTTGTGAATGCAAATAACAGGAGGTAATTTTCATACAGTAGACTTGTTTTTATCAATTTGTTTTGTTAATTTAATTATTATTATTATTATATATGAAATGTATAAATTAAGATTAAGATGGTTAATTTGTATTACTTTAGGTGGACACCGGATGCAATTGTATTTGACTCTTACCGGCATTATGAAACCCCTAGTTATTGGCTTCAACGTCTTTTCACTACTTCAAGTGGAGCCACTTTGCTTAATTCAACACTTGAAACTTCTTCTGATCGAATTGTTGCATCAGCAATTGAGTACACAAATACTGCAGATAAGAAGAATTACTTGAGAATGAAGGTAATTGAGATTTCATCAAGAATGAGAATGCTAAATTAAATTTAAGATAAGATATAGACGATGGTGGATTCACTTGATCACATAATTTGCAGGTGGTAAACTTTGGAAGTGACCCAGAAAACTTGAGATTTTTTGTTAGTGGGTTGAATGTCCAGCCATCTGGAGCAACAAAGACAGTGCTCACGGGGCCTAACGTGAGAGAAGAGAATTCCTTTGAAGAACCAAACAAGGTCAAATCTAATTTGTATATATATTTACACAGTTGGATCGATAAATCTATGAAAAATATCTTATATGTTTTTTTTTCTTCATTTTAAATGCAGATTGCACTACAACAAACTTCACTTCATCATGCCAGCGGAAATGTGAATGTTGTACTTGCTCCTTATTCAGTAACATCATTCGATTTATTATTAAAGTAGACAATATGTAGAGAGCTCTTAATTAGAGATGTTCTTTTTGTTAATAAATGAAATAAATGGGATATGAGGACTTAATGTTGATAATTATTTTCTTCCCTTTTTATCCAATTGGTATTCATTAAATTGTGATCCATATCTATTTGTGAAATTTGAATATACAACAACAAAAAAATGTTGAAAGTAAATAATGGTTGGTATAAGAAATCAACATATAAAAAAAAATTAATTATTTTCTCAAATATTATATTGAACATGAATTGAATTGATTATATTAAAAAAAAATCAATATTAAGGTTTTCACCTTCTATCTTTTGTTTCTTCACTTTCTGCTTAGAAGAAGCCATATCTGGAATTTCATCTATATTGAATTTTCCCTTCAGTTCACGCCATCTACTTCGTCCCATGATACCTACACCATATTAGCAACAATAACATTATATTGAAATCAATTTAAATAATACTTAATCATTATCAATATCGTAACTATCACTTACTTTCTAGATCCTCTTGAGGATTCTTGGATCCAACAAGCACTATAACCGACTTGCTTTCTAAGGGCCGAGGTAGCTTTTGCAATTTTTCTATATCTTCCACCTCGGATGGAGTTAGGTCTAAACCTTCCGAGCCAGAAAATTTAACAGGCTGAGATTGCCAATAGAAGGGGAATCTCGATTTTTCATTCAAGAAAAAGACACAATCTAAATTCGGATCACTACAACCAGACCGAATTTTGACAAATTCTTTTTTAAAAATTTTGTATGATTGTGCAAAAATTTGAAATAATCCTCCTCCTTTTGAACTCCCACTCAGCGAAACCCAACCAAAGGGTGGCTCTCCTAATTTTATTTGATAAAAGTGCATGAATCTCCCCAAACTTACTTCCATCCCTAATACCGAACACAGAATTTGAAACGCACGCAAAAAACTCCAACTATTAGGGTGTAATTGACTTGGTGCTATGTTAACCTTTTCCAAAAACTCACATTCGAATGGTGTAAAAGGCATTAGAACGCCTAAATCCTTAAACACGCATTGATACATGTATACACTAGGTGACGCGATTGACCCTTCAAAGTACACACGTTCTTTCGAAGAACAGGGTTCTATTATGATCTGCTCTAACATAGGGGGTAAACAAAACTTTAAATGGTGTTGCAACACGCTTACTCCCATTAAATCCCCAAACTTGCTGCTATATTGACCAACGTCACCCCTCACCCATTCATACCTAGATACTGCAATTTTAGGATGAGAATCTTTACGATTGTTTCCCCCTCCCCCCTCTTTCAAACTTTCGTTTCCTCCATGTCCATCATCTTACCTTTTCCTTGGCCATTTTTCGTCTTACCCTTGCTCATCAACCTAAACCTATGAGCTACGTACGGAAGGTGGAGGAAATTTAAACGCAAAGCAGCAAGGATGAGTGAATATCTGGAATTGCACAATGCAAACACTCCACAAATGATGCTACTTTCACGCTTCACTTTCTAACGTCTCTCTCAGTGAATACGAATGCATTCACATGTGCAGAGACCCCCTTTAAATGGTCGTTTTCGCATCCCTCTAGAACTCAAAGGTTTTCTTTCTTTTCTGCACATCCCAAGGCAACTGTCGTTTCGTATTTGGCACCTATTAATGAAACATTATTACCCCTAAAACACGCATACTGAAGCGACATGACCCCCTAAATGCCCAGCTGTCACTACTCAAACACTATGACTCCTCATGTCACTTCACACCTCATTATTTGATCTCGGGCCATTCACTCGTCCTTAACCTCTTTCGCTCTTACATCGCTCAGAGCTTGGGGGGCTTATGTACCACCCTAGGTGCAGGACCGAGATAGAACTAAGATCATACCGAGATCACATTGTAATGTATTGACTATATATGAGCTGACTTAGACCCTGAAGTCAATAATACAGACACCTCAGTATATAGACGATATCAGATGTATAACACGTGACGATAATGACCGATCTAACCGTAATCAACTCATCTCAGGTAACCGCTATAGTAGTTACATCAGAAAACCGCACAACTCAGGTAAGAGATAAGTATGAAGACGGATAATAGACAAAGACTAACTTGATCGTCAGAGTCCTTTTTGCAGGTACATCCAAGACGCTTGAAGAAAGATACAACGGAGAAGAGACTCATCTCGGGAACCAACTTTGTATGATCTCGACAAAGCCGAAATAATAGTGTCGAACTATTCGAATTAGAGATCCAACCAGAACTATCCGAGTTAGAGATCCAACCTGATTCTTGTAAGAACATATATATATATATATATATATATATATATTAGAAGAATATATACTTTTGTTCCTTCCCTCATTTGCTCAAGCTGATAAATAATGATTCTAAACTTCTTATAGATGGATAATTTACCCATAAACTACAAATAATAAGTCTGAGATTTGGAGCAAATAGAAAACTTTAAATCAATCATTCACATCCAGAAAACCCATGGTTGGGTCACTCACTCATTAACTATCCAGTTGGTTTCATACTTTCTAAACTATGACACATTAGTGTAATGGCCAAAAGACACATTCCATAATTACTTATTAATTTATTATGCTTTTATTTTTGTGAAGATTTCTTTATACATCATGGGGATAAATATGGGATAAAAAATTTAGGGAATGAGAGGGAACACAATATAAAAGTAATTGTAATATATAGTAATTACTTTTGGCAACTCACTTGAAAGCCCCAGCAAATGCCAGAGCAGTATATTCTCCCAAGCTTCAACCACATGTAACATCAAATGAGTCAATAATATGCTGGCCTCCTTCACGTGCACGAAGCAGCTCTACAACAACAAGACTTGTGACATAAATAGCAGGCTAAAGAAGTAGAGAGAATCAAACGGTAAACATTGCATCTATGGAAATCTTTATAAACAATAGAAAGTTCATGAACAGAATTATGTATTGGTACTGGTATAATACACGCTAGTTTCACCTTCTTAAAGATGTTAAGAATGATAAAATTGTAAACAAATTGATGAATATCTCACATTGTTTAAAAATAATCTCATATAGTGTATATAAATAAATAGCAATCATCGTCTTACAAGTTGATTTTGTAAAGTTGAATTAAACTTTTATCCACCGAATTGACCAGGATGTGGCCACCGAGTCAAAGGCGTGCTCAGCCGAGTCAAAGAGGGACTTCACATGGAGTAGATTGGACACGTCGGCTTGGACCACGATGGGGTGAGGTGCGGCAGAATTAGCATTGATTTGGGTCGTGACTGAGTGGGCTTGGGCCAAGTTAGAGGTGTAATTGATGATGATTCGCGTGCCAAGTGAGACCAAGTGAAGCACGATTTCTCGACCGATTCATGAGACAAGCCAATGACGATTACAACTCGATCTTGGAGCAGTAGGGATTGAGATTATGAAGTAGAAGCCATTGGTTTATGTAGTGTTGCGTCTGTCTAGTGCTATATACAGCTGCCATTTGCATCTATAAATAGTATATTGGACTAGACATCAAAATTGGCTTTTCTTAATATCATAAAAAAATTGTATATTATTCTTACCGGAGATCGGTCGTGAGGGACGATCTACTGGGCAAGATTGGTGAACCTTCCTTGTTGGGCACCTCGGCTGCTCCGAAGTGGGGGTGGTACCTGTAAAAGAGACTTCGATGCTAAAGTTAGTCTTTGATAGTGTAATCGTTTCATATATGTAGTGAACATACCTTGATATGAATTAGGGTTTTCCTCTTAGGCGAGGGTAACGTTGATTTGGGCCTGCGATTGACCTCGACCCGATAGATAGTGGGCATTTGCTCTGGCTGATATCATGTGGCGTATATCCGATGTCGTTTAGTGCTTTAGTGTCAACTCAAGCTTGGCTTCTCGACGCGGATAGTACACTAGTCCCCCGAGCTCTGAAGACCTCGGGTCAAGGAGCTGATACCGAGTTTGGTGGGGGGTCGCGACTTTTCGTCTCTGCTTCTTGGGCAAAATGCCATGTGTCATAAAGTGTCGCCTCGTTTCCCGAAACGCATGGGCGGCTTGTAATGAAGGGTGACGGCTTGTAATGATGGGATGCACCCCGTCATTATGAACCCCTTTTAAATGTGTTTTCCCTTTTGTGTTTTCTCCATTTGTTTGAAATACCCGTTACTCTTCTCATTTATCGCGCTTTGCTCTCTTCCTTAGTTGCTTTCTCTCTCTCTCGTTTTCTTTCTCTCTTACTTGTTGAGTGTTCTGTTTCCTTAGTATTTTTTTGTTAAACAACCCATAATAAGGCCAGTGACAAAAAATTGACTGATAAGACATATCTTATTCCTAAAAATAATTCACCCCTCTTGGATCAATCATCTTTTCTAACATAAGTAACTTGTGATTACATAAATGTTCTCTCACAAAACTCTCTCTAATATCTTTAAAATTGTGTTCGTGAAAAATAAGATACAAAGACCCTTTAAAAAAATTTAATTTATAATATTTCAAATGGGCTTTTGTTTGTGCATACTCACTTAGAACCTCCATGTGGTTCGCTTAAGCAAGTTTGTTCGATCCTTTTAGAGGCGTCTTTGACTTTCCTCGCTCAAAGCGCTTATAGTGGTTACTCTAAGCGAATTTTTGCCCCCTTAGAGCAAGCACCTTGCTCACTTATGCGAGCTAACATCATCTTCTAAGGGGTATTCTCTGAATTGTCTCACTCAAAGCAAGTTATTGGTTACTTTTAGAGAATTCTGGCTCACTTAGAGCAAGCATTCCACTCGCTTAAGGGAGATAACATCTTCTTCTAGGTGTAGTCTTTGACTTGCCCCACTCAAAGCGAGTTGTTGGTCGCTTTGAGCAAATTTTGGCTCGCTTAGAACTCGTCCAGTGGTTTTGGAGCAATGCTGAGTTGGTTTCTTTTGAGACCTATAGCTTTCAAGATACATTTTCCCTATGTCATATCTCAACAAAGAAAAATATTAAAAATACCTAATATTAAACAAATACATCCTAAAATTAAAATTAACTATTAACTAAGTTTTTGAGACCAAAAACAAGATTTTGAAGCATAAAATATATTTAATAATTGACTAAATTGAATAAAAATTTTATACATATTTGGCAATTATCAAGATACAATCATGAAATACCATAACTTTATATGTATACAATTTCCCACAACCATTGCATTTGTATTTATCCACCCCATCAACTAGACCAATCTTTTCATTATAACTGATCTTATAGCATTTTGTATTATAGTGTCCTCAAAGGTAATAGGCTTAATTTTCTTAACCTTTTTAGTATCTTGGTCTTGTAATTAATAACCCTACTTTTACGTTTTTTTTTTACCAATAGTAGTGATAGAAGGATTAGTAGCAACAATAGGCTCTCTCTTTGTGTTAGGTGGAGTCCTCCCTGTTATGAAAAATGTTATCAACATTCTTGACTACAATAATCAAAATTAAAAAAGTTTACTCATTACGTTCATAGTTCCCACAATGGGTTATAAAGCAACAACAAGCCAACATAATTCATAGTTTAGTTCACAAGCAACAACAACTATCAATAAAGCAACATCAAGCAATAAAGCAACAATAAGTTAAAATTCAATTCACAATTCTCAATCCACACAACAAAATCCTAAAAAAATAAAATAACATACTTAGTATTTGGTAAGAGTTGGAACCAAGGGATAACATCAACATTAATCAATAGAGCAATAAATGATATTGTGACTCTATGAGCATAGGCACGAGCATGACTAGGCCTTCATTTTCTTCAAAAAAAAATGAAACAGAAACGATGGGTTATGGAGTCAATCAATAAGGGCACAATGAGGGCAAAAAAACTCTTACAACAACTAATCTTAACTCCTTGTAACCACAACTCTATAAGTAAACACAAAAGAGTTAAAGACTATTACTATTATTATATTTTATTTTTATTATTTCATAATACGTTACTAATTTATATATTGACACTAGTTCAGATTATTCCACTTATTAGTTTAACAAGCTAACTTATAAGCTTACAAGCCAACACAACTTGGACTTATTTGGCCCGTCCGTCTTAGTAAATTGAGTCAAAATAGCATGGTTCTATTTAGGTCATATCTTTTAAAGTCGAGTTTGACCTTAATTAAAGGCTAGCTAAGCCCAAATTAACAGCTTTATTATTTGCAATAATTGCATGTTTATTCTCACACAAAGCAAAAGCAAGATCAATAATTTTGAAAGAGAACTCAAGGTTTTGCTTTCATTTGTTATAGATCAATTTAGTCAATATCTAAATGTAAGCAAAATAACTATTCACATAAAAATTCAATGTTAAGACAAAATAAAAATGCATTAAAACATATAATAGAACAAGATATAGCTTAAAATAAAGCAAGATATAGTATCGAACTAGTAAAATAACACATTCACCTTTGGAAAAAATGCACAAACCAAGATAACAACCTAGGTCAAAACCTTTGATGGTTTAATCCATGAGCATACACTAAGCTCAAAAAATCGTCCCATTTGAGTAAACAATTCCCTTAACCTAGTGTTTTCTCCAATATTCCATTCTTTTTTTTAACTTTTAACCAAACATACAACCATCTCCTTGGGCAAGCAATCGCATGAAGAGATCCAAAGCATTCCTCACAATTACAAAAAAAAAAAAAAACATGGGTTAATACCAATTGTATGTACCTCAAAGAATTTGTTATGCGTTGCACTTAACTATTTACTTGTGAAAGGCATAATTGAATGTACTTCCAAGAATTTGTTATGCGTTGCACGAACCATGAAATTATGAAGTTAAATTTACCTTTGTTCCATCACATGCTCCAGTATTCCAAATTTTCAATAGGACAAACCTACTCAATATTTATTTAACCCTAGATAGCTTCCATCATTGGCCTAGAGGTTATTAAGCCTACATTATTTTTCACATATCAGAATTAGGTGTTCAAAGCCTATTAGCATTTGATCACATTAATTGTGATCTTAAGTATCATTGAATGAATCATAATATTACTCAATTTTTTCAAAATAAAATTCACAATTGATTGTACCCCACAAAATTTATAGGAAACTTCCAACATCCAAAACAAAAATAAACATTTTATTTATATTAAGTTACTTTTAAAATCTATTGATTTGTAAGTTTAAAATAATATTAATGATTATTTTTATTTAATTTTAAATATTATATACACTATTTTATAGGACAATATCATGTACACTTAGAATATGTAAAATATTATTAAAATTTATAATAATTTTAGTATAAATTAAATTCCTTTATCTATAAGTCAGATAAATACGCAATCTTTTGTCGTGCCGTTATTTAACATTTCCAAACAAACAAACAAAAAGTCCATTGAGTTAGTGATAATAAAATAAAATAAAATAAAATAAAAAATCCATTGACTTGTAGTCTCTCTGATCTCTATAAACATATGTGACATTGGATGCATAGGAACAAGCCAACTTTGATCACTATATTATCACACACTATAGATTCACGCAAATGGCTGCTATACCACAATCTCAATCTCAACCCCTCCCACTCCAAGACCGAGTCGCAATCGTCACTGGCTCGTCCCGCGGAATCGGTCGAGAAATCGCGCTTCACCTCGCCTCACTCGGCGCGCGACTCGTCATCAACTACACCTCCGACTCGGCCCAAGCCCACGCCGTCGCGGCCCAAATCAACGCCAACTCCGCCACGCCGCGCGCCGTAGTGGTCCAAGCCGACGTGTCCGACCCGGCCCAGGTCAAGTCCCTCTTCGACTCAGCCCAACGCGCCTTCGACTCGCCGCTCCACATCCTCGTCAACTCCGCCGGCGTCAACGACGGCGCCTACCCCTCCGTCGCCGACACCACCGTCGAGTCCTTCGACCGCATCTTCGCGGTGAACGCGCGGGGCGCCTTCGCCTGCGCCAGGGAGGCGGCGAACCGCTTGAAGCGCGGCGGCGGGGGGCGGATAATCCTGCTGACGACGTCGCTGGTGGCGGCGCTGAAGCCCGGGTACGGCGCGTACACGGCGTCGAAGGCGGCGGTGGAGGCGATGGCGAAGATCCTGGCGAAGGAGCTGAAGGGCACGCAGATAACGGCGAACTGCGTGGCGCCGGGACCCATCGCGACGGAGCTGTTCTTCGAGGGGAAGACGAAGGAGATGGTGGATAGGGTCGTCGACACTATTCCCTTGGGGAGGCTCGGAGAGACCAAAGATGTTGCATCTGTTATCGGATTCTTGGCCACTGACGCTGCTGAATGGGTCAACGGTCAAATCCTTCGTGTCAATGGTGGCTTTGTTTAGTTCTTCTACCAATCCTAAAACTTTCTAGGATAAAAAAAATAAAAAAAATAAAGGGGTGTTAAGCTTTTTACATTGGCCGAATTTGCTGAGTTTTGTAGACTCTCTAAAATGGAACTGAAACTACTGCTATAAATAGCTACTAGCTGATTTGCAGTGCAAGTGTGTTATATCATAGTTTCACCCAAAACAGGTTTATGTTGTCAGAAAGGAAAGAAACAAAGGGATTGTCTAAACCCAAAAGAAAAAGGAACGAGTTGTAGCAAACTAAGATTAATATTATTGAGAAAAATTTTGTTGGTTGACAAAAAATTGGAACACAAAAGCAAGAAGTTATCGAAGACTAGTTGTGATAAAAAAATCAACTTTTAGTATTATTCAGAATCTATTGCAACATGTTACGTCCATCATATTAAGTGAAGTCTTGTATGCCCAACACGTTAAACCACGGATTGGCATTCTTAAATCTTATCAACCTCAATATAAAGACCGAAATAAAAAGAAAGAATTTAATGTGGGACTCACGTTATTTTTTCTTTCTAAAATAACACACTGCATTCTTTATAACCTTTATTAATAATTATATGATGTGTGATATTTAAATGATGATATGTTATGATTTTAGTCGTTTTAAAACTCTAAGGATCAATAAATTCTTGAGAGTTAAAATATTATGAAATTATTTTTTATCAGATTCAAGTTGGCCAAGTTTAGAAGTAGGTATTTCAAAAAAAATTAAAATATGAATTTCATAAGTTCATATCCTAAGAAAGTTAGAAAGAAGATAAAGAAATAGGTTTTAGAGTTAGAGAGATTTTTTTCTCCTTCTAATTTTATAAGGGCATTCTAAATCCTTCCCTTCACTGATTAGGGGTGGTAAATTGGTGGATTTAAGCTTGTGGGCTTAGCATTTAGGGTTATGGTTATGGTATGGTGAACTCTAGGAACCTCTATTCTTCACTAGCTTCTCTTTTCTTGTTTTTCAAGAGATTCAAGTTAAGTGGAGTTTGTTGATTGATATTGTTGATGTATAATTATTGATGTATAATTGTTGAATTCTGCCTAGAATTATTCATTTTTATAGTTGAACTTGGTTCAACATGAGAAGAAAGCCTTTTGTTCTAAGTGTTGTTTTAAAGGTGCTTTGAAGAGAATTTTGGTGATTTTTTATTTTGATAGTTGCATGTTGTTTCTTTCACTAAAATTGAGTTTATCTATAGTGTATATATGTTGAGAGAATGATTGTAGGTTGGTTTGGTCTATGTTTTACAGGTTTTGAGCCAGAATCCCAATGATGCCAAGTGCAACAATCACCATCGCACTAAGCGCAACTTCATGACATCAGGCATGATGTCGATTTTTAGGAGCTTTCTACCTCATTGACATTGGGCGCGAGATTAGTAACATTAGGCGCGAATTGGTTAAGAATTTTCTAACTTAGTCATGTTGGGAGTGAAATGAAAGGCACGAACGTGATTTCACAAGGAGCTCTCTAACTTAGTGATGTCAATTATAGGTTGTGTAGCATCAGGCATAACCAAGTTAGTGGTTCTCTTCTTGGACAACATTGCATGCAAGTTTTGTAGTATCAAGTGTGGTTCAAGTAGAGACTCTATGATTGAATAACGTTGGACATGAGATTAGTAACGTTGTACATGGTGAACATAGGGACTCTTTATCTCATTCTCATCGGACGCTATTACTTTGGCATCGAGTGTGAGTGAGCTAAAGGCTCTCTATCTCACTAGTGTTGGGCACCAAATGAATGGTGTTGGGTGTGGTTATGTTGAAGAAAACTTGTGATTTTAGTTACTTAAGTGATGAAAACATGTTGAATATGTTAGTTGTTTACATGATGTATGATGATGTTTTAATATAGTTCATTATATATTGATCTATGATGATATGATGATGTTTTAAGTTGATAAAGTTGAAAGTTGTTTATATTCTTATGTCGATTAAGTTGAAAGTTGGTTATTAGTTGAAGTTATATGAAGTAGAGTTGTATGATGACAGGTTGTATAGACAAGTGATGCATGTTTAAGTTGAGTTGCATAAGAACTAAAGTACAGGAAGCTTGTTTTAGAAATTAAAATATCTCATTGTATGGATATAAGTTGTGGTATTTTGAGAGCCTAAATTTGAAAATCCTTCATGAAGTCAATGTTAGAATACAAGAAGAGGATTGAATCGTTATTTACTTTTTTAAAAAAAACTATTCCTTTTTAAGAGTCTGTTATTCAAAAGATCGATCTTCTAATATTGGAACTTAGTGTATTTTCTTAAGTTAATTTCTAAGTATATTTGTTTGTGATTCAAATTATGTAGCAGTGTAATAATGAATGTAGCAAGTTAATTAAACAAGTAAAGTGATAAGGAAAGAGAGATTGAGCGCAGGATTTATATGGATTCACCTCAATTAGGTTACATCTATTCTCTACACAACCTTGTAGGATTTTCACTAGAAAACACATTCAACTACTATTCAAGAATTGAACCACATGTTGATACAAGCCATTACTATACAACCACATGTTGTTAGTAATAAACACTCAGTCACCTGTTGAGATTTTCTCACTCAACAACCTATTGAGAAACCAATCCCATAACCACCTAGTATGAGACTACACAAAACTTGTGATTTCTTTTTACTTCCCTACACCACTACACACTAAGTTTTGGGTAGGGACAATATTTACAATAATGGGTTTTTGTGTTCTTGGAGATTGTTAAGACCACGAATATCTCTCCTATATTGGAGCTTCAACTCAAGAAGGTTTCACACTTATTTTCTATTACAAAACACATACAAATATGAAGTAGAAGTCTCTAAAAATTCAGAGTATAAAGCAAGGAATGTTACTAATTGTACTTGTGTAATTGATTTCTTTCTTTGATCTTGCTTGGTTAAAAACGAGACCTTTGTCCTTCCTTTATAATCACTTAGAAAAAGATTTGTTGTGGCTTGCTTATCTTTTAAGCTAGACGTTGACATCATTATACTTTGCTTTTTTGGTCATGTCAGCTTTTTAAAGTGAGGTGCCTTCTGAGTAAGACTCCACTTGATGAGTAAGGTCTTCAATACAAGTTTTCTAAGAAGTTTTGTTTTAATTGAAGTCTTTTGATAGTCAACATAAAGTGCTAGTCTTCTGAACCAAGTTTTTAAGATATTTCTCCTAAGAATAAATGTTTAACTTGAATCTTTTTTATCAGAGACGTAGGATACTCATCTTCTTGCTTAGGACAGACATGACTTTAGTGCTAATAGGTAATCCATCAAAACTTAATATTCTTTATAAGGATATCTTGTGAATCTCTTTTACTATTCAAGGAATCATGAGCTCATGTATCCTTCTAATCATATTTAAATATTGTTGAAACATTTGAAAAAACTTATTATAACACACATAAGAACTTCTCTATTCTATAATTTGAAAATAAGAATATGTCACTATTAAAACTATTAGGATTCGACCCTTTAGTGAGTAAGTTGTTTGCTGGATGAGAATTGTTTTTAAGTTGTCTCATATGAGTTTTTATGTAGAACAATATGGAGGTCTAGTCTAGTCATACTAATTAAGAAGTAACCAATTGAATAAGGTATAAAAGGTCAAGACGAAAATCCCTAACTAAGTACTATTAAGGTACACAATATTTAGAGGATAGTCGATAAACTTACTCCTTATTAAGGTTAGTTATTCATATTAAGGTCGTGGTAAGCTCACATATAAGCTTTTCTAGCCCTTACAATAATACTAACTTTCCTAACTTAAGTGGTGAAACTTAAGAAACCAAAATAAGTTGTTAAACAAGTGCTTGAGAGACTTGAAGTTGTTTATTCTTGATCTAAATAAAACAAGTTAGATATTACGGTTCAATAATGTCAAGACGCTTAAACTTTTCACCTTAGTTGTAGGAGATCTTCATAAGTTGATATGTGTAATGACACATTAGTTGACTAAGTTGCTTATGTTAAGAATGATGTCCATGTTTTAAGTTAAGATTGTTTATTTTGGTTATGTTTTGAGTTGAAAATTAATATGTTGTTTTAAGTTGACTATATATATTGAAATTGTTACTTCTCTATTTTGTTATTATGTTTGATTCTGTAACAAGTTTACCTCTATTTTTTCATATTGTTGAACTACAATGGTTATACTTGATATATAGGCCTTATGTCATGAGGACTTCTACATATTTTGTTGAGTTTAGTAGTAATTGGTGAACTCTTCTTTGAAAGTTTTAAGACTATTGTGATTAATTATATTGGAACATCATATTATTGCAATTTCAGTAATGGGTGTCAACATAATAATAATAATAATAATAATAATAATAATAATCATAATAATAAAATATATCTTTGTATATATAATTTTTATCAACTTCTCATTCTTCATTTGTCAATATTCTGTAATACTAAAATAAAACGTGTAAAACTTGATTATAATATTTCTCAATTTTTCAATTATCCTTCTCAAGTAAAAGGAGTTATTAATCCTAAAATAATGAGAAGAATGAGAATGAAAAGAAAAAATATACCTTCTATTTTCTTGACAACAAATACATTGTAGAAGGAGAATTGAGCAATAGAGTGGGAAATTGAATCACATAGAATAAATATGGAGAATGTAACATGAGAGTAATAAAATAACCCTTGTGGTAAATTCTACTCAAAGGAGAAAAATGAAAAAAGAGAATACTCGATTCTTGCCACTATCATACACATGATTTTAAGTCATTGTTAAGCTTCTTCACGATCTATAGATAACACAAAAAAAAAATTAAAAAAAAAATGATACTACACACGCAAAACTAAAAGGATAAAAAAAAAACTAACAAAGTGCATATGGTGAAGGAGGAGAGCACAAAGTAAAATAAAAATTACTTATAAACTAACAAAAGGCTCATAAAGTCCATAAAAAATATAAAACTAATGAAAACACATAATTGGCATTAAAAACCATTAAAATCATGTTGTTATAATTGACATCATTAAATTTATTAAAGAAAACTTTATAACTAATAGAAAATGTTTGAATTATAAATGGAAGAATAATTTTAGGAAGTAAGTGGGTCTGGGTTTTGAGCGAAAATATTTTTAAGATTATTCTATATTTAATAATAAGCTTAATTACACTTTTGGTCCTTCTAATTTAGTGTAAGAGCAATTTTGGTCCTCATAATTTAAATTGCTTAATTTTAGTCCATAAATTCAAATAATAGACAATTTTAGTCTCACAAACAATTTACCATCCAAAATTTAACAGACGTTAATGATATGAATTTTATGCTAAATAAATATTAATTATATATTATTTAATTTCTTACGTGTCAAATTATTTAATATTCAAATTTTAAAAATGAGCTGTTAATTTAATATTCAAATTATTTAATATTCAAATTAACAGCTCATTATTAAAATTTGAATATTAAATAATTTGACACATAAGAAATTAAATAATATATAATTAATATTTATTTAGCATAAAATTCATATCATTAACGTCTGTTAAATTTTGGATGGTAAATTATTTGTAGGACCAAAAATGCTCATGATTTAAATTTATGGACCAAAATTAAGCAATTTAAATTATAAGAACCAAAATTGCTCTTGCACTAAATTAGGAGGACGAAAAGTGCAATTAAGCCTTAATAATATATAGAACATAGATATAGTTATATTTTCTATCATGCTATTTTTTTATATATTTCAAAAATAAAAGAGAAAAAATTCCGGGCATCGCCGGTGGGGACACTAGTAAAGAGTCAACTAATGGTACACCATAGAAAATATTTTTACAAGTTGAATCATTCTCCCTCACCTGGAGCTTTAATTCAGCACACTTGACAAATTTTTAAAATTGGGTCCTAGAAGCAACATTCAGCCCATATAAAGCTTTTCGTGGAAAAAAAAAAAAACTTTTTCCTGCAATAATTCTTCACGTCGAACTACATAAATCTATTTGGTGAAACTGTGATAATCCACTATCATCAGTGCTAAGAAATATTTATAACAATACTCAGTTCAATGTTATGGCGTATGCACAGTACCATAAGCATCGCCATACATAACACCACAAAGAGTATTCAAGAGCTTAAAACATAGTCACCGTTAACATCCACACACAGTATCGAAAAAATTTCAAGTCTCACATCGCTTAGAGACTAAACAATTAAATAATATATAAATAAAAAATAATTCTTACCTTACAAGTTATTTTTATAGAATTGAGTTAGGTTCAAATGATGATATCAAAACTATCCTAAATCATTAAAAAAAGACCACCAATAAATCATGATAGGCCAGGAGCAACACAGTTAGCTATAAATCTTGTCCCCCCTTCATTTTGACAGCAACAAGTGTTTTTTAATCGATCAAAATTACAACAAAATTAAAGCCTAAATTCTATGCATACTACCTTAAGCTTTCGCTACTAGGCCTCCGGCACCAACACTTCAAATGCTACATATACCCCATTATGTGGCCTCAAAGAAACCATGATTGATAAAGATAACCTTATTACAATTCCACCACAACCACAACATATCAAACTATTTGCTGTTTCTTTACAGCATAGGAATGCCCTTACTGTGTCTACTCTATAAAAGACCCACACCAGCTATCGATTAGACTTACATTTACCATTTATCAACACTTCTACTACAAGTTTCTCCCATATGAAAAACTTTGATCCTAAAATCATACATCTCTATTACAGTAATCACCAATAAGAATTGATAAACATGATTGTGAATGATATCTCAGCTGAATATACTGCACCACCTAGGTTTCAAAAGAAAATAATCGTGCAGTTCCCCCAAATTCTTTGATTATCATTTAACAATTTAACCAAGCACAGATAACCATTAAGCAGTAAGAAAATTATGAGATGACAAATGAAGCTCCACAGCTGATAAAGTCTCAAAAAACCCATTCCCACAATTCAGTCATAGCAGTAAAATATGATGCAGCCGCACGCAGAGAATGATAAAAGCGAAGGAGAAATAGATTACATCACTACACATAGCCACCGTTGACGCGAAGGATTTGACCGTTGACCCATTCAGAAGCATCGGTGGCCAAGAACGCAACAACAGGTGCAACGTCCTTGGTCTCACCGAGCCTCCCCATGGGAGACTCTTGAACGATCCGATCCACCACTTCCGCCGACTTCCCCTCGAAGAACATCTCCGTCGCGATGGGTCCCGGCGCCACGCAGTTCGCCGATATCTGCGTCCCCTTCAGCTCCTTCGCCAGCACCTTCACCATGGCCTCCACCGCCGCCTTCGACGCCGCGTAGGCGCCGAACCCCGGCCGCAGCGCCGCCACCTGCGACGACGTCACCAGGATGATCCGCCCGCCGCCGCCGCGCTTCAGGCGGTTCGCCGCCTCCCGGGCGCACGCGAAGGCGCCGCGCGCGTTGACCGAGAAGGTGCGGTCGAAGGACTCCACGGTGGTGGCGGCCACGGAGGGGTACGTGCCGTCGAGGACGCCGGCCGAGTTGACCAGGATGTGGATCGGCGAGTCGAAGGCGCGCTCGGCCGAGTCGAAGAGGGACTTGACCTGCGCCGGGTCGGACACGTCGGCCTGGACCACGACGGCGCGTGGTGTGGCGGAGCCGGCGTTGATTTGGGCGGCGACTGAGTCGGCTTGGGCCGAGTTGGAGGTGTAGTTTATGACGAGTCGCGCGCCGAGTGAGGCGAGGTGAAGCGCGATTTCTCGACCGATTCCGCGGGACGAGCCAGTGACGATTGCGACTCGGTCCTGGAGGGGTAGAGGTTGAGAGTGAGATTGTGCCATTTGAATTCGCCACTCGTTTAGTTTACTTTGAATACAGACATCATTGATCAAACACGCTTTGTTTATTTGATTGGGTAGAAAGATTGCGCAAGACTATACCTCATCTAATCACTTGCTTTATTTATTATCACACAAACCTTCATGTATAGAAGACTCTCCACTTTTCTTTTCTTTTTTAAGTTTTTATAAGTTATTTTTTAATTTATAATATTCTCTAAAATACTCTTATTTAAGTTTAAATTATACTCTTATTTTTTTTGATTTTTTTTCCATTTATTTATGTTTATATCTTATGAACAATTAAAAAATAGTATAAAATTATATTTTTGAAATTTTTTTATTTTTATTGAGTATATAATAGTTTTTTGACTTAAATTTTGATTGCATTTAATGATTTTTATATAAGTAAATTTAATAAGATATTTTTTAAGTCATGAATGATTTAAAAAAAGGATTTAAAAGGGTTAAATTGACTTAAATTCATGAGATTAAAAGAACAAGATGAATTTAAATATCAAAATAAAGAACCAAAATGAATTTAAATATCAAAATAAAGAACTAAAAATATAATTTTGTCCTTATTTAATTAACAATTTTTTTAGTCAAAAAATGATAAATACTTAAAATTAATTGGATAAAAATTTTTCTCTATTATTAAGATTGGAGAAGATAAATAGACACATTAATATCTATCATTTTTAAACATTAATTAATTGGGTGAGGGATGATTAAGTGGAAAAAGAGAATATTAATTTTAGAAAAGTAGTTTAAATTTATGATAAATCTAATGTTCTTAACTAAATTAATTAGTTGAGAGAAAGTTGTAATTAAGGATGGAAGTAATGATATTTATTAGAAATTTACATTGATTGTAGACTATAACAACATCATTAAAAATTAATAAATAAAAGAAGGTGTTGATGTAACCCATGACTACAAACAAAAATTATGCTAGCCACTTATGTCACATTAAAAAAAAAAAAGTCACATTATGGCTCCTAACCACACACATCAAATTAAAAAAGAAAAAAAAAAAAGAATACAATCACTTTGGCCTAAAGTGACAAAAATAATTAAATAAATAATAGCGTTGGAGTTGGTTATTAGATACGTGGTGTTGTACTGGGTTCTAAAAGACATTACCAGTGGTGTCACGTGTCTTATTTGACATCACTTTTAGATTAAAAAATTAAAATAAATAGAATAATGTGACATAATTATTGTTTGATTAACTAATAGTACTTTACATTGACTACTTTAAAGTAAGAAATTATTTTAAAATAACCTTTTTAATTAGTAGTTTCATAATAACTCAACAATAGTCAAAAAGCTGTTGATGTTAAATTGATCAAGTATGGCCTTAGTATGTTCCTTTTATATTTTGATTTTTATTTACATTATTTTATTTAAATATGAAAACTTTGAGTCATTTTCTATTGATGGTAAATTGTCAAGTGGAACAAAGTTATGACAAGTGTCAGACTGAATTCATTTATTTTGAATACATATTTTGATTTATTATAATAATTAACTATTTTAGAATATTTTAGTATTTAATTTTGTTTATTTATCGACTTATAAAATTTATCTTATAAAGTGTTCAGTGCACAACAAATTTTTTCACATAAAATTTATTTGATTGATCATAAATATTTATGAACATGTTTATAAATTTTACTTGAAATTTTAAAATTTTTACTACATTAAGTAAACAAATAAATTATGTTAAATAAATAAATAAAAATAATATAATATTCTTAACACATTAAAACTTTATTTTTACCTTAAAATAATCTATTTCTCACCAGAAATATTTCCGTTAAAACTAATGCAAAAATCATTCTTGAAAAATAATATTTTTTAAAAATATTTTTTAAATAAAAAATCAAACATAAGAAATTATCATTCTCAAAATTAAAGTTTAAAAAAAAATTGGCTACCAAAACTTCATTAAAATCAAATTATTGCCATACACAATATCTTTTACAAAAAAAAAAAAAAAAGCAAAATGTTCCATTGTTTTTCCGACTACCATATTATACATTTGTATATATTGACTATAACTGTATTTATTATGATAATCAACGTCTAATGCTAGATACTTTTGTTTTTATTTGTGTCTTATTTCATCATCGTCGTCTTTTTCTTTTTTATCACTACTCAAAATTGATTGATGAATGTTATTTGATTTAATTTTTTTTAGATTTTATTTGCTACAATTACTCAAGTAAAACTAAATATTTGTTAATACAAAATTATAAATATTTGTTAAAACACATTTGTCCATACCACTTGCGAATATACGTTCAGGGTAAGTGGTAACTCACTTAGGGATGGTAATTAAGTGGGTTGAGAATGGGTTCTATCATATCATTTCCTATCTCCACACCTCAAATTCATTCTTATCTCTATACTTGTACTTGTCAAATATATAATTTTCGTTTCATTTTTGGCTTTGTCAGTTATTAAGTATATTTGTACATGTTACAATTTAATTTTTTTTACAAAAAAAATACACAATATTTTTAACTTATTTTTTATTATATTATAATTATAATTAGATTATTTGTCTATCTCATATTTTAATCAAAAAATTTCTTAATAATTAAACAATTACAAATATTTTACATCATAATAAATAATTATATATAATTAAATATTTAATTTTTTTAACACAATTAAATCAGGAATAAATATTAAATTAAAAATGAGGACAAAAATAGAGTAAGTATATTTCTATCCATATCCGATTTAATATATTAAATTTTTTTCATACCCAATATTTCATGTTAAAATAGGAATGGATTCAGATATTAGCAAAGAGATTTATTTGTCATCCATAAACTCACTAGATTAGTTGAAACTTTGCCTTATAAAAACACACTACGCCCATACGACAGCGTTTCGAATATTTCCTCTCCCTTGCGTCTGAACAAGCAAGTTTTCTTCAAAGGCTCGCAATCGGAAAACCTAACTCACCAATTGCGATAAACATTCCCCCAAAATGGCAATTGCACGCACCGGAGTCTACGTTGATGACTATTTGGAGTGTAAGCGTTTTTTCCTCCTCTCTCTTTTTCCCCCATTTTCCCCTATTTTTCCATGAATTTCTTTTCGATTTCGTTGCTGAATTTTCGACTCCCATAGACGCGAGCACATTACCCGCTGAGCTTCAGAGACTGCTCAACACTGTAAGAGAACTCGATGAACGATCCCAATGTAAGTGCTTTCTCGAAATTTTATTTTATTCTATTTTATATTTTGTTTTTTTAATGCGTATCTTCTTATTTTTACATCAATGTAACTCTTAATTGATTATTTTTAATAGGATTAATTGATTTTAGTTTTGGATTGTGCTTTTTGTGTGTGATGGAAGCTATGATAAACCAGACCAGGCAGCAAACGAAGTACTGTGTGGGGTTCTCATCACATGGCTCTAAGAAGGGCAATCACAATTATAATAACAATTATGGGAATGAGGACGATGATGCTGCTATTGAAAAAATGCGAAAAGAGATCGAGGCAAATCAGGATAGTGCATTGAGTCTATGCACTGAGAAGGTTTTGTTGGCACGACAAGCATATGACCTGGTGAGCTTTTTGTTCTTGTTTTTCACTGTCTCTGAATCTTACGGTTCGATACAAATTATGATTCATGGTTAATAAATTAGCCTGGTGATTCACAATTTGATATCCTTGGGGCTTGCTGCTAGGCACCACTATCTGGGATTTAAAACACTATTCTTCACAAACACAACTTTAAAGCCATTGGGCCTGTACATTTTTCTTGTTATTCAAAGTGTTCCAGTCTTTTTACCTGATACTTGATGATGCTATAATCATCTTATTTTTATTGGAAATGTTTAAACTTGATACTTCTACCTCCCATTCCCCTCAGAGAAGCGTCATTCATTGAGGATGAAATCACTCTGTAATATACGTCCTTCTGAATAATTGATTCTGTTGCATGAGGAAGGGTTGGAAATACAATTCCAATTTCCAACGAACATAATAGCCCTTAGTAACTAACATTCGGGTGTATGGTGATACCTTTATAGTTTAGGAATTTCTGAAAGATTTCCTTTTTCTTTTTATATTAACTTCTTCAAATAGTTATTTCATCTAAGCTAACTGCTGTACTCATTAAAGATTTTTTTATTCTTTATGATTCTTTACAATCTGTATTTTCTTATAATACATTTAATAGCCTTGGGCTGATTTGTATAGAGAATGTTTGGAAGTGGAACCATTCGTAGTGTAGGATTTAGTCAATCTATTTTCTTGATTCCTTTCCTTGAACTAGCATAACAATATACTTAGAAGTTCTTTTGGTTTTTTAGATAATATATGCATGTATCTAGCTTTTATTTTGTTTTGATGAGATGCTATCATGTAATAGCCCCTTGCAGTTCTTCTCTAGGAACCTCCTCATTCTTATATTTTGTGTGCTATGTCAATTTACATTGTATTAATGAAGAGTGAAGACAATCAGTAAGGAATAAGATTCTAAGTTTTGATATACACATGTATACCATGGGAAAAGTTGCTTTGTTTTGATTCTGAGGTGCACTGTACTCAATGATCACAGTTCTTTTCTAGGAAACCATGTGGATTTTTTGTTTTTTTGCTTCCTATGCATACAAGGAATGTTGATGAAGTCTAAAAGTTTCAATCCTTTTGTATTTGCTTCAGATAGATAGCCATGTAAAACGACTTGATGAGGATTTAAACAACTTTGCTGAAGATTTAAAGCAAGGTAAAATAATCATGCAATTTGCATTCTGAATTTTTGTTGTTGTGTGTATAACTTACATTTTCAAAATCAACCAATAAAATTATATAATATGTAACTCTTACCGTTATTATAATTGTGGTTAAAAAGTTTTCCATTTAATGGATCGGGTGTAAGAGTGAAGTAAGTATATTTATATAAAGAAGCAGCTATGTCTTGTTGTCATTATCAATGGAACAAATGACAAATCCCCTGTACTAAAAGCAACAAGCTTATCTAATATTACCCCATAAACATTTTTTGTTTTTGTTTTGATTGATGATGCCAATTAGAAATATATTTTAATTTTTGAGGTAAAAGAGGTAAATGAGCGTGGAATATGCCAACAAAACAAGTACCAAACACTGAAGCCAGCAGGGCTGCTGTAGCCCCTCCTTATTCCTTCTCAAATTTCGGAAAATTTATCTATGGATTTCATAGGGATTGCCAAGATCAAAAGGGAAAGACAACATTGTAGTGGTAGTGGACAGATTGTCCAAATCTGCCCATTTTATTCCTCTGAGCTAACCCTGTTCAGATAAAGATGTGGCTGACAGATTTGTTGCTGAAGTTATCCTTTTACATGGGTTTCCTAAGTCTATAGCATCAGATTAAGATAGATTGTTTATGAGAAATTTTAGGAAGGAGTTGTTTAGGATGGCAGGAACTAAATTGAAATGTAGCACTGCAAATCATCCTCAAATGGAGGTCACCAACTGAACTATAGAATTTTATTTGAGGTTCTTTGTGAATGATCACCCAAAACAGTGGTCTAAATGGCTGGCATGGGCTGAATTTTGGTTCAATTCTTCATATAATGCTTCCATTGGGATGAGCCCTTTCAGAGTATTGTATAGGAGGGAATCGCCATCTATAATTAAGTATCAGCAAGAAAGTTCAATGATACAAGAGGTGGACCAACTATTAATAGAGAGACATATAGTTTTGGAGGAGTTGAAGGTAAATTTGTGCAAAATACAGAATGAAACAATTAGCAGATATAAAGAGGAGGGAAATGGAGTTGGAAGTGGGACTTGAAGGCACAATCCATTATTGCTTTAAGTCATTGGCTCGCCTCCCAAATGAAAAGCTTAGTCAGAGGTTTATGGCTTTTAGCTGTTGTGGAAAAGGTTGGTGTGGCAGCTTACAGATTAGACTTACCAATTCATCCTGTTTTTCATGTTTTTCAACTTTCATTCTTGGTATAGTTTTTGAGGATTTTTCTTGAGTTTTTGCATTTGTTTCTTCTAATTTTTATTTTTACCAAAATTAGCAAGTCTTGAGCTTTCTTAACATCTTTTTTATTTGCTGCATTTTATTTTATCAGAGGGTAAAATACCACCTGATGAACCAGCAATTCTTCCCCCATTGCCTATAGTCCCTAAAGCTGAAAAGCGCAAGCCCATATACATAACTCCTCAATCAAAGAGACTTGATTATAGGGATAGAGATTGGGATAGAGAGCGTGATAGGGACTTCGAGCTAATGCCTCCACCAGGAAGTCATAAGAAGGAGTATGCTACCCCGATGGATGTTGATCAACCCATTGATCCAAATGAACCTACATACTGTGTTTGTCATCAGGTTCAGATTTGTTGCTCATAATATATCATATAATTCTAAATCTCCATGTGAGCAATTATGCCATATTGTCATTTTTTTTGCTTAAAATGTTGAAGTAAGAAACTGAGGCAGTTCTATTCTGAGCATTCAGGTATCTTTTGGAGATATGATTGCTTGTGACAATGAAAATGTAAGTACATTTTAGTTTTGTCTCTTGCACTATCTATGTTTCACTTCTTTCTAGTTTCCAGGGTAGTACGGTCTGTTGGCACAATGCAGATTGTATTTTGATTTCCTATTGCTAGAATACATGGTACAGAGGAGAGAAAAGAGAGAAAAATGATAAAGCTAAGAATGTAGATCTAATCAAATAGAAAAATCAGGCTAGATGAGTACAAATGTGGCTTATATATCAAATCCTAATAATACTAATATCCTATATATCTCAGAGCCCCCTGCAAGCTGGAAGTTGTTTACAACATTTCCGTCTTGGAACGACAATACAAGTATCAAATCAATGTGAAATACAATAAAATGTGCCAAAAATACATTGTCAAAAGATAGATGGTGACTAAAAAACATCAAAAGCTTAACCACCAAATAAGGCAGTGGCAGAAAACCATTGAATTGTGAAGGCCGCATCCACCAAGAACCCAAAACACAATGAACAGAAAACCAGAAAATCCCAAATACCAGCAACAGGCACGTCAAGTAAGAGATGTTGGACAATCTTTGACCCTAGCCTCATAACATCCTGAAATGCTCAAATTGGAATCTCACAACAAACGTGAATCAGCACCCAAAGTAGAACAATGGCCTGAACTAGTTGAAGAGTGAAGACACCAAGAATGGAAGCCGAGAAACACATATCTCTCCTCCAAAAACCAATTGAACCAAAAACATGTAGCAATTAGTGAAGAACAAGGAGTTTGGGATCTAGTTGCAAAACAAGCGAGCGAAGTAGATCACAATAGAGAAATGCGAAGCATTTTGTGTTGCATTTTCACACAAGATGATCCATGCTAGATTGCAAGAAACAAGAGAAGAAAATGGAATGAATTTGATAAATCACGAAGATGAATATTTTGCGTATAAAATCGTATCAAAGAAAAGAGAACAATTGGTTTCTGAGAGAAGAATGAGAGAATTCATTTTCTTGGGAAAATAAAATGGAAAGTGAAAACAAATGAAGATGCAGTCAAGAATCTCTCATGTGGGGTGGTATTGGTATGTTACCATGTTAGAATGTGGTATAGAGGAGAGGAAAGTGATAAAAGTTAAAACAGTGCATTTACTCAAATGAAAAAAATCAAGTTACATATGTGTGTACACACAATCTTAATAATGCTAATATCCTTTATCTCTTATACCCACATCAAGTTTAATTGCTATATGGTGTTTATCTCCATTTATAAAATTATACCATTATTGAAGGCTGGATACAAAAACAATATTCTTCATAGATAATTTATAATGTGTAAGATATATTGTTCATGGGATCATATAAACATTTTATGTTACTTAACATTGACCATCTTACACGTAACTTGATATTTATTTTGGAATTGGTTTTGTTAGATTTTTTCGTATTTGGGGCATTTAGATGGACTTTGAAGGTAGTTCAGGAGATGTTTCTTTCAATCCCCTCCCCCCCCCCCCCCCCAAAAAAAAGTAAAAATAAGAAAAACAAAATTTTTGTATCGTGTTTGCCGCATGATCACTTGGGCTAACTACTATATTGCATGCATTTAGTAACTATAAACTAAATCCATGTTGTAGCAAGAAATAACGTATTTCTCCTACAAGATTATTGATTCTGGATCATTGCATTCTAGTTTTAATAATTCTGTTTTCTTTTTATGATATTGTTCTTTTCCAATGACTGACATTTTTGGTTTCCTCCCTTGGTTGTTCCGACTCTAAACTTTAAAAATGTTTTTCCTGATAGTGCCAAGGAGGTGAATGGTTCCACTACTCATGTGTTGGCCTAACGCAAGAGACAAGGTTCAAGGGAAAGTGGTATTGTCCAACTTGCGAATTACTCCCACAATGTCAAAGATGAATCTTTGAACGAATTAAACTACATTCACAAATAGCCAGTGTTGTTTCAATGGAAGTGTCACTTTTTAGTGATTACATAATATGTGGGTTTTGAATTATTTATCTTCTATATTGCTTGGCTATTTGTGTTAGGCACGGAGGCCAAGTGGCCTATCAGGCCTTGTGTAAAGTCCTCTTAAGATTTGAGAGAAATGGTTCTAGTTTTGAATTTTCAAGAAGGTTAATTATACGTGAAATTGAGAAAAATAGGCGTGTATGGCTGTAGAAGAATTAAGGTATTTGTTTGCAAACACCTCTTCGAAGGTGAGAGAGGGAGATCAGAGAAGAGAATTAACCTCAATTTTACAAAATTAATTCAAAATCATTTTGCAAAATGTTCACCCAAATTAATTTTGTATAATTATTAGAATTGATTTTGAGTTAAAGTGATTTTTGATCGTGTTTTTATTTTAGAACTAATTAATAAAATATAGTATAAAGTTCAGTTTAATATAAAAATAACCTAAACTTGTTTTTCTCAATCAATTATGCATTCAGAATAATTTTTTAATGTGAAATTAAACATGTAATATTTTATCTAATATCACGTTATTTGATATTTTAATGTTGATTTTAAATTATTTAACGAAAAACCGAGTAAGCAAAGAATCATTTATTGGGCTATTATTATATATCAAAGTCACCCGTAAGTCAGGAGGTGTATTGATTTAGGATTTTATAAGATTTTAAAAGATTTTTTTTAAGTAAAAAAATTTGTTGGTATTTGATCAGGATTTTATGTTACTTAAAAATAATCTAGTGGTATTTAATCTGGATTTTTAACATTTTTTAAAGAGTCCATTAAAATTTATTAGTATTCATTTAAGATTTTTTACAATTTAAAAACAATCAATTGATATTCAGAAATATCGGGATTTTAAACTATTGTTGTATTAGAGGGGTTTTAAAGGATTTTTTAGTGGTATTTATGAATACCAAATTCATAAAACAATCACATCAAAACCCATCAAATTTTGGAAAATTGTTTGAAGTGACTTTTCAAGTGTTTCAAGAATTTTTAAGTGAGTTTTTCATCTTTTTTTATGCTCATGTCTTCTTCATTTTTTTTCTCTCGCTAATAATATTGCACTATTGTTCATATATAATATTTTATTACTGTTCTCATTTCATTCTCCTATTTGGTGAAAATTCTATACGTAAATGATAGTGTGATTGACTTGCTCTAATTTTCTCTCTGTTCTCTTTAATTGACTTGCTCTATTTAATTGAGATTGTTCCTTAGTTATATAACACAGAAAACGCTTGAAATTTCAACTATAGTAATTTTTTTTATAACAAAAAAGAGAAAGGTGAAAGCTAAAATTGATATCATGATCTCCATAATCAATTGTGGATCTTCAAGACCTTGTAATCAATTTAGATTTATTATATATATATATATATATATATATATATATATATATATATATATATGATGAATTTGAGTTAGGATTTTTGTGAGTAGAATGAGATAAGAATGAATCTTAGTTGGGAGAAGAACCTTCTCAACACAAAAACTACGAACTCTTTTTCTCTTTTGAATTTGTTACTGTTATCATTTCCCTTTTATGACTCAACAATTATTTTATTTCTTTTTTTTTACTATGAATTTTAATTTTTTAATTTTTATATTGTGAAATTAGGATTTTTTTATATTTTAAAAAAGAAAGTTAACAAAAGACATTGCAGTATCTTAGAATTCAATACTAGAAATATTTTTCACGAGTGAATAATTGAAAGTAATTAAAAAATAAAAAAATTATTTTGTACTTGTAAGTTGTAACAAATTTCATATATATATATATATATATATATTTTTTTTTTCCTCCTAGTTGATGTTTGTAAATTTCTACTTCAATACCAATATAAAATAAAGGAACATATTTAGTTATAAGAGAGTAAGACAATTATTTCACTATTTTTTTAATCATTTATAAATTTATAAATAAAATATTTTAAATCACAAATTATAAAAAAATTGAAATGTTGTTTAGAATAATTTTTAACATATGCAGCATTACATAACTTTCTTCGTAAAGAATGTCATTATAATAAATTTTCAATTGAAGTGGTGAACGAACCTTCATCTTCAACATTACCGATTAATGAAAATCAAATTATAATTTTGAACCTATTATTAAAACTCAAGAGCAAGAGCGAAAATATGTTAATGCTTAGAGGACTAGTATAACTATGAATATGTGATTGAATGCTTTTTAGAAGGACATGATAGTACAGAGAATAATAATAATTATTATTTATCTAGACATTATTTTTTTTAATTATTTTTATCTTTGACTCTTTAAATTTGAATATATGAAAAAAAAATTAAACTTTTATCGTATGTCAAAAATCTACGACATTCTGCAAAGTTCACAAAGTCTCACAGAATTCATTAAAATCCTAACTTAAAAGTCTTGCAAAATACATTAAAATCCTAATTGAAAGTCTTGCAAAATCCTACAAATTTTAAAAATTATTAAAATCCTGCAAAGTCTTTTAAAATTTACAAGACTTTTTTTAATTAAAAAAAATTCTTTAAAATTCTAATATAATACACCCCATTAATTTAACTAGTAAATGTTGATTCAGCTCACTCTACCTAAGATTCGAATAATTGTTCTTTTCATAGAAGATTGCCTGGTGGCAATGTGGCATGTACTTGTTCTGATTTTACCTAATAATAACAAAAATGGTCTATGTCCACAAAATAAAATATCAGTGCACCTACCAGTCTTGGTGCACAGCCCAATCCATGACCATATCTAACACCATATATGACGTGAGTGTTTGATTTTACATTGAATTTTTTAAATTAGGTTAAAATATTAGTTATATGGTTTTAGATAAAATATTTATAAAAAAAAATTGGTTGGTTTCACAATAAAGAATTGAATTTGGGTTTAAGTAAATTCTGCGTTTGATAAAGTTTTATACTATGTTTTATTATTAACTTTCTTATACAAGAAAAACATCCGAATATAAATCCCATTAATTTGATATTTAGTTTTACAAAATTATTTTCATTTAAAATCTTAGTATGTTCGGATTGGCTTCATAGTAAGAAACAATCAATTATTTTTCACGTTGGGGGAAAAATAACAAATAGTTACTTCTACCATTTTTTAAGGTATTATTGCAATTTTACTTCAATGTTACTAAACTTTGTCAATCAAAATGGACTTTTGACTGGGTTAGATTTAACAAATTAAATTTAATGTATTTTAAGAATGAGATCTTTCAAGTCGTTTCAATTTTGTCATTTAATAAATTTTAAATAATTACTTTAATAATATGATTTTTTGACTTAATAAATAATATTTTATCTAACGTAATATTATAATTATATTAATATTATTTATCTTAATATATGGTGTAAAATATACGTTAACTATAGTTATATATTTAAAATTAATATATTATACTACTAAATTAGATTTTCAGTCCTTTAAAGTATCTCCAACGTAACGAAAAGATTAATCATTACTACCAACGATGAATACTTCATGAACGAATAAAAAAAACCAAATTCTCAATTTCTTTCTATATTTATGGAGTTTTAATAGGATCAATATCATATTCATAAAACAAATATATGAAACTTTTGAATCCGACAAACACACAAGTAAACTAATAGAGGGTTTTAAAGTTGAAAGACACAAATTTAAAAGGCGGGAACAGACCCTACCAAAAGTTACGATGAAAGATGAAAAGAGAACTGCGCGGCAAAGAGTAAACAAGACAAAATCAAGAAGCCAAAGACAAATTCAATACCACTTCACAATATTACCCTCTTCCCAATACTATATTATTTAATATCTTTCATTCATTATTCTTTTACAAGAAAGTTAATTCAAATACGCACATTATTTTTTATTTATGTCCAAATCATTGTCTTAATCTCCAGATATTTGGCATCATTTTGGGCTATAATTGAGTAATCATTCAGTGTAAAATGGACGGATCCACCGCCAAAAAAAATAATAACAATTATTAAGTAATTGACAATGGGACGAAAAGTATACTATAAAATGATAAAAATTTGACTTAAATATGTTTATGATTCTCGCAATAAGGATTGAACCTAGATCGTCATACTTCTAACTATTTTAATCCCTTCTCGCTCAATTACTAAGTTAACTCTAATGATTTAATTCGTTTTAATTATTATAAAATAATTCATCGGTTTTAGATTTATGACATTTTTTATATATTTTATTTTAGTTATTATTCTTAACTCTATTTAGTTTAATGATAATATGATAAATAAATGAAGAATATTATTTTAATTAAAAATATTTTTTACTAATTTAATTATTTTAATACTTGACTATTTGGTTTAGATCCCACAGATTAGTAAGTGGGATTAACAACTTTCTCTCTTAAAGAAAATCTAGTACAACCTTTCTAGAAAATAAAAAAAAATTGTATTAAAATTAGAAGAAAAAAGAGTATTGAAACTAATAAGCATACCAAAAATCCACAATGATGTAAGCTATTTGAACGGGATTATGGGCGGAAATGATGCAATGATATGCATTGAGTGCTATTAAATTAAATTTTATCCGTTAAATAATTATCTTTTTAAATAATGATAAAAAAAATTATATATATATATATATATATATATATATTTTAAATATACGTTTTAAAATATTAGTGATCAATTAAATCAGCAAAAATACTCTATTTAAAAAAGTGATTACGTTTGACTATATTACTTCATCATTTTATTAATGCGTTTTGCTATTTTAAATTAGCAAAAATACTCAGAAATAATTATCAAAATAAAATAATCATGTTCCAAATTTTTAAAATAAAAACTAAAATATTTCTCTAAAATTACCAATAAAAAAAATTCAATCTTTTATGATTTTTTTAATTTTATTTTTATCTTATTTTCTTTTTTATAAATATTTATTAATAAATTTATTTAAAATGCGTCTTTTATACAAGCTTAGGTGGACAAATACTGATTTTAGTTACATCAAGAGTATCAAATATTGATTTTAGTTCGATTGATTCAATAAGGTAAATGAATATTATAAATTTGCTGAGTCTTTATCTAACAAGTAATCGTATTTTTATTTGTTTATTTTTTTCAATTTTTATTGTTGATTATTTAGAATACTTCAAATGAAATATCGTAAATATTTATAATTTTTTATAAGATTATTTTCTTTTACTCTAGTTTTTGTGTGAGTGTAAATGGGTATGCATAACAACATAAGTTACTCCTTAGTTAATTTTTTATTTATTTATATTTTTATTCCATAATTTAAATTTGAATAATAATAGAGTAAACTATTTTTTAACATGCAAATTAAATTAAAAGTCTTATACATGTATTTAAAAATATAATCACTGATTTATTTAAAATTAAATTTATTGGTCTATCTAATATTTTTAATCCAAAATAGATTTTTAAGACTAATAGGACAAACCAATCGTTTTAAAATGTTATATTAGACCTATAAAAAAATTTATAATAAATAATAAGTCAAACTTAAAACTTTAATTTTATAGAATAAACTTGATTTGTATATTCAAAGTTTGTCATGTTTAACCTATTATCATCCCTATTTATTAGGAACAAAAAATAACTAAAATCATACTAAAAATATAATAAATAAACTAACCAATGTAAGACAAAAATTGATAACAAATGAGAAACTATGAACAATGGGTTCAAAATATAAATTTAGAACGAAAAAAAAAATTCATAATTCAAGACACATATATGTATTATCCTTAAGTCAGGATGTGTAAATGCACCCCTCAAATATATGTAGGTTCATCACTACAACTTAACTTAATTGACTCAATCTTTTTTAGGTGTAAAAGTAAATAATCTAATTTAACATGACCTAATTGACCAATAAACTAACCTATCAATTTTGATAATTTTATCGGTTAATAAATAATATAAATTTGAACAATACACTTGAATAAGAAATTTTAGTTAGAGAACTTAAAGTTAGAATCAATTATTTATTAAAAAGATTGTATTAAATTTATTTTTTCTTATTTATACCTTATTATTTATGTTACTTTTTATTAATTGTATTATTTTTTAAAAATTCATATTATCTTTTGAAATTTTATAAAATCTTTTAAAATCTTATAAATTTATGTTATATAAATTTACTAAAATTTATATTACAAAATCTTGATTATAAAAATTTAAAAAAAAATCTTTTTAAAATATCTTAAAAGTTATTACATGCCTAAGATTTTTTTCCATTCTAAAATAGTTTTATAAAATTTGAATCTAATACAACCCTTTAATATTTGTGCTCGACATTTATAAATAAGATAAAATTAAATAAGACTTTTCTATTTATTGATTAAAAATATTAACATTATAAATTACGAGTAAAAATAGTTAAATAGTAGTAAAATTTGTAAAATTTATAGTTTTTAATCATTTAATATGGTGTAAAAAAATACTTCATTTAATAATAAAAAATACATTAACAAATTATTTTAGTTTTTAAAATATAGTACATTGTTAAGATTTATCTTTGTCAAACCTCATGCATGATTAAAAAAAAAAAAGTAAATCAAAGCTCTTAAATGATAGTAATAATGTAAGCTTTTTTTGTCCATAAATTTCTCATTCACCGAAAAAAAGAAAATGGTCAAAGCCCTTAAATGGTATTAATGATTAGTTAATTTAGGCTTTGAATAAATTTCTCATTCGTCAAAAAAAAAATAAAAAAACACAACGGTCAAGCTTGAAAAGTTGTAATGATTAATTTTGTTTTTTGAAAAAGTTGAGGGCATTTTCGGAAGCATATTTTCTGAATCATGTGGGGCCCACAATGAGGGATAGCGGCGGAATTTTAAAGAACAATTTTGAATATTGATCTCACTGTTTCTTCTTCTTCTTAACAGCTCTTTTCCATTTCCCATTAAAGTTTCAACAGCTGCGCAATCTCAGCATCTTCTTTAAGCTAAGCTGCGTTTTCTCGCTCCAATTTTCAACCTTTTTCTTCTCCACTAATGTAATTCTCATCATTTTTTTTTTCTTGGTGTAACTGAATGAGTGAATGTACATTATTATTATTTATTTATTTTATCAATAAGGGAAAAAAATCTGAGCTTACCCTTCTCTCAAATGCCCCAAAAGATTCTGTTTTTTTATTTTTTATTTTATTTTATGTTTAATGGCTGAAGATTCAGTGTTATGGAAGGGTGCAATAGGGTTTCAAGCCAGTACTTTTTTTTCACCCATCTAGTTTTTTTTTTTTTTTTTTTTTTTTTTTGTATAGAAAAGTTATGAACTTTAACAGTTATGGTAGTGAAATTATGGAATGCAAAAAATGAGATGTCTTGTTGTAATGCTCTTGAAATATTTGCACTTGGATTTTTTTATTTCACTTTGTTGTAGTTGCTGATGGTGGTGTGTGTTTGGTTGTAGTTCAAGAAATGGGAAGGAGTCTCAGCCCTTTGGTGAGGCAAGAGCTGGCAAATCTTGACAAAGATGAAGATAGTCGCAAATCTGCCATGAAAGCATTGAAGTCCTATGTGAAAGATTTGGATTTCAAGGCCATTCCTGTTTTTCTTGCAAAAGTGTCTGAGAGCAAGGAAAATTGTTCTGGGGAATTCACAATTTCAATCTATGAAGTTCTTGCGCGGGTTCATGGTGTCAAAATTGTTCCTTTGATAGACAGCATCATGGGAACCATAGTCAGGACTCTGGCTTCAAGCGCAGGGTCTTTCCCTCTTCAACAGGCTTGCTCAAAGGTGGTTCCTGCAATTGCAAGACATGGAATTGACCCCTTAACCCCAGAAGATAAAAAGAGGGATATAATTCGGTCCCTTTGCATGCCTCTTTCAAATTCTCTCTCAAGTTCTCAAGAGAGTCTTACTTCTGGTGCTGCCCTTTGCTTGAAGGCTTTGGTGGATTCAGATAACTGGAGATTTGCTTCTGATGAATTGGTTAATAGGGTTTGCCAGAATATTGCAGTGGCATTAGATGGAAAGTCTGGTCAAACCAACTCACACATAGGTCTGGTTATGTCGCTGGCCAAGCGCAATGCTTTGATCATTGAAGCATATGCAAGGTTGCTCATACAATCTGGACTAAGAATACTGAATGCTGGCCTTGTGGAGGGGAATTCTCAGAAGCGGCTTTCTTCCATTCAGATGATCAACTTCTTGATGAAAAGTTTGGACTCTAGGAGCATATTCTCAGAGCTTGAATTGATAATTGAGGAGATGGACAAGTGTCAATCTGATAAAATGGCATTTGTTCAAGGTGCAGCACTTGAGGCTTTGCAAACTGCCAAGAGAATTGTTAGTGACAAAAAGCCTAGATATGCAAAAAGTCCTGCATCGGTGACAGGGTCAAATTTTAGTAGGAGAGATGGAGACTTTATGGAGGGAGAGAATAGTTCTGGTGATGGAGACCGCACTCCTAGTTCTCTTTCACCAGAATCACGTACTTTGGACTTTTTCCCTGGATATGAATCCGTTGTTGAGTCTCCTATTTCAAGCAACTTAGACTATGAACGAAGAAGTGTGACTAGGAAGCTTTGGAGTAATGAAAATGGAGGGGTCGATGTGTCTCTCAAGGATGGTTTGTTTTCAGAAGTAGGAAAAGCAAGTGCTTTGTTGGAAAATTCATTGATTCACGAGTTTTCTGATGGTCAGGGAGATTCTACAGAGGAGTTTGCTGGTTTCATGGCCAGAAATCCCAGGCATGTAGTATCCAGAAGTACTACCACAAGTCCACTGGTAAGTTTCGCTTACATTTGTCATATTCCAATGAAAGCATCCTGTATATCTAAGCCATTTTCCGTAGTCATTTTGTTTCCTTCCTTGTCAACAATAAATGGTTGAATGTTGTATTCCTCTAGTCACACATTAGAGGAAAATTAATATGACATGATGACAGAACTTACCAATTCCCAATAGGACCATGTAGTATGAAGCTTTTTCATTCATTCGCAATCACCTTAACCACCTGAACTGTACTTTGCCACATTATGTACTTTTTCTGTCTATTGTTCAAGTCTCCACTAGTTTCTGGCGTCCATATTTTATTTATGATTTATTATTCATGCATGCTGGGTGTTTACATGTAAATATATACATACACACATGTTATTCTTATACTCTTGTTACACATCCTCATTAAGCAGAGTAGATTCTCTTTTATATCATGAATTATTGCACAGTATTTCTTCTGCTGTTAACTGGTTTTTTTTTCTTTCTATGGTTAACGCAGTCTCCGCTTACATTAAGTAAGGATATTTAAATACTCTGATTTACCATGCATGTGTTTAGAAATGCTTAAACTTTTTTATGCCCTCAAAAGTATTGATGAATACAATGTTTCCAATATGTGAGGAATAATAGTGAGGTTGTAAATAATGTTTCTATACTGAGAATGAAAACACTTGAAACCAATAGTGCATAATATTTCCTTTTTATGTGCCATACACCCAACTAGAGTTTCTCCAAATGCATACATAAGTAACATGAGTTGAAGCTTTGTGCAAACTTACTTTTAACATGCTTTAAAAGATGTGTTTAGACTTGTGTATCTCAGTGCAGTACTTCAAATCATGCTTTTGCCTTTATTAATTTCCATAGCTGCAATGTTTCTTGTTTACTCATGGAATTAGCATATTGTGTTTTTGTTCTTAACCAGAGGTTACGCTCAAAGGCAAATGTTGACAGCATAAAAATATTTAACACCCCTAGGAAGCTCATTCACTCTCTTCAAGATTCAAGTGATGTGACTTTGGGTTGCTCTGAGAAACAGAATAGAAGGTTCAGGAGTCTATCCTCAGGTAATATTGAATGGAGTGCAACTTCTAAATATGACCAAAACGGTTTCTCAGATCATGTGAAGTGTGATAGTGAGGTGAATGAAAGTTTATGTGCTGAGGTTGAGTTCCAAGATGGCTCAGAATCAGTCTCATCAACAGATGACCTTCCTGTAGACACCAATATGCCTACCAAAGTGGTTCCTGAAAATAGAAATGTTACACCAACTGCACTACCAAAGATTAAATATAAATTGGTTTGTGGTCTTTCATTTGTTCTGCTTGCATTGGCAACTCCTTTACTTTGGATCAATAGTCAGGATGACGGCCATTATCTTGTCCCAACATAACCATCCTCATTACTTTGTACATCCTTTGAATTAAGTTTAGGTATGCTTTTGTCAAAGTAGTTTTTAATTCCAACTATGTTGGAAAATTCATTGTAGCAGCATATATGGTCTGTGCCATTGAGCATCTTCAATGTGCATTTGTTTTCCTGTAAACACTTTGAGAACTGTTTTATTGAATTTTACTTTCTAAATGACTGAGCTAAGTTTTTTCTTTTAATCATTATGTTATTGGTATAAATTATTAATTGATTTTATCAATGATTAATCTCTATCGAAAAATCAAATCAACTACTTTTTGTGGTATTCCCTCATAACCATATTTTTTTAATATACACAATGTTTGAAACAGATGCTTTATTTAAGAAATCTAAGTGTAGTTCTATTTAGACAAATAATTGTTAATGAGAATGGTTCAGATCGATGATGTTCTATTTGAACTGAAGTTTTGGCAGTTTGGCCACAAATCATAAAGTGTATGTTTGATTGTGCTTCGTAACGTGATTTTCCATATCAATCCGGAAGCAACACATTGTAACTTCAGCAGAAAACATTCACTTGACGTGAAAAAATTAAGATAGACGTGAGTAAATGATGCAAAAGCAAACAAACTAAAAATCCTAGTTCGATTCCCAGGGACTTTTGATAAAAGAAAGTGAAGAATTCTAATTAGATTTAGGGCAACTCCAATGGCAGTTGCTCCTATGACTAGCTCAATAATTAGCAACTCACAAAAATATGCCATTGGAAGGGAGTTTACTGGGATCCATTTATATTTTGAGTTGCTTCATATAGCAACTGTCTCTCTTCTGATATTGTGGGTTAAGTGTGTAAGTATAATAATATAATATTGGGGCTATAATTTATTGTTAAATTATTATGTGATCCAAAAGGTTGATTCCGTTTGGTGAAATAAGCCCTGGTCTCAATTTGCAAAAGTAAAATATTAATGGTTGACCAAAAGGTAGATGATTGATTTTGAAATAAGTCTTGGACTTAATTTGTAAAAGCAAAAATATTAATGGTTGACCAAAAGGCAGGTTGTTTTTTTTTTTTTTTTTTAATTAAAGATTAAAGACAATTATATTTAACATCGCAATCTTGAATGAGAGCAAGGTGGCAAATCTAAGATCATAAATTAGTGAGGACAACTTATTTAAGAAAATAAAAAATAATTATTACTATTATCATGAAGGTAAAGGTCTACTATTACTTTTATCTCCTAGCTCATCTCTACTAGAAGATCTCATGTCAAAAAATATGTCGAGTTTTTTATAATAGATCACTGTTCTCTTGTTGTCATCTCTAAAGAACAATATGTCATTGAGATTCCTCAAGAGAGTTTTATGTCTGTCAGTTGGATCGATGTCAATTGCCAAAATTCAAGCTTAAGCTCAAACATTTAGAAAATATTTGCTTCTTTTGAGGAGGACAATCAAAGATGATGCCATAGGAATAGGAAACTTGTCATATTTTAGAAAGTGATTAAGTTGCGTATAAATAATAACCAACCTTTTTTTTCCACCGAAGTTTTTCTGATCTCTTTTCAACATAAAAAGCTTGACAAGACCAATTTGATTTTGTGGGTTCAATGAGACCTTGTCTAAGCAATTCACTGCATTTTTTTCTAGCTAATTGAAGATTTGAAGGAGTCATTATTGGATGAGTAGCTTTCATAAGATTGACATCATCATTAAGTTTGAAAGAAAGTTGAATGAAGAAATCTTCATTCTTCCATAAGGGACATGGAGGAGGAGATTTACAAACAACAAACTCCATTACATGACATGATAGTGACATGACATCTACCTAACTATAATGACATGTAATAAAAACATTACACCCAATTATAATGGCACTTTATCGTTACCTGATATGATAAAGACATTCACCTAACTTTTTTCTACGACACCTTATCTTTATATGATACGATAAAGACAGTCACCTAACTTTTTTACGGCACTTGTCTTTATATGATACAATAAAGACATTTACCTAACTTTTCTACGACTTATTATCTATAACACCTTATTGTTAAAACATGATAATGGTAATATGACAATAACTTTAGTGTAGCCTTATCTACACTCCATAATGACAACTTTAATACTTGAGATTCATGCATGCTCTGGAGACATAATTGGTACTTTAGTCTCATATACAAGATGATGATAAGGATATCTAGTTTTATGTATTATCTCTTCCATCAACTCTACATTATAATCATTTGTCATATCTTTAACTTTTTGAATTTCTTCATCTAGAACATAAATTTTTTATGTGGGCTTAAAAAATCTTGTCTCATGTGAAGAGTTAAAAGGAACTATTTGTTAAAATCATAAGAATAGTAGGTTCAAAGACTTAAAATTAGTGGCACAAAATATTATAAAAAAAGAAGATATTTATAAGTAATATTTTCAAATTGAGGAGGTGTACTTAAACACCCTCATTGTTGTATAGGTATGCATCTGAGTGCACTAAAAGCTCGTTAGAAATGATATCATGGATGATGACAATTGCCATTTTTAATCAAGATGAAGGAGAAATATTCAAATTTGAGTATACATGACATTTATTAAAAGATAACCTAAAGGGAATTTCAAGTGGGGTGGAGGTTTTTCAAAAAGAACAAAGATATATTACATCCATTTAAATTTTTTTTTGGCTCTTTTAACTATTTAGTATATTTTTATGTAGTTTTTTTTAAATTATACTCTTATAGGTAGTTGTGTAATTAAGACTATTTTAAGTGAAACCTTAATGTTATTTTTTAGTGGAGAGGTAATAAATGAGGATAATTTAGTCTACATATTTATAAATATTTCTTAAATGTATGTAAAATACTAAAAGAACCAAAGTTTAGAAATGGAAAGAGTATGCTTTAGGAGTGTACACCTCATCATCTATGTTGGACATGCCAACAAGTTGTAAATTTGACCCAATATCCCTTTTGGCATCTATTGTGAACAAAATGATAAAAAAAAATGGGGGCTAAAACAAAAATATAAAGAAACATCTTCTAACCTTAAAAAGATTAAAGAAATATAAGAGTTGTAAGATCAAATATTGGTTGTTGCATAAGATTACAAACATCATAGGGATAGAGAAATAACTTTGAAGGAGTTTCATATCCTCGTGAACAACACAACTCACATAACAAAGATAGAACTTCACTATCACAAACTTCACTATTGCCTAACATCAAGAAGCAACAACTAAGGATGTAGAGAGAGATTTTGATGTTCTCCAACCACAATTTGCAATTATAGATGGTTCAACATGTTCTTAACGCTTGGTTACATTGAAATAGATAATATATGCATTCTTAATATGATTGTTGAAGATGAGTGAAAATATGATGACAATATTTTTTTTTTCATTTGATCTTCCAAATAATGATGTCTCAACTTGTGAAGTTAATGGTTCTCATTCTAATTGTAAAAAATATTTAGAATGGAGAGTACATTTCTGTAAAAAAAAATAAAAAATACATTATCATCTTCAAACAAATTTGGGATATTGCGTAAATCATATCTATGAAAAAAATGTAAACATTTTAGACATAAGAATAACAAAGATCAAACTTTATTTTAATATTATATTATTTTATATTTCTTTATGTATTTTAAAATTTACCATTAATTTTAACTTGCATTATGTTTTATATATTTTAAATTTTAAAGTAATTTTTTTATTTAACTAAAATTTACTATATATTTATTTATTATTTAATAATTGACATTCATTTATATAACATTAACTAAGTTTGATGTCATATCTTTACTAACAAAAGTAATAGTAAATGGATCTTATAAAATAAATTTAGTGACAGATGAATTTTACGTAACAAATTTACTTACATCATTTGTACATAGAAATTAAAATAGGTTTTTTTTTATAAAAAATATAACAATTAAAAAGATTAATTTTAAACTTTAAAAATCATAAACAAATTTACTTTATATTTTAGAGACTAGTTAAGTCAAATTAAAATTAAGATAAATAACAAAATATAGCATAATTAAGTATACTATAGAGTTCATTTGAGAAATTTTAGTGAGTTTTTTTTTATTTAAGAAGAAAATAATTAGATTCTTAAAATAAAAATGATATTATCGTATAGAGAAGTATTAAATATAATAATGACACACGTACAATGGTGTATACAATACTATCTCCATCCTAAATCTTTAGTCTTTTTATCCCAAAATAACTGGTTTTTTTTTTTAGTCTAACTATTATTTTTATCCCTCAATTATATATGTATTTAATAAGTATTTTCTTCATTACTTAAATAAGATTCCACAGAAAAAATTGTAATCAGTAGATATGACTTTTCTAAAGATAACCGACCAGATTTTCCATACTTATCATATAACTTTGACACATTTTAGTACAGTCCATTGTGGGAAAAATGACATAAAAAGTTAGGAAGGGGTAGGGTAACTACAACTCTGTTTGTAAATAAGTTACAAGTAATTTTGAGAAATTTTTATTAAAAATAAAGAATATTTTTTAGAAGATAAATTTTTTAAAATATTTTAAAATTTGTATCCAAACTTTGAATCATTATTAGTTGGAAGGGCAGTAATGTAGAGCCACAAGAACCCAGAATAGAAGCCAAATTCAATCTTGTTCTTGCTCAAATTAACAGGTTTTATCTCATGTGATGCACAAATGTAAAATAAGTATGAGTAGTTTTCATCATTATGGCACCAAAATGTATTTCAAGGGATCCATTGACATGGAAAATCTGCAAGCATTATGTAACTTCTTTTATTGATATAGTATTTGACTATTGGACATAAATAAACAAAATATACATAGTTTTAGGGAAGAACAATAAAAAATAAAAATAAAAAATGGAAGAGAAGAAAGCAAGTGAGAAAAGGAGAGGGAAAGGTTGTAGATGTCATGTCAAATTATCATGCTCAATAACTTGTGCCCCTCTCCATTCTTCTCCAGGATTCACAGTGACAGGCACCAGTAGTGAAGCAGGACCAGTGCAGATGAAATAGTCCTTTCCATACTTCTCTGACAAGGAACCAGGGCTTGATAAATAAATGTCCTCAAAACCCATTCTTATCACCCTGAAGCAAAGCCCACGTCCCTGAAAATCCAACATCAATTATTCACTAAAAGCCTTCACTAAATTTGCTGCATCAGATAAAACATGTTTCACGTCTATCAAATACTGATTTTAATCTCCATAATAATCTAACCTTAAATATAATTAGTCTCTTAAATTTAGAGTAAATTTATTTTTGTTCTTTCAAGTTTAAAATTAATCTTTTTAATTTATATAATTTTAAAAGAATTTATTTTAATTTTTTAGTATCACTGATAGCATAATTGATAGTGAAGGATTGAAAGAGTTTTATAACGTGAATTTAATTTAAAGTGATCTAGTTACTAATAAGAATACTGATGGATAAATTTTGTGTAACAAATTTAATGATACGAGTTTTATTTAACGATTTATTAACAATATTAGACACTAAAATAAGGTTTTTTTTTATATAAATTATAAGACTAAAATAATTAATTTTAAATTTAAAATATTCAAGGAATTAAAAATATATTTAAGTAAAACTTCAATACCTATGTAGTTCTTACATTTTAATAAGAAATAAATATTTCTCCATGAAGAACTAAAATCACATCTTAGATGGAGCACAAACATATTAAATTTTTACAGAGAATAAATTCAAATTTCGGAACAAGTTGACAAAAACATATCTTATCCAAAATTTTCAGATGTTTGATTAAAGGGTGCACTTTGCTAATCATTCTAACCTGGTCAATGGTTTCATACTTGGAAGGTGGTGAGTTATAGAATGGCTTTGATCTATCCTTTGGAGGTGCAGCATAAACTCTACTCATCTTATTCTCAAGTAGTGTAATACTCAAAGCTTGTTTACCCCACGTGCCAGGCTTGGCTTCAGGTTCATTACCAAAGGAAAACCATCTAGGAGGCTCAGATATTACAGCTTCTGATGGAGTCAAGATTTCAAAGGGAGAAGAGAGAGGAGGGTGTGGGATGTATGAGCAGCATCTGAGGCCTTGAACTGCTGTTCCACCTCTTTTCTTAAATCTGAAATGGCTTAGAATAGCATTGGTTAGAGTGGCAGGCTTGGGGCCGATATTCTTAGCTACAACTGCTGTGGCCATGCTCACAGGATAGAGGGTCACAATGTAGGTGATGTCAAAAAATCTGCTAATGCAGCTCAATTCAACCTGCAGGAAAGATAACAGAAGCAAGGAACAAAAGCAAACTACAAGTTTCAGTACTTCAAAGTGCAAAAGAAGACCAAATTCTTGATAAACTTTACCATAAATACTTGTAAAAAAAGTAAAATGAATTGAGTTTCTCGTATAAGCTAAAATCAACTTATAAACTCCAGTTTTTAGAGAAGTTAAAAGCTGGAACCTAATGGGAGCAAGAATTTCTAAGAATATTTGGGCTATTTCCTTTCTGAGCCGAATATCTTGTAGTGGAATATTTGGACTAATTCATTTCTTAGCAGAATAGCTGTTTTCTTGTAATGTTTAATCGATATTTGATCGATTGGGGAAGTTAATGACAAAAAAGATTTGAAGTGTATACTTGGTTTTTATAAATGTTCTAACTTTCTAAGAGCTAAAGTATAATAGTTGATTTTAGCTTAATGCATTTTATCTTCTTATTTTCTTTCTCTTAAAAGAAAAATTATCCAATTACTTAAGGTAAGTGATAGATAATTGAGAAGCACATAAGCAAAGGGGTATAAAAGGGTACCTGGAGAGCATCTATGGCATCAGAGTCAACATCATTTACAGTCCACTCTAGAGTGGAAGGGAGCAACCCTTTGGCTCCAGGTTGGAGTACTTCATTCATGACCAAACCAACCCCACCTTTGGCTTTGTAAGGGCCTGTTCCAGTTGCAGGAATTGTGTATAGAACCTCCTGGAAGCCATCATCTTTCCAATGAACTTTTGGTTTGTATGATGTGACGTGAGCATCAGGTATCCTTAGCCTCAAGGAGCTTCCATTTCTTACTGTCAGCTCAACTATGGGGATGCTGTCAGACTCCAAGAACTTGATGCCTTTTCTGCCAAATTTCTCATTCAGTGCCTCAGCAGTGGGAAGACTGGTTGTGGAGGTGTTGGCTGCTGAGGAGGCCTTTATTAAGTTTAGTTTGGGAAGAGATAAGGAAAGAAAAGAAGCCATGGAGAAGTTGAAATAAGCTCCTTTAACAGCTTCCACACAGACCAGTGATGAGCATGTTGTTGCTAAGGCTCACCCTTAACTGAGCTCAACTGTGTCTTTGGATTTTTATTTTGGATAAAATTGCACTTTTTGTTGGCTTTTTGCTTACTCTAAAATGGGGCTCTATGTTGCCAAGTAAAATCTTGAAAGGGTCAATCCAATAATTTCTAAAAGGACAAGGAGTGCAACTCAGCAGTGCCACAAATCTCCCTTGTTATCCATTTTGTCTTTTTTTTTTTATTCTGCGGGTGTGTTTTCTTTTTCTTTTATTACTTTTTTCTTTGTTTGGCTACTGCTAGGGAAAGACAACTCATTTCTTTCAAGTAATTAAATTCTCTTAAATTAATTGAATTGTTAACTAAATCCAGCTCATTAGAAACGAAAAAAGGGTACATGAATGTCAGTGGCCTTTTATTTTTACATTTCTCTTTAAAGTAGCCACTTCAATCGTGAAACAGAATAGGAACTTACTTTCTTGTTCCCCTTTTGCCTGAAGGTTTATTTCAATTTGGGTCCATTGTTGAAGAAAATATTAAAATTATTATATAAGAAAAAAAAAATAAGTGTTTCATCGTTGGTAGTGCTACATAATCATAGCCGATTCTGCTAGCGTGTCTTTCTTAAAGAGAAAATTTATGTTTCCCAGCTCAAGAAGAAAAATGATAATCATTATTAGTCTCTTGCGTCCTGTAAAACAAGACATGTAAGTGGGCAATTTCTGCACAGGTAGCATTATACATGAATTTGATGTGAAGAATTATTTAAAATTAAAAACATGTATCTATTTAAACTGAGTCACTGGAGTAATAGCAACTAATGTTTTCATTTTACTTCAGTTTACGAGTCCTACCAAACTAACATGTTTTCGAGGCACATATGCCAATGAATTAAAGTAGCGTGTGTTTGGATTCGCGTATTGAGTTATGTTTTCGAACAGAATCACGTCAATTTAATGAGAAGCAAGTAATATTTATTTCTGATTTTCACGTTTTTTACGCGATTCAGATGCTGTTGACGCGGAACCAAACACACAGGTAGAAAACTGGTAACAAAGACAGTGAATACACATTGCTTGCATAACAATTTAGTAATTGCGACCTTAAAAGCTTTGTATTATTGGGGTTGTCTTAAATATTGATGAAAATATTTATGTAATAGAACCCATTAACAAATTTGAAATTAGACTATTGATTCATAACATTATAACAAAAACGCTTAAAATGTCTTTGTTACTAAGATTATGCAAAAATATGTTGGTTTAAAGTCCTTTTTAATTTTTACGAACAGATCATTAGTTCAAACAGAACTAAACTTAATCTCTTTGAATAAAATCTTAAATTCGAATATTGTAAAAGGAAAAAACCGACATCAGCTAAATTTGATGAAAAGTTAAATTCGACGAAAACTAATTGTTGACAAACATGAAACACCGATATTTCGTACCAGTTATTAAAAAAAAATGTATGACCTACCATGAAATTTATGACTACCAAAACACGCGCATTTTATTTAACGACCAAAGAAAAACGCTAAAATCAAATACTCCACTCCAGACCAAGATCAAATAAGCAGGTATAATTTGAAATTCAAACAAAACCACTCACTACATGACTAAAAAATAGAGGAAAACAAAACAAAAATCAGCAAGTGACTATCATTGGTTTTAACAGCTCTTAGAAGAGTCTTCAAGTGCTGTGGTCGATCCATTCCCTTCTAACAGCCCATCCACATTCATTCTTCCTTCTGCTGCACTTGCAGCAGCAGATTCATGCAAAAGAGACTTTGGCAATGTAACTGTCCCAATTGTTAAATCACCAGGATTGCTGACCTGTTATGAACAAAGTATCAGTAAGGTTTATTTAATCGATTGTATGATCCTCAATTTAACGGACATGTAGGAGGGAATTAATAAAAGAAAGCAATAAAAAAATTTATAGAAACATGTCAAGTGTGGGGAACGTACCACATGATGTAAATGCATTGTATTTACCTTTTTTGGCAATTGCTGTTCCTTAGATTTTTTCTCCTGAGTCGCCTTTTCACGAGTCTCGTAAAACTCAAAATCGTCCAAGATGCATGTTTGGCTTGAATACTCCTTGAAAATTTTGACAATTTGAACACCCTTCTCAAACTTAACCTGCAGATGCCATAAAAATTTAGTTGAAAGTATGTGGGGGGCTTCACAGGGGCATCATGAAACAAGCCACTAAGAAAATACCTCCTGAGTATCCCTACTATTTGTTACAGGCTTGTTTTCATTGTTTTCTAGTGTTATGTGCCTCAACACACTATTTGGAATATCCTTTATGACATGCCACTTCACAGAAAAGCAACCAGTCCACCTGTCCTGCTGCCAGAAATCTACAGATTTACCAAAATCAACAGGACCCAACATCTCTGCTAAACCAACAAATTGGCCACTAGTGTTGACCTGTAGCAAACGATAAATGAAGAGAAGCAGCAGATTAGAGAAACCAACAAAATCTAAGAATTTATAATTAAATGCTGCCAATTGACACTGACCGAAAATAACAAAAATAAGGGACAGCCACCAGACTTCTCCTTGGTTTCTTGATATGCAGCATCCAGCTTTTTATTGCCATTAGGGGTACTTGCCCAAACATTATATTTTATGCTTTTATGAATATCATCCTCGCTATAGGATTTGATGACAAAAAACTTGGCATCAGAATAACTCTCAGAAAAATCCTTCCCGTTGTAGTGTTCCTTATTGGGAATTATAGGAACTTCTTCGGTATCACTCTTCACTGGAAGGTTCTGTCCTTTGAGTAATAATGTGACAGGTCCAAGACTTTTGATATTTTTATTATCATAACTCTTGGCAGCTCTGGGCCCCTTATTTAGCTCACTGAAACCATCCATATTTCTTTTGAAATGGTTAAAACCATAGCCATCACCTGTGGCATTAAGCCTGTTATTGGCAGAGCCAATTCTAGATCCATATGCAGCAGATCCAAAACGAGAATTGGCCCTAAATGTGCTTCCATATTGGTTGTACATCCTGTTGCTTGGATACATGCCATTCATAAATCCAGAAACCAGTTCAAATCCAGATGGATGTCTGGAACCATTTAAGTTCTGCAATTAAGAAAACATATTTAAGAAGAATTTTGAATAGATGCCACAATATTGAACGAAGAGACAGATCTACAACATCTGCATGACATGCAGCATTTAGACAGGATTATGATCAGGTGTCAGATAAATATGCAGAAACACTGATAACAAACAGATGACAAAAAAAGATATAAATAGGAAGTTGATTGATGAACATAAAAATAATTTTCTGGGACATTTTCAATTAAGAAAATACAGCATACAAGCTTCACTTAAGGGTATGTTTGGTTCAAAGGAAGGGAGGGGAGGGGAGAAATTTTAATGGAAGGGAGTTGTTAGAAATTCTGTTTGGTTGAGAGCAAGGAAGGAGAGGGATTTTCATGGAGGGGAGGTATGGTAGTCTTTTCATGTTTGGTTTACAAAGGGATGGAAGGTATTTTAAAAACCAACTTACCTTTGTATTCTTATAATTTTGAATTTAAAAACACAAGATATTTTAGACACTAAACTGAAAATGTTTTAAAACTCCTCCCCTCCCAGGCAAATCCTCCCAATATTGGAGAGAAGCTAATATTATATTAGGAGAGGTTTTGCTCCCATCCTAAAAATTGAACCAAATAAGAAGAGTTTATAAAAATCTCTCCCCTCTATTTCCCTCCAACCAAACACTATGTAAAGGTTTTTGTGGTGTTAGGCAAGAAATAAAAAGAACACAATTAATTCAAGCTCACTTAGTCTGCATGGGAAATTGCACCCAGGAAAAGGGATGACCATTCCAACATACCGCAAATTGTGGCAGAGGCTGAGGAATTCTTTGATTCCTTTGAGATGTAAAACTTTTGACAGGCATTGATGAAGATAATCCAACCTTGGCTCCTTTTTTGGACTGACTATCAGATACTAATGACATGTCTGAAGGGACTGGCAACTGTGCACCATGAGTACTGATTCTTGGACCCTGATATCCTGTAAAAGGAGCATAAGCTGGCCAGCTAGTCCCTTGATAAGAATCATTTGCATTCAAAGATGTGTGTTGGGAACTAGTTGAAAATGGCTTTAAGCCATTTTTATTTGTAAAATCACTATTGGCCATGTTAACAGTGTTTCCTTTATTCAAAACATTTGATGAAGCAACACGATCAGCATCAATTGGAGTTGATATTTCTCCCTGTGGAACACTGATTTTGTTTGGAGTATATGATACATCACTAGAAGCTGGAGATTTGTAATAAGAACAAGGATACTGGTACTGTTGCAGACCATAATGCTGACCATCTTGTTGAAGGATTGAGGAAGAGGAATTGGGTGGTGCATATGTTCCATACGGTGTATAGCCATAACCTTGATGGTACATATAAGAGCAGTTATCCCCATAAACACCCTGTCATTAGATTGAACAAACAAAATCTTTATTAGATAGTCAAAGGTTTTCCCTGTTTTCTTAAATCTATATTTTATCATAAAAAATGATAAGCAAATCATAACACAGGAGGATAAAAACAATAAAAAAGAAGACACAAGATGACACTTCTAAAAACATGGCTGAATGATCTGGACACATATTTATCAAAATAAAAATAGATACATTACCAATTCTGAGATCAGACAAAAAGGTCTGCAATTGCAAATAATTAAAAATCATTTAAATTCAAAATAGCAACAACATAGGCCAACTTATAGCTTAAATGGTGGCTAGCACAGTTTAGAACTCCTAGAAAATAACCAGAGCCACAAAAACAATTTAAGAAGCAGCTAGCACCAATTCACCATCATTTAATTTTAAAGATAAAAATATAACAGAAATTAGCCAGTCCTCATCCAATGGTGAGGTTATTCTCAAAACAATACAACAACTGATATTCAAGAACTGTATAAAAAGACACACGATCATCACAAAGTCTGGAAACCAGAGAACGTGGTGCTTACTTGGGCCATCCCTCCATCAAGGTTCATATATCTGGAATAAACATTCCAATCACCTTGCCCATCATAACCTGAAAGAACGCTCCAAACCATGTCATTTCCACAAAAGGAATAATATAGATCATTTGCTCTTCTTTTGTATATAAACAATATATAGAGTCAATTTCATTGACACTCATGAAGTTTCGTGAATTTGCACACAATTCCCTCGCTTCTTTAACGTTTACATTAAACTTCCTTATAGGAGCCACAATGTAATGTTTTCTAAACAATTATTTAAAGGGAATAATATAATGTCTAAGGGGTATAAGTGTAATGATTTTTAAACAATTAAGGGGGGGTTAGAGTATGGATGGAAACAATTGGGGGTATGTGTGCAATCTCACAAAACCTCAAGGGTGTCTATGAAATTTACTCTAACATATATATCATCAAAAGTCAAAACAGCTTACCTTACCTCCATAATAGTACGCCGTAGAAGGGTATCCATTTGGGACAAAGCGTGAATTTGGATTGAACGGCTTGGCCGACCCCTTAGCTGCACAATTGGAAAAAACTGGTCCAGTCTGCACCCAAATAGACTATAATCAGTCAACAAAGCTCATGGCCAAAAACTCACTCTAGTGATTTATATACTTCACCAACCAAAAACCAAAAAACGTGAAGCAATATAATAAGAAACACTATAAATGGTCAAAGTAGCTGATAGCTCAACTCCAAACAATTTAGCGTTTTAGATACTTTACTAACCAAAACAAAAAACGTGAAGCAATAAAATAATAAGCACTATAATTGGTCACCATAGCTCTACGCCAAACAATTTAGTGGTTTAGGAAATTTACTAACCAACAAAAAATAACGTGAAGCAATAAAATAAGAAGCACTGGAGTACCTTCTTTGCAGGCTCAGCAACTCCAATGGTTTTGGACTCTGAATCAAGGGACAAATTTTGCAATAAATCTGCGGCTTCTGCATAGTATGGTAAAAGAAAATCATTTTACTTCCAATATAACATCACTATTCACAAGCACAAAAAATTATGGGTAAAAAAAGAAACTTAAACAGGAAAACAAAACAAAATTTGAGCAACTAAGCATTATTATACACCACTAACCACACTAAAATTCTCTAGAGAAACTATGACTCTTAATATACTCCTATTAGTCTCTTCTAAAAGAAGAGATTTGTTGTAGTCTAGAGTGTAAAAGTTGCTAACAAAAAGAAGAAATGAAAATAAAAAGAGGATTTTGACTTAAAAGCAATTAACCACCATGTATGTTTCAGTCATGACCTACACATCTTGAAAACCAATGAATGATGCACGACAGTGATTACAAAAGGAAAGCATAGAAGCCCCTATCAGTGAATACACACAAGATGAAGAGAGAAAACCCACATGGGGCACCTAGCAGAGAACAGAAAATTGAAGAAGAAAAAAAATTGAAACTTTAGGAAATGGACAGCACAAATGCAAAAAGAAAAAAAAGGGTTTTGATGAGAAAAGCATACTGTCAGAAGAAGGAGCAATAGCTGCCATGATCGAAATCAGAGAGATAAAGGGTCGCCGCCAACTCCGTGTTCTTTGGGTTTTGAGAGACACAGAGAAAGAGAAGAGGGAGATTTAAGAAGATCCTATTTAAGTATTTATATTATGCTACCAAGAAAGATTGCTTACTTATGCCTCTTCGGTGCTAGCAAATTAGGTGTGCTAATTTCGACTAAACAATGTTGAGTTGAGGAAGTGTTTTTTTTTTTTTTTTAAAATAGATTTTTGGGAGAAAAAAATTTATTATTACTTTTCAAAATAACTATTTTTTCAAACATGTTCTAGAATAAATCAATTTTAGGAAAAATTCATCCTATTTGTTTTTATTTCATTATCATCTAAATTGATTTTAAAATAATTTTAATTTATCAAAATATCCTTAGTTTGAGTGGAATTATGCTTAGACTTTTAAAGCAAAATCTTAAATTTAATTTTTGTGGATCGAAAAATAAAGTTTACAAGAAAAACTCATCAAAAGTTGATTTTTTCTGTCAAAATTAGTCATCAAATTGAGGTGTATTTGAATTTTGTTACTTTAAAATGTTTTTATAAAAACTAAATTAGGAATATTTTCAATACATTTAAATTTGAAATAATTTTTAAATAATAATTAAAATTTCAATTTGAGAAATAAAATATTATATTTTATATAATTTTAATCCATGTCTATTATAATAACTATTATTTTAATTTCTACAATATACATATTAAATATTAATTATATAATTAAAATTTAAAATAAATATAAATAAATATTACGTTTGAATACATAAATTATATTTGAAATTTGAATAAATAAATATTTTTAAGTATATAAATTATATTTTATATTTATAATAAATAATTATATTGTAATATAAAATTAATTTTATTTAATGATATTTTTAAAATATTATAATTGAATTTATAAATAATTATGATACAAAAATTAAATTAAATATGAAGTCAAAAGAATTCTTAAAAATTCACTTATCAAAAAAAAATTCTAATAATACTATTGCGTAATGTAGTCGTTTAAGTTTTATATACATGGATTAATAGATTAATTCGTTTAAAATTAAAAGTGATTATAAAAAATTGTTTTACAAAAATTGAAGTGACTTTTTAAGAAAAGAAAAAAAATTCCTTAAAATGCCATTTAAGCAAACATATTAAAAAAATAATTGTTAACCTTACTAAACAAATAAGTTTTAGAAAAAGCCAAATATGTATTTGAACTTTTATTTTAAAATATTATTTCAAATCTAATTTGTTCTAAATGATAATGAAAAATGATTAAAGAAATATTTATTTTATTTATAAAAAATTAAAATGTTTATAATAAGAAAATTTGAATATAATAATTAATGAGTGTAATATTTTATTTATTTATTACATTTAATAAATATGGTATTTAATATCAATGTTTAATTAATTAAGTATATAACGTGCTTATGAATTTGACTTTTTGAAATGATAATAAAATATTATTTTTTATATTTTTTAAGTATTTTTTTTACATCTATATATTTTTAAGTATTAAATTTATAATAATTACTTTTGTAACGATAACTTTATAAATATATTATTTTTTTTAAAAATCATGTTAAAGAATAAAGAACATGTACCCTTTATAAAAAAAATATGTAAACAGTGACAAATCTAAAAACTTTAGATAGTGAGGACAATACTTATTCATATATTTGTACATTAAAAATTTTACATATAACTTTTAAAAGTATAAGTATATTATAATTATTTTTTATAATTTTTTATATTTATAATTATAATTAAAGATGAAAATAAATTATGTCAGACTATGTTATATTATAATTTAATAGGTTTAAACCTAACTTCTTTTTAAAATACATGTTTTAAATATGATATTTTTATCTATCATAGATATTTTTTAAATGTTTAGTTAAAACTATAATCTTAAAGACCTACTTTATAATAATTTAACACTAATAAAAATATAAAAATAAATATGTTAAATTTTATAAAAATCAAGTTTAATTTATTTATTATATAAACATATTTTTAATATGTGATATAAATTTTTAGATGATAACATAAAACTTCCAATCTTTCTTATTTTGATTTTTTTTAAATTAATGTATACAATCTTACAATTTTTACTATTTTGATTTTTTTGATCAACATATATAATAAATAGAAAACACAAAAGGTAAACATGTATGCTGCAAATTTTATTTTTATCAAAAATTATTTTTTTTAATATATTATATTATGTATGTGAGCATTAATATATGTGTTTGTATATATATATATATATATATATATATATATATATATATATATATATATATACATATATTAAAGAGTATTCTTTATCACATATGAGAACTAATCTCATTTACAAGTTTGACAAATATCAAAGAAATGAACAATTTCACTAAATTTATATTTTATACATACGATAATTATATATATATAAATATCTATTAGAATATAATTTTTATTTTTAAAATATATTATTTTTTGTATAAAAAAATTATGTATGTGTAAAATGGTAGTGGGGGCAAGTACCCCCACTCTATTATATGTAGATTTGTCCCTGTACGTAAATATAAGTTAAGGGAAGTAATTTACAAAAATATTATAATAATCTACAAGTTTTTGTTTGTGAAAAAACATGTACAAACATATTTTAATGGGCCTTCCTACTTCACATCCAAGCTCAATTGTAACTTAAGAGATGTAATGATCAGATTTTTGCATACATATGTATAACAAACATCATCATTTGATCATTTAAATATTAATCTTTGTACAAATCAAACTCATCTTATATTTCATCTTTTTTTATTCTCGGTTTTCCAATAACAACCCAACATTTTGCTTGTACTAGAGAGAAAAATACTCCTTAAGATTGTAAAATCTTGAGTTTTTGGAAGGGTGTCTTATTAGAATATAGTTGATGTTTGGTGTCTCCTCTTCACTTATGAGTTCTTCAAACTGTTTCCAAACTTCATCTTTAATGTTTCTCAAGACGTAGATTTAAAAATTAGATAGCTAGAGGAAAATCAATAGAGTGTAGATTTAGGTGTAATTACTTATAGAGACACTAGTGAAAAAAAGACTTTTAAAATTGGTTATTTTTAACTTTTAAAATCGGTTCTTTAACCGATTTTGAAATAGCCGATTTTAAAAGTTAGACTTTTAAAATCGGTTAAACAATCGATTTTAAAAGTTAACTTTTAAGATCGGTTGTTTAATAACCGATCTTAAAAGGCTGGCGGGGAAAAAAATTAAACTGGAACGGGTCGTTCCAAAAATGGAACGAGCCGTTCCAGTTTAACCAAAAGACCTAAATTTAATTTTAAGTACGGCCCGTTCTCCTTGGAGAACGGCCCATTCCCAAGGGAGAACGGCCCGTTCTCCTTGGAGAACGACCTGTTCCCAATGGAGAACGGCTCGTTCTCCAAGGAGAACGGCCTGTTCCCAAGGGAGAACGGCCCGTTCCAGGTTCGAAATTTAGCCAAAATGAGCCTGAAATAGAGAAAAAAAAAGCGTGAGAAAACGAAAAGAGACACAACAAGAACATGAGAAGACGAAAATCAAAACGAAAACGACAACAAAATTTACCTTATTGGAGACTTTAGATAATGAGAGCGTCACAGATTAAAAAGAAGAATGAAGGGAAAGATTAAAGAGAATGAGAATGGAGGGGAATATAAAAGATTTCTGACAATACTTTTAAAATTAGTTATTGAAGAACCGATTTTGTATACTACATACAAAATCGGTTCTAAAATAACTGATTTTAAAAGTAGCACTTTTAAAATTGGTTCTTAAATAACCGATTTTAAAAGTAGCACTTTTAAAATCGGTTATAGAATAACCGATCTTAAAAGTACTTTTAAGATCGGTTAAATTTTAACCGATCTTAAAAGTGTTCATTTTATTTACAAATTTGTCACCGCGTCACTTTTAAGATCGGTTACCTTATAACCGATCTTAAAAGTCCGATTTTAAATCCAATTTTTGCACTAGTGAGAGATAGGTTGGAAACTTTTGGGGTAACTTATCTTCTACAACTGCCATAAGTCAGATGTTCTTTGTTGCTCTAGCCTCCTCATTAAACATGTCGATATACTCCTTAAGTGACTTATTCGGTTTGTACCTTATCCTTTTCAAATCACCTCCATTTTTAGGCTAATAGTGGTGTCCTTGCCCTTAACATGGTGACATGACAGGCTATCATTGATATTTTCAAATTCGTTCCCTGCATTCCATTTATGTAGGAATGTGATGGATTTAACCTTGCCATGTACTCCATATGTTCAAAAATCCTTATTATAACACAAAGCTCAACAAAGATCAGCTCATACATCATTAAAGCATACCTTTGCTACTAAAGAAGTGCAACCAAATCAACAATCAAAATCATCATCGCAACCATCTCTAATAATGTATCCATATGTTGCAATGAAGTTATACTCATCATTGTGATTGATGCACCCAAACCCTTAACTCCTTATGGTGCAAAAAGTTGCCTATGATCACATCATGAAAGATTTTGGGTGATAAAAAATTCACATAGTTTTTAACATAAAGAAAACAAAGAAATAAAGAAGACAATCAAAGATGATTACCACAAACAATGTTAATGTTGTGATGTTCAATAGGAAAAAGTGTACCCTATGACCTTCACGGTGGTATAAATGATGACTAGGACAATCTTGAAAAACCTCTAATGGTGGCTATTGCAAGGACTTTGATGGTAAAGTTAATGTTTGCAAAAAAAATGTGGAGTAGATGCGTACTATTGTGGAATATCTATTTACATAGATGATAATTGACGGAAAAAGTTGATAGATCAATCATGACACATGAAATACCAAGCGAGCTAAATGTATTAGGTGCCAAATGTGTTAGCCTTATGAAATCCCTTATTTGCCTTAGTTTGTCTCGATATATCTGAGCTTACTTAGTCCTTTATTGTAGTTAGTGTTTTTACTAGGTTGATTGTTGTTGTAGGGGCAATGCCTGTTTTGGTTATAAAATACCTATTTAAGTTAAGGAAACTTCCAAGACAACTATCCAACCATCGCTCACTACCCATATGTTGATTTTGTGTATAATGTAAGTCTTACACACTATTTGTTCCAAATTTTATATTCTACACTTTCTCCATTTTTACACGTTAAACCCATTTTTGTTTGTCTTTTTCACTTTGCTAATTTTTTTTCTTCTAAAAACGAGTCTACTCATATCAAATGGTAACATTCATATTTTGTAAATATTTAAAATATGTTCATAAATGATAGTTAAGTTTGATTCAATTACTAAAATCAAACCAATTATTTATAAAATATAAATGACAATTGTTTTCAAAGTTCATCAAGCCATTTTGTTTCGCAAGCATTCCAATCCAATCATAAAATAATCGTGCATATATAATATTTATTTTCATAACTAAACTCTAGTATTCACATTCTTTCAAGCATAATAAAATATCCAATAGATAATTATAAATAACATCAATTTCTTATTAAAAATGTGTTCCATATAAAATTCCTAACAACTAATTAATTGATGAAATATAATAACAAGACAATCACTTAACCTTAGTTTAGACAATTGTCTAAAAGTTAAGGTGATATCTATATAACTTTAACACTTAGGAGAATTCATAAGGATGTTTTACTGTTCATTTAATAGTATAATACTAGAAAAGCCTTTTCATCCATTGTGGGCTTTTTGTGTCTCCTATGTGTATAGAGAAGTCTTTAGGTTGGACTCTTGAGCCTAACCCAAAATCTTATTAAAATAAGAGGAAGAGTTTAACAAGTTTTCACATCAATTTTGAAGCCTAAGAATGCCTGTAGAGAAAACCTAGAGGAGAACCCTAATGAGTGCGAGGCATAATTATGGAGACGATAGAAGGTCGTGCCTATGCCTTGGAAATCATCATTTTAGGTAAGAAGGGGAGTGAGAATGTCTCACTTATAAGCACTTATAGGGGGTATGAGTAGTGATATAAAAAGGTGTGGGTACTTCAATTCTAAACCTTAAGAACGTCTCACTTTTAAGATTAAATGTCATTTTTTCTCTCTCATTATTTTTTTTCTTCTATTTAACAGTCATTAACCATCTATCTTTCCACCATTTTTTATGCTCTTCCAATTGTCATTATCCCTATTAACAATTACCATAATTTTTTGATAGGTACAATAAGGAGATTAGCTATTATAGGTTAACACCTTTCCACTCCCAAACATATTTCTTATAAACTATCAAAATATGATTGTAAAACGAGTAAAATGTGTTAATTTAAATATGGGTAAAAAAGGTTTCACATACACTAATATAAATAGGCTATCATTGAATATAAATAGGCATGAAAAGCCTTTACAAAAGTTCTCAATGTTAAAGCTTAAACAGTAATAAAACACTAATAACATAAACTCATAACAAAAGATATGATTTAAAATAACTAATCTTGCCCCATTTTCACAATCTAATTAGTTCAATCCCATAACATAAAGTCTAGGCTTTGTCTTTAATAAGCTCAAACTCAATAGCTAATCTACACTTGAAATAATACTTAACCCAACCAAGGGACACAAACACAAAAATAGAGAAGTAAGAATACGTCTCACATGTTAAAAATGTATATAAGAGCATCTGCAATGGGGGTTGCTTATAAGCAACCCCCATTGGAGATGCTCTAAAGGTTTATCGCTCCCTTTAATAGCCAGCCATGCTTCATCTTATGGCACCCAATTGATTCTCTAAGTAGTGGTGTCAATATGTGGGTATAGAAACATAACATAAATGTATATGTCAAAGACCATAGACAATCCTAAAAAAGGGTTTTGGAGATGCAAAAATTGGAATGTGAGTATGACAATGGTGATAAGTCTTTGTTTTATTTTTCAACACCTTTTGATTTTTGATTTTTTTTGTGCATGGAGAAGGAAGTTGTAAGATTTTTGTTTAGGTTGATAAGGTTGAAGAGAATATTGGTGTTAGTGGGGATACTCAAAGTGGTTGTGCATGTTTGTCGTTGATGGAGATAACATCGAAGAAGATAGACAAGTTGAAGTTGCATAATGAGAGAACAAAAATAAAGGGCTTGACTTTGTTTGTGCTTGTTTTGTGGGTGGTTTGTGTATTTTTATTGTATCACAATATACTTTGATTATGATTGTTATTGGTTATAGCTCTGTTTTTTTTAAAAGAACTTTGTTTAGTTTTTTTTAAAAGAGTTTTGTTTAGTGTTTTTTAAAGAGCTCTGTTTATTAGTTAAATTAATGTTTATTTGAAGCTTTGTAACTTTGGTTAATGTTGAATGAAACTATGTTATGTTGGTTGAGTTAATGTTTATTAGAACCTTTCTCTATTATTTATTTTGTCCATAATATTGTAAATTTTGGTGGAAAAGTTATAGGACTTGTGACCTTAAAGGAAGAAATCCCTAAGTACTTCAGGTGAATTAATCAGTGGAATTTAATTTCAATTTCATATCTTATTCACCTTAAACATTGACATCTTTCTATTTAACTTTTAGTTGGACGACATAATTAATTTGGTGAGTAGCTAAAAGTTATTGGATTTACCAATCTTGTTGTTGGCTTTAAAAACATTATTACTGGCTTTACCAATATTGTATTCAAAAATTGAAAATTTGTTGGCTTTGCCTAAAAATTGGCACCTAAAAGTTGAAATTTAAAAACAAAAAAGTATTATAATAGACCTTGTTGTTAGTTTTACCAATCTTATAGGGTCACATTGCTAATGTACATTAATTTTCACATAATTGATGTACTCAAATACGAATTGTTGATGCCAAATTTTAGTAGTCATGAATATAACCATCACAAAGGAAGTAGTCACAAAATTACATATTAAACATCAATAAATAAACAAACATAACTTTAAAATTCTTAAACAAAATTAACACTAAATGCAACATAGTCATGAAATTATTTACATAATTACATACAATTAGTGTCGGCAATTTGTTTAACTTATGTACAATTAATCAAAGTCATCAAAATGTGTACACTACAATTGTTAAGCCACCAAAAAACTATCACAAGATCATCAAATTCATGGCACAAGGTTAGGCCACCCAAAAAAGGATATGCATCTTCACTCTAAATACACTAGCATGAGTTTAAGGTCTTTGTGACCTTTGACTTGTATTTTGTCTTTGCCTATACTAGACCAACCCCATATGTTGTCAGATTTCCATATATGGGATCAGCCCCTGCTGTTGTCAAATTTCCCCCTATTGGACCATATGTCTTCACAACCATATTCACTATTGATACACACATATCACAACTACAACATTTATAAGAGGGGTAATTTTCTTAAGCTTTCTTTGAAATTTTAAAGAAATATTAGTTCATGAAAAAAGCATATTAAAGAAACCTCATACTTTTGTTGGATCTCTGATTGTATTCACTCCAAACACTTATGGACAACCACACTCAACAAGAAAACAAACTTTCACATTCTCACAAACTACCAAGATTGCTCACGAAACCCCACACTCGAGCTCCCCACTCAGTTGAATCAAGAGGAATAACATGAGGGAATAAAATCCTACTTCTTGCTTAGCTACGAGACGTCTTTCTTCACCAAGCTTTAAACTTTGTTGGGAGATCAACTTTGCCTACCTGTGGATAGAAAGTTTGTGGCATATGAAGTCGAGATTGACTCCCGACATATCTACGTTATTCCAGGAAAAGAGGTCAACATTCCTAAGTATCACTTGGATGATGTATGAGCATATATCTAAGGGCAATTATTTGTGAACCTTGGTCAACTGGTCGCACTTAGGGCCAACTTGTAGGTCTTCCAACTCATCGATTGGTGTTTGATGACTGTCTTCATATTCAGATTGAGGATTGAGGTCAGAGCCTATAATAGGCGATTAGATGTTCAATTTTGTAGTTTGCTTAACACTTGTGGAGGGGATCTCCTTTGCATGTGTGATTTTTAGACTTTTGGCATAACATTGCCTTACCGTACATTGGTTAGCTCAAAGTGTAGTTATTAATAAAAAATTTCATGGTGAGGTGAAGTGTGGAGATCACCACGCCCAAGACGTTGAGCATGGGTCGCCCGATAATAGCCTTGTATAGGGCAATTACATTTATTAGTAAATACTAGTGCAAAAAATAATTTTAAAATCAAAGTTTTAAGATCAATTAAGAAGGAAATGATCTTAAAAGTGACACGGGGACAATTTTGTAAATAATGTGATCACTTTTAAGTTCAATTTTTCTATGTCCAATATTAAAAGATATGTATAATATAACTTTTAAGATCGGGTATAAAAGAATCAATCTTAAAAGTGGTATACAAGATCAATTTTTTCTTATACTCAATCTTAAAAGTTGTATCAAACATGCCTTTTAAGATTAGTTATAGAAAAATTGATCTTAAAAGTACCTTTAAGATTGGTTAAAATTTAACCAATCTTAAAAGCCCATTAGTATGAATGAAATGTACTCCCCCTCTATTTGCTTGCACCTGTGTCTATTGTCTCTCTCAATCTCTCTTGCTCCCCCTATCTCATCTCATCCAAATCCCAAACCCAATCAATAAAATCAAAAACCTGATTCCATTAGGTTTCATTCCTGAAGAAGATAGATCACAATATGGAGAAGGTGTTGTCGATGCTAAATCGCTTCATCACGATGAAGGCGAGGGAGAAGAAGTCGAGCGGTGGCAAAAACAAATAATGTGTGAGATTAGGCAAAGTGGTGGAGATTTAGAACAAAGACCTTGGGGAGCACTGCCTTTGCGACCTCAATGGCGAGATCAATAAACTCATCCACAAGAAGTCCCACTAAGAGCCTTGCATCCTTAACCTCAGCAATTGTAACCTTTCCAAGAACTCTGCCAAGATGATCGACCTTGATGAAAACATCATCAACATCCCCAACCTTGGCGATCGTGATCACGATTGTCATTACTTTGGCATGACAAAAAAACTCCGATGGGGGAATCCCTCTAGAGTTTCAATACTGTTGGGAGGGGTTTCTATAAGTAGAGAGTCAGTTTGACCCTAAAAGGAAGAATATATAAGGTTTCTATTTTGAATAGGCTCATAAACTATTTCCTTAGAATTATAGAGAGAGGATTCTAGAGAAAGGTGTTATCGTCTATGAGCTTCCTCTAATTCCAAATTTTCTTCTATTTCTTTCCGAATCGTTACTAGTGCTGTGTTGTTGTTGGATTCGGGTTAATAGTGTTGAAATTAGTTGGGTGAGTTGTAAAGTTTTGAGTTTTCTTCTTCTACCTTGGTTTTGTGCTACTCTGAGGTAAGGGAAGTTGGACTTATGGTTTCTTAGTTGTATATTGGATGATTATTATTGAACGTTATTTGAATTTTGAAATTCATGGTTGAGTTAATAAGTTAGAATGGGTTATAAAAGAAGGCTAGGGTTTGAGGTTTTTACCAAGAATGAGATGATTTTGAATGATTTGTTGTTGCATGTTGGTTTTAAGTGCATATATATGTTGATTGTGATGTGTATATATAGATGTTATTTAATGTTGCATGTGTTGGATTCTTGTTGAATTTTAGGTTTTGGGTCAAAATCAGGTTCTATAGAATGCAAAACTCTGATATCACATTGGGTGTCATTCCAACATGAGACTTTCTATCTCATTCACGTCGGATGAAGGATCAGTGGCATCGGGCATGAAGAGAGAGACTTATCTTGGGTTAAGATGGCATCAAGCATGAAAACCTGAGGAGGTCTTTAACTTGGTGATGTCAAACCCAAGGTTGAGTGATGCTCAATATGGCCAAGCCAGAGTTCTCTATCTAGATGACATTGAGCACTAGTATGGTGACGTTGGGCACTGGTATGGTGATGTTGGACATGAGTTAGACAAAGACTCTTTGCCTGAGATGGGGTTGGACATGGTGCCCTATTACACCAAGTGAAAGGTATTAGGGGCCTCTACCTTATCCACATTGAGCGCAAGTTATGTAGCCTTAAGCGTGGGCGAGACAAAGAGTTCCATACCTCCATGGCATTGAGTGCAAAGTGTGTTGCATCAGGCACCATTTGCATAAATGTTTATTTATTTGATGAGTTGTTGAATACTTGATGATTGAGTTATTTGATGAATAAGTAGGGATGATGAATATGATGATGTTTTGAAAAGAAAGATGATTGAAAAGATGAGATGTGTGTTGTGAGCTATAGAGTTGTTTGTTGGTTGTGTAATTGCATGGAATATACACAAAGTTGTTGTGTTGTTTGAGATGATGAATGCTAAGAATGCTTCAGACATTTAGGCATTGTGTTATGATGACCAACTTAGGACTAGAGGAGGGGTTTTGAAAAGTTGCATATTCCATTGTGCGGATGTGACACCCTCTACCCCACATACCATAACACAAATAACAAAAATTGAATAACATAATTTTTTTTCCTAATTAAAATACCAAACATGTTTAAATAGAGGATACCACATCTATAACTTAAATAGTAGCTTAATCAGCGGAAATTACAAAGAAATAATATAAGGTCTTCCTAAACAATTTAATAAAAACATCTTAATCTAATCCTATCTACACCCTGATGTCACATGTCCTATCAGAGCAAATCCCAACATAGAAGCCTAAGCTTCATCACTAACATCCTCAGCCTCATACTGATAATTACCTGTAAGACAGTCAAGGAAAAACAACACAAGAAAAGGGAGTGAGAAACATCTCACTCTGGCTCACAGTGTAGGAATATACACCAGATAGCCAAACACAAACAAAACATATATAACATAGATAAATTAATAATAATATCACATTTCAATCATCCAAGACATATCAATTTTTCATATAACATTAAAATGCACATGTATGGACACGGACTACATTTTATCATGCATGTGGCGCCAGTAACATATCACATGGCGTATTGCCACTAGCAATACACGAAGAGTAGTCTAGGAGTACATGCCGGGTCACACCCTCTACGCACTCTCACTAGAAGGACATACTACCAGAGTCTCGTCAGGATAGCTAAGCCATGCACACAATGGGCGAGATTGAGACTTACAAACCGGGCTATCCCCAAGGACTAATCCCTAAAGCTTTTACACTAGGGGGCCTTCTCTAGTGATGTATTCCATATCGTACCCTTAAAAATATTTATGCATATGATGCATGTCAATCAAGACTCCATGCTTTTCTCATATCACATTTTCATGTCTCATTCTCATATCACATTATCATGTCTCATTCCCATATCACATTATCATGTCTCATTATCATCATGTCATCAACACATCACATCATCACATCTCATCATCACATTTCATCATCACATTTCATCATCACATTTCATCATCACATTTCATCATCACATTTCATCATCATATTCTCATCATCATATTCACATCATCACATTCACGTTATCACATTATCACATCATATTCACCATTTTCACAGAGCACTTTAATTCATATCAAAACTCATCTATTTGCGAAATTAAATACATATTCATACATCTCATACAACAAGAAATACAAAAGAACAATCAGAAGGTAAAATAATAAATATTAAAAATATGTATGTTTCTCATAGGGTTCCCACAGGAACCCACAGAGCACTCTAATTCATATCAAAACTTGTTTATTTTCAAAATTAGACACATATTTACACTCAGCAAACATCAAGAAACACAACAGAAAACTTAGAAGGTAAAATAGAAAACTTTTAAAATTTGCCTCTTAAAATTACCAATGCATTTTTTCCCACGAAAACTCATAGAGATCTCAAATTACACATTTATATTTACATATAAATAGAGAAAATAGAAGAAACATATATAATTGGAAAACCCCTCATAAATAAGCATATAACAAACATAGAATTGGGGGCCAATCCCACTACCCAACATACATTCCCACACCCAAAGCAAGATTTCTCACTCTCCCTTTACCTCGATAAGCAGGAGTTGAAACCAAAACAAGACCTTGTTAATATCCTCTTCTGAGTTCCCCTTGGTCTTCAAAGAGTATAGAAGAAAAAAGGTCAAAAGTGAAAAAATGCATTTTTGGAGTGCCAGAACGTTCTATTTATAGGCATCAGATGTGGCCAAAACGACCTGTTTCAAATCCGGAACGGCCCGTTCTGGACTCATTCGTCCTACGCAAATTTGATATCTAGAACAACCCGTTCTCAAACCAGAACGGTCCGTTCTGGGATTGCATATTACTCATAAATTCGTGTGTTTCAACAGCCCGTTCCAACCTAGTCTTTTTAGGCCATTTTAGTAGTCTGGAATGACCTGTTCCAGTTTGAGAACGGCCCGTTCTAGGCTACCAAAAATCAAAATATTACAAAAATAATTTTCATAAATATTCATTATCAAAATACTAATAATTATTAAAAACCTTTGAAACATTCTATAAAACCCATTAAAATAACTATAAGAACATAATCTCCACAAATATAAAATAAATAATAATTAACTATTTACCAATAGAAAATTTGGGATGTTACAGTAGATATTGTGTTGTAGTGTTCTAAGAGTCCAAAATTTGTTGAAATCCTTCTTGAGAAGTTGGCCCTTGAAGTGGGTTGTTGTGTTGAATCTCCTTTAAGACTTAGTTGGTACTGTGTGTGGACAAGGTCGAGACACACATATATAAAGCGACCATAGTATATGGGCTAGGTCGATATATATTGATTACAAGTGACCAACTAAGTAAAGTATGAAGTCAAAAACTTAGTTCCTAATCGAGTATCGGAAGGGCATAATATTTAGAGGGTAGTTGGTGGGCTAATCTGGATTAGTTAAGCTAACTAATGTCATGGTAGACTCATACCAAATTGTTCTACCTTGATAGTAGTATTTCACTTTCTTGTTTAAGTGACAACATCTAAGAAAGCAGGTTGTTGTATTATGGATTGATATCCAATTTTTTGTTGATTTAGTAAGTCTAAAAAGATCACCTTGTGTTATTGATTTGGTAGGGTCAAGTCACTAAAACTGCTTACCATGTGTTATAGGAGATCTTCTAGTTGAAATGTGTGATGATGCATGTACTTACTGTGTTGTAAATATTATGTTGTTGAGATGAGCAATATGAGTTGTTAATAACATGTTGTTGAGTTGATATTATGTTGTAGTAGAATGAGTTATTCATTTTGATGTATGTTGGCTGTATTGTGATGATGAACATGTTGATATTTGCTAAATATGAGATGAAGATATGATGGCATATTAAAGTTGTTGATATTCTATGTTATATGATGTGTGTGTGTGTGTATATATATATATATATATATATATATATATATATATATATATATATATATGTTGTTTTAAACTCTAACTTACACTTGCGTGTTTCCATGTGATTTGGATTGCGATGATTATATATGATATGAGAGCAAGACAGGGTTAGGTATGAAGTTATGTAGTGGAGGTCATTTAATGGTGTTGGAACTGGATGTGTTTCAATGACTACCCATTTGGGGTGGTTATTGTATAGATAATATTAATTGTTTGAACGATAACTTAGGTTGTATAATTTACATTTATCGGATTACTATATTTATATTGCACATATTTATGTAGTTGTTTATCTTATATGTATGCGATATAGTACATATTCTTGTATATGTAAATATATGATACTGCATAACTATCTCAATTTATCATTTTCAGACATGTTATTAATGACTTGTGAGATTAAAGTAATATTTTTGATATTATGTTGTAGTAGAATGAGTTATTCATTGATGTATGTTGGTTGTATTATGATGATGAACATGTTGATAATTGTTGAATCTGAGATGAAGATACAATGATATATTAAAGTTGTTGATGTTTTATGTTATATGATGTGTGTGTATATATATATATATATATATATGTGTTGTTTTAAACTCTAGCTTATACTTGCGTGTTTTCATGTGATTTGGATTATGATGATCATACATGATATGAGAGTAAGACAGAGTTAGGTATGAAGTTATTAGTGGAGGTCATTCAATGGTGTTGAAACATGATGTCTTTCGATGACTACCTATTTGGGGTGGTTCTTGTATTGATAATATTAGTTATTTGACTAACAACTTAGGTTGTATAATTTACATTTATCGGATTACTATACTTATATGGCACATTTATGTAGTTGTTTATCATATATGTATGCGATATAATACATATTCTTGTATCTATAATCCTAAGTTAGTAGTTGTTTTGTTGCTTATTGATATGTTGTCTAATGTATGAATTATAGCGGATTGTTATAGAAAACATTATATTAAACCAGTTAATATTGTACAACTACTTCAATTTATCACTTTTGTAATGCCTAATTATAAGATATTAAATATAATACTAAATTTATATATAACTTTATAATATATGAACACAATTAAAGAATTAATTATATTTTACATAAAGCCAAAGTAAATTTTGTAATCTTATGTACATAGATTTTATTTACATCACATGCTATTATAAAATATCTACAATAATGTACTTATTTACAAATTATTTTTTCTCACATTACTTTTACAATATTTACATGTTAGGTTGATACAGGTTTACTATTAGATTAACGTGATTGGCTGAGGGTAGATAGAAAGTAACTACTATTTGGTCATCTATAATAATAGAGTTTTGCTAGGTTGATGAAAACACAAATGATGATACTCATATGCCTTGAAAGGTAACGACATTTGCAGTTATGTTCATATTCCAACTGGTACCCAGAAAAATGGGAATGATAACTGAAGTGAAAAAGCCTAGTATGGTTGACAGATTAATCTATTTTCCATATAATTAATTATTATTTTTAGAAAAAAATAAAGAAAAATAAGAAGTGAGAACAATTATTCAATAAATACAAATAATTCAATAGAATGTACAGAATTATTTATAATCAACATTATATATATATATATATATATATATATATATATATATATATATATATATATTAGATTTTCATGTTATAATGAAAATTGAATTATTTTAGTAGTGACTAGTCATGATAAATGAGCATCTTTATTATAATAAAAAGAAGGAAGTATGTGATTTTTTTTCTCGCTCAAAATAAGGGTACTTAAGTAATTTTATCTTATCATAATTATTCTGAATTTTATTTTTTTATTTTAATAAATTCTGAACATAAGAAAAACCCTTCCTCTTTCTCTTTGCTTTATACAAAAGAAAAACCCTTTCTCTTCCTCTCTACTTTATACATTTCCCATCAAATTGCTTGCATTTTATCTTCCACTTAGAGAAGCAATTATGGATATCTATTTCCTATGTATTGGTTACAACTTTTTGATGCCAATTGATCTCAACTATCCTCTAATTTTTAAAGCATTTTTCTTTTCAAAACTTCATTCTGATTGTCCAGTTCTATCATACTCCCTATTTCTAAAAATCTTCTCTCCATATATACATTGTCCACTTTCTGATTTGGGTACTTTTGTACTTCTAATATGAGGATTCACACTTTTTCTATCAATCATAGGAAAACCATTTTTAAGTAAGCTTGTATGAAGTTTTAATTTTAAAGGTTGATTATTTCAATGTTGATGTATAGTGAACATATTATTAAAAGTTTTAGTCTTTTTACTTTCATCTTCTTTTTAAAGGACATGACTCAGAAGTTTACATTACTAAAGGACATTACAGCGGGGAGAATTGATTGGAAGATAAGAGTTCGTATAATAAGATTGTGGAGGCTGTCAGAGTTTAAAAACTCATTGCAAACAAATTCCTTGGAGATGATTTTGGTGGATGAAGAGGTTTTTTTTCCATAAATTATGACAATTATAAGTTTCATTGTTGGATAGTGTAGTTTTTGTTTTTGTTTCTGTTTGAAATTTTCATCTTCACAAAAAAAATATGATTAGTAAAAATAATATTTTCAGAATAAATTACAATTAGTCAATGATCTTAGTAAAGACATTGATAAATTTTTCTGCACGTATGTTATTTTTTAGAAGCTAATATATTTTTTCCCTTTATTTTTTTAATTATTTTTACCTATTATAATTCAAATAATAACTTTATTTTAAAACAAATAAAATTAGTCTAATTCAAATCATTCAATTTTTTCTTTTTAACCAAATCCTACAACTTAATATCTTTTTTTAAAAAACTTACTGTCACTTTTGTGTCTACAAATCATTTTATTTTAGGCTAATTACTTGTATTTTTGCATTTTTAATTGATGAATTTCTATGTAGTGTTGCTGGATTTTTCCAATTTGACCTTTTTATTTTGCTGCCCTCATTGCATGTCCTTCACTTTAATTTTTTCTTATTCGATTCAATTAAGATGTGAAATAACGTTTTTAATCAATTTTTTCTTGTTGTGTTGTTGACTTTCTACCTATTCTAGATTTTTAGTCTTAAACTTTTTGTGGCTTCGTAATGTTATCATATTTCCTTGCATTTGAGATAATAGTTATATTGATTTATGCATTTTCTTTAAACTAAATGAGAATATAGGTGATATTTCATAAGTTATTATGTTATATTGATTTAGGGAGTAGTTTTTTTTATTGTGTTATTATTAAATGTTACATTTATTTTAAATTTATGTTTCATGTTTTTAGTTTCATTTCGAAGCTCAAATAATCTATGTTATTTGGTTTTCAATTATATGTGATGCATCAACTTCTTATTCAATTTTAATTTAATGTCTAAATTCTTTTGGAGGATGGCTTTACTGCGCATTTGGTGGATGATTTTTAGATAAACTTAATTAATAAAAGCATGTGGGTTTTGCTTTCTTCGATGCGCATTTGGTGTTTGTTTCCTACAGCACATGATTAAAAGGTGAGTGACTCTTCATTTTTATTTTTAATGGTTGCAACAATAATTAAAAGTATTTAATATTAAAATATTAAAGTCTCATTATATTTAGATTGTTATGTTAGAAGTTGTTCATTTTTTATCATGTGAGTTATTTATATGACAAATGATAGACACTTTATACTTTAAACGAGGTATGTGTTATGTTATTTATTTAAAGTATTTTTTTAAAATATATTATTATAATATTATTGTCATCTCTTTATTTTTTATTTCTTCCTTTTCTGAATATTCTTCTCTCAATGTTATTATTATTTTTTCTCTCTTTAAACACAAATGATTCAATCGATGAATTTATCTACTGCATCGTATATACCGTGAGTGATTATTGGTTTCTAAAATTTAATCACCATTTAAGCTGAACATGTTATGTCTCATACATATACTAAAATTTTTTTTTTTGAAAAATTCTATTGTATATATATTTTGACTATTCTTCTCTCAATATGACTTTTTTTTTCTCTTTCAATGCTAAAGATTTCATTGTCTCATTTATTTACTGTCAAACATATACCGTGTAGGTGATTTTTAAATTATCTAACCTTTATTTGCTTGCCAAACTATAGTTTTCTAAATGTTTATGATTTTAATTCATATTGAAAAGATAAAGGGTTGTTGTATAACTCTTTATGGTTGTTTGGAAGATTTTAATTGTTAATTTAAAAAGGAAAAAAGGGAACTTAATAGGTGGGCATTTGACTTTTGTTAGTACACTTCCGGTAATATTGTCCTTTTAGATTTGGCTCCCAAGCGAGAGTCATTTAAGAAAATAAATAAATAATTGTATTTATTGACAAGTTGAACTTCTTAAATTTTCTTTCAATGCTAAACATTATAAATTGTTTATAATAGATATTTAACATTTTCTTTAGTTTCTTCAGATTTTAAGTATCTAGAAACAAGCAGTGTTATGGATGATAATGTTGGAAAAAAGATAAATAACTCAAAATCATCCAGTGAAGATATTTAATATTGTAATCGCAATAAATGTGTCGGAGTGTGTCATTCAAATGTCACCAATGGTGAGCGATAATATGTCTCAATATTACATATTAACAATAAGAAATATTTTTCTGTCAAAGTATTTAATTATATAAAGCACTTTCAAATGTAATTAATATATGAGTGTGTATTTTGCAATTATAGGAAATAATATTCCAAGTGATCATTCCCGTGAGCATTATCTAAATGATTTTATTGGAGGAAGTGCATCTAATAATGTAGAATTATGTTGTATTCTATTGTTGGATATTACTAATGGTAAAATTAAATTTTGTAAAAGATGTCTCGTTCTATTTATATGTTTGAAAATGAATGATTATTCATATTTTGTTATCATTATTACTAGGTGCCAACAGTCAAAATGTTTCCCCCTCTTTTACTGAAAATAAACTATTATTTGGTAAAGTGATTATTCATATTTTGTTATCATTATTATTAGGTGCCAACAGTCAAAATATTTTCCACTCTTTTGCCGAAAATAAAATATTATTTGGTAAAATTGCACCAATGCAACGTCGATGTAATATGTCTCAATCTTCTGATCTAACAACTGTCAAGTTAACAGGTTAGTATTAAACAAAATTTTTTATCTATTATTTATTTCTCAAAAGTATTTATGAAGAAACTTATTTACAATGTTAGTTTTTTTTTTCTTTCAGTTAATGATAACACATATAATGTGCATCAATCTAACACTGTCTTAAATAAAGTTGTTAGAAGAGGTGTATGTATGATAGAACAATTTACTCAATCTCCATTGTCGAATGTCACAAATGGTAATTTATGGAGTCTCATTTCTTTTAATATAACTATATTATTTAGTTTTAGGCAAAAATATTAATTTGGTCCCTTATAATATTTTAAAATTTCAATTTAGTCCCACTTTAATTTTTGGTTTCAATTTGGTTCCCAATAAGTTAAATCACTGCAATGTCGGACCTTCTGTCCAAATTTCTTAAACGGAGTTAACTGTTGGCCACGTAGATGCATAGGTGGCAAGGTCTCATGTCCTCCTCCTCCTCCTTCTTTAATGCATCTGGAATGGCTCGTTCTGAAACCAAAACGACCCGTTCTGCTTGCACTAGTCATGTGTTAATTTTTTATCTGGAACAGACCATTTCAGATATAATATTTAACACACAACGAGTGCAAGCAGAACGATTTGTTCTAAAACTAGAACGGGTCATTCCAGAAAGCCAATGTATGTTCAACAAAATGCAACAATGTGGTTCAGAGATTGAAAACAAAAATTCATAATATTACAAATTCAAAGACTAAAATATGGTTTAGAGACTAAAAACAAAAATTCGTAACATAACATATACTTAGAAAGTTCAAATAAATTACTGAGGAGGGAAATAAAACCATGTCGTTTCATCCTTGACTGTATAGTGCCGATTTGGTAGTAAATAATTCACTCCAGTTTAACTAACAATGAAATAAAACTGTCACCATTGTCCTTAGTGATACACTGCATTGCATAACAAGTATTATAATTAATACTTCTAGGAGCTCCTATATCCTGCAATTGGTCTAGAAATGGTGTATAGCCCAAATATTTAGCAATTGAAGTTATCAATCCCTCATTGACAATATTACCAAATCCAGTGTTTGAAATGTTTTGTACCTTGGGTTTTTTTTCCTTAAACAATTCACAACCGTGATTTAGAATCACAGACGTGAACTATAATCATTGATCGTTTGTGGTTGGCATTCTAGTTTCAGAACACGCAATTCCAAATGCATTAAAGAAGGGGGAGGAAGAAGACATGGAACCTTGCCACCTATGCATCTACGTGGCATCCACGTAGCCAACAATTAACTCCGTTTAAGAAATTTGAACGAAAGGTCCAACATTGCAGTGATTTAACTTATTGGGGACCAAATTGAAACCAAAAATTAAAATGAGACTAAATTGAAATTTTAAAATATTATAAGGGATCAAATTAATATTTTTGCCTTTAATTTTATAATGTTTATATTTACCATTTCTTATTTGATGATCCATTTATTTTGTTATTTTATAGTTAAGATATTATCTAACCAAAGAGCAAACCGCTCATCAAATCAAAACAATGGACTTAATGACATGTTGTTCGAAGAATGTTAATAAAGTTATGGAAAAGAATCGTCTCCCATTCTATTGATCAATAGGTAATTATATACAAGTATACAGGCTAAATTATCTCTCTCATATCTTTGATATGATTTGGTATTATTCTGCAATAAAGGAGAATCAAAACGGACAAAATATACGCCAAATTAAATATTCTAATTGAGGAAATAATCTCAAGAATTATGCATGAGAGCATAACCCGTATAGCATATCCCATATTACCCCCCCTCAAGGTGGAGCATGAGGATTACAAATGCCCAGCTTGTTAAGCAGAGTCTGAAATTGATGTCGTCCCAAGGCTTTTGTAAGAATGTCGGCAAGTTGCTCTTGTGTCGGAACATATGATGGTTGAATGGTGCCTTGGAGTATCTCATTACGAATGAAATGACAATCCACTTCAATATGCTTTGTCCGTTCATGGAAAACTGGATTTTTCGCTATATGCAAAGTAGCCTGACTATCACAGTGGAGGTGCATAGGTCCTTTATGAGAAATGCCTAAATCAGCCAGTAAGCTCCGAAGCCACTTAAGTTCATAACAAGTAGTAGCCATAGAACGGTATTCTGCTTCAGCAGATGAACGAGAGACAGTATGTTGTTTCTTGGTTTTCCAAGATATAGGAGAGTGACCCAAGAACACAAACCACCCAGTAGTTGAACGCCGAGTTAATGGACATCCGCCCCATTCGGAATCACACCATCCATGTAGTTGGAAATCAGATGTGCTTTTGAGGAGAATTCCTTGCCCAGGACTTCTTTTGAGGTATCTCACAATTTGAATGGCTGCATTCCAATGTTCTTCACGCGGTTGTTGCATGAATTGCGACAAGGTATGGACACAGTAGGACAATTCCGGTCTGGTGAAACACAAGTATATGAGGCGCCCAACAAGGCGTCGATACCTGTCAGGTTGATCAATGTAGCGTCTAGTGGCGAGTCCAAGTTGATGATTCTGCTCAAGAGGTGTAGCCACGGGTTGTGCACCAAGTAGGCCTGTTTCTTGAATGATGTCTAATGCATATTTATGCTGACACAAAAATATTCCACTTGAATTCCTTGCAACTTCTACTCCCAAAAAATATTTTAAATGTCCCAAGTCTTTCATGTGAAAGCACTTGCTAAGATATTCTTTAAAACGTTGAATTGCAGCGGAATCGTTCCCACATATGATCAAATCATCTACATATACCAGAACCATCATTTGCACTCCATGGACAAGAAGAGTAAAGAGTGAGTGGTCACAACCTGATTGACGGAATCCAAAGTTTATCAAAGCAGATGATAATTTGGCAAACCAACAACGAGGGGCTTGCTTCAAACCGTATAAAGACTTTTTCAATTTACAAACATGGTTCGGTTGAGAAGCATGAAAGCCTGGAGGAAGCTTCATGTAGACATCTTCATGTAGATCACCATGAAGGAAAGCATTGTGTATGTCCATTTGATGCAATTCCCACTTCTTTGTCGCTGCAACAGCAAGAACAAGGCGAACCGTAACCATTTTGACAACAGGGGCAAATGTCTCAGTATAGTCAACCCCTTCTTTTTGATGATTCTCGAGAATAACCAGCCTCGCCTTGTATCGTTCTATCGTGCCATCTGAATTATGCTTGATCTTGTATACCCATTTAAAACCAAGAGGTTTCTTCCCATACGGTAGAGTTTCTAGAGACCATGTTCCATTGGCTTCTAGTGCATGAAGTTCTTGCTGCATTGCAAGCCTCCATTTGGCATCTTGCACTGCTTCAACATAATGAGTGGGTTCTCGGGCTAGAGTAATAGCAACAACAAACCTGCAATGCTTTTCAGAGAAATTTTCACAACTTATATAGTGAGATATAGGATAGGGAGTACCTGAAGAATACTGTGAAGTGGATTGACTTGGAGATGGACTTAACTTCTTTATGGTGTGAGTTACATACTCACGAAGCTTCACGGAAGGCAATTTGGTACGATGACCTCTTCCTAGTTCCTCCAAACTGCTTTGACGAACAAGCTTCAGTGAGTCAACATTAGGAGTTGGATTATTTCTTTCTTCTACGAGCTCATCACTTCTCTCACTATCTAAGGCAACAGTTCCCCCCTCACTTCAGAACCTACAACTACCTCATTGAGTGTATTTTCTCCCATCCTTATGTCATTATCCAAATCATTATCATCATCATTATCCAATGTATCGTTCATTAACGACGAATCCACAGATAAATCATATTTGACCCCAACTGTAGGTGTGAAAGGAAACTCTGTTTCAAAGAACTCAACATCACGAGACACAAAATAACATTGAGTATCTAAATCAAATAATTTCCAACCCTGCTTCCCATAGGGGTAACCCACAAAGATACACTTTCGACTTCGACTAGCAAACTTATCACCATGTCTATCCAAGTTGTGTGCGTAGCATAAACAACCAAAAACTTTTAAATGCTCATACATGGGGGCTTGACCATATAACATCTCATATGGTGTTTTTCCAGACAACACTGGAGTGGGAGTACGATTAATCAAGTATCCAGCTGTTAAGACACACTCACCCCAAAAAGAAATAGGGAGATTACCTTGAAATCGTAGAGCACGAGCAACATTAAGAATGTGTCTATGCTTTCTTTCTACTCTTCCGTTTTATTGTGGGGGTTCCTGGACAAGATGTTTGAAATACTATCCCGTGTTCATGAAAGAAGTTTCTCAAACATGTAAATTCAGTACCATTATCGCTACGTAGCACTTTAATCTGTTTACCAAATTGTCTTTCTATTAATGCAAAGAAATTCCGCAATGTACGTGACACTTCCCTTTTATCAAAAATCAAATAAATCCAAATAGCACGAGAAAAATCATCCATTATTGTTAAAAAATATGAAGCACCACAAGAAGAGGGAGTTCTATAGGGCCCCCACAAATCACAGTGTATTAATTCAAAACTATCACTAGCATTATTTGTACTCAATGGAAAGACATCTCTAGTTTTCTTAGCCCGTAAACATACATCACATGGTTTGTTCTTTAAAATACCGTTATCACACCTCATGTTGGAAGCTAATTTAGTGACCTTGAAAGAAGGGTGCCCCATGCGTTTATGCCACAGATTAAGTTCGCAAGTTCCATTAGCTTTGTGTGCTTTCTCACTTCGGATTCCTTTAAAGAAGTAAAGTCCATCTCGTTGTTCACCCACTCCAATCAGCATCTTCAAAGTGCAATCCTGCATAACACATAAGTTGTTAGTGAAATAGACAACACAATTTGTTTCATTTGTCAATTGAGAAATAGACAACAAGTTGCAATTCAATGTTGGCACATAAAGCACATTTTCCACTTTCAATCCTCCATCAAGTGTCACTGTCCCTTCTTTGTTTGCCATCAGTTGTTTTCCATCTGGAAGTCTCACTGGACACCCAACTACGTCTCTTAGCCCACATAATAAACTCAAGTTTCCTGTCATGTGGCTAGAGGCACCTGTGTCTATGATCCACTCACTATGTTTATCTGTCATTTTGTCACTTGTGGTTCCTTTGTGATTGTTCAACAAATCCTTTAGAGTTTGCCATTGTTCAGAACTTAGTCCACTCAATGGATTTACGTTAGACCCATTGGTTTCTCCATTCACTTGCATTGCATTTGCTCAAAAACCTCCATTTTTTCCTCCAATCAAATTTCCTAAATTATTTTTTGCATGCAAGTCATATGGTGAAGGCATCTTTTCCACCAATTCGGTCTTCTTCTACATCTCAACTTTATCCTTGAGAAGAGTTTTGTCACACGTTCTCACCGAGACTTTGTACGCTCTGATACCATAATAAAGTTATGGAAAAAAATCGTCTCCCATTCTATTGATCAATAGGTAATTATATACAAGTATACAGGCTAAATTATCTCTCTCATATCCTTGATATGATTTGGTATTATTCTGCAATAAAGGAGAATCAAAACGGACAAAATATACGTCAAATTAAATATTCTAATTGTGGAAATAATCTCAAGAATTATGCATGAGAGCATAACCCGTATAGCATATCCCATATTAAATGTGAATCAAATCATAATAACCATGCACAACAGAAAGGACCACAAAAATTAATATGGAACAATGGTAGATTAATCAAAACTTCAGAGAAAAATGTACTCATTAATAATATACTTGAAGATGCATCCACTACCGATTTTATGTCTTCAATATTGTATTTTATTTTAAGTTTCATATTTTAACCATTAATCTATTACATGAAGACTTATTATTTTCTTATAATAATAATAAATAGTTTATTGCGATAAGTATTTTATTTATATATTCAGATATTTTTTTTAATGTTACATTAAGTTCAATTAATTTTTACAATTTTATATATTAATTATCAAAATAAAATTTATTGACTATCATAATTTATTTTCCGTACAACGCACGAGCACAAGTCTAGTTATCATAATATTAATCAACAAAAGAATATTTCACCTTAAGTCCTTACTCATTTAAATACTCAAGGTTAAACCTCCAACTATAAATTAATTCAAACTTTATTCCCTATGGCCATAGAATAATATTTATCTTTATAATGCATGAAGAAATAACAACAAGATGAACTTATGATATTTTAAAAATATATATTATAGTTAATATTAATATAAAAATAATTAAACTAAATATGTTTGTGTTATAAAAGGAAGACAAGTATAGAGAAGAAACAAGACAATATGAGATGGAGAAAAGAATCTGACTGTTGTATTATCTTTGGGAGAGGAGTAACCTATTTATAAGTACATGTGGTAATTGAACAATTACACAATAAAGAGAATAATACATAACGGAAATATAAATGGTAATGATTGAAAATGAATATTGGCATCCACTAATTAAGCCACTAATTATTATTCATAACACTCCCCCTTGGATGTCCAATATTTAGAATGTGCCTCGTTAAAACCTTACTAGGAAAAACCCTGTGGGATAAAAACCTAGTGAAGGAAAAAGAGTACATCATTCATAAATATTTATTTTTTCCCCCTCATGCATACAATCTTTAAGACAACGGAGTCCAATCTTGTGTATCAATTGTTCAAAAACTTTTCTTGGAAGTGACTTTGTAAAGAGATTTGCTAGGTTGTCACTTGAGCAGACTTGTTGAACATTTATATCACCATTCTTTTGAAGATCATGAGTAAAAAATATTTTTGGTAAAATATGTTTTGTTCTATCTCTCTTTATGTATCCATCTTTCAATTGTGCAATACATGCAGCATTATCTTCATATATAACTGTCGATGTCATTTTGCCAAAAGATAAACCACAAGTTTCCCGTATGTGTTGAATCACAGATCTTAGCCAAACACATTCACGACTTGCCTCATGTAATGCTAAAATTTCAGCATGATTAGATGAAGTGGCTGATATGGTTTGTTTTACAGATCGCCATGAAATGGCTGTACCACCATTTGTAAACAAATATCCTGTTTGTGATTTACCATTATGAGGATTTGACAAATAATCTGCGTCTGCATAACCATTTAGTTCTGGTTTGGGAACATTTTCATATAATAACCCCATATCCATTGTACCTCTAAGATAACGAAGGATTTGTTTAACTTCATTTCAATGTCTTTGTGTAGGTGAGGAACTATATCTTGCTAACAAATTAACAGCAAATGCTATATCAGGTTGTGTATAATTAGCAGGGTACATTAGTGCTCCTATAGCACTAAGATATGGTACTTCGGGACCAATTATTTCTTCACCCTTTTCTTGGGGTCTAAATGGATCTTTGTTAACATCTAAAGATCTTACAACCATGGGAGTGCACAATAGATGTGATTTGTCCATATAAAACCTTTTAAGCACCCTTTTTATATAAGCTTCTTGATGCAGAAGAATTCTATTTTCTAAGTATTCAACTTGCAGTCCTAGACAAAACTTTATCCTTCCTAGATTCTTCATTTCAAATTTTTTCTTTAAGCAATCTATTGCTTTTGAAAGCTATTCAAGAGTTCCAATAATGTTTATGTCATCTACATAAACTACAATTATGGCAAATCCATTTTCAGATCTTTTTATAAATATACACGGAAAAATTGGAACATTTTTATATCCTTCTTGTAACAAGTATTCACTTAGTCGATTATACCACATACAATCTAATTACTTTAGCCCATATAGGGACTTATTCAATTTGATCGAATAATCTTCTCTAGAAATTGCATCTTCAGGCAAATTAAATCTTTCTGGGAGTTTCATATAAATGTCAGCATCAAGAGAGCCATATAAATATGTTGTAACTACATCCATTAGATGTAAATTAAGTTTTTTTCATGTACAACCAAACTAATTAAATATCAAAAAGTGTTTTCATCCACTACAGGTGAATATGTCTCTTCAAAATCAATACCGGGTCTTTGTGAAAAACCTTGAGCAACTAGTCTTGCTTTGTATCTCACAATTTCACCATTTTCATTTCATTTTTGCACAAAAACCCATTTGTATCCAATTGGTTTTACACTTTTTTGGTGTACGTAGTACTGGTCCAAAAACTTTTCGTTTAGCAAGCGAGTCTAATTCTGCCTCAATTGCATCTTTCCATTTTGGCCAATCATTTTTTTGTCGACAATCGTTGATGGACTTTGGTTCTTGATCCTCAATATCATTTATTTCTTTTAGCGCTATATTATATGCATACACGTCATCAATATTGACATTGTTTCGATTCCATCGTATTCCATTCATGACATAATTTATTGAGATCTCTTCATTTTCAATCATTTCAGGTACCTGAGTTTCTTCTAGAACTGGAATATGAGTCGTGTCAGAGGAATTTTTTTGAGTTTTTACATCCTCAATTTGGTCATTTTGCTCTTTAGCTCCCTTTTTTATTCGAGGATTCTTATCTTTGGAACCAATTGGTCTACCACGCTTCAGGCGTATTTGTGACTCGTTTGTAGTATTAAATTGTCCAATAGGGACTTCGACTCTTATTGGAGCATTAGCTGCTGGTACATATGACTTAGTCATCCTTTTTGGATTTGTGAATACATTTGGTAATTGGTTGGCTAGATTTTGCAAATGAATTATCTTTTGAACTTCTAGTTCACATTGTTTTGGACGAGGATTAAGATGAGATAGTGATAATTCATTCCAACTAATATCTTTTTCCAACTATTTTTGTTCTCCCCCTAATGTTGGGAAAATCAACTCATTAAAAGAATGAGATGTGAATTTACCAGCATTATCCAAACGAATTTTCTTAATTAGATAGTCAGGAAAATGAGCTCTTAATCTAATTAGTTGAGTTAATAATCTCGCAAACGTCTGGTTGCGAATTGATAATAAACAAACATGTGACCATCTTGTTGATTCATCAATTAAAATAATAAAATATCTAAATGGTCCACATGGGGGTGTATTGGTCCACAAATATCACCTTGTATCCGTTCTAAAAATAAGATAGATTCATCCCCAATTTTTGCTGGTGATAATCTGATTATTAACTTCCTTTGGGAACAAGCAGTACATGAAAAAATTTAATTGAAGAATCTTCTGGTTCTTCAATAAATGTCTACATGAATTTTCAATTATTTTTCGCATCATAAGAGTCTTAGGGTGACCCAATCGGTCATGCCAAACCTCAAATTTATTTTGATTTGTAAACTTATGGTTTACAATAGTATGTGTTTCAATTATATTAATATACGTGCAATACAATCTATAGGAAAAAACAAATAATTTTTCCAATACTTCCTTTTTATTCAAGTGGAGTTTCATGATATAAAGATATTCTATATTTTCTTCATTGTTTGTTTCAATATGAAACTCATTTAAAAGAATGTCCTTGAAACTCAATAAGTTTCTATAAGACTTAGAAAAATATAATGTATTTTTAATATGCTACTTCGTGTCTTTCAGTAATAATATATTAGCTCTTCTGGAGCCTTCAATTATATTTGTAGTATCAAATAACATTAATTTCTCGCATTATTGAATATGAGAAGACAAAAATTAATACATTAGAACATTCACTTCAATGAATGAAATAATGTTAGTTAAAATGATCTCTTGCATAAAAGAATCTCAATATTTTATTTTAGTCTTCAAGAGACAATAAACCAACTAAGGATATTTCTTAATCCTTTTTTTTATATATAAAAAAATACTGCTATTTCTGGAGCAAAATAAATATATGAAAAATACAATACATTTTTCAAATTGAGAAATCATTATAAAAATGACATTCTTGTTATGTATCTTTAGACATCAATTTAATATCAAAATCTACACTATTTTTTTAATATATCATCTCATGTATATTATCTACAAATAAATGTTTCACACAAAATAAAATTTTACAAAAGAAATATATCACTAACACTTTATTTTATCATTTTAGGAAATGAATGATACAACACAATCATATATTCATTTGAAAAAAAAAATCATAACTTGTTTATGCCTTTTGTTATAAAAAAAATGAATCTTTCTCAATATACTTATTAAAAAAGTCATTTAATAAAATATATTTATGTCATTGCTAGGTTGACTTTAAAGAGATAAAAAAAATAATGCTAAAAATTAGGAAAATTATTCTCCTTATAAATGTTGTATCGAAAAATTAAGGAAATAAACATTGATCATAATTTCATTAAATTCTATATTTATGTACAAATCACAATCAAATTATAATTCAATGCTATCTCCATCAATTAAAATAATAGACGCATAACATTATGAAAACAAATAATATCAATTATATCAATATGATTTGAAAACAAACCCTTTAAGATTCAATAACGTAACACATGAGTTCAATTACATGACAAGTTGCTTATTTCAATCAATTTAATCATGAACAATATCAAATTACAGATGTAGGAAAACTCATAATCTTTTCAAGACATCACACAAAACCTAAATAGGCTTGAGGACACGCTTCGCTAGTCATAATTTTTATATGTGCCTCAAATATCATTCAACATTACAATTATGACATTAACAAAATTATTTCACTTCCGGTGATGACCTTATTTATATCAAAGGATCAAATACAATGTAATATATTTATATCAAAATTTTCACTTCTGGTGAAATTTATTTTATTTTTCACTTTTCATATTATTTTCTCACTTCTAGTGAGAAAATTTATTCCTTCAATTTCATTTTTTTTTTCATCATTTTCCCACTTCTGGTGAGAAAAAAAAAGAAAGTAAAAGAGGTTAAACATTATTCTTTGATATTGTCTTCTAGACAGATTTCAAAAATGTATGAAGAATTTCTTTATTTAATAGTGTCTTTAGGACTATATTATAATATCTTCAAGAGTACTTTAATTCGTAACAATGTAAACAATACAAATATTTGATAAAATTCTTATTGTAAAAGATGAATAACTAACCTTAAAATATTTGTCTTGAAAAATATGACCTTCTTGAAAAAAAATCTTCACAGCTTTCTCTTGTAATTACAAGACCAATAGATAAAAGACTATCATGCTGATAACGTGTTATAAAAGGAAGAAAAGTAGAGAGAAGAAACAAGACAGAAGAAACAAGACAGTATGAGATGGAGAAAAGAATCTGACTGGTGTATTATCTTTGGGAGAGGAGTAACCTATTTATAAGTACATGTGGTAACTGAACAATTACACAATAAAGAGAATAATACATAACGGAAATATAAATGGTAATGATTGAAATTGAATATTGGCATCCACTAATTAAGCCACTAATTATTATTCATAACAGTTTGAGTATTTTTAATTTTTTAAATTTAATATAATATAGTTTACAAAAATAAAATATATTAAAGAATATTAATTTAGTGAATGACAGTGATAAACATTATAAAATAATTAAATAACATAAACTAGGAACATTTCATTAATTATTACAAGTAAAAAGTATAACATAAAATAAAGTATCTCAGATAAAACAAATAAATGAGGTTAGAGACACCTCACTAAGTAAATACACATAGATATAACATAAAATAAACAAACATAATAGTATATAAAATTTAAAAGGATAAAGGTCTCCTCCCCTTTACCTTAGTGTAAAAAAAATTGAGTAAAAATTTATCTTTCTTTCATTATCACTTTTTCTCTTTTCTTCTTCTTTTCTCTCATGTTTTCACTCTTTCTCTTTTATTTTCTACCTCCCACATCTGATATTTTCATATTTATTTATAGGCAAAGGCGTAATCATTACATAATTGATTTTGAATCAATTTTTTTTTCTTTTCATTTGGTTCCAACAAGGGGTTATGTAGAGATAAGTTATAGTTTATTTAATTTATTACTGCAGAGCAAAGTGGCAATAAGATTTTGTAGAGACGAGATTTCGTAATAAGATTAAGTAAAGATGTATAATAGCATAAGATTTTGTAAAGATAAGGAATAATCAGGATGACAGTAAAATAACATAATGAATTTTGTACATTCATTTAATGCATTATTTATTATTATTATTATTATTATCAATTTTGATTATATATATATATATATATAGAGGAGGGTTCAAACGACACCGGTGTAACTTTTACTAAGTGTTACACCGCTTAATAACTTTATATTAAACGTGAATTTTGAAAATCCAACCGTTAGATTGAAAGTTCATATCTCTTAGATCATATATGTCAAATTTTGTTAAAATTGAACAACAACTTGAAGGTAATCAAAGTGTTCATATTTTAGTATATTTTAAAATGTATATATTACGTCAGTTTTGTTTTATGATAATGAAATATCAAATCATTCATATTTTAGTATATTTTAAAATGTATATATTACGTCAGTTTTGTTTTATGATAATGAAATATCAAATCATCTTAAATTAATACAAAATTTGACATATATGATCTAAGAGATATGAACTTTCAATCTAACGGTTGGATTTTCAAAATTCACGTTTAATATAAAGTTATTAAGCGGTGTAACACTTAGTAAAAGTTACACCGGTGTCGTTTGAACCCTCCTCTATATATATATATATATATATATATATATATATATATATATATATATATATATATATATATATATATATATATATATATATATTACAACGATTTTGATTACAAGTTTTTCGCATAACTGCAATATATTTTTTTCTATTCCTTAAAAAAAAAAAAAACTAGCATAGTTAAAATTATTAAGATTAGATAGTGTTTAGATATATTTAATCTACTAAAAATAATAAATTGAAAATATTAAAATTTATCTTATAATAATGTAATTAAAAGATTATTAAGAAAATATTATAAATAGGATTTTAAAATTTTATAATATAGTTAAATATTATATATGTATATATATATATATATATATATATTCATTTTCATTTACTAGAAATATATAAAAATTTTAAAATATCTCTAATGCTAGGTTTTTATCCGGTTCTTAAGTTTAAGCTCTTATTGCTTATAAGAAACCTGCATTGGAGCATGCTGACATGGCGGGTCAAATTGCTAAAATTTAAGCACCGATGCTTATATAAGATACGATTGCTTAAGAATAAAAATAATTTAATATTTTATTCCTTCACTGATGCCAACAACTATAATAATTAATTTTTTAAAAATTTATTAAAAATGAAGTATGAGTGATTAAAAAGTGAAAGTGCTTATAAGTAACTTTCATTGGAGTAAAAATTATAAAAATGTAATATAAGTTGCTTATGAGTGACATAACAGTGTAAGATCCATTTAAAGTGGATGAGAGTTGCTTATAAACAACTCCCATTATAGATGCTCTACTTAATCTCTATTTATTTTTTAAAATATGATAACCAAAAATTTAGATTATTATTTTTAAGAATAAAATAATAATAATGATAATAATAATAAAAAGTAAGAATGCTAAAATTATATAACATTATAATTGAACATTGTATTAAAAATTTGGAACGTTACAACTTTCATATATGGTATTGATGACATGATAAATTAAAATAATATTTTTGAAATTAGATAACTAAAAATAACAGTTTTAAATTTGAGAGATAAAAAATAAATTTATTTTAAATTTAAAATTTAATAACATATTTAAACTTAAAATAATTTATAATTAATTGATAATATAAGTTTAATTAATACTAAAAATATATGATTATTAAACTCAAAGTTTCATTAACCCAACAACTGCAACGGTATCTTAATTTTGTAAAAGTAAATCCATCAATAAATGCAAAATCAAGTCCCAAAACAAAAAGAAAATAATTCTCCCACAATCTAATTCCCCAACTTTCATTTTTATTTCAGAGGTTTGAACAAACGAACTAACGCCTGAACAAAAATTAGGGAAAAAAACGAATGAACAAATTAATTAATTGACTAAAATTCAAAATCGTAAAAATAGAATTAACTGGCATCCAAGAAAATATAATTACATAAATGTTATCATTATTATTATTATAATTCCAATTCTTATCTTTATTGTACTCGTCAATCATCCAATCAGTTACTGAAACTGCAATAACATGAAAAGTCAAACGAAAAAGCAAGCGAAAATCATCAAACACCTTTGATTTTTCTTTATAATGTGAGAAATTTTACAAATTTAAGGAATTTAAAATTATTGTTATTTGAATTATTTTGATTTTAATTTTTATTATTTTTAAAATATTTTGTTTGAATAAGTTAATTCAAATTTCTTAAATTTTAAATTGTTGGGTTGGATATGGTAATTTGATTCCATTATGGTAAAATTAATTTTAAAAATATATTTATATGTTGAGATTTTTAAATTAAATTTTATAAAAATAAATATTAGCTATTTTTAAAATATTTAATAATTTTAAAAATTAATATTAGATAATATTTAATAATTTTGAAAATATTTTTGAATATTTAAAATAATTAAAATAATGAAGAGATAAGAGATAAGATAAAATATATAAGTAAAATAAGACAAATAAATATGAGAAATTTCAAATTCTTACTTTTTTGGAAGAATTTGAAATTTTACTATTTCAAGGAATTTCACAAATACTTGAATTTCAAATTCCTTATTAATTCTTCATCCAAACAAGGTATTTCACTTCAAAGAATTTAAAATTCTTCAAATAAATAAATTACTCCATTTAAATTTCCCATCCAAACACACTATTAATTTTATTGGGCAACGTTAGAAAAAATAATAAACGTCCAGGTTTGGTAGAGAATAAATAATAAAAATTTAAATGTGTTTTGAAGTTTATTAAATATTGGATCAATTAGATTTTGAAAATTCAAACTTAAAATTATTATTTTAATTTTATAATTTAAAAGTGTTTTTTTTGTCTGTATGTAATTATTAGAGACACAAAGTGTCTCAACCCATAATTTTAAAAATCGGACCGGTTAAGGTACTGGGTCAGTGAGTCAAAGGTTGAACCGATGGGCCACTAGTTGAATCGCATGACTCGATTTTTATTTATTTTTATTAAAAAATATTCATATTAAATATATTTTATGCTTATAAATTTTAATAAATTCATATCTTATTTTAAATTTCAATTTTTCTATCTTATTTAATTTTTTTTTTATTTTTATTTTGCAAATAAATACATAAAAAATTATATGTTAAACTGTATATTAATACAAATTTAAAATATAAATAATATGTACATATATAATATGCTTGCAATTGATATCACAAAATAATATATGTAATATCTACATAGATATTATATTATTAAATATATAATTTAAAATTAATAATATACTATAAAAGTTATTTATGTTGTATATATTACAAACAAATACATTAGAACAAATAGTTATTGTTATATTTAATAAGACTATTTGCTCTTCCATTAAGAGATTCAATTTTCATTATTATTTTTTGTGGTTTATGGTCCCTTAAAAAAATAAAAAAAAAAGAAAAAAAAAGTGGTTGAACCGGTTTAACTCACCGGTTCACCAGTTGAACCGAAAAATTATCCGGTTCAATCCAGTTTAAAACGAGTCGACTGCATAATCGATCCAACTTAAGATTCGGACCGGCTAAATCACCGATTCCCGAACCAACCGGCCGGTTCGATCCGGGTTTTAAATCACTGCCTCAACCCCTCTAGTATTATTATTATTAGTGATTTTGAGAGATTAAACTATATATATATATATATATATATATATATATATATATATATATTTAAATTTGAAAGACATTTTTTTTAAAATTCTTTTGAAAGAGTAAAAACAAAATTAGTAAAATTAAAAAGATTATCTAAGTTAAAGAGACTAAAATTGCATTTATTTAAACTTGTAAGAAAAGAAAAATTAGTTAAACACCAAGTGTAAAGTAGTTTTAAAATATAATCTATTTAAAAAAGATATTGATTTTTATAATAAATAATTAAAATATTAAACCAGTCATAATTATTAATTAATTGAAGTATTTTTATTTATAAATAACGAATAAATAATGCACCAAAAATAAAAAAATGTACCATAATAATAGGTAAGAAATAAATAAATAATAATTAAGAAAGAATAAATAAAGGAAATGAAAAAGTATACAATATCCTCTTGGTTATTAGGAAGCCACAGTTGCATGGTGCATATAAACAAAGAGTCTCTCACACACATGGATACAACACAACACACACACCCACACGTACACAACCAACAACAACAATAAACTCACCATTACCGCATTCTCTCTTTCTTTGAAAAAAGAAAAAAAGAAAAAAAAGAAAAAAGAGGAGAGCAGCGAGCGATTACAAAAACCAAAAGAGGGTAACCCATATCTTCATCCACCTAATATACTACTCGCAAAAACCGTTCTTCGTCTTTCGAACCCTAAATTCCTCCATCACCATGCTTTCGCCATAGTTTTCTTGCTGTCACTGTCTCAAAGCCTTCTCCACCTTTTCCTCTTCCACCATTACGCATTTTCCGCCTTCCCCGCACTTCTTATTCGCCGATCTTCACTTCGATCGTGCGCGCTTTTAGCCCCGTCGCGAATCGCACCCCGATCCTTATCTTTTTGAAGCTCGCCGGATCGATCTGTGAGGGTTTTTTTTTTGGTTTTGTGTTTAGATTATTCGCTTTTTTTTTTTAATTTTTTTATGGATTTTTTTTTGTGTGTGAATCGGTTTGAGATTGATGATGCCGGTGTGCCAGTGCGATGATGGTTGTTGGATTTTTCTAAATTTTTTGGTGGATTTTAGATATTTGTGTTGTTTGGATGATCGGATTGAAGATTGGTTGGCTTTTCTTCTTCCAGTGTTCAATATGTTTTCAAGTTTGCTTGTTTTTTTTTCGCTTTTTGGTGGTGGTGGTGTTTCATATGGAGCAATCGGTGGAGTTTGTTGGAATTTGTGTAATCTGTTTTGGTTATGTAGGATTAGGATAAGAACTTGGTATTTTTTGTTTTTGATTCTATTTTTGTTCTTTGTTTTCTGTAAAATGGCTTAAGCTATTGACCGACAATGATGATATAAGAAATGTGTGATAAATTTGGAATGCAGAAAGTGACGCGTTTCTTTGTATGCTTTAAGGGACATTCTTTTCGTTGTGGAGTATATTTTGCTCAAAGTAGAATCTTTTTTATTGGTATCTACTGCTTTTTCAGTACGCTACTTGCTTTATGTTGTTATCTTAGGGTTATTAATTGAGGCTGGCACCTTAGATATTTTCCCATGTTTAGATTTTTTCAGTAATCTTGAGGAGGTTATGTTCTTGTTGCTGAAAAGGTATCTCAGTGAAAGCTTTGAACTCATTTGTCTGTTTGCTTTGGTTTTGTCACTACAGAGGAATTTTGCTGTTCTCTGGGGGTGACTAAACTGGGCTATGATTTGAATGGGGAGAGGATGCCAGAGTTGAGAAGTGGAGCTAGAAGGTCGAAACGGATTGGAGATCTTCAGTCTGGTCCACTACCTGTTGATCAAGGAGAGAATTGGGCACAACCTGCTCAGAATCGAACTAGGAGGAGAGTTGGAGGTGGAAGAGGAAGAGGTGGTAATGCCACAGCTGTAGCCAAAGGGCCTTCACCAGCTGTACCCACAAGGCGAACTGCAGCTGGTAGAGGCCGCGGAGCAAGATTGATTGATCTGGACCCTGAACCTTGTAATCCTTTGCCTGAACCTGTTGCTTTAGGGGCTCCGGAACCTGTTTACAATCACGTAGAGGTAGTGGCCAATAATAATATTGCAATGGAGGGTGGAAGTGGGGACAAGGCGGTAGGCGCCGAAGAAGAACCAAGCGCAACTCCTGTCCCTGAGAGGGTATCCCTTAATTTCATGTTACTTCTCTTGAATTGCATTATTTTATTATCTTTCCCAAACATTACTGGAATTTTGTTTTATTGATGTGATTGAGCTATTTTTCATTAAAAGTAAGTATGGTTGCTGTCTTTAATTTTTAATAAGTATGCTGGGGCCAAGTATAATAGTTATATTATATCATTTATTGCTTCCTTCCTTTTTGGTGTTTCTGCTAATGTGATGAATCAATGCTAATTTGGCTGTTCAGGAAATTTGAGTTGGTGATGGAGATTTTGTTTGCACATATTTTTGGAATAATGTTATGATGTTTCCCACTTATTCCAGACTGCATTGCAATTTTTTTGTTAGTTAATTTAGATTTGGCTGTACCTCACTACCATATTTGAGGTGAATACTGTCTAATTGATGCAGGTACAAGTTGGTAACTCCCCTATATATAAGATAGAAAGGAAATTGGGTAAGGGTGGTTTTGGTCAAGTTTATGTTGGTCGAAGAGTAAGTGGTGGCTCTGACCGAACAGGTCCTGATGCAGTTGAGGTATTACTCAGGAGTTCAATCTCTCATTAAGGATTCAATAAAATATCGATGAACCTATACTGGATAATACATTGCTTTTTCTTATTTTAACATTGTTTACAGGTTGCACTTAAGTTTGAGCACAGAAATAGTAAAGGTTGCAATTATGGGCCTCCCTATGAGTGGCAAGTTTATAGGTAAATATTCTATCTCTGTTTCTACACAGGATTATCAATATAATTTTTTAGGTTCAAATGTTGCATGTTATTGTATAATTCTCACTTTTCTATTTTTGACATTGATATAGCACTCTGAATGGCTGTTATGGCATTCCCTGGGTTCATTACAAGGGTCGACAAGGAGATTTCTACATTTTGGTTAGATATGGTTTGAAGTTTCCTATTCCAGCTTATGTTGATTTCTCACTATTGTCTAACAAAAACAATATATTTCAGGTCATGGACATGCTTGGGCCCAGTCTTTGGGATGTATGGAATTCTCTTGGCCAATCGTAAGTTTTGGACTCTCCCTTTTATTACCTTATGGGTTCTCACTTTTAATTGCCACATTTTATTTAAACTATTTCCATATTGGCACCATTAACATTTTAGTTCTGGACAGAATGTCACCAAGTATGGTTGCTTGCATTGCTGTGGAGGCAATATCAATTCTTGAGAAGCTCCACTTGAAAGGGTAAATCCTTGTGATTGTTTTTTCCGTCCTGTCAACCCTAACATTCCAATTTATTTTGGCATAGTTAAAACATTAATTTTTATTTATGAAACTCATCATTGAATCAGGTTTGTGCACGGAGATGTGAAACCTGAAAACTTTTTGCTTGGTCAACCCGGTTCAGCTGATGATAAGAAGTTGTATCTTATTGATCTTGGTCTGGGTATGTTATCCTTTCAATCCAATTTTTGCTGTTGTTGTTTTACTTTGTGTTTAACTTTCTGTCTCACCTCTAGTTTTTAGTTATTTGGAGTTTTATGATATTTTCATAGCTTATTAATGTCTATACCATACATTGTCTTCAGCTTCTAGATGGAAGGATGCATCATCTGGTCAACATGTTGATTATGATCAGAGACCTGATATATTCAGGTTTGTGAATGTTGCAACTTTGCCATTGCTATCTTTTGTTTTTACATGTTGATATTGATAATATGCCTTTTTGTGTAGGGGAACTATAAGGTATGCTAGTGTACATGCACATCTAGGTCGGACTGGAAGTCGAAGGGATGATCTTGAGTCACTGGCATACACTTTAATATTTCTCATCAAAGGGAGATTACCATGGCAGGGTTATCAGGTGTGTTTCGTAGTATCTTGTGATGTAATATATTTATTCTTGCTTCTTAGAGGTTTCATTTTATATGATATAATTTCTTCTCTTCTTTTGGCCAAATCTACAGGGTGACAATAAAAGTTTTCTTGTCTGTAAGAAAAAGATGGCCACTTCTCCGGAGTTGATGTGTTGCTTTTGTCCTGCTCCATTTAAGCAGTTTCTTGAAGCTGTTACTAATATGAGATTTGACGAGGAGCCAAACTATTCCAAGCTTATATCATTTTTTGAAAGCTTGATTGAACCATGCACTCCATTGAGGCCTATTAGAATAGATGGAGCTTTAAAGGTTGCTATAATGCTTATATTTTATTATTAATCTATTTTTATATATTACATTGTGTATTTGAGTGCTAAATCTGTTACATAAATAGGTTGGTCAAAAGCGGGGAAGAATGCTTATAAATTTGGAAGAAGATGAGCAACCTAAGAAGAAAGTGCGATTGGGGAGTCCTGCTACTCAGTGGATATCAGTGTATAATGCACGCCGTCCCATGAAGCAGAGGTAATTAATTAATACATCATCCTCAGTCTGGCATGTTCTTGATAACTTTCCAACTTCCAAACTATGTGAGTCATTAAATTATTTTGCTTTAATGCCAGAGGACATGAGTGTTGTTGCTTGATTAAGCTTGTACATTCTTTTTGATGAAAAAATGTGTCAGAGGGATTCCCTAGCATTCCTGACTATTGGGTTTGGGCTTCCCTAATTTGCCTTACTTGTGAAGCCATAGGAATTAGGAAGTCAGCCATATAAGGATGCATATGGCAACCTCGTACTTAATTATGAAATTAGCCATCCTGCTTTACCTGATAATAGAAGGAAATGATATTTGTTTGGTTGTCCAATGTCATTAATTCAAATCAAAAAGCAAATTAATATAAGAGGAAAAAGAGCTTACTGAGATATCATTTTCCCTGACAACATAGGTCTAACCTGAAATTTGTTTTTCTGGGAATGTTCAATAAATTCTGTATCTAAGAACATGGTGGGGAATTTAATAAACTAAAACTTCAAAACTTTTCTCCCTGAATTTTTCATGATCGTTAGTAAATATGTTTCTGTTACTACTTACCCCTAGTACAATTTAAAATTTTAGTAACCTTTAATTCTTTAACTGGATTTGCTTTTTTCCGAACTACTTGAATTTGGGTTATATATTTTGTTCCATGTATCTATAAAAACTTTTATACTTATTGCATGGCAGTGCATATTAAGTAATAGTTTTAAACAAAGCAGTAAGGTAGAAGTTTTCTTAAAAGGAGTATATATGTATAGAAAATTGATTGCCTTCTATATGCATTGGCTTATTCATCTAGAAGCAAGTGTTTATTTTGCTTGGTCTTAAATAACATTTTGGTTTGGTTTCAGATATCACTACAATGTTGCAGACACTAGGCTCCGACAACATGTAGACAAGGGTATTGAGGATGGGTTGTATATAAGCTGTGTGGCCTCTGCAGCAAATCTGTGGGCTCTAATCATGGATGCAGGAACAGGTTTTTCTTCACAAGTGTATGAGTTATCACCGGCGTTCCTGCACAAGGTGGGTGTTTTTCTTCCTTGATTTATGCATTTCATCTTTTGTTTAAATATATATGTACAAGTTAAATGTTGGATATCTGGGTGATGGAACACTGGTATTTTGACCTCTCAGGATTGGATTATGGAGCAGTGGGAGAAAAATTACTATATCAGTTCAATAGCTGGCGCAGTTAATGGGAGTTCCTTGGTTGTCATGTCCAAAGGTTTATATCATCTACGTTTTATGAGCTATACTCCACCATCATATACTATTAATTTATTTAGTAATGCCTTAGCTAAATCTTCTTACCTTGCCATTTTACTTGTCATTGTTACCATCACCTTTGGCACCTTTGCCTGATTTATAATTTTTTTGTCCTTGTTCAATCTTTTTCAACATATATGCAATTCAATTTCTACCTAAATAAAATTTCCTTCCAGACAACATAGTTATAGAACTGACAAAAGAAACTTTTACATTATTTTACAGGAGTTGCTTTTCTTTTACCCCATTTAACTTCTGGGATGAGAGAACATCAACTATTCTTCAAATGTATGGCTTTCTGTTTGTTATCTCATGTTTGAATCCTTGCTTTTTAGGTACTCCTTACACACAGCAGTCCTACAAAGTGAGCGAATCATTTCCTTTCAAATGGATCAACAAGAAGTGGAAAGAAGGGTTTCATGTTACCTCAATGACTACTGCTGGCAGTCGCTGGGGTGTTGTTATGTCCAGGAATGCTGGGTATTCTGATCAGGTATCTAAACCTTTTCACCTTTGATTTTTAGTTATGTTTGAATATTTTAAACCTACATTATTTCAACTATTTTTTCATTTGACAATGCAAGGTTGTGGAGCTTGACTTTCTGTATCCAAGTGAAGGAATCCACCGGCGATGGGAGAATGGTTACCGGATTACTTCTATGGCTGCTACTAGTGATCAGGCAGCCTTCATACTGAGCATACCAAAACGAAAATTGCTTGATGAAACTCAGGAGACTTTGCGTACATCTGCTTTCCCTAGCACCCATGTTAAGGTATTTCCATGTCTTTTGTCCTATTATTGTTAAGTTGGGAAGTATACAGTTTTAGCATGCATGTTGCTATTTGCAAATCCATTTTTTGGTTGGTTTGTTAATGACAACTTAATTGAGAATATGGTGTGATTACTGATCTATTCCTCTAGTTAAATTAGATCGAACCTTGTAAATGTATAAATATCTAGAATTTACTCTTATGTGAGTCCTAGTTTTTTTAATGGCCAAATGGGAAATAAAAATCATTACCGTTTTCTATCGTGTGCTACTGCCGTTATTCCTTTTTGTTACCCTCTCAAGGTATTAATATCTCATGTTTTAATTTTTGGTCCTTTTTCCATATCTTTTATTAATTTAATTGGAGAATCTTAATTGAGGATCTTGTGAGTATTGATAGCTTGTGGTTGAGAATGATCTGCATTCCTTGAGAAATTATCGAAATCAATACCAAAATTTCTATAATTTGCAGCCCTTGGCTGTTTTCATGCATGACCAAAAGGGATAGATAAAATAAAATCCTGATTTTTGTGTGGTGTTCTACTGGATTCTCTAGGGTTTTCCCTCCCTAGATATTAATATATTTTATATGCTTTTGCAGGAAAAATGGGCTAAGAATCTCTACATTGCCTCCATATGTTATGGGCGAACTGTTTGCTAGCTTCTGTAGTAAACATTAGCTGTATCCCTGAAAAATGAGGCAAAATTATAATGATGAGAATATTTTCATGATTATTAAGTTGGAATGCGGTTTGCTTTTGACCCCAGTCCCAGTCACAAAAAAATCCCTCCCATTTTAAATTTCGTTATAATTGTATAAAGAAAGAAAAAGGTAAAGGAGAAAAGTCATCGTAATGCTGGTGAGAGCATGTTCCCCAACCAACCCGAGCAAATTGGAGCATTGATCTATTGAATTGAAGAGTAGTTACAGGGTTGGCTATTTTGACCATGTTTCATCATGGTTGTGCTTTAAACAGTTTTCGATTTTGTATGTAATGGTATAAATTTTTACCATCGTCAAACTTAATGAATTTTAAGATATAATGAATTCCTAGATTTGCAGACTAATTCTTTGCAATCTGGTGTGGTTGGTACGCGCTCTAAACAACATAATAATCAATGGGGGTCACTTGGTGCTCCAAAAGCATCTTTTTATTGAGAGAAGTCAGCATGTGCTGTCGTTGTAATTGTGTTTAACTGTTTATGATAGAGTCGGCTAGTCTCTTCATTTTCTTTTGACCTTACGTGCTAAATGTAAACGTACTAGTAATGGACTAAGGTGCGTGCGGCGAGGGTTAGGTGCGTGGAGCCTACCTACAGTTCAAGTATAGATTTATATGCCTAATAGCATCATAAAAGTTCTATTTTGCCTTCTCTCTTTTATCTCTCTCGCCCTCTTCTCTCCGTTTCTTTTTCTCTCCCTTCTTTATGCTGTATATCTCCTCCCCTTTCTCTTCTCTTTCTCTCTCCCCCTAATGCTCTCTTTTAATCCTCTTCTCTCCCTCTTTTTTCCCTCTCCCTTATTTCTTTGTCATCTCTCTTAGTTCTTGTCTCTTTCTCTTTTCACTCATTTCCTTTCTCTCTTTTTTTTGTCCCACCATCTTTTTTCTTTTATATCCCTCTCTAATTTCTCTATCAATGATGAGGTAAGGTGGTGTGTCATGGTTCATTACTTTTGACCCTTAGATTAATTTGAGACAAAGTCTTAATATGTATCATCTATGTTGTGTAATAATATTTTATGTCCTCCATCACCAATCCTTACACTACCAAATGTTGTTGTATATAGCAAATCATCATCGGAGATGATTTCTAGTAGTGACACCACCATCTCTCCTTCTCCCTTTTTCATTCCCTCTTCTCTCCCTATTCTTTGAGTTTGGTTTTTTATTTGTAGGTTTAACAAAAAAGAGGCAAACAAGTGCAGATCATATGTAGTGACGAAGTTGTGAGAGTGTAGAGCACGGAATGACATGACATAAAGGTGTGCGAGTGCAAGATGATGAGGCCGAGGAGAAACACAGGTAATGATCGTGACACTGTGGTGAAGGTGTGCTATGCAATCTGTCATGCCACTTTTTGTTTTCCTCTTTTCAACTAGTCTCTCTCCCTTCTTCTTGATGCACGAGTTCAGATATGAAATGTGGTGATTGTGTGCAAGTGGATTCGCCTCGATGGAGCATGGTGGTTTTGTTTACGTAGGGTGGAAAGAATGGAAGCGCAATGGTTGGTGGACACAACTGTCGTCAGCAGAGATAAGTGACATGATGGGAGGGCATCAACGTTAAGGGGACAAAGGAGCTTGGTGGCTCGTGGTGAGATTGTGAAAGAGAAAAGACAATGTTACAAAGATGAGGAGAAGATGGAGAGGGGAAAAAGGGAAAATGTGGTGTCTCTACCAAAAATCATCTCCGCCAATGGTTCATTTTAGATAGTAGTGTTCTACAATAATGTGTAGGGGACTTTAAAGGAGAAAACTATTTATTCTAATCTCTTCGATTTTGTTCATTGATCATCCGATCATTTTAGTTTAAAAATGAAATCCAATCCAATCTAAAATATATTTTGATTTGGATTGGATAGGTTTTGGATTTTTGAAAAACAGTTATAATATTTTTATTGGATAAAAATAATTATTAATATCATTAATTAATTAATAAATAATAATAATATACAAAATTATGAATTATGATGATCTATCAATATTCAATAATACGATAAAATTACTAACTTAAAAAAATAACTAAATCAGTACATTTTGAAGTACTTAATGATCAATTCATTGTTTATCATAATATAGAATACGAAACAAAAAAAGAAGCAATATATATATATATAGATATATAGATATATATATATATATATATATATATATATATATATATATATATATATATATAGAGAGAGAGAGAGAGAGAGAGAGAGAGAGAGAGAGAGAGAGAGAGAGAGAGAGAGTGAGAGAGTGAGAGTGTGAGTGAGTGAGCGATTTGGTGGATTTTCTTATTAGAATCGAAAATTGATTAAATCTAATTAAAAAATAGTTTTTCTTTTGTTTTTAATTTTCATTGTTTTTTGTTTGATTTATGTTGTTTGCATTGGATTGATCGGTTCTAAACACCCATAATAATGTGTTATGATACAATGTGGATGCTACACCTTAAAACTGTGTGTCAAATCGATCTTGGGAAAAAAATAGTGGACCACCTATGAAGGTCGTCCACCTTAGCCTTAGTCCTATTCTATATATATTTTCTTTCTTCTCTCTCTCATCTCTCTTTTATCTTTCTTTCCACATCCATTCCCTCTCTTCTTCTCTCTCTCTCTTTCTCTATTTTCCCTTCTGTTTTATCTTGTCTTTCTTTTTTCCCTTCTCTCTCTCTTTTTTTTTTCTCCTCTCATCTTCGTCTCTCTCTTCTTTCTTCCATCCCTTTTTCTAGCATCTCTCTTCATTTTCCCCTTTTCTATTTCTCCTTATTTTTTTTATTCTCTCCCTTCTTTTTGTTCTCTCTTTTTCTCTCTATTTTATATTTTTTTTCTATCTCTTTCATTCTTTTCTTTTTTCTCCCCTATCATTCCCCCTTCCCCTGTACATCCCTTTTCTTTCTTTTTTTCTTTTTAAATACATTTCTCTTTGTTTCATCTCTTTCACTCTTTCTTTCCTTTTCTTTCTCCCTTTCTCATTCTCTTATCTGTTTTCTCCTTTTTCCTTTCTACTAATTTCTCCCTTTTTATTCTCTTTATCATTATTTTCTTTCTCTCTCCTTTTGTATTTTTCCCCTCTTCCTTCTCTTTGTCTTATCACTTATATCCTTTTTTAATTTTACCCTTTCCCCTCTTTTTCTCACTCGCTTCTCCTCTCTATTCTATCTTCCTCTTTCTGTCTTCTTTTATGTCTTAATTTGTTTGTCTCTTTTTACTCTCTCATTTCCTTTATGTTCCCTTTTCTTTCTTATCTTTCCCTTTTTTTTCCCGTCCATTTCTTTCTTTCTTTCTCCCTCTCCCTCTCTCTCCCCCCTTCTCTTTTTCTCTTTATCTTTTTCTTCCCTCCTTTTTCTCTCCCATCTATATTTTTTTTCTTTTTTCCTTTATTACCTATCTCTTTCATTACTTTTCTCGTTCACCTCTTTTTCAGTCCTTGTTGTCCTTCACTTTTCTCTTTGTATTTTGTCTATTTTTTTGTTTCTCTCTCTCTTTCTCTCTTTTCTTTTCTTTCTTATCCTTGCTTAAATTTCTCATTTTCGATTATGACATAACGTTTGGGAATGTTACATTGTTAACAAGGACACGACTGAATGATTGCCCATTTATCATGGCCTTGACATAAATGGGTTTTAGATGGCGAGCCATACTATCAGCAAACTTATACAATTTCACCACTATTGCATCCCCTTAAATGTCATCTACTAGTTTAGCCCATTTCTCTTTTTGAACCAAACATCATCTTTTAACATTATTAGCTGAACTTCTAGATTGGTGAACTCAATTGGCAGATGACTATTGTAGACAAGATAACTTCATCTATTATCTATACATCAAAGGTGAAATCCTCTAATTCCAGAGGTGGACTTATGTTGCTTGCCTCTAATAAATCATCCTTACATTCATTAGGTCTTTATTCATGATTATCATCTCTTAAAGATGATGGCATCTGGCTACTATAAATGCAGGGCTAACATTCAACATGTGAAGCATACCTTCATTTTTTAGAATTCCTTTTTATCCTTTATATACGTCGTTTGTGGCTTATAGTCAATGATCATTCTTTAGAAAATTTATCTTTGACTTACATATTTAGAAACCATTTCCCCTTTTGTATAGAGGCCTTTGGTTTTCTCGTCTTAACCTCATTCGGCTAGTCTTGGTTCACCATCACGATCTTCAAAGTGGTAACCCCTTCTCTCACATTAATCTTTACTACTTTCCTATCTTGAGATGGTCAATGCCTCCTATCAAAAGGTAGCTTTTTAATTATTTATTTAATTTTATATTTATAAATGTAGTTCCTACTCTACTTGCTTTCAACCCCTACTTTTTTGGGATGACTTTGATTTATAATATTCTAAAGCCAGAATCACATGTTTGTATGACGATTGAGGATAATAAGGTGCTAGAAAATAGAAGTTCTTTCTTCCTCCATGGGCTAAGGATGTCTAACTCCATTTTCTCCTTTTTGGCCTCCACTTGTATTAAGGTTGCCCCCCCAAGTTTGTGGCATTGATTACTTGTAGCCATAACACTAAATACTATGTTGATATCTGTAATGACTCAGCAGGTCATTACACTTACTACAACTTAGTAATTAAGCAGTAGGAAACATAAAGAATAGTCTAACTTAGGATTCTCATGCATAGTTCCTAGATATACATGCAATAATATGTATAGGAGCAAAAAACTTAAAAAAGTCCTTCCTTATATCAACTTGAAAACATAAAGTCCCTTATTAGGATTACAACAAGTCTTGTACATATATAGACAAGTTCCAGAAACTAAAAGCAATAAAGCCTAAGTTGATGATCAAACAACTATCTATATCAAAATAGCCTCCACCAAAAATAAGCCATCACCAACATGGCACAACATCTCGCTCACACTTTGGCCTAATTCTTCCTTACTCCCATAATAATAAGATTATCACAGTCCAACAACATGGAAAATCAAAGGTAAACTTGTATTCAAAGAAATAACATATAATATAGAAGCCATTTTCTAACTATATAAACAACTTTACAACAATCAATACAATATCATTTCATACTCAACTTAACAACCTAGAATAACACAAGTAATTGTTCACTCGATTAACTTATTTACAACTTAACATTTCAACTTACAACTTGATAACATATTATACAACTGATCAACATATCAACACAAAAACATAACAACACAATAACTTAGCAACACAACATTTTATCAACATAATATCTTCACAACACTATAACTTAACAATATAGTATATTGACAACACAACAATATATTATACAACTTATTATCAACATACAACATAGTAGCTTAACAACACAACAACTTTACAGCACAACAACTTTATGTGTCATCAAACATTTCAACTAAGAGATCTCTTACAATACATGTGAACAGTTTAAGTGACTTGACCCTACTGAACCAAACTTTAACAACCCGACCTTTTTGACTTGCTAGGTCAACTACAAGTTTTGAATATTGATCCACAATACAACGTGATTTCTCATATTTTACCACTTAAACTAGAAAAGTCTAATACCTGTCATAAGAAATAATATAGCTTAAGAATTAGTTCGTCACGACATTGACATGCATTAACCAAGTCACCTATGTGTACAACCTGCTAACTATCCTCACGATACCATGCAAATTTCTAGTGATCAGTTAAGGATTTTATCTTTCGACTTCATACTTTATTCAATTGATCGCTTCTAAACCAATATGGATCAACTTTGCCCCTAGACGATATCAACTAAGAACTTAGAGGTGACTCAACACTCCACTTTTAAAGGCAGCATACTCAAGAATGGTTTTTTCAAAAATTGATCTTTTAGAACACCGCAACATAAATCTACACAATCAGGGACAAATCTATGTTTATAGTAGTTGGGGCAATTGCCCCCACTAAAATTTTGCTCCCTCTCATTTATATAATATATATATATATATATATATATATATACACATATTATTAATTATATTTTAATTACCCTATTATATCTAGTATTATAAAACATATTAATATTTCATTTGTATTTTATTCTATTGTGTAATAACTTTCACTTTGTGACAAAATTGTCTTAATTTTTTATGAGGAGAGATTCACTTATAGTAGTCTTGATAGATTTACTAAAATTAATAACTCATGTTCTACATCAAATTTTAACAATATAACGGTTAAATTAAAAGCTTTTAATGTATATATCAAGTTTATAATTTTTTTTTTTAAATTTTGAAAATCATATGATACTTCTTTAAATAGATTCAAATAAACATATAAAAATATTTTTATGATTATCTATTAATTTAAATTAACAAAATGAAATATGAAATAATTTTATTTTTTAAAGTTTAAAATTTTGATATATATAATAAAAACTTTTGATTTAACGGTTGAATCATTAAAACTTGATATAGAACATGAGTTATTGAGTGAAGTAAGTCTACCAGGACTTACTGTTAGAGTAAATGGATCTCTCCTCATTTTTTATTATTATAATATACTATTTTTTTACTAAAAGAATTATTACTTCTTTACTCATTAAAGATGTCATAATTTAGTTTACTAATATAAGTTGTTTTTCAATTTTTATTTTAACTTTTAACCATTTTGATCTTGTTTATGTATATTGTGTGTTGGTTGGAGAGAATCCACAATAAAAACTATTAAAGTAATTGCCACATAGTTTTTTTTAAACTTAAAATATTTAATAAAAAGAAATTTACTCATAAAAATATAGACATTGCTCTCAAAATATTTTAATTTTAAATAAACATAGAAATTTAGAAGAGTTAAAAAAGAAAACAAAATAGTAATTTTATTATTTTTATCTCATTAAATCTAAGAAGATTATATACAACTCTTATGTTGACCTCTAGAATTAAAACATCTATTGTGTTAAAAATCACAAAACTCATAACAACTTGTCTAAATGCTGACAATTTGACCTTTTCTCACTAAAAAGATCATAATTGGAGTTTCATACCTCCTTTTTAGGTGATTACAAATTCATTAAGCTGACATCCAAAGCTACAACTTTTATAAAGATATTCAATTAAATACAAGAGTTATAGAGGCAATCACAACTGTGAGAATTTTGTCACGCCCGTGATAGGCTTTGTTTAGCTACTACAAATGTTTTTGACTTCTTGGTAGCAAAGATCACAATTGTGACCATTGAGTAACGCCCTTGACATGCTTTATTCTATTACTTACAACATTTTTCAACCTTAGGTAGTGTTAATCACGACCGTGACTGCCGAATCATGCCTATGATGATTCCTAGACATGGGGTTATGAATATATACCCCTTAACAACATTTCCAATGAGTTTCAAACCATCCCAAACTCATCTATAAGCCCCAAAATCAAATCAAAACCACCAAACTCACATGCAATCCATTAAAATGATTTTAAACAACATATGCAACATGAAAATCAGTTCAGATCCAACATGCATCCACTTAACAAGAGAAAGATTAACAACTTTGGATTTTGGTTTCATCTCCCCCCAAAACCCTAACTTCACAACTCATGTTCACCAACATAAACTACATGCAACAAAAATATGATCTAAAATCATCCATTTTTCTCATCCATAACTCATACAACTCAAAATATCTAAAAAGCATCACATGCAACAACGATCAAACTCAAAATCATCAACCCTTTTGCAACCTTTGAAAAGCCACAACATAGAATTTATGCATTCTCAACATAAATGCCCCCAATGGGCCAAACAACACGAAAATCAACATGCAACACAAAGAAATCAATCTACAAACTTTCCTTACCTTGGATCTTTTAGAAATAAGGAAAGAAAAGATGAACATAAAGAATGAGACTTCTTTGGCCCTCATCATACAACACCTCAACCCCCGATTCTGAGCTCCTCAGCTCGAGTCTTAGCTTTTACCACACTGACTATTGATTAGGGGAAGAAAAAAGTTATTTCGATGGAATCAGATTGAAGATCAAACCTCGTTAGCTTCATAACACCTCTCTCTAACTTCTCTATAAGATTTTAGAGCTATGAACTAATTATGAAGTCTATTTCTTAGAATCTTCCTTATATATTGTTAGGTCAAAGATAATCCTCTGATTGTAAATTTTTCTTGTTAATAAACAAAGAGGTTTTTTGATCAATTAAAAAAGTTTTTGAAACTACTAAGACAAATCTTTTGAGAAGATATAACTTCTCACTGAGACATAACTTTTCATAAGACGAATCTTGGTATAAGATGAAAGTTACACTAAGAGGAAACTTTAGTTATAAAGAGATATATGCATTAAATCTTTATCATTTATGATTTCTAAACAAGGAAGTGACTATGTATAAATATTTTCTTAACAGATCAAATTCAAAAATACTTCCTTAATAGCTACACTTTACAAAAAGGAAATAAAGACCAACTTTGCATCAGAAAGGATAAACATGTCCCTATAAACACGAAAAAATGCAGTTAAAAGTTGTTTCAACACTATACCAACCTAACACACATGTAGTTCTACCCACTTGGTACATAAAAGGTGATAAATAGCTTCTTTGATCAAATAAGAAGTGACAATTTGATGAAAGTATTTAATGCAAGCATTTATTATACCAATGAACACTTATCTCCTAAAAAAACAAAATAAGGTGATAAACAAAGCAAGCCATGAGAGAGAAGTTCAAGGATTTGCACTGAAACCCTATAAAAGGAAGTTTGAAATTCTAAAAGAAGAGAGATTATTGATTGTAAAAGTTATATTCTTTCTTTTCTGTAAAAAGAAAGTCTTTGTACTTAATTTTTATTCACATCTTGAAAGGAAGACGAAAAGACCTTGTAAACCTTTGTAACTTTGAGTTATTGGATTTGAGCTTGTAGAAGCTTGCTTGTAAAAGAATACTTGGGGTTGAAACTTGGAAAGACTTTATATAAAAAGAATATTTGGATAGTTGTTTGAAGAGGCAAGTCAAATAATACTTAGAGTTGAACCAAAAGTGACTTGGTAAAGAATACTTGTATCTTGGATATGATAGTGAAACTTGATTTGGTTGGATCAAGAACTTGACATAGTTTCGGTGGTTGAGACAAACCAATATGAAAATACTTTGTGTTCTTTTTTATTAACTTTTCGTCTACACTCGTTATTACAATATTATTACTTCATTGTTTCACAAAAGTGTTAGTTTTTGAGTAACATTATTCAAATCCCTTTTAATATCTCGCTTTTCTCCATATAAACCTTAGCTCTCCTTGAGCCAACTCTCACCCACTTAAGTTATATCTTCTATAAATTAAGCATAGAGTTATCTCAACTCCAACTTCAACTCCCACCCCACATAGGCCAAAAACAATATAAAATATCATTCTTAATAAAATATCACAAATATACATAATTAAAAAAAAAATGGTATTACAACATCAACCATAGAGATTGACTATATATCTACCTTTATTTCAAAACCTTTGTGGGCCATCTTAAAATGTCTTTCCTTTAATGCCTATTAAATAGTGTTCCTAAACACAAATAATTATATGTGGAATGGCTATAGGCATTATGCCACTTCCAATACCTTTTGTTGTTCAATTATTCTAGAGAAGGTATTTCTTGAACATCAAGCATCTTGATTTTCTTATCTTTCAACAAACAATAAAAAATTTGGTGTGCCCTAGTAATATCAGGTATATGGTTTCCCTCTTAACAACTCGATTTCCATTTGGTTAATTGTTTCAACAAACTCTTTTGTGTATTACGTTGGTCTAGTTCCCTAATAAATTGTTATACCCAAAGTATCTTAGCCGCTAGTTGCACCAAATCTAAACAATCTTGGATTAACATTCATTCACTATTAATTTTCTTGTGGAACTAAATATTACAATTGCTCCTAACTTGCTTGAATCTTTCAAGGAAGTTGACTATTAGCTCCCTAGGTTGCTACTTTGTATTCATCAAGTTTGCAATGGGAATGTCTAATTGAGGAATGTAAAATCTATCATGGAAGCAATGTTTCATGTTTTCTCAACTATGAACTAAACTTAGTGGCAAGTTAAAGTACTAGGTGAACATGATTCCCTTCAAGTATAATAGGAACAAATACAATTAGAAGAAATTATTTTGACTCGCCTTTCCATATTAAGTTGTAAATCAACCAACATGCTTCATCGTTAACTTCCCATTGTCCCCCAAAATTTTTGCAAAATCAAGGATTTTGAAACCTCTAGATAGTGGAGACATTTTATCAATTCATTTTTGATATGGCTTTCATTACAAAAATCTATCAATAGGCTTAAGCCGTATTCCAAAATGCTTTCAAATCATCTCGACTATCATATTATGATTTATAATTAAAGACATGGTGAGCCTGACATTCATCCATCTAGAATCAGGTATCTAGGATTATTAGAATGCTTCAAAAGCCTCCTTGTCTTCAAAGCACCAAAAAGGAAACCTTGAATTTCACTAGGCGCTTGAGGTGTAGCCTACCCCTAGCCGTGGGGTGGTAACCACCACAAAAGGAATCCAGATATGCTATATTGTTGTTCACCACTCCTTGATTCTTATTGCTCTACATGGTTGGTAATGTATTGTAACCTAAGGAGGTAAATCAATATTTCTAGCAGTACTCGATGGCCTTTATGTAACTTGAATTATCTTGAACTACAGAGATGGTCTAGAAAAATCATTCCCCAAAGGCATGGAAGAATAAACTATAGGTAAATCATTTGATTGACTCCATAAAATACAATTAGTCAAACCTTCTCAATTGATCTAATGTTTTGTTAAGTCAAACGAAGACGAAAGCAATTCCCAGCAAGGTTTTGAATGAGACAAATATAACACATGTTGTTATTTCTAACAAGTGTGTTAGTGTTTCAGATATAAGTACAGGCAAGTTGAAGAATATAGAATACGCATGTATTACTAGAACTAAGAGATATGAGCTAAGCACTTGATAAAGGTTGCTCAAATGAAGGGAATATATCAGAAGAAGACACCCACAAAAGGAATAAAAGAACAGGACACGATTAACCAAGATGAAGGGAAAAAACTAATAAGACGTCAGATGAGGAGTTTAAATGAAATCAAGCCCAGCACAAGAAGGAAAATAATGAAGCCACAGATGATACAAAACCATGGACGATGATAACTGACCAGATGGAGACTCAAATACACAGACGAAAACCAAGAAGGCTAGATTGCCACTGAAGTCAAAATGAGAAGAACTATCTAGCATCCACAATCTTAGAAGAACACATGAAGTCATCAAAATAGAAGAAGAGCAAAATAGGACTAACGCTTATCCACAAATCAAAGCTGCATGTGTTAGAGCAAGTACACCTACCAATCAACAAAGGACAACGCCTCTGTAGCTACAACACCAGGAAAGTACAGAGATATCTAAGTCATGATTAATGTCAGACATAGAAGCAAACAAACGGTACAAAACGACTTCGTGAAATGCAGATTCAGCAAGCAAACATTTAATGCAAGATCAAAGGCATTAAATGCAAGAATCCATAAAGCCTATGCAAACTAGATAAGAGAATCAGATGATGGTTAGTCAAGCATCAAAACGAAGTCTGCTCACGAAAGAAAGAGGACTACCACCAGAAAGAGACATTGGAGTATCAGGAGAAAAGCGAAAACGAGACCAAACCTGGAACAAGAAAAGATATGTTGAACATAAGAAGAAGCCAAATGGTCAACTCTTTTAAAAGAATGGTTAAGGCAAGGCACATCATGAGAACCAGACAATCCAAGCTAATTGAATAGACAAAGTACTATATGTGCACCAGACGACTAGGAGTCCAACATCAGATGGATGTGCGTCAAGAATAACCTCCAATGCAACGTAAAGAAATGGACCAAGCATGAGACAACAATAAGAAAAAAAGTCAATTAGACATCAGACGAAGGACAACACAGGCTGAGAGACACTCTAGATGGAAATAATGTCTGTCTATTCATATTGTTGACCAGATCAAACAAAAAAATCAAAGCATTTAACTCAGACACTGAGACGAAAGTCAAGATTGAAATGCACAGGACCAATAGACGAAGATGGAGACTGCCACGCAAGCAATTAAAAGAATCACGTCTCAAGAAACAAACCAAGACATCGTCTATGACTCCACAAAAGCCTTCAACGTAAAATATGTGATCCAAATGAAGGAACAAAGAAGAAAAGAAGCGCGCAAAAGTAGAGCATGCATGTGTCAGAAAAAGTGCATTACTTTTTTAGAAAAGGACAACGACTATATTATTGCATGACCAGAAAAAGACATAATTTCTAAGTCTTAGATAAAGTCAAACACTGCTGGCAACAAGACAGAGAAGAATGCACGCAATGTCTAAGAACAGGAAGCAACATTTAATGCAAGACCAAATGCATTAAATGAAAGGATCAAATTAGTCATGAACGACTATATTAGGTTCAACAGACATATGCAACAAGCAAATTTTACAGGCCTATAAGTATGCAATAACATCAAACCGAAAAAGGTTGGCAAGAAGCAATGAAAGAATAACTATAGGCATTGCCCTGGGCTCTGAACATTAAGCACCAAAAGTAATATCAAGACCAAAAGAAAAATAGAGAGATCAGAGGTTGATTCTTCATAGTCAAATCTACAGTGTATCATTGTATTCGTCTCTGTAGTCTAAGGTGTTCCGAGTGTCTCTTAAGAAGGAAACCTTAGTGAGTGTAGTAATCTTATGTATTCTCTTTGTATAGAGTAAACCACACACTCAGAATCTCTGTAGGACTAAGGTAGTAAAACCTTAGTGAGTGTAGATCATATATGTATCCTTTCTATGAGAGTAACCCAAACACTCAAACTTGATTATACGTCCATCATATGTAAAGATTGAAGAGGCTAGGGAAATAATACTTGTAAAGCCCGGAGGGGCTTGTCAAAGAATACTCACTATGAGCTTGAAGAGGCTGATTAAAGAATACTAGCGCCGATGAGTGAAGCTGGCGGACTAGGAGTGGTCGAGAATACTTGGACCAGGAGTGGTTCTGACCTGGACGGTCCATAATACTCACTGCTAGCCATAAGTGACTGATAAGATAATACTAGCACTGGTGAGTGATGCTGGCGGGTCAGGAGTGGTCGAGAATACTTGGGGAACCAGAAGTGGTTTAAGAATACTAGAACTGGTGAGTGAAGTTAGCCAACCAGGAGTGGTTGAAAATACTCGTGACCAGGTGTGGCCGTAACCGGGAAGGTCTAGAATACTCAAGGCTTGGAGAGGTCAAGAATACTTGGACCAGGAGTGGTTCTGACCTGGTGGTCCATAATACTCATTGCGAGCCTGAAGAGGCTGATAAAAAATACTTGTACTTAATTGTTTATCCAGTGGAACCCTTCAGTTGAAGGAGACTACACGTAGCTCAGTTGAGTGAACCAGTATAAATATGATTGCATTTGTCTTGTTTATACTTCAGACGCAAACTCTTCTTAATTGACAAATCATATTAAAAAACTCGTCTAATGTCTATTTCTCATTAAAACCATCTTTCAGACGAAGATGCGAATTTTGCTTAACAACTATATTACATTGAAAAGTTTTATCTACTGCTTATACTTATATGAAACTATCTTGAAAAGGAAAATGCAAGAACTTTAATCATTATTGTCATATGAACCATTTTCCTTTAGCAGACGATAAATCTTTCAGACGCAGTACTTTTGTGTTAAACAAATTCTGCACAACCGTCTGATATTTAAAAGTGCATTGGACGAAGAATATTACTCTTGCGAAAATGATTTAAAAAAAAAAAACCTTTGTTCATGTAACGACCCGGCTGGTCACTACACACACCACTATACACCGGAAACGCCAGACAGAAAGGACAAGTATATAAATATAGGATCTAGAATATAAATATATACAAAGTCCCTATCCGACTAGAGTTAGAGTGTACAAAAACAAAATACATCATCAATGGCAATACCAAGTAGCTGAAATCAACAAAACATCCACAAAGGTCAACACTGCCTGCCAGCTGCAGACTCGCCACTAGCCACCCATCCTATCCCTGCTCTGCTCCCGTACATAATACGATCATAGCAGTCCAACCACATGGAAACACAAAGGGTAAGCTAATATAAAAAGATCAACATGCAACAAAGATAATGGTTCCATATCTCCAAGGCAAACACCACAGTTGCTAACTCCAAGTCATGAGTGGAATAATTTCTCTCATGATTCTTCAATTGCCTTGAAGCATATGCCACTACTTTCCTGTTTTGCATCAGCACGCACCCCAGACCCTGGTGAGAAACATCACAATACACATCAAAGGGCTCACCAGAATCCAGCAACACCATCACAAGAAGGTAGTCAACCTCCTCGTTAGTTCATCAAAGCTCCGCTCACAGGCATCGGTCCAAATGAACGGCTACTTCTTCCTCGTCAGTTGGATTAAAGGCGTCACTATCTTGGAGAATTCCTCAATGAACCTCCTATAGTAACCCACCAACCCACAAAACTCTGTATGTTAGTGACAGTTCTTGGACGCTCCCACTGCAACGCCGACTCCACCTTAGTCAGATTGACAGCAATTCACTCAGCTGAGATCACATGGCCCAAGAACTTCACCTCACCCAACTAGAACTCACATTTTGAAAGCTTAGCGTATAGCTGCTTCGCTTTCAAAATCTCCAGCACTTAACCTCAAGTGCTCTCCATGCTCCTCCGGGGTCCTTGAATAAATCAAGATATCATCAATGAACACCACAACGAATTTATCCAAGAACGGCCGGAAGATCTTGTTCATGTAATCCATGAACACAGTAGGGGCGTTGGTCATGCCAAACAGCATCACAACATACTCGTAGTGACCATACCTAGTCCCGAAAGCAGTTTTCGGTATGTCACCCTCCTTCGCCCTGATCTGGTGATAGCCTGACCTTAAGTCAATCTTCGAGAAAACGGATGCTCCCCTCATTTGATCCATCAAGTCATCTATCCGGAGAAGTGAATAATTGTTCTTAAGGGTCAACTTGCTCCACTACCAGAAATCATCACACAATCGACTACCTCCATCTTTCTTCTTCACCAACATCTCGGGAGCACCCCACAGCGGTACACTCGGTTGCACCAACTGCTTCTCCAACTGATCCTCCAACTAAACTTTCAGCTCAACCAGCTCAACGGGGGCCATCCTATAGGGAGCCACCGACACTGGTCCCACACCTGAAACCAAGTCAATGCTAAACTCCATCTCCCTAATAGGAGGCAACCCAGGCACCTCATCCGGGAAGAGCTCCACAAAATCCCTCACCACATCAATCTCAGCAATGACCCTCTCGGTCTCCACACTCATGGCAGCAAGAAGAAGACAACACTATGCTTCCTCCCTCAACAATAATTCAGCTAGACCAGCTGAAATCAATAGCTCCTCCTCCACCTGAGGAAAGATCAACCGCCTATTGGCACAATCTATAAGGATACGATTGAAAAACAACCAATCCATCCCTAAGACTATATCCTCCCAAGGTAAACAGATCAAGTTCACCTTGTACCACTCCACCAATGCTCAGCCTCCCCAACCAGCATGTAGACAGCCTATGCCAGCCTCCTCTCCTAAGAACATCCCAACACAGTCAAGATCTTCTCCATCTCACAGATCCAGTGGTCAGCTACCTCTGGAACTACATCTCCCTTGAACTAAGGAAGACGACATTTCCAGAACCCAGCTAGATCCCGGCTCTCCTACGACCCCAAGGGCCTTGCTGCACCAGCTACAGCTCTACCAGCGTCCATCCTAGCAAAATAAGCATTTTGCTGCTGCATAGCCATAGCCATCATCTCTATGGCACTGGCTATCAGCTCATTGGTTATAGTCATTGTCTACAGAAGTAACAACATCTTCAGTACACAATAACTAAACCAAACAACCATCAACAACACAACAAAACACCACAGCAATCAACACAACAAATTACACAACAAGACAGCACAACACAGAGTTTAGCACAACAAAAGCCTAAAGGAACCACCCCCAAAGAGTGTCCACTAGACTCAAACTGCTCTGATACCACTAAAGTGTAACGACCCGGCTGGTCACTACACACACCACTATACACCGGAAACGCCAGACAGAAAGGACAAGTATATAAATATAGGATCTAGAATATAAATATATACAAAGTCTCTATCCGACTAGAGTTAGAGTGTACAAAAACAAAATACATCATCAATGGCAACACCAAGTAGCTGAAATCAACAAAACATCCACAAAGGTCAACACTGCCTGCCAGCTGCAGACTCGCCACTAGCCACCCATCCTATCCCTGCTCTGCTCCCGTACATAATACGATCATAGCAGTCCAACCACATGGAAATACAAAGGGTAAGCTAGTATAAAAAGATCAACATGCAACAAAATTTAAGTAATATAAACAACTACAACTATCAACACATCACCAGTCAACATTTCATCGATTGTACAACAAACCATCAATTGGCAATTAATGCGTCGTCACGCATATCAACTCGGAGATCTCCTACAGCAACTCAGCCATTATGGCCTACAACAACTCAGCCTTTCGGCCTACAACAACTCAGCCTTTCGGCCTACAACAACTCAGCCATTATGGCCTACAACAACTCAGCCTTTATGGCCTACCGCAATTCGTTTCAACATTCAACACAACACAACTTTTGCAACTCAACATATCAACTTGCAACACAATACAACTGTACAACTCAATATCAAATTGCAACACATCTCAACTGTACAACTCAACCTCAACTTGCAACACAACTCAACTTTACAACTCAACATCAACTTGCAACACAACTCAACTTTACAACTCAACATCAACTTGCAACACAACTCAACTTTACAACTCAACATCAACTTGCAACACAACTCAACTTTACAACTCAACATGTCAACTTGCAACACAACACAAATATACAACTCCACATCAATCAACCAACATCATCCATTAGTCATCACATTATATTCATCTATTTCAACTCAACTAAGCATAAAACAACATCAACCAACATATAGAAATTTCTCATCTCCGCGCCCGGCGCACTCGTGGTTTCGCCCAGCGCAGTGCAACCAGAGAGTACCAGGGGGGCCAGCGCGCCCAGTGCAAGCATGCCCGTGCCCGGCGGGACCCAGCCAGAGAGCCCAAGGCTCACTCACGCCTGGCGCAATACCAATTGCGCCCAGCGCCCACAAGGCAGAGACTCCCAAGGAGTCTTACGCCCAGCACGACAAGGGTCGCGCTCAGCGCAGCACATCAACATTATCATTCAGCTCAATAATCATTCATCACTAACAGCTTAAAACAACATGATCAACACCTAATACGACCCAACCATCTTATTTACAACTCATCTATCTTGTCAAATTACTCACCCAAACAACAAGAGTACACCTAAGCACCTAAAACAACTTTTAACTTAACCAAAATCACCAAATGTGAAATGGCGACCATCACAACAAACAGCGCATCGGGAGTTATACTACTCCTACCATGCTCATCCTTATCTCATATGAAAGATAATCAAATTTCCTAGAACTCTCATTAAGACACCAAGTCCAAATTCCTTCATCTACCTTGTTAAAAATGATGAAAACCGCAGCAGCTATAAAAAAAGGTGACAGCTCAACCTCTCTTCACTAAAACAGCCATATCTAGAGTTCTAAAACTCCTTTTTGGGTGATTCCAACGCCATTGGAAAGCTAAGATCCAAGGCTACAACTTTCATGAAGACTTTAAGACCAAATTCGGTCATCAAGACCCAACGCTGCAGCGCTCAATCCAGCGCTTTAGCTGCAACTCTCTGCCAGTTCAGTTTGCCTTCCACAGCCATGGCTGCAGATCCACGGCCATAGCTGCAAGTTTCTGCCACTTCAATTTTTTCTCCACAGCTATGGCTGCAAAACCACAGCCATGGCTGCAAGTCTCTGCCATCACGTTTTTCCTTCCCACGGCTATGGCTGCGAATCCACGGCTATAGCTGTGGGTTCCTGCAAGTACATTTTCTTCCACGGCTATAGCTGTGATTCCACGGCTATAGCTGTGGGTTTCTGAACTTCCAAAAACTCTATGGATTTCAGCTTCGTTTTCACTCAAAGCCTCCATGAACTTGCAATCCAAGGAGACCCAAACCATGCTACAACTCAAATGCAATACTATCAACCACATGCAACCCAAAAACATCAACAATCACAACATGCATGCATCCAAAACTCAAGAAAAATCATCAATGTTCAACCTTCCATCAAGAAACCAAAAACCCCAAATTTTCATCAAACCACGAAACCCCGAAAATGGAAATCTTTCAAACATAGCCATCAATCTCCAAGAATCAGACAATCTGTGAGTTTCTAACTCACTCAACAACAACCAGTACAAGATCCTAGCTTCCCTTACCTCGGTGAAGAATCCGAGCTTCGGGACTGCGGAGAACGGAGAAGAAGGGAAACTTGAATGAAGAAAGGAGGAAATCTTCAGCTAGTCCTTGACTAAGCTTGATCAGCACCTTCAGATTCCAAGTATCACCACAAGTAAGAGAAAGAAAAGGAGAAGTGAGAGCCTTGAGAGGGGAAGAGAGAATTTCTAGTGAGAGTTGTGAGGGGAAGTGTGTATATGTATCAGCCACGGGTCTCACAACCTCCCCAACAACAAGAGTTTTCGTCCCCGAAAACAGACCTACTTGGGAAAAGGAACGGATACCGCTCCTTGCACTGCTGCTCCACCTTCTAAGTAGTTTCACCAGTAGCTGCATCCCACAACACCTTTACCAGGCAATAGACTTGCCCCTCAGCTCCTTCAGCTTATGATTAACTACAACTACTGGCAACTTCTTAAATATCAGATTCTCCTTCACCCGCACATCATCTAGTTTAACCACATGACTAGGGTCATGGACATACCTCCTCAGCAGAGACACATGAAATACATCGTGTAGGTTTGAAAGAGATGGTGGCAAGGCCAACCAATAAGCAACCGAACCCACACGCTGTATGATCTGATAGGAACCAACAAACCTCACACCTATACCAAAAGTCGAGGCACCTTCAGAAACACATGTTCCCCTTCATCAAACTTCAAAGGCTTACGCCTTTTATCAACATATGACTTCTGCCTACTCTGAGCAGTCTTCATCCTCTTCTGAATCAGCTTCATCTTCTCAGTAGTCTGTAGGATTAACTTCGGCCTCACAGTCACTGACTCACCATATTCATACCAGCACAGAGGAGTCCTACATCTTCTGCCATATAAGGCTTTAAACGGCCCCAACCCAATACTAGCATGAAAACTATTCATGTACGTGAACTCAACCAGCGATAGGACCTCCTCCTCAGCTTTCCAAGTGGTCTAACACATAAGCACTCCGCAAATCCCCCCCAACACAGCTTTCTTCAGCTCAGAATCATGGGGTAGGCAAATTCTGCCCTTACACCTCAAGATTCCATCTCCGCCCAGCTCAAAACCAACAGCCTTCTCAGTTTTCAGTAAACCAAGAAGTTTCACCAGCTCGACATCTTGCAACTGTTTCTGTCCAACCTGCCTCAAGAACTCACTAGTTATGGTAATCACCCCACAACTAATATGATCTTGAGCTAACTCCACACAGAGATTTAGATCTCTGAACTCCTCAACCAGCTCCAGCTCCCCCACCATCATACTCGACATGTGGATGGATTTTCCTACTCAGCGCGTCCGTCACAACATTAGTCTTACCAGGATGACACAACAACTAGAAATTACAATCCTTCAGAAACTCCATCCACCGCCTCTGCCTCATGTTCAACTCCTTCTGATCAAACAAGTACTTCAGACTTTTGTGATCATGGAAGACGCTGAACCGAGCACCATAAAGATAATGGTTCCATATCTCCAAGGCAAACACCACAGTTGCTAACTCCAAGTCATGAGTGGAATAATTTCTCTCATGATTCTTCAATTGCCTTGAAGCATATGCCACTACTTTCCTGTTTTGCATCAGCACGCACCCCAGACCCTGGTGAGAAACATCACAATACACATCAAAGGGCTCACCAGAATCCAGCAACACCATCACAAGAAGGTAGTCAACCTCCTCGTTAGTTCATCAAAGCTCCGCTCACAGGCATCGGTCCAAATGAACGGCTACTTCTTCCTCGTCAGTTGGATTAAAGGCGTCACTATCTTGGAGAATTCCTCAATGAACCTCCTATAGTAACCCACCAACCCACAAAACTCTGTATGTTAGTGACAGTTCTTGGACGCTCCCACTGCAACGCCGACTCCACCTTAGTCAGATTGACAGCAATTCACTCAGCTGAGATCACATGGCCCAAGAACTTCACCTCACCCAACTAGAACTCACATTTTGAAAGCTTAGCGTATAGCTGCTTCGCTTTCAAAATCTCCAGCACTTAACCTCAAGTGCTCTCCATGCTCCTCCGGGGTCCTTGAATAAATCAAGATATCATCAATGAACACCACAACGAATTTATCCAAGAACGGCCGGAAGATCTTGTTCATGTAATCCATGAACACAGTAGGGGCGTTGGTCATGCCAAACAGCATCACAACATACTCGTAGTGACCATACCTAGTCCCGAAAGCAGTTTTCGGTATGTCACCCTCCTTCGCCCTGATCTGGTGATAGCCTGACCTTAAGTCAATCTTCGAGAAAACGGATGCTCCCCTCATTTGATCCATCAAGTCATCTATCCGGAGAAGTGAATAATTGTTCTTAAGGGTCAACTTGCTCCACTACCAGAAATCATCACACAATCGACTACCTCCATCTTTCTTCTTCACCAACATCTCGGGAGCACCCCACAGCGGTACACTCGGTTGCACCAACTGCTTCTCCAACTGATCCTCCAACTAAACTTTCAGCTCAACCAGCTCAACGGGGGCCATCCTATAGGGAGCCACCGACACTGGTCCCACACCTGAAACCAAGTCAATGCTAAACTCCATCTCCCTAATAGGAGGCAACCCAGGCACCTCATCCGGGAAGAGCTCCACAAAATCCCTCACCACATCAATCTCAGCAATGACCCTCTCGGTCTCCACACTCATGGCAGCAAGAAGAAGACAACACTATGCTTCCTCCCTCAACAATAATTCAGCTAGACCAGCTGAAATCAATAGCTCCTCCTCCACCTGAGGAAAGATCAACCGCCTATTGGCACAATCTATAAGGATACGATTGAAAAACAACCAATCCATCCCTAAGACTATATCCTCCCAAGGTAAACAGATCAAGTTCACCTTGTACCACTCCACCAATGCTCAGCCTCCCCAACCAGCATGTAGACAGCCTATGCCAGCCTCCTCTCCTAAGAACATCCCAACACAGTCAAGATCTTCTCCATCTCACAGATCCAGTGGTCAGCTACCTCTAGAACTACATCTCCCTTGAACTAAGGAAGACGACATTTCCAGAACCCAGCTAGATCCCGGCTCTCCTACGACCCCAAGGGCCTTGCTGCACCAGCTACAGCTCTACCAGCGTCCATCCTAGCAAAATAAGCATTTTGCTGCTGCATAGCCATAGCCATCATCTCTATGGCACTGGCTATCAGCTCATTGGTTATAGTCATTGTCTACAGAAGTAACAACATCTTCAGTACACAATAACTAAACCAAACAACCATCAACAACACAACAAAACACCACAGCAATCAACACAACAAATTACACAACAAGACAGCACAACACAGAGTTTAGCACAACAAAAGCCTAAAGGAACCACCCCCAAAGAGTGTCCACTAGACTCAAACTGCTCTGATACCACTAAAGTGTAACGACCCGGCTGGTCACTACACACACCACTATACACCGGAAACGCCAGACAGAAAGGACAAGTATATAAATATAGGATCTAGAATATAAATATATACAAAGTCTCTATCCGACTAGAGTTAGAGTGTACAAAAACAAAATACATCATCAATGGCAACACCAAGTAGCTGAAATCAACAAAACATCCACAAAGGTCAACACTGCCTGCCAGCTGCAGACTCGCCACTAGCCACCCATCCTATCCCTGCTCTGCTCCCGTACATAATACGATCATAGCAGTCCAACCACATGGAAATACAAAGGGTAAGCTAGTATAAAAAGATCAACATGCAACAAAATTTAAGTAATATAAACAACTACAACTATCAACACATCACCAGTCAACATTTCATCGATTGTACAACAAACCATCAATTGGCAATTAATGCGTCGTCACGCATATCAACTCGGAGATCTCCTACAGCAACTCAGCCATTATGGCCTACAACAACTCAGCCTTTCGGCCTACAACAACTCAGCCTTTCGGCCTACAACAACTCAGCCATTATGGCCTACAACAACTCAGCCTTTATGGCCTACCGCAATTCGTTTCAACATTCAACACAACACAACTTTTGCAACTCAACATATCAACTTGCAACACAATACAACTGTACAACTCAATATCAAATTGCAACACATCTCAACTGTACAACTCAACCTCAACTTGCAACACAACTCAACTTTACAACTCAACATCAACTTGCAACACAACTCAACTTTACAACTCAACATCAACTTGCAACACAACTCAACTTTACAACTCAACATCAACTTGCAACACAACTCAACTTTACAACTCAACATGTCAACTTGCAACACAACACAAATATACAACTCCACATCAATCAACCAACATCATCCATTAGTCATCACATTATATTCATCTATTTCAACTCAACTAAGCATAAAACAACATCAACCAACATATAGAAATTTCTCATCTCCGCGCCCGGCGCACTCGTGGTTTCGCCCAGCGCAGTGCAACCAGAGAGTACCAGGGGGGCCAGCGCGCCCAGTGCAAGCATGCCCGTGCCCGGCGGGACCCAGCCAGAGAGCCCAAGGCTCACTCACGCCTGGCGCAATACCAATTGCGCCCAGCGCCCACAAGGCAGAGACTCCCAAGGAGTCTTACGCCCAGCACGACAAGGGTCGCGCTCAGCGCAGCACATCAACATTATCATTCAGCTCAATAATCATTCATCACTAACAGCTTAAAACAACATGATCAACACCTAATACGACCCAACCATCTTATTTACAACTCATCTATCTTGTCAAATTACTCACCCAAACAACAAGAGTACACCTAAGCACCTAAAACAACTTTTAACTTAACCAAAATCACCAAATGTGAAATGGCGACCATCACAACAAACAGCGCATCGGGAGTTATACTACTCCTACCATGCTCATCCTTATCTCATATGAAAGATAATCAAATTTCCTAGAACTCTCATTAAGACACCAAGTCCAAATTCCTTCATCTACCTTGTTAAAAATGATGAAAACCGCAGCAGCTATAAAAAAAGGTGACAGCTCAACCTCTCTTCACTAAAACAGCCATATCTAGAGTTCTAAAACTCCTTTTTGGGTGATTCCAACGCCATTGGAAAGCTAAGATCCAAGGCTACAACTTTCATGAAGACTTTAAGACCAAATTCGGTCATCAAGACCCAACGCTGCAGCGCTCAATCCAGCGCTTTAGCTGCAACTCTCTGCCAGTTCAGTTTGCCTTCCACAGCCATGGCTGCAGATCCACGGCCATAGCTGCAAGTTTCTGCCACTTCAATCTTTTCTCCACAGCTATGGCTGCAAAACCACAGCCATGGCTGCAAGTCTCTGCCATCACGTTTTTCCTTCCCACGGCTATGGCTGCGAATCCACGGCTATAGCTGTGGGTTCCTGCAAGTACATTTTCTTCCACGGCTATAGCTGTGATTCCACGGCTATAGCTGTGGGTTTCTGAACTTCCAAAAACTCTATGGATTTCAGCTTCGTTTTCACTCAAAGCCTCCATGAACTTGCAATCCAAGGAGACCCAAACCATGCTACAACTCAAATGCAATACTATCAACCACATGCAACCCAAAAACATCAACAATCACAACATGCATGCATCCAAAACTCAAGAAAAATCATCAATGTTCAACCTTCCATCAAGAAACCAAAAACCCCAAATTTTCATCAAACCACGAAACCCCGAAAATGGAAATCTTTCAAACATAGCCATCAATCTCCAAGAATCAGACAATCTGTGAGTTTCTAACTCACTCAACAACAACCAGTACAAGATCCTAGCTTCCCTTACCTCGGTGAAGAATCCGAGCTTCGGGACTGCGGAGAACGGAGAAGAAGGGAAACTTGAATGAAGAAAGGAGGAAATCTTCAGCTAGTCCTTGACTAAGCTTGATCAGCACCTTCAGATTCCAAGTATCACCACAAGTAAGAGAAAGAAAAGGAGAAGTGAGAGCCTTGAGAGGGGAAGAGAGAATTTCTAGTGAGAGTTGTGAGGGGAAGTGTGTATATGTATCAGCCACGGGTCTCACAGTTCACACACACACATATTCAACCCCGCTTTCTATGTGTTTCATGTCTAACTTCATGTTTCTCCTTCTTCTAGCATTTTGAATTTCATTTTGGACCATTGGCCTCACAATGTTGTTTAACTGCCTAGACAACTGCAACATTATGTCAAGGATCCCTATATCCATATAATGCCTTATTATTAAAGGAAACGCCATGGTTTCTAACATATGATTTCATAGACATCCATGTGGTCTCATTTCATCTTCCTTGTAAACATAGTCCTCTAAAACACCTCCTGGAGGATTCCTAATTGATGGGATGATTGGACTTATCATTTGAGGGAGAAAAACGACCATTGTGGAAGTGATTGTGTTACTCACAACTACTGTAGATGTGGTAGCATGTTTGCTAGTTTTCTTGAGTGTGTTCTCTATGCTAGGATGCATTCCACTAGATTTTAACTATATACGCAAAAGGTGATCTATAATTTTAGGAACTTCAATTGAGAAATATTTGGTATCCCATTAGGTGTGACAAAATTACCTTACTGTTGTGTTGGCTAACACTACAATGATTCCCATATCAAACAATTGACTATAGGGAGATATTTTGTCCCTCAATTTGATCATTCGTTCATTCTAAGGATCGTCTTAGAAGTCATAAAATGTGAACGTATCAAAGGTAGACTACGAAGGTTGAACTAAAAGGTAAAAGTGATAAGCGATCAAGACTAGGCTAAAAAACTATAAACAAAAGCTTTATGGTGTGTTTGGATGAGGAATTTTACAAATTCAAGGAATTTTAAATTCTTGGTATTTGAATTACTTTGATTTCAATTTCTATCATTCTTAAAATATTTTGTTTGGATGAGTCAATTCAAATTTTTTAAATTTTAAATTGTTAGTTTGAATATGATAATTTGATTTCACCATAATAAAATTGATTTTAAAAATATATTTATATGTTGAGATTTTAAAATTAAATTTTATAAAAATAAATATTAATCCATTTTTAAATATTTAAAATTTTTAAAAATTAATATTAGATAATATTTAATAATTTTAAAAATATTTTTGAATATCCAATAATTAAAAGAATGAAGAGATAAGATAAAATATATAGGTGAAATAAGAAAACAAATATGAGAAATTTCAAATTCTCCCATTTTTGGGAGAATTTGAAATTCTACTACTTGAAGGAATTTCACAAATGCTTGGATTTCAAATTCTTTGTAAATTCCTCATCCAAACAAAGCATTTCACCTCAAGAAATTTAAAATTCTTCAAATAAATGAATTACCCTATATAAATTCCCCATCCAAACATATCATTAAACTAGAAAAATTGCAAAGAAAATCAATAAAGACAAAATGTAAATGGTTGGAAATAATATAAATTTTATTAATTTGTTTGCGGGTCTCGTTTATATCCTTAATTTATCCTATTTATACTAGCCTATATCTTAATTGTAGGAAACTATCAACTACACTCTTTCCTTAGGGACCATAACTCTTAATAATTAGAAATTTTCTCTTTTTGTTGTAAATACCTAAAGGCAAATTGAAAATGTCTTACTTTCATAACAGATCAATATAAAAAAATCATACTCAGAATCATGCTCCAAATTAGTTATAACTTCCATTTAGCCCCCAACCATATATAAATGCTATAGTTGTTAGATGATGTCATTATTATATAGTCGTTAGTTGTATGAGTTCTATAGGGAATCCAAAATCATGCAATTACAGGTCAAACTCAAAAATTACAATCAGATATATACAATTGACATCAATTAGAACATATAAGAAGAAATAGATAAAATAAAGGTATATTTTTGGAAATTCCTTCACACACAAGGCATACAATAGAGACAACAAAGAAGGGATTGGTGATCAATCTTACTACATAGCATACATCTCACGTCCAAAGCAAGACAACTCATTCCTGCTTACCTTGATAAGCGTTAGAAGATGGACATGAATCTCTAAAATATTCTCCTATGAGCTTTAGTTCTTCCAAGCATTCAAAGCGTAAACCCATGATAAGAAAAAATGAGAAACTTAAAATACAACTATTCAAAAACCCTCCTTTTAAAACCCAACTCCTTCTTAACCCAACAATTAAACATTTTAATCCCAGTTATAAGACACTTCCCTCACTTAATAAAATAAATAAATCAATTAATTATAAAACCTTATAATATATCCATATACATACAAAATAATTAATACAATTATTAAAATTAGCCCAATTAATTATAAAAATTACAATAATAGTAATTAACAATATATATATATATATACATATATTAAATTCCATAAAATACATATTTCTCTAATAAATATTTTATAAAATAATTTTCACAAATTATTATTATTTAATTAAAACATTCATAAGTATTAAAAGTCTCAAAGATATTTTCTAAAACTTATTTAATTAATTAAAATAGTTATAAGAAAATACCCCCAATAAATATAAAAAATAAATAATAATTACATAATTATATTAGTAGAAAATTCTAAGTGTTACAGTAAAAGAGATAATGACATCAAAATTTGTGAGATTGTCCTCATAAAATACAGGATGTTGACATGCTCAGACACAAGTAGAAAGAATTTTTTAGGGTCATGAACTAATTACACTTTTGAATGTTTTTACCTTATATGTTTGTTAAGGTTCTCTAGAGGCAGCCCTCCATATCAATTAATTTTGCGTGGGCTCAAGTAAAACTAATTCCCACACCCTGGTTGCCTCACATTAACAAAAAATTGAGACGCTAAGGTCACCAAGTAACAACACAAATATGGAGAATTCAATTCATGGTGCAACCACATTATAACAAATCATGACTATCATGACATTTTTTCTGAGTTGTTCGTTACTTAGTTTGTAGCTAAAGAAAAAGCCACCATTAGTAACTGACATGTTTGGTGTACATCAATCATCATGAGAAACTTTGATATAGTTAAGCATTATAGTTCTAAATAAAAGTTAGTTGATCAAATATCAAGGCTGTTTGATATTTTCCCATTTTTATATTTCCAATATAACTATTACCTTATAATAAATGGCTAAGTCACTAATAAAATAACATTCAATTCATCCATTACATATACTATTTATCATTAAAAGTCTATGTAGAACAACATTTTCCTTTAGCATGATGAATGTTTTAAAGTATGAAACAACATTTACCCTCAACACAAGAAGCGTTTTAAGGTATGCAACAATGTTTTCCCTTAACATAAATGAGTGTTTTAAGGTCAACCGATTTAGTCCTTAGCATGATGAATGTTTTATGGTTCGCAACATTTTTTCTTAGCACAATGAGTGTTTAAAACTCGACCGACATAGCCCTTAGCACGAAAAGCATTTATGTTCTTCACCAATATTTTTCCTTAGCATGATGAGTGTTTTAAGGTTAAATCATTTTTCCTTAACATAATAGATCTTTTAAGGTTGACTGATTTAAACCTTTAACACATTGAATGTTTTAAGAATGATCGATTTAAGGATCAATGATAACTCATTATTGATATATATGGCTTATTGAATTCATGTTTTGTATTTCACTTGGTCATTTTCACAAACTAATTCATACCCCTTTCTTCTAATATTTGAAAATATAGTTTCAAAAGTACTTTCTAGAGTGGTATATATAATATTTTGAAAATTATTTTTCCAAAAGTTTGTTTAAAAGCATACTTTCAAAAGGTACTACCTAGAACAAAAAAAGTATAACTTTATTTTAAAGCATATTTTTAAAAATTACTTTGGGAAACAATATATTTATTATTCCATAATATATATATTATTCCAAAAATTACTTTTCAACAACATTTAAAAGAAATTCAATATATCATACCTTAGAAAATCAATGATAATTAGTATAACATCTTTAAAAAATCCACAAACTTTCTTATTTTTTTTACATGTATAATTATCAAAGATATTAATCTCCGTTGTGTCGTATTAAATAAATCATAATGACTTATTAAAGAAAAAAAATGTAATTTAACACATTAATTTGTAGTTTGCATTTAGTTTTTAGAATAATCAATATATAAAAAAAATAAGGTTTAAAGAATGATGAAGTTGAGAGCACAAAAATAGGATTTAAATAATAATAAAAATGAAATGCGAGAGTGTCTTAATTGGTAGAAATAATAAAAAAAAATCAATGAAAAGTAATTAGAGAGATAAAGTAGTAATAGAAAAAAGGTAGAGGAAGAAAAGGTGAACAAAAAAAGATGATTTTGAAAATATAAAATAAAATATTTAGAATTTAAAAAAAATAAGAAAGGAGGTATATTTATTGAAAAGGAAGTGTATATCACCTTTGCCTTTTATTTGTTACTTTACAAAAAGTCTCATGATATATACACCTATTTCTTTTTAATTTATAAATATACATTCTTTAGTTTTTTTTTATTTATTTATAAAATTCCTATAATATCTTTATTTTTTTTTAATTTTTAATTTTACACCTTCAACTTTTAATTTATTACTTTTATTTTTTACATACCTCCTTCCTTCTCCATTTCATTTTCACATGCACTTCTTTGTCTTTCCTAAATTCTTCACTTATTCTAGTAGATAGTTTTAGTTCTCTCAATTTTTGCCTTATTTTATTCTCCCCTTCTCTCTTTCACTTTTTCACATGCATTCAGACTATAAAACTAGTACGCAAAGAGTTAAATGCACATTTTTCCTCGATAATTTATGTCGAGTTAAATGCACATTTTTTCTTCTTCCAATACTTCCTCCCTTTCGCACCTCCAAAAATCTTAATAATGTGTTTGGACGAGGAATTTAAATGGAGTAATTCATTTGTTTGAATAATTTCAAATTTCTTGAGATGAAATACCTTGTTTAGATGGAGAATTTATAAAGAATTTAAAATTCAAGTATTTGTGAAATTCCTTGAAATAGTAGAATTTCAAATTCTTATAAAAAAGTAAGAATTTGAAATTTCTCTATTTTTTTTCTTCTTATTTCACTTACATATTTTATCTTATCTCTTATTTCTTCATGTTTTTAATTATTGAATATTTAAAATAATTTTAAAATTATTAAATATTATTTAATATTATTTTTTAAAATTATTAAATATTTAAAAATTAGCTATTATTTATTTTTATAAATTTTAATTTAAAAATATCAACATATAAATATATTTTTAAAATCAATTTTACCATGGTGGAATCAAATTATCATATCTAACCTAACAATTTAATTTTTTTAAAAAAATTGAATTGACTTATCCAAATAAAATATTTTAAGAATGATAGAAATTAAAATAAAAATAATTCAAATACCAAAATTTTAAAATTCCTTGAATTTGTAAAATTCTTCATCCAAACACACCATAAGATTAAATTTAGAGTGATGGAAAAGACATTCCATAACACGAATTTCACTATTATAAAGTACTTTTTGGGATAGTAAAATTAGTGTTCCTGAAAGTGTTTTTTAGAATTGTGTGTTTTTTTTACATATTTCTATAAAGTACTTTTCAGAACACTAAATTTATTATTCTAAAAAAATCTTTATAGAATTTTGCAAAATAAAACTTTTTCGAAAAGTACTTCTGAAATAGTAAAATTAATGTTCTTGAATGTACTTTCCGAAAGTATATTATTTTACATAATTTCAAAATATTTTTCGAAACAGTAAATTTAGTGATTGAAAAGTACTTTTCAAAAATATGTTAAAAACACAATTTCGAGAAATGAAATTTTACTTTTCTAAGAAGTACTTTTTGGAATAATAAAATTATTTAATATGGTATTTTCTAGAGGTGTAAATGAGAGAAGTGATTGAAGAGAAATACACATTTGACTCGACACTTTCGATATTGTTGACGAAGCTAAACATGCTTATAATGCTGTTGAAAACTAATTCTATGTCCCAGATGCCGGTGAAAATTAAAAGAAGGGATAAGAGAATAATAATGCAAAAATTGAAAGAAAAGGAGAAAAGAAAGTAATGTAAAACCCAAAGAAATTAAAATTACTTATTGAAATAGATAAGAAGTGAGAGAAACGTAAAAAGTGTATGTGAAAACTGAAAAGAGAAAAGAATGAGATGTGTGAAAAAAAATGCTAAATTAAATATTGGGGTGTTAAATTAAAAAAATTAAGAATATTTAAAAAATTTAATATTGTTTTTTAAAAAAAAAGATATACTTATTAAAAAAAATCTATATATGATGACCTTACCAAAAATTGAGAGTGAGCCCAATTTCAAACGAGGCACTGGTTCTATTCTTAGCTTCATTTGGTCCCAATAAGCCCAGTAACAGCCCAAACACTAAAGTATTCCTTTCTCCAACCCAACTCTTCCTTCTTCAAAACCCTATTTTCCCTTGAGTTGAGCCAAAACCCTAAACCCCCAAACACTGTCTTGGCCACCATTATTGGAGCATTCTCTGATTACCAAACAATGAGGCCCCCGAGAGGCGCAGGACGCGGTGGTGGTTTTAGAGGTGGCCGCGACGGTGGCGGTTTCAGAGGTGGTCGCGACGGTGGAGGCCGCGGCAGAGGTGGTTTTGGTCGTGGCGGTGGAGGACGCGGCGGCGGATTTCGCGATGAAGGGCCACCCTCCGAAGTCGTAGGTGTGTGTCCTTTTTTATTTTGGAATTTAAGTAAACTTTCAAAGCTTTTGTTGGGTATTTCAGGAACAGTGTTGGAAGATTAAAAACTCATGCTTTGTGGTGTTTGTTGCTAATGACATGATATAGTTTGGGAGAAAAAAACAGATTTTATTTAAATTTGGTTGAATATTTTTTGTTTTGTTTTTTCTTATAGAGGTGTGTGTTTTAATGGGGTTTGTTGGTTTGGTGTTTGCAGAGGTGTCGCAGTTTCTGCATGCGTGTGAGGGAGATGCTGTAACGAAGCTTACGAATGAGAAAGTTCCCTTTTTCAATGCTCCCATATATCTGAAAAACATGACTCAGATTGGGAAAGTTGATGAAATATTTGGCCCCATCAATGAAGCTGTGGGTTTCTCTCACTCTGTGTTTTAGCATGTTGATTGCTTTTAGTTTTATGGTTTGTTATGGAACTATGTTGTGATGTGATTTGGTGTTTCTTTTATGAACCTGCAGTACTTCTCAATTAAAATGATGGAAGGGATTGTTGCTACCTCTTATGCAGCCGGAGACAAGTTTTATATTGACCCAAGGAAACTGTTGCCTCTTGCAAGATTTCTTCCACAACCCAAGTATGGACTCTTTGCTTCTCATTGCAAAAAATTGACCTGTCTAAGTATTATGCAATTAGTTTGCTCACAAAAGTAGTCGGTGAAGATAGATATGGATTAATGGCTTATTAATTTTTTTTATTTATATTTGTGTTTCTGAATGTCCATGTATATTTTTTTATTTTTCATGTCCATGCTTGCTTTTTTGGTTAATCTTTAAAACTCAACTCTCAGTTGATGGCTACATTGCTCTATTACATGTCCAATCATGTATGCTATCCATGCCACATTATTGATTTAACTTAATCAAGAACGAGTAAATTGTTTAATATGCTGTTATGGTTTGTGTTTGTTGTGCATGCCTTAATGATGTTTGTGTGTACTTATGTTTGCAGTATGCAAGGTGTTTTTTTTTGCTATCGTTATGCTTCTATTATACTTAGAACAATGGTTGCTAAGGTAGTCACATTGTTGAAGGGAAATATTTTAGTTTTGTTGTAGTCTCTTATGATATATTCTGTTAAAAGGATTCTTAAGACTGTTGTTAGAGCCTTGAAAGTTTGAATTATAAACCAGTTTATATTAAAGTGATTCATATGTGAATTATTGCATAGTTGGCTCTTGTTGACAAAAATTAAACAAAATGTTTCTTTTGACATAGGGTTTTAGTTTGGTGGTTCCTTAAAGCTTAAAACAGAGTTCCTTTTTTACTTTTAAATCCTGGAAGGCAAGGCAAAACTTAACTGATAAATGATCAAAGCTGAAATTTAGTTATTGATCTTTTCTCTGTACCTAGATATAAATTTAGTTCTTGATCTTTTCTCTGTACCTGTATATATTATACATGCAGCTGGCACTATCCCTAAATGTATTTTCTATGTTTCAATTTGTTTGCTTTTGGTGGCATTGAATTGTATTAAAATTGTTGGGAGTCATTCCAGTTAACCTGATTGGCTGATTCTTGTTGCAGGGGACAATCACAAGGTGGTAGAGGCGGAGGTGGAGGAGGTCGTGGTGGCCGTGGAGGTGGTGGCCGTGGAGGTGGTGGTTTTCGTGGAAGGGGTGGCCCAAGGGGTGGTAGAGGTGGTCCTCCTCGGGGTGGTGGCCGCGGTGGTGGTTTCAGGGGAAGGGGGAGATCATAGGGGAATTTAATGTAATGTTTTTCATATTTATGCAGTTATTTTCTTTGGAGATAACATAGATGTTGAATACTATTTCTTGTGGATTGAGTGATTCCGATGCATGTTGGTTGATTATATTATCATTATGGCAAGGTGGATTGAGTTGTGCAGTGTCTCTAAATCAACGCTTGATTAAGAATCTATTAAAATCGGTATTTTGGTTATATGAAGAGTATGATATTACTTTCAGAAGAAATAGCCAAAAAAATTTCTAGATGCTTAAAAAGTTGACACTTGTCAATTAACATATTTAACTTTTTAAAATTTTAAAAGATTGGAGGATACAGCATTTTCCTTATATGAATCAATTAAAGTCTGTTTGAATCAATTAAATTCTATGGAAATTGGATGTTATTTGCGTGTATAACCAGGGTGTCTTTGGAGATGAGATTCATTGTTTTAGAATTTAGATAGTACAATCATATAATTATACTGATTTACAGGATTATTATTATTTTTATTTGACCTCTACTTTAAAGGGGAGAAATTAATCTCAAGGAATCGAAGGGCGCTAAAGCTGTGACACAAAAATGCCAGTGTTATTTTTGATGGATAAAAAAAAGAATGTCAGTATTATCATATGGTCACTCTAGGTTTCCCTTTTTATAAATAATTTTTTACTCGGGAAGGATTAGTGTCAAATCACGTTTCAAAATAAGGGTCTGTCCAAATCATATTTGTTTTTCACTAGGCGGATTTAATATTGAATCTGACAATTCTAGCTTCAAATATCAACAAATTACATCTCATGTCAAAATTATGACTATTATTTAATGTTGTATTTGGGATTACTAGCCTGTTTGGATTTCGGAAACTACTGAAAATTAGGAAACCTCAAAATATCACGTTTCGCGTTTGAAAATTATAACTATTGATGTTTTGATGAACATGACAATTAATTAAAAATTAAAAATAAATATCTATAATACGGAACTAAATACCAAGTTCTACGAGTCCCAACATTGACGAAGCATTTATCTGTGCTCAAATTTGGTTGAAACTAATGCTAGTGGTAAAACATATGATTCAATGGAATTGTGTTTGTATAACATTTCTCTACTTCAATTGAATGTTTAATTAATGATATATGTGTATACTTATGTATTGCTTTTGGAAGTATTTTTTAATCAATAATATGATTTCCTCTCCACATGGTTTTTCTAATCACTTTGTTGTTTTGACCTATATTATAAATTTTGTAATAATCTCTTATAGAACTTTACTGTCTATTGTTATACATTAATATATAATAATTATTGTTAAGAATATATATATGAGGAGGGTTCAAACGACACCGGTGTAATTTTTACTAAGTATTACACCGCTTAATAACTTTATATTAAATGTGAATTTTGAAAATCTATCCGTTAGATTGAAAGTTCATATATCTCAAATTATATATGTCAAATTTTGTTAAAATTAAATAACAACTTGAAGGTAATCAAAGTGTTCATATTTTAGTATATTTTGAAATGTATATATTACGTCAATTTTGTTTTATGAGAATGAAATATCAAATCATCTTAGATTAATATAAAATTTGATATATATGATCTAAGAGATATGAACTTTCAATCTAACGGCTGAATTTTCAAAATTCATATTTAATATAAAGTTATTGAGCGGTGTAACACTTAGTAAAAGTTACATGGTATCGTTTGAACTCTCCTATATATATATATATATATATATAATATTATAATTTCAAGTTTGAAGAGATTATTTTTTATCATACCATAATTTTTTATTGTTATTGATGATATTTCAAAATATATTTTTAATATATTTTTGTTGATGTTATGTAATTCATAATTTGGGATATATTACTAAGTTTATGTGAATCGTAGTTTGCGGTAGGAATTAGAGATTATTTGTCATTTTTATCCTTAATATTACTTCCAAAATTTTTTTGTAAGAAACAAGTTATAACGTAAATACATTATAACTTGTTTCTTATAAAAATGATCGGATGTAATACTTGTTAAATATAATTCATATGTACTTTTGTTACACTAACCAAATCTTATATTAAAGTGCATGTAAATATTATTATAATTATAATACTTGAGCTTATGTTTCAAGTTAGTAAAACTTCCAAATGATTGCATACTAATATTATGGATTTTATCTCATTCGTGATTGTAAAGAAAATGTTACCTTATTTATGTGATTTTTTTAGGAGATTTTATATTTATACATGTAATGAAAGAAGATTTTGTGTTAAAAATGTTAAATGAATACTTATATTTATTCTTGTTCTTAATTTTGTACATATATCATGTGGCTAGGTATAAAACTCATTTATCTAAAACTCCCAATTTGATAGATAGACAATATATTAGGTTTTATATTTTAATTTGTAATTACTTATAATCTTACAATAGTTTATTTCTTTCTTATACATAATTCATTAAGAGAAAGATAATAAGATTTATATTAACATTGAATATTATTTTATAGCTCTATGGATTTTAATGAGATTTGATATATGAATGATTAATGAGAGTGTTATTTTTGTTATGTCGTGAGACTAATCAAGTTGATATTCTCATATATTCTTGTATGCATTTTATAATCATAAGACATACTCTAAAAAGACTTTGTTATTGGTCTTGTCCAATTATATGAAGATACATAATGTTGTATCTCAATAGGCATCTTAAGCGAATGTTAACGTTTTTGTTAGGATTTGCACAATTATTATTTTGGCATCTATTTATGTTTTGCATCTATTTTTCCTAAAATTCACATTTTGTTTGGTCTAAATTTATAAGTATATTGTAGATACAATATTCATATTGAGTACAATTTTGCACTATTGAAATATTTATAAATTTTATATTTGGACTAATGATATTAAGTACCGACTCATTATTAACATGTCATTGCTACATTAATCTTGAGTATTATCTTTATTTGAATTTGATGTCTATGTCATCCATGTAGGAAGTGTATGAATTTCCTAATTGTTTTTGGATTTAAGGTTTAGGGTTTAAGATTTGCATAATCATTTATTTTATGAAACTCAAATTACCTAATTGTCAGCTATTATAAAGCACAAACTATCCACAAAAGGGCCAAGCTTCAAAGACATAAGTATGAAATGTAGGATGACCTCACGATTAAGGTTGCAAATCATCACAAATGTCTCAAAAAAGTGTTCCATGAACTTTTGAAGTGGTTCCTCGTCTGCTTATTTGAGATTGGCTAAAGTGGCCGAGAGATGATACGATGAGGGCGACTAGTGGCATAATGACGCTTGATATTAAGGTTTTGGACTAACTAGATGTATCATTAAAGAGTTGCTCCTTTGAGTGAGGTTAAAAAAATTCTATACAAGATGACATCATTGTTAGTGTAGAGGTTTCAATTGGGTCATTTAAGATGCTCATCAAAATAGAACAATTCATTGAATCTTTCTAAAGTGAGAAGTTTCCATCCGAGAGGGAAGGGAACCTCCATGATACCATCCACAGATGAATGATTTCTTACAAAGGGATTATCATTAGGTTGTCCCTATGTAGTCATCTAAGAACAAGTTTATGTGTTTCCTTGCTCAAATTGGTTAGTTTGAGTTTCATCATGGGTGTGGGTGTGGTGGTTTAATGGTGAAGGCGATGATTGAGGAGGTGGATTGATAGATGGAGACATTGAGAGGGATCCAATTCAGCCCAAATTGTTATATTCTTGTCACATAGGGCACTTAATTTGGCCTTGTGCTAATGATGATCAGCCTCGTGCTGGTGGTGCATGACTTCCAAGACATCAATTGGTAGCTTTACCATGGCATACATGTTGGGGTTGTTTGGGTTTGTTATCTTGTTAATACAATGTCTACTTTCCTAAATCCTAAATGTTGTTAATACCATATCTGTTTGACCTCACAGTGGTCCCAAATGTACTTACAAGAATCTGTAAATACTAAGTACAGTTGAGTCAACCTTCTCCTTTCCTAGCTTCTCATCAGCTCTGACGGTGAAAAAAGGCTCTAACACTTGAGTAATAAGTGGTCTCATAAGTTAATAATGAATTTAGGAAAAAGTGTACATGTATCTCCTTTATATAGTGTAAAAGTTATCTTTTTTCATATAGATTATCAATTCAACGTAAAGAACACAATAAATAAGAGATAAAATTAGTTAAACAGGTAATTGTCAAGTAATGCGAAGATAAGGGGGTCTGACCAAGATTTTCACCAACTTTGTATTTCTAAAATCATGCTTGGTAACTGCAGAAACACGTATACTTCCACCATACTAGTCCACTATTCTGAGGTAATACACTAATGATATAAAATAAAGCACTTTCAAAGGGAAAGATATTAGAGAAAATTTATGAAATGTCCAAATATAACGTTCCATGTATAATGAAAGCACTCACGCTCTTTATTAAAAAATTTGTCAAAAGCTTACTTTTTATATATTTTTTGCCAATTAAAGATTAATCTTTCAATAGTTGTCGTCGTCGAAGTGCAATTTCAAGATTACCGTTAAAACTTAAAAATCTACGCAAATTGCTTTTTAGTATTTAGTAGACAAATAGAAATTGTAATATTAATCCAAGAATGGTACATGGAGTCCTCCCCTTTGATAAATGAGATATAAAATGGATGCAAGAAAATTTGAGGTGAAAGTACAATTCACCCAACACATGAAAGCAACAAAAACTTTGTGAAGAGTTGCCGAGAGTGGAGCTCTATTATTGAAAGCAGCTGCAGAAGTAGATATCAAGCTTCCCAACCCCTAAGGACAGTGGCACGTGCGACACGGTTAACTGCCAGGGTGAAGGCTCCCATACGAAGGTCACATTCATGGGTTTTGCACATCTCCTTCACATCTTTGAAACCATTGGTCATGTAGGTCTTTAGCTCATTGTTCACTTTCTCCTCATCCCACATGAAACCTTGGATGTTCTGTGTCATATAATCACCAATCACATAAGAACTACATAGAGTATATTAATTAAGTAACTTTTACAATATGGATGCAGTTCCTCTAAAATGAGCAACTCTCTTAAGAGGGTAATGTAAATAATCTCAATGAGAAAATTAATGGTTAATATTAAGTCTATTTGCATAACAAATCATAGACATGTTAGAAATATCAATAATGCTATGTTACTCTAGCACAAATTAGTCACTGGTGATCAGTTTTATGATACTGCATGGTCTATTTCTATGGAATATATTTATATATATATATATATATATATATATATATATATATATATATATATATATATACTTCAGTATATAAATTAATAATTACCTGAACCCACTCAAAGTAGCTAACTGTAACTCCTCCTGAATTTGCATATATGTCTGGGAGGATTACAACACCTTTCTTCTTCAGAATCTGCAAGTTAGAGGTAGATATTAGTTAACAATAGTGCATTTCTTCTTTCTTGTTTGAAGAAGGCAAGGAAAGAGAAATTTAAACTAACCTCATCAGCCTCCGGATCAGTTGGGTGATTAGCTGCTTCCACAATAAATTTAGCCTTGATTTCATTTGCATTTTCCCTTCAACCATATCAAAAGATGAAGAATAAGACCTTCTCATCATATAATTCAACTTTAGAATATTGCTTATATGAGGCTAGGAAAGAGGAGGCAATATACAATTGGCTAGCATTTGTCAGAAAGGTAATGGGCTAACGAAGAAAAGTGGGTGGTTCAATTTTATGTTTGCTTTCAAAGTAATCTATGAAGATGATACTACACTAGTAGCCTAATTTGTACATAAGTTTGAAGCGTTTTTAATAGGTTTTCTATTGAAAAAAACTCATTTTTTTCGGTAGAAAAACCGTCAAAAACACTTTTAAGTCTATATTCAAACAACCTCTAGGTATTTTGAGGTGTCCCTTGTTTGCCTGAGTTGAAACACAAGACTTTTGTGGTTAGAAAATCACCTATTAATGACACCCCCAAGAGCTGCTGGGACAAGAACATCACAATCTTCAACCAATATTGAGTTAGGGTCAATTGGATCACCACCATGGAATCCTTTTACACCCCGGTGCTCTTTGGAATGCTCAAGTAGGCTAGGGATGTCGAGACCTTTGCTGTTCTTTATGGCTCCAGTTATGTCACTCACAGCAACAACTTTTCCATCCTTCTCACTAATCAATTGGGCAGCCCATGACCCTACATTTCCAAAACCCTGGAGAAGCACACAATATGGTTGTAGCATGAGTTTATCTCAAATTCATTAGAATACTAAATCCAAGAACTTCTAATGCTTCATTTTTTCCCCATAGGCTATAGTAGTAATACAACAACATTAGGATTTAGGATAGAGGAGTAAAAGGGTCCTTCCAATCTCTCTATTGGACTAGCTAATTCTTCTAACTTTACCATTTTTACTTTAATATAAATAACTTGTAACTAACTATTGGTATGTCGGAATCTCTAACAAACAACCCAAAGGTTCATTTGTTATTACTACCACAATCATGTCTTCATTAACCACTACAATGAGCTTCATTTTCACACTGGCATAATGCATTCTATCACTAGCATAGAAATCAATGAGAATAAGACTCAGTTTGATACAATCTAGAAGTGTATTTGACAGTTTCTCTACTAGAATTTTTTTTTATATATATATTTTCAGCAGAGAAAAATACTTCTAAGTTTGTATCCAAGCAGACTAAATATACTAGACACAGCAAGTACCTGTATGACAAACCGTTGTCCTGATACACTCTTCCCATACTCGTTAAGCAAAGCCTCTGTTCCAAAGAGGACTCCTCGTCCTGTAGCCGCATCTCTACCTAGAGATCCACCAAGATCCTAGTTTGAAAAAATAAGGGGCAATGGTTTATTAAGCATGACTTGAATCACTTGATCATGTTACTTCAATGGCCATTGAAATGAAATGACAGAGAAAAACAATTACTTACTATAGGTTTTCCAGTCACTACTGCAGGAGAGTAACCATGAAATTTGGAATACTCATCTAGTATCCATGCCATGGTCTGCATGCATGACCACACAGTAAGATAATAGTGAATTCCAAAAATCATACCATCATGTGTTTTAAGTCAAATATAAAATAACAGTAACATAATGAAAAAAAGTAAATAATCTTAAACAAACAGCAGCAGATTCAATTCTAAATATGTGTAATTACTAATTAGTACTGACCTGTGGTCCTGTTCCCATATCAGGTGCTGGCACATCTGTGTGAGTTCCAATCAGATCATGAATTTTCTGGGTGAAAACTCTGGTAAGTCTTTCCAACTCAGACTTACTTAATTCTGCTGGGTTACACCCTATCCCTCCTTTGGCACCACCATATGGTATATTTGCTACAGCTGTTTTCCATGTCATTAGTTGTGCTAAAGCATTTACTTCATCAGGGTCAACCTATTTATTCCATTAAATGATTCAGAGTGAGAACTGAGAACCTAAATTACACAGCATATACAAATATAAACAGTTCAAGGTACTAGTTTATAGAAAAGTTGTAATTTGATGTTTTGAATAGCTGTTGTCTTTTATTAAATATATGATTCCCTACATTTCATTTTATTTCCGTCCAAGTTATACCAATTTAAGGGAAAAATAATCAAATTATTATCACTAATGGAAAAGAGATACTTTATGTTTCTATATATTTTATTTAATAAAAAAATAATGAGAGAGAAACGGAAAATTAAGATAAGAGAGATGATCAATCATAGTATAAAGGATAAAATGGTCTAATTAAAATATGTACACGAAAGAAGAACATTCATCTTTATTAATAATGAGTGGAATCGAGACACTTTGTGTCTCTACATTTATTTAATAAAAGTGTTTAAGAATTATCAATGTTTATTAGATCAACTGGTATTGTATTTGTTCCTCAAACCTAAAGATCTTGTATTTGTAAGAATGATTAATTTTTAATATTATTTTTTATTATTTAAAAATATAAGAACAAAATTGTCTAAAAAAATGTGTACACCAAATCTAATTATCGCCTTTATATATATATTATAGATATAGAACTATAGATGGCAAAAATCCGATAGCAAATTAGTGCTGGACTGCTAGTTCAATCAAAAGAATGCATGTCTTTATCACAACCATAAATAAACCCTTGACTACCAGTTAGTAACTGAAATTTTTTAGTGTTAACCTCAGGATGGTATCTGATTCCTCCTTTCATAGGGCCTCTGGCATTATCATGTTGAACTCTGAACCCAACATAAGATTGCAACGTGCCATCATCTTTAGGTATGGTACATTCAACCTGCATTTTTGTGGAACATTATTTAGAACTATATGAAACAGTACAGGGAAAACAAACAAGTAAGACAATTTGCCTGAACAAAGATATGAAAAACAAAACAAGCAGTTTTACTTGCCTTGATTTCCCTGAATGGAATCAGTAAACTTTTCTCAAGCTTTGAATCCAATCCCAGAAGCTTAGAGGCCAACTTGAAGTTCCTGTTGGTGGCTGCTAGTGCATTCATTGTTCCCCTTGACTGCTGGAAGGACTAACACAATATTCAATCTTTTGCCCACAGATATCTATGCAGAAAATAAATCTTGCAGTGTTACTATAATTGGAATTATAGAAATTGTATGGAAGATGAAAAGAGATGCATTAGAGCTAATATTTATACCAAGATATATAGAAAGCCAGCTAGAGTCAATGTCAACAATACAATATAGACTATTAGAAGTTTGGTAGAGCCCATACAATACAAGCAAAATGGATAAGTGCCAGCAATGCGCCATATCATGTGGATCAATGTCAGCAGTTAATCATGAAAGATTAAGATGACAAAGGGAAAAATAAAACGTGACATTCTCTCTCTTAGAAAGGCTAATTATAATTTAGTTGTATTTACATACAAGGCATGATCCCCTACAGTGCATTATCCAAATCAGAATATCTGGTTGTGGAAAAAATTAATAATTTTGCATTAGTAAACTTCTTCACTACTGAGTGTACCTGCTTTGTGTTCTAGCTTCTTTTACATCTCCATGAAGAAAAATAGTTACAGAAATCTACCATGTTCCTTGGGATGGGTCAATTCAAAGTTAATGTGTTCAGGAAACTTTATACTTTCCTGAAATAGCTTATGAATGAATTGTGTAGCCAGTGCCCCTTTATTATTGGCATTTTATGGGGTTCTATTGGGCAAAGCCTTTGCTAATGGACCCAAAAAAAGAATCTCAGGAAAATCACCTTTCTACAACATCAAGAAGTACCAATTACTTTGGAATCTTTGTGGAACAAAAATTTTAAGAATTAGAAAATTTCCAATGGTTCCAAAACTATATGAAGAGGCACTATCCAGGTGAGGTAGGAAGCAAGATACTCTTAACAAAGGGACAAAGTTAACCCTCTTAGCAAAATGCTCTGTAACTAGTCCACATTTAATTATGTTTCTTGCACTATTATATTCATTGCTTCCACTGCTTCATAAATGTCAATTTGAGGCCATGGATGTGTAGGAACATAAATTATGCATTTAAACAAAAACATGTTTCACGGCCTGTGTTGCGGATCGTGACTTGTTACTATATATTATAATTTATTACAAGTTCATCTGCCAAATACAAAATGTGGCAATAAGCCAATAACGAACTTTATTAAATTATTTTTCCAAGAACTAGCCTTCCACGATGCCCCGCTAAATGGTATTGATGGTACAACACTCTTGGCTATGCTGTCCCAAGATCTTTTTTCATGAAGGAAGCAAGTTTTGCTTTTTCTTTCCTATTTTTGTTATAGTGTTTAAATATATGTGAACCTCCCAGTTGGCAAGTTGTTCAGCTTTTATATTTGGGGGACAAGTTGTCATGTTCTGAATCCAATCTAGTAACTCTAGCGAATTTGTCGCACCAATCATCTCAAAAACATTTTTTTTCTTCAAATAATTGGTACTTCAACTACTAAAATTGGTAATTGGTACCAGGTGAGATGAATAAATATAGCCCAAGTCACCGAAATGAAGAGGCTTATCAGAAAGGATAACGTTGTGACTGTATTCTAAATTGAAAAGACACAGGCTTACCTAAAACAGAAAGATACACTCATTTATCAGAGGGTAATTCAAGTTCTGCATCATTGTTGTGGTATATAATTTTCAATTATCTAATTCATAGAGATTAGAAAAAATAATTAACTTAGTTGATAATAATAGATTTGTTCAATTTATATATATATATATATATATATATATATATATATATATATATTAAAAATTATTCTTATATTACTTTTTTTTTTCTTTCTAAATTAATACTGATATATGTTCTAATCAATTAAAGTGCATAACCAATATTGATTAATATAAGTAATAGCAACTTATATTTCTTAACCAAGATATCTAAGATTTGAATCCTAATTTTTAGTGTAGAATAAATTATTTTAGGAGAAAAATATCTACTTTGTGTGCACTCATAGTTTCGACTAAGATTAGTCACTATTTGTATTGGATTTAATCTCAGATTTGAGTTTTAAAAATTAGAAATAATAAAAGAATTAATCACCTATACATTGTCAGTGTAAATTTTTTTTACACTAACAACCAATTATATCTTTTAATTGTGTCATGTCACTGTAAGCACATTTACTTTTAACAGTGGCATAACATAGTTAAAATATATAATTGATTGCCAATGTCAAAAAACTTTACACTTACAGTGACATGATACAATTAAAAGATATAATTAGTTACTAGTGTAAAAAAACTTTACACTAACAGTATATAAGTGATTAACTCATAAAAAAAACATAATTAGGAAGAAAAATGATTAGGTAGTCCACGACTATAACATAATCTCAATAAATTACCACATGACATGTACTTAAATTTTTCATCATAAAAGAAAAAATACTTATATTTCATTACATATCATTAATTAGGTACTATATGGTCTATAATCACCTAATAAATTCTTGTTGAGAAGAGAGATTTAACTAAAAATAATTAATCATATTCTTAATAAAAATTAGTTATCGATAAAATTAGTAAATATTTCGTAATAATATTTATATATATATATATATATATATATATATATATAATATTATTAAATTCTATCCCAAAGTAAACGTTTGGAATGCCATATATGGCACATGTGACTGCCCAAATATCGTGTGAACTTTTCTTTGAAGCCCCACACGAGGCATCAGCAGAGGACTAATTAGTTAAAAATGTAATGAATTAAATAACATGGTGGAAAACATCACATCCTATTTCTTTTAATTATTAATCCCTGCACGTATCCAATTAGCTCAAGTACACGTCACTTTTATATCACTCAGTACATGAATCCAATTAAAAATAACTGGACTAAATTTTATACTGTACACTTAAAATTCCAATCAATTACGATTTTACAGGGCAAAGCTGAAGAATATTATATTCACATCACAGTTAAATTTACATAGATAAAAGATATGGTGTGATGTAAAAACAGATCATATAGGACTAAGGGGATAATTCGGATCCTAATCTAATATATTGAATGCAACACGAGTCATTTAAATAACCTGTCATCGAGAGATTCAAGACATAAAATAGGATGATATTCATATTAATCCGATTGTTCATATTAAATAAAACATAGAACTTTTCAACTTTGGTCAGCACTTTGCACTGATAATCATCACGGTTATCCAAATAAATAAAGTCATCATTATCATGCTAATTGGGCAATTCTACCTAGAAACTCTAAAGTAGCAATCTTTATCAGCCACAAAATAAAGGGCATCATGATTCATGATCCAGAATCATCCCTGACTCTTATATAAGTAAAATTCATAATACCAAAGGCAAAGAACACCTCACAGGACATAAAGTTCATTACTAGCATTAAACTAAATGTCACCAACAGCAGAAAACTAGATAGAAGGAATTAAAACACCCAAATTTGTTCAACACTAATGCTAAAATTTCAACAAAAGTAAATTAAGAAACATACCAAGAATTGGAGAATCAGAGTTTCAGAAATGAAAGCTGGGTTGGAGCAAGCAAGTAGGAAGTCCCAACCAAGTCAAGGCTCAACTGAAAACCAGGCCAGCTATAAATAGAGATGAAAATGAAAGGAAAAAAAAACCCCCAAAACTTGGAAGAATCAGAATTGAATTCCCAAAGGAATCTAATTCAATTAAAAAGCAAAATCCCTGTAGTTTGCAGAAACCACTAAAACCAACTAAGATCAGAACTGAGAACTACAAATTTGCACTGTAAAAGAATATGATGCGTGTGTGAACGAAAGATAGATGGTTTAAGGTCTTTTCCTATATCCCACTAGACACTAGAAAGCATAAATGAAGTCTTAAAACAAAGTCTCCACCATTAGTCCCTACGCCCTACACTGACACTAGAGCATCACTCAGTTCACTAACCTTAGGAGGCAAAATATGGGTTGTACTGTCACTGCTAAGTGGCTATAAATATATATGGTTTCACTTTCATCAAACACGGAAATCCAACGCGATTCCCACATATAACACTAACCAACCATCATAACCTCAACCCCCATATTCTTTTCATTCTTTAGTTTTAAAGGACAAAATATAGATACTTTAACATAAACTTTATCTTGGTAATATATATAAAAATTTATATTAAATGTAAATATATATTATTCAAATAAAATTTTAATTTTAATTTTAATTAAAAATAGTACAACACAAGTTGAATTCAATCTCAGATCTTAATTAGTAGAAATAAAAAAATTTAACCGATTGTATTCCTCTTGCAAACACTACTAATTGCATTTATCCCATTGTTAACTTAGAGGAGTATTTACTCTATATAATATAAAAATAAAAATGTACATAATTAAATTATATAAAATGTATTGGAGAAAATAAATTAATTGTAAATAATTAATTAATAATTATTTTTCTCATTAGTCAACAAAAATTTATCCATAATTTTAAAAAAATAAATCAATAATATTAAATGTAAAGAGAAAAGTGTAATTTATTATTGACTTATTTCTTTTTTTTTTTCTTGACATGAATTTCTATAAATAGTGTAAAATCCTAAATAAGAATTGTATTTAACTTTCTTATTTTTCATTTTTAATTTTTTTAAAAAAATTATTTTTTAAAATATGACCTACCTCATTCTAATGAAATCTTGAAATCAAATTGTGAATATTCACCTCTCTAACATAAATTTCTTTATAATTCGTCACCATTATTAATTGAGCCATGTATAGTGATTTCTAAAAATAACTCATAATCTAGTACAAATTTACTCTAAATTTAGTCTTTTTTTTTTTTTTTTTAGCAATTGTGTATTTAATTACTTGTATAAGTCTATTTAAATATAAACTAAAAATATTTTCAAGAACTTTTCTATTAAAATTAAAAAAATATTTTATGGTTGAGAAGCTCTAAAAAAACGTTTATAAATTTAATCTAAATAAATTCTTACACTTTTAAATTTGAAAACTAAAATCATAAATAGCATTCAAATAATTATCAAACATAATTTTTTCACTTATACAAATAGTCTTGTTAGTTTGTTGCTACTTTGTATTTACGTCCAACTAAAACAATAAGCATTGATTTTGGGTCCTTTCCAACTTGCGTCATCTTGTAAATAGGGGTGGGCAAAACGAACTGAACTGAACTGAACTTATAAAAACTATACTAAACTTAAAAGTAGTTCATATGAACTGAACTAAACTAAATATTAGTTCAGACGAACTGAACTGAACTATTCTTTTGTGTCATTGAACTGAACTGAACTATACTATAAAAACTTGAACTGAACTGCAATTTAAACTGCACTAAACTGTTATGATATTTTGAATTGAACAATTTTGACTCATTGATCTATCAAAATAAGACACATTTGTCAACTTTACTTTATTTTCTATTTTATTTAAATTTTTCAAAGGAAAAAAATATAAAATTAAGTCAAACAAACTCAGTGAATTTTAAGCCTAAAAATAAGTAGTTCAACATAGCTCAATTGATCCGTTAAGTTCAACAAAATTGATATAATTTTTTTTCAAATTACTTTTTTTTTCTAAAATTTTGGTTATTAGACTATCAAGCTAATCTATTAAGACATAACATGTTAAACATATTTAATTTTTATTCTTTTATAAAAATAGTTCAATTTTTATAATTCAGTTCAGTTTTTATAGTTCAGTACAGTTCAACTTTACAACAGTTCAGTTCAGTTCAGTTTTTTTTAAACAGTTCAATTCAATTTTTTTTACAAACAGTTCAGTTTTTTATAGTACAGTTCACCACCAGTTCAGTTCAGTTCAGCTTATTTTAGTTTTTTTTGCCCACCCCTACTTGTAAATGAGCCCAATCAAAGCCAAGCGGAGAGTGGCAACAGTTTAACATTCACAAAACTTGGATTCAATTTTGATTAAACATGTCATGCAGGTGCTTAAATATATTATTTTAAAAAATATTACTAATAATTTTAAAATTATAACACTAGTTAAATTGTTTATTTTTTGACCTAATACACAGAGATATATTCTGTTATCCCAATAAAGATATAGATATATAGTGTTTTGATCTCGTCAATTTTAGTGGATTTTACTGTGCATTTTTTTACATATGTAGTTTAGGGTCTAATTCCAGTGATTGATTATTTGCGGAAAAAATAGACTATCAAAATTAATTTAATTGAGAATTAAACACATAAATCAAAGTAAAACTTAAATTTTAATTAAAAAAAACGCTAATTTTAATTAAAATAACACTAAAAATTAAAATATATAAAAAATCATTTGACATAAATCAATGTCATACAATAATCGGCGCTTTTCAGAAAATCATTTAAACTTTAGTTGTATAATTTGTTGTTGTACTACATCTTAATCCATAAATAAACATATAATTTAACTCAAAATACTAACATAATTTAGCCACTATTTCGTTCTTACATAAATTGTTATCGGTTAAAATACTACATTCGGTCGTTATTATATGACTCAAGTAATTAATTTATCAATATTGAGAAAAGTTAATTTTTTTATAGTTAAAATTAATAAATATACCTTAAATTTCTATTTTTTTTTCAAAACTCCTTCTAAATATGTCTTAATATACATTTCCAAAGTTTTTCTTTCTAAAAAAAATGAAACGATTTGCATTTTAATAGATATAAATTAAATGAATTTACTTACACGTCAAATTTTAAAAAATAAATATATGAAAGTATTTTAAATAAAATAATTAATATTTTTTACAGTTAAAAAATTTAATGTTTGATTAATGATAGATTGAACGTTATAAAAAAATTAAATTATTTTAAAAATTTGGGTCTTAAAACATGGAGGAAGTATAAGATAGTAATTTATACAAACCATAATAAAAACTTAAACAATCAACACCTAAGAATCATCTTGTCATTTTCCAACACAATTATGATCTGAAATAGATGAGACCAGATAAAGGTAAGAGGTGGACCACCTCAGTTTATTGTTCCAAATATGGACATGGTGTTCTTTGAATTTATTATATACATTAATTTCCTCTTTTTCAACCTCGACCCTTAAAATTCTATCCCGTTCCCTACTTTTCCTCTTCATTCAAAGAAACTAAAGGGAAAAAATGAGGGCCCGCAATATTTAAGAGACATTAATTAAATGTATAAGACTCTCCAAAATTTAAGTAAAATAAGGATACATTTGCGGAAGAAAAATAAAAATTACAGTGTGTAAAGTCATAAAGGTGTAAATAATCTTGATATACTCTCTATCTTATAATAAGTATTAGGCTTAAATATATTTTTAGTCCTTCAAATTTAAGATAAATCTGTTTTTGATCTCTCAAATTTAAAACTGTTTTTTTAGTCCTGTAATTTTTAAAAATTTTATTTTAGTCCCTTAATTCACCAATAACATATTTGAAAGTAACTAATTAATATAGTTATGCAATATCAACCAGATTTAATGTGATATTTTCACTGATAGAGATATTTATAGGTAGATTTTATGTAATAATATTTGATAAATTTCTTAACAAAATTTGTATATAAGGACTAAAATAAGATTTTTTGAAATTACAAGGACTAAAAATAATAATTTTAAATTTGAGGGACCAAAAATAAATTTACTCTAAATTTGAGGGACTAAAAACATATTTAAGCCTAAGTATTAAAAAAATAATACTTAAAATAAGTGTCATATTATTTTTTTAATACAATACTGATTATTATTTTCTTTTATTTATTTTTTAAAAAATAATTATCGTGTTGTATCATTTTTAGTAAAAAAATATTAATGATAAAGTTAATTATATGAAATCAATTTTTCTTTATTTATTAACATTTTCTTGATTTAGGTAAAAAAAATTAAATGATACTTATTATGAGACGATGAAACATATATTTTAGATCACACTTTCTAAAAAGTTTCTATATTTGCACTTATGTGGACAAGGTAGGGGTTGCATATAAGTTTCGGTTTGAGTTAAGATATTTTCTATTTCTCTTTTCTTCCATTTCTTCAATCACTTTATTTTTGTTGATATAAATGAAATGGAGAAATTTTTTTTCTCCGATTGGCTTGACTTTTCACAAAAGATTCCAAACACGTGCACAAAACATATCTCAACTTCACATTAAGTGCAACTACACTCCTTAGGGATGAGAAATGTAGTTCATAAGAGTATTTATACGACTTTGTTTGACCATTAAATGGATATCTACATTATTTTTTCTCTTCTAAAAGGATTTAAGTCCATCATCTTTGACACATTTGGAATAACTTTCTTGAAATCCAATTGTAAAATGATGTGCAAGATTTTTGTCACTTTTCACACACTCAAGTAAGATAACACCATTTTTTATCAAGTGACTATCAACATTGTGTCTTATGTGTATGCCTTCTTTTACTACTATAAAAACCATTGTTGACTACACAATTGTAGCTTGAGAGTTGTAGCAGAGGGATATAAGAGACATAGAGTCTTCCCTACAATGGTATATAGTAGGCTCAAACGTTTATCATCCAGACCATACTAGTTAAAAGATTATGTTTATGCTTTTGTTCGATCAGCTTTGTTATATCTTAGTTATTTCCGTGAATAGACCTAGTAATTTCATGAGGCCAATTTCTTTTGTTATGGTTACTTAAGTTGTTTTCTCATCTAGCTGAAGTTATGAATGAAGTACTTTTTTTTTTTCAGTTTTATAATTTTTTGCAATAGTAACCCTAATTCTCTAGTAAACTTTTATAAACTCGTGCTTTTATTCTTGATCCCATGCCTCCAAAACCTTTTAAGGAGGTTAATGATACCATTCACAATCTCTAAGAAAAATTTTGGGCCATGAAAACATACTTTGAAACCCAATACCAGTTGCAAGAATTTTGACAATCCACCTTGCAAATTTCTCTAGACATTGTGATGGATAAGTTGAATGCCATGACGACTAAACCCTCCAGCCCCCCTTCACCGCTTACCCTACCTTTAGCCCATGGTTTTACTCCACCCCATAGTTTTACCCCACCATTGCACCTTATTTCCCCATCGTTATCCCTTCATCTTCATCCATTTCTTTTAGGGCAAACCCTTTATCAACTTTCTCCCACATGCCCCCAACAATTTCTCCTTCCCAATGAAGTTCCCCTATCCAGTTAATCCCTTGCCCTAGTTATCCATTTGGTATGCCAATGACATTTACACCCAATATGTCAACACAACACCACTATTAGCTCCCTATATCCCATTGTACTATTTCCCCACTTGGTATGCCACCCATATTATCTCAACTTCCTCATCTTCCCCACATATCTTTACCTTTTCCATCCTAAACCTTAACCAATTCGATACAACCTAACCTTCCTTCCATTCATCCACCTAAGCTTCAACTCACCACCTTTCAAGGCACAGATCCTTTGGATTGGTTATTCCAAGCCAAACAATTTTTCTTACTTTATCACATCCCCATTGAACACTACCTTCACATCGTTGTTTTTTACACGAAAGGGGAGACTCTTAGTTGGTACAAATGGATGTACCAAATTTAATAACTCACAAATTGGCTTTCTTTTGCTAGAACACTTAAACTACATTTTGGTCCTTCTACTTATGAAAACCACCAACAGTAGCTCTATAAACTTTAGTAATATGGGTCAATATTTACGTCAAAAGATGATCTTGGATCCCTTAAGCTTTAGAGTTTTAATGCTAACAAACGAAACACTTTTATAAGAGAAAATGTCCTAAAAAAATGCCTTTGAAAATATCTTTGAATGTTTATCAGACGACGTGTAAGACGTAGATCGTTTGTATGACGATGTAAATTAGACGAAACATACAGTATATTTCATATACATTAGATGTTTATTATTTATTGAGACTAATGAAAAAGTTTGTATTGAATGTTTCATTCCTTAATAAATCGAATAAGAAAGTCATCTTGGAACTCATAAATCTATTAAAGAAAAAAATATGCTTTCCGTCAAAATCAAGATCCCTAAAATCATGGCTGGAGAAAAATAGATAAAGTCACTACTACAGCTACTCTGCATGGACATTGCTTCTGCATGGAAATTGCTTCTACAAGCTCCATTTAGTGTGAAAATTTGATAAGTAGTCTCCTTGATCAAATAAGAGGTACCATTTGATTAAATGCATTTAAAGCTTGTATTAAATGGGTTAAACGGTTACCTGTCATCACAAGGAAATACGATAAAGACAAACGAAGCAAACTTGTGAGTTGGATTCAAAGTTTTGCAACAATCATCTTCTTCGAGTTATTATATAAAAAGATTCAAAGCTTAAGAAAGATGATAAAGACAAACAAAGAAAACTTGTGAGTTGGACTCAAAGTTTTGCAACAGTCATCTTCTTCGAGCTATTATATAAAAAGATTCAAAACTTAAGAAAAAATATAACTGATACGAAGAAAAAACTTATACAGAAACATACTTTGAAAATCATACTTGTATGAGTTTTATTCTTTCTTGTAAAAAGTTTACTACTCTATACTGGTTGTATAATGTCTAAGTGAGATGAACACAACATTTGTGTAACTTTCATAACCATTGTTATAAGGTTGAGCCTAGATAGGCTTGTATGTAAAAGTATACTTGTTTGAAGCCTAAAGAGGGTTGACTACCAAAGAATACTTAGTTGTTAAGCCTAAAGAGACTTGTTGTGAAAAAAATACTTGGATAGTTGCTCGAAGAGGCAAGTCAAAGAATACTCATAATTGGGCCAAAAGTGATTCGTTGAAAGAATACTTGTATCTTTATTTAAAGATAGTAAAACTCAATCTGGTTAGATTGAGAATTGGACATAGTCCTGGTGATTAAGGCGAACCAGTATAAAAATATCCAATGTTTCATTTGATTGTTCTTCACACTTCATTTGACTAGCGTTACTACTTCACTACAAAAAACACATGCAAGTTTTTTATACACACTATTTAATCCCCCTTCTAATATTTATCTTTTGTCCACAACTTTCAAATAAAGTTTATGGTTTATTTAGTGATAATCTTTTAAGTTATTTTATCATCTAGTTTAAAACCTGAATTAAGACATTAGCTCCTTATTATCCACCCATATTCCATTTCCCAGACAATTGGTCTTGCTAAATTATTTGAATCCAAGTTCAAAGACACCAAGGCCTTATTGTTTCGAGTCATAACTCTTTTTCCTCTATGGTACTTTTAGTCCATAAGAAAGATGGCTCATGACACCTTTGTGTGGAATATAGAACACTAAACTTTGTCATTATGAAGAATCGCTTCCTTATACCTACTATGGATGAATTACTAGATGAACTAGGGATTGCTAATTTTTTTTCTAAATTAGATTTACATTCTGGTTACCACTAGATTTGTGTTATGCCCAAGGATACTCATAAAATTGCTTTTCGCACTTGTAATGGGCACTAAGTTTTTAGTCTTGTTTGGACCGACTAATGCCCCTTCTACTTTCTAATCGGCTATGAACAATTTATTAAGGTCATATATTATGAAAGTTTGTGTTGGTTTTTTTTATATCCTAATTTTTAGTCCTACTTATTCTAAACATTTGCAACATTTGAAATTGATTTTTGATTTACTTCTTGCTAACCAATGTTTTGCTAAATTCTCTAAGTGTTTCTCATCCACATTTTCACACGACACTCTATGGTTTTTTAGGCCTCACTGGTTTTTACTGCAAGTTCATCTGTCAATATGCCACAATTGCCTCTCCTCTTACTGATTTTCTCACTTTACAACAATTCCTACGGACTATAGAGCTAGACATTGTGTTTACAAATTTAAATTCCAAACTTTCTGCAGCCTTTATTCTTCAGCTCTTAGACTTTATTGATGTTTTGTGGTCGGAATTGATGCTTTGGGTTTAGCAATTGGCGTGGTGCTCCCTCATAAGGGTCATCTGATTGCTTCAAGTTTTTTCCACCTAAATTAGAGAATTGTATGCCATAATAGAGGTCATCAAAAAAGGACATCAGTATCTAATAGGAAGTCATTTTCAAATCCAAACATATTAGAAGAGTTTGAGTAATTTCATCAAGCAAACAATTGAAACACCGAAGTAGTAGAAATGGACATGAAAATTACAAGGTTATAACTTGGATATTTTTTACAAACTTGGAAAGACAAACATTGTAGATTCCCTGTCCAAGCAATTTTTTGACAGCTCCTTCCCCTGGTACATCACATCCTCCCCTGTTTCGGCCTTATTCGATCACATGTATCAATACTTCATTGCCAAACTTGATGGCATGTCTTTTGTACAAATGTTAGAATAGTGGATTAAGCCTAACTCAACCCTACAAAACCGGCTTATAAGGTAAGGGTTGCTTTCCACTTATATATTATTCAATTGCCTAATCTCTAGTCGATGTGGGACTTGGGTTTTTCCCAATACACCCCCTCACGTCCAGCACTATTGGGCTTGGTACGTGGATAAATGGTGGGTGGCCTTTTTTTTAATGATCTAGGATAGGCGGGACTTGGGTTTTTCCCAATACACCCCCTCATACCTATGAGGCATGCATCAATGGTGGGTGGCCCATTTTTAAAGTGGATCTAAATGGCTCTGATACCATGTTAAAAAAATCAACACAAATCAACTAGTAGAAGGGTTTCAAATCTCATATCTCATTTAAGTTTTCTTAACCAATCATTGCAGTTGCACAAGAACCAAACCCCCACATTTGACTTGACTTGGAAGTTCCAGCAGTCACATGCTTATGATCAGTGGCTAAATCATCTCCAAGGCCAAGGGTCGTCGTAGCATCCGTTGTGAAGGCTAGGTTCTTGCCATGCCCAGAACTCAGGTCATGCCAATCTGAAGCAAGCAAGAAGTCTGGACGTGTAATATTCAACAGGGACAGTGTTTGATTTTCACCATTAGGAGTCCAAACCTCGTCAACAGACTCTAATTTCAGAATGTCGCCATTAAAGGTCTGAACGGGTAGCTGTTTGTCCAATGAATTTGCATTTGCATTAAGAGCAGGGCACTCGTTCAATATTGAAGTTGCACCAAATGGGGATACCGGATCAGCATAGTCTTCCCATTCTGTCTCGTGCACATTCAAAGCAGAGCTGTCTGCTCTGTCACCAGGGGTTGCAGTAGAAGAATTTGAACTCTTGTCAGAACAATGGTTCTTTGAACTGCTCAGAGTCCTTGCTTGATAAAGTAAAGCATCCAGAAGGCCACTATTTTGTGGAGAAGAACAATCTGACTCCAGAGTACTAATTGGTGTAGGAGACTGAATGAAATCATCAACTGACTCGAGCAAAGAAGGTGGGGGAGATGTACCCCAGCTACCTAAATCAAGTTCTGGATATTGGAGTGAAGGGAGCTCCAACTTCACAGCCTCATAAGTTGGCTTAGAAGTAGAGGAATTGCCATTTGAAAGTGAATGGCTGTAACAAATTGAGCTGTGCGAGGAGGGACCAGGATCAAGGGGTGCTGGCATTCCAAATGATTGTGCTATCTCATCAGAATTATTATCCCGAATTTGATCAAATGGATATAAACCATTTCTGCTCATATCACTGGAATCAATAAATGGTATTGTTGACTCTCTAAGACGCTTATGCTTAGGTGATGTTGGTGGCACAAAACTACAATACTGAGAAGAATCAAAACCTTTCAGCATATTGCCATAGACAGAAATATCAGAAAGCTCAGGCATATAAGGTATGATTCCCTGATTATCCTTCAGACTGTCAAATATAGAATCTTGTATCTCATAACTGTTTTTCTGCAAGAAATCAGGATGCATTTTATTGTCCCCATTAAGTCCACCAGAGCTTTGGCTATGTTGACTCTCTTGTAAAGCTTGTAAACACACTTCTGGTGGATAAAGTGGCAATCCAGCCCGTTGACGCCTCTTGATCCGGGTGTTCCAGTAGTTTTTTATCTCATTATCTGTACGACCAGGCAAATGTGCTGCCATGCGTGCCCATTTGTTTCCCATTTTGGCATGAAGTTCAGCAATCAACCGCTCCTCTTCTGCAGTAAATGCACCTTTCTTCAAATTTGGCCTAAGATGATTAGCCCATCGCAGCCGACAACTTTTTCCACAACGTAATAGCCCTGTGTGCTTCTGAACAGCATTCCAGTTCCCCTCCCCATGCTTCTTGACATAATCCACCAAAATATCATCTTCAGTTGATGTCCATGGTCCTTTCTTCAGAACAACGCCAGCACTTCCTTCAGAACCCTCATCATTCAGCTGTGCCCCATTCAGCTGTGCCCCAGTCTGATCATTGGGAAGCACCTCATCTTCATTAATGTCATTCTTCAATCGTCTCATCTTTTATTATATAATTTCTCGGAATAGGACGCGACGCTAAAGTCCAAAAACGAATCGTTTTGGCGCGCGGCGAATCGGAAGCGAGTTGAGCTCAGAAACTGAATGGAACAGTGAAAAGTGAAAACCCTGTTCCTCGGGATCGGAGCGAAAGCGAAAGGCGAAATTGGAGAATTGGAAGGAAATTGGAGATGAGGAATTCACAGCGACACTCGAATCTTTCACTTCTTCAATGTTTCTAAATCAATGTTGTGTTGTACTGATTTGTTCATGCAAAACACTTTCTGGTTTGTTCATGGTTTGGTCTATTTTCGTTATGCCCCCACAAAAATTAGGTATTTTCTCGTAAAATAATTTATTTTAAATGATAAAAGGAAAAAAATAATACTGATTTTATTACTTTTAACCTTCTACTTTTTTTATTTTTATTTTTATCATTTTTTTCTTTTCATCTATAAAAATTACAATGACAACAATAAAAAGATTCAAACTTAAGATCTAGTAAATACTATTTCAATCATTAAGTCAATCTAAATAGTTTCATTTCACTTCTTTATTATTAAACAAGTTATACAAAATTATAAGTACAAATTTCATTACAATCTCAAACAAAGAAAAAGAGAAGAAGGGAAATTGTCGGTCTTGTCACTAAACAATCCTAATTTATTAAAAACAAAGATATTTTAAATTCTTTTGTCATAAAAATATGAATTTTATAAAAATTTATTATATTTTCCTTATATATAAATATTTTAAACTATTTTTTCTCAATAAAAATATTTCAGATCCGTCACTATGTATTACCTGCACTTACACCTTATATATGAGGTAAGCCACACCCACAGAGGAAACATTAATTCAAGACTAAATTGATTTTTTTATATTATAATATTTAATCTGTAATATTAGTTATATAGTTTTTAAAACTTTAATTTTAGTATTTTCAAAAAAAAATTAATTTCTTAATTTTATAAAATTTATAACTTTAATATTCATTTACTAATCATCAAAATTAAAAAATTAATTATAAATTAATATAAAATAACATGATAATTAATATTAATAATATTTTTAATTTTTATTTTATCTTATAAAAGTGATAAAAATAGATAAAATTAATTTAAAAATAAAAAATTAATATACATATTATTATTATTTAATATTTGTCAAATTTTTAAGAAAGATTGTTCATGCATTCGAGAAAAATCTTTTTTGATAATGAGAAAAAAAAAATATTAAATATTTATTATTATATCATTTAGTTAATATTAAATTATTGTCAATATTATAATTTTAATAATTAATAAATAAATATTTAATGTTTGGAAAGTTACAGATATTATAAAATTAAAATACTAAAATTAAAGCTTTATATTGAAGAGATTAAAATTATGAATTAAATATTATAAAAAGATTAAAAAATGTAATTTAGTTATTTATTTATAATTGTGATGAAACATCAGTGGGGTGTTTGAACACTACACTTCTGCATTATGTAGCACATCCTTTCACGGCAGCTACAAGCACAACATATACTTTGAAGAACAAAGTATCATAGAAAAGAAAGAAAAAATCAAATCTCGAAAACAACCTTACTTCTAAAACAATAATGTATTTCAATGACTAGTGACATTGCATGTATGACCATTGACCAATAATGCACCACTTTTGCAAAGTTTTCTGCTTAAGTTCAGCATAATAAGAAAGAAATAAATGAAAAATAAAATAGAAAAAATAAAAAAGAAAGATGGAATGAAAATAAAATTACTTGATTTAAGAAAAATAGAAAAAAAAGTTATTGGAACTAGTTTTTAAATTAAACATTTGATTAAAATTTTGCTTTAATAGATTAAATAAAAATAACAGTTGATTTTTTTATATTTAATCGATTAAAAAATATTTTTTTTCAGAGAAAAGAAGTTTCATGATCGATAATAATTTAGCTTTAACTAGTTATTTTTCTTCTTGCCCGTGTTATATGTAGTTTTTTTCCCTGACTTAAAAAGAATAAAAATTGTGAGACTCGCATTTTTCTATTTCCCTTTTAGCTAATTTATTTGTTTCTAAATAGATGCATTTTTTTAACAAAAAAAAAAAAAATTGATTTAAGCTTAAATTTTTAAATTTAATTTAGTTAAAAATGTATTTAATTTAACTAATTCATATTTGGACACTTTTATCTTAAAAATAATTTTATAAGAGCAAACTTTTATCTAAACTTTAATACTGGTAGGTAAAAGGATAACAAAGTTAATAAACGGTGATTTATATTAATAATTTCAAGGACAAGGTCAAAAACCTACTAACATTAAAAAAAATAATAAATAAATAAATAAAACAAAAATATGATGTTTTAGTTGAAATGGACATTGTAACAAAAAAAAAAAAAAAATTCAATGCAATGAGAAAAAAGATGACCAAACATATAGGTGCGACGTTTCGTGGCTCACGAACATTCGTTTAGATTTAGAAATGTCAACTATAATATTCTAAATATCCAATACAATTTTTAACTACATTATTAGATAATTTTAATATTTTTAATTTATTTTTATATAACATTTTAGTAGATTAAATAGATCTAAATAATATCTAATCATATTATTTTAATAATTTTCAACTATTTTAAATTTATATATATATATATATATATATATATATATATATATATATAAATGAACATCAATAATGATTAATCATTATAAAGTATTAATATTATTTTATAAATATATCAATATATAAAAGCATACATATAAATATTAAAATAGAAACTATTAATATAATAATTGTGACGTACAAGTTAGTGTTTTAGTAGCCTAGAACGTGTCATTCCTAATTTGGAACGGGCCGTTCCAAGCTATTAAAATGACCTGTATATCGTGGTTCAGAACGGGCCGTTTTGGAGGGAGAACGAGCCGTTCTAGATGGAGAACGGGCCGTTCCGGATGGAGAACAGGCTGTTCTGGACGAGTTCCAGAACGGACCATTCTGATTTTGGAACGGGCCGTTCTGCATGTGATTTTTGCACATGATGAAGGGGTGCAGAACAGACCGTTCTGGATTCGGTACAGGCCGTTCTGGCCACTCCGAAATGTCTATAAATAGAGGTTGTGGGCAGTTGAGGAGAGGAGGTCTTTAGAGAGAAGTTCTAGAGAGATGGGCTCTGGACTAGAAAACTTACTTTTGAAGGATTGAAGTTTCGGGTTGAGCTTCGGAAAGGGAATTTCGCTTCTTGGCTATCCTGATCCAATCTTCAGGTAAGGGAAGCTAGTTCTTTGGCTGATTTTGTTGGAAAATGAGTTCATAAACTCATTGAGAGGTTGATTTTCTGATGATTGATGAGCTATTTTGATGAAAACGATTTTTCGGAGTTTTCGGGGTTTTGATGAAAATCTTGGGGTTTTTCTTGATTGTGGTTACATGTGGGAAAAGATGGGATTTCTGGGTCGTTTGATGAAAATGTGATGTTTTGGGCCGATTGCATGCGTATGGAAAGATGAGTTGGTGTAGGTTTTGAAGAAATTTTCAAAGTTCGAGGGTTGCTGCTGAGTATCACGCCGGGCGCAGTTCTTCGTGCCGGGCGCGTGACCATCAGAGAGCTCCATTGGGCAAGCCGCCGGGCGCAGTGGTGTATGCGCCGGGCGAGCTTGAGGGTGTGAGCCTCTGGATGGCCTCTGCCGGGCGTGATTGGACCGCGCTGGGCGCGATATCAGTAAGTGACATTGCTTGGGGATTCCTAGTGAGGCGCCGTGCGTGACCTTGTCTCGCCGGGCGTGGAGACTCCTTGGGAGTCTCTGCTAGAGGTGGCGCCGGGCACAATTTATATTGCGTCGGGCGTGAGACTTTGGGGAAGTCTCTGTTTACCCTGCACCGAGCGAGGGTTTGCATGCCGGGCGTGTGAGACCTTCTGAGGTCTCTCCCTCTTAGCACGCCGGGCGCAATGGGAATTGTGTTGGGCGCGCTGAGCCCTGATGCTCTCTAGTTGTGCCACGCTGGGCGCGACTATGAGCGCGCCGGGCCCTGTCATGATAATTGTTGTTAAGATGTTATGTGTAGAAATTTGCTGATAGATATGCTGAGCTGAGCTGTAGATGTTAAATATTGTTGTGCTGACTAGTTGATAATGCTGAATTATGTTGTTTAGCTGTGCTCGATGCCGATATTGCTGTGTTGTAAGTTGTTTAGCTGTGCTGGATGTCGATATTGCTATGTTGTAAGTTGTTTAGCTGTGCTGGATGTCAATATTGCTGTGCTGTAAGTTGTTTAGCTGAGCTGTAAGCCACTATTGCTGTATGCTGATTTGCTGTGTTGTGCTGTATATTCTTGACTTGTGCTGTTATTGCCGCTATGCGGTGCTGTTATTGCCACTAATGTGGTGCTGTTATAGCCGCTAAGTCGGTGCTGTTATAGCCGCTAAGTCGGTGTTGTTATAGCCGCTAAGTCGGTGCTGTTATTGCCACTATGTGGTGTTGTTATTGCCGTTATGCGGTGCTGTTATTACTGCTATGCAGTGCTGTGCTCCGTGCTGTTAGGAGCTGTTGTAGGCCGTAAGGCTGAGCTGTTGATCACTAAGACTAGCGGAGATGTTTTTCAAAATTCCTCATCCCATTGTGCGGATTGAGTGGCTGTGGTGCTCTTAGAGCCCAATTTGTTGAAAACCCTCCCTAGAAAGCTGACCCTTGGAGTGGTAACTTGCTGTTCTCCTCTAGGTTCTTAGTGATCCCGTGTGTGGGCAAGGTCGAGGCACACGAGTACAAAGCGACCACGAGGGGCCAGGTCGAGCTATACCGCTTACAAGCGACCAATACTAACTTATATTCGTGACGACGCACTGTGTGTTTACTGCTATTTACCGCTGTGTACTGCTGTTTACTACTATTATTGTTGAATGATGTGAGATGTGTGCTTTTATATATATTAAGCTGATGTTGTTAAGCTGATTGATGTGCTAATAGCTGTAGCTGTTTATTATTCATATATCTATATATGTATGTTGTTTCTTTTCACTAGCTTACCCTTTGTTGTTTCCATGTGGTTTGGACTGCGATGATCATACTATGCATGGGAGTAGAGCAGGGTTAGGTTGGTGTGCTGAGGAGAGTCTGCAACTAGCAGATGGCGTTTGTTTTTGTTGTTGTATTTAGCTACTTAGTGTAGCATTGCTGGTTGTATTTGTACACTTTGATTCTAGCCAGATTTAGACCTTGTATATATATATATATATATATATATATATATATATTCTAGACACTATATGTATATACTTGTTCTTTTCTGTGTGGTGTTCTGGTGTATTGTGCTGTGTGTAGTGACCAGTCGGGTCGTTACAATAATAATAATAATAATAATAATAGAATTCTACGGAAAAACTTATGTTATAAGCCTACAAAATTGTTTTAGAAGAATAAGATAATTTTTATCCAAAATATTTAAATTAAAGTAGCTAGTTCATGTAAGTATGAAGTAACATTTGAATTTAACTAATGGTAATCATTACAAAATTACCTATAAATAAGCATGGGTGAGGGACCATCAAACGATGGGAAGGAATGAATGAATAAGAGAACTTGAGAGAGAGTGAAAGAGAATTAAGATAGAATAGACAGAAAGAATAAGAGGAAGAAAAAACGGGAAAAATTAAAATTTCTTTTACTCGGTTTCACTTTTCTATTAAGGTATGGGGAGGAGACTTTTATTTCTTTTAAATTTTTACATTATTTTAGTTGTTTACTTTAAGTCATTCTTATCTATATTTATTTAGTGAGGTGTCCCTAACCTCATCTTACTTGTTCTGTAATGACCCGCCATAGTCACCACACTTTGTAGAATCACTAACACTAGCAACTAAAGCTAAGTTACTAGAATGTACATGATTAATAAATGAAAATATACCATACATATAAGTATCATGGGTATATAAGAAGAAATCAAACAAATATAAACATGATATATATATACAGGCATCCCAAAATAATCCTACATCTTAGTGTCGGTCAAGCACACCTATACAAGGTACATCAGTAGTATCGCCATAAAAAAAATCACAATCCCTGTCCGCATTAGCTCCTCAAGCCTAGCTCCGATCTGCTCTCATACAACATATGATCATCGTAGTTCAAACCACCATGAAAACAAAAAAGGGTAAGCTAGAGTTTAAAAATATATATATAGTAACACTTCTATGATATACAACAATGCACTAGATATCATGTATGAAAACTAATCACATCTCAACCAAGCATGTACCTCACTAATCATGTCCCAAAAGACATCACATGCACATGAACACATCTCAACAGACATTATATGCAAACACATTGACCAATGCATCGTCACGCACTCACCTAGGGAGATCTCCTAACAACATGAGTAGTCTAAGTGATTTCCACCCTACCGAACCAACCCAATCGTTTTCACACCTGAAGCGCCGACTCGATCATAGTAAAATGAGATACCAATCCCTCCTCTGGTTTCTCGGGTCTCATCACTTACACTAGGAAAGTCTAGTTCCACCGTTAGGAGTAGTACAACTGGGTATAGGCTTATCATAACCTTGGCATGCATTACCAAGTCACATATGGAATGCACCCATTGATTATCCTCAAGGAACCATGCAACATTTCCAGGTACTTGGTCAAAGGTTGTAGCCCTCGACCTCCTACCTTACTCAACCACTAACTAAGGATTTGGAGGAGACTCAACACACCTCAAAACCTACTCCAAGAGACACAACTACTCAAGGAGGGTTTTCCAAATAGTGGCCTACCCGAGCACCACTCCAAGATACCCTATGTGGGATCTTCAATTTTCAAAATAATTTTCTCTCCTCAAATCCTAAGTTAGCCATCATGCTATAATGCCACATTGCATTCTTAGCATCCACACCGTACCATTCATCTACAATATACATTACATTCAGTCAATGCATATAGAGATCAATACCATCAATCATGTGCAGCATACCAATGCCTAACAATTTATACCATAATAGCATATCAATGCTTAACATCTTAACCAAGAACAACATACCAATGATTAACAATTTATACAATAATAGCATATCGATGCTTAGCATCTCAACCAAGAACAACATATCAATGCATAACAATTTATACAATAATAGCATATCAATGCTTAGCATCTCAACCAAGAACAACATACCAATGCTTAACAATTCATACTATAATAGCGTATCAATGCTCCACAATTAATTCAACATAACATATCAATCATATGAAGCATATCAATGCTCTCACCATTTCAAGTACACAAGGATAGCATTCCAATGCTTATTATCATTTCAAGTACACAAAGATAGCATATCAATGCTCATTCTCATCATCCTAGAACACACAACATGCAATAAACACAATCATTCTATTCATGTTCACCAATTTCACCTATCACACAACTTGTATCACGTGCAATTTATCAAAAGCACTTATTCCTACACTGACAACCTTCACCTAAAAAAACTCATAGGAAGTTATACTATTCCAATCATTCTCATCATTATCTCATATGAAAGATAAGAAGATTTCCTAAAACTCTCATGAAGACACCAAGTCCTAATTGCATCATATAACTTGTTAAAAATTGTAAAAACCGCAACCATTCTCCTAATTGCTGACAGCTTGACCTTTGCTCACTACAAAGGTCAAAAATGGAGTTCTAGACCTCCTTTTTGGGTGATTCTAGCGCCATTGGAAAAATAACATCCAATTCTACAACTTTTATGAAGACCTCAAGACCAAATTAGGTCATATACCATCACCTCTGCAGCGCTCAAATCAGCTCTTTACCGCTGGATTTCTGTCAGCTCAGTTTCCTTTCCACGGCCATGGCTATGAATCTACGGCCATGGCTACAAGTTTCTGCCACTCCATTTTCCCCCGTAGCCATGACTGTGAATCTACGACCATGGCTGCAAGTCTCTACCACCACATATTTCCCTCCCACGGCCATGGTTGAGAATCCACGGCCATGGCTACAAGTCTCAGCCACCACATTTTTTCCCACAGCCATGACTGTGAGTTTCTACCAGTTCATTTTTCTTCCATAGCCATGGCTGTGAATCCACGGACATGACTGTGACTTGTGAGTCACAGAATGTCTAAAATTCTATGGTTTTCATCTTTGATCATCTCCTTATCTTCACCAATCTTCCCTTTAAACATGATCTACACTCAAAATTTCTACCCAATTTGTTCATACAACCCAAAAAACGCAAAAATTTCAACATGCATGCAACCAAATCCAAAGAAAATCATCAATGTTCAACCTTTCATTAGGAAACTGGAACCCCTTTGTTCAACATGAAAATCACTTCGAAATTCATCCCCCATTTACAAATTTCATAATCAAATCTCAATTTATTCAAACAATCTATCATGCAAATTAAAATCTCGTTTTTCAGCTTCCCTTACCTTAATCCCAAGCTCTACGAGGAGGAAGAGAAGAATGGAGAAGAAGAGAAGAATGGAGAAAGAAAATCTTTCTTCACAACCTAAGCTCCACCACTTCAACCTTGAGAACGAAACAACAATGAAGAAGTTTCAGTAAAAAATGAGAGTGAAGAGGGAAAAAGAAACAAGGGGACAAGGGTTTTGGTTCTCACATGTTCAATGTATGTTAATTTTAAATTTAATTAATTAATGAGGTGTCTATAATTCATTTTTTTAATTATTTTCTATTAATCTTAACTATCAGTTATTCAGTTTAAATATATTTCTAACTTTATTATCTAGTTACTATTATTTAATTATATATATATATATTTAAATAGTAGTAAATATAAATTTTAATTCTTTATAATAAATTATCAATAGGTTTGAATTAATTTGTAATTGGAGGTTTAACTTTGAGGATTTAAATGAGTAAATATTTAAGGTGAAATATCCTTGTATTATTTGGTATCATGATTAAGCTCATTTATCCTAACTAGTCACTACAAAAATAATTCAAATCCCTCAATGGAGTAAAAATCTAAATTGGTGATTAATAATGATATACAAATATTTATATATTCTTAATTAATTAATTTTATTTGATAAATGTTCTCACTCCTTTCTTTTGTATTTTTTGTTTATTTCTTCTTAATATATGAAAATATCTTTTAAAATCTTAAAGAAATGGTTCTACCAGTTATACCTGGACCTTTCACTGCGGTTACTTCAGTTGTATTTCCTAGTACCAGTTGAACGAAAGATGCTATTGGAAATTTAGTGACATTGAAAGACATTGGGTTATCTTCCTTTGTATTTGTACCAAATCAACAAGTTCTGATATAAATTGATGGTCCTATGGTAGTCACATACTACCTTCCCCAACTAACCATGTCGATCTTATAGTAATTCTTTATCAACCTGGGATGTGAATATGTTAATATAAGTAAAAAGGAAAATATGTATTAAAATAAGACCTTTTCCTTCATCTAGATGTCATAATAGTTATATATAGTTTTGATGTACCAAAAAAATCACTTTTTGTACGAATATATCTAATTCCAGTGTGGTTTCGTTGAAAAAAAATTTATGTGAAAAATGTTTAAATTTGTTAACATTAAAACTAATATTATAAGAGATCTAAGATCATTTTTTATCTAACAAAATACTCTTCGTTTTTCTCTTTTTTAATATTAGAAGGATCTTGAAAATGTTACTCACTTAAGATAATATCATTTGCTATTTTTTCAACTATATTAATGATATGAAATATTCTCAATCACATTTTTCTTAATAGACAAAACTTAAAGTTATGATATTATGTAAAGAGATTGAATCTAATACTGATCAAACCAATAACTTGTTAATTATATTTTTTAGATAGTGTTTCGTTAATATTAAGTTTTATTCATTATATACTATCAGGTGAGAATTTTAACACGCTAATATCTTTTCACTCATTTGTACATATAATGCCAAAAATTTACAGGGACCCATTAGCACCTATTTAGGAGTTATAGGGCTTAAATTGAAGATGTTGGAAAGTAGTTATAGAAAAGAAAAAAAAAAGTTAGGACTAGTTGTGGGAGGTGATAATTGAGAAGTTATAAAATAACATAGTAGGAGGTAATAATTATTATTTTCAATATATGGAAATCCAGACAATATATTATTAAAAAGAAACCCGAAATGTCAATATGTCATTATAATGAATAATTAATTAAGATAAAAGAAAAGAAGGAGGGAACCAGCTATATGTTGAAGTGCTTTGGAGCCTCGTATCGTATCTCACTTAGTTGCAGAATGACCACATAATTAGCATGACGATTCCGCTTACATAAAATCAAGGTTAAATACCTTTTTTTATCCCTTACAATATTTTTTTGTTTTAATTTAGTTCCACTTTAATTTTAGGTCTCAATTTGGTCTCTAATAATTTAAATCGTTTCAATTTGGGACTTCCGTCTAAATGATTTAAACGGAATTAACTGGTAGCCACGTGGATGCCAGGTGGATGCCACGTAGATGCCACGTACATAGGTAGATCCAAAAATACTTGAATACACCTGGAACCAGAACGACCCGTTCTGAAACCAGAACGGCCCGTTTTGGTTACACTATTGGTGTGTAAAATTTGCACCTGGAACGGGCCGTTCCAGGTCCAAAATTAACACACCAACAGTGTAACCAGAACGGGTCGTTCTGGTCCAGAATTTCGTGCGCAAAAAAACTAAAATACAAAGCATTTCAAACACTAGATTTGGTAATATTGTTAATGAGGATTAATAACTTTAATTGCTAAACATTTGGGCTATACAGTATATCATTAACGATGATGCAATGTATCACTAAGGACAATGGTAACAAGTTTTATTTCATTGTTAGTTAAACTGGAGTGAACCACTTACTACCAAATTAACACTATACAATCAAGGATAAAACGAAACAATATTTTTCCTTGAAGTCATTGACGATGTACCCCAACAATAACAACCTGTTCTTGAGGAGGTACCCCTAAATCCTGAATTTTATTTTCAATCTTTGAAATACATTGCGGCATTTTAGTCAAGATTTTGAACTGGATAAATTCAAATCAAAAAAATATTTTGGAAGGTCTTATCTTATTTGATTTTTTTTTAGTTTTATTCATAAATGAATATTAATTGATTGTATTTTTTATTTATTATATATTTATTAATTAGATATAATAAAAAAATACAATAAAAAGCATGGCGTTCTGGAACGGGCCGTTCTGAGTTCAGAATGGTCCGTTCTAAAAGCAGAACGGCCCGTTCTGGTTTCAGGTTTTTTTCTAGAATTTTGGTGTCCACGTGCGCATCCACGTGGCATCCACGTAGATGCCACGTGGCCAATAGTTAACTCCGTCTAAATCATTTGGACGGAAGTCCCAAATTGTACTAATTTAAGTTATTGGAGACCAAAAATTAAAGTGAGACTAAATTAAAACAAAAAAAATATTGTAAGAGAACAAAAGAGGTATTTAACCTAAAATCAATAGTGATTGATGTGTTGTTTGTTTTGATACAACATAAAGCCAAATAGCTTATGAACGCAATTAACACTTAACATAATCCAACGTGCTTTTCTAGATTACTCAAAAGTTAAAACCCCACAAATTTGAATTCACTTCACACTTTCAATTTCTAACTTCAAATTTTGAGAAAACTTGGATACAGTAATACAAGTTTATACCATTTCGATATTTAATTTTTTCTTCGTATCGCTAAAAGCAACTAATAATTAGGGGTTGTTTTATTACTTTATATTTAAGAAAATATATCTATTTTTTAATTATAAAATATTGTTTTATTTCAAAAGTTTTAATGAAAAAATGAAAATAATTTTATACTATTTTCACTATTTTTTTTATAGATATCCTTAAAATTAAAAAAAAAAAAGAATTTTGTACTGAAAAATAAAAATAGAAAATTAAAATTGGAAACAATATTTTACATCAAACCGCTCTTAAAATTTTGTATAACTGTGGCTTGATGTGTGCAGATCGAGAAGAATTAAAAAGACTTCTCATCCCAAATCTTTCTTTTTATTTTATTTTTGGGTTAAATATATTTTTGATCTTCCAAAAATTAATTCTATTTAAATTCAGTCTTTCAAAAAAAAATTTCTTGATTTTAGTTCTCCAAATTTATATGATAATCATTTTTAATCTTATTTTTAAATACTATTAACTTTTACTATTAAAGTAGGCCATTTTAATATTTAAATCACCATAAATTTTATTGACATATTTTTTTAAAATTTAAAATATCAATTATTTTAGGATTAAGTCAAATTTTAAGATATAAACTAATTTTACATTTAAAACTTTTTACTATTCAATCGAAATAAGGACTATTTTAGCAAATAGGAGTCAAGCTGTCAGCATTGGTTATAGCTCTTGCGATTTTTTTTATATAATTTTTAGCAAAGTAGATGATGGATTTAGGACTTTATGTCTTCATAAGAGTTGTAAGAAATCTTCTTATATTTCATATGAGATAAGGATGAGCATAATAGGAGTAGTATAACTCCTTATACGTTGTTTTATGTGAAGGTTTCCATTTCACAAGGAGTGATTTGGTTAAGTTGATAGTTGTTTTGGGTGTTTAAATTATTTATGTTGTTATATTGAGAAATTTGGCATGATTTATGAGTTTTAAATATGTAATAGGAGATTTATTATGTGACAAAAATGTTGTGTATTTTTATATATGATAAAATGTTGAAAAATGATGAATGTTGTAGTATGATGAGGAAACATAGTTGTGAGTTGAGGAGTTGCATGTTAAACCTTAGTTGTGTAGTTGTGTAGAGACGTTATATGAGTTGAATGCGTTGTTGTGTTGTTAAAATGTGTTGATAAACAATGTTGATGAGTTGTTGTGTTGATAAACTGTGTTGTTAAAGTTGTGAGTTGGCTGTGTTGTTCAAGTTGAGAGTTGATTGAAAGTTGCTCATCTCATTGTGCGGATTGAGGTAGTTGTGGTGCTCTGAGAGCCTAGTTTGTTGAAAACCCTCCTTAGGAAGTTGTCCCTTGGAGTGGATGATATGTTGTTCTCCTTTAAGAATTAGTTGATCCTGTGTGTGGGCAAGGTCGAGGCATACATGTATAAAATGGTATAGGGGTCAGGTCGAGCTATACCGATTACAAGCAACCAATTCGAGTAAAGTACGAAGTCAGGAACTTAGTTTCTAACCGAGTATCGCAGGGTTGTAGTATTTGGAGGATAGTCAATAGGCTAATCCCATAGGTGGCTTAGTTAAGCTAGCTAATGTCGTGGTAGGCCTAAACCCAACTATCCCATCTTGACATAGTACTATACTTCCTTGTTTAAGTGACAAAATCTCATAAACCGTTATCGTGTTGTGAATTTTTATCTATATTTGTTGTTGACCTAGAAAGCCTAAACACTACAAGAAAAATGCAAATCACCGATGGATAATTTATGACGGATACAAGTTCGTCAAAAAATTTATATTTCTGACGAATTTTACTGAAGGAAAAAAAATTCGTCGAATAATTTATATTCGACAAATAAAAATCTGTCGAAAAATTTATATTTCTGACAGATACAAATCCATAAGAAAATTTATATTTTCGACGGATAATTTTTAACAGATACAAATCTGTCAGAAAATTTATATTTCCGACAGATACAAATCCATCAAAAAATTTATATTTTCGACAAATATATCCGTCGATAATTTCCGACGGATACAAATCCGTCGATAATATAAAATAAAAGTTATTAAATTTTATCGATCCAAATATTAAATTAAAAGTTATTAAATTTTACGAAAAATTAATATAGAAAAAGTTGATTAGCTTTGGAATAAATTATTTGTAAACAATATAATTGAAACATTAATTATTTTAAATTATTTTACTAAAATCTTATTGAAATTTTACTATATGATCTTAATATTTTTGTATAACTAATATCTGATTTTAAATTTGATGTGAAAATATTATGATATTAATGAAACAAGATTTTAAGTTAGTATTTTATAATGGTTGATAATTAGAAAATAAAACAAGGATAAATAAATTTTTTGAATTTTATATATTTGATTTAAGATAAATAAATATTTTAAATTATTTAATAATTTATTTAAAATATTAAAATTTAATTTATAAGTATGTAATAAATAAATATTTATAATTATATAAATTAAATTATCATTATAAGTTATAAAAATAAATAATTTAAATTATAATTTTAAATAGAAATAAGTAGATTGTTATAATTATAAAAGTAAGTATATATAAATAAAGATTAATTAAATATATTATTATTATTATTATTATTTGTAATATAAAATTATTATATATTATTATTATAGTACAAGTATGAGATTGTATAGTTGAGGATGACTTAAATGAATTAATTTGTACAAGTTATATTGCAACATGCATATACATTTTGGTAGCTTATCTCATCAGAATTTCACAGTTAAGCGTGTTTGACTTGGAGTAATATAGGGATAGGTGACCTTTTGGGAAGTTTCCCAGAAATTGTGCAACTTAGAATAAAATACGCTAAAAAGTGAAATGTCGTGAAATAGAACTCTTGAGATGTCAATATCCGTCTCAACTTGTGACGTTAATAAGAGAAAAATATCAATCACAAATTTGTGACAGAGTTTGTGATCGAGTTAATCCGTTACAAATTGCGATAGAATTTTATTAATTTATGAACAATTAATATTAGAAATTAGTGACGAAAAATATATTATTTGTGATGCCTTAATTCCGTCATTGATTGTGATGGACTGAAATTATCTATCACTAAATATTTTGTGACGCCAATTTTTGTGACGAAAATAGTTCTGTTACAAATTTCGTCACTAATTTGTTTTGTGTAGGATTTTATAAGTTTAGTGACGGATTCGTTCCCTCTCTAATTTTAATTTTTCTAGTAGTGTGTGTGTTAACCATTACATAGACTCGTCAATAAATAGAGGTGGACTCAACGGTTTCGATTTGAGGAAGTCGAAGCCTTCGAGCTTGGACGAATTTGGAGCCCAAAGTTACAATTATATATTACTTTGATTCGCATGACAATCACATTAATCCGGCGTTCAAATGCATCTACAGGTATTTTGTGGTGAAAACTTTAGTTTTGTTAGGGCTATTGATGATTTTATTGAAATTTGGGATCCAAATGAAGTGTTCTGTGTGCATTAGGTACATTGCGTGCTTGTGGATCTTGTTTCCGCTTATGCAAATGCAACGCCTGGTCTTGGAAGGTATCCTCCATTCAAGAGAGAGGTAACAATGTTGTGTTGTAATTCATTGTAACTTGCTTTCTTTTTTAGAAATTATCTATCATTTGTTACAATTTCCAGATTGTGGCAATTGCAAGTTCAATGCCCCTCTTTATCTCTAAAGATGAGATGTCCTAACCAACCGACAGCTATTCCATCTCCATTGTCCATTGAACCCGCTCTAAATAACTCCCGTTTTGCTGGATTATTTCCAATGTAATCATAAAAATCTAATTTTTCAGAAATTTTAGACTAAGTTTCTGATAAATTTTGATTTTCGGCTAGTCCAACACCAACTCTTCGATATATTTCTTGCTGGAAGTATCGCCTGGAAGAATTTAAAAATGAATCCAAAAAAATGGTGGTTGCACTAGTTGATATGGAACGTGCATTTGTTCCACCCAACACTTTATTCGTTTAGTGCAGAGGCGGTATGGTCAATATATTACCCTTGTTGCTTTTTTTTATTATGTATTCATAATCTTAATGTCCTTAATGGGAGCATTAATTTGTATTATGTCCTTAATGAGAACATTAATTTGCTTTTCATACACGAGACTTGTAGGATGAATTTGAAACTCATTAGAATCACCACCATTGATTTGGTATGTGACTTCTAGAACCAAATTGTATTCAAGTGATTATAAATTTAATTGGGAAAAAGTAAATATTTGGGACTTTAAAGAATTTTTGTTGGAGACAAAAATCAAGAGTCCAATGGAGTGATGGAGTAAGGATGGGAATGCCACTTCTAAGTTTTTCAACAGATTGTCTAAAGGGAAAAGAATGAAGAATGTCATTAAGGAATTGGAATTGGAAAATGGAATTTTTTATCAGGGATTCTTATGGAGTTGTTTTTGGAGGATTGGTCTCCTCCTGGACCATTTAATTATAAAGCTGTTTGATTGGGGAAAACATATTCCCTTTCTAATGCATTCTAATATATAATTTAGGCGGGAAAAAGAAAGAAACAGAAAAGTAGAGAGAAAGAGAAAGAAAGGGGAAAAGGGGAGAATAGCAGAATAGAGAGGATAGAGAGAAAGAGGGGAGAAATAGATAAAATAGTAAGAAAATTACAAAACACACAAGAAAGTTAAACTGCTTTTTTTAATAAAGAAAATTAAATTGCTGTCAAAATTTTTAAAAAATTAATTTCACCTTCTCTCTGACAAAACAAAGGAACAGTTATTTCAACAAGTTTTAACCACTTTTCTCTCTTTTGCGGTTTGGTTTTCGCAGCATGTAATTGCACCACATTCTTTAAAGTTTCAAACTTGGTCATTCAACTTTTTTCATTTTTACCAACATGAATTAATCAGGTTTATAATTGCTACTATGCATCACATTATTTCCCTTCTTTTTTTATTTTTTGGTGTTTTTTCTTTGTGAATAATCATACTTTGATTTATTAACGCAAATGAATTTGAGTTCAAAAAATTTGATATGCTTTTTCCAAATTCACTTATGATATTTGTCTCGTGTTATTTATTTTTAGACTATTTATTTATCTATAACATTATATAAAAGGAATTTGAGAAGCTTTAGTTTCCACTTTTCTTTACTAGATTTACCCATCATTTAATGGATTAATTACTTATACAACTTTCTTATTTACTTTGTTTTATTAATTGCACAATTGACCTTTACGTAAATTTTTTATTTTCACACATCATGTGGCTTCATGTATGAGAAATCACTCACGATTATCCAATAATTACATGTGGTTACTTTGACGATTTTACCTCTTTTTATGTTAGTTTTGATTTCTACGTATCATTTGACTTCATAAATCACGTACCATGGTCCCATAACTACATGCAATTACTTTCACGATTTTACCTCTTTTCATATTTCCCATTCTTTATTTAATCTTTTCTCTTCCTTTTGTTTTACCTTCTTCCTGATCACTATGTCAGTGGTGATGATAGATGAAGGAAACGACAATTTGTGTTATCTATTTATAGAAGAAGACATATTGATTTCTATTTTGAAGTAAGTATTTTTCATTTCTCTTTCCTTTTACCTTTTTTATTTTATTTTAATTTTTTGTGTCCTCTATTTTGTGTTTCGATAAAATGTTATCATTTTTTTCTCATGATTTTCTTTTGCAAATCTACAAGATGAAGGTGTTTTTTTTTTTATATATATAGTAAATTTAGGTCTGTTTTGTTATTTGTTTCTTTTTGGTTCTACTTAGACCTTAATCAATCGGTAATGAGGAACATTGTGCAAACATCATTCAAGGTGTTCCTCTGTCACGTGTACATGTATCCGTTTCTCAAGCTCTCATTGTAACTTTTACTTTTAATATTTGCTTGATAAAACAATCAAAATATTCATCACGATGCTATGATTTTGTTTTCTAACATCTCTCTAACATATTCATTTTTGGTCATACTTATATTTTAATTATTTCTTTTTGCAATGGCTAACACTCTACCTTTTTCGCAGAATATGTCGTTTCTTTACAGATCTACAAGATGAAGGTATTTTTTATTTTATTTTATTTTATATATATAGTAAATTTACGTATGTTTTCTTATTTGTTTCTTTTTGGTTCTACTTAGACCTTTAATCGGTAAAGAGGAACATTGTGCGAACATCATTCAAGGTGTTCCTATGTCACGTGTATATGTATCCATTTCTCAAGCTCTATTGTAAATTTTACTTTTAATGTTTGCTTGATAAAATAATCAAAATATTCATCACGATGCTATGAGTTTTTTTTTCTAACCTCTCTCTAACATATTCATTTTTGGCAATGGCTAACACTCTACCTTTTTTTTGCGGAATATGTTGTTTCTTTGGATTTGTTATTGGTTTGTTATATTCACCAACATAAATTCTAATAATTTATTTACTTTTCTTTGGTTTGGTATCCACTTTTCTTTTTCTAATTTTATCCCTTATTGGTGGTTTCCCTCTTTTAAAATAATAACAACTTTTTTTTAAACAATAATCGTTTAACATACATATACTTTTTTATATATTTTTAATCTTTCTGCTCTTAAAAATTCCCTCTCCTTTTGTACATTTTTTTATTGCATTCTCTCTCTCTAGGGTTTTCTCATTCCATTCAATTATCAATTTCTCCTTTATTCCAAACTCATCCCAACTGTATCTTGGAATGAGTCACGCTTGGAAGAAAGTTGTATTATATTTTAACTCACCTTCTTTAATAATCCAATTTTTTTATGAATTTCTTTGTTTCCTTTTTTATTGAATAACTTTTTGGATACATTGACACATAGTGTACAAGAACAATACTCTGATTGTGATAAGAACACCATAAAGAAGCATGATCACACCTTTCATAATCATCAATTAGATGAATTTCATGAAACAAAAAGTATGTTGTTTTACTAAATCATATACAATTAGACATGTTAAAAATATGTCTAATTTTTAGTTTCTAATTTAATTTTATTTTTAATAGTTTTTGTACTAGTAAGGTCATTCGGCCACCAGGTGGCCGAGGCCCCACCGGCACCCGAACGGTCGAACCAGGTGGCCGATACCCAATCGGCACCTGAGTGACCGAACCAGGTAGCCGACGACTAATCGGCCACTGAAAGATAGACTCAGATCATTAATCAAGAGTTAGGGATTACCCCTAATCAAGGGTTAAGAGTTAATCACACCAATAAACCGATTAGAGGCGTATTACCTAATATGGTAATCCTGTCACAGGATCCAAGGCAGTCAGGGCCCATAAATGTCAATATAAATAGCTCATGTCATGAGGTAACGTCACTATTCATTAATTACCATCGATATATGTGCTTGTCCTGACTTGAGCGTTGGAGTGCCTTTTGCAGGTGTCTTTCCCCTCACCGGAATATTCGATCGGAACTCTTGTTCGGCCCTCAGAATACGAGAAGACTACTATTGTGCCCTTCAGACAGGTACAGTTTTAAAATTACAAAAATTCATTTTAAAATTTATTATTTTAATACATTTAAAATTAAATTATATTTATAAATATATAATCATTTTTCAATAAATTTTATAAATAAACAATATTACATTCAACCATGAAATATAAAACTTGATTTATGTTATTCAAATAGTATAGTCACATGTTAAAGTGAAATTAAATATGCATCTTGTTCAAGTAAGGGGATAGTAGCCGGAGAACCCTTAGTGACGTGAACCCTAAGAGAACCTAGCCGTCTTCCTGACCTAGAACATTCAAGAATGAGAAGAACCTTACTTTCACTAGTCCCCTTTCTCTTTATTTATATGGGTCCCATATACGTGATACGGATTTTTGATCCTCATCCCCTTAAATGCACGCACATCCCTCTATATAATGAGCCTATGAACCGCATTTATAATAGTAATCAAATTTGCGCAAGAATTACGAGAATCACAACCTTGATTAGTTTTACCGGAACTCACTCGTCAATATGCCGATGACTAGCCTAAAAAGTTCGGGTTGCTTGGTCGGATAGGGACCAGGAATGTATGTACTGTTCGATCAGCTCAGAAAATTGGAGATCCGAAGGGTATACATAGCCCTCTTGGCTCGAGCATTAGCGACGCGTAGAGCCATTGATCGGTCAACTCAGCAAATTAGAGATTCGGAGGATACACATCTTAAATTTATTCTGTTTTAAACTTGATTATGATTAAGTCTACTAAATTATTTAGAATCAAATAAGCTTAATCAACATTTTTAAAAACTAAATTAAAGTTATTTGGATTTATTATTTGGAAATTTGATTTATTTTGAGTTTTTTTTTCCAATTTTTTTAACAAAAATTGGACAATAAATTATTTAGTCATTTTTTAACTAAATTATGTTTAGTCATTTTTTTAAGAAAATCAAATTAAACATAAAAATAGTAAACTAAATGTGTTTCTCAACTTTAATCATTTTTTACATGATATTGTATTATTTATCTTTATACTTTTTTAAGGTAAAAAAAATTATGGATGATATATTCTATAAAAAATTGAGATTTATTCTCGAAAGGTGTGATACTATTCAATTTAATTATTTATTAATTCTGATATATGTTTTCTTTCATGTTAATCTATACTTCTATACTAATATATAAAAGGGATATCCTTTTCGGTAACCACCTTGGACTCCACTTTTTTTGACCATTATACCCTTTTTTTGAATCTATACTAATACTAATATATAAAGGGGATACCACTTCCAATAACTACTTTTGGTTTCCATTTTTACATAGACCATTTTATCTTTTATTTATTATTCAATAACTACCTTTTTTATGAGTAACTTCTCATTTTTATCTTTTTATTTATTTTTTCATTTAATACAATGCAGACACAAAGTGCGTTTTTCCTGCTAGTGTTAACTAAAAATAATAATAAAATGATATTTATTTTCTTTCATAAATTGTAAAGAAGCTAAAAATCATCCTAAAGTAGAATCATTATTTGATATTCCGGTTAAATTTTTATTATTATTATTTAACATTATGTTGTACATAAAGTATATATATATATATATATACTTTAATCTATGCTTACGAATATAATTATGTAGAACATAAATTTTTTAATATATTCTAACCATTGTTATAGATAAAATAAATATACAAAAAACTAAATTGTATATATTAAAAAAAAACAATAAAGATATAAAGTGAAAAAAAATCGACAAACATTTATAATTTTACAATATTAATTATAATATAATTAATATGCACTTCATCAATGAATAATGATAAAAAAACACCATATAAATAATATAAAATTAGTTATACCAATACCAATAGTAGAATTAGTTTCATAAATGAATTATTTTAAATTCTAAGATAAAATAGATATTGAGGCACGAAATGTCCGGATCCTGCTAATTACATATAATAAATATAATACACATGTTAAAATTATAGTTATGATATCAATTATATTTAAATAATAAAATTTCTTCTACTTTCAATCTCAACTTCTCTCTTAGAATAAAAAAGAATAATAAGATAAGATAAGAGATAAAATAAGATATGATATCTTGTTGACATAATAAATAATGGATTTTAATAGATTAAGATAAATATTCTATTCTATAATATCATATCTTGAAAGTTATTATATTTTATTCTATCATATCATATCTTGTTGGTGTAACAAATAACAAATTTTAACACACATTAAGACTATCATATATTCATATATTTTTCCCCATCTTTTTTAGAAAGTTAGGTCTTTTCTTATTTTCAAAAAATATTTTATTCTTATTAGTTCGCACGTTTTCTTCTTAATCTTACACGTTTAATAGTTTCTTTGTAATATGCAGGTTGTTTGTGAAAATTTGTTGAAATTGAGGACATATTATTTCTCTATTATTTTATCTCCTTTTAAAGTTAGTATTAATTTTGTTCATTATCATAATGACGGAAAAAGCATTTTTTTGCCATGAAAATTGTGAAGATTGTACATACACAATAACATTGACAATAAACTCATCATTGCTTTCAAAACACAAGATCTTACAAAGGGAAATTATAAGACATAATTTATTTAACTAGATATATTATATTTTGTTGATTTTAACATTTATATTTTATTTTTTGTATGTGTGATGATGATAATCAGTTTTTTTTAAAAAAGTTGCTCTCATTGACTATAGGTTTTAGATCTCCTACTAGCAATAATGGTGGTGGTTGCAGTAAGGATGACGGTTGCAGTAAGGAAGGCGACAATAATGATAATAGTTGTGATGATGATTATGATAAAGATAATTTTGATGGTGACGGTACATAATAATTTTGTTTATAACCTTTTAATTTGACTTGATTATTTTGATTTAATGGATATCTATAACAATATATAAAGGTGATTCATTATTTTTTGCATGCACAAATTTTAAGACATTTTTACTCTTTATTTACTATAGTAATTGTAAAAAAAAAATAATGGAAGATAACACGGTAATTTTACTTTATTAATTTAAATAAAAAAGTAATTATTTTCTTAAAATAAATTGCAACATCCTAGCTTTATAACATTTATATCCCACAACATTAGCAAGACACTTATTCACTAATTATCAATATAATTTCCATTTTTTATATTAAAAAATTTCTTATTTAACGTTTCATATATATATTTATATCTATATATAAAGTGGTTACATGAGTTTATCACTGTTTTTTCATCTCCAAATATTTTAGACAATTTTACCTATAAAATTTTAAATAACAAAAAACAATATTAAAAATTAATCACTCATGTAACCACTCAAATAAATTAATCATCTCTAGCCATTCAAATTTTAATCACTTTTATTACTTAATTACAATTTTTATTTTATTTTAAATGTTTTAAATATAAAATCTCGAAATCTTTCAACTCTACTAATTTTAATAACATATATTTTCCTTCCCATTTGTGACATTTTGAATTTACCTATTATTTTATTTCCCTCGAGATAAAAGTATAAATAAAATAATGGTAAATATTTTTAATTACAACAAGCAGGCAAATTTAAACATAACTAAGACATAAGAATAAACTTATTCATGAAAGCAAATATCAAATTTTACTTTTAAAATTTACGAGATGAACACTTTTCTTAAAATCACATTAAATCTAAATTATTATAGTGTTTTTTTTAATTTTTTAATATAACTAACATAGATTTTTTTTCATTCTTCTTTTAAGAAGTGTTTAATAATAAATGTTATATTTTATCAAACAAAAAGTGAGAATAAAATATATACCTATTATATATAAAATAGATATATGAGTTTATAACCGTTTTTCCCCCAAATTTTTCAAATAATTTTATCTTTAATTTTTTAAATATTTAAAATTAATTACTCATATAACAACTCAAATAACTTAATTAGTTTTAATCATTCAAATTTTTAAACATCTTTAACATTTAACAATTATTTTATTTTGTAAAGAAAATAAAACTATGGGTACGTTAAAGAAGAATGACAATGAATTGTATAAAGAAAATCAACTTCTCTTTTAAAATAAATAAAATATTAAAGTAATAAAATAAGATAAGAGATGAAATAAGATATGATATATCATATCTTGATAATTATTATATTTTATTCTATCTTATCACATCATATCTTGTTAGTATAACAAATAACAAATTTTAACATATTAAGACTATCATATATTCATATATTTTTCCCCATCTTTTTTTAGAAAGTTAGGTCTTTTTTTATTTTAAATAAACATTTCATTCTTATTAGTTCTCACATTTTCTTCTTAACCTTACGCATTTGAGAGTTTCTCTATGGTATGCAGGTGGTTTGTGAAAATTTGTTGAAATTGGGATACATATTATTTATCCATTAATTTGTCTTCTTTTAAAGTTACTAATGATTTTGTTCATTGTCCTAATGACTGAAGAAAAAAACATTTTCTACCATGAAAATTGTGAAGATTATGTTTAATACTCCATCCATTTTTTTTCATAGTCGTTTTGTCAGATTTTGTTATTTTTTTTTCATTGTCACTTTTCTAAAATCAATGACTTATTAATTTTCTTTTTCATTTTTACCCTTGATAATTAATGCATGTTTATTGAACAATGTATCTATTCATTTTCTAATGTATCTATTTCTTCTCCTAACAATAATGGTGGTATTGACGAAGCAATGACGGTGGTTGCGACAACGATGATAACAGTTGTGATGACAATTATGATAAAGATAATTATGACATGACGGTACATGATAATTTTATTTATGACCTTTTAATTTGAATTGTTTATTTTAACCCATTAGATATCTATAACAATATACAAAAAGTAATTCATCATTTTTCGCATGCACAAATTTTAAGACATTTTTACACTTCATTTACTATGGCAATTGTACAACTTTTTTTAGTGGAAGATAACATGGTAAGTTTACATTATTAATTTACATAAAATGTAATAATTTTTCAAAAATAAATTGCAACATCATTACTTTATAACATTTACATCCCACAACATTAGAAAGAAACTTATTCACTAATTATCAATAGTTTCCATTTTTTATATTAAAAAATTTCTTGTTTAATGTTTCTTATATATTTATATCTATATATAAAGTGGTTACATGAATTTATCACTGTTTTTTCATCTCTAAATATGTTAGATAATTTTACTCATAAATTTTTAAATAATAAAAATAATATTAAAAATTAATCATTCATGTAACCACTCAAATATATAATCATCTCTAGCCATTCAAATTTTAATCACTTTTGTTACTTAATTACAATTTTTATTTTATTTTAAAAATTTTAAATATAAAAGTTCCAAATCTTTCAACTCCACTAATTTTAATAACATATAATTTTCTTCCCATTTATGAAATTTTGAATTTATCTTTTTTTATAGATAAAAGTATAAATAAAATAACGGTAAATATTTTTAATTACAATAAGCAGGAAAAATTAAACATAAGTAAGACATGAGAATAAACTTTTTCTTGAAAGAAAATACAAAATTTTACACTTAAAATTTACGAGATGAACACTTTTCTTAAAATCACATTAAATCTAAATTATTAGTGTTTTTTAATTTTTTATTATAACTAAAGTATATATTTTTTTTTTCATTCTTCTTTTAAGACTTGCTTAATTATTAAATATTATATTTTATCCAACAAAAAATGAGAATAATATATATATATATTATACATATTATACATAAAGTAGATATATGAGTTTATAAATTTTTTTGTCCTCAACTTTTTAAATAATTTTATCCTTAATTTTTTAAATAATAAAAATTAATATTAAAAATTAACTATACATGTAACCACTCAAATAATTTAATTAGTTTTAACCATTTAAATTTTTAAACATCTTTATTAATTAACAATTATTTTATTTCACTTTATAAAGAAAATACAACTGTGGCCTGTTGATGAAGAATGACAATGAATTGTGTAAAGAAAATCAAGAATGACAATGAATTATATAAAGAAAATAGAACTGTGGACACGTTGATGAAATTGAAATGATCATTGTTGGAGGAGGATTTGTTGTGGTGGTCTTGAAAGGTGAAGTCAATCTCGGAGAGGAACGCACGGTGGTCCAGGCAAAATAGGCGGCCAGCATAGCAGAGAAAAGACCAGGATGAACCTAAGAGGACACATGTCTTTCAAGGCAAAAAAAAAAACCTAGTTTGCAGTAATATGAAGTCAATCGCTTTCAGAGAGTGCCCAAGACAACCCGAGCAGCAAGTAAAGAATTGTTTGTATCTAATCTGCATTGACCGTGTTGAGGTCTTTTTATATGACAATCTATAATTTTTCAATGAATGAATTAGTAAAAACGAGGACACTGACCAATTATTTACTCACTGCAACGCCTTTCCTCGCTTTTACTAATTCATGAGATTGTCATACAAAAAGGATTCGACCTCAATACGCTCAAAGCACATTAGATATAAACAATTTTTTACTTGCTGGCTTGGGTTGTCTTTGGCTCTCTCTGAACCCTTTTGACTTCATATTACTGCAAAGTAGTTTTTTTTGTTGCCTCGAAAGACATGTATCCTCTCAGGTTCATTCTAGTCTTTTTCTCCATTGTGCTGGCCGCTTATTTTGCCTAGACCACCGTGCGTTCCACCCAGAGGTTGACTTCTCCACTCAAAATCACAAAAAACCCTCCTCCAACAATGATCATTTCAATTTCACCAAGGTGCCCACAGTTTCATTTTCTTTATACAATTCACCATAATTCTTGATTTTCTTTTTAATCATGAATAGAATTATTGATTTGGTTTCAGTTAATTCAGAATGGATTCTGGGTATTTGTTGACATGGCCAGTGGGAGGTACCTATGGAGGAATTTGATGCACAAGAATCATGGTGTCCAAGTAAAGAGCTCTTAGAAGTTGGGACTTTCCAAACCCGAGATTTTATTAATTTTAATTTTGAAAAACTTCTTTCTGCTGAAGCAAGAGTGACTGGGATTGTTAATATTATTCTATAAGCAATATATGTATTTGGAAAAAAATGATGTTTCCTTATATAATTGAGAATGACACCTATGTCTACATTTGTTAACTTGTTCATTCAAATTAATCACTTATGTTTTCAATATTACTTGTTTTGAAAATTTTATCTATAGCTCTCCTTTTGAGATTCAATTAAAGCTTTAACTTTTCTCTTCATTTTTTTTTTTAAATAACCTGATTCATATATTTCCTAGTTGACATTTTCACACCTATATATTTGAAAACAAAAAACAATACTATCACAATATATCAAGATATAAAATATTGACTCAAAATATTATAAATAAAGAGAGAAGGTTAGAACAATAAAACCTGTTTGGCAGCAGATTATTTCACATAAAAGCTTCTTTAGGGTGCTACTCCTAGTCCTACTAAAAAGAAATTGTTGTTGATCCACTCAACCTATATTGACACATTTATAAAATGATATTATTTCAATAATAATTTGTAAAACTTACGGTGTATCAAACTTGAAAGTTGAAACCTAATCTAATTATCTAAACTTAGTAAACTAAACATAACTTATGTAAGATATAAAGACAACATAATCATTCTAATAATTTAAATAAACGATTGAAACAATAAAAAAATAAAATAGTAAATTATTTGAATACCTTTTGCAATTTTGAAAATTCCCCAGTTGTGTTTCTATGTTATAATATTGTAGAAATGTTTGTGTGTTATAATTGAGGTAATGGGGCGGATGAAATTATCAAGAGAGGGATTGAGAAAAGACAGAAGGAAAGAGACAGGGAGAGAAGATGAAGAATAAAGTTTAGTCAATAACGTTGATAATTTAGGGCTTAATTTAGTGTGCAGAAGAATAATTAATAGGAAAGTGGGTAAATAACATTGAAAATTTGGGCCTAATTTAGTGTAGGGAGAGAAATTAATAGGAAAATGGGCACATTGATAATTTAGGGCTTAATTTAGTGGGCAGAAGAAGAATTAATTAATAGGAAAGTGGGTAAATAACATTGAAAATTTGGGCCTGATTTAATGAGTGAAGAGAAATTAATAGGAAAGTGGACCTAGTTTAAAGATGAGAGTGACAAGAAAATTAACAGTCTCACATAAAAAAAAGGAACTTTTAGAAAAAAATTACAATACTAGGATTAAACTCTAATCCTTACAATGCTAGACTTAGACAATGACCAACAAACTAAAGTTAGTATGGTTACAATTAATTCATTAAGTTCTATAAGTACAAAATTTATTTTAGGGGCCTATTTTATACAAGGCTAGCCCAAAATATTTTTGGGGCCTAAAACTAGGGCTTAACTTGTCTTATGCTTGGGCTGATCTTACCTTTCAACATAAAAACAACAATCTCTATTCATCCCATAAGTTTATTACTATTATCCTTCCTCCTTTTATGACTCAACAATTATTTTATTCTTTTTTTACTATAAATTTTATTTTTTTAATTTTTATATTGTGAAATTAGGATTTTTTTATATTTTTAAAGGAAATTAACATAAGACATTGTGGTATCTTAGAATTTAATACTAAAAATATTTCTTCACGAGTGAATAATTGAAAGCAATTAAAAATTTAAAAAATTTATCTTTGACTCTTTAAATTTGAATGTATGAAAAAAATCTTGAATTGTTATCATATGTTAAAAATCCACGAAATTCTGCAAAATCTACAAAGTCTCGCAGAATCCATTAAAATCTTAATTTAAAAGTCTTATAGAATCCATTAAATTCCTTATTTAAAGTCTTGTAGAATCCTACAAAATTTTAAAAGCCGTGAAAATTCTACAAAGTCTTTGATAGATTTATTTTAGTCAATAACTAATATTTTATATCAAACTTCAATTATTCAACCATTGAAATTAAAGTTCCTAATGTATAAATCAAGTTTAAATTTTTAAAAAAAATTGAAAACTACATGATACTTCTTGATATAAATTCATTTTAACATATATATTTTTATGATTATCTGTCAATTTGAATTAATAAAATAAAATATTAAATAATCTTCAAATTTTTAAAAATTTGTAAACTTAATCTATGCATTAAGAACTTTTAATTTAACAATTAATTCGTTAAAATTTTATATAAAATATGAGTTATTAAGTGGAATAAGTCTAACTTATGAAGAAGTAAGTGAATCATTTCCTATGTGTGTGCAAGTATGTGTGTGTAAGAAGAGGTTACTTAGTGTCGTAACCGGGAGGCCCGTTCAAGATGCATATACCAATTCAAAGCTGCCCCAGTTAAAGAATCCTGAAAACAATGAATAAGCAACTTATCATTGCGAGCATACGCTGCCATCTTTCTGCAGTACATGGTCATGTGATTCTTTGGACAACTTGTTCCTTTATATTTATCAAATTCAGGAACTTTGAACTTTGGGGGGAACTCTATGTCTGGAACCAAACAAAGATCGACAGCTTCACCGATATCATAGCTACCTCCTTCCACAACCTTTAGCCTCTCTTCTAGCATTTGTAACTTTTCGCTAGACTGAACATGTTCAATTCCTAAGGTTGGTTGATATCCCCCAGAAGTTTGGTGAGGATTCCCTTGGTTGGTGAAATTAGGATTTTGGGCTTGGTAGGGAATTTGATGTTTGTAAGAGGTGGCATTCATAGGTGGAACCTCAGGTTGGGTTGATGGCATTTGTTTAGGCGGCTGGTTCACTAATGGTTGGTGCTTATCCGGAGGATTCATGATTATTGGAGGTGTGTAGTTGGGCGGAAGGCCATATTGTGGCCATTGGACCTCTGGAGGGTCAACATGTTGGTCGGGATTAAGATGTAGAGTTAATGGTTGTGCTGGGGCTGGGGTAAAGCCAGGTGGATACGCATGAGAGGTTGATGATTCTCCTCTAGCTACTGGAGGGGTCCCTTCCATGTTTTTCACTTGTATCGATTGCAACATCTCTATAATTTGAGCCATTTGTTCCTTCAGTTGATTGATATCATTTCTCATTTCTTCGTTGCGTTCCTCCATCTCATCCATGATCTTGGCTTGAGAGCGAGTTCTATAACGATGCCGAGGAAACACTTTGTTTTTTTGCTTTATTGCTTTCAAAATACAAAGTAAATTTTTATGAGTATAAAAGAAAAAAGAAGACACAAATTATTATTATTATTATTTATTTAATTAAATTTTTTTGAAAATATTGGTTTTGTATTCAAATTAAAGAGTGATTCCCCATATCTTAACGCTAGAGGCAAAATCTCTTAGGTTATACAACGGTTGACACTTATTTCAAGGGAGCATTCACTCCTCAATGGATAAGGTCATCTTACTAGCAATGCAAGAGTACGAACCACACATTTCTAAACAAGGATCAATCATCTCAAGATAAAAATGTGATCAACAATCATTCAAGGGAGAATTCTTTCCTCAATAAATGATGTCTAAAACAAAATAATATATCAAGTCAAATGTGCTATTATTATACTCCAAATCAAAATGGGTTACACTAATTGTATTATCTCATTTTACATGAGACTCCTAGCTAAATTTTGACAAAATTTCACGAGCTTGAAGATCTTCCAAGGAAGCTTTATTCCAGGACTTGAGTTGATCTCTTCATTTACTTCGTGCACATGAATCTTCAAGCTTTCTACTTGTTTTTGGACAGCTTCAGTCATGTCTCCACACGTCTTTATCCACTCTTTCACCTTCTCACGATGGTGTTTTGCAATTAAATGTAACCCATTGACATCAGATTTTAGCTGGTCCTGCTCTAATGTTAAATCGTCAATTCTTCTCAACAATTGTTCTTCATTTTGACTAGCCATCTTGAGTGACTCAGAGTATTCTATAGCCACATTCCACCATTTCTCTACCTCTTGGTGTGCATCTGTTAGCTCCTCTTGCATGCGTTCTATTTTTTGTTCTTTCTCACGATCACCTATTTCTGAACGCTCTTTTTCTTTTTGGATTTTTGCCATCTCATTTTTTACTTTTTCAATCTCTCTTTCCATATTTTTCAAAAGGGTTTCTGACTCTTTTTCTGCCATTCTTTTTACTTTTTTCACATGGGTTGAATTTTCATAAGCATCAGCACATTCATTTTTTAGGTGTTCAATTTCCATGTCCTTCTTCTGACATTGCCTCTTAAGAATCTCTATTTCAGTTTGAGCACGTTCTTCTTTTTCTTCCATCAACCTCATTTGAGCTTTCATGACTTCTAACTGAGAGGTTAAAGAAGCCAATGCTTGGTTAGTTTCATGAGATTGACTCTCTTTATGTTGGACTTCTTTGAGAATCGGGATGGAAATTCTTCTGGCCTTCCTCCATTCTTTATATTCTGAAGAGGCTGTCACACGAGGTTTTCCAAGCTCTGCTTCCCCTTTCTTTTTGATCTTCCCCCAAGCAGCTCTAACTTCTGCCTGTTGTCTCATATTATCTGGAGCATATTGAAAGCTCAAACCTCCTAACTCTTTGCTCTGAGGCACAAATTGAGTCCATTTGAGTTGTCTAAGAGCAATTGTTGGGGTGTATGCTACACATCCTCTCGACCCCATTAATGGAACATTCAAGAAATCTCCACAACTAAAAATTGTATTTCTAGGATGGTACCAAGGACATACCCATGTAAAATGCTCTTCTTTTAATGTCGAAAGATCTCCTTTCCACTATGATGCTTCTAATTTCTTCACTGGAATACGATGGAAGCTTCTTAGAGGATCTGGCATATATCCCATATGATTGGAAGCATATAAATGGGTCATGATCCAAACATATAATAAATGATTACAACATCGTAGCATTCCTCTTTTCTTTTGATGGCATACTTCCAGAGAGAGGAGACTATCGGCAAGAATGGCTGGAACAGGATTCTTTTTTTGTGTTTCGTAAGCGAAGAACACATCCATAGCTGCTTGATCGATTAACCCCATTGTGAATGGGAACAAAACTAACCCATAAATAAGTAGAGCTAGAGTCTTGTTGAAATGTTCCCAATCACCTTTCTCGGCTAGAGATATCATATGATCCTCTAGAAGATCTTTATTCCATCCTTGAGTCGCGCCTTTGCTCACCAATTCTGTTTGTTGTGATGACAAGCCAATTAAACCAGCAATTTTCCCTCTTGATACATAGTTCCCTTTATATAGATAAACATCAGCTTCTTCTTTGAGAGGTAACCTTAGTATTATCTCATATTCTTCAATTGTGGGAACCAAATCCATATGAGGCAACTCAAAGCACCTAAAATCTGAATTCCAATATTGGGCTAATGCACTTAGCATATTAGTTTCTATTGAGACCAATAGCAAATCCAGAATCTGTCCATATTTCTTTTGAAAGTTCGCACGAACCTCCTTACTCATTTTCTGGCAGATCTTACCTACCCTTTGGAGATCATTTTTTAGCACATTTATCCTGATACTCTTACTTAACCCTGATGCATTGCTAGTATGATTTTGAATCTCCTCCATATTGAATACTATCAATTATTTTAAGGTTTAAAAGAAAATAAGAAGAAAAAAAAAATGAGATGAGGATTTAATTAAATGAAAAGAAAAAAGAAAAAAAAATAAAAATGAGATAAAGACTTAATTAAAATGTGACTTACTATGCCCCTAATATGCATGTATGCATGACTTTTTATCATTTATCCTTTATTTATTAAAAAATTTATTTTAGGAAAGAAAAACACCCTAAAAAATTGATATTGGATATAAATTTATGATGCATGAATGTATAACATTTTTTTTTTGTTAGTATGAACATATATCAAAAGAGGGATAGAGAGTAGTGCGAGGTAAGCCTAGGGTAGGAAATTTCTAAGGTTAACACCCTACTTTGGAAGGTCATTAAGTCCACCTATTAGTGCATGGTTTTGTGGGTGAATCTAAAAACTCCCCAAGGTTTATTGGTCCCCAGGTTGCCCTTATCATATAAATAAGGACCTAGCGCATGAATTAATCACAAGTAGGGAACATACCCTCTCAATATGATTAACCCATACTACTAGTAACAACCTGAGCGGTAACTCAACAACGGTCAAGTGAGCATCAAGCCCCTCAATAACAGTCATCAAGCCACCTTCTCTTCTTAGGCTCGCACAGGCTCGGGTATAGAGCCCAAAATGTGTGAGGTACAAGTGTTAATGGATATGTAAGATAACAAACAAACATGCAAATAAAATAAACAAAACTCTAATTTAAACTTAAATCCAAACAAAGCATGCGTAGCAAACAGAAATAATAAAACAAATAAATACAACAAATAAATAAATAAATAAATAAAATAAAAAGAAAGGAAAAAAATAATATTTATAAAGTCATAATTTTGCGCAATTAATTTAACAAGGCCTGACTCTCATAACTAGTCCCCAGTGAAGTCGCCATCTGTCGTAACCGGGATCACGACGGGATGACGCTAACATTTTTATTTTTCAATGGAGCCGCCACCAATATTTTAATTTAAGGGAAAAACATTGGAAAACCCTTTAAAAGATAATCTTTAAAATTAAAGTTGGGTTCGGGAGTCGATTACGTGTAGGGAAGGTATTAGCACCCTACAACGCCCGTAAAAACAGTACCTTTAATTAATTGCGCAAAATTATATGAATTTATAAATATTTAATTTCTTCCTCAAAAACGTATGTGACATATATTTTCTTTCATCTAAGATGCCCCTTTTTTTTTATTTTTTTATATTAGAAAATTATAGGGATTTGGGTTAGCAAATGGCTAATCAATAAACCCTTCTAATAACATGAAAGATAGAATTGCTATTCAATCCATGTTATTGACTTTTATTTGTTGATACTAAAATATGTTTAAAGTGTAGGACAATGAATAAGTATTATATTAACTTTTATGATTTACATGATATTAAAGGGTAGAAGTTCTACTCAATTAATATCATTAACCATAAAAATAAATGTACATAAGAAAAATTATGTTTATATTTTTTTATTTAAAGAAATAGATTTTGCACAAGGATCCAAGTTAGCAAATGGCTAATCAATAAATCCCTCGAATAACGATAAAAATAGAAATGCTATTTAATTAACGTTATTGGTTGCAACAGATCTTTACTCTTTAGAAAGAAATTTCATATATGAGAGTTTAAGCTAGCAAATGACTAGTCATTAAACCCCAGGACCTAATAATGTTAAAGATAAAAATGTTATTCAATTAACATAATTATTGGTCGTATATTAAATATATATTTTTAAAAATAATAATCTTAAAGGGAACAAATCGTATTCACTATGTACAAACCATAAACAAAAATAAATAAACAAACAAAAATAAAATAATAATAATAATAAATAAATAAAAGAAAAATTAAGAGAAGAAACGATACCAAATGAGTTGAATCTTTGAATATGATGATCAAGAAGGTGCTTTTTGGCTACCTTTCACACTACAGAGGTGTCTCACAGATCTTAAGAAATACAAAAGAGAGGGGGAAGAGAGAGAGAAAAAATTTCGAGCTCTGAAGAGTACTGGACGAAATTTTTCGGGGTCCTGAAAACTGTGCCCCAGACGTCTATTTATAGACGTCAGACCTGACTCAGAACGGCCCGTTCCAAAACCGGAACGGCCCGTTCTGAAAAGGGACGTTATGTGTTAAATGTGAATCTGGAACGGCCCGTTCTAAATTCAAAACGGCCCGTTCTAAGAGCGCAACGGTCGTTCTGAATTTCGGAACGGCCCGTTCCAGATAAGGAATTTAGGTCCTTGTTAGTCACTTAGAACGGCCCGTTCTAAAAAAAAATAACTACCCGTTCTAAGATCAAAACGCCCTGCTCTGGGTTAGGGTTGTAGGCCTTTCTGCTGACTTGGAACGGCCCGTTCCCATTTCTGAACGGCCCGTTCTCAATTAGGTTTGTGGTGTCTTTTTGTAACTTGGAACGGCCCGTTCCAATCTTGGAACGGCCGTTCTGGACTACTTCACTTTTTTTTTTTTTTTTTTTTTAACTCTCTGGTTGTCATAGAGTGTTGCCTCCATACTTTGGAAATTCCTTCTCTTCATGGTAGATGTGCATTTCATTGTTTTTGTGAATTCAGATAAAATTGATTATTCACACTTAGTCAAAGAATAAGTCTTGTTAAAATTACTATACTCAATAACTCTTGATTTATGTTGAATTTTAATATTTAACTATTAAATTAAAAAAATTAATGAATAGATCAAATTTATAACTTTTTACAAATTTGAAAATTATACAATATGTCACTATATAGATTCAAACTAATGTATAATATGTTTTTGTGAATAACTATTAATTTAAATTAATGCAATAAATTAGCAATTAGTTATTAATTTAAATAAATGTAATAAATTAGCAATTAGTTTTTCAAGTTTTTTGAAAAAAGATATATTTGATTTATTCATTAAAAAATTTTATATTAACAATTGAATCATTAAAATTTAATGTAAACCATGAGATTTTGAGTGGTGTAATTCTGCTAAAGTAATGACCAATATAATTATGACAAATATTCTTAGATCCAGTAATAAGTATAGTTTTTTTCCTATTCATTTTCGTCAAACCAAATAACTATAATATCTATACATTTTCACAAATAAACACACATATATATATAAGGAATGTTTCAAATAAGAAACTTCTTAATGTAAGATGAGAACTATTGATAATAACTATTAGACTAAAATAAATATATTATTTTAAAATATTATAAAAAAAACATTATCACATATTTTCATTGTCATAATTATTTATATCATAATTGTCAAATAAGTGTAACTAATATCTTATCAAATGTTTTTAAAAAAATCTGGCTTTCTAATTTAAAATATTTGCAATACAACACACAAATATATATCAAAAGGATAATTATAAATATCCAAAAAAAATACAATAAGATGTTAATTACAATTATTTAAATAAATGAATCACAATATCCTAGCTAGGGATGGCAAAGTGGGTCGTGGCCCACGGGCCGGCCCATTGCCCCGCCAAAAATTGGCGGGTCGAGACCATCATTTTAACCTGCCAAGCCCGCCAGGCCAAATAGTGTGACACCCTTACTACCTCAACACATATATAAATAAATCTTGTAAATAAACTAAAGAATAAAATATTTAACGTTGGTAAAAGGGTTCACATAAAACCTTCAAAAATAACCAAAATAATTAAAAATGAAATTTAGAAGGTAAAACTTGAGAGTTTACAAATTATTTTCAAAAGAGAAGGTATAACTCTAAATACATATAAAAATTTATCCTAGAATTCTTTGCCCCGATGTCACAATATTAGAGTACACCCACAACTTAACGGTTGACATTCTAAATGCCACTCAAAGCCGAATCTTCCTCACCTAAAACATCCACAAATTGTACATTTAGAAAAGAAAACATTTATATATAAAGCACACAAGGAAATCCACAATATTATCTCATCATAACTTGAAATGTTATTTACAAGCATTTCTATAGATATATCATCATTCTATCAATCATTCATCATCTTCACATCACAATTCATAATCAAACAAATCCATTACAATCCACACAAATCTTACAATTAACCCTATGCCAAGGTCACGCCTGTAGCATCTCTTGCTCGAGCTCGTGCCACCCCCGACATAAACATTAATTGCCTCACACATCCCACCCTATGCCAAGGTCACACCTGTAGCATCTCTTGCCCAAGGTCGTCCCACCCCCGACATGAGTATGAGAAATCACACTCCTAAACTGTGCTAAGGTCACGCCTACAGCATCTCTTGCTCGAGGTCGTGCCACCCCCGACATAAGCATGAGGAATCACCCATCCCATACTATGCCAAGGTCATGCCTGTAGCATCTCTTGTCTAAGGTCGTGCCACCCCTGGTCACAAGTGTGAGGAACCACAATCACATTCACATCCACATCCACATCCACATCCACATCCACATCCACATTCACATCCACATCTCAATTCCACAATATATACACAAGCCACACAAAATAGTAGTTCACATACCCCTCAAGTAATTCACCATGAATCCTCATCTTCATCTAGATCATCACTTTTACCAAATCATGTAATAATGATATTTATAAATTAATATAAAATCAGATTAAATCTCCAATTTAATATAATCTTAACCCAAACAATAAAACCCCCAATTTTTCCAAAACCTAACTCACAGGCAGTTTTCTACAATTTCGGTCTCTCTCCTAGATCATCATTTGTACAAATTATTAGCATATTTCTAATCCTCAATACATATACAGTCTAATGGAATCATTAATTCCTCAAACAGAAATAATCCAATTTTTCCAAAACCTAACTTACAGACACTTTTCTATAATTTCGTTCTCTCTCCCAGAGCATCACTTTTACAAATAAATCATATATTGGTAGTCCTAAATATATACAGAATCACATAAGACCAATAATTCTCCAAAAAAAATAATTATAAAATTACTCATAATCCTGAGGGACTCTTCCTCTACCCAATTCCCTCATGTAACTCTACATATAAATAATCTCCTTTTCCCCCGTACCTGGATAAACAGCAGTTGAAACTAAAACAAAGATCTCTTTGGTCTCCTCCTCTGAGTTCCCCTCGGTCTTCAGAGAGTGTAGAAGGAAAAGAAGAGAGCAAAGAAGAAAAGAAGAGAAAAGTGAAAAGTGTGCCTTTTTGCATCAGGGGTCTCCGGAACGGCCCGTTCCAAATTCTGAACGGCCCGTTTTGGACCCTTAAATCATGAGTAAAATTCACATCCAGAACGGCCCGTTCTGGGTTTGCATTAAAAACTCTTAACGGTCATATTTTGGAACGGTCCGTTCTGAAACCAGAACGACCCGTTCTCAATAAGGTTTAAAGGTCATTTCTGAAATCCATAACGGCCCGTTCTAGTTGGGAACGACCCGTTCCCAACTAAGAATCATAGGCAAATTTAATAGTTTGGAACGACCCGTTCCATTTTGGGAAAGACCCATTCCGAGCCACTAAATCACCTTCGTTTTAGTAACTTGGAACGGTCCGTTCCAATTTTGGAACGAACGGCCCGTTCTAGGCTACTAAAACACTCCTATAAATTACTAAATTACCCTCATTGGGCTTTTGGGCCCTCGTACATTCTATGAAAATTGGGCTGTTACAAATAGCGGGCCGGCCCGCCACAACCCACCGGCCCGCATATTTTTTTTTTTAAATTAAATTATTTTTATGTTTATTTTATTTTGATGTAGAAGATGAGGATGAAGATGATCAAGAAAAAAAGTAGAGACAACTTCTTCCAAGAGAGCTTCTAATATTCTTAAAATAAAAATTCAAAGTTAATTAATTGTATTTGAACTTGTTTTGTGGACTATCAAAAAATTTAGTTTATAAGTAATTTGTAAGTTTATAATTTGGTTTTGATTTTGGTGTAAGTGGACTAATTTCTATTTGATTTTGTTCTAAATTTGTAATTTGCTTTTGTTGAACATATATTATGTATAATATGTATGCATTTTTAATTTCATATGGCTATATTTATTTATTTGTGGCAAAAAAAATTTATTTGAACATAAAATATACATTTTTTTTAATTTTTTTTTGTATGCAGGCTGGCCCGCCAACCCGCCAACCGGTCCTTAGACGGGGCGGGCAGCATCCCCAGCCCATTTTACATTGGTGGGTCGGCCTGGCCCAGCCCATTTTTGGCGGGTCAATGGTGTAATGGCCTGATTTTCACAGATTGTACGAGGGTCCAAAGCCCAATAGGGGTGATTTAGTTTCCCAGAACGGGCCGTTCCAAACTAATAAAACGAGGGAGATTTAGTATCTCAAAACGGGTCGTTCCTAGATTAGAACGGGTCGTTCCAAAATACTAAAAGTGCCTACAAATATTAATTGGGAACGGGGCGTTCCCATATTGGAACGTGATGTTCCAAATTTAAAAAAAAAAAGGCTTGTAACCTTAGTTGGGAACGGGTCATTCTGGTTTAAGAACGGGCCGTTCCAAATATGGCCGTTGTGGGTTAAATGCAACCCTAGAACGGGCTGTTCTAGTTTGAGAACGGGCTGTTCTGGATGTGAAATTTTACGCATGACGAAGAGTCCAGAACGGGCCGTTCCGAATTTGAAACGGGCCATTTAGGCCACTCCTGATGCCTATAAATAGAGCGCTCTAGCACTCCAAAAAATCACACCTTTCAGTTCTGACTTCTTTCAGTTCTAACTTCTTTCTTCTACATTCTCTTCTTTTCCTTCTACACTCTCTGAAGACCGAGGGGCACTCAGAGGAGGAGACCAAGGAGATCTCTGTTTTAGTTTCAGCTACTACTTATCAAGGTACGGGAGAAAAGGGGATTATTTGTATGCAGAGTTACATGAGAGAATTGGGTAGAGGAAGAGTTCCTTAAGATTATGAGTAATTTTATAATTATTTCTGTTTGAGGAATTGATGATCCCATTAGATTTTACATGTATTGAGGATTAGAAATATATATTTAATTTGTAAGAATGATGATTTGGGAGAGCGAACGAAATTATAAAAAAGTGTCTGTAAGTTAGGTTTTGGAAAAATTGAATTATTTCTATTTGAAGAATTGATGATCCCATTAGATTTTGTATGTATTGAGGATTAGAAATATATATTTAATTTGTAAGAATGATGATCTAGGAGAGAATGAAATTGTAGAAAAGTGTCTTTGAGTTAGGTTTTTGGAAAAATTGAGGGTTTTATTATTTGAGTTAAGATTCTACTAAATTGATGATTCAATCTGATTTTATATTAATTTATTAATATTATTACAATATTTGGTAAAATTGATGATCTAGACATGGAATGTGGTGTGCTGCCTTCGTACAAATATATACATTATATCTACTGTTTTAATATTGAATTGATAACATGATGTGAGTATGTTGACATGAAATGAGATGTTGATGTGATATGATTGTGGTTCCTCACACTAATGACTAGGGATGAGACGGTCCCTGGGTAAGTGATGCTACACGGAGGGCGTGCCCCTGGGATGGTGTGGGATGAGTGGGGCAATTAACACGTATCACTTATTCAGATACGACGTGGCCTTGGCATAGAGTTAATTGTAAGATTTGTGTGAATTGTGATGTGATTGTGGTTCCTCACACTAATGACCAGGGATGAGACGGCCCCTGGGTAAGTGATGCTACAGGGAGGGCATGCCCCTGGCATGGTGTGGGATGAGTGAGGCAATTAACCCGTATCACTTATATCAGTTGTAGCGTGGCCTTGGCATAGTGTTAATTATATGATTTGTGTGAATTATGGATGTGAAAATGATAATGATAATTGCAAGATTTGTGATGAATTGGTGTGATTGTGAGTTATGATGTGAAGATGATGCATGATGTGACACCCTCTACCCCACATACATAATACACAATAAATATAAACTACATTCTAGAGTAAATAAAACTTTCTTAAAAATAAGGTTTCAAAATACATAGATAGAGAGTTCACATTCATATTTCATAAATCGTAGTCCAATACGGAAATGATGACAAAATAAAACATCAATCTTTCCTAATAACAGTAGTGAAACTCCAATGCTAAACCTAACTAAGCCCCGATGTCACATATCCTATCAGAGCATGCCCAACTGAAGCCTAAGCCTCATCACCAACATCCTCATGCTGATGATCACCTGCAACACAATTTAAACACAGACAAATAACAACAAAGGAGTGAGAAACATCTCACTCAGGTTCAAGTGCATAAATAAAGGTTAGATAACACACACACACACAACAAACATAAGTCACAAGTACAAATCACATGTAAACACTACGCATACAAAATCAATATCACTTGCACACTCATTTATTATGAAATGATGTCATGGACTCGACTCATAAATGCATGCATGTGGCGCCAAACGGAAGTTTCACTTTTTTCATCACTGGTGACTCAAGGTACACCTAAAATAAGTCATTTCATGACATAGCCTGTTACATCACTGGTATGCGGCCTAAGCTGCACACCTGGCATAAGTCATTTCATCACATTGCCTGTTACATCACTGGTATGCGGCCTAAGCAACATACTTGGCATAAGTCATTTCATCACATTGCCTGTTACATCACTGGTATGCAGCCTAAGCAACATACCTGACATAAGTCATATATGCATATGATGCATGTCTCACATTCACAATTACATTGACTCAACACTTCACATTTCATTTCACATTTCACATCTCATCATATCTCATGTCACATTATGTCACAATGTTATATTATAGATTATATGTTCACCTTTCACATTCTCACATCATATTCACATAGTCTCATAAAGAAACTTCTCATCATCATATACATCAAAATGATACATAAATCATATTCCTAATTTTACCTCATAGGGTTTCCCAAAAGAACCCACAGAACACTCTAATTCATATCAAAACTTATATGATTTTGAAATCAAATACATCTTCATACATCACATCCAATAAGGAACACAATGAAAGAATCAGAAATCAAAACAGAAAACATTCCTATTTTGCTTGTTTCTCATAGGGTTTCCCGTAGGAACCCACTCTAATTCATATCAAAACATGATCATTCTCAAAATCAATCACATATCTACACATCACATTCAACAAGAAGCCCAACAGAATAATCAGAAGGCAAAACAGAAAACGTTCATATTTTGCCTATTCCTAGAAACATGCATCAGGCAAGGGATTGGGTCAATCCTACTACCTAACAATTATTCTCACTCCCCCTTACCTGGATGAGCAGAATACGAATGGTCTTGGTGTGATCTAAGATCGTTCCTGAGTATTCTTCCTTAGAGCTCTTTGTTTCTCCTCTTTTTTTTCCAACCCTTTAGAAACGCAAATGACACTACAAGAAAAATGCTGATTTCCGACGGAAATAGGTAAATTTCCGACGGATTTTGCTTTTTCTGACGGATTTTCGACGAATTTCAATCCGTCGGAAAAAGTGGCGTCGAAAAAAAAAATCCGTCAGAAATGATTTTTCCAACGGAATTTTTCGACAGAAAATTTCGTCAAAAAATTCCATCGGAAATTTCCGACAGAAAAATCTGTCAGAAATTGCTGTCAAAATTTCCGACGGAAAAATCCGTCAGAAATTATAATTTTTTTTTTAATTTTAATAAATTTATTAATGTAACAACTCTCATATTTGGCATCTCAAGAGTTCTATTTCACAGTTTAGCGTGTTTTATTCTTATTTGTGCAATTTCTGGGAGACTTCCCAGAAGGTCACCCATCCCAGTACTACTCCAGGTCAAGCACGCTTAATTGTGAAGTTTTGATGCGTAAGCTACCGAAATGTCTATGTATGTTGTCAGTATAACTTGTACAAATTAATTCATTTAAGTCATCCTCAAATATACAATCTCATATTTGTACTATAATAATAATATATAATAATTTTATATTAGGAATAATAATAATAATAATAATAATATATTTAATTATTTTATATTTATATGTACTTATAAATATAAATTATAATATAATTATTTATTACAAATATTTATTTATTACATACTTATAAATTAAATTTTAATATTTTAAATAAATTATTAATTAATTAAATATATTTATTTACCTTAAATCAAACATATAAAATTTAAAAAATGTATTTATCTTTTTTTTTTTTCTAATTATCAACTATTAATAAAATACTAACTTAAAATCTTATCTAATTATATATAATATTTTCATATCAAATTTAAAACCAGATATTAGTTATACAAAAAATATTAAGATCATATAGTAAATTGTCAATAAGATTTTAGTTAAATAATTTAAAATAATTAATATTTCAATTATATTGTTAATTAGCAAATAATTTATTCCAAAACTAATTAATTTTTTATATTAATTATTAGTAAAATTTAATAACTTTTAATTTAACAATTAATTGGATCGATGAAATTCAACACACCATGAGTTATTGAGCGGAATAACTTTACCAAGAGTTATTTTGTAAGTTATCTTAAATCAAACATATAAAATTCAAATAATGTATTTATCCATGTTTTATTTTTTAATTATCAACCATTAATAAAATACTAACTTAAAATCTTATCTAATTATATCATAATATTTTCATATCAAATTTAAAACCAGTTCTTACATTTTCGACAAATATAAATTTGTCTGAAATATTCTATCAATAATATAACTTTTCTTACAAAAATTTTATCATCAAAAATATAAATTTTTCGACAGATTTAATTTTGTTTTATAAAAAATCATCTTCGATTAATATAACATTTTGTATATATGATTTAAGAGTAAAAGATTTTCAATTTAACGGTTGAATTTACAAAATTCACATTTAATATAAAGTTATTGAGCGGTGTAACACTTAGTAAAATTTATACCATTGTAATTATAGCTCCCCTCATGTATATATATATATATATATATATATATATATATATGTGTGTGTGTGTGTGTGTGTGTGTGTGTGTGTGTGTCTATATATATATATATGATTTAAGAGTAAAAAATTTTCAATTTAACGGTTGAATTTACAAAATTCACATTTAATATAAAGTTATTGAGCGGTGTAACACTTAGTAAAATTTATACCATTGTAATTATAACCCCCCTCATATATATATATATATATATATATATATATACATATATATATATATATATATATATATATATATTAAATGCGACTTTTACAATATATTACACCGCTCAATAACTTTATATTAAATGTGAATTTGGTAAATCCAACTGTTAGATTGAAAGTTCATATCTCTTATAGATTATATATACAAAACTTTATATTAATCCAAGATGATTTGATACTTCATTTTTATAAAACAAAATTGATGTAATATATTCATTTTAAAATACACTAAAATATGAACACTTGGATTATCTTCCAGTTGTTGTTCAATTTTAACAAAATTTGATATACACGTATAAAGTGATATGAACTTTCAATTTAACGATTGGATTTACAAAATTCACATTTAATATAAAGTTATAGAGCGGCATAATACTTAATAAAAGTTACACCGGTATAATTATAACCCTTTATATTATATATATATATATATATATATATACACATACATATATATATATACAGCGACAGCTGCACGTTTGGAATAGTGAGGCACTTGCCCTCACTACTATTTGACATATACACAATTTTTTATCTAAAAAAATAATATATTTTAAAAAATAAAAATTATATTATAATAAAATAAATATATAGATTCAGAAAAAATGTTTATTTATTTGATATCTGTCAAATTTTTGAAGGAAATTAATTCTCATGTGATAAAAAAATTTTCTTAATAATGAATTAATTTTTAAAAAAAGTTTAATTATAATATATATATGTATATATATATGTCTTAATATTCACATATATAATGTAATATATTAAAAAAATAATTTTTTGATAAAATAAAATTTGTAGCATGCATGTTTTTCTTTTGTGTTTTTTATTTATTGTATACGTTGATTAAAAAAATCAAAATAGTAAAATTGTATACATTGATTAAAAAAATCAAAATAAGAAAAATCATAAGATTTATATTCCATTTAGAATTGTTATTATAAGATATATTTTAAAATAAATTATCATCTAAAAATATATATTAGATATTAAAAACATATTTATATCATAAATAAATTAAACTTTATTTTTATAAATTTAACATATAGATTTTTATATTTTTAATAGTGTTAAATTATTATAAAATAAGTCTATATGATTGTAATTCTACCCAAATATTTAAAAATTATCTATGATAGATAAATAAATCACACTTAAAGTATATATTTTTAAAGAAAGTTAGGTTCAAACCAAGTAAATTATAATAAAATATAGTATAACCTAATTTATTTTCATCTTTAATACTAATCGTAGATATAAAAAACTTGTAATAAATAATTATAATATATATTTATACCTTTAAAAGATATATAAAATTTTTAATACTACAAATATATATAAGAAATTAAAAATAAAAATTAAAAATAAGAAATTAAAAATATAAATTAAAAATAAGATTTCCGACGGAAAATTCTGTCGGAAATTTCCGACGGAATAATTCTGTCAGAAATTTCTAACGGGATATTCTGTCAGAAATTTTTCGGTAGAAATTTCTGACAGATTTATTTTTCTGTCAGAAATTTCTGACGGAATTTTCTATCGGAAAGTTTCTATCAGAAATTTCCGACAGATTTATATTTCTGTCGAAAATTTCTGACGGAAAATTTCTGACGGAAAATTCCATCAAAAATTTCTGACAGAAATATAAATCCGTCGGAAATTTACATTTTTCTTCCCGAATCTTTTTTTAAAATTAATCCATTGGGCTGGGTCGACCGAACCCATTTTCAAAATAATTAAATAAAATAAATACATGTATATTATAAAATATTTTTTTCACTATAATAATAATATATTTCTTACCCAAAATATAATAATATAATTTTAATAACAAAATATCATATAAAATCAACCTTCTCTTAAAACATATAAATATTTATTTAAAAATACTAATAAAAATACTTATTTAATACATACAAAGTAATTGTCCAAAACAATAATTATTTAAAACGTACAAAATAATATTCCGCTATAATTATTAAAATAATTATGACCAAATACCATATAATAATAATAATAATAATAATAATAATAATAATAACCTTTTTGAAAACTGGGGTGTTACACATGATTGATAGAGTTGTGATGAGATTATGTGGTGAGTTTTCCTTGTGTGCTTTACATATAGATGTTTTCTTTTCTCACCGTGCAATTGTGGATGTTTTAGGTGAGGAAGATCCAGTTATGAGTGACATCTAGAATGCCAACAGTTGAATTGTGGGTATACTCTGATATTGTGACATCGGGGCAGAGGATTTCTAGGACATAGATTTTTATATGGATCTGGAGTTGTAAAAACAATTTGTAAACTCTTATGTTTTATTTTCTATTTTTTTTATTTCAATTATCTTTGATATTGAAGAATATTTATGAAGGTTTTTATGTGAACCCTTTTACCTATGTTAAAAATTTTATTTCCTTAGTCTATTTACATTATTACAATATATATGTTGGGGTAGTAAAGGTGTCACAAATGGCAGGCCGGGCCAAAACGGGCCAAGCTGGCCCATTTTACCATCCCTAATCCTAGCTAATTAGTGTCATCTTAATCATCATCACCACTCATGATAGCATTGTGCCACACTTAAGTAAGGGTGAGTAGATGCATCCCATTACTTTAATAAACTTATTAGTATATGTGTAAAAAGTTTAATTTTTTATTAAAATATAATAAAATGATTTTTAGCATGGATGTAGTTATTATATAGGGAGTCTAAACAATTAACTTAACTACTAAATCCATGCAATTTTACATGCATATATTTTACAAATATATATACACTAAAATTAAATTATATTTTATTTATACTAATCATACCATTCAATTAGTGTTTCGTTAGTTTGATTATTGATTCATTGGCCAAGTATTCTTATCCAATCAACTATCGGTTCGAGTTTTAAAATCAACCTCTCATCCATATATTAAACACAAATATATATCTAAAACAGTAGCATTTTTAGGAGATTTTCTTCAATAAGATGATTTTTAAATATTTTTTCACTTCTCATATAATTTAGTTTTTATATATTGTAATTATTTATGAATTAAATTTTAATATTTTTAAAATAAATTATCAGCAAATAAAAATAATCTTGTATTATAACATAAATTATTTATTAAAAATTTAAAATATAATTTATACGTTAAAAAATAACTATTTATACAAATTTTAAATATAATTTATATATTCAAACATAATATATATATATATATATATATAATTTATTATAAATTTTAGTTACATATAATAAATATAATATGCATATTAAAATAATAATTATGATATTAATTATATTTAAATAATAAAATTTCTATTACTTCCAATCTAAATTTCTCTCTTAGAATAAAAAAGATATTAGAGTAATAAGATAAAATAAGAGATAAAATAAGAGTAATAAGATAAAATAAGAGATAAAATAAGATATGATATCTTGTTGGCATAACAAATAATGGACTTTGATATATTAAGATAATTATTCTATTCTATCATATCATATCTTGATAATTATTATATTTTATTCTATTTTATCATATCATATCTTGTTGGTATAACAAATAACAAATTTTAACATATTAAGACTATCATATATTCATATATTTTTTGCTCATCTTTTTTAGAAAGTTAGGTCTTTTCTTATTTTAAATAAATATTTCATTCTTCTCATGTTTACATTCTTATTAGTTAGGTCTTTTTTCTATGGTATGTAAGTGGTTCGTGAAAATTTGTTGTAATTGGGATACTTATTATTTATCCATTAATTGTGAAGATTGTGTTCAATAACATTGACAATGAACCCATCATTCAATGCTTTCAAAACATAAGATCACACAAAGGACAAATATAAGACATAATTTATTTAACTAGATATTTATATTTTATATTTTTTTATTTTAACATTTATTTTTTACTTCTTGTATGTGTGATGATGATAATTAGTTTTTAAAAAAATTGCCCCCGCTGGCTATAGGTCTTTAATCTCCTACTAGAAATAATGGTGGTATTGGTGAAACAGTGGTCGTGCTGATGATAATAGTTGTGATAACAATTATGATAAAGATAATTATGACAGTAATGGTACATGATAATTTTGTTTATGACCTTTTAATTTGAGTTGTTTATTTTAACCTAATGAATATCTAATATACAAAGGTGATTCATTATTTTTCGCATACACAAATTTTAAGACATTTTTACTCTTTATTTATTATGGTAATTGTATAATTTTTAGTGGAAGATAACATGATAGTTTTATTCTATTAATTTAATTAAAAAGTAATTATTTTTTGATGGAATTTTCCGTCAAAAATTTTCCGACGGAAAATTTCGTCAGAAATTTCCGACGGAAAAATGAATCCGTCGAAAATTTCCGACAGAATTTTCGTCAGAAATCTTATTTTTAATTTATATTTTTAATTTCTTTTTTTAATTTATTATTTTTTATTTCTTATATATATTTGTAGTATTAAAAATTTTATATATCTTTTAAAGGTATAAATATATATTATAATTATTTATTACAAGTTTTTTATATCTACGATTAGTATTAAAGATGAAAATAAATTAGGTTATACTATATTTTATTATAATTTACTTGGTTTGAACCTAACTTTCTTTAAAAATATATATTTTAAGTGTGACTTATTTATCTATCATAGATAATTTTTAAGTATTTGGGTAGAACTACAATCATATAGACTTATTTTATAATAATTTAACACTATTAAAAATATAAAAATCTATATGTTAAATTTATAAAAATAAAGTTTAATTTATTTATGATATAAATATGTTTTTAATATCTAATATATATTTTTAGATGATAATTTATTTTAAAATATATCTTATAATAACAATTCTAAATGGAATATAAATTTTATGATTTTTCTTATTTTGATTTTTTTAATCAATGTATACAATTTTACTATTTTGATTTTTTTAATCAACGTATACAATAAATAAAAAACACAAAAGAAAAACATGCATGCTACAAATTTTATTTTATCAAAAAATTATTTGTTTTAATATATTACATTATATATGTGAATATTAAGACATATATATATATATATATATATATATATATACATATATATATTATAATTAAACTTATTTTACAAATTAATTCATTATTAAGAAATTTTTTTTTATCACATGAGAATTAATTTCCTTCAAAAATTTGACAGATATCAAATAAATAAATATTTTTTCTGAATCTATATATTTATTTTATTAGAATATAATTTTTATTTTTTAAAATATATTATTTTTTTAGATAAAAAATTATGTATATGTCAAATAGTAGTGAGGGCAAGTGCCTCACTATTCCAAACGTGCAGCTGTCGCTGTATATATATGTATGTGTGTGTATATATATATATATATATATATATATATATATATATATATAATATAAGGGGTTATAATTATACCGGTGTAACTTTTACTAAGTATTATGCCGCTCTATAACTTTATATTAAATGTGAATTTTGTAAATCCAACCGTTAAATTGAAAGTTCATACTTTATACGTGTATATCAAATTTTGTTAAAATTGAACAACAAATTTTGTTAAATTGAAATGAATATATTACATCAATTTTGTTTTATAAAAATGAAGTATCAAATCATCTTGGATTAATATAAAGTTTTGTATATATAATCTATAAGAGATATGAACTTTCAATCTAACAGTTGGATTTACCAAATTCACATTTAATATAAAGTTATTGAGCGGTGTAATATATTGTAAAAGTCGCATTTAATATATATATATATATATATATATATATATATATATATGAGGGGGGTTATAATTACAATGGTATAAATTTTACTAAGTGTTACACCGCTCAATAACTTTATATTAAATGTGAATTTTGTAAATTCAACCGTTAAATTGAAAATTTTTTACTCTTAAATCATATATATATATATAGACACACACACACACACACACACACACACATATATATATATATATATATATATATATATACATGAGGGGAGCTATAATTACAATGGTATAAATTTTACTAAGTGTTACACTGCTCAATAACTTTATATTAAATGTGAATTTTGTAAATTCAACCGTTAAATTGAAAATCTTTTACTCTTAAATCATATATACAAAATGTTATATTAATCGAAGATGATTTTTTATAAAACAAAATTAAATCTGTCGAAAAATTTATATTTTTGATGAGAAAATTTTTGTAAGAAAAGTTATATTATTGATAGAATATTTCAGACAAATTTATATTTGTCGAAAATGTAAGAACTGGTTTTAAATTTGATATGAAAATATTATGATATAATTAGATAAGATTTTAAGTTAGTATTTTATTAATGGTTGATAATTAAAAAATAAAACATGGATAAATAAATTATTTGAATTTTATATGTTTGATTTAAGATAACTTACAAAATAACTCTTGGTAAAGTTATTCCGCTCAATAACTCATGGTGTGTTGAATTTCATCGATCCAATTAATTGTTAAATTAAAAGTTATTAAATTTTACTAATAATTAATATAAAAAATTAATTAGTTTTGGAATAAATTATTTGCTAATTAACAATATAATTGAAATATTAATTATTTTAAATTATTTAACTAAAATCTTATTGACAATTTACTATATGATCTTAATATTTTTGTATAACTAATATCTGGTTTTAAATTTGATATGAAAATATTATATATAATTAGATAAGATTTTAAGTTAGTATTTTATTAATAGTTGATAATTAGAAAAAAAAATAAGGATAAATACATTTTTTAAATTTTATATGTTTGATTTAAGGTAAATAAATATATTAAATTAATTAATAATTTATTTAAAATATTAAAATTTAATTTATAAGTATGTAATTGTAACGACCCGACTGGTCACTACGCCCGGCATAGCACACTCGAAACACCAGACAGATAGAACAAGTATATGAATATAGGATCTAGAATATATATAGATATACAAGGTTCCAATCTGACTAGAGTTAAAGTGTACTAAAGAAAAATACAACCAAATGCTACTATCCCACGTAGCCACAAGCAAAACAACACATCGCCAAGCAAAACAGCTGCAAGGTCCACCAACCTCACCAAAAGACGCACCTCTATTCCTGCCCTGCTCCCATACATAGTATGATCATCGCAGTCCAAAAACATGGAAAACAACAGAAGGGTAAGCTAGTGAAATTAAAATTCATCATACAATTATATAATTGGCAATATAAATAACAACAGATACAGTTATCAGCACACTTGTACAGCTTATACCGCTCAACAATATCAGCACCGCAATGCGGCAATATCAGCACTGCTTAGCAGCAATAACAGCACCACTCTAGTGGCTATAACGGCACCGCAAAGCAGCAACAACAGCACCACTCTAGTGGCTATAACGGCACCGACTTAGCGGCAACAACAGCACCGCCTTAGCGGTTAGAATCAGCACCACATGTGTGGCTAACAACAGCACCGACTTAGCGGCTATAATATCACCCAACCCAGCATATCTCAGCACAGTACAGCACAGCACAGCACAACAATTCAACAAAATTATTACTTTCTACAATTCAGCCCAACGGTCTATAATGCCGCTATACTATATAATTTCTCTTATTAATCCATTGATTCTAGCTCAACAATACACTTCTAATACAACTAACATATTTATCTCAGCTTAATCCCCTAATCATCACAACATATTCATCAAATTCGCTTGGTTCAGCATATCACATCATTGATTAACAATTTCGGCACAACTCAACAGTCAATGTCCTATAGATCATCATTTTCCTTGCGCGCTCGGCGCACTCGAGGTTGCGCCCAGCGCGACTCAACCCGAGAGCACCAAGGCTCTCCCGCGCCTGGCGCAATTCCAAATTGCGCCTAGCGCCTGTCTGGCAGAGACTCAAGGAGTCTCGTGCGCCCAGCGGAGCCTAACCCGCGCCCAGCGTGGGGAAGGCAGAGACCCACCAGGGTCTCGCGCCCAGCGCAATTCACAATTGCGCCCGGTGTGCCCTTGGCAGAGACTCCCAAGGAGCCTCCGCGCCCAGCGAGTCCAAAAGTGCGCCTAGCGCAGTCCAAGTATCCCAAAAACATGTTACTCTTGATATCGCGCCCAGCGTAGATCGAGTCACGCCCGGCGCGGGCCAACCAGAGACCCCCATTTGCAAGCTCGCCCAGCGCACACAGCCTTGCGCCCGGCGGGCTTGCCTAAACAGAGTCTCCTGGTGGTCGCGCGCCCGGCGCGAAGAACAGCGCTCAGCGCGAACTCATCAGTAACTTCCCCAAGTTCGAAAAATTGTTCAAAACCTGCAAATCTTAACAGCAAACAAGCATGCAATCCAGCCAAAATGTCACATTCTCATTAAACATCAAGAAAAATACCTCATTTTCCACATGCAACCACAATCCAAGAATTTCCTCAAAGTTTCTCAAAAATCCCGAAAACCCCAAAATCTTAACTTTAGAAGTTCTCAACCAAAATCATCAGTTCTCAGCCGGTTAAATGAGTCCCCAGACCCCCTTTTAACCAAACCACAGCATAAAACTAACTTCCCTTACCTTGAATCCAGAAATTTGAGCTTCGGGACAAGAAGAACGGAAGAGAGGGACGGAAGAGAGCTTGAACGACTGGAAAGGGAGAAAAGAAGACTCCGAACACTCAGCTAGAGATCCAAGATTACGCCGCACCACCACCTTTAGTCAGCAAGGAAGAGAAGAAACAAGAGAGTGAGTGAGACCTTAGAGTGAAAGAAGGTTTGGGGAAAATAAGTTCGTACGGGGGGGGTCTCACATCCTCCCCAACAACAAGAGTTTTCGTCCCCGAAAACAGACTTACTTGGGAAAAGAAAAGGATACCGCTCTCGGCACTGCTGCTCAACTTCCCAAGTAGCCTCACCAGTAGCTGCATCCCATAGTACCTTCACCAGAAGAATGGACTTGCCTCTCAACTCTTTCAGCTTATGATCAACCACAGCTACTGGCAACTTCTCATACGTCAGATTTTCTTTCACCTGTACATCATCTAGCTCCACCACATGACTCGGGTCATGAATGTACTTCCTCAGTTGAGACACATGAAATACATCGTGTAGGTTTGAAAGAGACGGTGGCAAAGCCAACCGATAAGCGACCGGACCCACACGCTGTATTATCTGATAGGGACCCACGAATCTTGGTGTTAACTTCCGAGCCTTCAGCGCTCTACCCACACCAGAAGTCGGAGTCACCTTCAGAAACACATGTTCCCCCTCAGCAAACTCCAAAGGCTTACGCCTTTTGTCAGCATATGATTTCTGCCTACTCTGGGCAGTCCTCATTTTCTCCTGAATCATCTTCACCTTCTCAGTAGTTTGTAGGATCAACTCCGGTCCCACAACCACTGACTCACCATCCTGATACCAGCACAGAGGAGTCCTACATCTCCTGCCATATAAGGCTTCAAACGGCGCCATCCCAATACTAGCATGGAAACTGTTGTTGTAAGTAAACTCCACAAGCGGTAATACTTCCTCCCAACTACCCAAGTGATCTAACATACAAGCCCTCAGCAGATCCTCCAAGGACTGGATTGTCCTCTCCGACTGACCATCCGTCTGCGGATGATAAGCAGAACTCAGCTTCAGCTTTGTGCCTTAAGCTTGGTGTAGACTCTGCCAGAATCTGGAAGTGAACCTCGGATCTCGGTCGGAAATAATACTGGAAGGCACCCCGTGCAACCGTACTATCTCCCTCACATACAACTGTGTCAGCTTCTCTAAGGACCACTTCATGTTGACAGGCAAGAAATGCGCACACTTGGTCAACCGATCAACAATTACCCAGATAGCATCACTATTCCTAACGGACCTAGGCAACCCCACAATGAAATCCATAGTAATGCTATCCCACTTCCATTCCGGAATTTCCATCAGCTGCAATAACCCACTCGGCTTCTGATGCTCAACCTTTGCCTTCTGACAGGTCAAACAGACTGCCACATACTCAGCTATCTCCCTCTTCATACCAGACCACCAGAAAGTCTTCTTGAGGTCTTGGTACATCTTAGTCATACCTGGGTGTATGCTAAGTCTACTTTTGTGGCCCTCCTCCAGCACAGCTCTCTTCAGCTCAGCATCCTGAGGTAGGCAAATCCTGCCCCTAAACCACAAGATCCCATCTTCTCCCAGCTCAAAACCAGCAGCTTTCTCGGTGCCCAATAAACCAAGAAGTCTCACCAATTCCTCATCCTGCAACTGCTTGAGTCCAACCTGCCTCAAGAACTCATTAGTTATGGTAACTGCCCCACAACTAATGTGATCCTGAGCTAACGTCACACAGAGATTCAAATCTCTGAACTTCTCAACCAGCTCCAACTCTCTCACCATCATGTTCGACATGTGGATGGATTTCCTACTTAGTGCATCTGCCACCACATTGGCCTTGCCCGGATGATACATCAACTGAAAATCATAATCCTTCAGAAACTCCATCCATCGCCTCTGCCTCATGTTCAGCTCTTTCTGATCAAATAAGTACTTCAGACTCTTGTGATCACTAAAAACGTTGAACCGAGCACCATATAAATAATGCCTCCAAATTTTCAAGGCAAACACCACAGCTGCTAATTCTAAGTCATGAGTGGGGTAGTTCCTCTCATGAATCTTCAGTTGCCTTGAAGCATATGCCACCACTCTCCCGTTTTGCATCAGCACACACCCCAGACCCTGATGAGAAGCATCACAGTACACGTCAAAAGGCTCACCAGAATCCGGTAACACCAACACAGGAGAAGTAGTCAACCTTCTCTTCAACTCCTCAAAGCTCCGCTCACAGGCATCTGTCCAAATAAACGGCTGCTCCTTCCTCGTCAACTGGGTCAGAGGCGCTACTATCCTAGAGAACCCTTCAATGAACCTCCGATAGTAACCTGCTAAGCCCACAAAGCTCCGTATATCCGTGACAGTCCTCGGGCGCTCCCACTGCAATACCGACTCCACCTTAGCCGGATCAACAGCAATCCCCTCAGCTGAAATCACGTGGCCCAAGAACTTCACCTCATCCAACCAGAACTCACATTTTGAAAGCTTAGCATACAATTGCTTCGCTTTCAAAATCTCCAACACTGTCCTCAAGTGCTCTCCATGTTCCTCCGGGGTCCTTGAATAGATTAAGATATCATCAATAAACACTACCACGAATTTATCCAAGAACGGCCGGAAGATCCTGTTCATGTAGTCCATGAACACTGCGGGGGCGTTGGTCACACCGAACGGCATCACAACATATTCATAGTGACCATACCTAGTCCTGAAAGCAGTCTTCGGTATGTCACCCTCCTTCACCCTAATCTGGTGATATCCTGACCTCAAGTCAATCTTAGAAAACACCGACGCGCCCCTCAGTTGATCCATTAAGTCATCTATCCGGGGAAGTGGATATTTGTTCTTAATGGTCAATTTGTTCAACTGCCGGTAATCAACACACAATCGACTACCCCCATCCTTCTTCTTTACCAACAACACAGGGGAACCCCACGGCGAAACACTCGGTCGCACCAACTGCTTTTCCAATAAGTCCTCCAACTGATCTTTCAGCTCAGCCAGCTCAGCAGGAGCCATCCTATAGGGAGCTACTGACACTGGTCCCGCACTTGGAACCAAGTCAATGCTGAACTCCATCTCCCTAACAGGAGGCAACCCAGGCACCTCGTCAGGGAACACCTCGGCATACTCCCTCACCACATCGATACCAGCTAAGATTCTCTCGGTCTCCACACTCGTGGTAGCAAGCAGAAGACAGCACTCTGCCCCATCCCTCAGCAAGGACTCAACTTGAACAGCTGAGATCAACAGCTCATCCTCCTCTTGAGGGAAGATTAACCGCCTATTGGCACAGTCTATAAGGATGCGATTGGCAGACAACCAATCCATCCCTAAGATTATGTCAATATCCACCAAAGGTAAACAAATCAAGTTCACCTTGTACTTCTTCTCATTCACCACAACTGGACAACCCACGCACAATTCAGAAGCAATCACAGAAGTAGAAGCGGGCGTCGACACGAGTAGTCTCAACCCCAACTCACACACAGGCACACCCAACAAAGCAGCACATGCATATGATATAAATGAATGCGTAGCACCAGAGTCAAATAGAATCATCACATCCTTACCAGCGGCCTTGCCCTTCCCCTTCACAAGATCAGAAGAAGTCGAAGCCTCAGCACCCGTCAAAGCAAATACCCTACCAGCAGTAGTAGGTCTGTCACCCCTCTGTGTATCAGCTCTCTGTGCACTACTCCTCTGAGTATCAGCCCTCTGTACATTACTCCTCTGAGTGCTCCTCTCTGGTCTATCCCTCGTAGGACAATTTGCCGATTCGTGGCCCATCTGATGACATCTGAAGCAACGGCTCTCCGTGTGCGGACAGTCCCTGATAAAGTGGGGCCCAGCACACCTAAAACATCTCAGAGTAGCACCTCCACTCTGTCTACCTCCACTAGCAGCACTGGAAGATCGCCTAGAAACAGAACCCCCTTGCTGTGGTTGGGGCCTGTCATATGGTTTCCTCTGACTCTCACCCTTCTTGGACCCAGATGGTCCCCCAATAGTCCTCACCGCACGGTTGCCACCTTCCAACTGCTCAACTACCTTCGCCTTCTCCACTAAGGCTGGGAACTCCGTGATGGCCATAGGCACCACCATCCTCTTCAGCTCATATTTCAATCCATCTGCAAATTTCCTGCATTTCCAAGCCTCAGGCATACCCTGCGAATAAAATCGGGCTAGGTGCTCGAATTTTATCGCATACTCTGATACTGTCATCCCACCCTGATGCAATCTCATAAACTCTGCCTCCTTGGCATGCCTCACGCTTTCCAGGAAGAACTTCTCCATAAACACTGTCCGGAAGCACTCCCAATCAACTGTAACTCCCCTAGCAACAAGCATCTGATAGGTGCCTCTCCACCAATGTTCAGCCTCTCCAACAAGCATGTATACAGCGTATGCTAACCTCCTATCTGGAGGACATCCCAGTACGGTAAAGATCTTCTCTAATTCACGGATCCAGCGGTCAGCCACTTCTGGATCCGCATCTCCTGCAAACTGTGGAGGATTACACTTCCGGAACTCAGCAAGATCCCGGCTCTCCTGTGACCCTGCAGGTCTTGCTGCACCAGCTGCAGCTCTCTCAGCCTCCATCCTAGCAAAATAGGCATTTTGCTGTTGCATGGCCATGGCCAACATCTCTAGGGCACGGGCTATCTGCTCATTTGTCCTAGTCATCTTCGACAAAGGTAACAACATCTTTAGTAAACAATGCTAAACCACACAAAATCAACAGCACAACGAATCACCACAACAATTTCAGCACAGCAATTTTCAGCACAACAGACATCACAGCAAAACAACACAGCACAGAGCTAACACAGCAAAAAGCCTAAAGGGACCACCCCCAAAGAGTGTCCACTAGACTCGAACTGCTCTGATACCACTAAAGTGTAACGACCCGACTGGTCACTACGCCCGGCATAGCACACTCGAAACACCAGACAGATAGAACAAGTATATGAATATAGGATCTAGAATATATATAGATATACAAGGTTCCAATCTGACTAGAGTTAAAGTGTACTAAAGAAAAATACAACCAAATGCTACTATCCCACGTAGCCACAAGCAAAACAACACATCGCCAAGCAAAACAGCTGCAAGGTCCACCAACCTCACCACAAGACGCACCTCTATTCCTGCCCTGCTCCCATACATAGTATGATCATCGCAGTCCAAAAACATGGAAAACAACAGAAGGGTAAGCTAGTGAAATTAAAATTCATCATACAATTATATAATTGGCAATATAAATAACAACAGATACAGTTATCAGCACACTTGTACAGCTTATACCGCTCAACAATATCAGCACCGCAATGCGGAAATATCAGCACTGCTTAGCAGCAACAACAGCACCACTCTAGTGGCTATAACGGCACCGCAAAGCGGCAACAACAGCACCACTCTAGTGGCTATAACGGCACCGACTTAGCGGCAACAACAGCACCGCCTTAGCGGTTAGAATCAGCACCACATGTGTGGCTAACAACAGCACCGACTTAGCGGCTATAATATCACCCAACCCAGCATATCTCAGCACAGTACAGCACAGCACAGCACAGCAATTCAACAAAATTATTACTTTCTACAATTCAGCCCAACGGTCTATAATGCCGCTATACTATATAATTTCTCTTATTAATCCATTGATTCTAGCTCAACAATACACTTCTAATACAACTAACATATTTATCTCAGCTTAATCCCCTAATCATCACAACATATTCATCAAATTCGCTTGGTTCAGCATATCACATCATTGATTAACAATTTCGGCACAACTCAACAGTCAATGTCCTATAGATCATCATTTTCCTTGCGCGCCCGGCGCACTCGAGGTTGCGCCCAGCGCGACTCAACCCGAGAGCACCAAGGCTCTCCCGCGCCTGGCGCAATTCCAAATTGCGCCTAGCGCCTGTCTGGCAGAGACTCAAGGAGTCTCGTGCGCCCAGCGGAGCCTAACCCGCGCCCAGCGTGGGGAAGGCAGAGACCCACCAGGGTCTCGCGCCCAGCGCAATTCACAATTGCGCCCGGCGTGCCCTTGGCAGAGACTCCCAAGGAGCCTCCGCGCCCAGCGAGTCCAAAAGTGCGCCTAGCGCAGTCCAAGTATCCCAAAAACATGTTACTCTTGATATCGCGCCCAGCGCAGATCGAGTCACGCCCGGCGCGGGCCAACCAGAGACCCCCATTTGCAAGCTCGCCCAGCGCACACAGCCTTGCGCCCGGCGGGCTTGCCTAAACAGAGTCTCCTGGTGATCGCGCGCCCGGCGCGAAGAACAGCGCTCAGCGCGAACTCATCAGTAACTTCCCCAAGTTCGAAAAATTGTTCAAAACCTGCAAATCTTAACAGCAAACAAGCATGCAATCCAGCCAAAATGTCACATTCTCATCAAACATCAAGAAAAATACCTCATTTTCCACATGCAACCACAATCCAAGTATTTCCTCAAAGTTTCTCAAAAATCCCAAAAACCCCAAAATCTTAACTTTAGAAGTTCTCAACCAAAATCATCAGTTCTCAGCCGGTTAAATGAGTCCCCAGACCCCCTTTTAACCAAACCACAGCATAAAACTAACTTCCCTTACCTTGAATCCAGAAATTTGAGCTTCGGGACAAGAAGAACGGAAGAGAGGGACGGAAGAGAGCTTGAACGACCGGAAAGGGAGAAAAGAAGACTCCGAACACTCAGCTAGAGATCCAAGATTACGCCGCACCACCACCTTTAGTCAGCAAGGAAGAGAAGAAACAAGAGAGTGAGTGAGACCTTAGAGTGAAAGAAGGTTTGGGGAAAATAAGTTCGTACGGGGGGGGGTCTCACAGTAATAAATAAATATTTATAATTTTATAAATTATATTATCATTATAAATTATAAAGTTAAATAATTTAAATTATAATTTTAAATAAAAATAAGTAGATGTTAATTATAAAAGTAAGTACATATAAATAAAGAATAATTAAATATATTATTATTATTATTATTATTATTATTCGTAATATAAAATTATTATATATTATTATTATAGTACAAATATGAGATTGTATATTTGAGGATGACTTAAATGAATTAATTTGTACAAGTTATACCGACAACATACATAGACATTTCGGTAGCTTGCTCATCAGAACTTCACAGTTAAGCGTGTTTGACCTGGAGTAGTACTGGGATGGGCGACCTTCTGGGAAGTCTCCCAAAAATTGCACAAGTAAGAATAAAACACGTTAAACAGTGAAATATTGTGAAATAGAACTCTTGAGAGGCCAAATATGAGAGTTGTTACATTAATAAATTTATTAAAATTAAAAAAAATTATAATTTCTGACGGATTTTTCCGTCGGAAAATTTGACAGCAATTTTTGACGGATTTTTCCATCGGAAAATTTGACAGCAATTTCTGACGGATTTTTCCGTCAGAAACTTTGACAACAATTTCTGAGATTTTTTCGTCGGAAATTTCTGATGAAATTTTCTGATGGAATTTTCTGTCAGAAAATTCCGTCGGAAAAATTATTTCCGACGGATTTTTTTTTCCGACGTCACAAATTCATTGGAAAAAGCAAAATCCGTCAGAAATTTACCTATTTCCGTCAGAAATTTCCGTCGAAAATTAGCATTTTTCTTGTAGTGAAATTGCAACATCATTGTTTAATAATATTTACATCTCACAACATTAGCAAGAGACTTATTCACTAATTATCAATAATTTCCATTTTTTATATTAAAAATTTCTTATTTAATATTTCATATATATATTAAACGCTAAACCCTAAACTCAAATAAATATTAATCATCTATAGCCATTCAAGATTTAATCACTTTTATTATTTAATTACAATTTTTATTTTATTTTAAAAATTTTATATATAAAAGCTCAAAATCTTTCAACTCCACTAATGTTAACAACATATTTTTTTTCTTCCGATTTATGACATTTTGAATTTATCTATTATTTTATTTCTTTCGAGATGAAAGTATAAATAAAATAACGATAAATATTTTTTAATTACAATAAGCAGGCAAATTTAAACATAACTAAGACATGAGAATAAACTTAATCATGAAAGCAAATATAAACTTTTACACTTAAAATTTACGAGATGAACTCTTTTCTGAAAATCACATTAAATCTAAATTATTATAGTGTTTTTTAATTTTTTATTATAACTAAAATAGCTTTTTTTTCATTCTTCTTTTAAGACGTGTTTGGTTATTAAATGTTATATTTTATCCAACAAAAAGTGAGAATAAAATATATACCTATTATATATAAAGTAGATATATAAGTTTATAACCGATTTTTTCTCTCAAGTTTTTTAAACAATTTTATTCTTAATTTTTTAAATAATAAAAATTAATATTAAAAATTAACTACTCATGTAACTACTCAAATAACTTAATTATGTTTTAATCATTCAAATTTTTAAATATCTTTATTATTTAATAATTATTTTATTTTATTTTATAAAGAAAATAGAACTGTGGACATGTTGATGAAGAATGACAATGAATTGTATAAAGAAAATCAACTTCTCTCTTAGAATAAAAAAGATATTAGAGTAATAAGATAAGATAAAAGATAAAATAAGATAAGATATATCATATCTTGATAATTATTATATTTTATTCTATCTTATCATATCATATATTGTTGGTGTAACAAATAGTAAATTTTAACATATCAAGACTATCATATATTCATATATTTTTGCTCATCTTTTTTAGAAAGTTAGGTCTTTTCTTATTTTAAATAAACATTTCAATTTTATTAGTTCTCACATTTTCTTATTAACCTTACACATTTGAGAGTTTAGGATTTAGGATTTCTCTATGATATGCAGGTGGTTCACGAAAATTTGTTGAAATTGGGATACATATTAGTTATCCATTATTTTATATCTTCTTTTAAAGTTAGTAATGATTTTGTTCATTATCCGAGACAGAAAAAAGCATTTTCTACCATGAAAATTGTGAAGATTGTGTTTAATAACATTGACAATGAACATCATTCAATGCTTTCAAAACACAAGATCACACAAAGGACAATTATAAGACATAATTTATTTAATAATATATTATATTTTTTTGATTTTAACATTTATAGTTTACTTCTTGTATGTGTGATGATGATAATTAGTTTTTAAAAAAATTCCTCCCACTGGCTATAGGTTTTTGATCTCCCATCAACAATAATGATGGTGTTGGTGAAGCAATGAAAGTGGTTGTGACAATGATGATAAAGATAATTATGATAATGAAGGTACATGATAATTTTGTTTATGACCTTTTAATTTGAGTTATTCATTTTATCCTAAAGGATATCTATAACAATATATAAAATCAATTCATTATTTTTTGCATGTACAAATTTTAAGACATTTTTAATCTTTATTTATTATAATAATTATACAAATTTTTTAGTGGAAGATAGTACATGATAATTTACTTTATTAATTTAAATAAAAAGTAATTATTTTTCAAAAATAAATTGCAACATCTTTATAGCATTTACATTCAACAACATTAGCAAGACACTTATTCACTAATTAGTAATTATCAATAGTTTCCAATTTTTATATTAAAAAATTCTTATTTAATGTTTCATATATATATTTATATCTATATATAAAGTGGTTGCATGAGTTTATCACTCTTTTTTAATCTCTAAATATTTTAGACATTTTACCCATAAATTTTTAAATAATAAAAAATATTCATGTAACCACTCAAATAAATTAATCATGTCTAGCCATTCAAATTTTAATCACTTTTATTATTTAATCCCAATTTTTATTTTATTTTAAAATTTTCAACTATAAAAGCGCGAAATCTTTTAACTTCACTAATTTTAATAACATATTTTTTCCTTCCCATTTATGACATTTTGAATTTATCTATTATTTTATTTCTTTTGAGATAAAAGTATTGTGACACTCTCTACCCCATCATTAATTCACAATAAATGTAAACAAAATATTTTTTTTCTTTTTGAGTAAATAAAGTCTTTCATAGTCAACAACCTCTTTCATGGATAAAATAATTGTCTCAAATATTATAAGGTAGAAGATTCACATTTGTAACTCATAAATCATATAAAGTCATCATGTAAGTATCAAAACTCAAGAAATCATATAAAGAAAAATATAAATTTCAGCAAAAGTGGCAGTGCCTCCTAGTTAGGAATTAATTTATAACTTTCAAATCATGTAATAAAATAATATAATAAAGATGTACACTTCGGTCTTTTATCAAGAACGTTCAAAATTACAAAAGAAAAGAAAAGAAAAGAAAAGACTATTAAAACAATAATATCCCAAACTAAGACTAGCTATGCCCGATGTCACATCCTATCAGAGCACGCCCAACTGAAGCCTTAAACCTCATCACCAACATCCTCATGATGATGATCATCTGCAACATAATTTAAACATATACAAAAATAACAAGGGAGTGAGAAACATCTCACTCAGTTTCAGGTGCAGAAATAAAGGTTAGATAGCACACACACGCACAATAAATATAAGTCACATGTAAACAATACACATAAATAATCAATATCACATATATATTCATTTATCATGCTATGATATCATGTATTCGACTCATAAATGCATGCATGTGGCGCCATAAGGAAGTTTTACATATCATCACTGGTGACCCTAAGGCACACCTGGTTACATCACTGGTAACCCCAAGGTACACCTGGTTACATCACTGGTGACCCTAAGGTACACCTTGTTAGCATGTTACATCACTGGTGACCCTAAGGTACACCTTGTTATCAAGTTACATCACTGGTATGCGGCCGCAGCAGCACACCTGGAATAATATATGCATATGATGCATGTCATACATTCATTATTTCATTAACTCAACATTTGACTTATTACAAAATTTCATTAAGTACATCATGTCATCCTTTTTCATGTTCTCATAATCATAACTTGTCTCAATAGTCCATTCATAGGCCTCATGTCATTTGTCCATATTTCACATGGTCATGTCATAAATACTCCTCATAAGGTTCGCACAGGAATTCACAGAGAGCATCTTTATTCATATTAAAACTTATTTATTTTTAACATTAATTCCATATTCATTTATTACTTTCAAGGAACAAAGTAACAAGGAAGTAACAAAGAACAAAGTAACAAGGAACAAAGTAGACCAAACAGAAAAACAGAACAACAGGCAAGGGATTGGGGGCCAATCCGACAATCAAACTATCTAACAATTATCCTCACACCCCCGAGCGAGGTTTCTCACTCCCCCCCTTTACCTGGATAAGCAGGAGTTGAAACTTGGGCAGGGCCTCCGCCTCTAGATTCCCTCTTTCTTTCCCTTTCTTTCTCTCTCTTTCTTTCTCTTTCTCTCTTTCTCTCTTTCTCTCTCTCTCTCCTTCTCTTTCTCTCTCCTTCTCTTTCTCTCTCTAAAATTTTCACTTCTTACTCAGTTATAAAATTTTCACCCCCCTGCCCCTATTTATAGGCATCCTGGCGCACCCGGAACGGCCCGTACTGAATTCGGAACGGCCCGTTCCAGAGTCTTCAAATATACGTAAAATTTTAAACTGGAACGGCTTGTTCCAAAATCGGAACGGCCCGTTTCCAAAAAGCAGAACGACCCGTTCTAAAATTAGAACGGCCCGTTCTGAGGTTCGTGTTACCACTGATTGACCATAAGCAGAACTGCCCATTTCTAACTTAACTTTTTAGGCGTTTTAAGAAATCCGGAACGGCCCATTTCCCTTTGGGAACGGCCCGTTCTGGGAAACCCAAAAATGTGCCTTTTACAAATTTGGAACGGCCCATTCCACTTTTGAAACGGCCCGTTCCAATTTTGGAACAGCCCGTTCCAGCGTAAAAAAATAGAATTTTACAAATTTTTTTTCACAAATAATTACAATTATTAAAAATCCTTATAATATTTTATAAAAACTCCTTTTAATTAACTAAAATAAATATATGAAAATAAATAATAATCAACATTGTATGAATAGAAAATTCGGGTGTTACAAGTATAAATAAAATATAATAAACGGCTGTAAATATTTTTAGTTACAATAAGCAGGCAAATTTAAACATAACTAAAACATGAGAATAAACTTTTTCATGAAAGAAAATACTAAATTTTACGCTTAAAATTTATGAGATGAACACTCACATTAAATCTAAATTATTATAGTATTTTTTAAATTTTTTTATTATAACTAAAATATTTTTTTTTTCATTCTTTTTTGAAGACTTGTTTAATTATTAAATGTTATATTTTATCCAACAAAAAGTGAGAATAAAATCTATACTTATTATATATAAAGTAGATATATGAGTTTATAACCATTTTTTTCCCAAATTTTTTAAACAATTTTACCCTTAATTTTTTAAAGAATAAATATTAATATTAAAAATTAACTACTCATGTAACCACTCAAATAACCTAATTAATTTTAAACATTCAAATTATTTAACAACTATTTTATTTTATAAAGAAAATAGAACTGTGGCAAATTGATGAAGAATGACAATGAATTGTATAATGAAAATCAAGAATGACAACGAATACGAGAAAGAATTACAAGTTTCTGCAATAACGAAATCAAAGAAATAATCAATATATGGGTTTGGGAAGTCCCAACTTCTAAGAGCTCTTTACTTGGACAGCATCATTCTTGTGCATCAAATTCCTCCATAGGTACCTCCCACTGGCCATGTCAACAAATACCCAGAATCCATTCTGAATTAACTGAAACCAAATCAACAATTCTATTCATGATTAAAAAGAAAATCAAGAACTATGGTGAATTGTATAAAGAAAATGAAAATGTGGGCACCTTGATGAAATTGAAACGATCATTGTTGGAGGAGGATTTGTTGTGATCTCGAGTGGAGAAGTCAATCTCCGGGGTGGAACGCACGGTGGTCCAGGCAAAATAGGCAGCCAGGGCAGCGGAGAAAAAAACCAGGATGAACCTGAGAGGACACATGTCTTTCAAGGCAAAAAAAGAAAACTATTTTGCAGTAATATGAAGCCAGAAAGGTTGAGAGAGCCGAAGACAACCCAAGCCAGCAAGTAAAGAATCGACTATATCCAATGTGCATTGACCGAGTTGAGGTCTTTTTATATGACAGTCTCTATAATTTTATCAATGAATGAATTAGTAAAAAGGAGGAAAGGGGCGTCGCGTTGTCTATTACCATTTATCAAATTTGATTCTTTCCCTAGTGCATATTGGACCTAGTGCAACCTTGGAATAAAGAAGAAAAAAAATATAACAATGTACTAGTTCCGAAGGGAAATCTTCTTTTCTTTCTTTTTTTTTTACCAAAGGAAAATATTCTAGATCCTCCAAAGTTGACCAAATCTTAGTCATCCATCATTAATTATAGACACTGACGACACAACGCGCCTTTCCTCGCTTTTACTAATTCATTCATTTATAAAATTATAGAGATTGTCATATAAAAAGGATTTGACCTCAATACGCTCAAAGCATATTGGATATAGTCGATTCTTTACTTGCTGGCTTGGGTTGTCTTCGGCTCTCTCAACCTTTCTGGCTTCATATTACTGCAAAATAGTTTTCTTTTTTTGCCTTGAAAGACATGTGTCCTCTCAGGTTCATCCTGGTTTTTTTCTCCGCTGCCCTGGCTGCCTATTTTGCCTGGACCACCGTGCGTTCCACCCCGGAGATTGACTTCTCCACTCGAGATCACAACAAATCCTCCTCCAACAATGATCGTTTCAATTTCATCAAGGTGCCCACATTTTCATTTTCTTTATACAATTCACCATAGTTCTTGATTTTCTTTTTAATCATGAATAGAATTGTTGATTTGGTTTCAGTTAATTCAGAATGGATTCTGGGTATTTGTTGACATGGCCAGTGGGAGGTACCTATGGAGGAATTTGATGCACAAGAATGATGCTGTCCAAGTAAAGAGCTCTTAGAAGTTGGGACTTCCCAAACCCATATATTGATTATTTCTTTGATTTCGTTGTTGCAGAAACTTGTAATTCTTTCTCGTATTTTTCACCCCTAGTGCTTGTGACAGAAACCTGTAAATTCTTTTCTTTCTCTGCAATATTTGGTAGGTAAATGGGGAAGTAACTTGTACAATTCTAATAATTTTGGAAATTAATCAGTTTTCATTTTCAAAGCCTTGACTCATTCTCAAGACTTGTTCCCCTTCTCTGTTAACTACTACTGCACAATAGGTACAGGATGAAATTTGCATATGCCAACTCATCAACCGTTTATTCATCAGAAAATAACATTTATTTACATTTACCAGAATATATTAAAATGTACAAACACCATAATAAAGAACATAGTCAGATCTACATATTAGAAGAAATGCTAGTGGCAGCGCGGCAATATCTTTATATTAGGTCAGATTGTAGCTTAATTGACATGTAGAGAAGAGCTAATAGCGCACCTTGGGGAAGTGGTGCGTACCTTGCAAGGTAGGTGCCAACCCACATGGCCACCACAACTAGTGCAACTACGCTGCTACTTGTTTTCCCACAAACCCAACTTGCAAATGACAAGCACAGGGTTAGCAATATGCCTCCCCTCCCACCCAAAATCCATGCTATTGCATAGCCAATTTTGTAGCCGGAGTCTAACTTCTTATCAAACAAAGCCGTCAGACCACTAAATGTAAGTGAGAGTCGTGATCCAAATGTCTGAAACAAAAATAATGAGACGAATGCCGATCTAAGCACTTCAGTAAAGGAACCCCTTTCTTCATCTAAATTTCCTTCATCTTCTTCCTCGTCTGTTTCACTGGTATAGTAGTCCTCATTAACATTGGAATGCTCCCAGTATCTTTCATTATGCATTTTTCTCCTCAGGTGGGCCCACCTATAAACTCTTACCTGATCTTCAAATTCAGTGCTGTAACTCCATTTTTCCCTGTAAGGCTTGTCACCGAATTGAAGTTCTTGATCATACTGAACTCTCGTTGTTGCATTAGATAGTACCTGTTTAAAGGATATAAAGTAGATACTGTCAATGGATCTGTAAAGTGTTAGATAATCTTAAATTTTAGAGATATCCGAGTTAGTTATTCTGAACTGTTTATTTAGTCTGTTGAGTTATTTGTTTCATTTTAGATAAGATAGTTTTTGATAAGATTTGTTTTGATAAGATATTTTGTTATCGTCTTGTTAATTCGGTACGTTGTACAATGACTATTTAAAGGTCATCTCTTATTCAATAAAAGTGACAGTGAGTTGCTACGTTCACACAATTTTTAGTATTACTCGTCTCTTATTTTCTACAAATTGATATCAGAGCTTTATGCTCTGAGTGCCGAGTGTGAGAGGAAAACAGTGTGCACCTGTGTGTGTTTTAAAAAAAAAAGGAGAGAGTAATGGCGAAGGTTGTTAATGGAATGACCGTACCACAACTGTCAAAGAAAACCAATTATGATAATTAGTGTTTACAGATGAAGACCCTGTTAGGTTCCCAAAGTCTATGGGACATAGTGGAGAAGGGGTTCCAAGAACCCGAGGAGGACGAAGACCAATCTGTGGCTGAGATTGCCACATTGGAAAAGACACGAGTAAAGGACAAATCGGCTTTGTATTTTCTGTACAATGCCGTGGATGAATCAGGTTTCGAGAAGATTGCAAACGCTGCGTCTTCAAAGGAAGCATGGAAGATCTTGGAGGTTGCGCACAAAGGTAACCACCGTGTTAGACAGATTCGACTTCAAACTCTTCGAGGAGAGTTTGAGTGTTTGAAGATGGAGGATAAGGAACGAGTATCCGAGTACATAACTCAGGTGGAGAAGTTGGCTAACCAACTCGGAAGGAATGGAGAGCCAATGTCAGCAAGTAGAATTGTGGAGAAAATCTTGAGATCACTAACAGATGATTTCGAGAGTATTGCATGCGTAATTGAGGAGTCAAAGGACTTGTCAATTCTCTCAGTGGAAGAGCTCGCTGGGTCACTCGAAGCCCACGAACAAAGGAGGAGGAAGATGAAGGATACTCTTGATCAAGCATTACAGGCGCAACTTGATTTGAATGGAACTCGGAACACTCAGGGCCGAAGTTCAAAAGGTCAAGGACGAGGTAAAGGACGAAGTGATCATGGAGGTGATCAAGGACGAGGTAGAGGACGAGGTGATCATGGAGGTGGACAAGGACGAGGTGATCGTAGCCAAGGAAGTCAGCCAAGGTCGGAGGTGGAATGTTATAAGTGTGGCAAACACGGCCACTACGCAAAGGAATGCAGATCGGCAAATTGCTACAACTGTGGCAAATACAGTCACATAGCAAAGTATTGCCGAGTTAAAAGCCGAAGTGAAAAGAAAGAGAAGAATCTTCTCACAGAAGAAGAGGACGAGGAAGCAGGAATTTTGATGATGACGCAGAGCTCGGAGACCAAGCTACGTTCGAGTTGTGCCTCCGAAGTTGAGCTAAACTTGAGTTGCATGGAGAGATTAGCAGTTGAGCTTCCAAGCTCAGATGAGAAGTCAGAGGCCGAGCTTGATTCGGGTTGCTTAAACAACTCGATCTAGTATTTGGACACTGGAGCGAGCAATCATATGTGTAGAGAAGAAAGTTTCTTCAACGAACTCATCAAGGTGAAGGCCGGATTCGTGTCATTTGGGGATGATTCCAAGGTGGCGGTAAAAGGGCATGGAACCATCAAGCATATGCAGAAGGATGGACGAGTTGGAGAAATAAGGAATGTCTACTACGTTCCCGAACTTAAGAGCAACATCTTAAGCATGGGGCAGATGATGGAGAAAGGCAACTTGGTTCTGATGAAGGATCGAGTACTTTATTTGAAGGACAAACATGATCGTTTAGTAGCCCGAGTAGAGATGAAAAAGAATCGGATGTATAAACTGGAGCTGAACATCCTTCAAAATAAGTGCTTGAAGCTGGACGTGAAGGATGAAGCCATGATGTGGCATTTTCGTTTTGGGCATTTAAACTTTGGAGGCTTGGCCGAGCTATCAAGGAAGGAGTTAGTGCTCGGACTACGTGGTGTTGAGTTTGACAAGAAGTTTTGTGAAGCGTGTGTACTTGGAAAACATTCAAGAACAAGTTTTCCGAGCTCGTCCAAGTACAAAGAAAAGGAGCAACTTGGCCTGATACACACTTACTTGTGCGGACCGATCTCTCCTGCATCCTTCAGTGGTAAGAAATATTTCATCTCTTTCATAGATGATTTCTCTCGAAAAACCTGGGTATATTTTTTGCAAGAAAAATCAAAGGCATTTGAAGCTTTTAAAAGGTTTAAAGTCATGGTGGAGAAAGAGACTAACAAGCAAATTAAAGCTTTGAGGTCGGACAGAGGTGGAGAATTCACATCGGCAAAGTTTATGGAATACTGTGAAGAGCAAGGTATAAAACGTTTTTTCACAGCTCCATATTCACCACAACAAAATGGAGTAGCTGAAAGAAAGAATCGGACTATTCTTGATATGGTCCGAGCTATGCTTAAAGGGAAGAATATGCCTGAGAAGTTTTGGGCAGAAGCAGTGCAGTGTACTATATATATACAGAACAGGTGCCCACATTCAAAATTGGATGATGTGACACCTCAAGAAGCATGGAGTGGACAAAAACCGAGTATACATCACTTCAAGATCTTCGGAAGCCTTGCTTACGGTCATGTTCCAACTCAGCTCAGAACGAAGCTTGATGATAGGAGCAAGAAGTATATTTTGATCGGGTATGATGAAAAGGCAAAAGCCTACAAATTGTACAACCCTGTTACAGGAAAAATTCTGGTAAGTCGAGATGTCCAGGTAGATGAGGAAAGTGAGTGGAACTGGAGTAACTCTGAAAAGACTTCGAGGAGCTCGAACTTTGAGAGGGAGAGCTTGGAGATAATAGGGAGAAGCTCAGATAGGACCAATGAGCATTCCGAGGAAGATGATGAACCTGAGCAGCTTAGAACTCGGAGCTTGCAAGACATCTACAACTCCACTGACGAGTTACATGTAGTATGTCTATTGACAGGAACAGAAGATATAAAATTTGAAAAGGCCGTACTTGATGAGAGATGGATGAAAGCAATGGATGAAGAGTTTAAAGAAGTAATGAAGAGGGAGTTTGAGATGACCGACTTAGGCATCATGGGTTTAGAGGTGGAGCAAAACACAACAGGTATTTTTGTGTCCCAGAAGAGGTATGCCGAGGAGATTTTGAGCAAGGCAAAGATGCTGAATTGCAATCCAGTTTCTACTCCCATGGAACCTGGAACGAAGTTATCTAAAAATGGAGAAACAGAAAGAGTTGATGCAAGCAGGTACCGAAGCCTAATCGGAAGTCTAAGGTATTTGATAAGTACAAGGTCCGACCTGATGCTAAGTGTGGGAATTGCAAGCCGCTTTATGGAGAATCCGAGGTATTCTCATTGGAAAGCATTAAAGAGGATACTAAGGTATGTGAAAGAGATGATGTCACTTGGACTGTGTTTCACTAAGTCAGACAACTACCGACTTATTGGATACTCGGACAGTGATTGGTGTGGAGATGTGGATGATCGGAAAAGCACAGCTGGGTACGTATTCTTCATGGGAAACACGGCTTTCACTTGGCTATCAAAGAAACAACCAATCGTAGCTCTATCAACGTGTGAAGCCGAGTATGTAGCAGCATCTTGGAGTGTCCAACATGCAGTTTGGCTTAGAAACTTGTTAAGCAAACTGGAGATTATGAAAGCTGAGAAAGTATTGATCCGAGTAGATAACAGGTCGGCAATCGAGTTAGCCAAAAATCCAATCAATCACGAAAGAAGTAAGCACATCGACGTCCGATTTCATTTCATCAGGGAGAAGGTGAAAGAAGGAAGCGTGGAGCTCGAACACGTAGGAAGTAAAGAGCAAGTAGCTGATATCTTTACAAAACCATTGCCTGCAACAACATTTCAGGAGTTAAGGAAGTTACTCGGAATGAAAGAAGGAGAAATTTAAGCTTATGGGGGAGTTTTGTTAGATAATCTTAAATTTTAGAGATATCCGAGTTAGTTATTCTGAACTGTTTATTTAGTCTGTTGAGTTATTTGTTTCATTTTAGATAAGATAGTTTTTGATAAGATTTGTTTTGATAAGATATTTTGTTATCGTCTTGTTAATTCGATACGTTGTACAATGGCTATTTAAAGGTCATCTCTTATTCAATAAAAGTGACAGTGAGTTGCTACGTTCACACAATTTTTAGTATTACTCGTCTCTTATTTTCTACATAAAGTACATGTGTTCCAAACAACATGAAAAATGGTAAAGTGGCTAGCTTATCGAAACCTGTGAAAGGTTAATAGCTGAAAATGAAACATTAAGTACTGACTTTAAGGTGCAAACCGTGTTAGTGTTTCATATATGATTTCATAATTTCTGTTTTCAAAAACCATTAACTAAATATCAATTAGTTACATTCTGTTATTTTTTCTTAGTCTCTACCAAAGATCATTGTTGTTGAACCAGCAGAACTGCAAAGTAACAATAGGATAGGATCCCATTAAAAAATGTAAAACTTTTCCTTACCCATAAAAAATGAAATAAAATCCCTGTTAAGAGGCAATTATTTCTATATATCAAGAAAGTTGATAACGGTTACTCACCTCATATGCATGATGGATTGTCTTGAATAATTCCGCAGCATGTGGATCCTTGCTAACATCAGGATGATACTGCACTCCCAACAAATTAGCAGACAAGATGAAATGAGAAAGTAGCATTTACAGACTCAGGTTCCAAATATAGTATCTCCTTTACAGTAGCATTTACAAATTCAAATTCTCCAAAAGAAATAAGTGTCAGCTAAACTATCATTACTGTTTAACAAAACTCCACAGATGCATTTGCCAGAACGATAATTAACAATGACCAAGGGACATATCTAGTAAGGGCGCAAGATATGAGAGGAGTAGATATTGATCATATAACCATATATTGATTGTCAAGATTGTTTTAATTAATTTTAATCTTAACCATTCATTTCAATTATACAGTGGAGATTCGCTAGTCTCATAATAAGAACTTTGAGAAAATCACACCACAAAAGCTAGTTTTGTAGTTGGGTAGCTCAAGCCTTATAAACCCCACCATGCTCTGCAACCCTGCTGTCCCCAAACGTGCTGATTGTGCACTAGCCCTAGGTAAAGACTGTAATGCCTATCGGCCTCACCACCCACACTACTTGTTTGTAGCTGAGGAACATGGTAGAAGGCTCTAATACTAATTGAAAAGAACCTTGGAAAAGTCACACCACAAAAACTAGCTATTATAGTTGGAGAGCTCATGGCCTTTTATGAACCCCACATTAAAATCCCATGCTAATATGGGACTCAAGTCTTGCAATGGGAACCTAACATAAGACTTCCACAATGACCATGCCTAAGAAATCCATTTCGAATAAACCATCATTTCATCCATGAAGTATTACCCTCTCTCCTAAATGATCCCTGAAATAAAAACAATAATAATAAAAAAATAAAAATAAAATAAAAACTATATAGGTAATCTCCCAAGTATCATAAATCATGATTAGTCTCTCAAATATTGAAAAACTCTAAAAATTGATCCTTGAACATTAGTTGAATCTATCAACTTAAGGACTAAACTTACAGATATTCAACACTTAAGGGGATTATCCATATAGTTTTATTACTTTAGGGACCACTCAGGAGAGAAAATAATACTTGGGGCACCAAATTGGAGGTTTATTCGATCCACTTCTATCTTACACACCCAATCCAATGGGCACAAGAAAAATAATTCCGGAAACAGTCAATACTACCTCTAGTCTTATATGTAAGAAACAAATGTGCATCATTTTGATCCTAATTATAAGAAACAGGTCTCTTCTTACATGTATTAGTTGTTAATTTTCTTTGATACCGCTAATTTATCATGAGTCTATTAATAAGTGATACACTCATTTTCCACATAAGTAAATGTATTTATTGAATTACTAACTATATAAGTCATTCTCATTGATGATAAAATTATCCTTCTTACTACTCACACCATTTTAATTCTATATGTATATTTGGAATAAAATTTCAAAATTGTGACATTATTAATTCTAGGCATTTGTTTCCTGTGCACAAACCGGAGGTAGTAACTTTAACAATTACAAAATAGAAACACCACAGAAAACTAACAGCCAAAATTCAAATAAATTCGCCGGTCCTAAACTTTTAGGTTTTGGTTTCGGTTTCAAATTGGGAATCAATCATCACAGCTCGTAGCATACTACAACGCAGAACGAAACATCAACCATGCAATGTATTCATTCGAAATCGAAGATACAATACCTTGCGGGCGAGGAGGCGATAGGCGCGTTTGATATCAACGGCGGAGGCAGTGCGGGCGACGCCGAGGACGGCGTAGTGGTTCTGGCCGCCGTTGATGGCCGCGGGCGTTGAGGAGGCGACGACGAGTGGGGACCGCCGGCGGGGAGGGTTGGTCCAGGCGGAGTGGAAAGGGCTGGAATCGGCGGCGCCACCATAGCGGCCGACGGAGATGGGTCCCACCAGAAAGTGGGATTGCATTGCGTTGTGAGAGTGGAACTGTTAAGTGTTTTAGTCATAACATAACGCCGTTATATTAGTTTAGAGGTTGTGGTGGTCACTGGTCACTACAAGCTTTATGTTGTGTCCGCTTTTTTTTCTTTCTTTTCTTTCTCTTTTGTTTTGTGTGTACATAAATTTGAATAAGGTTTTAGAATATTACGAGCATTATGCGAATATATAAAATGTATGTTCAAGACGTATTTTGTTTGTGATGAAGAAAATAAATTTAAAGTACTAATTTGTAAAAAAAAGTTTGCATTGTATTTTAATGTTAACTGAAATTTTGGTTATTAATTAAAAATTATGCATAATTTTATTTTTTATTATTAAATAATATTTCAACATGTGTATTAATAAGATAAATGTTTACTTTTATACAATTAAAATTCATAACAAATAATATTTTTAAATATATAAATTATATTATGAATAGAATTTATAATAAAAAATATAAATATATATAATAATTTATCGTTTGATTCTATCTTTCCATTATTATTTTAAAAAATGATTATAATTTATTTTTAATTTTGTTATGATTCGATAGGTCATACATTAATAAACAACATAATGTAATAGATAAATTTTTTTTCTAGGTTTTTCATGCAAAACATAATTTGGACAAGTGCATATATAATAAGTATATAGTTGAAATATCAATGATCAACCAAAACACTTAAAGCAATCATTAGTCATCAACAGCAAAAAAATTTCCATATAAACGTTCCAAAATATACAAATATAAATACATCCAAATCTAGAAATCAAAAACCTAGGTCAACTTATACAGCTAATAAAAGGCCGAGAGACCAACAGCTTAAGTTCTAAGTCATTCTTATACAGTCCACTAGTAGCTCTCGACCACCTCCTCAAGCTAAACATGGTTTATTCCCATGTCACATACATAATCTTCATGGTCAACACAAAAACAAGGTAAGTTTAATATAAAAAAGCATCATATATAATGACAATACACTACAACATGAATATAAATATTCACATAACATTAAGCCTCAAAGCTCACAACATCCACATCATCTCACCAACATATACCACGTGCACAACCACCCCACAACATCATATGCAAATGCATACAAACACCATATCAATGTATCAAATCTCAATATATGTTATCATGCATTAATAATATTAAGTACATCATGTAATGAGTAATTTACTTGACTCCACTCTATTAAATCATAAAAATCTTAATTACTTAGATATTGTCAACATAAACTATGAAAGTTCAATATCACCATCAAATATAGTACAACTTGAGTATGAGTCTATTGTGATATTAGTTTGCAAAACCAAACCCTTAATGGATTTAACTAGCCCTATCCTCAATATACCACACATTTTTCCACGATTAGGTCGAGGTCTACCCCAATGACCATCCATGACTTTCATACCAATTTAAAATTTGTGTTCTTTTTTACCTAATACAACCATTTATGACAAGTATGAAACATTCACTTCATACTATTCTCATAATATGTTTAAAGGATAACATTTTCTTTTAGAGAAACATGTTCACAACTTATACCACAAAACTTTAGGCTTCTAATGATTCAATCATATGTATTCACATTGAAGAACTCAACAAAACACTTCACTAGGGAGATACAACATTGTCCTTCAAACTATTTTGAAATCATTTTCAAAACATCGTGGACAAGGAGTTTTCCTTCCCCACATCCACCCTCAACAACAAGTGAAATACACAACACAGTCACTCATGGCCCACATCCTATCAACAAGACAATATAAATCATGCAACAAAACATGATAACATTCAACAATATATCTACCACAAATAGCACTTCATACGTTTGTTTACACGAGACTTAAGGAATAAGCCTTATGTTCCTAACTAACCATTTATGCTAGTTGGAACCCGTCACTTATCCCTCTAAGATAAGCACAACACATGCCTACACATAGGACATCATCTCGCACCCCTCCCTAGCTTCTAAGGCTATAAGGGGCACACCATCACAACACTAGATTACTATCTAGCAAAACAAGTGTTTCATTAAGCAAGCTACTCTCTTGCTGGGTGAAAACCATTACAAGGAGAGGAATTTACTTAACGAACACCTCTTACATAGCACCCCTCATCGTCCCAACAAGGTAGGGATTACAACTCGCTAAGCCACCCCCTTTGGTTGAGCAAGAATCCTTAACTTTCCCAACTTAGAAGCATAAATTTTCTTAGTGACTACCCTCTTTGAGCAAATGAAAAAGGACCCAAACATAAAGACAAAAAACTATTGAGCGAATTTAACTTGTTAAGCAACTTATATTTTTGGTTTTAACCTGAGACCAAAATTTACTAAGCAACCCAATATCATTTAGAGATTCAACATGGCCACCCACTAGGGGCCAAATGTCACTGAGCAAGTATCCCTTGCTGAAGGACGAGGTAGGTTTCTTATTTAGGAGGGGCAAATAATAAAACATACAAAAAATACTAAATATTTTTTAAATATATAAAATTATAAATATTAATAATTAGTTTTACACTTTTACATGATAAAAATATGAATTTATAATAAAAATTAATATTCTGTTAATCATAGTTTTAACATAAAAACCTATTTATTATATTCTAAAATTTCAACCTTAAATCACCTCTTGGTCCTAAGTTTTACTCATGTGCAATTTTAGTTTCTAATTTTTTTATTACAGATCCTTGTCATTTTTAAAATTAAATAATATTGATTTAAATCATTATAAATTAGGAAATATGTCGTTTATGAACAATATTCCTTGTCTATAAAAGTGTAAATTTTGACAAACATTATGACATATTATTTGCTTTGCTCTCTCTATGTTAATATGATAATGTGTGGACTTATGCACTTGAAACTAGAATCACAATGGAGTCTCATAGAAAAACGCAAGAAAACGAAGAAGGAGAAGAAAAAAAAAAGGAAAAGAAAGATTAAAAAATGAAAATTATATGTATACACACAAGAAAAATAGTGAGAGAAAATAAAATATTTGTTTGTATTTTAAAGTTTAAATAGTCAATCCCTTATATAGTGATAGTGAGTTTACCCATTAGTAAATATTAATAATAATAATCACTTTTCTCAAATCAATATAAAAGGAAGACTAATAAATTAAGTGATTTGACTAGTAATGCAATAATTTATGATCTTTAAATTAATAACATATTATTTTAAAAAATTAATGATAATTGTTACATATTTGACAAATACACTAATTATCATAAATAATAAATTGAACAAAAGTTTAAGTTAATGAATTTACAAAGACTTGAATTATAATCATTTAATTTAATTTTGGTACTAACTAGATAAATTAAAAAGTTTAAATTGTTTGGAGTAACGCATAAAATTTTATAAAATCGTGAATGTATAAATTAATAAAGAATTTAAATTTAGATAATACGAGCAGAGATTGATTTGACTAATATTTTTCATGTAAATCCTCTAAAATCTTCATTCAATTTTAGAAATTATACAGTTAATTCAATAGTCCACAATTATATTTAAACCAGAATTCTTTAGGCAAAAAATTCTAAATTAATTAAGAAAAATCTCAATTTCTTAATAATTTTTTATAAACAACTTGCCTTAAAGTTAGGGACCTAAAAATTGTATGGTAAAGATTTTCGGTGTTTTACATAGATCATAATTCTAAAAAAGTTTTCTAACCTCAAATAAAATTATTAAAGCATGTAATGGTTGATTAGGCCACAACAAACATTAAATATAAAATAAAAATGATTAACTGAATAAAGATAATGTATTGAATGAGAACAAGGATAATTACATGAGTACTATAGTTGTGTCAATCTCCAACAATGGTTATGTGGCCGCTCAAGGCTAAAAGATTACACACAAAAGAAGGGATCTTCAAGTGATTTGTGATTATAGAATTGCTCACAAGTTAATAATTCTCCCTAATCCCTCAAAACTTATGATCGTAAGAGCTTAGATCCTCAAGATACTCTAAAAACTCCAATATTTTAAATGAGCTAATGTTCGTGCATGGATGCTTAGAGCATCCATATGGTTCCCTTAAGCGAGCTATTTGATCCTTCCAAAGGTAGTCTCTGTAACGCCTAATCGTATTAATATGAATCTCAATAATATACGTATATATATATATATATATATATATATATATATATATATATAATATTTATAGATAGAAAACACATGTATAGTAATAATATTATACATAATAGCATACTAAAAATATTTACCACTACGTGCGTGGTTACTTACTTTTACATATATATTACATATTATTAAAAATATTTACAATACGTGCCTATTTACATACCATAGTTTCTTTTTCTACTTCTATTATAATATTTACATGGGTGGTTGAAACAAATTTACAATTGGATTCACATGGTTAGCGGGCAGTAAAAAGAAAGTGATTATTATGGGACCGTCGATCACTGTAGGGACTTCTTGGTTTGGAGAGAAGGTAAAAGTCGACACTGTCACTCCATTAAATGTGATTGCGTTTGCTACCGCATCTACACTCCATGTAATTCCAGAAAATACTGCAGATATCACTGAGGGAAAAGGTCCTGGAATGTTGGGCACATCCATCTATATATATATATATTTATTTATTTATTTTATATATATATAAATTAATACAAATTTTAAACAAGAAATATAAGGAGTGAGAATAATTTTCAAAGAAATATTTATAATCACAGAGCATGCGTAACAATAGTTAATATTAGAAAATATATATAAAAATTTGAATTATACTTGCAGTGACTAGTCAGGATAAATGAGCATTACAATATCAACCAACAAAAGAATTTTTAATCTTAACTCCTTACTCATTTAAATCTCCAAGGTTAAACCTCCAACTACAAATAATTCAAATTTTATCTTCTATGGCCATAGAATAATATTTATCTTTAAAACAAGTCAAAGATATTTTAATTATATTATAGTCAATCATGAAAACAATCACACTAAATAAATTGGAGTATTTATCATTATTTAAGTTTTAAATAAATAACATATACGTAAATGAAATATATTAAGAGCATCAATCAAGTAAATGACAATGATAATCATTATAAAATAATTAAACAATATAAAATATGAACATATTAATAATTATTATGGATAAAAATAATCATAGGTTAAGCAAATAAATGAGGTTAGGGACACCTTACTAAATAATTACACATAGAAAATAACATAAATAAATAAACATAGTATATAAAATTTCAAAGAGATAAAGTTCTCCTCCCCCTTACCTTAAAGTTGTTTTTATCTTTCTTTCATCTTTCTCTTTTTTTTTTTTCTTTTCTCTCTATGGTTGTTCCACTCTACAATGTTTTCCAGTTTCCGTTGAGCTCCATTGAGCTGCTGAATGCGCTATTTATAGGCGTGTTTTCTATTTCAAATTGCGTAAGTGATTGCGTAATATTCTTGATTTTTATCTAAACCCTTATCTACTGTTGTACGAAAGAATATTTACTTGAAGGTAAATCCACATGCATTATGAATTTGGAGATCATTTATCTTTTATTGGAAACGAAAGAATATTAGATAGATTCCCACCTTCATTTTTATCTAAACCCTTATTTATGAATTTGGAGATCATTTATCTTTTCTTGGAAACGACCTTCATTTTTGCACTCTTGATTTTTATCTAAACCCTTATCTATTGCTGTACAAAAGAATATTTACTTGAAGGTAAATCCACGTGCATTTGGAGATCATTTATCTTTTCTTGGAAACGGAAGAATATTAAATAGATTCCCACCTTCATTTTTATCTAAACCCTTATTTATGAATTTGGAGATCATTTATCTTTTCTTGGAAACGGCCTTCATTTTTGCATTTGGAGATCATTTATCTTTTCTTGGAAACGGCCTTCATTTTTGCACTCTTGATTTTTATCTAAATCCTTATCTACTGCTGTACAAAAGAATATTTACTTGAAGGTAAATCCACATGCATTTATGAATTTGGAGATCATTTATCTTTTCTTGGAAACGGAAGAATATTAGATAGATTCCCACCTTCATTTTTGAAGTCCTTATTCTAATATATATAAAAATATATAAGGCCATGGTAGGACTTGAACCTATAACCTAGAACTTGTAGTTCTTAAGCACAACTACTCAAACCACTAAATCATTTTATTTTATATGTCTATAGCATCATGCAAATTTATAATACGCTATTTTTCGTAGATAATAATAAAATATTATAAATATTTATAATATAATTAGATAGCATATATATATATATATATATAGTTTTCTGAATATAAGATTTTATAAAAATAAAACACTAGTATTTATTTATTTTAACTATACTAACTAAAACTTAACAGCTTGATTTAAAATAATAATAATAATAAAATTATAAATATTAGATGATTCTATTTTATTAATTAGATTATAATAATTATATAATTAGGAATAAATATTTTATAATTTTATTTCACTAAAAATGTTGTAATAAAAATTTGATATATATATATATATATATTGTGAAAATATTGTACTTATTCTAAAAATTTCAATTACTATTTTAAGAAGAGTATACTAATAATATTGAGAATATTGTTATCTAAAAATTAAGACATTACAGTCTCTAACTTGTCTCACTTAGAACACCTATCATAGTCGCTCTTAGCATATTTTAGCTTTCTTAAAGTAAGCAACTTATTCACTTAAATGAGTTAGCATTATCTCCCAAGGATAACTCTGACTCTCCTCACTTAGGGTGCTCGTTATGGTCACTCTAAGCGAATTCTAGCTCCCTCAGAGTGCATCTAGTTGATATTGGAGTGTTGTTGTTTCTTTTGAGACTTTGTAGCTTTTAAGTAGAGCTGTCAAAACGGGCCAACCTGGCCCATGTGGGCCGGCCCACCTTGACCCACTTTAAAAATGAGTCAACCCAACCCGGCCCACTTGTGATTTTTTCAAAAAAAATTTGGCCCGGCCCGGCCCACCACGGGTTGGTGGGTTATACAGGCCAGCCACCAGCCCACCAAAAATATAAAAAAATTATCAATAAAATTCAAAATTTTAAATTAATTATAAATTAATATAATAGTCATAAAATTAACATCATTAATAGTCATAAGTCATAATCCATCATACAAAATTAAATACAAATCATGATAAAAGTCTAAAATAAAAATTTTCAATATACCATCATACAAAATTAACTACAAATCATACTTAAATTTTTATTGCAAAAAAAAATGGTGGGTTGGTGGGTTACCCGGCCCACCACGGGTTTAGCCCGGGTGGGCCGGGTCAAAGTGAGTCAGGTTGAGATATACCCACCTATTATAAAACTTTAATTTTTTTTGGTTCGGCCCGACCCATTTTCAAGGTGGGCCGGGTTGGCCCACGGATCCCGGCCCACTTTGACAGCTCTACTTTTAAGCTCCATTCTCCCACCTTAATAAAGAAAGTATTAAAAATACCTAATATTAAATAATTTCATTCTAAATATAAAATTAATTAACCCTAACTACATATTTTGTAGCAAAAAAAAGATTTTGAAACCAAAGATACAGTATATCAAATAGTTGTCAGAATTGGATAAAATTTATATACATATTTGACAATTATCAATAATTAATTTTTAAATAAGGAAAAACATATAATTATCCCTATAATAAATATTATAAAAGGAAAATATTATATTTATATGAAAAGAAAAATATATTATTATCTTCACAATAAATTAATACTATAAAAGAAATAAATTATTTATAAAAAATAAATCACTTAAATATATTTTTTTACCACCAAACTTTAAATTAAAAAATTAACTTAATATTAAAATATTATATATATATAGGAGGATTATAATAACACTGGTATAATTTTTACTAAGTATTACACTGCTCAATAACTTTATATTAATTGTGAATTTTGTAAATCCAATCGGTAACATACAAAATATTGTCTAAAAAATTGATATTTTGTCATGTAAGTATACTTTTTTTCAGAGTTAAAAGAGCATTTGTCACATGTTAAGTTATGTGATTAAGTTACAAAACCATCCACAATCCAAAAAATTAGTAATAAAAAAAAATCAGTTCAAGTGCTTGTAACATTGTCACTGAATCTTAATTTGGTTAAGCATCTTGGTGGATGATAATTGTGCAGGGGCAACAAATATTAAAAGGAGAGAAAAAATTCTTTTATTAAAAGAAGGAAGATATTTTATTAAAAGAAGGAGGATCTTTTGTGATTGACATATTTTTTTATCAATAAATATTCTCAGAAAATCATTTAAAAATATAAAATATCTTTAATATAAAATTATGTATAAAACTAAAATGTGGACACGTGTCTGTAATTTTGGTAGCCTATTGTTTTATTATTTAGATAATAGGAGGGTTTTGTGTTATTCAATTAAGATAATCTATAATGAGATTTTTCCTCCTTTAATTTGAAACATGTACGTTGGAGACACCTCAAAGGGTGGGATAGCTGACCCCAAGATTTAACGCGGCTACATACACAAGGCAGGATTCGAACCCCTGACCTTGCTTAAGCGTGGATCAACCCCTACCGCTGAACCACACGCTTGGGATTAATTGTTTTGTTTGTTTGGTTTGTGATTATCTCTATTAACCAAATTTTTTTAAGAGTATATTAAAATTTGATAGTATTGAATTAAAACTTTTTTTTTATTTTAAAAAAAATTTATTGATATTAAAATATATAGTAATTTCAATAAATTATTTTAAATGATGAATTTTATAAGATTTTTTTTAGTAGAATTTACATATAATTTACTGATCTAACAATTTCAAAAAAATCTTTGAAATTTCGTATGATTTTTTTTCATTTAGTTTTTTTTTTTCTTTTTCATTTTTTTACTTATCTTTTTTCCCTCTCTATCTATTTCTCATCCTATCTTTTCTCTTTGTTTTTGCTCTCTCTCTCTTCTTTATGGCATTTTTTTTCTCGCCTCTCTCTTTTCATGTATGCTCTATTTCATATTTTTTTTATTTCTCTCATTTATTTCTTCTTTTTCTCACTATTTTTTATCTAATAATTATTTTTCTCTGTCAATATTTTTTATTACATTTTTATCCATCAACATTGATATATAATTTATCAATTTTTACTTTTGGATTATTAAATATTATATATTATTAAATTATTAAAATTTAACATACGTTTATTTCCAATAAAATTTAATATTAAAATATTAAAATTTTATACATACATTAAAAATATATTTTAACAACTTTACTAGTAAATGAATATCATAAATATAAACATATTTTTTTAAAAAAAAATTCAATAATATGAATTAGAAAATATAAATGCAGACTGTCTGTAGAAAAATGTTACTTAAAAGTATTTATTTTATTAATTGCATTTGTTTTCTAAAATTTCATATTGCCCTACGAAATCTAATAAAATCATTTATAATCTTATAAATTCTTGACATACAAATCTATTAGAATTCATATTACAAAATCTTGATTGAAAAAGTCTTTTAAAAAAGTCATTACATTCTAAAATTATTTTTTAAAAAATCTTAATAGCCATTAAATTTCTACAAATTTTTTTAAAAATTTAAAAGACTTTTTTTTATTAAAAAATCTTATGAAATTTTAATCCAATACATCTGTTTAATTAAATGCTATATGACTTTTATATTAAAAATATATATTAATCGAATATTATAAAACTGTTTTATAATTAAAAAGTCTTTTAAAATCTTTAAAGTTTCAATCCAACACACTCATTAATACATTTCAACAAATCAAAAGAACTCACTTTAATTAAAAGAAATTTTAGTCTAAAAATAATTAATGCACAAAACAACAAATTAAGTTTTATATAAAAGAATAAACAATTATTCTATATTAAGTCTTATAAATAAGAATATGAGTAATAATAAATTGAAATCTGGGTCCTATAATAAAGATCATAAAGAGTAAATAGGACAAATTTATTATTATTAAGTAATTTAACTTTTTTTATATAAATTAAATAATTGAGTTTTATGCAAGAACATTGATATTTTTTTATTAAATATAATATATGTAATAAATCATTTAACAAATATAATATATAGTTATTAAACACATTTATTATATATATATATATTAAAAGAGGAGGATTCAAATGACACTGGTGTAACTTTTACTAAATGTTACACCGCTTAATAACTTTATATTAAATGTGAATTTTGAAAATTCAACTGTTAGATTGAAAGTTCATATTTCTTAGATTATATATATCAAATTTTATATTAATCTAAGATGATTTGATACTTCATTCTCATAAAATAAAATTGACGTAATATATACATTTCAAAATATACTAAAATATGAATATTCTGACTATCTTCAAGTTGTTGTTCAATTTTAACAAAATTTGACATATATCATTTAAGATATATGAATTTTCAATTTAACGGTTAGATTTTCAAAATTCATATTTAATATAAAATTATTAAGCGATATAACAGTAAAAGTTATAGCGGTGTCGTTTGAATCTTTCTCATGTTAAAAACTATTATTATTAAATTAAAGTAATAAATGCAAAGTTTAAGAATTAAGGAGGTGAGCTTAAAAAGGAAATGGACTAGTATTGATTCATTGAAGGGTAGGTCCGAGGACCTTGAATGCCGTGAGTGGTGAAGGAAAGGAAAAGAGGGAATTCAGGACTCAGGAGAGGACTGAGTGAGACAGCATGTCCGTCCACATTCATTCATTCATTGCCATTGATTTTCCAAACCCCAAACACACCCTCAAACCCACAAAACCATTTTCTCATTCTGCTATAAAAATCACCGCTTCCATTCCCCACCCTCTCAGATTCGGACACTCCATCGCTTTCTTTTCGGTACCCACTCTCTCCTTTCCCTTTTCTATCATGTGTCTCCTCTCTCTCTTTTTTTTTTTTTTTCCCCTTATTTCTTACCCAATATTTCGTATAGTATCTCTCTGTTTCTTATTTTTAATCCTTGATAGCTTCACATTGTTGTGATGTCACTCGAGACAAGAGGCATATATTTCAGGGGAATGGGTAGGTGAGTCGGTGGAGGAGCACGAAATTGAAAATGTCTTTGCAGTTTGCTCATATGAATCTTTTTTAATAGAGCTAATTAACTCACATTTTTTTAGATTTCTTTTGATTGCACATGGTACACTGTATAATGTATAAATAATATATACTAATATATAAGGTAGGGGTTTTGGTGTTAAGATTTTTTATTCTATTTTATCCCTGTAATTATCCCCCAATCACTTAGACTCTCCAATTGAAACCATCCGCTGTTATTTTTTTTTTATTTGTTTTTGTGATAGGTATAAGTTTTTTCCAATTGAGGGGCCCTGTACAGCTAGAGTATACCTTTGGACGTGATTCTATGTCCAAGTTGGAAATGAAATTCTGGTCCTTAGTTAAAGAACATAACTATTTAATCACTTGTACTAACGTACTTTGGTCTTTAAGTGTTATTTATATCTTTTTATTTTTTAAAACAAAATATATAGAAGCACCGAGTGCCTGTTTTTAAATTGTCTGTAAACAATTAAGGTGACTATGTGTAGGGGTAAAGACCAAAGAAGATAGGGGTTTACGATGTATTTGATGAAATCTCAATGGGTGTTATTCTAAATTACTCTTTTTTGAAGTGACATGGAATTCGTGTGGCCATGCCAACAATGCTTCAGTTTTCTAGAAAGAGAGTAAAGTCTCTCGATGGGACTAATGGGTGTTGTGTTGGGCCCGTCCACATTGGCTTTATCATCAAATCAATCATGAGTTAGTTGCTTGCAGAATTGGCATGCATGAATTATATGTTTGTAAAAGAAAGTAAGGGGGCCAGTGGCCACGTTTAGTTAATTCTTTTGAATCTTGTTTGGGAAGAGACTTTTTGAAAAATAACAGTATGTGGGTTTTGGTATATTTTTAGGATTTAGGTTTTGAGAAAAATACTACTTTTTTAATCATATAAGGACCCACCATGGTTGGTTATATATAGTCCAGGCCTCCAGGGGTCGCTAGCTATATTTAAAATTAAAATTGTGTTTTTTTCTTTTCAGTAGAATCTTGTCCTGATACTCAAGAATAGTAGAGGATCCAAATCCATAGTAGAAGGCCTCATGACTCATCCTATACTTTATGGAAACCTTTAATGTGTACAATGTATGTAGACGCTATTTATGTCAAACAGGTCATACATACTTCTTTATTGACACAATGAAGTGGAAGTGAGGGATGAGATCACCATTCCACTGTCTGAAATTGATGTACATGGTCGTGCTTTCAATCTTGTGGCCTGTACTGGTTGCCCTGATGAAGCACTTACCAAGTTTCTTGCATAGTTGTATTGCTATCATGCACTTCTATTCTAATATCCTCTCTTCTTATGATTCGATCATGCAGTATTCCGTGAAATGATTTTGATTGCTTAAAATTGATCCATAGAGAGGACTGAGGGACTTGTTTACAATGTCAACTCTGAGCAATTCAACAAATATATTTTGGCAAGATTGTCAAGTAGGAAGGCCTGAAAGGCAGAAGTTACTTAACCAAAAGGGATGTGTTGTATGGATTACTGGACTCAGCGGATCAGGTACATGTGATTAATGTTATAGGTTTAATGCTTATGTTTTTCAACATTGGTTCCAGTTATTCAGTTCTTTTTTGGCATGGAAAAAAAATCATATTCTTGCTGTCTGTGATCCTTATGCTTTTCATTATGTTATAGTTGTTCCTTGAATTTAAGAATCCTCTGTAATTCACTTGATCAGCAGGTAACTATTATCTGTCACATTGCATGGTAATTTACCTAACATGTGTTCCAGTCCATATACCGTTTCATTAGCTTGTAATTCCTGTATCTGCTCTACAAAAGATGATTATAATGTTTTTCTTAAATTTTGCCCACTTAAACACTTACCTTATCAACGGAAAACAAATTGTCTCCTTAATCTAGTCTTGTGTTTGTTAGTTTAACCAGGTGGGCTGTTCCAATCCAATCAAAGCATAATGTCACCACTGGACATTTTTAAATACTAACAGCTTTCATTGGAGTTATATTATTTGACTTGTTTTAACATTATGCAAACTAAAGATATGTATTGGTTAATTAAGGTTCAAACACTTGTGCTTTTATATTCTCTAAAAACCTCTGTAAGAAGTAAATTGGGAACTTATATTAGACCAGGAATTTTATAGACAAACTAGAAATATTGAAGGAAACCTTAGATACAAATGTTTTTCACTATTTTGATTCTTCTAATCATCCTTTTCCCTGATTAAAATGACTACAAGGTGCAAATGGTGTACTGCCTATCATACCTAATTACCTATGGTTCATTACTTTAGTTTTATGTGTTCAATTTGACTTGTCCTAGGGTCATAGCTCTTCTCAAAACGTTGCTCTTATTGCTTATCTTATCTTATCTTTCATATCACATTTAAGACATGCTGCATTCCATGTTTTTGTTTTGAGTAACTCATGAATTATAGTTATGTAGTGTACCAGTAAATAATGCTTAGTCTTTGAAATTCCTGAGTAAGTGTATGTCTAATGTGCTTGCAAATTTATTGCTTTATCAAACTGTTCAGGAAAAAGCACATTGGCATGTTCCCTAAGCAGAGAACTATACACAAGGGGAAAGTTATCTTATGTCCTTGATGGAGATAACCTTCGGCATGGACTAAACAAGGATCTTGGTTTTCTACCTGAAGATCGCACTGAAAATATTCGCAGAACTGGTAAGTTTGCTCCTGGAAACAAATCCTTTAAGCATATGGGAGTAACAGGAACTTGATAGCCAGTTTAACATAGCTATTTGGTTATGCCGAGGGTAGATATTAGAGTGGTATCTGTAGCCTATACCAGCATAATAAATAACAGATTTCTTGTTATCCCTTGGAACAACCTATTAATAACTGCCCATGCTTTTTTTCTGCAAAAAAACTTATTAGTTGAATGATTGAATGAAAAGGACAGAAGGTCTTATATGACGTGGCATTTTACCGTGGCTTTTTGGGTGCACTGTTTTGTAGAAGTTGGAATATGGCAATAAAAATTTGCTGGGTTAGATTTAACTAAGCCGATGTTTCAGTAATATAGGTGTTGTTTGCATAAGGAAGTATGGGTGAATTTTTCATAAAATGTGCAAGGAAGTATATTACAACAACACATCCAAAACCAATACGTGTGTGAGATTATGATGTTAGTGAATCTATACTGTTTGAAATTTACATACTACATGAATCTCATCTTAGTGATCTACATATATGGTAGAAGTAGATGTCATTTTCTGAGTCAACAGTACTTTGGCGGTTGCAGTTACAAGTCTAGCTGCTGTACATTATAAAATATAATGCATATTTGTTTTCCAACTTGGTTTTACTGATCAGCAAATTATTTAATTCAGGAGAAGTTGCAAAACTCTTTGCCGATGCTGGTTTAATATGTGTTGCTAGTCTGATATCTCCTTACAGAAGAGACCGAGACAGTTGCCGTGCCATGTTACCTGATGCGAATTTTATTGAGGCAAGGCACCATTAGGCATTTCTTATCATTTGTATTAGTTGGTGTACATGATATTTGACAGTAGAAGTGTATTGACAGGTCTACATGAACATGCCTCTAGAATTGTGTGAGTCAAGAGATCCAAAAGGCCTCTATAAGCTTGCTCGGGCAGGAAAAATCAAAGGTGTGTTTTTGGTAATGTGTTTTACATGCGATGGCTTTGTCCCACCCATCTAACATAGGTTTTTGAAAAGGAAACATAAGTAAACTGAAATTTAGACATTGAAAGAAAATAAGACGAAGGTAGTCCAAAATTAAGTTTGTTTGGCATTGTTAACTAGGATAGGAATTAGGAATTCATGCAATACTATAATTATTCCAAGGAAGCATTTAACCCAATGCTTTTTTTTTCTTTTACCTGTACATGATGTTGGAGTTAATAAACTAGTTTGGTTCATAGATCTTTGTGTTTGAGTGTTTTAGGTGGAGCATATTCGGCTGCTGGCCAAAGTATAATTCAGTAAGGCTAGTTTGTCTAAGCAGCTTTGTTAAAATTTGAATTGTATTAAGTTTGACGCTAAAATAAGATTTATTCTGATTAGGACATATGGAGTCCATCATTCAATTCAGATGAACACTAGAGTGCTTTTATTTAAAACTTTTCATAATATATTGAACTTATTCAAGTCCTAATAAATAATGTTGACCGAATTCAGGGCTTGCATTACATCTGAACTATGTTTTTCTTGCATTACCCTCATGATTCGTGTTTGACAATTTTCCTTTATATCCAGTTATTTGTTAAACATTGCTTGAAACCATTTCATAAATTCCGGCTGCCGAAACTATTTCCTTTTTTTGAATTCTGCAATGTGGCCTTTTTGAACTAAATGTGAAATTGAACAGGTTTTACCGGCATCGATGATCCTTATGAACCACCCATAAATTGTGAGGTATATATGTTCACGAAGCTACTAATGTTGTTTATACGTATCTTCTGCCTTGTGCGGTGTGTTACATATGTACATAGTTTAACATGATAATCTTTTTTCCAGATTGAAATCAAGCATGATAATGGTGTTTGTCCAACACCAACTGTGATGGCTGGACAAGTGGTTACTTACTTGGAGAAGAAAGGATTTCTTGAACATTAGGGTGTTCAAGTGTAATCATATTACAAATGTGATTATTCTCTAATAATGATGCTTCTTCTACATGTTAAAAAAAAAAAAAAAACCTAGGAAGGTGCGGATAGGAGAGTGGTAAGAGGATAAATGGAATTGTAAAATTCATCAATTAATAATTGTTACAATTCATTCTATAGATTTATCAAGAATTTCAGGATATTTTACAACGTATGATGTTATTGTTTTCTTCGCATTGCTGGTCATTATGGTCCTAAGAAATTCAATTACATAACATATATTCATGTTCATCCAATAATTATAAATTTTCGCGCACCTAAAAGCTTATAGCTGCTCAATCTGCTCTGCACTACACATTTATCAACCCTCTGGTTGATATGCTTTTGTAAGGACAATTAAAACCCTTGACAGTGAAAGTGTGACACGTGTCACTCGAGAACTGGTGATTTATGTTCTGCGTTTAAATCTTAAGCACCGCGTTATTTATTTGGTACGTTGTGAATGGAGTAATGTATAATCTCACGAGAGAAGACCCTGCGTGTGAGCGTGTCTCGTCAGTACCCGAAGATTTTGTTAGTACTTCACTTGATATACAAAAATCACTGGATAATTGATATGGTAAGTTGAGTATACACATCTTTCACGCAATCAAATTTCGAATTTCTAAAACCCCACATTCCTGCTTTTGAGGGACAGCGTATGTTTCACTGTTGTAAATATGTAGATGGATGGGTTATCACAATGTGAATTCCTTGTGATTGAAAACCAAGAGTGGAAGTTAGGTGATGTTTGGTTTAGAATGGACTAAAAAAACATAAAAGAATGGGAAGGAAGTCAAAAGGATAGAAAGTGAGATGGTTTTTCTTCTTGTTTGGCAAGAGAGAAAAAGAAAAAGAGAAAAAAAAAACTATCTTCTTGTAAAGTTGTGTAGAAAGTACAAAGAAAAAAAAATCGTGCCTAAACTGATATAAATATCTTAAAAAATTATGAAATGTAATGTAAATATTAATATTTTAGTCTCTAACATAAACTTCTCTCTCTCTTTTTCTTTTTTTCAAAATGGACAGAAGATAAATTTAGCATGAGACAACTTATTAACTATCATTCTTTCTTTCCTTCAACTTCTCCAAACAATGGACCAAAGGAATATAGCTCTATTCATCTTTCAGATATTGTTTCTCCCACTTTCATTTGAACAAGCATAGCATTAGTATAACAAATTAGTTTTGGTATACATGACACCCATGTAACAAAAAGATATTAATTTATTAGGTGAGAGACTTTTAATATTATCAACTTCTTAAAAATTGACATAGACGAAAATTTTCAAGTTATCGACACTAAAACTTCATTCGTTTATTAATATTTATATATTTTTTTTTAAGCTCAACTCTCAATAAAAATACCAATGTTAGGATTTAAACACATGAGAAGAGCCCAACTTCAAAACACAAGTATATTATTAGGTGGGAAAGTTTCATGGATTAAGCACCATATAAAATTTCATATTTTTTCAAAATGAGACTTCTAACGCATCTTCTATATCAAAATGTAACTGATAGAATTTAAAATGAGACTTTTAACACATCTACAGATTGCAACTAATAGAATTTAATTTTTATGTTGTATGTTATGTTAAAGTGAAGTTTTTTTACACAATTAATTAATCATAAATGATTATTGATGTATTTAATATAATTGTGATAAAATTTATAGTATCATTACAGTTACTATTTATCAGTTGATAAATTCAATGGTGATTTTTTTTCCAAATTAAATAATTTATTTTAAGTTCACAAGAGTGGTTTAAAAAAATATTTTCTGAAACCAGCTTATCTCAAACATAGTAAATTTAATGGAGACATTTATTTTTGAATTTTATACAACTATGTTATATTTATAATTAATTTGTGTATCCATAAAAAGTACTTTATAAATTATATGTGGAGAAATACTATTTATTATTATTTTAAAAAAGTTAAAAATTTAAAAATAATTTAGAATGAAATTAAGCTTATAAATAATCAATTTTTAACCTATATTTGGAGAGAAATTTTTTTTTATTAGGAAGAAATTTGAGAGAAAAATTATTCCACATATTAATAACTTTATATAATAAGATATATAATCAATTTTTAACCTATATGTAAATCAAAAAATTTCCTTATGACGAAATTTTTAGAAGAAAACAACTTTATATAATAATATTTTTAAAAATTAAAGTTAAATTTTAAAAAAGCTTTAGATTGAAATTTATTTTATAAATATTCAGTTTTTAACCTATATTTTGAGAAAAACAATTTCTTATTAGGGCAAAATATTTGAGAGAAAATCAACTCCAAATACTGATAACTTTATATAATAAGATTTAAAAAAAATTAAAAGTGAGAAATGACTTTAGGATGAAATTAATCTTATAAATAATCAATTTTTAACCTGTATTTGGGTAAAATAAAATTTCTTAAGGAAAAACTACTCTAAATATTAAAAACTTTATATAATAAGATATATTTTGAGACAAAAACAAAATTTCTTATTAGGACAAATTTTTGGGAAGAAAAAACTAATCCAAATGTTAATAATTTTATATAATAAGATAAGCTAACCAATTTTTAACGCATATTTTGAGGGGAAAATTTCTTTATTAGAACAAAATTTTTGAAAGAAAAAATTACTCTAAATATTAATAATTTTATATAATAAAATAAAAATAATGTAATTACTTTAATTAGTAGCGTAGGAAATTTTGTGAACTAATAGAATCAATCAAGTAATGAAAATTTAGAGTAAAATGTAAAAGATTTTAAATTTTAATTTTGTTAATTATAGTTCCTATAGATAAAAATAAAATAAATACTTTTAGTCATTTCTAAAATTTTCATTATTTCTGGTTAAAAGTTGAAAATATAATAATAAAAAAAAATAATTTTTTTAATTATAATATTAATGCCAAATAGTCATGGTTAGAAATAATGATTAGTTCTAATAAAAAAAAGTAAGCACAGAAAATATAAATATTTTCTTCACAATATAATCTATTTTATAAATAAAATAAAATGCAAAACCCTGTCTCCAAACTTTGTATGGTTGTGATAGAAAGGCAAGCACACAGGATAGCATAGTCGAAGTGGAAAGCAAGCGTAATTAAGCCTTTCTAGGGTTGGAATTTGGAAACGTCCAATAAATACGGGCGAGGCTGAAAATAGAATTTGACTTGTTTGATCCGGAATTGGATGAAGGAGAAGGCAAAGCAACAAAAGTAGGCAACGGAAAACGACGCCGTAGATCAATTGAAGGATGGTGCTGAACAGCAACGTGGTGGCCAGAGTGGCGCACGCATCAGCGCATCTTTGTCAATTCATAGCTTGCAATCCCCAGAGGCTCAGCAGCGACGTCGTTTTGCGCATCCTCTTCTGCCTCCCTTTCCAACACTTGTTTCGCTCTCTCTCCTCCTACCTTCGCCATCACTCCGATTGAACTTCCCATTCCCCTCTCTCCGTATGTATTCATTCTTCTTCTTCTCCTCTCTCTCTGTATTAATATGTTTCTATTTTCTTTCTTTATGTGATTTTTATTAAAGGACTTTCCGCTTTCTATTTGATTTCACGCTCTTTCGCTCTGCATCGCTTCATAATTTTCTGAATTGGAGATGCATCATAGAACCAAGGTCAAATTTGTTTTCTTATTTTTTTTATTTTTTTTATTCTCTTCAGATATGAAACCCAGAAGAGAACTAAATTCACTGATGAAGTAGGTGTCACTAAGAACTCGCCCATTCCTTTTTAGATTTAGGTTTTAAAATTCGATTCAGTATCAATTTCTCTCACTTTTTTTTTTAGAAACTATAAATTTTTTGAAGAGGTATATATTAAGGGGACAGTTTCGTACTTCTATGAATAAATCTATCTAGAGTTAAATTTTAATAGTTAAATTTAAAGTTCTTAATGTATAGATCAAGTTTGTAAATTTTAAAAAAATTTAAAAATTATTTGATATTTTGTTTCATTAATTTAAATTAAAGATAATCATAAAATTATTTTATATATTGATTTTAATTAATAAAATAAATATTAAGTAATTTTTAAATTTTTTAAAAAAATTAGATTTAATTTATGTATTAAGAACTTTAAATTCAATTGTTGGATTGTTAAAATTTGATGTAAAACATGAGTTATTAATCGGAATAAGTCTAAAATAAAAATATCTAATAAATAATTATTTAATATAATATGATAGTATTTATTATTAGAGTAAACATCTAATTAATTTAATTCCTGAGTTGTAAGTTATTATATTAGTATATGAAACTACAAAGCTGTAATATTAGTTCTTAGAATGATGAATAGATCTTTAAATTTAGCAAATTTAGTGTTGTTTTAGTTCTTGAACATTGAGTTTTGAATCAATATGATTGTTAGTATGTATTTTTAAGGACTAATTTTAGAATTTTTTGGTTTCAATGATTAATAAGATTATGTCTTTCAAATTTAGAAACCAAGGCGAGTGTTATTCATCATAAAATATACTATAATTCAAGTTTTATATTTTTATTATGTAATTTAATTATATATAATATTAATTATCTTGTTTCATTTATTTTGAGTTGTTGAGTATGTGTTCAAATAAATAATGCGATCAAGTTTTTAGGTTGGATAAAAAAAATAATTTTGTCTTAATCCGTCTCTTACTCACTAATAAATGTGATAGGATTTTAGTTTTTCTTTTACTTTTTTTTTTTTTTTTTTTATCTTAAAAGATTATAAATGTGATAGGATTTTATTTTCTTTTATTCAGATGCTGTGTAGAGTAATTGTACTTGAGCTATTTACCACTGTGTTCTCATTTTGAACTAGAAAAGTAGTTGGTTGGTAATGAATATTCATGAGTGGGGCAGGGAAGGTAACGCGTAAAGCGTAATAGATGTCATATCACACTCGGTGTATTAATAGCTCATAAGGACTTAGTTTTTTTTTTTTATATTATTATTATTATTATAATATTGGGAAGACTATTTTTCAACTTTATTAAAAGTTAATCTTGCAAAAAATTTGACTTATCTTTTCTAACATTATTCTTTGATCAAATTCAAGACTCCATCTTCAAATCTTAAGCCTTCAAAACTTGGGATTTACTCGATATACATATAAAAAAATATTACCTATGTTATTTTTAGTACAAGTAAATTTTAATTATTTTTTATTTAATTTGAATTGTATTTTCAATATCAATTTTCAATGAAAGATGATTTTAAAAAATAAGTTTTTTTTTGTCAAATTGCACTTTTTAGTTCCTTTATTCTCATTAATTTGTAATTTTAATCTTGCAATTTTAAAATATAGATACTTAATCGTTCTAATTTTAAAAATATAAAATTATGGTCCTTCAGTCAAATTGACGTATGTTAATTGTTAAATTTTAATGTTTACTCATTATTTAAGTGATGTGACATTTATTAATGACATTTAGAAATATAAAAAAAACTAAAAAATATACATATAAATTTTTTGTCAATAAAATAAATATCAATAATTCGTAAAAAAAGATATAATCAAAAAATTTTATGTTGTTTTTTAATTTTTATCCATATATACTTTGTTGTTAAGTATTACATCACTTAAGTCGTATTGGATCACTAGATAATGTCAAAATTTATCGATCAATGAATATTAGATTAACGCTAGAACTTAAATTTTAATTTTTTTTAAAACAAAGGACTAAATATCTTTGCTTTAAAATAGAGAGTTAAAATTGTGGATCAACAAAAATAAAGAGTCTAAAAGTGTAATTTAACCTTATTTTTTTCAAATAAAATTATTAAAATTAAACAATCTTAATTGAAGTTTCAAGGTGAATTAGTTGACATAAAAAAATATGAAATTAATAGTGTGTTTGACAATATATAACTTACATATTGTTTGAAATTTATAAATTATAAGGTATGAGTTGAAAAGGTAAAATTAATAAGTTAACAAGTAAGTGTGAAATGATATAAAAATCATATTTAGTTATTTGAAGTAAAAAATATATCTTAATAAATCAGTGAGAGTAAAAAATGAAAAAATGAAAAAGTTAGTAGCTTATGAAAATAAGTCAAAAAAAATTACTAAAATTAAATTTTTACATCAAACAAATTTATTTTGATCAAACTGATTTATTTTCAAACATATCAAACACACACCAAGTGTAAAATAAATAATATAATTATTAGGTATTTTTTGTTTGGCGAATTATAGGTCGATTGTAACAAACTAATCCAAATGTCAAGCTTAAAGACCAAATATAATTGCTTCTAAATGTTTGAATCGTCTCAAGTTTGTCCAAATGTTTAAGATTTGTTTGGGTAAATTTTTTCATAACAACTTTTAGAAGAAAAAAATAGAAATAAAAAATAAAATAAACTTTTTACTAATTAAAATTAACTTATACACAAATTAATTTGTAAAAATTCTCTCCTACTGACTTTTTCACATTTTTAGCTTTAACTTATTTGTAAGTTAGTTTTAAAATATAGAAAAAATTATTTTAATTTTATTTCCTCTTAAAAGCGTTTTTCGAGAATTTCTCTAAATAAACGATTTAATATATCTTAAACTAACTCATTGATGGATAAAATGCGCAAGTTTAATGGGCTTAAGCTAGCCTAGAATAGAGGTTTTCCCAATATTTTAGAAAATTTGATTTCAAAAATATTAAAACATAATTCATTTCTTATTATCATCCATGCGTTCTTAAAGGTACTATGCATATCGTCCTTCCCAAAAGCAATTTAAGTTTTGCATAAAAGATTTGTGAAAAGTTCCTAAATCACGGTTCAACCTATTTTCTTACATCGCGTGGTATTTTCTTTTATTCTTTTAACTTATTATTTTGTTTATTTAGCTTTGATGGACTACATTAACATCTTTTAAATTTTCATTTTTTTTATCTATCAATTTTGCATACAAATTTCTTTTTCAAAACAAATAGAAATATAAATTTTCAATAAATATTTTATAACATATATTAATCCTATATATATATATATATATATATATATATATATATATATATATATATATATATATATAACTCATACACATCATCTTATACTTTTAACATTTTCAATTTTTAATAGGTTTTTTCTCCTAAATTTTTAAAATAGAAAATAAAAATACATTAATTCTAAAGAAATCGTAAAAATATTTTTTTATTATTTATATTTATCATGAAAAGAAAATAAAAATATACATTAATATGATATATAATTGTTGAATATTTTAACATATTTAAAAAAAATTATCTTTTAATCTTGCTTTTAAATATTTAAATAAAATATTTTAAAATATTTATTTAATTGAATCTTCATATGCTTAATTAATAATGTATTTCTATAAACTTGCATTCTTAAATCAATAGTCTTTAGAATTTTATTTTTTATAATTAATTTTCTAAATTTAATATGTGATTTACTCTTAATCAACTATATAATTATATTTTATTACATATATTTATTGTAAATGGAGAAAACATATAGTTGTAAAATAAGTAATTATTTTTGTATTAATACTCATCTTCATAATTAAAAATTATTATTTATTTCATATATTACACCAGACTCGTAACAAATTTCAGTGGATGTACATAATTAATTTATCATGAAATAATTATTTGATATTTTTTAAATTTTACAAAATTTTCCATTAAAATAATTTAAATATGTGATTAATATGTTTTAATTGAATTATTAAAACCAATCTAATGATAAAAGTTAAGATAGATATATCATTAAAAATTTAGATTAATTCTTATTATTGTTGTAATCATTATTAAAAAAAAGTAATCTTTATTAACTCTATCTATTAAAAATTAAGTTTATTAAATATGCATGTAAAAGTTTCATTGTTGTGAATTAATAAAAAAAATTTTAATATAATCTTTAATATAAATATTATAGAATTTAATGGTGATGTAGTGATTAAAAAAAATAGTTTTATACAGTCATTTATTCATAATTTGTTATAATATATTTTTTTAATTTTTATTATAATTGTAAGACCGCAAGCTTTTTTCTCTCTCTTCCCATTTCCTTCTCTTAAACTTCATTTATTTTTTTGTTGATTCTCAAGGTTGTTGAGCAATTGGTGTGCTAGGGAGCTTTTGATGGAGCCAAGTAGGTGAGATGAAGTGATGATTCCTCCTTGCTTGGTTCCGCAAATGATCTTAGTCTTTGAGTCCACAATTCTGGAAAGAAAGTAGGAGAAGGAAGCTAGATTCAGATGAACCAAACCTTAGATTGAAGCACTCAAGCTAAGAGTGCAAGGGATTGCTCACGAAATAGCTTTAGAAGTGGAGGATTCCTAAAGCTAAGCTAAGCAACTAAAGAGACTCTTAGAGAGAAAATGGTTGAAGAATGTATTCAGATTTCTCTATGCTCAAAAGTGATTACACAAGGGAAGGTTCACACATTTATAGCCACAGATTCTACTCAAATTTGGCGCCATCTCAAAGCTCACAAGTTGGCGTCGGATTTTGAATTCAAATTTGAAATTTGAATTCAAAATTCGTGATCACCCATGTGCTCATCAAGTGACCGGCCAATTTGAATCTCTAAATTACATTTAGATGTAATTTAGAGTGCATTTATTTAATCACATGTGCAACCACCCTTAGCACAAATCATGTGACTCAAATGCAACTTTATTTACTTCTAAATGTAATTAGAATCCTAGGTACCATATTGGGTACCAAAAGCTCAAAGGCCCATGAAGCCCAAAACTAGGCCCATTAAGCCTAAGACCCAAAATTCCTATACTAGAGGTCCATAATACAAAACCAACAAATATGAAATCCTACACTACTCAAAACACAATAAAGATGGTGGTCCATGTAAAGCCCATGTGAAGAGTACCTTGGGCCCACCAAGCCTATTGGGCCCACCAAGCTCTGAAGTAGTCAAATCTTCCGGTAGTCTCCTTCCCATAGCTCTAGTGGTTGGACTCTTGGTCCATGCTCTTCCATCAGCTTTGAAGCCCGGAGTCGGATTCTCATTCCATTTTTCTTCTTCTTCTTCTTCTTCAACCTTGGAATAGCCCGGAGTTTGTCGTTCACTTCATTCGAAGGTAAAGGAAGCTAAAATTTTGGGGTTTTGGGTTGAAAACGTGGGGCTATTGAATGAATTGAAGGTTTAATGTTGATAAATTGATGAAATATGCAGTTGTAGGGTTTGATTCAAGAAATTTTATGTTGAAATTGGGGTTTGTGGTTGTTCTTGATGTGAGATTGAAATGTGATGATTTCCTTGAGTTGTTGTGAATGCATGTTGCTTTTCTTCTGAATTTTGAGTTGTATGTTGTTGGGGTTGAAGGATTTTGAGGTTGTATGTTTTGATCATTGCATGGGTTGAGAGGATTTGGAGATCGAGTTGTTCATCTACTGGTATAATTTCTGGGTTTGGGACGCTAAGCATGGGTTTTCACGCTTAGCGTGACAGTTTGAAAATGCTGCTGGAAATCTGAGGATGAGCATGGGATTCTACCGTGAGCATAGGAATGGGTTGTGCCTCTGTAAGACTGACGTTGAGCGTGATTTTCACGTTGAGTGTGGGAGTGAGTTTTGCCTTTGGAAGGCTGAGTATGAGCTTCTACATTTAGCATGAGGACTTAGTTTAATAAATTTCTTTTTGAATTAAGTTGGTTGCTTACATGATGGATGAGTTGTATGTTGAAATATTTTTGTTTGAGTTGTATTATTGTTAAATGATGATGAATAAGTTGTAGAGAGATGTTGTATGATAAGGAATTTTAGGTGTTGAGTGTTGATAAGTTATATGTTGGTAATTCTGTTGTGAAGTTGTATAGTTGTGTTGGGATATTACATGAACAATGTTCATGTGTCATTTAGATGTATGATGAGTAGAAAGTCGAACATTAGTACTGATGATTGAGTTGTGAGACGTTGAGATGCATGTTGAGCATAGTGTTGTAAATGAGCTGTGAAGTTGAGTAGCTGAATAGAGATGATATATGAGTTGAAAAGTTGTGTGTTGACTGAGTTGTTGTGCTAAAAATATAATGAGTTTTTGTGTTGTTATTCTAAGTTGTTGAGTTGAACTATGTTGCTGAGTTATGTGTTGATTGAGCTGTAATGATGAGTTGTTGATCACTAGGACTAGGAGATATGTTTTTGAAATGACCCATCCCATTGTGCGGATTGAGATAGTTGTGGTGCTTTGAGAGTCCAATTTATTGAAAAACCCTCCTTGGGAAGTTGCCCTTGGAGTGTATGTTGTGTTGTTCTCCTCTGGGATTTAGTTGATCCTGTGTGTGGGTAAGGTTGAGACACACATGTATGAAGCGACCACGGTATAGGGACCAAGTCAAGCTATACCAATTACAAGTGGCCAATTCGAGTAAAGTACGAAGTCAAGAACTTAGTTCCTAACCGAGTATCAAAGGGTTATAGTATTTAGAAGATAGTCAGTAGGCTAATCCCATAGGTCGCTTAGTTGAGCTAGCTAATGTCGTGATAGGCCTAAACCCAACTATCATATCCTAACATAATATTATACTTCCTTGTTTAAGTGGCAAAGTCTAAGAAACCGTTATCGTGTTGTGAATTTTAATCCAAATTTGTTGTTTACCTAACAAGCCCAAAAAGGTTCTGCATTGTTGGTTCGGTAGGACCTAGCCACTTAAATTGCTCACTCTGTGTTGTAGAAATCTCCGAGTTGAAATGCATGATGACGCATATGTGTTGATACAATGTAGATATGTGTTGTATTGTTGAAGTGTTGTTAAGATGTATAGTATATGTGTTTTTTGTTGCTTGCAATGGATATGAAAATGAATTTATGTGTTGATGTGTTGCATACTTAATTATATGAGTTGTTTATTTTACCTAGCTTACCCTTGCATGTTTCCATATGATTTGGACTGCGATGATCATACGTTGTATGTGAGTAGGGCATTGATAGGCTGGAGAGTAACAATGGAGCCCACAAGTGCGGTGCTTGAAGTTGGATTTTATTTTGTAGACTATCGATTGTTGGTAGATACTTTTGCATAGATATTTGTATATACTTGCTAGGCAAGCAACACAGTTGTTCATATTCATGAGATGTAGATGTACTTATATTATATTACTGTTTCGGTATATATATATGCGTGGTTATTTGTGTGTTACGTAATGTGATGACCATGACGAGTCATTACAACAACCATCTTACAAATTATATAAATTTATGTTTTTTAACTAATTGATTTTGTAAAAAAATTTATGTTGATAATATATGAGTATTAAACTCAAGATTATAAAGTAAATTATGTTCATACTCTTGAAATTTTATAAATCCTTATATTTTAATAAATATTACATTAACACCCTTATATATAAAATTAATTTATACATATTAAATTATTTCTTTAATTATTTAAAAAAATAATATTACATCTAATTTTAATTATAAGAAATAAATTAAAATTTTCTATCTTAAATATAAGCGATGATCATCTATTTTTAAAATTACTCAAAAATAAATTTCTTTTATAACTTAATTAATTGTTAATTTTATTCTCTGTATATTCACTTATAATTAATACTAAATATAATAGTTACTTAAAATGAAAAAATATTTATAATTAAATTGGAATTTATTATAATATGTTAGTTTAGAATTTTAAAATAATAAGAAATGATTACAATTAAAAAAACATTTGAAAGAAAATTTATTTTCTTGGAAACAGGGGTTACCAAAGTATGTGTTGTGTTATTCAGTGTTTGTTTAGAAGAAAGGGGTTTCGTGTTGGTACCGTTATTGTTGGAGTGAGTGAGTGGTACACACGAACACAACATGAAGAGCATGGTATCGCCATTGACGAGGGTCTCACCCTTTTGTCGCCGAAATGGCCAAAATGCCCTTCTATTCTCTCCCACTTTCACACGCTACCCTTCTTCACCTAACACAGACACTTTCTCCCCTCTCACTCTCACTCTTTCCATGGCTGCTTCACCCCAATCCTCAGCTCCGGTAACTCCCTTTCTCCTCTTTTCTTCCACCCAATTCAACGCTTTTTAGCTTCCTCGCTTCAAAATTTTAACTTTGACCCACCTTCTGAATTGCTCAATGATTCAAATTCTTTTCTCTTTCTGTGATGATCGTTGTTCATGAATGAGATAATGATGTTGTGCTATTGATGCGTTATGAATCAGACTGTGTCGCCTGGTGATGTTAACATGGATAAAGATGGTGTCTTTCAATTGATTCAAGCACATCAGGTATTTTTTTTATCGGTTATCAGTTCAATTCAGTCTATTACGTGTGAACTTCGAAGTAGTTGAAATGGAACATTTATTTGTCCGTGATTGGTTGTGTTAATTTATTGGGGTTGTTTTGATATGATAGGAAAAAGCTGCTAGACTTCCACCAGTTGAGGAAATTCGAACTGTCCTTGATCGTAGCGTGCGTGGGATGCTCTCTACATTCTCTAAGGTTTCTGTGCTTTCCTGCAATGACTTGTACAACTGCTAGTCTTTTTTTCTCTGTGGTTAAAAGTTTGGTGATCATAGCTTAGTGTAATTCATGAGAATAAAAAGCTTAGGGTGTGTTTGGTTTCTACTTTTAGAACTGTTTTTAGGTTTCAACAAAAAAAAAAGAAAAAAGACACTTGCACCAAGTTTATGCGTCACATGCAGCATCAGTCTAGATGGCTCATTCCCTTAAGCTAGGATCACATAACAGAAGAAGAAAATGTCAAAAAATAAAAATAAAAAATCTCCCAGCTGTTTCTATTTTTTGATTTTTAGAAACACTTATTTTTGGAAACAATTTTCAAAACACCATGTATTTTTTATGAGAAATAGATTGCCGAGTAGTATGAACTATATTTTCTAAATAGTTTTTAAAATAAAAAGTGAGAAGAAAATCAAACAAGCCATAAATTATCTTCTCTGATGTTGAAATGAACTGCAATCGCCTTTGGAAAATAGAAAAATTGTGTTAGCATATAGCTATCGACTTTCCTGATGAGGTATGGAGAGTGGACATTTTGCCTTGATGAAAATTTTGTGCTGCCCTTTCTTTCTTGCCTGAATGTTCAGTTTTCTCTGGTACTAAAAGACTGATGGAACTGCAAACATCCTTCCCACTCAAGTAACAACATCAATAACAAAATCCTAGTTTGGCAGATCAATGAATTGAAACCTGGTTGCCTTTTGTGCTCTTATATTTTGAATGGAATTTTGTTTTAGTGTTTATTGGAGGACAACTTAACTCTTGTCATTTGGTCTACTTGTGATTTTTAACATGCAGAAGTTCGAGAGTTATCCATCAGGGTCTATGGTTGACTTTGCATGTGATGCAAATGGATATCCTATATTGGCAGTGAGCGACCTGGCAGTTCATTCAAAGGTTTTTCTTTTTTCTTTCTTCCTTCAAAATTTCCTATTGTTAGAAAATGATAAATTAAATAATTTAATGATTAAAACTGCTTCTGATTGCGAATTGACTTCATAAGTAATAGAATTTGATGTTGAATGTGGTTTTGTGAACTGGCCTATATATAACCATCCAGTTCATACATAGTGCTGAGTTTGGCTTGTGCAATACTGCAACTTCAATTCAAATCTTATTTTTCATGTCCTCAACCAGCACATGGTCTTGTTAACAATTATAATTCATGAGAACACCTTATGCAACCAACACCTACCCAGTTAAAAGCTTGCTTCCTTTGCTAAAGAATCTTTTTTTTGCAGGACCTAACTGCCAATCCTAAATGTTCATTGCTTGTGGCTAGAGATCCTGAAGATAGGACTGATTTAGTGATTACTTTACATGGTGATGCTATCGCTGTGAGTTATGATCTTCTGTTTATTTCACATTTATACATTGTTTCTTTTTGTGTTTTCATTTCCTTTTACTATTGCATATTAGATAACATAGTTATTATATTACAGAATCATTATATGAATGTTTTGAAATTTAAATGCATTGGTGAAATTTTTTCCAGGTACCTGAAAATGATAAAGAAGCTGTTCGAGCTGCATACTTGGCAAGACATCCCAATGCATTTTGGGTAAATTTGTTAATCATTCTTCTCTGTAACTCATGCATTTTCCTTCTGCTTATTGTTGTATTATTAACAAGTATAAAACCTTCCAATATTGAAGGTTGACTTTGGAGACTTCCGCTTCTTGCGCATTGAACCAAAAGTTGTACGATTTGTGTCAGGTGTTGCCACAGCATTGTTAGGATCAGGAGGTTTGTTAACCACGCCATTTTTGATGGTTTAATATGCTGTAAAATGCTATTGTGCAAGGTTACTCTAGTTATGTTTGGGTGGAGTTAATTGGAGGGGAAGGGAAGGGAGGGTTAACTTTTCATTTAAGTAAACGTTTTGCTTTTTTTTTTTTTAACTAAAGATATATTAAAAGATTATTGTGTAAACTTCTTGTCATGTTCAGAAAGTAGTTTGTTAGAGTAACATGATAGAATAATGGTAGTGAGCTGGGCAATTAAAGTATTAGGGGTAGGAAGTTAGTTTAAATAGGAGGATAGGGTAGAAAAGAGGGGGGGAGGGGCTTGGAGGGAATGGTTAAAGGATTATTCGTTAAGGTTGAAGCCTTGAAGGTAATGGTGATTTTCAGGCTATAGGTTTTAGGGTTAGATTTGTGGGCGTTTGGATGGCATGAAGTTGAGAGAAAGCTCTTTTGACATGAGCTTGTCTCTAAAGTGAGCCACGGTGTATTCATTCTTGATTTAATTTGAAGTGTATCGTATTGTGATCTTAACCTGCTAAGACTTAAGAGTGGTTTTATCCTCATTTACTTACTTTAGAGAGTCTTTTTCAGATGAGTTTTTCGTTCATTGCCTTGTGAAGGTTACCTGCGGGTTTCCTAAGAAACACTTGAGCATTTAAGTGACCAAAGCATCCTGACTCCTAGTATATTATGAAAAAATACAACCACCCCAGAATCAAAACTAAACCAAAGTACCTAGACCATTCTAATTTTAAGTTGAGGATTTCTTGATAATGGTGCAATCTGCATCATATGGGATGACAAGAACTGTCTTTTGAGTAGGTTTCTTTGCTTGAAAGCTGTACTGTTTTTCTGATTTTAGGATAGCTTTTCATTTTCATTGCAAAGAAAGTGTAATAAATCATTGCATTTTGGGATAAAATTTTATCTTCAATATCTATTTAATTGTTGTTGATCATAATAATTTGCCATGTCAAGGAGGCTTCAGGAATGAGCGAGTATCATCTCTGGACTATAAGTGAATTTCATGTGTTCTCTTTTCATCCTTTGCACTATTATGTCATGCCTTTCTTTTAATTTTGATTTCCAGAGTTTAGTAGAGATGAGTATAAATCTGCAAAAGTTGACCCCATAGCTCAGTTTTCCAAGCCAGTGGCGGTAGTGATCTCTGACTGACACATGTTACACATTTACAATGACTTTCAGAAGTTGGACAATTTTTATTCTAACATAAATTGTGTTATTTAACAGTCTCATATGAACAAAGATCATGCTGAAGATAACAAAGTGATTGTGCAGCATTGGACCTCAGTTCCAGTATGTCATCTTGACCATTCTACAGTATAGAATATAAAAAATAAAAGAGGCTCTTTAATTCAATTGCTAATATCATGTAAAATTACTTTGTTAAACCATTATGCAGTATGATATGAGAGTAAAATTCTGTGGGGTGTCATATGAACAAGCATGAAAGAATCTATGAGGATGTATGATTGCCATGTATTATGTTCTGGAAACAATATATTGACCCAAATCCTTGCTACTTGTCTGCGAGAGGAGGGGCTGATGATATTAAGCCTTAATTTAACTGAATTTATCATCATCATCTGCAGGTGGACTTTGCCTATATACTGGATTTGGATAGTCTTGGTTTCAATGTCAAGGTATTGCCTTCGTTATGTATTTTTAATATCATTTAATTGTTTTTCCTATTCCTTTAGAACTGTTTTTTTATTTTAAAAAATTACAAATTTTGATGAATGAAGTCTTTGTTAAGTTGGTCCTTTCAGCAGTCTTTTTTCCTCACCTTCAGATTTTTAATGGTTTTTCAAGTTTGAAATCTGTACATTATTTATTTGAAGATTTTTTTTGTAGGCTGGTTATCAGGGTGATACTTTCAAGCTTCGTGTACCTTTCCCTCGACGTGCAGAAAATAGAAAGTGAGACATCATATTTGATATAAATTCCCATCTCCTGCAAAAGAAGAACATGTTAACATTCATTAGATCAAATATGCAATTCCATTTTCTTGTGAACTTTGATGAAGATGATAGCATTACTGTATTAGTCTAGCCTTTACTGTTCAGTTGATTAAATTTTTTGCTGTTAATCTGACAAATACCACTTTTCTATCTTTTATCATCCTTTTGGGGTGCGATTAATCATGTCCATGCCACGGACTCCTTGCTGAATAAATAGGCTGTGACCTTCCTATTGCCATGGACTTATGGTTTTCCGATAAGGAATTAGGCAGAATAACCATTCCTGCAGCACGTTGGTTTTTTTTCTTCTTTTTCCTGCAGAAAAGTGATGTTTTTACTGTTTTTCTCTCAGGGATGTGAAGACTCTCATTGTTGAAATGCTTCAAGCTGCTAGGCCTAAAGCTGATTGATTACTCCACAGATCATTGATGAACAGGTGCTCATCCAAAATTCTTCTATTCCTTTAATTCAATTCATGTGCTTTGATCTCCAAGGTTTGCCATTTTTCTTCATTCAAAGATTAGTTGGCCATGCTTTGCAACTAGACATACCACATAATTATGAACTCTATTTATGGAAAATACTTGCATACGTATTGTTAAGTTTTTGGTCTGTTACTTTCATGACCAACTAGTTTAGTTTTTTGTCAATTCACATCTCTTTGATAATCCTTAAATTGAGTTGCCTGGTTTGGTAGTCAAAGGAGCGTTTCCAATCTTATTTTGCAAGCTTTATTTTGAGAGGCTTCTTTCTGTTCTCATCCTTTTCTGTTTGAAACGCTGCAGCACCTGCTAGACATCCTTCTTGGGGAGAGGACAAAATATCCACGTCAAAAAAGTAAATGCAGTTATATTTTCCGAAGATAAAGATGGCAAAGCAAATGGTTGACTTTATTTCTTGTATATACTGTTTGAGATTTTAATGAGTTTTGAAAACACTTGAAAATTCAGACATACAAGTGTGTGATATTACTCAAAAGAAACATACCCTTTATACATAAATGATTTTATGTGAAATTCTTCCATATGCACTCTTTTAGAGAGTTGAAACAGTGTATGATTAATCTTTTTGAGAAACAACAATAATTTATTTATGGTTGCATACAACAGTAAGTTGTGATTTGGATGTTTTGCCATCTCCTAAATAATCTTCCAATTCGGGAGCACGTACTTGATAACGAATTCAAAGAAAATGAGCACATAGAAACTACATTTGTGTATGAGAGAAAATACAGCAAAGTCACTGATGATTTATGTTCTTTGACATAATGGGAACAGTGGCTCTTGCTGACAGAATGTTATGTCAATCAAGTTTGCTAAACGGCCAAGGAGTTAGCCCACACTGACATTTTTTAGATGTAGCTTTTGTTGCTAAAGAAAGCACTACACCTAACGGCTTCTAGAACTTGTTATCATTGTTTAAGAGAAACCTTTCACTTATAATTATAGCTTGCAGTCCCGGATGGTGAGGAAGTATAACTAATTTAATCTAAACAAGCTGTAAAAATTAGAATGTGTTTGGATAACCATAATCAATGTTGTTGAACTTAATGAGACACAAAACTTGGTTCTATGTTTCATCTTTTGGATATGTTGAACCTAACGATGTGCGTTTGGATTTTCATTTTAACACACTAAATGTCTGTTGATGTCTATCAAGAGATAAACTTTTCTGTTTAAGTGCATTAGAATGTGAGAACAACACGCTATATTGTTTTTTTTCTTGAAAAGAGGGAAAGTCTGCTCTGAGTGTTGAGCAATAATTAAAACATATTTTTGTAAGTTTTGTTGTTTTACAAAACATATCATATCAATGCATATTCATAACTCTAATTCAAGAAAACTATTAATTCAAGTTTTTTAATATTAGTCACTACTAAACGATCTTTAAATAAACGATAGGACATTATGGAATGCGATGTTCAAATATTTTAATGTAAAATGTTTTGTTCTTTTATCAAATTAATAGTTATATGTTTTTAAAGCAAAGATATTTAAATTATTCTAGAAAAAACTTAAAGGAGAGATATTTGACAAGAAGGGGGTAGTAGTTGATTGGTGCGCACGACGAAAGCACAGCGCGTTGAAACAGGTCTAAAAGCTAGCTAATGGAAATTTGAAAAATGCTACCTTCAAAGATGCACGTTTTTGCATAGCTGTCTTCGGTGTTAACAAGTCAAATTTTCTTATATTCATATGAATTCATGAAACGGTTCACTCTTATTATATACTTTTATTCATAATCAGTGATTTGTTCACCATGCGTTTTTTGAATGACAAAAGGTCAATTTTTGTTGCAAGTGACAAGAGATAAACTACAATTTATCCAAATTTCATATCCAGCAAAGAACTAGGGTGACAGATCTCTTGTCCCATTGTAGCTGAAAACAAAAGCCGACCAACACCAAAAGGGAAATACTTCCTGCCCTTTCTTTTCTCGGCGATCAATTTCTTGCGCTGTGAACAGACCTAAATCCTTTGTTTCTTATTCATTTTCGCTGAAAATTAAAAAAATATAAAGTTATAACAAAAACGTTGCACTTGCACTTGCACTTGCACTTCTCCCCTATATAACCTTTCACGTGTCACAACTACCTTCCTCAAAAATGCTGTGAAATCCTTCATAGGGTTTTGACGGATCATGGAAATTTCGGTGGCAACTGGCATACACACTTAACTTCCTAGCTTGAGCACGTTCCGCAATAGGCCTAATTGATTATGTTTGCAAAATTGAGATCGAACTATGACGCATAATCGTAGTTATAATATATTATACCATAATCTAGACCATTTTAAAAGTAAATACTCTAGTCCGTTTAATTTTCAACCTCAAGCTTAAAATAAAGCATTTAGTGGATATGTATATAAATTGGTCCACGATTGCGGAGACTCGGATCAATTCGTTTTGAGCAAGATCTCATCAACACCAGTGTTTAGATAGACACAACAAAATGAGTGAGATACCTTGCTGGTACCTACTAGATGATGCTTTATTTGGCCTCATGCTACCTTGCTGAATGATTGATATGCCTGAGGCTTACAATCCTTCAAGTATTATTTATTTTCCTTATTGGTTATCCTCACCCTATCTTTTATAACTTTCAAGCTTCTGACGGTCAAAAACTATATGATTCAATGGCAACATCCAAAGGTACATCATAATGCTATGTCGGCAGACTACAAATGTGGGGCACAGCATATGAATAAATGGGTTTGCCAAAAGATCATTCGATCTTAAATGTTTCTCAGCAAAAAAAATGAGAGAAAAACGAGGGTTGCTGAACTTGAGGAGTGCACGCCACAAAAAACAAAAAAAGAAAATCCACTATTGGATCAAAGGGAGAAGGAGATGAAGAACAATAGAAGGTGAGAAATAATTTTCTTAATTAATTGAAATGGATCGGATCGGATCAATCTTACTTGTTTACAAAAAAACATGAGGGGGCCAACATACAAGCCTTCCAAATTTTCTTGAGAACACAAATATAAAAAACTTGAATCACCATCATCAATTCAAACATCATCACCATCTCCAAAACATTTCAAGCTTAAAAGGGCTTTTCCCCCTCTTGTCGATCTACTCAATTGTTCTTGCATCATCATTCAGAATCACTCTCCATGCTTCCCATAGCCTTCAACCCTCTTGGTCTCTGCATCCAGAAGAGAATAAATAAGGCGTGTGGTGTTATACACAAGTTGTGGAATTTAGATCTAGAAACAAAAAAAGCAAAGGTGAGGATATAGGGTAAGAACCACACAAAAGCACACCCCACCAACCACGTACCTTCTTGTTACTTTTCTTCTCCCTAACTTCATATCTCTCTTGGCACATATCAGTCAACCACGCACCAGGACTCACCAACTGTAACCCAACACCAACAAACAAATGGACAAGGTGATGAGAAGAATAAAGATCCAAACCCTAATCAAATAACCCACCACAATTTCCCCCTTTTCCCAAAAAAAAAAATAACTTTTTTACAAGGGGAGAGAGAGAAACAAAACAAAACAAAACAAAATAGCTTACAAGTAGGCTTCTTTGGATGATCTTAGCCCTCTTTTTGGGTCGCTGAGGAAGCTTGCAACCCTTCATGGCGAGAAAATCCTCTTCTTTCTCCTTGCTTGAGAGAGTGATGTAAAGCTTGGGCCAAACTAGGGCACGTTCCTCGCCGTTGTTGCCGTCGCCGGAGACCTTGCCGTTCTCCTCCGCCGAACCCCTCGTCGTGTAGTACCGGTCTTCCTTCTCCGGCGACGCCGATTTCCTTGTATCGCCGACCGAGGACCGGAGAATCGCCCCGTCGGAATTCCTGCACCCAAATTTTCCGTCAAAATTCACCAAAAATGATGAAAAAACGCAAATTTCAGACATTATTGCAGAATTAACAGATCCGTTGCCCCTTTAATTCAGAAAAATAGAAAAACACACAAAAAACAGTTCCGCCCATAGAAAACGCGCTTACCCCATCTGGGTAGGTTAAAAAAACTAAATTTTCACATCATTACATCACGAAAAACCCCTATTTATTATGGAAGGAAATTAAAAGAACAAAATGACAAAAAAATGTTTTTTTTTCTCCCTTGCCTCCTCATCCTCTGAGATAATCCCCAGCACCCAAAAAAAAAAAGGGAAACAAAAACACCATTATATTACATCAATCGAAACCCCACTTTTCTCCTCTTAAATCAAACAAAACGAAAGAAAAGTGATGAGGGAAAAAAATAAATAAAAAAGGTTGTCATTGATGCTGTGCTTAATTGCTTCTCTTCCTCAAAGTTTCTGAGTACCCAACTAGAGAGGAAACAGCATCATTACATTCCACCAACCAAAATCACATCATCTTCTCTGAGAAAAGAGTAAGAAGGGCTCAAAGGGGAGAAAAAAGAAAACTATGAGGAAACCCGAAACCCCTTAGTTGCTGTTGTGGTGAGCACCTTGTGAGGCGATTAGGTTGATGATGGTGATGATTATGATGAGAGGCTTCTTTCTCAGCCACAGTGACCCCAGAGCGATGATCCACCGCAGAAGCAAGTTTCCTTCTGATTCCACCGTTGAGCCTGGCTGAAATCCGAGGGTCCTTCACCCTCACACATCTCAGACGCTTCCTGTTCCCCCACTGCAAGAAAAACTCTGGCTCCGAACCCTTGAACCCCTTCTGGTTCCTCTCTTCTGTCTCCATACCTACACCACACAACAAACCCAAAACTCTCATCAAGCTTCGCTTTTTCACCGCACACACAGGGGAAACTGAAAAATGAAGAAACAAAATCCCAATTCGAGTTTTGGGGGTGGGGGAAATTGCAGAAGGTGGTTGACAAAGGATGAATACCAAAGTGTTTGGATTGCCTCCAACCTCAAGATCTATGCCTCGGAAGACACAATCCTCTCTGAAAACCACGCTGCAAGATGAAACCCAGAGAAAGGGTCAGAACAAGGAGCACGAGAAGAGAACAAAAGAGACCCTTTAACGTTAACAAGAAGAAAACTTACAATGATACAAATTCACGTGCAGGGATGAAGAACGTGTGTGGGTGTGCGATTTCCTCTGCAAACAACAAAAAGAGATAGAAATCACAGATCTTCTCTGTTGTTAGGTTTATTCCTTTAGAAACGTATTTTCTTTTCTTTTCTTTTGATTCTTACTCTCCTTCTCCACACACCTCTCTTATCAGAAGTGGTGTATGTACTTGTGTGTGGCGCTTTCTCTCTATCTCTCTGAGAGTGAAATAGAGGAGTTTGAGGGTTATTCTTCTTCTTGTTCTTCTTCTCTTCTCTTGTGTTGTGTAAATATGCATTGTTGTTGTGTGTATTTATCCCTCTTGTGGAGTGATGGGAAAACTAGAGAGAATCAGAGCCGTTGGATGAGGGTTTGGTGATTGATCACAGTTTTGGGGGACCCGCACCCTCTCAGACTCTTCTTCCCTCTTTTCCCAATAATTGTCAAACATAAAATTAAATAACCTAAATTAATGGTTTTGTATTGTTATGTTGGAGTAGGAGATGGATGGAAGTTATCAGACTGGGCCTGCCCCAATCCAACGGAATTGGGCTTATATTTGGGCCTCGTCTTCTTTCAACACTCCGCATTAAATTAAATTAAAAAAAATAACGTAACTTGTCTTCAGGTCATATTATCAACCGTCATCTAAAAAAAACTTCCTCTTTTTTTAACCCTAAACATCTATACTAATATATAAAGTATAAGTATACTAATACTAATATAAAAAGGGAATACTTGGATGTATAACTAACTATCTTTGATCTCTACTTTTTAATAGATAATTATACCCCTCAAACATAAAAAAAATCTTATATATTCTTTCTAAATAATTACACACAATCTTTTAATATTTTATCTATGTATAATTATTAGAGACACGAAGTGCCTTGACTCTTTTAGTAAAGGAAAAATAGGATATCGACTATCACTAATTACTATATTTTTAATAGCAAATTAGTTACTGGTTAATTAGTTAATTTTGATAATAATTATTTTAAAAGTGAAATTAAGCATATTTTTAATTAATTAATAATTTTAACTTTATTTTGACGATATTTATTCATTAACTAAGAAATTACATATAATAAGAGAAATTATCTTTCTATTTTGATTTTTTTATTTATATACATGCATATGAATGTATGAACTTTTAGTGAAAAAATTACACCTTCAACCGATCAAAATTTCTCTTTTATATATTAAAATAATTATTATTTATATTGATATCTATTATATTAAAAAAAAAAAGATAACTTCTCATATATCTATTAGTGAATCATTATATCCCTCGAATGTTAAAAAAAGGTAACTTCACATATCTTTTCTAATTAATCGCTTACAACCATCTAATATCTTATCTACATAATTGTTACAAGCACGAAGTGTTCCAATCTTTCTAGTAAAACATAAATAATTATATACTAAGAGTGACTTTACTATATGTAACATTGTGAATTTTAGGACTTATAGTTGATTTTATTTAATTACATGTTATTGTGGTTGATTGTTGTTCTGTGTTGAGAGACTTTGAAATTAAGGTATTCCTTTTGAGTTTTGTGTTGACCTTAAGGGGAAAAATATATAAGATTTTTGTTTAGAATTGAATTTCATAAGTTCAACTCTTTAGAAACTTAGAGAGAGGATCTATAGAGATATGCTTTGAAGATCGTAAGTTCTCTTTATCTCTAAACCGTCTCTTATGAAAGTGAGTCTTCCTCGGAGCCTCGTTCTTCTTGTGTTATTGTGGATTCAGGTTTGTAGAGCCATGAATCAAAAGTGTTAAGTCGATGTGGAGTCATTTCGTTGTTGCTCATGGTTCTCTTTCTCTTTCCCCGACTCACGTCGATTCCGAGGTAAGGGAAGTTAGTGATTTGTTAATTTTTGTGTTGTAGTTGGTGATTCATTGTGTGGATTCATCTATGATTCGCCATGTTGGATTGAATTCCATGAGAATGACTTTTGCTTGGGTTGAGTTTTGGTTGTTCTTGTAGTTTCTCATGAGTTGACTATGATTTTGATCCTTGATGGTTGCATGTTTATGGGGTTGGAAATGAGTCTTACATGTTGTATATATGTTATATTCCTGTTTGCATGTGGATGGGCTTTTGGATTTTAGGTGGATTAGGCGGATTCGATTTCTGCATAAGTGTAAAAACTAATATCACACCATGCACGCCTCATGGCGTCCAGCATGATTCATATTAGAAGCTTTCTGTCTCAATCAAGTCGAGCGTGGGATTGATGGTGTCGAATGTGTGTTAGGAAGAAGTCTTTGACTTAGTCATGCCAGACGTAGTTTGAATGAAGCTAAGTGAGGAAAGAAAAACATCTCTGATTTGGTGACATTAGGCCTCAGGTTGAGTGGAACCCAACGTGGCTAAGCCAAAACTCTTTGTCTAAATGACACTGAGTGCTAGTATGGTGATTTCAAGCATGAGTCAAGCAAAGAGTCTCTACCTGAAATAAGGTCGGGTGTGAAACTTTGACACGCTAGGCATGAGGTCCCAAGGGCCTCTACCTTATCCACACTAGGCATAAGTTATGTAGCGTTGGTGTGGACGAGACAAATAGCTCCTTGCCTCAATGGCACCAAGCATGGGTTGTGTGGAATTAAGCGCTAATTGTTGGATGGAAACTTGTTGTTTATTTCCATGAATGGTGAATACGAGTATAATAGTGTTGCCTATTGCATGTTGTAAATTGATAAATGTTGTTCATGCTATTTACATTGATCTAGGATGATGTTTATAGATGATGACTAATTGAAAGTTAAGTTAAGTTGTATGTTGTAAAGTTGAGAAGCTATGTTTATACATGATGCATCATGTTGTATCTTGTTGAGATGGTGACATTGTTAATGCTTAAGGCATAGGTGTTGAAAGTTGTGTTGATCAACCTAGGACTAGAGGATAGATTGTTTTAAAGTTGCATATCTCATTGTGAAGATATTGTGTTATGGTGCTCTAAGAGACCAAATTGTTGAAAACCTTTCTCAAAAAGTTGATCCTTGAAGAGGATAGTTAAGTCTCCTATAAGATCTTAGTTGATGCGGTATGTGGATCAAGCCAAGACATACCAACTACAAGCGACCACAATATAGGGGTCAAGTCGAGCAATACTGATTACAAGTAACCAACATGAGTAAAGTACAAAGTTGAGGGCTTAATCCCTAACTGAGTATCGAAAGGGTGTAGTATTTTAAGGGTAGTCGGTGGGCCAATCCCATAAGAGGCTTAGTTAAGCTAGTTAATATTGTGGTAGGCTCATATCCAAGTTTTTATTCTATACCAAGAATACTATACTTTCTATTTTAAGTGGTGATATCCAAGAAATCATGTTGTAGGGACTGATATCCCATTTGACTATTAATTTAACCAGTGTAAAAAGATCGGGTTGCTGGTTCGATAGGGTCAAGCCATTTCAATTGTTTGCCTATGTTGTAAGAGATCTCTATAGTTGAAATGAATAACGATGCATTAGTTGATGGTTATGCATATGATGTGTTGATTTGGTTGTGTTGATCATATGCAATAGTGGTAATGTTGATTGTGTTGTGGTGTTGAATTTAGTTGAATATGGGATTATATGATTGATGCACATATCTACTATTGTTATGTTGACTCTATGAACTCTAACTTACCCTTATTTGTTTCCATGTGAGTAGATTGTGATGATCATACTTGCTATAGGAGTATAGTAGAGATAGGTTTAAGGTGTTGTACAATGGAGGCCTTTTGGTAGATGGTAGAGTTGATGTATTTTTTGTGTTACTAGTGTGTAGCTTCTGTATATGCATTGCTTGACCGGTAGCTTAGGATGCATATTTGGCATTTACTGGATTTCTGTACTTATATTGTTTAATACTTTTTTAGTTGTTTTATACTTATGTGTGCATGTTATATAGTACATATCCATGTACTTGTAGATATAATTTTAAATGTTTAGTTATTTTCTGCTACTTATTATCGAGTCGTACAGTGTAGGGATCATGATGAATTGTTACACTATAAGTTGTCTTGAAAAAAAAACCTTAACTACGAGTTGTTTATGGGATGTAGGGGTGTAAGCAATAATAACTCACCTGTGAACTCAACCTACTTGAATCAACACAATTACAAATTTTTAAATTGGGTTGGGCCATCGAGTTGAGTTGAGTAATTTTTTACATTACCTAATTATAATTGAGTTGGATAATGAGTTAAGAGACTTGCTACGATTAAATCTAAACTAACTTGAGTTATAATAAATTATTAAATTAAATTTAAAAATATTACAGAAAGCACAATGCATAATATACTCCTCTAGATATATTTAATTATATTTTTTAACCAAATATTGTAAGAATGATTTGATTGACTAAATACTTGAAGAAGGCAAAAAGTAAGGATAATAATTTAATTCCACTTATTATACAATTCAAAATTTGTTACGTTAGTGACATAGTGTTTGCTTGTTTGAAATATTTGTAATTTTTAATATATCTTTGTTATAATGTTGTTTATACTTTTAATCATGTATTAAAATTAAATTGAGTATTTTTTTGCTAAATTATACTTTTCATCCCTCTATTTATTTTTAAGATTCAATTTGATTTCACTATTTTCAAATGATTCAACTTGGTACTCTAATTTTTTCAAATTTTTTTTAATGTTATCCTTTCATCTAAATTGACACTAACTTCATTAATGAAATTGGATGGAATAATAATATTGAACATCATTTGAAAATTAGAGGATCAAATTAAAATATTTAAAAACAATTGGAGCAAATTAGACATTCCATAAATATAAGGATTAAATTGAACAAAAAGTTATTAAATATTTTTTTGTCTGGATAAATTTAAACTTTCTTTTATCTATTTAATAATTTAATTTATTAGATAACTCCTTCATTAATTTGTGATCATTTTTAAATTTCAAGTACTTTATTTGTTGTTATTCAAGATCTTGTAAAGTAAATAAAAAAAATTTTAAATTTATTTAGACAAAAAATGTTAAGATAAATTTTTATTCAGTTTGATCCTATTATTTTAAAAATGTTCAATTTGATTCTTTCATTTTCAAAAAAATGCTAATGTTGTCCTTTTATATAATTTTATTAACATCGTTAATGTCAATTTGAGCGGAAGAACAACATTGAACATATTTTAAAAATTAAATGACAAAACTAAACCTTTTAAAAATAATGAAACTAAATTAAATCTTAAAAATAAATAATATAATTTATAATATAATTTAACCAATTTTTTTTTATTTCTTATTTGTTTCAACTTTTAAAATATATGCTTTTAATTGCTCAATCCAAAAATTTGGCTTAATCCCATTCAATTATAGTTAGATTAGGTTGAGTTTAATCGTTTAAAAAATAAATAAATATCTGAACAAACTCAATTCAATTAATTTTAATTAGGTTAGATATTAAAATTGGCCCAAACCCAACTATTTACACACTTAATGCTTTTTTTTTTTTCCAATATTGGAAAAAGTCAACTCGTCACAATAACTTTCTTAAAACTAAGCTCCATGCTTATATGAGATATAGTTGGTTACTTTTGTTTACTGTTTTTCTATTAAATTTTAATTTTATACAAAATTAAATACCAATAAATAATATCTTAAAGGTTACTTAAAATTTAACTATTGAAATAAAAATATATATATATTAGTGAGTCGCTTATGAATTTGTTGAAGTATGACATAACAATGTGGAATCCATTAAAGCATAATAAAGATACCCACTTAAAGATACATGTATTAATGTTGTAACAATGAAAAAGGTTTTAAAGTTCTGCTTAATTACAAATTGTCATTGTAACATCTTTTTACATTGACAATATATACTAAAAAAAACATTATAACAGTTAGTAAACTTAATATGAACGATAAAATAAGACTTTCACATTATAGGCATATTTATTATTTATTCTTTTATTTATCTAGTTCACACTCGTTTTTATTTTTAGATTAACAACAACAACGTGGAGGGTAAATTTCGGTTTCTTATGATAGTGTGTGACTGTATAGTTGCAACTTTATCGATCTATAATTTGTTCCATGTTACGATTTACCAACAGTACTTTTGCCATCAATTCTTAGCACAAATAGAATAATGGAATGCAACACAGTTTCTTAAATCAATCAACTTTTTCTTTTCCCTAAAGCAAAAGTTGCTCACAATTTCTCAAAACCAATCATTTTTTAATTTATTTACCGTTTCACATAACTCTTGAGTAACAATTATTTGTAATAGTAAAAACTTAAAAAAAAAAATAGCTTAAGGAGTGTTGTTAAGATTACCTATAGAGTTGTTTCAAAGTGTATCAATAGATTACATCATTAGAACTGTCTGATATGAGAATTACATCGTATAAGAAATGATTATTTATAAAAGCAACAATTACTTGACTAAGAAAAAGAGAAATAACATGTTGAATCCTTTAGAAGAAAAATTAGATAAAGATAAACAATATTAGAATACAAAATTATACTACTAGTAGTGTAATAAATTATATGATTATAAACGGTGTAATGTGCATGAACACAAGGTCCAATGTAGGTAGAAAAGCGTAAATAACGTCATTATCGAAAGAATAATTAAAAAAAAAGGCGTAAGTGATGACAATTTATTCTGCAACCTCTTCTGTGCAGCTTTTGTTGAAGAAATGTTGAAAACATGTTGTTTACTATACAAGCACAAATTCAATTGCAATGGAAATTAATAATCATGGACCTTTTAGTTGCCTTTGCCCTCTTCCTCTTAGTTCGATTAATAATACCAGTACGTGTACGTTTATTAAGAAAATCATCCACTTCTTATTGCACGTGTTATGTGAAATAGTACTAAAAAAAACTATTTATCATAAATTTTTACTTCTTTTCGTCAAAAGATTTTTTTGAGCATCTGTTTTTAAAGAAGTTTTCTCTCAAGTCATTATTTAAACTACTTTTAAATTAATAATCATTTGTGGTAAATATTATTTAAATTAACAGAACAAATAAAAAGTACAGTGAACTAAAGAGTGAATTATGATAAATTCTTAGTATTTATGAAATAAATAAAAAAATTCTCACAAATTGAAAGATTAATTATGTTTAAAAATTAATATCAATTGACATAAATGATTGTAATTTGTGTCTATTAATCAAGATATACAAAGTTTAAATCTTAATCTTAATTATAAAATAAACTATATTCGCAATGTTGCTTCTCCCTATCTCATTCTTCTCTTATCTCATTCTTCTCTTGCTCTTCCAAACCCCATCATCATATCTCTCTCTTTGGACTCTTGCAAGGGCAACTCTTGCAGACGTTAGGTCTCAGCGACCATCAACATTCTCCCAGCCTTTTCTTTCTTGCTAGCTTTTGCTCTACTGAGAATCCAACCCATTATGGCAAGTAGAGAGGTAGGTTGCTAGCTAGAAGCACGAATATTCCTCTTCTTCATCTTTCTCTTCCTCAAGCTCAGACCTAGATTCGTTGTTCTCCAAGATTAGGGAAGCTCCATGCATTGTTTTTCCTTGAAATGGTTGAAAGTTGAATGTTATTGATATATATTATATGTTGATATTATTTTTTTTATGATTATTGTTGTGAGCTTACCCTAGCATGTTTCCCTTTGTAGTTGGGACTGCGATGATCATACATTGGTATGCGAGCAGATCAAGATTAGGTGTTCTGCTGGACTGAGTGAGATTCTCTTTGGTTGAGACTCAGGAGGAGAGCTGACGGTTTATTTAGTTGATTGGTAGCATTTGACTACCTAGTTGTTGTATAGGGTATTATTTCCTACTTTCAGTTATATATATTATGAGACTTTTTAGTTGTGTATTCTCATTGTATATATAATTATTTAGTAGTGATATTTTATTTATGCTTGTATCTGGACGCTATAGACAGTGTAAGACCGGACGGGTCATTACATGTTCTCGTGGTCTTGACAAAAATTAATCACAAATTTTTATAGTAGATATTTTATACCAATATCATGATTAAGAAAAATTATGATTTTATATATTGTAAGATTTTAATTTCTTCAACATTATGAAGTGCTACTAACATTATATATTGTGCTACTAAAAAATTGTTTTCATACATCGTGCTACTAACATGCAAAAAATTAGTTATAAAAAAATCTTAATATATTTTTATTCTCTTAAATATAGAATAAAATTATTTTTAATTTTTAAAATTTAAAATTAATTATTTTAATCCTTGTAAATATATAAAAGTTTATTTTAGTTCATCAAACTATTAATAGTAGAATTCACAATAATAATAGATCAAGTCAATTGTGTAGTTTCAATTCGACTTAATGTGATATTTTCCGTATAAGAATATTAGTTTGTGAATTTTGTGAGATAAATTTAGTAATAGATAAATTTTATTTGTATTTCACTAAAAATTGTGTATTTACATCATAAATTTACAATTGACCTTCTAATATATTTATAATCAATATATTTATATTTCTGTAGAATATTATTAGTATATAATTATTAATTTATATGTATTAATATTTAATAATATTATTATGAATTTATTAGTTATTAGTATTTAATGATATTGAATTTCTAGTATTTAATATTTAATTTATTAGTATTTAATATTATTAGTATATGTAAATAAATAAAAATTATATATATATATATATATATTTAATTGAAATTAATACTAATTTATATTTAATATATATTTATTAATATAAATATAATATTTTTTTGTCCCTACATATATCATCTTTTGGAGATAAATATGTTTAAGTTGGATAAGATCATTATAAGTGATAAAATTCTTCCTTTAAATATAAATTAATTTATTAATGTATATATATATATATATATATATATATATATTTATTTATTTATTTATTTGTGAAGAGAGTCTATTTCAATTAGTTGACCAAAATATATGAATTGTTGTAAATATCTTTAGTATTGAGTTCAATTCTCACAATCAAACAATATACTGATTTATATTTATTAATTTATTAGTAATTTTATGTTTTTATTACTCTTTCAATTCTTATTAATTAGTTGTATGTCTCATTAAATTTAGGGATAATTTTGAAATTTTCATATAAATTTAAAATAAATTCAATATTATTAACTAATTGAATCACCACTTTTCCTAATATGGATTGAAATAATATATATAAGATTTCATCTTTAAATTTTATCATTATTATTTTGGTAATTTTTCTATCCTAAAAAGTTAATTAATTAATTTAGTTGAATTAGTTAACAATCAACGTTCTTAGAATTAGACTGGTCATCTAATCAATCAAGATACTGACTTGAGGTTTACTGATTAAATTGTGGTTAATACATAAAATAATATTACATAAACATAATATCATAATTTTATAAAATTAAAATCAAATAAAATATTTTTATATATTTTATATTTTAAAATACATGTAAAAATTTAAATATAATATTTAATTTTAAATTTTAATAAAATATAAAAATATATATTAAAAATTTTATATTTATAGTAGAAAAAACTTAAACTAATATAATATAAAATATCATGATACAAAAATTATTAATTAATACAAATGACTAAATTGAAAATTATTAAAAATAAAAATAACATGATTTATTCTAATTTATAATTTCTGTTAAATATATTTATTTAGTTATCATACAAATATTTTTAAAAATTTGATTTTTTTTTTGAAAAAACACGGGTTCAATCCCATTTTTATTGATTTTGAATCAATTCATTCAATATTTAACCAATTTTTTATACATCATTTTTTAATTCTTTTAGACAAATAGACGGGATGATTTCCGGTTCAACCAGTCGAATTAGATGGTTAATTCTAATTTAACAATGGTTAATAATGACTAGAAAAAAGTAATTTTCTTATAAAAAAAGAGTATTTTTATTGATATTATTTACTTAGTAGTGGTTAATATATGTAGATTTTTTGTGTCCTATTTAAATTATATATAAGTAGAGAGGTTGAGACACTTCGTGTCACTAATAGTTACACATAAACAAATATTAGAAATTACAAATAATTATTTAAAAAAATATAATCTTTTTTATATTATAAAAATATAATAATTTACTAAAAAATAGAGACTAAAAGAATGATTACCAAAATATATATATTTTTATAATAAATATAGATATAATAAAATAATTGGATCAAACATTCGCTATACAAACACTTTGGTCAATGGTAACGGTGTGAGTACTGATACTATTTAAATTTCTAATCTTATTTTCGCATATCACGTTAGCATCTAACTTAAATGTGACATAGAAAACGTAGATGAGAAATTTTTAGAAAAAATAAGATATATAAATTTTTATATATTATAATAATGAATTTAAGTTTAACTTAATCTTATAAAATTGAATTGTAAGAAAATAATTATTCTTCATTTATATATTATTTAATTATCTAATTTCTAAATTTGAAATCAATGTAAAATTTGGATTTTTTTTAATATTATATAAGAATAAGTTATTTTATTTTATTCTCATCAATTATAAGTATTTTTTATATAAAAAAAAAATGGAACAGACTTTCTGGTTCGATATGCTTAAGAATTGTTCTTGTGATTGGTATGTTAACTAACAAAAGTTGATCCGGTCAAGAAACAGTCTAACACTGGTGTAGAAATTCGGTTTCAATTCAATTTTTTAAAAATATTTTGAAGAAAAAAACACATTTAAAAAATTATAAATTAAAATAAATTATTTTATCAATTATTTTTAATATTTTCTTATAAAATAGTACAATTTAATTTTTTTACAACTACAATTTAACTTTTTTATATGGTGATTTATTTTTATTTTTTATTTTAGACATAAACTTGTGTTAATGGATGTTACTATATTTTATAAAAACTTAAAATTTAAACTTAAATATTATGTTATATTTATTTTTGAACTTTTATGTGTACTTTGAATGTTAGGAAAATGATATTATATTTATTTAATAATGTTTTATAAAAAATTATTTACAGCTTTTTTGGTTGCGTTGAAAGTGATGCAATGAAAATAACCATGCAGTGAAAAGAGATGTAAACAAAATTCATGCGTGTTTGGTTCGCATGAAATCAGCGATAAAATGCAATGAAAATGCAGCGGAACTCATGATTTATTTTCATCTCATTTGTGTGATGAAATCGGCCTAAATGAATAGGTAAAGCAACTTGTAATAACATAATTTCCATTTTTTCCTAGTCTCTCTCTCTCTTTTTTTGTTGTTGTCTAATGTGTGCAACTATTGAAGGATATATAAGAATTATTGAGACATATATATAATTGATTTTGTTGAGGACTAAGAATCATAATTAATTATGACTTGGTTATTGCATAATAATACCATAATATTGCATTTACATAATCAATTATAAATGTTGAGAAGATAGGTATATAGCTAAGGAATATAATCAATTATAACAAAAGTTATAATTGATTATGGTTATTTGATGTGTTGGATTAGTTAGCTTATGGTAAATGTTGAGAAGGTATGCATTTCATAAAAAGTGGATATAATTGACTTGCATTTGAACTTGAACAACAATCAAGTGAAGACAAGTGGTTATAGATTTGGAAGATTTATGCACTTGAGAATATCAAGTTATTTTTCTGAGTAGCTTGGCATGATTCTATTTTCACCTTCTCTTTACTATTTAAGCAGCACATCATGGGAAATGATAAGTGTAGACGATGTGGCAGCCAGGAAGAGACAATAATGCATTGTTTCAAGGACTGTCATGAGGTGCAAGAAGTGTGGCAAATTTTACAGTTTGTAAGTTGTGACACATTTTATCAGATAGATGATTTTAAGATGTGGGTCATTCATGGAGTTAAGTTGGGAGGCGCATTATCTTTATCTACAATTTGGGAGATTTGGTTGGGTAGGAATCGATTAGTGTTTGAAGGCAGTAAAACAAAGGCATGACAGGTAGCACTGGCTGCCAAATCACTTTCAGAGGCTATGACTAATGTTTTTTTAAACCATGAGGTAAGTATCAGTTTGCCAAAATGGGTGAGGTGTCAGCTCCTTCTGAGAATTGCGTCATTCTAATTTGGGAGATTTGGTTGGGTAGGAATCGATTAGTGTTTGAAGGCAGTAAAACAAAGGCATGACAGGTAGCACTGGCTGCCAAATCACTTTCAGAGGCTATGACTAATGTTTTTTTAAACCATGAGGTAAGTATCAGTTTGCCAAAATGGGTGAGGTGTCAGCTCCTTCTGAGAATTGCGTCATTCTAATTTGGGAGATTTGGTTGGGTAGGAATCGATTAGTGTTTGAAGGCAGTAAAACAAAGGCATGACAGGTAGCACTGGCTGCCAAATCACTTTCAGAGGCTATGACTAATGTTTTTTTAAACCATGAGGTAAGTATCAGTTTTCCAAAATGGGTGAGGTGTCAGCTCCTTCTGAGAATTGCGTCATTCTAAGATGGGAGTGTTATGGAAGACAAAGTTAGATTTGGGGGTGTGTTGAGGAGTTCAGACGGTGTTTGGATTCATGGTTTTTGTGAAAATGTGGATGACTCTGAGATTATTGGAGTAGAGTTGTTAGGGATTCTACAAGGCTTACGTATTGCTCAAAGATTGGGTTTATCAAGAGTTTATTGTCAAACCGATTCTTTGGTTGCAGTAAAGTGGATTCAAGGAGGGGTGTCTCATATGCATCATTATTCAAATTTGGTGCAAAAAATTCACAAACTGTTGGACAAGGATTGGGCAGTTTCTATATCTCATGTCCTTAAAGAATGCAACAAGTGTGCAGACTATTTTGCAAAATTGGGCCTTAGGTGTCTTGACAGATTAACTAATTTTACGGAGCCTTCTCTGAATGTTATTCCATTGCTTCGAACGGATGCTGCTGGAGAGCGTTTTCTGAGATTCTAGTTTATGTTTTTCTGGTTGCTTGTTGTTTCTTTCCTTTTGGTTTTTTAGAATCTTCAACTACCAAAAAAAATAAATACAAACCTTTTTTTTAAAAAAAAAAACTTCTTAAACCTAGTAAGAGTAATTTAATTAATTTAAAAATTACTCTAATTTTCCTTTTTTTTTTCTTACCAACCACATTATTATTATTCTTTTCAATTCATCACTTTCATCACCTTTCTACAAAATAATATTAATTTGGCTAAAAACTTAATTTGATCTCTCATAATAATTAAAAATTTCAATTTGGTCCCACTTTATTTTTTATTTCAATTTAGTCCTCAATAATTTAAAATTACATCAATATGGGACTTCCGTTCAAATTTCACAAACGGTGTTAAATGTGGACGACGTGGATGTCACGTAGATGCATAGGTGGCAAGGTTTCCTCCTCCTTCTTTAATGCATTTGGAATAGCCCGTTCTGAAACCAGAACTATCCGTTCTGATTGCATTCGTCGTGTGTTAATTTTGCATCTGGAACGACCCGTTCTTAAATTATCTGGAACGACCTGTTCCAGATGCACAATTAACACACAACGAGTGTAAGCAGAACAGGTCGTTCTGATTTCAGAACGGGCCGTTTCAGATGTAAAATTAACACATAACATACGTATGGGACCCTTGCCACATGAAAAATTATCACATTTTTATTTTTTTTCAAGTGGAAAATGCCCAAACGATGTTAAAGAAATTTGGATAGAAGTTCGACATTGTAGTAATTTAAATTATTAGGGATCAAATTGAAACAAAAAATTAAAGTGGAACTAAATTGAAACTTAAAAATATTATAAGGGACCAAATTAAGATTTTAGCCTATTAATTTCTTTTCATTCTCCACACTTTTATTCCTTTTTCTTTTCACTCGTTTAAACACAATATTAATTTTCATTATTATTATTATTTTGTTATTATTAATTACTCCACAATTACAATTAAATCGTTAACCTTAAACCAATATTTTGTCCAATTCAATGATTATAAGCACGTGCAGAGGAATTATAAGCACGTGCAGAGGAATTAGGGAAATTAATATTTGTTCGTCACTTCTTTTATTTTACATTTATTTATCATATTTATATGCTATAAATTACTTGACAGAAAAGAGGGGAGAAAAGCTTGTTATTTTAACATGATATAACAAAAATTATTGATGTGATAAAATTGGTACTCGTGATATTAATTCGCCGTGAAAAGATTATTTCATACACCTCAAAATCATTGACCTTAATGATCCCTATACCCATGTAGTTATGCGGGGAAGATGAGAGAGAAATACATTTAATGCATGCTTGTAAACGCGAAACATAAAAATAACGTAATTTATCATAGAAAACTTGAAAGATATAGTTATTTACTTCTCATTTAACGTGAAAATTCGTGTTCGGAATGCAGAAATAAACACGCTCTTAGATAAGCTATTGAATTTTGATTTATGAAAAAAGTTAGTTATAACTAATTTGATTTTAGTAAATCATATTCGGTACATATTGAGGAAGTCACGAGATAGGAAAAGTATCTTCTTTTTTTTAATTAAAATATCTCTATTCAAACATTAAGAATTAATTCTTAGAAATACTTTTTTTCTAAGGATCAATAAATTTTTTTTATACTTACATATATATAAATAATCTAAATTCATAGAGTCTTTTTATTTCTTATATAATTTTTTATTAATAAATAAAGAATCAAATTCTTAGCCACATAATTAAAATATAAAATTATTTATCAATTATATGAGAGAACAATCAAAAAAAGAGAAATAATTGAATCTGAAATATGAATTTGTATATTATTAAAGAAACACAATTCAAGAGTATTTATATACAAGTAAAGAAGACAATTAAACTAACTTAAAGAATAACAACTATATTACCAACTTATTTATATTGAGATAACAAACTATAATGATTACAATAGAATGTTGACTTGATATAAAGACATGGCAATTGAGAAATATTTTCATTGTCATTCAAAATTTTTATAAAGCTCTAGGACGGTCGAAAGCTTGTTGTACAATAACGTCCCTTCTATTCATATTCATGATGCTGACTTAAGTATTGAAGATGTGTGGAATGATGCAACTTGGAACCTTGAAAAAATGAGCACTCTTGAGGAGGTAGGATCACTCTTTTGCTTAATGATTGAGGCTCTTCCTGACTAACATAATGATGTGAGAACAAGGATTGAGATGAACTTAAAAAGCCAAAGCTGAAGGATATCATCAATGGCTAACTAATAAGAGATATATTTTTCCAAAGTCTACATGTGGCCATGTGGGGCTGGATATTTGGAGATTGAAGATACCAATTCTTCCTTTGGCTAATTTTTCATGAGACAATTCCTACTAACTGTTTCATATATATTTCAGAGACATTTGTCTGATTCTCCAATATGCAATCACTATTCATTGCAATGCCTATGATTAGGATATTCGGTGTTGTTCAAGAGATAAAGAGTCTTGGTCTCTTAGATAATATTCATGCTGAAAGTCTAGCAATGCTAAATGGCTTGACATTTGGTTTGAGTGTTCAGAGGTGTTGCATCTTTGTAAGAAGGCCAAAATATCTAGTGAATATCATAAATATGGGCCAATTATAAAGAAAATTCGGAAACTCATTAGAATGTATCTTTGGAGCACAGAAACTATTATGTAGCATTTACAAAGAGTGAGATTGCATCAATGGTAGGCCTTTTCTCTCTCTCTCTATATATATAAATGATTATGATAGATCAAAATAACTGAGTATTTTATATTGTTTAGTCTGATCGATCTCATAAGAAAATAGTCACTAACTGAACATATATTATTATGATCATAACCATTCTAGAGTAATGAAGTAGCATGATACACATAATATTATATTAAATCAATAAATCAATAAGTAGTACAATTACTACAATTATATTAAAAATTTATTCTTAAATAATTTAAACACAATCTTATAAGTAAATACACTTAATAAAAACAAACAAATATAATATTAGTTTGTTCAAATCAAATCATAAATTACAAAGACAATCATCCAATACATAGCCATTATTGTAAATATTAATGTTTCAATCTTTAATTAAACTTGGACGTCTTTTGGTGTCAATATACTCTCCAATACTTCCAAAAAAAATATATTGAAATTGATTATGCGGTGCATATAAATATCTAAATTATGGATAATTATCTGACTTATTTGCAAATATATTTTAGATACTTGTAAGGTTTGTATACACTTTGTCATCCTATCAAAAAAGTCATATCCTTTTATTATTATTATAGATAGAAGTATAAATTAAATCAATAAAACAATTATTAAATGAATAATTTTTGGACAATGCAAACTACTAGAAAAATGTCTTTTTTCTATAAAAAAAATAAATATTTGTAGAAATTTTTTGCGAATTCTCTTGCAATATTAATTTCACAAAAAAAATTTACGAATTTATTTACGAAAAATAATTTACAGATATTTCTTACAAATTTTTTTATGAAAAATAATCTACAAGAATTTTTTTTGCACATTTTGCTACAATTTTAATGATCATAAAAAAAATTCATGGTAAAAGTTTGCAGAAAATATTGTAAGAATTTTATTTTGTTTCTTGCAGATTTTCTTGCAAAAATAAATTCGCAAGTAATGTTTACTAAATGGTAGAAAAATTTTGCAGATAACTTTTCCTGCAGATTTTCCTGCCAATTTTAATCTGTAGAAAAAAATTAAAAAATATTTAAATTTATAAGTTTAATATTTTAAAAAAACTTCAAGTTCTACATCGATTGAAGATAAAATAATTAAAGAGTATATAAGTTGAGGTAACACTTACCTTACAAGTTGATTTGTATGGTTGAATGTTAGGCTTATAATCTACAATCTTAGAATTAAAAGATTATATATCACATATTGGAAGTGTGGAAACAAATGCTTCGGATGAATTTATAGTAGCAGAATTTCTTGCGAAAAAATTCACGGGAAACTTTACAAAAATTTGTAGGAACAACGTTTCCTGCGAATTTTTATGAAAAACTCGCAGGAAAAGTTGCATGTAATAAGAAAAATTCTAGTAGTGGCATAAACTAACTTAAATTTTTTTCTTTATTTATTAGCAACAAAGGATAATAATATTTTAAAAAATAGAATATTTTGTGATGGGGTTATTTTATGGTATTTGTCTGAGGGGATATTTTATGAAAGTTATTTTTATAAGGTTATTACACAAACATACTCCACAATGATGAGATATTGTCCGTTTTGGACCTAAGTCCTCATGGTTTTGCTTTTGGTCATTACCCAAAAGACCTCTCAATCATTGAAGTATGTTTATGCTATATAAGTTGTTATTTTTTATCATATTTTATCAATGTGCGAGTTGTTTGTATCCCAACAATTCCCCTCTCAAACAAGGGACCTGACCTTTCAAGCAGCGAAATTTGTCTTTATATATCACATTATATGTTATGAGTTATGAGGGGTTATGGGGTTATTGGTTGACATTTGTCTTTATATATCACATTATATGTTATGAGTTATGAGGGGTTATGGGGTTATTGGTTGACACCGAATCCAACCCGCGACTCTGATACCACTGATGGGGTTATTTTATGGTATTTGTCTGATGGGATATTTTATGAAAGTTATTTTTATAAGGTTATTACACAAATATACTCCACAATGATGAGATATTGTCCGCTTTGGACCTAAGTCCTCACGGTTTTGCTTTTGGTCATTACCCAAAAGGCCTCTCAATCATTGAAGTATATTTATGCTATATAAGTTGTTATTTTTTTATCATATTTTATCGATGTGGGACTTGTTTGTATCCCAACATTTTGGGTAAAGAAGGAAGGAAGGATAATTTTTTAAAAATTAAAAGGAAGATAAATTTCCTAATTAATAATACATGATTTTGAGTCAACTAGCAAATATTGTACATATATATTTGCAATTTGTGAGACCCAAATCCTTCTACTCTTTCTTTCTTTTCCCATTTTCTTCTTTTCTTCCTTCACGCACTTCTTCACTCGTTGGGCTGGAAAACCATTTCACTCTTGATGTTTCTTTGTTGCTAAACTCTTCCTGTCATTTTGATTCACCAAGGTACTGAGCAATAGGGGAAGTTGAGGACTTTGAGCACCGGAGTCGGACGGATTCTCCTTCTGCATTCTTCTCCTCTATTCTTCTCTCCTTCCTTGTAGAGCTTGGGATTGAGGTAAGGGAAGCTAGAATCTTGAGTTGTTGTTTGAATTGAAGCATAATATTAACTGAATTCTTGGAAAATTTGAGTTTTGGGGTGCATCTAAGGTTGGTTGCATGTTGCAAGCTGACACCTTGTGGTTGTTCTTGATGCATGCATGTTGTGATTCTTAATGTTTTTGGGTTGCATGTGGTTGGTAGTGTTGCATTTGAGTTGTAGCATGGATTGAGTCTCCTTGGATTGCAGGTTCATGGAGGATTTGAGTGAAATCGAAGGTGAAATCCATTGAGTTTTAGAAATTCTGAGACCCACAGTCATAGCCGTGGATTCACAGCTATAGCCATGGAGGAAAAATGAACTTGTAGAAACCCACAACCACAGTCGTGGATTCACAGCTATAGCCGTGGAGGAAAAATGAACTTGTAGAAACCCATAGCCATAGCCGTGGATTCTCAACCATAGCCGTGGGAGGGAAAAACGTGATGACAAAGACTTGCAGCCAAGGCTGTGGTTTTGCAGCCATGGATATGGGGAGGAAAATGGAGTGGTAGAGACTTGTAACCATGGCTGTGGAAAAAAAAAAATTGGAGTGGCAAAAACATGCAGCCATGGCCGTGGAAAGGAAACTGAGCTGACAGAAATCTAGAGCTAAAACACTGATTTGAGCGCTGCAGAGGTGAGTGTATATGACTGAATTGGGTCTTGAGGCCCTCATAAAAGTTGTAGCCTTGGATGTTAGCTTTCCAATGGCGCTAGAATCACTCAAAAAGGAGATCTAGAGATCTAGTTATGACCTTTTTAGTGAGCAAAGGTCAAGTTGTCAGCATTTAGGAGAATGGTTGCGATTTTTACAATTTTTAACAAGATAGATGATGGAATTAGGACTGGGTGTCTTCATGAGAGTTGTAGGAAATCTTCTTATATTTCATATAAGATAAGGATGAGAATGATTGGAGTAGTAAAAATGGGGATTTTGTTGATTTTGATGCCTTGTGAAGTTGCATGTTGGATCTGAGGCTGTTTTTGAGTTGTATGAAGTCTATTCATTTTATTTCATGGATTGCATGTGGTTGAAGTTGCTGATTTTCAGCTTTTGAAGTAATTTTTGAGGTTTTTGGAGGTTTCTGGTTGAACATGCGCCGGGCGCAGTTCTTGGCATCGGGCATGCATTCATCTGGGGCCACCAGTATCAAATCACGCCAGGCACGAGGTTAGTTGCGCCGGGCATGGAGACTCTTGTGAGTCTCTGTTTGAGGTTGCATCGGGCGTGATCTGAATGCGCCGGGCGTGAGTATGTTTGGTCTTTAAGTCTTCATGAAAGTTTTAGCCTTGGATGTTGGCTTTCCAATGGCACTAGAATCACCAAAAAAGAGCTATAGAACTCCAAATATGGTTGTTTTAGTGAACAGGGGTCAAGCTGCCAGCATTGGTTATAGTTGTTGCGGTTTTTAGAATTTTTAACAAGGTAGATGATGGAATTAGGAATTAGTGTCTTCATGAGAGTTGTAGGAAATCTTTTTATCTTTCATATGAGATAAGAATGAGCATGATAGGAGTAGTATAACTTCATCTATGTTATCTTATGTGAAGGTTGCCATTTCACAATAAGTGATTTGGTTAAGTTGAAAGTTGCTTTGGGTGCTTAGGTTGATTGATGTTGTTTTGGGTGTATAAGTTGGCATGATAAATGGATTGTAAACATGTAGTATGAGTTGTGTTATGTGATGAAAATGTTGTGTGTTGATAATATGTGATATGTTGTCAAAGTTGTTATATGTTATGTGTGGACTATTTATATGTTGTGTATTTGGTGAAACTAAGCTGTTTTCATGTTGTTTATTGTTGAATTATTAATAAGTTGAGATGTATAAGTTGAAGTAGTTTATTGTTGTAAAGTTGTTTAAAGTTGTTAAGTTGCATTGAGTTGATTTAAAGTTATCGAATGACTATTGTTGTAAAGCTGAATGAAGGGTGTCTATAGTTGTGGTCATAAAGTTGATATTGTGTTGACTATAGTTGCTCTATTTGTTTAATTAAGTAGTATAAAGATGCCTATTGCTGTAAAGTTGAAAGTTGCCTTAAAGTTGTTGAAGTTGAGATTGATGACTATAGTTGCTTATTGTTGTAAAGATGGCTATTGTTGTAAAGTTGTTATGATGCCTATAGTTGTAAAGTTATAAAGTTGGGGACATACAGTGAAGATATATGTCTTATGTTGAGATACATAGTACTAAGGTGATAAGTTGAAAGTTGTTTTAAAGTTGAATTCCTTAGTACTGTATGGACAATATGGAAGTAGTCGATCCATGTCATGGTTGAATGACCAAATTGAGTAAGGTATCTAGTTAGAGATGTAGTCTTTGACTGGGTACTGGAGGGTGCGTGGTACTTGGAGGGTAGTGGGTGGGCTAACTCCATATATGGATTGGTTATGCAAACCAAGGCCGTGGTAGGCCCATACCCAAACCCTTCTGCCCTGACAGTATTACTGGACCTCCGAGTCTAAGTGGCACACCCGAGTAATTGCCTATTGTTGTCTATACCTGGTTCTCTTCGGAGTTTCTAATGATGCCCTATGCCTGACCTAGTTGAGATAGGTCAAACGTTGGATTCGGTAGGGTTTATGGCACCTAGATTGGTCAACCTCAGTTGTTAGAGATCTCTCAGTTGTATATGTGTGACGATGCATTAGTTGATGTTGCATGTGTTGTTGCATTCAAGTTGCATATAATGTTATATGAATGAGCTGATAGTTGAATTATTGGGTTGAAAACTATGTGATTGTGCTGTGATGATGAGTTGTTGATCACTAGGACTAGAGGAAATATTTTTGAAGTTGTTCATCCCATTATGTGGTTTGAGATAGTTGTTGTGTTCTAAGAACCCAATTTGTTGAAAAACCCTCCTTGGAAAGTTGTCCCTTGGAGTGGATGATGTGTTGTTCTCTTCTAGGACTTAGTTGGTCCCGTGTGTGAGCAAGGTCGAGGCACACATGTATGAAGCGACCACGGTATAGGGGTCAGGCCGAGCTATACCGATTACAAGCGGCCAAGTTGAGTAAAGTACGATGTGTTGAAAATGTTGTTGCTATTATGATGAGTTGTCTAATAGTTTGCGTTGAGGTGTTCATACTATGTTGATTAGTGTTAATGTATTAAATTAAGTTGAAATGATGTTAAGATGTGTAGTTTGTGTGTTGTTTGTCCTCTGTGTTGGACGTGAAGATGATTATACAGCTAATTGTGTTGCATATTTAATTATTATGAGTTGTTTATTGTCTCTAGTTTACCCTTGCATGTTTCTAGTTTGGACTGCGATGATCATACGATATATGAGAGTAGGGCAGGTATAGGCTGAGAGATAGTTGCTAGAGGCCACAAGAAGTGTCTGGAGTGGATGTTTTCTTTTGTAGACTACCTTATAATAACATATTTTGTTGAATATAGCTGGGTGTTGTTGGTTGCTTGCTTGACAACTTATGTTATAAATATTTTTATTATACTATTTTAGTATATATTTCATTAATGTATAATATTATTCCGTAGTATAACCGTCATGACGGGTTGTTACATATACAATCTTAATTACATTTTGTTTTGACATCATAAAATTGATGGCTAAATTATCTTGGGCGAACATTATTATTAGTTGGAACAAGGAAATTTTAGGAGTCCATAAACTTAATCACAAATTTTAAAATGAATTGCGAGTTTCTTTGACAGATGAATGAAAGTACATGTGGTGAGTAGTTTAACCTTTTCTTCTAAAAGTTTAAACCAATAAATGATATCACAAGATACAGATGATATATATAGGGTCATGATTGGTGGATGATGGCTAAGCCACAATCTATTCTCAATCTTCATATCGAAAGGAAATTCTAGACAAAAAAATTTACGGTTACAAAGAATGCTTTGTCACCAGGACAGGCCGGGCCTGGCGTCTTCGAGAAATTCGATTGTCCCGAGCCCATAATTAAGAAGTGCTCAATTTCTATATATATATATATATATATATATTTGAGATATTTTATATTAATTTTAAAAATAAAATTAAACTTAAATATGTTTTGAATTTCTATAAAATTAATATATTTTAATTTTCGTCTCTATATAAGATATTTTTCTATAGTTTTTATCTTCTAAAAACTGAATTTATTGTTTTGGTCCTTAATATTTATTTTAAAATTGATAAATAATATTTATTTTATGAATCTATTATTCTTTTAAAATATATATATATGATACACTAACATGATACTATACATGTAATTATAATAACACTTAGGATTATCATTTAATTTTATAATAAATATATAAGAATTTGAAAATAATCATGTAATAATATGAATTAAAAATGTAGTTTCAAATTTTTATGGATGAAAAGTAAAAAAAATTTTATAAGAAACAAAATCAAAATTTCTTCATTTTACATAAACTAAAAATATATCGTAATCATAAAATTATTATTTAAATACCTTTATTTTTATTTCTAAGTATAAAATTATGATAAAATTATAAAATATTTTTTTATTATTAGCTTTTCTATATATTATATTAAAAAAGAGTAAAATACGTTTTTGATCTCTATAAAAAATTCTAAGTATTTAGTTTTTTTTTTAATATTTAAATTAGAGTTGTATAACTTTTGAATATATATGCACATCTTTATCATGAAACGATCACTTTCAGCCAAATTATATGCAACTTGATTTTCTTCTACAAAGACATGGTAACAATTCATTCACATCTTCATTATTTTTGTAATACGCGTTTTCATTTTTTTAACAAATAGTTACCAATTAGTTTGCATTGTTTGACAGCATACATAAGTGAGTGAATTTGACAAAATAACCATTGAATATTTTTTTCTTCATATTTATGACTTTCGTATTTATCATTTTTAGTAAGACCTATAGAGTTCCTATAGGTTATACGTATAAAATATATATTATACAGCAAACTAATTAATCATATTCATTTGTATAAGGTTATAATTTTTTTATTGATTATAATAAATAAAGGGATATTTTATTTTCGCATACATAATTTTTGAATTATTCTATCTTTAAATTTTTATATAATAAAAATGAATATTAAAAATTGACTAAATCTAAAAATTGAACCCAAAAATCTGAGATTTAAAGATAATATACAATATTAATTAATTTAATAAATATTAATAATTTTTAAATACTTTTAAATAAATATAGAGACGTAGAGTGTCTCAACTCTACTAATTATAATAAATATAATTATATTTTATATAAAATTTTAATTTCACAACATAAATATATAAATGAGATTAAACTCTATACATTGTCGGAATAATATATTATTATAAAAATGAATAAATTTACTATAAATAGTGATTCTTTATTAAATGACGGTATAAAAATCTTTTACACTGCATAAATTATTTATTCTATATAAAATTTGAAATTATTATCGAACATAACGTTATTCAAACTAAAACTCTCTCTGATAACATGTTTGTTAAACTCTCTCTGTCAACGCTCAACTCACTAAACAAAACGCAACTTAATAAACTTGGGCGAGATATTTGACAAATTCCCCTATAAAGCATATTCACATAGAAGAAGCTAGCTAGATTTTTTAAAGATGTACTAGTGGTAGCTGTGTGATTTAACAACGAGATTCGAAGCTATGTTGACAAAAAAAACAAAGTTGGAACCTTGCTAAGTTCGGAAGCAAGTTAGGGGACCATTCATTTGAACTATCCTAATTCCCTGCCTCGCGGTCCATTCCTGGAAAATTACATGTGAAGGTACATTTTGTTCTCTTTTCTTTTTTGTTTGATGCTATTACTATTATTGTTGTCCCATTGAACCGGGTCACTTGAAATTTAAAGGCCACAAATGTGTACCCATTTTGAATAGAGAATAATAGTAACTTGCCACAATTTCAGTGGAAGATGTGGGCGTGGGGTCCCATTGTGCCATGTTAGGTGATCAACTCAAGAATCAAAATCTCTTCATTCTCATCTTCTGAAATGCAAAATATGTATTCATATACCGTTGCGAACGCTTCTTTTTGGAAAAATAAAAGGCTGGGTTGGAAAAGCAATTAGAGTTTGAATTTGGTGTTGGGTAGAACAGATTTGTGCACCCCTTTAAAATAACATTAGGAAACCGTTAAGACCAAAGATTTGACACAAGACTACGTCAGCAACTTTGTCGGTATCAATTATTTGGCGTGGTTACTAAACCACCATTCCTAATTAAGCACAACCCATGAACTCAAGTGTAAAATTCACGTTATTGTTCATCATTATTGAAGTCTCTTTTGTTTGGATGTAGGGTTCATTTGTTTCGGTGAATACTGATTAGATATTCTTCTATTCATGGGACTATTTTCTGTTGATGATAAAGTGTAATTTGGAATGAGATAGCCAAAATAACCCAAGTCATTTTTGAAGGACTAATCTGATGAACTAACTAAAAGATGGAAAACAATAACACATGGCTTTAATTTTATAATGTAAAAAGATTCTAATAATAAGAATCAACAGTATATGCACAAAGCAAACTCACACGAGTTAAAATTTGATCGAGTGACTCAACTACTTTTAACAAAAGAAGAAAAATATTGACTAAAAACCACTCACAAAACTGAAAATACTTCCGAAAATATTACCTGTAATTAAATAAAACGAGCAACGTCTGATGATGAGGTTCACGCAGCGAATTGTGATGGGTATTGATTCGTACACGGATATCTGAATTGTTGCTCGTGAATTCAAGGGTAAGGGAGTTATGTATGTGAGGTCCTTATGCAACTCTAAATTAGAGGTGTAAAATGCAATGGCCATTATTCATACATATACATATAAGAAATATCTCTCATATCACTTTACGAAAAATCCTGAATTCTCTCAATTAATAAATGAAAAACTATTAAATAAATTTTATATATGAATATGCTTAGAAGTAATAGAATACATACATTTTTAAAGTTAATGTGTTTTAGAAAGATATAAGAATATTTTATGATAATGACGAACCACATGGGATGTTAGAATAAATTAATTACTTTCTTGACATCGAAATAATCAATGTCTAAATCATACCAGGTAATTAACACAAGTCCCAACCAGCTCAACAGTACTCACACCCTCATGATTTTGTTAAAATTTTCAAACGACTAAAATCGATTAAATTAAATGACAACAAATAATTAAATAATGCCCCCAAAGTGTGATGAATGGGTGCCAACCCAACAACAAGGCACAGGTCACCCCAACTAAACTCCTTTAAACAAAGCTCAAGAAAAGTTAAATAATTTATTTTATTTGAGAAAAAAGAAAAAGGCAACTTTTATTTATAGTATTTTTTTTTTTTTAAAAAAGTTAACCCCACAAACCGTTGGCGACAGCTGTATGGCACCAAGAATTGTGAATGAATACACTCTGTCCAACAAAGCGGGCAAGTGCGGCTGCCCGAGAACCTAAAACCTGTCAACCGGGCAGGCTGCCCGTGTTTTTTCTCTGCCCGCATCTATATAAGACGACCCAATGCCACAACATGTTTTTCAATTCCAACAACTGCCATTACTCATTGTCTCAAACCTTCTCTCTCACACACACTTACCAAAGGAGAAGTAAAAAAATCATTTTTTTTTTCCCTATCAATGGAGGCAATGAAGATGAAGGTTTTCTTGGCTTTGGTGATTGCCATGTTGGTGATGGCAGCAAGTGGGGTTTCAGCTGCTGAGGCACCTGCCCCTGGTCCTTCTTCTGATGCCACCACCACCCTCTTTGTTCCCACTGCTTTTGCTTCTCTCATTGCTCTTGCATTTGCCATTCTCTTCTAATTCCTCAACTACCCTTGTTAATTTGTTGCATATATATATATATATATGGAGTTCCATTTGTGCAGAGGTGGTTGTGTTTTGTGTCTCCTTCTCTTGTGACTACAAGGGTTTTTTTTTTTTTGAGGATTTGTTTGGAGTGAGTGAGGATGGAAGAGAAGTGGATGATGATGACACATTCATATAGGCTCTTTTGTTTTGGATGGGCTTTCTGTATTATTATATCATTCTTATTCTTATTGTGTAACAAATTCATTATTCCTCATTGTACTCTTTATTCCTTGTGACAATGTAATCTTATCGTGATTTGTCTTGTTCACCTTGTTTGACTAGCTTTTGTGTTTAAAGCTTCTGTTTGTTATTCTTTTGTGTGGGTAATCTAGGGTGCAGCATTATTCTTTAGAGTTTTATATGTCGTGTAATTATTACGGACATAATTATTAAACCAATAAAGATCATTTTTTTAATAATGAATTAAGATTAAAACAAATGTAGTTTATTTTTTCACTTTCAAAACAAATCTTGTTCAAAATATATAGACACTTCTTTTTACCAGGAATTCAGATTAGTTCTGGACCGTCGTGGCCCTAGGCCGAGAGTGGACCGTCATCGTCCTAGGCCGAGTATCTTTTCGGAAGAAGTGAATCATGGCGCCCCAAACCGAGTAGCTTCTCGGAAGCTGAGAGCTAACTCGACTAACATACCGTCTAGGAAAAATCCCGACTAGACCCTCTACTCGTCCAATATCTGACGGTACTATCACAAGGTGTGGCAACTCGGCTCCGATCTCGGTTACATGCACCCGAGAGGAAATTCACCACTTTCCCGATAGGTCTCCTTGTGAAGGCACTCTCGGTAAAATACCGACTTGGCTAACAACCACCCACTCCCACGACTTCAGGATAAGAGCGGTTAAGGAGAATCCCGAAAATCGCGGGGTCCACGAAGCCCATAAACACAAAAGTATAAAACCAAAAACCCTAGAGCTAGGAGGACAGATTACACTTTTGAATGCTCTGGCTCTGAGGCACGATCTAGGAAAAACCCTAGTCCACCTCTTGGCCGGAACAAGTTCAATGTGAGGTTAATCTTTTTACAAGACTCTATCTGATGACAATTAAAGTTTTCATTATTATTATTCTCCAAATAATATAGAATGAGAGTGGACCTGAGTTTCTTTCTTTGTGAGATCGCTAATCGAGAGTTTTGACTACTATGTTTAAAATTAAATTAAAAATATGTTTTTATTATATTAAAGATTTAAAATATAGTTTAAAATCCGGATCGAACCAGCCGGTTGGACTGGTTGGACCAGGAACCGGTAGTTTAACTGGTCCGAATCTTAAGTTAGATCGGTTATACATTTGACCCGTTTTAAACTGGATTGAACTGGTCAATTTTTTGATACCAGTTCAACCACTATTTTTTCTTATTTTAAAAAAAAAATTAAAAGGCCATAAATCACAAAAATAATAATGAAAATTGAATATCTTAATGGAAGAGTAAAGAGTCTTATTAAATATAACAACGACTACTTGTTCTAATGTATTTGTTTGTAATATTTTTTTATATATTGAATTTGTTTGTTTATTTGTAATATATACAACTTAAATAATTTTTATAATATATTATTAATTTTAAATTATATATTTAATAATATAATATTTATATAGATATTATATATATTATTTTGTGATATCAATTACAAACATATTATATATATACATATTATTTATATTTTTAATTTATATTAATATACAGTTTAACATGTAATTTTTTATGTATGTTTTTACAAATTAAAAATAAAAATAATTTTAAATAAGATAGAAAAATTAAAATTTAAAATAAGATATAAATTTATTATAATTTATAAATATAAAATATATTTAATATAAATATTTTTTTTAATAAAAATAAATAAAAATTGAGTCATACAATTTAATTAATGATCTATTAATTTAACTTTTAACCTATTAACTCAGTATCTTAATCAGTTCGATGACCGGTCAGTTTATGATAGTCAGTTTTAAGAAGCTTTTGTGTTTAAAATGTGTCGGTCGGTGGGTGCGAGCTAATTACGGAACAAAAGTGCCGTTTTTGGATTTTCGAATGAACGGTTGATATTGAATTCGCAATGTACATTCGTAATTAATGAGATTGTTTGCATCTGCATAGTCAGAGCCCATGTGATCGTGTGGGGTCGCTCATGAAATTTAAAATTTTATTTTTAATTTTTAAAATTCATTTTATAAAAATGACTTTTTTTAATATACTGTTTTGTTTTAATATTTCCCTAAATTATTCACATTACATTTTATAATTTATACTGTTTTACTGTTATACTGTTTTACTGGTAAGAAGTCAGTAAATTAATAAATGATTTTTTTTTTTAAATTTTGATCAAAACATTCAAAATTTCTTTTGAGAAATCTGTGGTTCTCAAACTGATTTTTTATTGGATCTTTTTTTCTATTTTATTTTTTAGTGTAAATATTTTAAAAATTATTTTAGTTATAATTAAAATTTTAAATTTAGAAATTAATATATTTTATAATTTAAATATTTCAATGTTATTTAATAAATATTGGTAATTTAATATTTTGAATTAGTTTAATAATTTAATTTTTTCAATAAATATAGATATTTAATATTTTAATTATAATTTATTTTTAATTTTAGAAATTAATATTATATTTATATTTGTAATTTTTAAATTTTATGTAATTTATATTTTTTGCATTTATAATTAAATATAAATAAAATTATAGTGAAAATTTGATAATATTTGTGAAACATACATAATTAAATTAAAATTTTAAATAATTTAAAATTACATAACATTACATTTGTGAAAGTTACACAAAATAAACTGAAATTTAAGGTTGTTGATGGTAAGAATATTTCTTCTTGGAGTGACCTACATTTTGACATAGAGAACATTTTTTTAGTTGTCTTGGTTCAACCATATCTATTTCAGTACGAATTCGGGATGATGACTTTGGACAACCTTTTTTTATTTATAATATTTTTTAAATTTGATATGATTTGCGGTTCTTCACATTCCGACCAATAAGATTAGTTGGACAATTTACCAAATAATTCGTTATACACATTTGAAACATACTTTAATGTGTATACCTGATCTATGTAAGATTTGTAATTGTGGTGAACATGCTTACATGCAACAACAACATGGGAGCATGGCATGTGTAGCTTCTGGAATTTCTTGTAGTCACACCACTTGTCATGTAGTCTAATCGTGAAATTTTTGGTATGTCGTCTTTTCCTTAGGTTAATGGTCTCTTGCACCAGAAAATGTGTACTACAACGATCAAATTCAAAGACATGATGACTATTAACCTTCGACTCTGCATCTCTCATGGCCCTATTGATTATTTTAGTATAAACTTCGTCAACCTTGAGTTTAGCATCAACTTCCTTCCCTCTTTGGATGAATAAGGAATTACATCTCTTATAAGTCAACATGATAATTGTGGAAATTGGCAAATTTCTTATTTTTCTAAGAATGGAATTTATTGCCTCTGTCAAGTTGGTAGTATGTATCCCCATCGTCGGCCACCGTCCCATGCAAGAGCTCATTGTTCTTTATAATGTTGAGTCATTCGGTTTCTGTTTCGCTCCTTAGTGTGATGTAGTAGTAATTGAATCTTGACTCAATCATCCCATAAGCTGTGAAATTAGATAAGCAAAAAATGAACAATTTAGTATTGTGAAAATATGGTCAAACAAATAAAAATAATTAATGATAAGTTTGAAATAAAAAAGAATTACATACCCATGTTAATGATTTTTTTTTCTTTCTGCATTCTTGAAATGCCTCATGAAGTTTTGGGCAATATGACGAATACAAAACACATGCACTGAATTCTCTAGTGTCCAACCACTGTCTTGTCTAGTGTAGGCATTTTTTATAGACTCGTGCCTGTCGAAAATTAAGCAAAGGTCATCTTAAGGGCAAACATGTCTTTTTAGGTAATGTAGAAAGAAAAATCATGTATTTGTTGTTTCACCCTCAACATGGAAAAGACAATTAGAAAGATTTTATTGTTATCGTCTTAAGCCATGACCACGAGGAGAGTTCCTTTGTGTTTTCCATATAAGAATGTGTCATCAACTTGAATAATGGGCTTGCAGTATTTGAACCCATCGATACAAGATTTAAATGTAACGCCCTATAACAATAATTATATATTTTCTTATATAATATTTCGCAATTATATCATTAACAATATTTTTTTTTTGAAGATAAAGATAAAGATAAAGAAAAAGAATATTTTGTGAATTTAATACATGATATATCGTTCTAAAATATTTACAATAATGTATTATTTTATACAATATTTCTTTCTTTCACTTCTATTACAATATTTACATTGATAGTGGGAATAAATTTACAATAACAAATAAAATTATAATAGATTCATCAAATAGCCTCCACATCCAATTCCTTCCAAAGAAGACAACAGCTATAACAACTGCAAAATGATCTGGAATTCCAAGTAGATCCATCTATTTTATACTACATTTAATTTTAAAAACAAAGAAAAGAAAGGAGTAAGAACAATATCCAATAAATATAATAACTCAAAAGAATATACAAAATTATTTATAATCAATATTAAACATATATATATATATATATAGATCATATATTAAATTTTCATGATACAATAAAATTTGAATTATACTTGTAGTGACTAGTCATGATAAATGAGCATGATCACAATACCAACCAACAAAAGGATATTTCACCTTAACCAACAATAGGATATTTCACCTTTATTTCTTACTTATTTAAATCCCTAAGGTCAAACCTCCAGCTACAAATAATTCAAACTTTATCTTCTATGACCATAGAGTAATATTTATCTTCATAAATACGTGAAGAAATAATAACAAGACGAATCCAAAATATCACAACTATATCATAGTTGATTATAAATATATTTAAAATAAATATATTTACGTAAAAAGAATATATTAAGAGTACCAATGATATAAATAAATATGACAATCATTATAAAATAATTAAACAATATAAAATATGAACACCTTAATAATTATTATAGATAAAAATAATCATAAGTTAAGCAAATAGATGAGGTTAGGGACACCTCACTAAATAAATATATATAAAAAATAACATAAATAAATATACATAATAGTATATAAAATTTTAAAGAGATAAGGTTCTCATCCCCTTACCTTAGTAAAGATATAAAATTGCTCTAAAGATTGATAAACCGAAACAGCGTGCCACAATTTTTTTCTCCTCACGTTTTTTTTTCTTAGTCTGTTCTTTCTCTTCTCTCTTTGATGCTCTCTCTCTTTCCCCGTTTCTGAATGTTCAATCTCCGCTGCTATTTATAGGCATCTCGTGCTCTTGGATATGATATCATTTGATGATGTCATGCGATAATATCTTACCTATCATCAAATTGATTTATTACTGCAACTCTTATCTTCTGGACCAAATTGATTTATTACCCTTATCTTCTACGATTGATTTTACTGCAACACTTATCCACTGCGTCAAATTGACTGACTAAGCTTTCATTTAAATTAACTAACTAAGATATAACGAAGTTTCCTATCTTGTAACTAAGTTTCCTACGTTCACTAAGTTTCTTGCGGCAAATCCCATGATTCGTTATTGCAACATCAAATCCCGTGGCTTTATATTTTGAAATTTACTGTAACTCATTACAGGATTAAGGATTTCTAGTCTTAACATATTTATTTATATAGATATATATAGCCGAAGCTAATATCAATCAGCACTCCGGTTTATATATATATATATATATAATTAATATAATTACTTGCAAACAGTTAAAAATTTTAACAATTATATATATATAATAATACGCACATATAAAAATAATAAAATTGGATAACAAGTATTTATATTATAAAGTAATAAAATATCCACCCTTATCTATTTTTAAATGTGATGAAAATAAAATTTAAAACCATTATTCTAAAGTTAGAATAATAATAATAAAATTCAAAATATTCTGTTAGGGTTTATTTAAAATCATTATTCTAGTAATAACAAGAAAATTTCATAATATTCTATTAGAGTTTAGGAATATTACATTAAATGTCCAAAATACTCTATGGAATTGAACATAATCATGAATCATCTCACCTTAGTGGTTGTATAGTATAACACCTAATTATATAATATTAAATGTATATTTTCTTATATGTTATTATCACAATTATATCATTAATAATATTTTACATAAAGACAAAAAAGATTTTGTGAACTTGTTTACAAATAATTATCTTATAATTACATTACATACTATTCTAAAAATATTTACAACATTATACTATTTTACATATTATTTATTTCTTCCACTTCTATTACAATAGTTACATTGGTGGTGGAAATAAATTTACAATTGGATTAGTACAGTTGGCTGGTGGTCAAAAGAAAGTTATTATAATAGGTCCATCGATAATAGTGGGGTTTTCTTGTTACAGAAAAAAATGAAGATAATCATATGCCTTCAAGCGTGACAGAGTTGGAAACAACATCTACATTCCAATTCCCTCCCAAGAAGACAATAGTAATAATAACTGTAAAAGGACCTAAAATCGCGGGTATATCCATCTATTTTAATATATCTAATTTTAAAAATAAATAAAAATGAGGAGTGAGAACACATATCCAATAAATATAAATAATTTAATAGAATGTACAGAATTATTTATAACCAATATTAAATATATATGTATATATTTATACATATAAATAAATTTTAGATTGTCTTGTTATAATAAAATTTGAATTATTTTAATAGTGACTAGTCAGGATAAATGAACATTATCATAATATCAACCAACAAAAGAATATTTTACCTTAAGTCCTTACTCATTTAAATTCCCAAGGTCAAACCTTCAACTACAAATTAATTCAAACTTTATTCTTTATGGTCATTGAATAACATTTATCTTTATAATATATGAAGAAATAATAAAAAGATGAGCTTAGGATATTTTAACAAAGCTATATTATAGTTAGAATTAATATAAAATAATTAAGCTAAATAAGTTTAAATATTTTTAATTATTTAAAATTTAATATAATATAGTTTACAAAAATGGAATGTATTAAAGAATAATAATTTATTAAATGACAGTGATAAACATCATAAAATAATTAAACAACATAAACTACGAACACCTGATCATTAATTATTAAGAGTAAAAAATATCTCAGATTAAGCAAGTAAATGAGGCACTACTACAAAAATAGGCTAAACGACCATTGTAGTGTAGTTTTAGAAACTTATTACCACAATGAGGCTGTTTTGAAACATTTTACACCTTTGGGGCTGTTTTACTAGGAGTCGCTATGGGCCACAGCGACACCCATGACACGTGACAAATTTGGGTTTCAATATAAGCCATGAACGCCATATTAAACGAGTCGCTGTAGCTGGTGGAGACTTTTATAGAGGCGCTATAGGCTAAAGCGCCTCAAGTCGGCTTAAAATAATCTGAAATAAATTTAAAAACAAAAAAAAATTAAAAAATGAGGCGCTGTGGCCTAGGGCGCCTCCAAGGCGTTTGGGCTCACAGCGCCTCAAGTGGTCTGATATTTATACCATATTTAATATTTTATAAATACAAAAAAAGAAAATTAATTTTTTTAAAAATTTCTGATAAAAAAGAAAAAAACAATAGAAAATTTTAAAAATATAAAGTTAAAAAATGAAGTAATATAATGTGAAATAAATTTAAAAACGAAAAAAAAATTTAAAAAATTGAGGCGCTGTGGCCTAGGGCGCCTCTGAGACGGTTGGGCTCACAGCGCCTCACGTGGTGTTTTTGTAAAGTATATATATTATATTTTATAAATATAAAATATGAAAAAAAATTTATAAAAAAATGTCTGATAAAAAATAGAAAAGAATTAAAATTTTTGAAAAATTATAACTTTTAAAAAGAGGTAATATAATGTGAAAAAAAATTAAAAACGAAAAAAAATATATATAAATTTGAGGCGCTATGGCCCAGAGCGTGACCACACACAGGCTGACACGTGTCCACAGCTAATTTGAGGCGTTGCAACTCATAGCGCCTCATTAATTGACCGCCTGCGTGACCACACAGAGGCTGACACGTGTCCACAGCTAATTTGAGGCATTGCAACTCATGGCGCCTCATTAATTGACCGCCTGCGTGACCACACAGAGGCTGACACGTGTCCACAGCTAATTTGAGGCGTTGCAACTCATAGCGGCTCACTTGGCGCGTAATAAATTCACCGCGTGCTTGGCCAATGAGACGCTGACACGTGGCACTGCGGTTAAAAACTTTTTGTATGTAATTTATAATTATTAAAAAATTAAATTTATATAAATTTTAAAATGATTTCATTTAATTCTGTGTTATTTATGTTAATTAAAAAAATATTTTATTTATATTTGAAATAGCTGTAATTTAATTCTGGTTAATTTAAATTTTTTCGTAAATAATTATATTGAAATTATAAATTGATATAATTTATTTCTGTGTAATTTATGTTTATTAAAAAAATAAATAATTACAAATTTATAAATGATTTAATTTATTTCTGTGTCATTAAATTTATATAAATTCTAAATTGATTTAATTTAATTCTGTGTTATTTATGTTAATTAAAAAAAATTGATTTATATTTGAAATACGTTTAATTTATTTCTGCTTAAATATTGAATTTATTTATTTTAATTCTGTTTTAATTTTATTTAATTAAAAAATAAGTTTATTTAAATTTTTAATTTATTTAATTTAATTCTGTTTTAATTTTATTTAATTAGAAAAAAAGTTTATTTAAATTTTTTAATTTATTTAATTTAATTCTGTTTTAATTTTATTTAATTAGAAAATAAGTTTATTTAAAATTTTAATTTATTTAATTTAATTTAATTCTGTTTTAATTTTATTTAATGTAAAAAATAATTAAAAAACGAAAAAAAAAATGAGGCGCTGTCAGCGCCACTCAGGCGTACTGGGCCACAGCGCCTGTTAAGAAAATAATTTAAAAAAAAATGAAAAACAAAAAAAAAAAATGGGGCGCTGTGAGCCACAGCGCCACTCAGGCGTACTGGGCCACAACGCCTACTAAAAAATAATGTAATAAATAATTTAAAAACAAAAAAAAATAAAATTATGTGGCGCTGTGGCTCACAGCGCCACTTTGACGTACTGGGCAAGCCTATAGCGACACTGGTCCAGCCCAATCAAGCCTTAAAAAAAAAAAAACCCACGTGTCATGGGTGTCGCTGTTGCCCATAGCGACACCCAATAAAAGAACCCCAAAGGTGTAAATTGTTTCAAAATAGCCTTATTTTGGTAATAAGTTTTAAAAAATGCGCTACAGTGGTCGTTTAGCCACAAAAATAATATTCTACGTCGAGCTTTCTACATCGGTTATTGAACAACCGATGTAAAAAAAAGGACGGTGGCATTTTTGTAATTATTTAATCATTCTACATCGGTTAACTAAAGGACCAATGTAGTATTTCCACTTCAAATGACAGAGTCCCTCATTCTCCATGACATTGAGCAACAATCCAAGCCCTCGTCACGCGACTCTCCAAATAGATGCATCCTCCGCCGTCCTCATGTTGACGGCGCCGACCTGATCTTGGACCTCATGACAGCGGTGAAGTAGTCGTGGCTGAGCGCGAGCAAGAGGCCGGCGGTGGAGGCATGGCCGTTGACAACGACAATGGTGGGCATGGGGAGGGAGATGAGGGAGGCGACGACGGGTTTGAGGGAGGCGACCATGGACTCTAGGTGATGGAGGGCAGTGGAGGGGGAGGCAGCAGATTGGGGCCAGGCGTGGTCGAAGCCGTTGGAGAAGAACTTGTCGTGGGCGGTGGTGAGGAGGACGGACCTGGGAGTGGCTTGGGTGGTGAGGCGCGTTAGGGTTTTCGCCGTCGCCGGTGAGGGGTTACCAGTTTTACATCGATTATTGAACAACCGATGAAGAATGTCTGATACTTTCTACATCTTCTTAATCTACATCGGTTCCAAAACTGATGTAAAATGCCTAGAAAAATCGATGTAAAATATGGCTCTTGTAGTAGTGAGGTTAGGAACACCTCACTAAATAAATATATATAGATATAACATAAATAAAAAACATAATAGTATATAAAATTTTAAAAAGATAAATATCTCCTCCCCCTTACCTTAGTAGAAAAATGAAATGACTTGGAGTATTCTAAAATTGTATATTTCTTTTCTCCTTTCTTTCTTTTCTTTTTCCCTCTTCCTTCTTAATATTCTTTCTCTCCGTAAGTTCTCTCTGTAAGTTCTCTCTTTCTCTCTTCTCAAAATCTTTTAGTTCCATATTCCCCCACCACATGGCCTATTTATAGCAAATTTGGTAATGATTACTTAGTTTGTATGTAATGATATGTTTTTCCTTTTTGGTTGATTTCTAACCATTGTTTACTTGTAGATAAAATCTTTTTACTAATGGATATGTTTCACTACATAAGTTTATCCATACATTTAATGTAGATAAGGTATCTTTTTTTTTTAACTTTTTTTTTTCTATAATATAAATATATATAAATTTAAAATAATTATTTATATTAAACACTTAACAATTTTAAATATTTATTTTTCATAATAGTAATTAAAATATTATTCTGAAAAATATTATAAATAGGGTTTTAAAATTTTATAATGTCATTATATTTTATATATTTCCATTTTAGTTTCTGAAAATATTATGATAAAAATTCTAATGCATTAAAATTATATAAAAATATTATATTTAATCTCTATTTATTTTAGAATATGACAACAAAAAATTTACATTATTATTTTAAGAATAAGATAATAATAATAAAATTGAGAATATTGTATCAGAAATTTAGGATATTATGATCGTAGAAGAGACCAATAATTTGGATACAAAATGCAAAAAATCGTAGATCTGCAGAGTTCTGATCGTAGAAACCACGCTAAGCGTCATTTTTGGCACTAAGAGTCAAGGTGACAAAAAGTTGATAATACTGTCTGTGACCCTCAGGCTAAGTGTGAGCCTGAGGCTTAGCGTGACCCACACTGAGCGTGAGATTCCACGCGAAGTGTAGCTCAACCAGAAATTTGAAATTACCCTCTAGAAGCCTCGCATTGAGCGCCCAATCTGGGGCTGAGCGCCAAAGGCTCTGTTACGCTTCTTTCTTTCTTTCTTTGTTTGGTGAATTCTATTGGTGCAATGTGAATCTTATGTTACTTCTCTCTTGTGATCTATGATATGCAATGATGTGAATCTCTTGTGTTATATAATGTTATCCTTTAATGAATATAATTGATGAGTATGTGATGTGAGAAAATTTGATACGATGGAATGACATGATAATGTTATATGATAATGAGAGATGATAATGTGATATGAGAATGCATAGAGCCTTGATTTACATGCATCATTTGCATAAATATTTTTAAGGGTACGATATGGAATACACTATCAGGGAAGCCCCCCTTGTGTAAAAGCTTAGGGATTAGTCCTTGGGGATAGCTTAGTTTGTAAGTCCCAGTCTCGCCCATTATGTGCAGGGATGTATCTTGTGCGGCTTAGATATCCCAACTAGACCCTGGTAGTATGTCCTTCTAATGAGAGTGCGCAGAGGGTGTGACCCAGCATGTACTCCTAGACTACTCTACGTGTGTTGCTAGCGACAATGCATCATGTGATGTGTTACTGGCGCCACATGCATGATAATATTAGTTCGTGTCCATTACATATGCATTTTAATGTTATATGTTAAAGTGATTTTTATGTCTTGGATGAGTGGGATGTGATATTGTTGTTAATCTATCTATGCTATGTACATATACATGTCTTATTTGTGTTTGGCTATCCGATGTGTATTCCTACACCGTGAGACAAAGTGAGATGTTTCTCACTCCATTTCCTTTTGTGTTGTTTTCCTTTGGTTGTAATACAGGTGATAATCAGCATGAGGCTGAGGATGTTGGTGATGAAGCTTAGGCTTCAGTGTTAGGCTTTGCTCTGATAGGACATGTGACATTGGGGCGTAGATAGGATTAAATTAGGATGTTATTTCTATTAAATTATTTTGAAAACCTTAGCCTTATTTCTTTTTTAATTTCCGTTGATTATGTTATTTGTTTAAGTTATAGATGTGATGCTCTCTATCTGAACACGTTTGGTATTTAAATGATAAAAGATTATGTTATTCAAAATTTATTATTTATATGTTATGGTATACGGGTTAGAGGGTGCCACAAACTAAGTTTTCGACTTTGTACTTTACTTAATTTTTGGTCCCTTGTAATCAGTATAGCTCGACCTGACCCCTATACTGTGATCGCTTCATACACGTGTGCCTCGACCTTGCCCACAAACAGTACCAACTAAGTTCTAGAGGAGAACAACACAACATCTACTCCAAGAGACAACTTCCCAAGGAGGGTTTTCAACAAATTGGGCTTTTAGAGCACCACAACACACTCAATCCACACAATGGGATGAGTAACTTTCAAAAACATCTCCTCTAGTCCTAAGTGGTCAACACATCTCATCAACATGGTACAACAACACATTGTTAGCAACACAACAACTCAACAATACAATTTTTCAACAAAACAACCCATATATCAACTTTACCTATCTCTACAACTTCACAACTCTATCATCTCAACATGCTTCAACAACACATCAACATTCCACACATGAAACAACATAAAACTTATAAAACAACTCCAACAACACACAACACATTCGACACTTAATAACAATTCAACACACATGTTTGCAACTCATCTTCACATTAAAAATATATCATATATTCCCATAGCACAAAACAAAGTCGCGCCCAACAAAATTTCTATTTTGCTTGGCGCGGAGCTCAACCAGAGAGCTCCAAGCTCTCTCACACCTGATGTGGAGAAAATCTTGCCCGACCCTGATCTGGTAGAGACTCCCCAAGGGAATCTCGCTTGGTGTGGTAAGTGCCACGCTTGACGTAAATTTTGCAGAGACTTACAAGGGTAATTATGCCCGACATGATAATTGCCACGCTCGACGAATTAACCCCAAGGGCATCAGGGCCCTCTCACGCCCAGCGCAAGGTGTCTCGCCCGACGCTAAGGCTTGACAAAGACTCCTCTAAAGAATAACACCCGACGTGATAAGTGCCATGCTCAATGCCATATCAGTAGAGGTCCTAAAACTCCATTTACTGATATCACACTCGGTACCACCTCTTCCATGCCCGACCCCATTCACCTAGAGACCCCAATCCCACTTCGCACCCAGTGCAACCAACTTTGCTATTAATATACTGTGTTGATTATAAGCTATGTTGTTAATATACTTTGTTGATAAGTAGTGTTGTTAATATACTTCATTGATAAGTAGTGTTGTTAATATACTGTGTTGATAAGTTGTTTTGTTAATGTACTTAATTGATAAATTATGTTATTAATATATTGTGATGTAAAGTTGTTATGTTGTGGAGTTGTGCTACAAAATGGCTATACAACTAAGTGTGTTTGAATACCAATTTGAAATCACATTCAACAGAAAAACACAGATTCTAATACAGAAAAAGTAACAGCTTATGAATGTAGCTTTTTTTCAACCCTTGTTGAGTTTAACTCAACTAGCTCCCAAACACATCCTAAGTTGATGAGTTGTATAATATGTTATTATGTTGCTGTGTGAAATATGTGAATTCTTGTATGTTGTTAAGTTGTTGAATGTTGAGTTGATAAGTTGAGCATATGATTATTGATGAGTAGTTGATGTTAATGATGTTTATATAGTTGACTATTTGCTTTTATATATGTTGATTTCTTTGTTTCAAGCTTACTCTTATTTTTCCTTGTTGTAGGACTACAATAATCATATTTGATATGGGAGTTGAGAAAGATTAGGTTGGAAGACACGCTTGGTGGATAGTCATGTTGGAACGATCATACTAGTTTATGCCTTGTTGTGCTATTCTAATACAACATGTTTTTCAAGATGCTTGATTGGCACTAGGACTTTGTGTTTGCAATATCTATAGTAGATGTACATTTGTATATATGTATAAAGCTTTGTTGTAACTTCAAAAAGAATTTTTATGTTTTTAAAGTCAAAATTGGCAGAAACTATTTTATGTTTTATATGTCCTATACACACACATACATATATACATATATACATATATATATATATATATATATATATATATATATATATATATTATATGAATGTTTAGGTATTGTTACATGATAATCATAGTTTAATAGATTCTATTTATATATTTTTTGTTTTATAATGTTGTATTATATTAAATATAGTAATTTGTCCGGTTATTACAACTCCTGAGTTGGTAAATCTTGAGTTGTTAAATAGTAACAATAAAAGATAAGCATTAATAAGCAACGGAACTAAAATAAACAAAAAATAATAATAATAAAATTAAATACAATGTATATATAAATAAGTTAATTTCAGTGTAAAATTGAAAAAGAATATTCATCGATTCAAATCATATCAACATTTTCTATAAGGTTTAAATTTTTATATTCTTTATTTTCAATATTTATATTAATATTTTTTTATTTTATGTATTAAAATATTTAAGTTTAATGTTATATGTTTTCCTTTACTTTCATAATAGCTAAAAAAAATGTCTCTAATTCCTAACATTAATTACTCTTGAAAGGATTAGTTAAAGGGCCGAATAATGAAGCATAGAACTAATATATATTATATAGTTATTATCAAAGATTCAATGTACAACGTCACATTATTCAATTATTCTCTAAAATATTACATACATTAGTTATATAAAACTCATTACTATATAAATTAATTATAAATATTATGTAATCAATTTTTTCTATTATTATAAAATAAACACACCAATGTTATCAAATTATAAAAAAGTATACAAATAATAAATATATAGACAAAATGTTTATTATATTTAATCAAAATTTATAATAAATTATACATATAAATAAATATTATGTTTGAATATATAAATTATATTTAAAATTTATATAAATAGATATTTTTAAATATATAAATTATATTTTAATTTTTGATAAATAATTTATATTATAGTACAATATTATTTTTATTTATTAATAATTTATTTTTTAAAATATTTAAATTTAATTTATAAATAATTATGATAAATAAAAATTAAATTAGATAAAAAATTAATAAAATTTTTAAAAATTCTCTTATTAAAATAAAAATACCTAAAAATATTTTTATATAAAATAAATATTTAATATATGAGAATCGATATTTGTAACTACTCTACTATTGTAAAGTTGCACACTTTCATTTTTTAAAAAAAGACACTAGAATACGAAATTTCTCATTTTTTCAAAAATATATAAAGAAAACATTAAATATGAAGGTAAAATAAGTTTAATATTTTTTTATTACTATTTTCATTCTTATATATAAGAATTAAGTATCTAAAAATAATTAATTTAATTGATAACAAAAAATTTATATTATTTTTTTAATATTTTAATCTGAAGTTATGCTTGTATTAAATATTTTTTTAATTAATACTCACATCTTTCTTATCGATTAAAGTTTGTTATATATTATTTCTATCTCATATTAATACTTTTTATTCTTTTAATTAAGTTAAATATGTATCTTTTAAAAATTTATGATTAATATATTTCAATCAAATCAAAAGAATATATTTTAATTTAAGAATAATTAATATATCAAATATTATGAATTAAATTTTATATATAAAAAAATAATTTTTTTACGAGATGATATTAAATTAAAAATTCACTGATATCATCTCTCGTGTTTTCTCTTGTAACTAATTTGTTAACTTAATGTATAAGCATTAATAATGATAGTAACTGAACTTTATCAAAGTAAATAAAAATGAATCATTAATCAGGTAATGCGTTTATCTGTATGATTTGACTTTGATCCATTAATAATTGCTGCCACATTTGCTTCATTCTGTAAAGTTGTGCCAACATCATGCTTAAAATCAAGTTCTTAAAGTCATTTTCACATCACCTAGTTGCTCTACAATTTAGATCAATTTTCTTTTGGATAAACTTTGTTATCATTCAAAAATCCAAATTCATAAAAAATACTAGTAAAAGAAATAATAAAATAGTCTTTAATTTATAGCTTACTTTATCAAGCTCAATCTTAGTTATTTTATATACAAGAAAAAAAAAAACTACATAAATCTAGAACAGAGGACTTTGCCACTACTTGTAATATCCGAAATTTCCTTAATGAATGCCTCAATCAAAGGCCACCATAGTAATCACCACAGGTTATGGTTCCTCTATTACGAGGAACACCACTCACTACTGAAATTGGTCCATTCAATTTGGTTGAATGCTGTACCACTTGCTTAATCCTCTGCAATCACAATTAAGGATCAATTCAATAATTCAATATATAAATATCTAAGCAACTGTTTAAGAATAGTAAAACTACATACTTGATGCATAAGTAAACAGATATAGTCTTGCCCCCAACTGCACCTGTTTTTAATGACATCATTCCATCAAATGGGAGAATTGGCTCTTCCATCTCAATTTTATACTAAAATACATATACAACTATTTTTTTTAAAATTAAAAAGTGACAACAAATTAAAAGAAGAAGAAGAAAAAAAAGAAGATATTGCTGACCTTGTCATCGCTATAGATCTGGAACCGAATGTTCTGAATTTTGTTCCTTTGCTGACTTCCAAAATGCAGGACACAGATTGTTGTGGCAGCAGCAACCCCAAAAGAACATATAGCTCCAACACCATTCAAGCTCCACTTCCAAAAATTAAAGCCATCACTTGAGTTTTCCACTTCTTTGTCACACTCCATTATAGTCAATTCTTTTTCAATTTTCACTTTGGAAGAGGGCATGATCTCTTGTGTCTCACCTATATCAGATGAAGGGAACAATTCCCCATCAACAGACTTTGGGGAGTCAATTTCCTTGATCTTGGAGAGAAGCTGTGAAACAGTGTTATGATCGGCTTCAAAAATCACTCCTTTGATTTTCTCAGTGGAGGTTGGTGATGGGACAAGAGTGCCCTCAACATGATCCTGATCCTTGATATTTTCTTCCACTAACCCTTCATCTTGGACATTTCCAACTTTTGGATTTAATTGAATTGGAACATGGACAATCTCTTTGAGCACCTTTTGATGAAAATCTCTGGATGTTTTGGAGGTTTTCTTTGGAAAGTAATTCATGTCAAGAACACTTCTTAGATCTGGGTTTATTTTTCCAAAGATAATTGGCTTCTGATCGGAATCTTCATTCACATCAGCATATTCATCATCATAAATGACTATCCAATCATTAGGGTCCATCCTCAGATCAAGAGTACTTAGAAGGGAAATTGGTTTATATAGAGAAATAAAGGAAAACAAAATTGGATTTTGAAAATTGGGTGTTAGATTTGTTGGATCAAAGAAGTGGCTTTTGTGAGTGCACCATTTGGGTGCTAGTTACTCTTGAAATATAAAGACTGAGATCACATACCACTGACACATGATTTGAGTGTGTGTTTATCCATTTTGAAAATGACAATTTGTGGAAGGGTGCAATGGCCTCCACTAAGCAAATTAACCTCTACGCTAGGAATTAGGAGGATTCTTCTCCTTGTTTCTTTCTTTTCGGTTTTTCTATTGGAAATTGGACTATTAAATATTAATTATGACTGTTAGGCTGTTAACTTTGCATAAAAGTCAGTTTTAAACAGTAAATGCTAAATAATGAGTAATAGGCAAGACTTGTCATCAAAAACAAGAGAGTATGGTTAAGACAACAAAAGATTCTTCTTCTTAATTTTTTTTCCTTTCTTTTCTGTATATATGATTATTATTTTGTAACGAGAGGTGATTTGATTCACTCCTAAAGAAAAGAAGAGATTCTTTAATTACTTTCAATTTTTTTAGCTTTAGATGGATATAGAAGATTGATTGTTCATGGCTTCCTAGAGTGATATGGCATTGAAGGGTTGATATATCTAGAATTGAAAAAAGAATAGAAGAAACCTCTCCCAAGTACAGCTGTTGGTGTCTATTAGTATCTCATTTATGAGACAACTCTATAAGTCATTTAGTCCAAAGTTAATTTCTTTCTATCATGTTGATAAGTAAAAGCTAATTTTAATCATAATATTATGTTTAAAATTACAAATTTAATATTAATTTTTAATTAAAAAATATAAATATCTAATTATTTATATTAACAATTTTAGTTATATTTTTTTATTTTCACACTTAATATAAATTTGGTTTATCGGTGTTAATAACTTTTAGTCATATTCTTTTTTTTAATCTCAATATGATTAAATACATTTACTGTATAAAACTTCATTGTCATTTGTTAAAATAAATTTTGTATATAATAAAGTTATTGATTTTTGTGATAGCTAATATAAGATGTTATAAAAAAATGTTTTTCAGTTGATTAATTAATTTTTTAATAAAGCATGAAATTAAATTTATTTATATATTTTATTTTATTTTATTAATTGTGTTTACGCTATATTTTTAAAGTATGTATACCTATCTTATTTTAAGTAAAATCTTTGCAATTTTTTCTATTAAAACAACAAAATAAAAGAGATACATGAGTTACAAAATATATTAAATACTTAAATTAACTGACACAAATTATTTTTTTTTATATTCAGAATTAATTAATAATCTAGTCATTATATACAATATATTGGATACAATATCAGTATGATTTTCTTTTATCTAGATCATCTTATTTGAAAATAAAGTTTAACAATATGATATTTCAGCGATACACGGTTGATACTGTTGTAATCCATGTATTGTGACTCATAATCATGCTAATTAATTAGAATAGAATAATTTAATTTAAAAAATTCATGTAATTAAATTCTAAAAATTATAAATTAAATAACAATAAATATTTTAACAAAAATTAGTAACAAAAAGATTTCATTTTCAAAAGCATCTTTTAAGAAACAATTTATATATGAAAATTGTTTTATTAAAGTTACTAATGTAATTTATAAATTTAGGAAAATCAGTAACAAAAAGATTTTAGTCTCAAAATCATCTTTAAAAACAACTTTATATATAGAAATTGTTTTGTTAAAGTTACGGTAAATGTAATTTATAAATTAAAGTGTTTATTTCAGTAATTAATTGAGCAGGTATTGTTATAACTAATAATAATTCATGATTAATAATTTTCTCATTTATGTTATAAAAAAATTTAGATACTGAAATAAATAAATAAAAATAACAATTAAATTTTGTTCTTTTTTAGTTGACAATATCATTTACACTTCCTTTATTTATATTAGCGAGATTGAGACACTTCGTGTCTTTATATGTATTTTTTGTGATATTTAAAATAATTCATCCATAAAACTAATTTTACTTTATTTCTTATATTTTGAAAATTATTTATTGATGAAGTACATATTAAATATTGTAAAATTTTAAATATTTGATTTTTTTTACTTTATGTCTTTATTTTTTTCTTTTTAATAAATATAATTTAATTTTCTATATTTATTTTATATATAACAATAGTTAAAATATATAAAAAGAAATTTACGTTGTACATAATTATATTTATAAGCATGAATTAAAGTATATATATATATATATATATATATATATATATATATATATATACTTTATGTACAATATGATGTTTTGTAATTATAAAATTTTCTTGATAAGAAGACCAAATAATGATTCTACCTTAGGATATTTTTAGCTTCCCTATAATTTATGAAAGAAAAAAAGTTTACATTGTGGTTACATAAAAAAAACTATTAATTGAACAGAAAAGAACAAAGTGTTCATGTATAAAGAGATGTCATCATAAAGAAAATGACAAATTTAAAATATAGTTAAAGTTAAACATGACTAATGAAAACCAATGTTAGTGTTTTATACTAACCATAAACATTGTGGTTAATATGTATATTACTTGGTCCTTCCTCATTATCATTTGTTCGTTGAAACCTTGGTGGTAAACTATAATCTACATGATTATATTTAAAAAAAATGAAGTGTTCATATATAAAGATAATCACAAAGAAAACCCAAAATTATAAACCTAAAAAAAAATTCTACATGACTAAACATGACTAATGTGACCAATACTTCTAGTAGTTGCATTTGGTTCATTGTCACATATTTGTTGAAACCTAGCGGTCCAAGCTAATTGTCGTACACATGTGAGTCTATGCTTTTACAATCTTGAAAAGACATGTTTGGAAAATTATTTGGATGACTTGTTGGACATGATGTGTCTATTTGATTTTCTTTTTGTTTTCTTTATTTATAATTTGTTCATTGTCTAGATAATTCTTGTTGTATTTGGTCCATGTTCCTTCAAATCCTTCTATTTCTATAGTTTTGTACCTTTCTCGTTGCTGTTTTTGTGTTTGACTATTTGAATTTTGCATGTTGTTATATAATTATCTGTCAAAAAACATTTGTTCAACAATTCTTAAATCTATAATAATATATGAAAGAAATAGTTATTCTCGTAACCATTATTCATTTTCAGAAATTATGAATAATTATATACTTAATTATTAAGAAAATAAATAAATAAATTTAATAATCACTATTAATCATTTTTAAATAAATGTTTGAACTATTAAATTATGAAAAAATAAACAAATATGACTATAAATAGTTGGAAATTAAAAAGACACAACAACTTGTGTAACTACCAACTCATGGCACACTCATTTTAAGATTTTAAGAAAATATTCAAATTACCTTTTTTCTTTTAAATCTATTTTAATTACATTAAAAGAATGCATTAAAATTTGTGTAACTACCAACTCATGACACCTTCATTTTTAGAGTTTTTTACTCAAATAATACTATTTTAAAAAAATTTTACCCAACTAGCACCGTTTACTGTTCACGTTTTAGAACCAGCCGTTCTGATTTCAGAACGGGCCGTTCTGGATTAAAAAATAACACATGACAAATGGATCAGAACGGGCTGTTCTGGATTCAAAAATTGCACATAAAAAATGGAACCAGGTCGTTCTGAAATCGAAACGGGTAGTTCTGGCCTAAAAATAAAAAAAAAATTGTTCGATTTTCACTTATCAAATACCAAGAGTGAGAAACTAACATCAAATAATTAAATTTATTAAATATTAACATTATAAATATAACTAAATAAATTTATTAAAATTCAATACAATAATAAAGATCAATGGTGGCAGAAACTGATTATGTTGTTCTGTAATGTCTATCTCTGTTTTAATCCTACTGGATTTTGGCCGACGGTTGAAAGTTTTCTTGAGTTCTGGATTTGGCCACAAAGTTAGACCAGTGGAAGTAGGCCAATAATCTTCATGTCAGAGCTCTCCAAACTGTCATTCGTATACCTTTGCAACTTATTGTAAGGTATATATGAGAGATATGTAGGTTTGATAGTCGTGATATGCATGTAAGCATAAAGCGAGTACATACGAGCAAGGGATATGAAACTTGTCGCAATCACACCACATTACATTTAGCCTTACTGTAAATCTCCTAGTGGGTCATGCGAGCAAGGGATATGAACTTTCTGGAACTTGCTGCAATCATACCACATTTCATTTAACCTTATTGTAAATTTTCCAGTGGGTCAAACTTCTCTCGGATGTTGCGTTTCTTCTAACTTTATGGCCAAATTCAGAACTTAAGAGAACTTTCAAGGATCTGCCAAAGTTCAGCAGGATTAGAATAGAGATGGACATTAGAGAATAACATAATCGTGTAAAAAATTGTTCCTATTGTCACACCCCTGGTCACACTCGAAAGACATATCCAAATATTGGTCATGAATTCAGTTTCCGCCATCATTGATTTTTATTGTTGTAATGAATTTTAATAAATTTATTTAGTTATATTTATAATGTTAATATTTAATAAATTTAATCACTTGATGGTAGTCCCTGAGTTTTGGTATTTGATAAGCGAAAATCGAAAAAAAAATAACTGAATCTGAATCTTTAGGCCAGAACGGCCCGTTCTGGATTCAGAATGGCCCGTTCTGGTTCTACTTTTTATGTGCTAATTTTGAATCCGGAACGGGCCGTTCTGATCCATTCGCCATGTGCTATTTTTTAATCTGGAACGGCCCGTTCTGAAATCAGAACGACCCATTCTGAACGTGAACAGTAAAATCGTGCTAATTGGAGAAATAAATTTGCATAGTTGTTATTTGGGTAAATTTTTTTTAAAATGGTATTATTTGAATAAAAAAATCTCATTTTTATATTCAAGAGAATATTTAAATAAATATATTTCATTAAATTAAAAAAACATGCACTATTGACAACAACTTATCTAACCATTAACTCATGGCACATTTAATTTTGTATTTTGAGACAATATTTGATTTGAATTTAAAATTATTTTAATTAAATTAAAATAATACACTATAATTTGTATAACTCTGAACAACTATTAACTTACGACACAGTCCTTTTTATATTTTAAAAAAATATTTAAATTGAATTTTCTTCCATTAAATTTATTTTAACTAAATCTATAGGTATTATAAAGAAGATAAGTATGCAATTGTTTTGATATTCATTTTTTAGTGGACCATTATACATCTCAAATGCAAAAAAAAAATTCTTATACCTTTTTAAATAATTACATGTAATCTTTGAATATTCTGTTTGTGTATAATTAGGGGTGGGCAATGGACGGGTTCGGTAGGGTTCGGGTGAAAAACGTTCAACTCATTGTAAACCGACTTTGGAAAAATGTGACCCATATCCGATCGACTGAGCTTTCGGTTTGAGGCGGTTCGGGTTGCAACGGATTCGAATTTGGGAAGGTGGGTACAATCGGGTTTGAGATTTTTTGTGGACCAAGTTATTTTAACGAAGGTGAAGCTTAAAACGGTAAAAAAATATTTTTAAAACAGTGTACAAAAATAGAATGAAGGTAACAATAGATGATGTAAGTAGATTCGTAAATAAAATATTTACAAACTAAAGAAGCAAAAACAAAAGATAACAAAATCTATAGTTGTTACATGCAAACGAAATCTAAAGTTAATTTACAAAATCTATAAGAAACCACTGTCGCACAAGTTGTACTCAAAATGAAGATAGGAAGATGGAAAAGAAAGATAAAGAAAGAAACAAAGAGAAAAATCTAAAAGTAGACTAGTGTATTGAGAAATTGAATGAGGAAGGAGAAGACAAAAGAAATATCTAAGTTATGAGAAAAAGAAAAAAAAAGTTACAAATTGATGACTATATTATACTTGAAATAAAGACTTTTGAGTTTGGACCATTGTTGTTTAGTTATACAAAAGTAATAAAAATATAAACTTATCTCATTTTTGGTTGGGCTCGGTTTTTAACGGGTTTAAAAATTTAAAACCGAACTCGCCCAATATAACCCTATAAAATCAAAATTTTAACTCGATTTACCCGTAAAACCCGCCTGAATCCACCAAAAAGTAATATTTTTTATCGGGTTTTTTGGGTTCGGTTCAAGTCTCGATTTTATGCTCACCCCTATTTTGCATATAATAACTATGAATTTTGTTATCTTTTATTTTTACTTCTTTAGTTTGTAAATGTTTCATTTGCAAATTTATTACCTTCATTCTATTTTTGTATACTATTTTAAAAATATTTTTTTATCATTTTAAACTTCACCTTCATTCAAATAACTTGCTCCACAAAAAATCTTAAATCCCATTATACCTACCCGCCCAAACTTGAATCCGTTACAACCCAAACTACCTCAAATTAAAAGTTCAGTCAGTGTCATATATAGGTTACATTTTTCTAAAATCAATTTACATGAGTTGAAGATTTTTCAGCTGAACCTGACCGAACTCGCCCGTTACCCACCAGTGACCTAGTAAGATGATTGTTATCAAGGTTAATTCATAACAATAGGGTTTCAAATTTGTTCTTCTTTCTCCCTCGTCCGCGGCTCCTTCACCAGATACCAAACCTTTGCCACTACCAACGCTTCACACTCAGGTAAAATTATTGTTCACTTTCTTCCTGGTGTTCGTTCCCTTGTTCCAACTTTGCTTTCAGATTCGCAAAGCTACTCATGGTGATATCAAGCATCGAAGGATGGTATCGTTGTATAGAAAACCTATTTGGCCATTGCAGCAAATCAACAAAACCCTCGTTTAATCTTAAACAATAGCAATTCTTCAAGGTGTTTTTGCCAAACTCATTCAATTGTTTTCATATGGCTGCTGCCAACGCACAAAATTTCGGTGAAACAAGAAGCAAATATTTGGTAGACGAAAACTGCACACAAATGCACCACGGCCTAATCCCTCAATTTTACTTTTTTTTTTCTTCTCTCATGAACAATAGACACCATAGATAACTTTCCAGCGATATGTGAAGGTTTTCTAGAGATTTCTGAACCATCTTTTTGCTTAATTCCAGGTCCTTTTTTGCATTAACTTTGAATTAGCCTCCAACTTGCAAGATTACTATACATTGCACAAGAGAGTTCATTCTTATTGTAAAATATTCACTGAATGAACATGTGGTTCTTAAAACATTAGTACGCTAAAACCAGTGGAAATCTATTATATCCCCAACCTCAGATGTCATAACTTTCCTTAAAACTTTGGTTATCTGTTTGAATTGTATCTCTGCTGCAACAAAGATTCTATTCAGAAGGGATGATAATATGTGTCACAGTGCATGTATGAAGACATGCAAGCTTTTAAGACATACTTTTGAACCTTTTTTTTTTTTTTTCATATTTGTGTTTGTAGTTTTATAATTTAATGTAGTTTTTTATTCCTAATTTTTCCCCTTCAATCTTTTTTCCCTTTCATTTTTCAATGCAGTGATGGGAAATATGTACAAGAATAGGAAACAAGCTGGTGGGCATGGACCTCCAAGAGAAAATACTGATACGCAGAAACATGAAATGGACTTAAGGAAGATTATGAAAGATGTTGAAAATTTTAGTAAGGAAGATTGTGTTGTCTTTATCTTTTTTAGTTTTTGAATCATCTTTCTGTAGATGTGGTTTTGATATTCAATTCAATAGAAGACAAGTGGATGATTATGTTCTTGCTTCTTAGTATAATATTTCATATAATTAGGTTGGATTTCTTTGGTTTGTCTGATGCATCTTGATTCTTGAATAGCTGTACAATGCATACTTGGTAGCTGAACTCGTTGATTTTTATTCATGTAGCTAGATAGATGTGATAGGAATGCTGACACTGAATTTCATAGTTTCAAAGTTTAGTGTCATATGAACAGATGCCAATGCATTGTTAAAGGAAGTTATGAATTATTATTGTATGTTTCAACTGATATGTTTATGGATTTGGAAGTTCTTGGAAGAGTTTGAAACTTTTAAAGTTCTTAATTCTGTTGGTCAAGGAATAAACTTTCATGGGTATATTATTCTCTTCCTTGTAGTTCTCCTTTTCATATAAAGTATACTTTTTTTTGTGCAAAACATAACTTATTCTTATTTGAAACTGTCTCAACCTAAACTTCTAATTTAGGATATGTGGTAATGGCTGCAACTTCTCACTGTTCTTTCATGTTCTCTTGTAAAATTTAGGGTTGCATGTAACTTTTATGTTAATTCTGCCGTTATCTATGATTATAGTTTCTTTAACCAGGATGATTTAGTGGATTGAATTGAACTGTATAGTTGATTGCCATTGGTGTTCTTGAGGGTTTTGTTGTTGGAAATATAAGAACACTACTTAGAAGTTGTTGAGTAATATGTGGGTTATAATTGGTTTTCTTTGTGTATTGAATGCATGAATGATTAGAAAAAGTTTGTTCCTTTATTTCAATATTGTGGTATTAGAGCTGAAAAATTAATGGTAACCATACATACCTAGTTCTCCTGCTTTTGTTTGCCTTTCCACTACATTCAGCAAAAATGGTAGTGCAGTTGCTTCCTATAATGGCTGCTAACTATCGTATTTTCCAGGCTACTCACATATGACATGGAAAGAACGCAAAAAGATTGAAAATAGGAATGTTGTTTCTCTTGGTGGGAAGGTGAGGACCATTGTTGATTTTCTATTTTGTTTGCCATATGCCAAAGCAAATACTATTACAAGCATGCTCATAAACAAATTTCCTATTGATTATCATTTCCCCATATGTAGCCCCCTAAGAATCAGAGATTACCTTTAAGTGTGGCACGACCAATGATGAAGAAACAACAGGAGAGGGAGCAGAAAATGCTCCAAGAGGTAATTCATTTCTATCATTCCCCGCTTTTATCCCCTCGTTATTTTTCTGTCCGTCTCTTATTGACATTATTCATACATAATATGTACAATGTTGTGGCTTTTAGCGTTTGATTCTTGGACATTTTGGGGGAAAGCTTGGTGGTAGCAGTAAAAGATCAGCTGGGAAGCACAAGCCAGAGAACAGGGGTCTGAAGTCAAGTGAAGGTCATTTTAGAAATGGCATACTCAATGTGAAGCATTTGTTAAATTCAGCACCATCAAGAGATCATGAAAGTGAAACCAGAATGTCCAATACAAGGAAAGGGAATGGTGGTAAAAAGAAACATGGTAAAAAGGGTGCCGGTAAGAAGCACCGTTGAGCACATCCTTGTGAATGAAATGTTTCGGGAAGAACATTGAGGAGTCATTTTTTAATATGTATGACCTTTATAAATCTATTATGACCCTTAGCCTTTGACAGAGTAAAATGAAATAGAATAGAAATAGACAATCATGTGACGTGTACTAGGAAATATTGATAATTATACATCTGAACAAGATCTTATCCTTGAGGCATAAGTCCCCAGACCAGATATTATCCTTGAGGTCCTATAAAAAAATGACTTATTTATGACGAAATGCCTTTTTCCTACGAAATTTTACAATACTTATTTTGAGGCTAAAAATAAACAATCCTAGAAGGAATAGTTATTTGCATAACCGTTTTTCGTGCACATAATTATTGACAATTATACTCCTAAATTTTATAAAAAAAATGTTTTAGTATATGTCATTAACCAATTTTAAATAACTACTCACACTAATTTTTTCATAACTTTAGTATTATTTTTAGTTAAAAATTCATTTGATTGTATATTAATAAAATATTTTGATAATTTAATACTATATTATTATTTTCTCCACATTTATTTATTTTATTAATAATTAATTAATTATTGATATAAAACATTAATCACTATTTATAAATTTACTTACAAAGAAAATAAATCTAAAAATAAATTTAAATAAAATTAAGTTTGTAAGATTCAACAAATCAACATCAGTTGTTTCTTACCGCATTGGATTTATTATGATCGTTAATATTCATTGCATAGAGTATAATATACTGATATAAACAGTGTTCGTGTAAGCTACGTTTTTCTTGATCTTCTAAAACTATGTCTTAGAATTTAGAATTGATATTATTTGGTTCAATTGTTTGTAGGCATCGACAGTTGCAAGCAATCCATAAACGTGATAGACATGTTAAAATAGTGAAAATTTATAAATAAATCACATACAAAAAATATAGCTGCATATATGATTCTTGTTCTCGTGGAAAAAGACTTTTGAGTTTCATTTGTTATAAGATGATTGATTTCTTAAAAATATTTTTAAATTCAAATCAAATATTGTCTAAAAATACAAAATTAAATGTGCCGTGAGTTAATGGTTAGATAAGTTGTTGTCAATAGTGCATGTTTTTTTAATTTAAGGAAATATATTTATTTAATGTGAGAATAGTGGGTGGGTGATGGTGGGTTGTATAAAAGAAAAATTATATTTAATCATAATTTGTATGAAAAAAATGGAGAATTATATTGAATAAATTATTTTTGAAACACGAATTATTAACCGGCAAAAACGAATTGGAAGGCGCAATATATAAAAGCCTCAAATCAAGTTAATTCTCTTTGAAGAGCCTCCAATGGATGGAAGCGAACAAGAAATGGGCATAATGGCAAAGGGCGTCCAAAAAGACCTCACTCCTGGGAAACTTCCTCCCCACGGGGACACTCCTGACCTTCGAGATGGTCCACGCCGTCATGTCCGTCATGGTGTTCCTCGCCATCGCTGTCTCCGACCATAGGGTCACCAATTGCATCTTCCCCGTTGCTTATATGAGTAACTAGCTGATGAGTCTCCCAGAGAAACAGAAGACAAAGATGATACCCAAACCCTGATACTCCTCGCCCTGTGATGAAAGTTCCTGGTCTTGCATTGTCCTAACTTGGTCCAAATCCTCTGCACATCATTTACACTAAGAATACGTTCCATCACTTGGCCAAAGTTTAAGTTCAAGTGAGGAACATAGCAAGTCCAGAATGCTTGGAGACCTGACTTAATCGCGGGAAATACAAAGAGAACAATCCTCAAGCAGAGAAAGAATATAGATAATGTCAAGTAAGGTTCTCTGATTAATATTTCTTGGAGGGAGAGGCCCTTCATAGTTGAATGTTCATCACTCATCAAGTTGCTTAGTTGACCAACAACAACATAGTCCCTTGCTTCTAATCCTGAGACGAGAGATGGTAAGGTCATTATCATTATCATTATCACTCCTTGAAGTTTGAAAGACTCTATGCACTATGCAAATGGCTCTTGTTTTTAACAAATTATAAACACCAAGCTATAAATCAAAATAAGGTGAAAATGATGGTCCAGAAAATTCCACTATAAATTATAAACAAGGTTAAGAATATGCTTACCAGTGTTTCTCTCATAAAATTGTACAAGGGCATTAAGATTGTTTTGACCGTGATATCTCACCCTAGATGTCTGGTTCACCAGTATGATTGCAGGTATGCTATGGATTCCATATTTTGTATATAAGCTACAGGGAAAAACACATGAACATTAAGACATTTATGAAATTTTCCAAATTGATTATGACGTATCCTAATTCTACATACAAATTAAAGTGTAGCATAACCTATAACAAAGAATCTACTTTAACATTATTTCATGGCATAGCCTTACCTAACTACTGCAACATGTATAAGTATATATGTGGCATGCTGAAAGGCAATAAAATTGACAATTATATAGAAACTACAAAGCAGAAGCAGATATAGTTTCAAAACCTTGGCAAACCAGATGATTGCTCAAGTGCGGCATGTTCTACTTGAGGAAACATGGAACTAAGAATCTCAAATTCAGGAAGTATTCTGCATGAGAAAGGACACCAGGAAGCATAGAAGAGTATAGAAACGTATTCAACCCTCTCTTTTCCAGATAAAACCCCTTCTATGAAATTCCCATCCACCCGAACAAATCAAAACAATAAGTCATTAACTAAAACACATGTCACCAGAACATGCATATCGATACAAATAAACTAAATGAATAACCAGATAAATCAGCAAAAACATAAAATCAATTATTAATCTTTGAAATAATGTAACTATTGTTTTCAATTACGAGGTTCAAAGAAGAATTAGTTTCGGGAATTTTTTTTGTTTTTTTTTGGAGTAACTATGGTATTAGTAAGAAATATTTATCGCTGACTAATCTCTGTCGGGAATCATGAGCGCACACAAGATGAGTATTCCCCTCCCAACATAGTCTATTCTCTCTACAAATCACTACCTTTAACTGTGTTCATTACCATACGAGAGATATCATGTCCATTCTAGTTCATTTAATATTTAAGCCTCAGTGAAAATTAAAGGACTCTTACTTAAGCCTCAGTGAAAATTCCAAACAGATAAAATTTAGAATGAAATTTAAATTAAACAAATTAAAATAAAATCAATATTCACGCTGCATGCAAATTGATGATTGTGATTGTTAAACCAGGAGTTAAAAGTTGTTTCAAAAAGTATCTCAGGACATGATATGAAGTAACAAATCATAATATGATAAACCTAGCTCATAATTGACATGCAGTGACATATTTTGTATGTATAGTTATTATAGGTATAGTATAGGTTTAAGTATTATAATTATATGATAAACATAATACAGCAATTTTTGGAAATTTTAGGATACGAACATACGGGTATTGTAGATTATGTTAATAATATTCAGGATAAAGTTAGATGCATGATATCAAATTACTAATACAACTACAAGTCTGATGTTCAGTTTAGTTTGTGAAAAGATCCCATTTTCTTGAATCCAATAAGAAAGCACATTCATTTAAAATTGACTAATTGGCTTTTATAATTGAAAAGTGATTACCATAATATAAATTCCCAATATTAATTTAAGGTTACAATGCCTTCTCATCATTCTTATTTAAGGTTATAAGGTCTTCTCATGATTCTCATTATTTTAGTTTTCAAGACCAACAAAAATATCGGCCGAGCAGGCTATAAAAGCAAATTATCCGGTTTCATACAATGAAAATGTCACATCAAGGATAAAGGCTGAATAAAAATATTAACCATTAAAGGAGCTATAATCTAGTTAAAAGGGAAATGAAAGTAAACATTTGAAGTCCAGTGATCAAGGTTCTTAGCTGAAACATATTTATCCATTACAACAAACAAAATCACCTAGGAAAAATATGAAAACTTCTAATACCAAGTTTGTTAACATGAGTTTCACCTGGTAAACTTAACTAATAGTGAGAAATGAACAAGCTATAGTTATATAAATGTACTCTGAATTACATCTTAGCATAAATACAAGCTTATCAGTTATCACTTATCACATTTCCAAGCATATTGAGACATTGACTTTATCGACGATATCAGTTTCTTATTTTTCACCCTCAAATTATAATCAGGAAAAAAAAAGTATCATTTATTTTCATAACTGTAAACGGCATACTGTTTTTGTTGATAGATTATGAAACAAAAGGCTCAACAATAGGAGAAACTAAGGGCTTGTTTACTCCTACTTCCATTTCCTGTTAACATTTCTATTTTAACTTTTAATTTATAAAACTATCTTGTTTTCAATCTGTTTCTTGTTTTCAAATATTAGCACAGGAAACACTGAAAACAACTTGTAAGGTTTATAAATTAAAAGTTAAAACCAAAAATAAAAACAGAAGTAAACAAGCCCTAAATTTGAGACATTATTTGGGAGTGTCTGCAGTTGCAGAGTAAATAGCTCGTTTGATATCATCAAAATGTCATGTGTTTTCACGAGGAAAGTAATTATTGTCAATCAAAAGATTTCACAGGGATTTAATTTTTCCCACAAGAGATTTTGATAATAAGTGTCTCATTTTGCATTCAGAAGATCTTCAAGGAGATAACAACATTATAGTATTTGCCAACTTAAATAAAGCATTACATGTCACATCATCTGTAAAATCCTGTAATGTTAAAACTTAAAACTGAGCCTCATCAATTCTATAATTTGTTCAATACTTTAAAATAAGTAAACTCTTTAGAAACGATCACTCCCTAGATTCTTGCGGAGGGAATCACATGGATGCATTTTTGTACAAGTAAAATCAATCAGTTAGACCTCAGTTTTCAGTCTGCTAAAAACTATAGACGTTGTTTGTTTAGAGCCTGAGATTGGACCACAGAACAAGTCCTTGGAAGGAATCAATTGAGATCCCCAATCTTAAACTCACAACACTTCTTTGACTAGCTAGCCCTGATATCTATATATATCAATATGGTCAAAACAAAAATAGACGATATTTAATTTTGTCCAAACATTTTGATGTTTTTCCTTCTATACAGTGCTAACGGAAGTTTTCTAGGACCATGACATCGCAAAGAATTCCATCATTTGATGTGAACTGGAAAAAGCAGTTCTAAGTTCTAACAAACATATGTCAACCAAATATAAAAGGAAACTATCCCTCAATATTATACCCTCAAATTTATCCATGATCACAAATTTTCGAAACACCATAAATCACAATTCACAAGCAAAGCATTGGCAATTTGGCATACAACAACATGCCATAAAATCAAATACATCATATCAACGAATGAAAACAAATTCCCAGAATCAAAATCACACAAAAGAAGAGAAGAACACGTAAAGAATGAAAATTTTGAAGGGACAGAGATAGAGTCGGGAACCTGAAGAGGAGGGTGAGGGGAGATGGCGAGGGAGCACTGAGATTGAAGATCATAGAGAAAGGTAGCAGAAGGAGAGGATGGTAGAAAAGACAAAAAGGTGATGAAGAGAAGAAGAAGAAGAAGAAGAAGCGAAGTGGCCATTGAAGGTTGAAGAAGCTAAGAAGGGTATGTTACTTTTTATTGTGTGGAGTGAACACAACACTATCACAGCAAGCACAAAGCAACGAGCGGGTTTAAAGGAATACGTGTTATGTTGGGTTTGTTTGTGCACCCGATTTTGTTGTTGCTGCTGTGTATTGTTGGGTCTCTATCATTAGGTTGAATAGTATCTGGTCATGTTGATGGTTAAGGTTAAGGTAGATGGTAATGGTGTAGTTAAGAAAATAGATAATTTGGGTTGGGTTTGCTTTGGTTTGGTGCGCTGATTCCAACAGAAGGGTCCAAGGAAGTTTGAACCTACTGTCCCAGTTACTAACTACAATATCACATAAAAGGATCTACTTTTCTTTCCTAGTTTTCAAAACCAACAAACGAAATCTTAAGAATGTTTTGCCACCTTATTAAGGTAAAACTTCACCCTTATTATTCTTACTAGTGGGTAAAAGACAATATAAACGGTTATTAAGATATTTTAAAAAATTATATCAAAAGACTTATTATTATGTAAATTTTTAAAGGTTAAAATTGTCAATAATAATATGTATTCTAAAATAGAGAATTTTCTTTATATGTAAGTATAGCTGTTGGAAATGAGTACTTGAGTTGGGTTTGAGTTTACACACATACACAGTGATTATTATATTCAATTTTTTTTAATAAGTTAAAACTCATGAGTTAACTTGGTCTATTATAGACTTAAAGCAAGTTAAACTAGAAAATCTTGATTCATCTTAATTATAAAAAAAGTTTGACTCAACTTTCTACGAGATAATTTATGGTGGGTCAGGTTGATTCATTGATTGACCCACCTAGTACATCTTTTATTTTATTTTGCTTATTTTTCTTCTCAATATTAATTTATATAATTTTACATTTATATTATTGACTAAATTTTATACATATTAATTATAAATTACGATAATTAGTGTCAATTTGATATTATTTATTAAGATGTTATGTAAGTACTTTGATATTATTTAATGTTATAAAATGATTAAGTTGGTTGCAGTTAATGTTTTTTTTTTACAATTTCTTTTTGTTCTATTGTTAATATAGTTGTAATTCTATGATATAAGATTGTAATAGGTCTTTCTAATAAAGTTATTAAGTTTTTTTTAAAAAAAAATTAATTGAGTTAATTCATTTAATCCACCAACTTATGATAGACCAGGTCAAGTTGCTTCTATTATTTATTTCGTCGTGAATTAGATTAAGTTTGACTAGATTGATTGGATAGTCCAACTCTAACACTCCTATTTGACATTTGCTTGGGATAATAATTTTAATATTTATAAGATTTCTTTTGATATGCCTAAGTATTTATATTTATATTTTTTTATATAATATAAATAATTAAATTAATTATGATAAATTAAGAATTGTAAAGTATTATTGGTACAAAACATAAATATCATAAATTTATATATTTTTTTTAATTTAAAGATACATATAGAAAAGGCTCCAAAGTTTCATAAATTTCATTTTTTTTAACTTCATTTTATATACATGTATCGTTTAATGGTTATGGGCAACTGAATTTTGAGTAGGCATAATTAAACCGGATCACGGGTGAGGTCAAGTGAGCTTCGAGTTTCGGGTTAAGTCTAAATATGTTTTCATTTTCTCAAATTTAAATTAAACTTATTTTTAGTCTTTTAAATTTAAAAGTAATTTTTTAAATTTATATAATTTAAAAAAAAATTATTTTAATTTTTATACTTAAATTTTATTAGACAATATCATTGCATAAAATCTACCAGTTAGAGTTCGTGAAAACATCATATTAAATTCAATTAATATTACATAACTGTCCCAATCTTTTATTTTCATATATGTAATTAGTAACCTGAAAGCCTAAAATAAGATTTTTTACAATTATAAAGACTAAAAATAATGATTTTAAGTTTGAGAAACTAAAAATAAATTTATTATAAATTTAAGAGATTAAAAATATATTTAAATCTTTTAGTTATTATGTTAATATGGCCCAACTATTTTGGTAAAAGATTTTTTTTTCATATTATTTTTAGTTTATGCTAAATTGATCAAAATCCAAAAAGTTATTACTTTGGGCCATGTTAAACTGTTATTGTAATGGTCCAAAGGCCCAAATGTTTTTTTTTCTCCCTTCTATCCGGTACTAGATTTTAACACTAATAGACAAATTAAAAAAAATAGTAAATCTGTAAATTACATTTACATTTTTCTTATTATAACTAATATTATCCCAAAAGCCAATTTATTTAGACCAATTACTAGATTTCAATACTAATAAATCAATTAAAAATTAACAAATCATATTTACCTGTCAAATAAAATATAAATCACACTGAATTTGCATCTATAACGTAAAAGAAGTTTTGATGGTCTTCGTAGTTCATAAATGATTAGGTGTTATAATGATGATAATTACATTTTACATTCCTATTTTCTTCAAGCAAGTAAACTAGGCATGCTCCTGCAAACCGAAGGAACTACCAAGTTTTATTCTAGTCATATGTATATTTGTACAATAAAAAGAAAGAGGAAAATGAAAAAAAGGAAATTCTTCACAGCAATTTTTAATAAGTATAATGGACATTCATTAACACAAGGTTAATAACCCTTTTCCCGATCATTCTAAATATTTCCATAGTCAACTATTGTTATATACTAATATATGTTTTCTTTTCAATCTTACTCCACAATTTTTCATCCATTCTAAAAAAGAAACCAGGAACACCAAAAAGTCAAATGTAAGAAAACCATTCCTGGAGAATTGAATAGAGTTGAAAATGTACTATCCATTAACAATTGCCCTAAGAAAAGAAAAGAGAAAAAAAGAAGAAGATCAAGTTAGGAAGCAGCAACAGAGAATGGCTCACAACAAAAGGCTAAAACAAAGTTTAAAGCACATATATTTTAAGAAAAAACACTAGATTCAGCACTAACCAAAATGATATGAACATCAATTGACCACGGTATTAGTGTATCACACCTTTCAACTTCGTTCCTTAATTCAGGAAAAAAAATTATAATTAATAAGAAAAGCTTTGCATAAAAATAAATTACTCAACAAGGACCATAGAGGATACCAACAAGAAGAATGCCACGATGATTAACAATTACAAGGTAAAAGAAATCACCCTATAACATTTCATCAACAAAGTTCACACGTCAGAAAAATAATAAGGAAAATAAAAGAAGGAGGGAGAAGAAAGGAAATAATGAGAAAATGAGGGAGAAAAAAAAACGAACCAATTAATGATGGAATCTAGCATAGGCAAACACAAATGGAGGAAGAAATCGAGCAAATGAAAAGCAAACGAGTGTTGATGTCAGGCATATATATATTCAGATTTTGTAGAAGTCTTATGGTTAACCAGTTAAGTGTTAGGAAACTTAACTCAAGCTCTCGATTCTCAACACATTGAAAATGCTAGTTACAAATGTGCAAGTGCAAGGTATGCTAGGGTTGTGTTTTGAAACCCAACCTCATCCTTGAGTTCTTGACATCGACACTTAACACAATAACGTTAGGGTTATGATAGCGGTGCTAGATTACGAATGTGCAAAAATGACTCATGCTCCATTTTATACACAGGTTCCTAATTTTAATAGTATGTCGAACATGTTTGGCTACTAATAGGCAATAGGATTTGGAACCAAACTCTATCGCTGGAACCTGTTTCTACCAAACTTTGCTCACCTAACATACCGATGGCTCGATTAAATCTGTCAATTGTTAAAAAAAAATGTGGATAGTTTCGATTTTGGATGGGGTGAAAAAATTTGATCTACTCCAAGCATGACAACAAGTCTAACCAAATGGGTACGCCCATTTGAATTTGTCATGATTTTCATGGACAATCTAGTTTTTGATTAAGATTGAGGTTAGGATTAGATTTTTCCTAGCATGTACAATGGAGATAAGGATGTAACTTTTCGTTCCACCTTAAACTCATCATGTTAATAAACTATTACATCATTTAATAAATTTTAATTAGATGATTTTTTTGAAAACTCCTTATTTGATTAAAATTTATTTCGTGTAGATCATAAATTTAAAATTGTTTTATATCATTTTCCATATAGATTAAAATTGATGCAAAATATATTTTTTTAAATATACTAAATATTAATAATTTGATTATATTTATTATTATTTAATTTTGACAAAATTTGATATAAAAATTCATGGTAATGTAGAATTATAGTTCAATGATTAGATCAACAGAACTTACTTTTACATAAAATTATTGATGATGTAATTGTTAGTAAAGTTAGATCGAAGTTTTCTCGACCTACAAAAATCCAATAGGATTAGGATTGGATTTATTTATTTTTTATTTTAGTCCTCTATAAGTTCAAATCCAAACTCATCTCTGGCTTTTGCGGAGTCTAAAGTGTGAGATCCTATCTTCTTCCTTCCCATTTTACCCTTACCCTCTCCTACTCACACTCACTCTACCAAACTCTCCTCACTCTCAACACTCTCATTCACTTCTTTTCCACGTTTCTGATTCATTCTCGTTGCTTGATTTAAGGTGCTGGTTAAGAGTAGGAGTTGGATTTTCTAGCTGAACCGTGTGGAGCTCTTCTTCTTCTTCTCCCTTTCTTCCCCGTTGAGCATTGTCTTCTACTTCCCGGAGCCTGGATTTATTCACCAAGGTAAGGGAAGCTAGTTACTTTGCTATTTTTGGTTGGTGATGAGTCTTAGATACTCATTTGCTGCTTGTTGATGGATGATTTGTGGCTGAGATTGCTGAAAAATGATGATTTGGGCTTTCGGGTTTTGTGGGTTTTGAGAAAATTTTGGGCTTTTACTTGTTTTATGGTTGCATGTGAAAAAGGTTGGTGTTTTTGAACTCTTGGTTGAAAATGTGAACTGTTGGCCGGATTGCATGTTGGATTTTCTGGATATTTTGCAGGATTGGTGAAGTTTTTCGAACTTGAGGGGTGACTGATGAGCCTCGCGCTGAGCGCGGTTCTTCGCACCGGGCGCGAGATCACCTGGGGGCTCCTTTTTGACAAGCCCGCCGGGCGCAAAGATGTGTGCGCCGGGCGAGCTTGAGAAGGTGAGCCTCTGGTTGGTCCACGCTGGGCGGGTCAGGGATCGCGCCGAGCGCGCAGGCAACATTTTGGGTAATGGTTCTGCGCTGAGCGTGACTCTAGTCGTGCTGGGCGCGAGACTCCTTAGGAGTCTCTGCGAGGAGGGCGCTGGGCGCAATTCTAATTGCGCTGGGCGCGAGACCAAGGGGAGGTCTTTGCCTTCCCCGCGCTGGGCGCGGGTCGAGGCACGCTAGGCGCGTGAGACCCCATGGGATCTCTGCCTAGCCAGCGCTGGGCACAATTCTAAATTATGCCAGGCGCGTGAGAGGGTCACGCCGGGCGCGAGCGGTCTTGCGCTGTGCGCGCTGATCCCTGATGCTCTCTAGTTGAGCTGCGCTGGGCGCGACCATGGGTGCACCGGGCGCGTAAGAGGTTGATAACTTGATGTGTTTCAAGCTATTAACCTAAGCTGAAATTGATAACCTGTCATGCTGTAAATGCTTATATAAGATGTTAAGCTGTAATCGATGTAAATTGCTGTGCTGAGCTGGGCTGTTATTAATGATTCTAAATGCTGATGTATAATAATGCTGTGCTCTAGAATGATGAGCTGAGGTGTGAGTAGTAAGCTGTGTTGAATACTACTAGCTGTGTTGTATGCTGATGTGATGTGCTGTGCTGTGAGCTGTGGTGATGTGCTGTTCATTTGCTGAGTTGTATGCTGAGATTAGCCACTATTGTGGTGCTGTTATAGTCGTTATGTCGGTGCTGTTAGCCACTATTGTGGTGCTGTTATAGCCACTGAGCGGTGCTGATATTGTTGAATTGCTGTTGTGTAGTATAAGCTGTGCGGGTGTGCTGATAGCTATAGATGTTTCTGTTCATATATTTAAATATGTATGTTGATTTCTGTACACTAGCTTACCCTTTGTTGTCTCCATGATGTTTGGACTGCGATGATCATACTATGTATGGGAGCAGAGCAGGGATAGGTCGGTGGCTGGTAGTTGGGCTGTAGCTGGCAGTCGGAGCTGATCCTCTTGGGATGTATTGTTTTTTTTTGTTGTTTAGCTACTCGGTGTAGTAGTTGATGATGTATCTTATTTTGTACACTCTAACTCTAGTCAGATGGGAACTTTGTATGTATATATATTCTAGATCTTATATTTATATACTTGTTCTATCTGTCTGGTGTTTCCGGTGTGCTGTGCTGAGTGTAGTGATCAGCTGGGTCGTTACACAAAGAGAGACAAACCCTCTATAGTCTACTATATTATCATGCCTAGTTATAAGGAAATGATGCAAACATATATTTCTATCTAATACTTTTATAAATAATTATTTGTATATCTATATTTGTTAAGTAAATAATTTTCTTATCCATTGAAATACTACAAGGAAAATGATGAATTATGACGGACAAATTACGACGGTTATCCTGAAACTGTCATCACTTTGATATTGCGACCCTTCATACTATGGTTTCTACCAACCATCGCAAAATTTTTCACAATTGCGACGGTTTCTCCCAAAACCATCGCAAAATTTTCCAACATTGCGACGGTTCCTCCTAACTGTCGTAATTTACAAGACAAAAATTGAAATAAAAATTCACACAAAGTCATGCACACTCCAAAATTATATAATTTTACTTTCAATAAAAAAATAAAAAATAAAATAATAATAACATGTAATTACATTTAGAAATGTTAAAAAGGAAAAAATATTTTAATATAGTATATTAATTTTATTATATAGGATTAAAAATACATTTAATAGTAGATTAGACCAAAAGTAATATTATTCTTTTGGAAGTATTATATTATCTTAATAAACTTATATTTTATTAACAATTTTATATATATTTTGTTTAATATAAGATACACAATTATCATCAAAAAATTATATATATATATATATATATATATATATATATATATATATATAGAGAGAGAGAGAGAGAGAGAGAGGAGAAATCAAATGACTCACAAAGTAACTCTTAATAAAGTTACTCCGCTCAATAACTCATGGTATAAGTTAAATTTTATCGATCCAATTATTAAATTAAAAGTTATTAAATTTTACTAATAATTAATATAGAAAAAATTGATTAGAAAATAAAACAAGGATAAATACATTTTTTGAATTTTATATCTTAGATTTAAGATGAATAAATAAATAAAGTTAATTAATAATTTATTTAAAATGTTAAAATTTAATTTATAAAAATAATATTTTAAAAGAGAAATGTTATAATAACACCAGTGTAACTTTTACTTACACCGCTCAATAACTTTATATTAAATGTGAATTTTATAAATTCAATCGTTAGATTGAAAGTTTTTTACTCTTAGATCATATATACAAAATTTTATATTAATTCAAGATGATTTGATACTTCATTCTTGTAAAAAAAATGACGTAATATATATATATTTCAAAATATACTAAAATATGAACACTTTGATTACCTTCAAGTTGTTCAATTTTAACAAAATTTGATATAAACATATAAAGTGATATGAATTTTCAATCCAACGGTTGGATTTACAAAATTCACATTTAATATAAGATTATTAAGCGATGTAATACTTAGTAAAAGTTACATCAGTGTTATTATAACATTTCTCATTTTAAAATATATAAATTATTATTTAAACTTTTAAATTTATAATAAATAATTTAAATTATATCATAATATTAATTTTAAATAGAAATAAGTAGATTGTTAATTATAAAAGTAAGTATATATATAAATAAAGATTAATTAAATATAATATAGTTATTATTAGTAATATAATTATTATATATTTATAACGGTTCGGACACACCGGAATGAGAGGGATCCAAAGATAGTATAAGTATGAGATTGTATAGTTGAGAATGACTTAAATGAATTAATTTGTACTACTTATACTGATAACATGTATATGCTTTTCTGTAGCTTATCTTATCAGAACTCCACAATTAAGTGTGCTTGACTTAGAGTAATATAGAGATGAGTGACCTTCTGGGAAGTTTCTCAGAAACTGTGTAAGTAAGGACAAAACATGCTAAAAAGTGAAGTATTGTGAAATAGAATCCTTGAGAAGAATAACAACTGAATTTGAGACGTCTAAAAAATTTAATAAAATAAAAAATAAATATTTAACGACTGATTTAGAGGCAGTTGGTGGGACGAGTGCTGTAAGGGTCGCAATTCCAATTTTGCGACGGTTTGTGCAACGGTTTTAGTAACCGTCGCAAAATTCCCTCGTGACGGACATTTCTGCGACGGTTGGTGAACCGTCGCAATTGTGTCTTTGCGGCAGTTTTAACCGTCGCAATGTAGGTCATATAACTGTCGCAAAATCGTCATTTTCTTGTAGTGAAAGTATTATATTTACTAGGACTAAATCCGATTATGTCCAAACTAACTTAGAATTCTATTTGCACTTATGTGCTCGAGCCTTAAGAGTTATGTATCCTTTGAGAACTAAATTTGATTATGTCAAAATTGACTTATGAGTCTTTTCACACTTATGTGCTCAAACCTCAAGGTTATGAACCCTCTAGGGACTCAATCTAATTAGGACTATTGACCAATTACAAGTCAACTACCCAGATGAGATAAAATTTGATTAGGTGTACACTACAAGGGTGATCTCCCTAGACTAAATTCAATATCTTTGGGTCAATCTCCTCTAGGGGGATCTCCCTTAGGCCAATCTCCTCTATGTTGATCTCTTTTGTATTAATCACCTTTATGTCAATCTCCTATAGACCAATCTCCTCTAAGTCAAGTCTCTTAAGGTCAATCTGCGATGGACCGATCCTAGTATAATAAAGGTCCAGTGGGCTAATTTTGATGGATAAATGGTCAACTTACATGAAGGCATAGAGGATCACTTTGAGATTTTTGGAAGTAGTTCCTGGAGAACTTGAGATGATGATATGTAAATGTACACATATATAATTTAATCATGGGATCAAGATGAAACAAGTTACTTTTATGAATGTTCAAAACTTGGGCGGTTGCTAAACTTCTTTACTTCTTGCCAAGCATAAAAGTTATTATTGTGTGTTTGAATTAATTATTTTTATATTTTAAAAATTACTTAAAAGCTATAAAAGAAAAATTTTATAGCACTAGAAATAACTATCATTGAACATTTGTTATTTAGCTTTGGAATCGAAAGTGAACTCTCGCTTGAATTTGAAAGTCGTGTGCAAAGCATCAAATGAGAATACTTTTAACATGGAGAAGTTAGTGGAGGTGCAAGACAAAGTCTCACATCTAATTGATCTTAAATTAACCCTACATGTTTAAAGAGCAGAAAATCGAAGTGTGAATCAACAACGTTGTCGAATTACTATAAAAAATTACTAAATTTTTTACAAAGATTTGTAATATAGGAAACAACCTAAGTCATTCTTCTCGAAGACACAAACCAATAAGATTCAAAATTATCACATAATTAGGAAGAGAATTTTTATGAAAAGCAAAGACAAATTAGAGTATTACAAACACAAATAAAAAATTCAATTGAAAATGACATCGATTTAAGATTTCAATCTCAATATAAAATTTTCATGATTCAAATTATAATCTAAATTCAATCAACCTAAATCAATATGAACATAATCTAAATGTTGATCTAAATCTAAATTTATTAAATTTCATAAAAGTGTGAAATGCAATCACGATCTCACAATTTTCGTGAAATTCAAGAATAGTGAACGGTTGATTTAAGTGATTTATGTTATTTTAGGTCTAGATCTAGACCCAAAATTAATCTTCAAATCTAATCCAGATCTATTAAAACAAAATTTATAATCATGAAAAATTGAAAATAGATCAAGAACATAGAAGAAGACGAAAAGAATTTGTACGATAAAAATAAATCGAGAACTCAAATTTTACTGTAATTCATGAAACTTTAAATCAAATGAACGAATTAGTCACACATCTTCATCAAGGCACTGTAGTTCCTTAGTTTAGAAAAATGTAAAGAGGAAATTTCAAGAGAGAGAATTTAGATAAACTTGTAGAGAAAATAATTCTAAAATATAATAAATGAGTGTAAAGTGTACATAACAAGTCTCACAACACCTATTAATATAGAAATATAGTGGGCCTAATCAGAATTTTTATAAGGCCCGACCCACTTAATCAATTAATTATATCACTAAATAAATAATAACATTACATTCTAAAAATAAAAAAGAAAATACTATGTAGAGTCACAACATTGCAATGCATTTTTTGGTCACTTCACATGTGAATTGGCCTTTTCTGTCAATAAAGAAGTTGTATAACTCTCTCTTATATTTTCAGGAACACTAAAAATGTCCAAATTCAATGTTGAGAGCTCTAGATATGACTTGCACAAGAAATAATGTTAAAACAAAAAAAAATTATAAAAATTAACTAAAATTTACTATTAGGACCAAAATGACTCATTAGAACAAATCAAAGTTAATATATAATAATATAAATTAATGAAAGTCAAGTAAACAAAAATCAATGCATAAAAAAATGTACAAAAATTAGTTTATCATGAATGCTTTGACCAACCTTAATTAATTTCTACTAAAATCATCCTCTAATTATTTAAGAGGAGCCTCTTTCTTAAGTGGCTCATGTAGTTCTTGCAAATGTTATAAGTCTTTAATTTCCTTGTAATTTTGTTTCAAGGTCAAGTGTAGTTTGCAAGTGAAAGGGTTTTCATTAAAAATTATGACAAAAATGTATCAAGAACATTAAATATTATATTGTTTAATAAAACTTATATTTTTAATTTTTAAGCGCTAAATTCTTTTTCTAGTCTTTTAAGGAAATATAATTTTTTTTCCCACGGGATCAGCCCTGTATGAGTAGATGGTTCCAGCTGTGAGGGGGTAGGGATGAGTTGTGTGTTTTAAAATAAATAATGTGAAAACATTAAATACATTTTATAAAAATACTTTAAAGTATTTTTAACAAAGTAAATATGGAATATTTTTTATACTTAACATAATGAATATTTTTAGTAATTTTTTTTTATCATGTGCTATTGAACATGCACTTATCAGATAAACCATAATATCTTGTGGCGAAAGACAAGGTATTTGGCAAAAAAAATTATATCAAAGCATGCATTTGAAATAATTTATTAATTATTTAATTTTTTTAATTCAAAATATATCTTCGTGAGAACTTTTCAAACTATATAGTAGGTACCTTTTTAGAAAATGTTTATCAAGCATGCTGCAGTCACCAATAAAAAAATTGTATTGTACGAATGAGTATTTTTGTTAAAGTAAAATCAGCTAGCCATATACCATTTATCAGACATTTGAGAACAAATTTCATGTGGATATTGTTGGTTGCTCTAGTGGCTTATTAAATTGGCTGGAGGTGTGGCCTACTATAAGTTGATGTCGTTGTTGATCATTTTGAAAAATGGGTTCACCTAACCATCTTATTAAGAAGACATCTCTTTTACCCAGTTCATATTTATGATCTATGATGCTATAGGTGATGAGCTTTGGCATGAGCTACTGTAGGTCATTTCAATGTTGTCCTCTATGATTGGGAGCCAAATTAATTAATTCTTCATCTAATTCAAAATTCTCCAATTAATTCCTCATAATTCCTTCCCATTCTTTTCAATTCCTCACCCTTCCCCTAAACAAAGCAGCAATTGCAATTTAATGGAGTGGGGGCACATCCTATCCTCCTTTCTTGTCCAAGTAATTATGAAGTTAGGAACAATCTCCTGATAAGAAAATATAATTTTGTTTACATAACAAAATTAAATTTAACACCCCTTCCACCTAGAGATGAAGGTATGGTTGATTCAGCCTTTCATGTTTCAAAGATCCGTGGCAGTGATAGTTGAAGTCGCAACTGACATGACCAAATGAACCAATCATAAAGAGGTCTAGTCTGCACAATGTTCTACATGAAGTTAGCCCATATTAAAGTACAGAATTGCATGGATAGGAACTTTCTTGATTACCAGCGCTGATATTTCTTCTGAACATTCTCAACAATAGGTAACTCTAGATTTTCTCATGATTGTTATTCTGCTTTCACTGATTTTGGTAGGAAAGGCTAACTGTACTCAGTAAGTACTATACTACTATTGAACCATCTTGTCAGATACCAAAATTGATAGACCAATATATAGTACAGAAAAAAAAAAAAAATCATCACTGCTTTTTACTATACACAGCACAGAAATCCATCGATTATTACAACCCTAAGTAGTAAGGATACACATCATCACAAATATAAGGTCCTTTTTTTTTCTCAATATTTTCTATCTCTATCAATTTTTACTAAACCCTAATCTAATAAGTGTAAGTATAAATCACTCAATTATTATGATCATATACCCGTGGTGTTATAAAAAATATAAAAATATCTGTCACAGTATACAAAAAATATCTGACTTGACAGTCTTAATTGAAGAGAAACGTGGAAGGCTAACATGGTCACAGCTGTATAGCTGTACCAGCCTCTATGGAAAAAGATGCGTCACGAATACAAGATAGGATTTTGTTTTCCTTTTGTTACGAAGCACATGTATGTATCTTTCGTAGAAACAACCCTATTCGATAAAGTAAGATTATTATAAACCGAAAAATTCTTTTATACAATTATTTAGAACACACTAAAAACTACTAATTAAGCTTAAGATAGATAGTTTTTCTTTTTCAATCATATGTATCTTGCCTGAAAATAATTCTCATCGAACTAGTAATATTATTATGAACAGCGTAATTCTCTCTCTAAATAATGTGGTTATATATTTAAAAGTTAGAACAAAAACTACTAATTAAGTTGAATGAATTCATTCAGTAATAAATATAGATATTTTGAAAATATATATTTTATGTTTTTGCTGTGCCTGCCTTGTGGTGAGTTATTTTGACATGAGGAGACAAGGACTTCTGCCCCACAGATAAGTTGGAAACCGACCAAAAGCATGGACCCCTTCAACCCCACCAAGCAGTTATCTCCAAATGAGGGGACCCACTTCATTATCACAGAACTCTCTTCAATAATTTGAGATATTTATCAACTGTTAAAACTTTGTAACCATTTGACTTTTTGTCCATCCTTCACTTATTGAGTTGTTGTGTTCATGTCACGTTATAACGCTAAAGAGATAAAACAAACATAAAAGAATCTTCTTTGCTCTCTCCCCTTCGCACTTTCCTCCTCCTTCTGAGACACTGAAGATGAGAGAGATAATAAGTATTCATATTGGACAAGCCGGAATTCAGGTGGGGAATTCATGTTGGGAGCTGTATTGCCTTGAGCATGGAATTAACCCTGATGGCACCATGCCCAGGTACATTGCTTTATGTGATCAGTGCTGTGTTATGTGTTGTTTACATCAATTCTGTATTGATTAGGTTGTATCTTCATGGAATTGGCTTGATTCTTCAGGTCTTTTGACTTTGGTGTTTTTTTTTTCCACTCAATTTGTTACCTTGAATATATAAGAAAGCTTAATTTGATTGATTTTCAACTTGTCTTACCTGATCAGTTAGATGGAATCCTTAATATATTTTCCAAACTGCTTTGGGTTTTTCTTGTTTTCATAAAGGGTCATTTGTAGATATCAACCTTGATCGTGTCATGTTGAGTAACATAATAATATGCATAAATAGTTCGGTTCATATTACTCTATTGTAATTGTCACCCCTAATGAAAAGAATAAATAAAGAAATGCCTTTTGTGTCTACGACAATCTCTTATGTTTAATTTCCACATATAAAAGATCCATTGTTTAGCACTCTGCCAAATTGGAAAACTAGGAATATTTCTTCAATTTGGTTCAACAGACTAAAACATACTCTATCTATAGTTATATGTTTAGATGTAATTTTGGAATCTTATAATTTAATTTCCCCATGTTGTTTCTACTTGTGTTTCCCATTAATTGGTTGAGTTATTGTGGACTCTTGGTGGGGTGTAGAGTGTAAAACCATATGAAGTCGAAAGTCATTGAATGAATTTTATAACTTTATAAGCTTTTAATTTCTCATTACCCTGAAGCTAGAGCTTGATTTTTGTTTTGATCTATGTTTCGAAAGTCATTCTAACTGTTTTTCCCTTTTCTTTGGGTACAACAATTTTCATTTCTATCTGCTTGCAGTGATACCACAATTGGCATTGCACATGATGCTTTCAACACCTTCTTCAGTGAGACCGGATCCGGAAAGCATGTGCCAAGGGCTTTATTTGTTGATCTGGAACCTAGTGTTATTGATGAAGTAAGAACTGGTGCTTACAGACAACTCTTTCACCCTGAGCAATTAATCTCTGGCAAGGAAGATGCTGCTAATAATTTTGCAAGGGGACACTACACTGGTAAGTCAAATTTCTGATGCAAGGGAACATTACATTGGCTATTCTTTTCTTTGTTTAGCTGGACAGTGCCACTTACTGTGTATCTATGCTGCAGTTGGAAGAGAAATTGTTGAACTATGCCTTGATCGTATCAGAAAATTAGCAGACAATTGCACTGGCTTGCAAGGATTCTTGGTTTTCAATGCTGTTGGTGGTGGTACTGGTTCTGGTTTGGGATCATTGCTTTTGGAACGGTTGTCTGTCGATTATGGGAAGAAGTCTAAACTTGGCTTTACCATCTATCCTTCTCCTCAGGTATTTTCTTAAAATCATTGGAAAATAACAGAGAAAGTAAAATGAACTGTGTGTTTATCAATGATCAAACACTTGATAATATCATTCCGACTTCTGATTTTCTGGTCTTTTATTCAAGACATTATTCCTGTGAGAAATATAAATTCAAATGGAAACAAATCCAGTGATGTTTAGTAGGTTGTCATGTCCTCTATTTTATTTTTGAGTGTTCTAAGATGTGATGTAACATTTAGTTTGTTTGGATACAAACTTAAAAAGAGTTTTTCAGAGCTTTTCTACCGAAAAAAAACTCTTTATTTTCAATAGAAAAGCTTTCAAAAACTCTTCTAAAGTTGTAAACAAACTTTTTGTCACAAGGGGAACTACCTAGTAGGCTTATATTACTATAGATACTTCGGCATTTGTTGCTCTACATCGTCCTAGGATTTCTTGCTTTTCTTAATTGTGTTGTATGGTTTGCTTCTTAATTGTTTATATGTGTATATTGTTATTGATTATCCATGCGGAATGCCCTTATGGTAGTACTATTTATCATGCAGGTATCCACAGCAGTTGTTGAACCTTACAACAGTGTACTTTCCACTCATTCTCTTCTTGAGCACACTGATGTGGTTGTGCTTTTGGACAATGAAGCAATATATGATATCTGTAGAAAATCATTAGATATAGAAAGGCCAACGTACACTAACTTGAACCGTCTGATATCTCAAATTATCTCTTCCTTGACCACTTCCTTGAGATTTGACGGCGCAATTAATGTGGACATTACTGAGTTCCAGACTAATCTTGTGCCATATCCTCGTATCCATTTCATGCTTTCATCTTATGCACCTGTAATATCCGCTGCAAAGGCCTTCCATGAGCAGCTATCAGTTCCTGAGATCACCAGTGCTGTTTTTGAGCCATCAAGTATGATGGCCAAGTGTGATCCAAGGCATGGCAAGTACATGGCATGCTGCCTGATGTATCGCGGAGATGTTGTTCCCAAAGATGTAAATGCAGCTGTTTCAAATATCAAGACAAAGCGAACAGTTCAGTTTGTTGACTGGTAATTAAACTTCCTTGGAATGTCATATTATGGACTTGTTTGGATAAAAAATTTCATAAACAAGAAGAAAATAAGGAGAAAAAAATAGAATAAACTTCTCTAAATACTTAAAAATTAGCTTATGATAATTTGTAAAAGTTATCTCATGTTAACTTCTATGTTGAAGTTATCTGATATTATCTTTCAGAAGTGCTTAGAAAGAAGTTTATCCAAACAGACTCTATGAGTGATGGTTTAGATTGTGTTCCTTTCCTAATGGTTTTGTAACTTTGTTCCTTCTATTATAATTCTAACTACATGACACTTAGTCCAATATAGCTGTTTTGAGGACATATTCTTTCAAGTTTTCCATTTTTCATTACAAAACTCTTAATAGTGTGATTTTTATGACAAATTTCAGGTGTCCTACTGGTTTCAAGTGTGGAATCAACTACCAGCCTCCAACAGTGGTACCAGGAGGTGATCTTGCCAAGGTGCAGCGAGCGGTTTGTATGATAAGCAACAACACAGCCGTTGCTGAGGTTTTCTCTCGCATTGATTACAAATTTGACCTCATGTATGCTAAGAGGGCATTTGTCCACTGGTATGTGGGTGAAGGAATGGAAGAAGGTGAATTCTCAGAAGCCCGGGAGGATCTTGCTGCTCTTGAAAAGGACTATGAAGAGGTTGGAGCAGAAGGTACAGAAGAAGAAGCTGAAGAAGGTTACTGAAAGCTTCATCTTAAGCTACCTTACCTGCATTTCTTCTCCCTTCATTTCTCTGTCTAGTATCTGTTATTGTCCATTGTTTTTTAAGGATCTTTCTGTTGTGTGCTAGCTCTGTTCTTACTATTGTTTCATGCTAGTGTTGAGTGAGACAATTGCTTTCTTCATGAGCAGAAGTGGTTTATTTGTCATTTTGAATCACTTGGATGTTTATGTGAAAGAGCGGAATAAATGGCTGGTAGGAATGCTACAAATTTCCATTACTTCAAATAAATTATATGTTTATTTTATCTTTTGCAATAATATGTACAAATATGGCCAAAAGAAAATTCTTGTTTTAACTTTCTATTTTTACTTGTTAATTACAAAATTGTTGTCTTATTGATATGAAGTATCTACCAATTTCACCAATGATTAATCTTCATCAAGGAACCTAGCTGAATCACCTTTAATAGGATCTTCCTTTCTAATCACATTTTTTCTATTTGTAAGTCTCGAACCTCTGAACTAATTAAAGAGACCGAATTTAGTATTATTCGAACAAATGATATGTTGGTTTTTTGTTATCAAAGATTTGTATAAGCACCGGAAACAACTTTAATTTTTGTTTTCTCTGTTTCCTATACATATATTCGAAAACAGCAAACAAAGTGAAAATAAAGTAGCAGTTCTATAATGAAAAAGTGAAAAAGAAAATACAAGTAAATAGGCCTAAGGAACTGCAGTGAAAAACTTTAATAACGTATATCCAAACTTTCATATGATCACTTTCCACCTGAACTAGCCACTATTTGTTGTTTCACTGTATTTCCAGTATTAAACCACAGCTCATGTGCTGTAAAACCATAGAAGGCGCTGCCAAAATAATTGTATGTAACTCACTTCTGCTGTGCTTTATATGACTTGAAAATAGGCTAGTCGAAAGTGAAGAGGTAAAAAATGGTAATGTATTTGGGCGATATATGTCAATACTCAATTTATTATCATTTCCTACTTTCATATTCACTCCAACCAATTACAAGAAATTCTATATTTCAAAACCAAGTGTTTGAGGAACCAACTTGAAGGTCTGTAGTTCTACTTCTACACTTTCATGTTATACAACATTGGTGGAAATTATTGTTACATGGTCTTTGTACATAAAAGATCAGGTATATTAATTTCAGATTTGAAGGTCTAAGCAGAATTGGATTTGGAGGATGCAATCCTTTAACATAAACCAGTTGTAGAATTTACCTAGTTTATATTGGATTAAAACCCTTTTATTTTTTTCATGTTAAAAGAAATGGAGAGAAAAATAGCAAATGATAAAAAAATAAAATAATCTACCATTTGTATTGAACATTAGTGTAAGACTGGAAGTCCACCATGCTATGAATATTTTATTAGTATAACATTGCATGAAGCAGGCCCTTTTTGTTATTTGTTCTGGTAAAGTCCCTAGCCGACCAACTCGTTTAAAGCTAACATTATGCTTTAGCAAAACATCAACTTGGGAGTTACTATTCTTGTTAAGACATGCAATGGGCAGCAGAAGCATAAAACATAAAAAATCATACAAAATCATAAAACAGAGAAGAGGAAAGGTTAGGGAACAGAACAATTTCGTATTTGCTGAACAACCATACCATTCTGCTTGTTTTTCATTCATATATAAGGCAAATACATGAAAAATGACAGCCATACATAGAACCTATAAATGCTGTCAGTAAAACACATGTTCCCACCATCATTAAGTGTGTAGATTTGCCTAAAATCAGATACCTAACAAGATATTATCTACTGGACTAAGCAAACATAATTACAGCAGAACTTTACCGACTAATATAAACAACCATAATTAATTATAGTAGTAAAAATAAAGAAAAAGTTTTACAGCATTAACAATTCTGGAGAAGTCTTTAGCCGACTTTGTAACCACTCTAACTGATGATCATCTCGACATGGCCACGTGAAGACCAACCTAATCACACATTGACTGATTTAAATCACACTTAAGTTGATTTAGTCATGTTTAGGCCTTGTAACAAACTGTCAGAAAAGAATTTTCACTCTCTTATCTTTCTTTGGTAGCTATAAATAGGAACTCACGTTACAGGTTAGTCATGTTTAAACTAAGCAATTCATGATTGACATAATGCGCTTAGTAACAAACTGTCCATGTAGTATAATAATTTTTACTCTCTTATCTTTCTCTGGTAGCTATAAATAGAGACTAACAGCACATGTACCTACACTTTCTCATTTTCTCATATGATTACTCTGCTAAAACTCCATGAATTTAGCATTAGAGTGTTTCCAGGTGGCCTCCATCGTCAACTCCCATTTTTTGGACGTTGTTTCACAGTCAGCGTCAACCCTCATTGAAGGAGTTACTTGTTTGGTCAAAATTATTTTTGACTACTATGCCTTTGCAAGCTCCGCCCCAAGCAATTTCGTTTTTATTTGATCTAAGACCACACTTAGGACCAGCCAGGTTCAGACCTGAGTTGTCTCCACTCATGTTTTGTAGTGTCAAATATCTATAAATGATAAAATTTGACCTCTTCAGCAAAATAAATATCACTAGCGTATCCTTAACGATAAATATTTTTATTCCTTTCCTTTGGTAAATATTGTGCTAAATTATTCCTTTCAAGCAAGCCTCTAAGAATGATTTTTTATTCTTTGCTAGTCTTATGCTGATGCGTGAGGAGTTTTGGTCAATATTTTTTCACATCATTTTTTATACTTCCCATGGGATTTGTCACTTCTAGCAACTCAGTAGACCAACAGACATTATTCTTAGATACAAACAACCACTGTCTAGCTTTTGCCCTTACTTCTGATTTTAGCAATTGGTAATATCCATTTGGTTATTTTAGAGTGCTATTCTTGATAGCCAAGTCTAAACGCGTTCTTCACGAGCCAGATGGAAGAGAAAAGCAGATAAGGATTAAGAAAGTTGAGTATTAAAAATTGGAGATTCTGGGTCCACAAGACTGAGCAAGATGTTACCTTATCCTTGGATGTGATGGGTAGTTTAATTTTAGTCCTATCACTTAATCTACAAGTTATAAAATAAGATTCCAAAGCTAATCATTTATATGATGGTTCACCCGCTAAGGTTTGGGACAAGAGAATGAGACAAGTTTGTGTATCCATAATTGATTGGGATAAATAATCATAGCCAAAACAGATGACTAAAGGGCATGAGTAATTCAAAAGCATTGGACCAAAATCCTGAGAAGATACGGAAGCATATTTTCATTAATAACTAGCGAAGCAAGCATAGTACTTGTCCTTTTCATATTTAAAGGAAATTAATGTGATTTTACTGTTTATCCATGTAAAGCAACGTGAATAGTCATTTTGATTTTGGTTCTAAGATTAGATTCCAATTTGCTTATTCTGTTTCCAAAGTCTAGTCTTTCACACTGACGTATTCCTAGAAAAATGACTTTGATACAAAAAGACGTGAAGATTTACTTTTGACATTAGGATGTGAAAAAGAGGAACATAAACACGTAGACTTTTTACATTATAGTGATTGAAAAAGAGCTTTCAGAAGGAGCTAATGCAACTCATGGATCTTCCTGCCGACATTAAGAAAGCAGTTAATTAGGAAAACAAAATTATATCTCACCAAAGCTATATATGTTATTGTAATATTTCAATCAATCCTTAGTTCCCACATTCTTACCTCAAGTTTTCAATAATAATAAAGTAAATAGGCCCAATGACATTGAGAAGAAATAAATGTAGGATCATTTAGACCTTCAAGTTTAACAGAACAACGAGCATAAGGGTGGAAGATCCCAGAGTGTTTCATTGGATTCTTGAACAGTTTCCATGTACTCTTGCACCCCATTAATTGCATAGAGTGAAGCTGATATTTGTCTTTCAACTTTCATTCTTTCAAATTCTGAAAGCTCAAAGTCAGCTGCATCAGTGAAGCTATCATCAATCTTTGGAATATCCAATATTTGAGCAATAGGAAAACGATCAAAGACAGGTCCAAAACCCCATGAAGCATTGGATTGATGACTAGACTCATATTCCTCCCTGCAATTGCTCAAATCTGGTTTATAAGCATCATCAAACAGATTTGAACTTTGAGTTGCCACATTAGAAAGAGACTTGTTATTGTTGTTATTGTCATTGTCACTGCTTGAATTAGTACTAGTATTGGTACTAGCACTAGTACTAGCACCAGCACTAGCACTGCTAATGGTGCTAACTCTTGGGGCATTAGCATTAGAATCCTCCTCTTTTTTAATACCTTTTCTGTTGTTAAGCAGATTTCGGATTCGAGAAGCAAGAGGGGAATCCAAGGAGACATGAGTGATGAAGTTGGTGCGAGTGTTGGATCCGCGAAGAAGGCATGCAGCTTCATCATAGGCTCTGGCTGCTTCCTCAGCAGTCTCAAATGTGCCAAGCCACATTCTTATCTTCTGAGTTGTGTCTTTGATCTCAGCCACCCATCTCCCTGAAGGCCTTTGCCTCACACCAACAAATTTGTTGGTGTTGTTGTTTCTGCTTCTCCCTTTGAACTTCCCTCCTTTGGTGATTGCAATGCCTGCTTTCTGATGCTGCAGGTTTGGTTGTTGGAACTGAATTTCCATCACAAGTTTATTAAAGAAAATGGTACTTGAGAGGGAGAAGTTATGATGATGAAGATGTGTCAAAAAGAGACAAGAGGAGAAGAAAGTGTTTTAGCTCACACAATGTTGATGGAAAGCAAGCTATTACTTAATTTTCATGTTGTTGTTTACAAGTTGTGAGAATATATATATATATATATGTGTATGAAAAAAGGTACCTAACTTTTCAGCAAGCAAGTGGGATTAGTATATTGCATGCACATCTTGAAAGTTGAAATATGATAATTGTTTAATTTTTTTAAATTATACTTAAAATTTTACATGATGTTGACAAGGTATCGTTCAAATTCAATATCTCCCTCTACTTTTTCAACAGAATGACCGCTCCTATGTATGTCGTTTGTGGGCATCGCATTACTGAAAGAGTCAAGCCTCAGTTTGAACGTATGAGCCAAAAAGTGAATCAATTTAATGTAGTTTTAGTCTTGCTTCTAATATTTTTTTTCTTAGGATATATTTGGGTAAACTTTTCTATAAGTACTTTTAAAAAAGAAAAAAGAAATAAATTTTTCAATAAAGTAAAATTAATTTATGCATATTATAATTTGTAAAAGTTCTTTCTTATTAATTTTTTCAAAATTTTATTTTTAATTTGTGCATAAATTAGTTTTAACTTAGGAAAAGGTTTATTTCAATTTTTCTTCTTATTTTTTCTCTTAAAATTTAATTCTATAGAAGTTTATCCAAATAATCCTTAATAGTATTTATGTAGTTTTAGTCATGCTCCTAATTTTTTCTTCTTCTTTCCCTCAAAATGATCATGTTTCTAAACAAATAGGACAATTAAAATTAACTTATAACCTACATTTTAAGTTCCAACAATATTTCTCCCAACCCTTTAAAATGACTGAAAAGAAAATTTCACACCCTACAGAACAATTTCTATTTATTTAAAGTATTATTTCACACACAAACATATATATATATATATATATATATATATATATATATATATATATATATATATATAGATGTGTGTATGCACGTGTGTAAATTTTCATTAATTTTATTCTTAATCTAAAATATTTAAATCTTTATTCAATAATTAAGTTAAATGATCATGGCAATATACTAATAACTAATTACATATTATCATTAGTATATTATCATTTCTTATTTTTTCTTTATAATTTAAAAAACCAACTTATCACATATAATATTGTAACCAATATGGCATCTACGAAGTAGAGTCGGAAATTTAAGAAAACTTAAATTTAGAGCATTTTTGTAACCAAAAAAAAAACATAATGTATTATTACATTACTAATTTCCTACATCTTGAAACGGTCATAAAATGGTGTCTTTAGGTCAACATCCAATTTGGTTAAGCATCCTAAGGGATACCTAGATCAAAAACAAACGGTGGAAATAAGGAAATAAGAAACTAGGTTTTGAAAAGAGTTGAGAATACCAAGTCCTTGTCCTCACTCTTCCCCACATTTTGCCAAGTCAAACAGTTGAAAGTATGATAGTGAAGGCATGAATGGATGCCACGTGGAGGCTCCAAAATGATCCTTCGAATGCACCCATAAACTAAGAGATCATTTAAGCCATGCTTGGCACATAGGTGGTCATGCCATCTATGTGGCTACACATAACAATAATATTTTAAAGTTTCATGCATATATATTATCGTGCGTGCTGCGTTTGTTGTAAGTTGTACCCCTCTTCTCACGTCACCAAAGACATGTTGTTCCCCTCTATCATGTTTTATTCATAGATTCTTCTTCACCTTCTTTTAATCAATTCCAAGTTTTTGATTTATGTGACATTGTCCTTGTCTCCTTTGTTAATTGATTGAGAAAGACAATTATCTTACCTAAAACAACTGTTCAGTTTAAGTTAATCATCGAACTGTTTTCCTTTTTGCTTATTTTTTTAATTGTGAAATTGAATTTGAATAATTAAATATTACTTGCCACTAAAAGTTTACAATGGATCTCACGTTAGACAAGAATGAAGATATGGGGAAAAAGACACAAGTTTATTGTATTAAATAAATTAGCAATGCAACATAGTAATGTTATCTTGAAAAATCTTTTCGAGATCAAATTTATGTTAGCATTTAGCATAGTGACCATAATAATTCATTAATCCTGTTCACAGAAATTGTCTTTTAACGTAGCTTGAAAATTTATCTATACTTATAAAGAAATTTTTTATTTTAGTATTCGCATTATTTTTTGACAATTTTAATCCTACATAAACATGTATGAATCGCATGATAATAATTAATAAAAAATTAAAAAAAGCTCTTTTGTATAGAAGTTTTATTCTTAAAAACACCGGTAATTATACATTACTTCTACTAACATGTGTATATTCAAAGAAAAGTCACATCTCAAGTTCAATTTCTGTTTATGTTAAAATAATATTTTGTTAGTAAAAATTACGTTTTGCAAGTGCAAATTAGTCTTTAATTATAAGTTCCATAATACTATGTGGATTGCATTCATGAAAAAAAAAAAAAAAAAAAAAAAGAACACCGGAGATACAGATACAGAATATATTCTTTTTCCGCTGGTTATTATAAAGCAAAAGTTACATAAAGATTAAGCTTCATCGATTTGAATAGTATGATAATTTTTTTTACTGGTTTGAATAGTGTGGTATGAATAACAGCTTTAGAAGTTTAAATAATCTTACAAAAAGATAAACTAAATGAATAATATCAAATAATTAATAGAAACTAAAATTTTCCTGCATATAAAATAAAAACAGAAAATTGCAATAGTACTAGAGAAATGTAACTTCCCAAGGATTGTGTAGAATTGATAGAGGAAAAAGAAATCCAAGTGCCCTGTGTTCCTTTAATGAACAATTATTTTATTTTTAGTTGTTAATTAAGAAGATAACATTGAGGAACGTCTAAAAGGAGTTGCTGATTTAGATGCTTCAACTACTAATGAGATTAAGGGGACCTTTAGATTTTCAATGAGAATCTTTCCCATAGAAAAACACCCCTCTCTAATTTTCTATGCATCATTATCCTTTTATTTCCTTGGTTGTTTATCAAATGTAGCCTTTAGCTGCCTTTTAAAGTTATTATCTTATTTAAAAATAATCCAAGTCTAATGTCATTTGAATTTTTCAAGAACGAAAATGAATTGAAAAATAGGCCAATATTTAAAGTCAATGATTCACGCTAATACTTTTTATAATATTTGCCACCCATATAATTCCGTATTTGATACCTACTACAACTACTACTAGTTCCTCTGAGTTCATAAAAATTGAAATGAGTAGTACTTGAGCATAGTTAATTATGTAGACATTGGAGAGACAAATACATGAATGATAATCAACTTGGCTCCTCTAATATGATAGGAGTCAAATTTTTTAACATTTTTGTCAACACATACTAGTATACCAACAAACTATAATGTTCGATGTGATGACAATGCTAAAATGTTTTACCATAAAAAATATATGGCACCGTACTTCTTAAAATTTGATTAAAGTTTGTTAACCAAAAACCATAACACAATAACATGAAATTTACTATTAATGTAAATTTTTTACTAAACTGCTGATCAAAGATAAGCTTTAAATTATATACTAGTTTTTCAGCTCTTGAAACAACACATTCTTGGTCGTGTAAAGATAATAGATTTAATTTTATTTTTTTTAAAAAAGTTACAATTTTTGGAAGGAAAAGGAAAAAAAAAATCCCTTGTTAAAAGATATTGTTAATTAGTGTAAGTGAGAATTTTTTTTTTTTTTTCGGTAGGTGAGAAATTTTATCGTAGTAGTTGATGGATATTGGATTAGCTCTTTGTTTCTTTTTTGGAGAATGGCGTGCAAAATATTAAAAAAAAAAAAACGGCTCTTATTTCCCATTTTGAAATATCCAAAAATGAATTTAGGATGTCGAGAAAATGACAGAAACAAGCCACAATAACGATTACCAGTTAACTATAATTATATATTACATGAAAAATAAATGATAGTAAAATAAAACATAAATTACGAACTCAAACAAGATACCACACAAAATCTTTATACATGTTTAAATATGCATATATACTTACCTTAATTTGCAATCTCCATAAATGAATGTGGGTTTGAAGTTGGCTCCATTGAAAGTATAAAATAAAAAATAAAAAAAAGGATAGGAAATGAAGAGAATAAAAAAAACCAGTTGTGCCTTCGAACTGCGAATAATAACAATAATAACATAATAATAAAATAAGCAAATAATTAAATAACTGCTAAATCACTCTTCAGTAAAATGGAGATAAAGATGACATTTTTTTTCAAAAAAAAAATTGAGTTTATTCTTCTCTCCTTTCACTTAGTTACCATATGAATGAATGATTTCATGCAAGAACACATGCTTTTTAACACATTTTTTAGAGTTTTTTATCCAATCAAAGTGAAAAAGATAAACTTTTAAATAACCCTTCTCTTCGTTAATTTTTTCTCTCAAACCACAACCTAAATATTAAGTTATTTTTTCATCTCTATCCACCCTACTTATCTCTATTTTCCCTATCCAAACATAATGTACGTGATAATGGAAGGGAAGCGCAAACATGCGGATATACAAATTAATTAAACTATGAAAATGTTTCCGAATCCCAAAAAAGACCCACCAAAACTGTTACAACTCCAAATAAACCAAAGAATGCTATGCGATTTTCCCGAGCCACGCATGACTCGGTCACGCCTCGTCCCCATCATCCAAAAGACAGGATCGAGTCACTGTGACCATAACACAGTATACACATTCCACACCAAAACTGTTTCTCATCCAACCAACTCAACACTGCTCTGCCTGTGTGACAAAGCCACAAGTCCTGAAGCATGGATTCCGCAATCATGAAACACGAACCAGACGCAGCTGCTAACAGAACCAAGTTGACCTGACAAAGAAGCTTCCCAAAGGCAACTATGACAATACAGACGCGCATCCAACATAACTACTAGGATGATAGGATGGACTGAAGTGCAAGCTGTTGCTGAGGCTGCAAGGATGACCAGGTTGAAGCAAGGGTAGAAGGTGGCAGAGTCTGTTGAAGCTGCCTCAATAAATTAATCATCCGACTGACCGTTTGTTCAGTTGCCAGATCATTTCCGGCACACAAAATCTACATCATAGTTGATGCAAAACGAACAAATATTATAAGGGAAAAGTAGATCCGGAATCTAACTGGAATAACTAAGAACTGGCAATGAAAGTACCTCGGCAAACACTGCAACAATTTTGGGAAGATATTGATTGTTGGGACCTATAAGTTCTCTATCTGACCTGAAATTGAATAGAAGTGTGTATCAATATATATGACGAAGAGGCAGCATATTAGGTAAATAGCGATATTAGCAATCAACAAAAACATGTTCTGGATCAGAACTAAACCTTTCAACCATTGAACAGAGTTGGTCATGCACAACCTTAGCCTCAATTACGTCACCTTTTATAGGCAAGCAATTTAGCCAGGCAGGAACAACCTGATACCAAGCAATAATCAAGTTAGAAATCAAACACAAGCAAGCGGTTTTGCTCTAAACTTTCATCTCCACAAGAATTTTAAAAGCCACAATAATTTCAGCAAAAGCTGAAAAATGCCGACTCTCCATATTATCAAGGACTGAACCATTAATGATAAAAATCATTATGAGATGCTGTGGTAGCATTAGAACAAATACTAACCCCAACAGTACGACTACCAAGCTATACTTCTTCAAACGACATTAAGATCACAAGATTAAGTAAACAAGAACAGCATTTTAAAAGACAGCAGGGACATGGAGCACCAAAATGTAAAATACCTGTGTTGCATTTATGCTATCACGGTGGAACTGGCATATTTTTCCAAGAGCTGAAACGGCATTGTCATATGCCATTATGTTATCAGAATGTTGTGCATTTGGATGCCTTATCACAGCATCTAACCTTGAAAGTGCCTCTGCAATAGAGCAGAAAATTTTATCCAAAATAAATATAGTAAGGCACAAAAACAAAATAAGCTAATGGTATTGTGCAACTAACCTACAACAAGGGGTTTGAAAACAGATCCACCAAACTCAGCACAAACACCAACACCATAAACAGCAGCCTGCAAAGACATTTAATTGTTTTGTTTTGTTTTGTGAGATGAGCATCTCAATTACGTCCCCAAACTGAATAAGCAACATTAATATGTAGTAAACCAAGCATGGGCAATTAACCTGTCGAACATCTGGATATTCATCATTGCAGGCTTCAAGTAAAAATGGAAGGTAAGAATCATAATATCTGTAGCAACAACAAAAGAAGTATTTAAAATATAGAACAAATCATTTAGAGTAAAGGAAATAAAATATTTTATGCATGAAATTACAGACAATCCACATTAGGGGCCTGCCCAAAAAGAGGGAAATCTTACTTAAGAGCGGCTTCACGACAGTGCTCAGCAACATCATCAAATATACAAATGGCAATTCTCCTTTCCTCTGAGGTTTTATCTTTTCCCTGGTTATTGATTATCAACAGGGGAATTGGATCAGGAAAAAAATGGGAAACATGTCTAAGCTATCGGCATCTGTACAAATTACAAACTTATTGAATTTTCACACACACTAGCAAGCAGTTTGGTAGTAAACTAGTAATTGACAACAATCCAAATTATTTTACTTGTCAACCTTTTAGGGGCAGGGGTTAGGGAGGGCAGCACATCAGCAAGTTCCAATATATAAATTAAAAAAAAATCATAAAATAACATTTCAGGAGGAAGTAGTGTAGGGATAGTAGTTTCCCCACTTTTTGGCTATTTACATGACCTTTTTCCCCTATAGGAAAGGGCATACATAAATAAAAAAAGAATGGCTTTATAGGAAAAAGATAATAGCTACACAAGATAGTTTTCCCTTCAAATTAAAAGCCTTGTGGAAAAGGAATTGACAATAACAAAAGAAGGAAAAGTCATGAGGAAAGAGAACACAAGACAACTTTAAAGCAATAATACCATAAAAGCTAAGACTCGTTTCATCAGCAAATATTATAAGAGGAACAGAAAGAAACTTACAAACATAGGTGTTAGGTATGAGGACAACTCCTCAAAGAAAGGCAAGAAAGATGCCCTGAATGTTTTTATCAAAGTCCCCAAGCAATCACCAATCTAGAACACAATGATTCAAAATAAGAGTTTGAACAGCACATAAAATATTTAATGAAATGATTCAGATCACAAAAACAGATAACTGAACATACTTGATCAAAAAGTTCCTCTTCTAGCTCATTTTCTTCCTTGAGTAGTTCTCTTTCTTCAGCATCGAAGTCCTCTTCTTTAGCCCTCTCTGCTCTTTCATGTTTTCTTGATGAACTGGCTGTAAGGACTTGTTTAATCTCATCAACAATGCTCCGTACTTGCTTTTCTTCTAGATGTGGTCCAGAGACCTGAGAAACAATTCCTAGCCAACTTCAGTTTCAAAAACCTTAAAGAGAATTGATGACTTAATAAATACAATAAACAAAACCACTGAGAGATTATAGAACAGCACAATATAATAGCATGTACATCCAAGTCCAAGCATGACGTAGATAGAGAGACAAATATCAACAAAGATGGAAAGAGAAACAAGAATAATTTGATTGGTTTCCTATTACAAATCCATTCCATTTCCAGACTATCAACATAAACGAGACAAACAAGTAATAAAAAACCAGACAATATTGAAAACAAATAATGTAAAGATAGTTCAAATTGCCAATCTAAGGTTGAAAAATCCATATCCGCTGCAAGCTTTCTTCTCCCCATCCATTGGAGTTCATTCCCTTCACCGTTCCACTTGTTAAGAGGTGTTTTCTTAGGTTTAAATTTGCTATGTGACTAGTGAGTTGTTAATGACCTTATGGATTTTGAATTTAAGTTTAATCATGTGTTTGCAGTGATTTAAATGTTTCTTTCCTAGTATGCTATTTTATATGTGCACGTGCACACATGAATTTCTAAGGACTAATAAATAAGGGCTATATGGATTTATCAGTAATTCAGGATTGTCTAAATCTAGGGATTGCCAAGTACCAAGTTTTGGGAAACTTAAACTTCATTTGAGAACTGAAATTGCTTCTGATGTTTGTTTCTTTGTCCTCAATGTATTCCCCCTCCCTTTAAGCTTTCTTCTCCTGTTCTACCCTATTCTCTCTCTCTCTCTCTCTCTCTCTCTATCTCTCTCTCTCTCTCTCTCTCTCTCTCTCTCAATTTCTTCTTACCTTCCCTTTCCCCCTTTCCAACCCTACAGGATTGTAGATGTTTTTTAGTTTGCAAAAGAATAAACTGTATTTTATATTGTTTATCGGAACTGCATAGAATGAGAAAGAATATGTAACCATGCCACTAATATTTTCCTCTTCCTATTGCATAAAGTCGGAAAGAAAGTTCCCTAATTATTCAATCCTTGCTATATTCCACATCTTGTAACATTCAAATTCTATTTAGTTTGACAAATTATTCCAAGATAGAACATTACATAAGAGCCATAACACACATCCTGGACATAATTGTCTCCTATCAATTTCTCCTTTACTTACACAAATATTTGACAGAAGGTACAAAAGTTTATATATAACAAAATTGTAATATAATTCCAATAAAATGATGATTGTTACAAATCTTCGATCCTGATAGATGAATGTTACACAAACCTGTATGCATTCATTCAATGCGTCCAACATGCTAGCACAAATTTCTACTTCTGGCTCCTAGAAAATGGCAAAAATACATTAATACAGCAAAAAAACTGCAGAGTGGACACCAAATTACCAGAAGAATAGATAGGCAGGACTTTAACCTTGTGTAAAGCCTCCACCAAATTTGGTATTATATAATCAGACAACTGTTTTACATAAGTCTCATCACGACCTTGTGATTGTCCCTTCTCAACAGCTGATTTTGCTGAGGACAACAGTTCCGGCATTGCTAAAAAAACAAAGCAGACAAGTGACATTAAAAAAAATTAATCAGGGTTACTTGAAATAAACACACTAGAAGCAAAATTGAGTCAAGAAAATACCTGAAACTGCTGCCTTCCTAACTTCTTCATGAAAGTAAAATTTAAGAAGAGGAACCAATGTGAAAGCAACCTAGATGATTCCACAAAGTTAGCCAATAGAATATCCTGGACTGGAAAATGCCAATAAAATATAAAACAAAATCAACCTGGTCAATCCATGGAAAAAATCCTTCCTTCAACTCATCAGCATAGCAACATAGCATGTTACATGCAGTAGCCTTCTCCTCCAAGACACTAGTCTTGATGCCTATCCTTTTATCCCCAAGTGTGATTGTTTCAATGCTACAAGAACAAACAGATAGCAAGATTTTAAAACAAACCATTATATCCATCAAGTATAATCCATATTTTCTTCATTTTCAGATCTAAAAACTGCAACTCCTATTCTCTATGCGTATTCCCTTCTTTCTTTACACATGAGAAGTCATATATTGCACATAATTTCTTTTGATTTACTCAAAATTTGAACCTATGATACTGTGAGACCTCTGCATGTTCTACAAATTGAAAACAATTCCTTGTACCCTGGAAAGTCTGTAACTAATAATGCATGCCTGTGGAAATACAGGATCTACTACATATATATAGAGTCTAGACAATGATAATGGGCCAGTTTGTTTTAACTTAAAAAAAGATTATAAAAAAGCCACTTATTTCAAAAAAAAAGAAAGGAAGAAAACTGCTTATTTTTAAAATAAGCAAGTTAAACAAACATAAAAATGCTTATTTTATTATTATATATAAAAAAGCACTTATTTAAAAATAAGTTTAAACATACCAGCCCATTGTCATTCAAATAATATAAATTAATAAATGAAGCAATATGCAGCTCCCATTATGTCAAATGGACAGAACTTTTTTTAAAATAAAGATCTAGCTCAGACACAGGAAAGGACATCCCAAGGAAATGAGATGAAGAATGAATTGCATATCACATCATGCTATAACATGGATATTAATCATTTACAACACCAAATTCAGAAACAAGAACTGAAAGGGCACCTGTCATCATCTTCATCAAATTCAGTATCAGAATCTGCTGATGTAATGGTCACATCAGGCTTTAGTTGTGCAGACTGGAGCAAAGGAGGCATCACAAAACCCATATATGGGAGAAAATCCTGTCCAAGGCACTTGCAAAGCCGTGCCCATGCCTGAAAGCATGGAAGTCAAGTGAAAATTTGATATTTATAAGAATTTAAACTACAGCAACAAAAATAAATGTATTGCCAAATTGATGCCAAAAATCGGTAAAAAGACCATACTTGTAACATGTAACTTGCAGTTGGATCATCAGCATCCAGTTGGGATTGTTGCAGTGACATCAAGACATCCATTACCTAGCAAAGGAAAAAAGAAAACTAAACATTAGCACACCAAAAATGAATAATGATTACAGGAAAGAAAATATAAAATCACTACTTCCAGGTTCCAGCAATACATATGAATTTAAAAAGAAACAACACTCTGAACCAAATTAAAATTCACCTGTTTGGCATCTTCCCTGAACTTATCCTTTCCAACAGCCATTCCTACCAAACTAATGCACTCCATTGCTTTGGCACGAAGCATACGATTAGATTTATCATTTGCATTCACCAGAATAGCTTTTAAGTATGGCATCACAGCATCATAATACTTCTGAAATTGCACCTGTTAACACAACATTGTTATTACATGTAAAACTTAAAAGCATTGTCATTACTGTGAAGAATATTGGCTACATAAAGCACCTGAGAAGAATCTGCCACTGATGCTAAAGCGGTCAAAGCCCCTTCTTGAACCATTTGCTTCCCATTCTAAAACATGAGAAAGAAAAGATAAGATAGCAATATATGAACACTAATCATCCGAAATGCATAAAATATGAAACACACGTGTCAAAATATTCATTATTGATTATAAAGCATGTCACAGCAATAGATCAAATATTTAGAAGTTGCATACAAATATGAAAAAGAAACAATAAAATTACAAACCCAAATGCAAGATTGATTTAACTCATTTTAAGGAAAAATTCAAAATCAACAGTTCCCTCCAGAAAAAAAAAATCCCAAACATAGGCTTGCATAGCACTAACCAAAATCCAATTAAGATTAAATGTGTGTGTGTGTGTATATAATATATATATATAGGGCAGATGCGGTTCCACTATGAGACTCAAAACAAAGAAGCCAAGGAGAATCATAAAGTGCTATTTTTTTCAAATAAAGATGTCCAATTAGGTAAAACACCAAATGATCTCGACAACAAAGATATCATTATTCAAATATTTTACAATTTTCTTGCCAGATATAACGTATCAAGATTCAAGAACAGTCAAATACCTGCAGGAGTACCAAAAGTTTGCTCACAATCCCATCTAAGTAAGGTGTTAGGATATCTGGGGTACAATTCTCAGTGAAATTTAGCACTGCAGAAGCAGCATGAGCCTGAAATATACAAGTAAAAATTAATGAGTTTCTGAATGTAAATTAAATGAGTTATCAAGGATTAGGAAACTCAAGATTCATATTTACACAGACAGAAGTCAAGAAATAGTGACACTAAACAGAAGATCCATTAATTAAGGAGATACTTTTCAGGTAGAAGAACCCTAATATTTCAAAGAAATTACTCATATAAGCCATATTCAACTGATGAAAAAGCTAATGAAAAAATATCCAATATGTTAAAAATGCATACCCACAAAATCCACCCCGGCCATTTAACTTTCTTAGATCTAAATGTCTGTTTAATAAGATTGAGAAAAACCTCTGCAAAGCTTTGAGACAATTGAGTATAGTTAGAACAGTAATTAGTGCATGTTTGGTTTCACATTGGATTCTCCATAATCAAGTTGAAATATCAGTTAACCTAATTTTAGGTGAAAATATTGACCTATGCAGTCAATCAATACTGGATAGCAGCAGAGTGACAACTCCCAAAAAGGCTATAGCAAGATCTTAACTATTACAAAGTCTAGAAAACAGTATACATAATTTTATATATCACCCGCATCTAAATTCTGACAAATAGAACAATACAGAAAATTAAAGAGTAAAGACATAGTCAAAATCAATAATCAAAATCTATTGTCATTATCACTAACATTCAAATCCCAAACTAAAGAGGCAAAGGAGGAAAGTGAGTAACCAAAAAGGTTTAAAAGATAAAATAAGATACAAAAAAACAAGAAAAAAGACATCAGAAACAGTTTTAAAGACAATAATAATTAATAGAGTGTGCCTAACCGTAAGGTTTATAAGTTTAAAAAATAAAAATTGAAACCGAAGTTGGATAGAGGGACCAACTTTTTAACTGGATGCAGTAATTGCACCTGACTCCACACACAGTTGTCGCAATCTTGCCGCAAAACGTGGCCACAATCACAGACATTGTGAACCCGCCACATTGCACCATAGAATCATGTCATGCGAGTTTAAAAAACTGCAAACGCTTTCCGCATTTCAGCACTAACATGGCACTATTGACTACATAAATTTTGACATGTTTGGTTTTATGTTGAAGAATTGAATTTGGGTCAAAGATTAATTATAGCTTTTGCATTGGATCAAAAAAATTACACTATATTTTACTACTAACTTGCTTTTGTAATAAAAACATTCAAACATAAATCACATCACTTCAAAATCTATTTTAAGTAAAATCAATTTTACAAAATGAATATCATTCAAAATCAATTTTGTCAACATTCATCCAAACAAGCACTTAATAGTTTTGCATTTATATGTGAACACCACAACCTGTAAATAATAAAATAATACATGAGGTAACACAAGATGATAATTGCATGAGATTACTTTCATCATGCACAACCAAAATCAACCATTGCATTGGACTGAAATGTCTTGTCTCCAGCAGAGTGCATACATGATCAAGGACAACAGAGATAACACAAAATAGAATATAGTGAAGCTAATTAATAGAGACCATTTTAGACTAATATGAATGAAGGTATGCAATGGTACAAAGAAAAAATTTGCAAAGGTTTAGGGGGAAAAGACCATTTCTTGAATCATTACAACAGAAGACAGTCAACCTAATCCAGATAAAAAGCATAACACAAACCTGTACTCTTGGATTTTGAAAATCATCCATGGCTCCAGCCAACGCAGGCAGCACTAAGTGGTGAAATTTAACCTGCAAGTCTGGCCCCAAATCTGTGGACAATTGCCCAACTGCATTTATAGCTGCCCAACGCACTCGAGGATGGGGATTGTGAAATGAATTTAAAATCATTGACAAAACCTGCTCCAGATTCTTTATCATCACCTGCACCATCCAAATATTACAATCTAAGAGACTAACACAAACACGCACAAATTATGATATGAACATTCATTCGCACATTTATTTTCCAGATAATCCTGAACATTCATTCGCACAATGCAGAAGAAATCGTCTAAACATAAAAGCGCACACAGCCAAAATCAGTTGCAAGAACCAACTACTTGGTAGAAACAAACAAATTCTGAATGGCAAACACAACATGCACATTATACCTTTGAACAACCCTCCGCAATCTGCGCAAGTGCAATGAGCGCAGCATGGTGCTTTTGCCACTCAGGAGCAGCCAAGAAAGTTGGCAGCAACTCAGAAGCAACCGGCACAATAGTGTTGCCACCCAACGATATGGAAAGCCTATCCAAACACTCCTGTCCAAACCCATAGTTACTTGTCTCACCCGCATCCTCATCCTCATCCACTGCAGCATGCCACGCCGGATCATCCTCGATATCCAGCAACAAATTCATCAACACGCCAAAGAGCTTCCTCACAAACTGCGGCAACTTTCTCATCATCCCAGGGGCACGTTCCCTGGCCTCGGCGAGGGTCACGACGAATTCGATAGCCAAGTGGCGAGTCCCCTCCTCCAAGGCCTCGGCCTCGGCGACCTGCAGCATGGCGCCGACGACGTCCGCAATCTGGCGGCGGAGGAACCGCGGCTCGGTGCCGGCGAGCTCGATGAGAAGCTCGAGCGCCTCCTGCGCGACGGCCTCCTGGCCGGAGTTGAGCGCCTCGGTGAGCGTCTGCATCATGAGAGGGAGCAGGTCCTGGAAGCGGTCCCGGTCGGAAGGACTAGAGAGGCACTGGACGAAGTTGATGCTGGCGGCGAGGGCGGCGATGCGGACGTCGGAGGGCGTGGAGGAGTGGAGGCAGCGGAGGAAAACCGAGTGGAGAGTGGACAATTGAGGGAGTAGGGTTTGGCCTATGTAATGCGCCAATTGCGCGAAGACGAGGAGCGAGATTTCCTGCAGCCGCGCCTCGGGGGATGTTACCCACTGAAAGAGGAGCGGGAGGAGGTCGGGCCAGGCGGCGGCGTCCTCCGGGAGGATGGCGGCGGCTAGTTCGGAAACAGTGTCGCAAAGTTTCTTGGCGATGGATTTGAGAGGCTCTTTGTGGAGGGAGGAGAGGAGGAGGGAGTGGAGCGTGGAGCGGGCGGAGGGGGAGAGGAGGGGCCAGAGGAAGGCGTCGTGGTGGCGCGTGAGGTGGCGGCGGAGGAGGATGGCGGACATGGTGCGAGTCTCTGGATTAGGGGAGGAGTGTAGGAGGTGGGCGAGGCCCATGAGGAGGGACTCCGGGTGAGTCTGTTTGCAGAGGTTGAAGAGGGACTCTGCCTGGGAGCGTTCCTCGTTGGATGAAGACATCAAGTGCGAGATTAGGGATTCCAGGTGGCTGGAATCCGGCCCCAGGATAAGGGCCACTTGGGCCTCGCTCTGCCTCCGATCGGTGGCCATGGGAATTGAGGGTACTATCAAGATGAAGAAGAAAGATAAAAAGGAGAACGGCAAGGGTGAAGAAGGGTTTGTGTTTGTGTTTGTGTTGTGACTTGTGAGAGGGATTTTAAATGGCGGGCGGATATCTCAGGTTCTTATCTTACGGTTTTCTACTATTTCCATCATTCCTTTCGCCGCTAATCTTTTTCTACTGTCTCATTTTATTCAAATCTTACTACCTGAAGTAGAGTTTTTTTTTTTTACATTTTACCATTGTTTGTTTTTACTTTCTGGTTAGTTACTTGACTTTTTACTTTATAATTAATGGTCATATTGTAAATATTACCCCTAATCTTTAGTTTCTTCCTTAAGAATTAATTAAAGAAGATAATTATATTTATTGCTTCAATTATCTTTTTTAATTTACATTTTATTATTTTTTTCTATTTCATTTATAAATATTTCACTCTCCTCCTTTTTTTTTTTTTAATATTTTTCTTTCATTAAAAGATAAATTTGACTTTTTTGACGTGAGTTTCGTTTATATTTTTATATCAAACATATCACTTACTAACTTGGCGGTAACTGAATATTAAAAAATATATATTTTATCTTCAAATTTTAAATATTATATTTTGTATTATTTTTATATTTATTAATATTTTAGAATGTGTATTTTATAAACTAAATGTTTATTTGTCTCCAAATTTTGCTCTTAAAGAATATGATAAGGACGTGCATGGAGAAATATGGCAAGGACGTGCATGAAGTGGTTTAATTTTTTTTTATTTCATTTTGTATTTGTTTTCGTTTTATTAAATCATAAAAAAAAAAATATTTATATATTAATAAATTTTATAATAAATTAAAATACTATATTTGAATATAAACTATATTTAAAATTTGTATAAATATATAATTTATATTTTCAATTTAAGATAAATAATTTATTTTAAGGATAATATTCTTTTTAATTATTGAAACTTTAGGAATACAAAATATCATTAAACCAATTATAAATAACAAATCTAATTTAAATTTCAACAAGTTTCATTATACACCTAATTTAACAATTAAAAGAAGTATTTAATAAAATCAAAACATGATTTAAGTTCCTTAACCACAAATATTAACAACATCCAAACTTCAAGAAATATACAAGTCTTAAAAAAATAAGAATACGTGAAGAATTTGATAATAAATACTATCGAGATAAAGATGGATCAATCATTTTGGATTCCTTCTTTATTCGTCACATTTCTAATGGGCTTATTGGCAGGAAGTTGATTTTTCATTCTTACGATGAAACATATTTTTATGTCTCCGTCAATTTTTTAAAAAATGCATAATTAAAATTAAATATGTGTGGTTGATCAATAATTAGAGAGTGTGGTTGGTTTTGAGTAGTAGTTATTTAAAAGAGTGTAAAAAGTTTAAAAAATAAATTTAGGGAAAAGAAAAGGAAAAAAAAAAAAAGAGAGAAAGACTAAAAACTAAAGAAAATAAAAGCATGGGAGAAAATAAGTATTTTAGAAACTAAAAGACAAAATAATTAATAAAATGTGTCAAAAAGATTTATTATCTTTATTAATGGTATAGATTTAATACTATACTTAAATTCAAATATCATTATAATTTTAAAAGTTTAATATATCATTTGATGTATGAAATTTTTCGATATTTTTAATTAGGTTTCTAAGCTAAAAAAAGGTTTTTAGGTGTTTTATCATTTTCTATTTTTGTAATTTAGTTCTTTGAGTTATAAGTTCATTTATAATTTGTGAAATTTCACAAAATAAGTTTTATATTCTCATACATGGACAACCACATCATATTTCTATTATATGTCATTATCCATAAGTATCAAATTTTAATCCCTACCCATCAAAATTCCCTTGTAATCTCCTTAATTATAAAAGTTTTAGAATAATAGAGAATTTTAACAATTAAGAATTAAAACTTGGTAGAGGTCCATGAATCTGGATAGATGGGGTAGCCCACATAATAGTTGGAACTATGCGTTTATGTTCCCTTATAACAATAGTAAGAGTATTGGCCCCATGAGTCTAAGTATAGTTGTGTTACTTACTATGCATGGTCTTGCATAGTGACAATACTTTTAAACAAGAATGACAAGTTTTATTAGGAGTGGTGAGAATCTATTGAATATATTATTTTTCCTAACCTTTCTTTGTATAGCAATGACTTCTACATCTCAAATAAGTGATCCACCATCACTAAAGATCACAAGTCTAATGGTGACCATAAACTCACTAAGCAAATAGCTCAAATGCAAAGTAGCCATGAAATGAAGTTTGAGAAAATTCAAAAGACGAATAAGGAAGTTAGGATGTTGGAAAAAATAAAAAAGTCACCATCAAAATAGGATTTTCCTTATTTTTGTTTTATTTTCATGCAAGAATGATAAGAGTTCTTTAAAGGAACTTTTTGTGAGAGAAGTTTGTGAAGGGGCTTATAGGGCATTTTGGAACATAAAAAGACTTTGGATGTTTTGTTGGAACATTTTTATAATTTATTAGTCTCATATGAATTAGATTTACATAATTTTTGTAGTAAATACATTGTTTATCAGCATGCTAAATCTAAATTTATTCTTCGTAGTTTTGTATATGTCTTTGCCTACACTTAACTCTCCTTGTACTATCATTTCTATAGATTTTGTTTTTGTGTCTCCTAAGGTCCAAGTGAGGGAAAAACTCTATTTATGTTGTTATTGAGGGATTTTAAAAATAGCACAATTCATTCCATGCCACAAGAGTGATGATGCATGTTATTTGGCCAATTTGTTTTTCAAAGAACTAGTGCATTGTATGATATTCCAATGAGCATTGTTTCAGATAGAGATGTAAAGCTCTTAATCCACTTTTGGAGAGTTTTATGGGGTAAGCTTGGAAGCCAACTACTATTATGTACTATTTTTCATCCTCAAACAAATGAACAAACCAAGGTGGTAATTATACCACTTTCTCAATTCTTTAGATGTTATGTTAAGAATAATTTATAAAGTTGGGAGGAATGGTTATCTCATGTGGAGTTTGTTTACAACAAAGCAGTTCATTCTACCACCTTTTTGACTCCTTTTGAGGTTGTTTATAGTTTTAATCCTCTAACTCCCTTGGATTTGTTATCATTATCTAATTTTGATTTTATGATTAACAAAGATAGTTTTGCCAAAACTTCTTTTATTAGGAAATTGGATATGGATATAAAGGCACAAATTGCAAAGAAGATGGAATAAGAAGCTAAGTTAGCAAACAAAGGGAGGGAAACAATGTTATTTGAAATTGGTGATTGGGTTTGAGTTCATTTGAAAAAAGAGAGGTTTCCTTACAAAAGGAAATCTAATCTTCTTCCTAGAGGAGATGGTTTCAAGTTCTAGAGAGAATTAATGACAATGCTTGTAAAATTCATTTACCTATTTGGATTGATTTCTAGCTTTAATATTAGTTGTTTATCTCTTTCTGATGTAGGCAACAAAAATCTAAATTTGAGGTCAAATTCTCTTTAAAAAGATGGAATGGTAGAAGATTGTCCCAGTTTCAATTGCTTTTATTTTAAATTTTGTTTTAAACTATATTGTTATCATATGTAGAAGATATTCAAGATAATGAATTATTACTTGAAAAAAAAAGCAACTTGAGGCAATATTTTTACAAGTTGAAGAAGTTAGAGTAATCAAAAATTTGTTATGTAAGGTTGAAGAAGAAAACAAAGCTACTTTTGACCTTGAAAATATAGTTGAAAGTGATTCCTAGTTTGAAAGGTCAACTATGAATACTCATCTTAAAAAATCATTCACAAAATTGTGCTAATAATGTGATAACTCGAACATCATGGATGACTTATTGTAGCAAAAAAAATAAGAAAAGACAATTAATTTCTAAATTTTTTGTCAAATGCATCATTTTTTTATGTCAAATGTATAAGAGAGAGATTCCAATAGTGTTGTATCATTATTACAACTATTTATGTCTTGGGATATGTAAACCTTTTTATAATAATAAAAAAAAACAATTCTTGAAGAATGTAAATTTCTTATTTGTATTTTTTTTGTTTTTAAGAATAATGCACCTTATGATAATGACGTATTCATAACTAGTTGATAACATATCTTTTGTTAAAGAAGCCATTTGTTTGACGATGTTGATGTATGGTTAGAATTTGTTTTGATGGTAATTATACAAATGTTGATAATGGTTATTGTGTTTAATGGTCTACACTTGTTATGAAAATGACATAACCATGTTGTGACTTTGTGTACAAGTAATTTTATTACTGGCATAGATGCAAGTTGTACTAATTTCCAACTTGTAAGGTGTGACTTTTGTGTTGAAATTTGACATTTTATATGAACTTTTTTCTTTATGCTTCTTAGAGTGATTTCAAGGTTCAAAGTCAAATGGTGACACTACATGAATATGTACATTGGTCCAATACAATAATTCCTTGATGAGTATGAGTTTAATTAGTCATAACATGACATGTTCGCAACATGTTGGATTTTTGAACTTGGTGTCTTTTGCAACATTGAAGCAACACTAAGTCATAAACATCAATGGTGACACTTGATGAGTGTGTGCATTGATTCAATGCAATTGTCACCTTATAGAGTTGTGTTTAACCAACTGCACCAAGTGATTATCCATATTATTCCAAAGGGCTAACTATGGATGTCTAAGGCTTGATGCCACCATAAACCCGACATCATTTGTCCTTAGCACACTCAAGATTTATGAGGTAAGGTAACATATAAAGCAGGTAACTTTTCCAACTAAAATTTTTTATCCTCCAATGAAAAAAAATTCTTAATCAGGTTAAGTTGTATGCCTCTTTTTTATTCTCTCTAAACATTTTTCACATTAATTCCTCAAAATTGAATCCTTTATATTATTCCACATTAAATTTAAAATGTTTGTATTGTTCTATATTAAATTTAAAATGGTTAGGAAACATCTTATAAATCATAAGCTTTTGTTACTTGTGCATATCGTGTACATTAACTAAATTTCAAATGATTTGATTTCTATATGATTTTTTTATTGATGCAATGATGTAGTATATATATTCCATTTGCATATGAAGTTTTAAAAACTTTTCATTCCTCATATTAAAATTTACATATTTGTAACATATGATTTGTTGTATATGATTGAACATGGTCTCCAAAAAGTTTGTATATACGTGTTTAAATTATTATTTTATTTAACTATTAGTATATTTTTATAATACTAATATATATGATGTGAAGAAAAAAAAATACTAGAAAAGAGGTTTAATAGTATCAATAAAAAAATCAACACTTTTTCAAAATGATGAAGTAGTATCAAAGACCTTACGAATGCAGATGAAAAGTCAAAAGAAAAAAAACAATATTTTTATATTGGTTTGTCTCAACCACCGAGACTATGTTCAATTCTTGATCAACCTAATCAAGTTTCATTATGTTTTTTTTTTATGATATAAAGGGGTTAAAAGCCCATCAAGTCCCATTATGTTTTAGAAAATAGAAAATGAGGTGAAATTTTTGGTTATTATGTATTCTTTCACAAGTCACTTCTGATTCAACTTAAGTGTTTTTTGTCTTGCCTCTTCAAGTAACTTACCTAAGTATTCTTTGAACAATAAGATCTCTCCAAACTTCAACAATCAAATATTCTTTTACAATTAAGTCTCTTCAAACTTAAAGCAATAACACAAATTTAAAATTGAAAAATCACTTGTTATTTAATTTTACTATCAAGACGTGATACAACTAATTTTAAGTACAAAGCTTTTACAAAAATAATGAATATGAATTTTTACAATTAATTGTTCTCTTCTTTCCAAGTCTTCAAGTTTCTTTATATAGGTGCTTCATAGAGATGACTATTGCAAATCCTTAAACATCTCTTATAGGATAGATTGCCTGTCTTTGTCTTCCTTCTTTTAAAGAAGAAATGTTTGTTAGTGCATTAATTGTAAGTATTAAATATTTTTCACCAATGGTCACTTTTTATTTAATCAAGGAAATTACTTATCACCTTTTTGATGTCAAACAAACAAAGGGAACTATTGCGTGTGTCAATCAAGAATAACTTTTTTTGACATTTTGCATGTTTTGAGGGATTTGCTTATTCTTTCTTTGATGCAAAGCATGTTTTCATTCCTTTTTGAAGTGTGAGTACCAAATAAGCTTTTTATTCCTTTTGATTTATTAATGAATATTATAGACAAATATGATTTGGTTATCAGATGTCATAAATGATATATAATAAATGAATTCATCTTTTTAAACAAACTCACTATGCTTTTGCCACTTATGAGGTATAATCTAATAGACTAACATAAATGTCCATAGAAACTAACACATTTTTTTTCCAGTTAATTAAATAAATATTCATCTGCACAATGCATAACAAACCATTTAAACGTAAAAGTACACAACGCCAAAATCAGTCACAAGAACTACTATTTGGTAGAAACAAATAAATTCATAATATTAAGCACAACATGCACATTATATCTTAGAACAACCCTTTTCTATCTACACGAGTGCAATGAACGCAACATGATAATTTTGGCACTCAAGAGTAGCCAAGAAAGGTTGTCACAACTTAGACGCAATAGGCATAATAATGTTACTACCCAATACAATCCAATAGAGTTTGGCATGCGCTTGTTGATCAAGCTCAAGATAAAAAACTTATAAATGATGAGTTTTGATGATCACAAATATACAATATATAGCCTCTTGAAGAAGAGTGCAAAGTTGTAATTTGGTGTTTGTTTTTATTTTTTTGTGTTACTTTGTGCATAGATTAAGTGCAAAATCTTTTGCTTAAATTTTAATTCTTCATTTAGATTAATGATTGGTGATGATAATAAGGTTTTAAAAATGATTTGAAAAGAGAACTGGTATGAAAAATTAAGATATTAAATTTTCACTTGAAATAATCAATTATTTTTTAGTAATAATCAATTATTTGTTCTATTTTTCAGTAACCTGAAAAACTTTGCTATAATAACCAATTATTTCATAAAAAACTTTCGAAAATAATTGATTATCACTCAAAATAGTTAATTAATTTGTTCTAGGTAGATTTTCATATTTGGAAAGAACAAAATAATCGATTATCACTCAAAATAATTGATTATTTTAGTTAGAAAACTTTATATATTGGTTTTCATTCTCAGAACTTCGAGTAATGAAAAACTTTGTGAGTGAGCTTTGAAAAAAGTTTTATTGAAAAGAGGTTTGAAACCCTTTCTGAGAACCTCATGAGAAATTAGAGTGAGTTTGTCATCATCATAAAATTGAAGACATTAACTAACCAATTGGTTTGATTAACCTATTCTAAAATATTTTGTACATTAGGTGAACTCACCTATTTAGAAAGAAATTTGAAAATATCATATTCACCCCTTCTTGGTTTAGCCATTTTTTTTTCTAACAATGCCAAGATTTCCTATAGTCGTGCCTTGGGGATATTACTTGTTGGAAGATGTGCGAGAGAAGGTCACGCTAGGTGGCGTTAGTGGCAAGTTTGAAAAAAGTTTTGCATAGTTTCTTTACGATGGATTTGAGAAGCCTTTTGTGGAGAGAGGAGAGGAGGAGGGAGTGGAGGGTGTAGTGGGTTGAGAGGGAGAAAAGGGGGCCAAAATAAGGCGTCATGGTGGGCATGAGGTGGTGGCAGACATGGTGCACATTTTTGGATTAGGGAAAACTAGAGGAGGTGAACCAAGCCCATCAAGAAGGATTCTAGGTGAGTCTATTTGCAGAGATTGAAGATGGACTTAACATTGGAGCTTTACTCTTTGAAGAAGAACATCAACTTGAATTTTTTCATAATCTACTCAATTTTTTTTCTAATAGAGACTATGCTTGGTTATGTTTGCTTGTGGACAAACAAAATTCTAAACTTGGTGTATTTTGATAATTGAAAAATATGTAAATATATTTTTTTTATCAAATTTAGGCAATTATCTAGCATTTCTTATGCCTTATAATCCTATTTTTGTCAAAAAAAAATAGTATTCTAATTTTGTCCGATTAATTAGCAAGTGCAATGAATTAGCATGGTGCTTTTGTCACTTGAGAGGTACAATCTAAGAGACTAACACAAACAAGCACAACAACTAACACATTTATTTTCCAAAGATTATTCATTTTCATAATGTATAAGAAATTGTTTAAACATAAAATCACACAATGCAAAAATTAGTTACAAGAATATAATAATCGATAAAACAAATGAACTATAAATGACAAGCCCAACATGCACATATAACTTTAAACAACCCTCCACAATCTATGCGCAAGTGTAATGAACACAACATGAAGCCTGTTTGGATAAGAGCTAGAAGTTATTTTGAAAGTTTCTCTACTAAAAATAAAAAGTATTTTCTAATAGAGAAGCTCTCAAAAAATGCTTCCAAGGTTGTACCTAAGTAGATTCATGATGCTTTTACCACTCGGAGGTACAATCTAATAGACTAACACAAACACCTGCAAAAACAAACATGTTTGTTTACCAATTAATCAAATGAACATTCATTTGCACAATGCATAAAAAACATTTAAACATAAAAGCACACAACGCCAAAATCAGTCACAAGAATCTACTACTTGGTAGAAACAAACAAATTCTGAATAGCGAGCACAATATGCACATTATAGTTATTTATATGAACTCTTACCTTCCATATGAACATTGAACACTTCTTTATTGTTTATATCTTCAATCACACAAATTTTATCTTCAAATAACACTTTGTAGCCTTTTTTCAACAACTAAGCAACACTCAATAAATTTTGATTAATATTAGGAACGTATAAAATATTATATATTAATTTTAAATTTGAATGACTTTTAATAACAAATGTTCCTTTGACTTTTATCACAAGGTGTGTTCCATTCCCCATTTGGACTTTAGAAATATTAGTTTTGTTTAATTCTTTGAAGAGTTCTCAATCATAAGTTTAGGGTTTGAGGGTTTTTTAGTTGTAAAGCATGACATTGATAATAATTGTTCTTCTTCCTCTTGTTGATTTTCAACAATGTTGACTTCTTGTTGCTTGTGAAGTTTACATACATTTTTCATGTGTCCTAATTGTTTACACTTGTAACATTTTGCATTAGGCCTCCACCAATATCTTTGTTTTGGATGACTAGTTTCTTTTGCAATAAGGACATGTTGAAAATTTTTAAGTGCTATTGTTTTGGCCATTCTCTTGGAATGATTCTTTCTTCTTGTTTTTGTCACCATTGTTGTTCTTTCACTTGGCTAAATATACACCCTCCACAACTTCTTGTATAAGTCTCTTTTGTTCTAATGCTTGTAATGCATGTAACACCTTTGTCAAAGTGATCTTACTCAGATCTTTTGTGCTCTTTAAGGTTGCTATTGAAATTTCATATCTTTCATTACGGTTACTAGAATTTTTTCAACAATTCTAGAATCTAGAAATTGTGTTACTAGTAGCCTTACCTTATTAGCAATGCCAATCAATTTTTTTGAATATTGTTTGATTGTTTCATACTCCTTCACTCTTTGTAATTCAAATTCTCTTATTAAATTTAGCACTTGTATGTGCTTTGAATCCTTTCATCTACAACATATTCTTCCTTCGGGTAATCACAAATTGTTTTTGCCGATTTGAGAGTCATGATCCGACTGATAATATTTTGACAGACACTAACAAATAAACAACTATTTGTCTTTGTCTTCTTAATTTTCCTTTCTTTGTGAATTTTTATTTGAGCTACCATGAGATTGTCTGTTAGCGTGAAAACATCATAATCTTTTTCTATGACTTCCCAAAGATCCAAAATCTCTAGATATGCTTTCATTCTCACTATCCAAAGATCATATCCTTCTCCATAAAAAAAATAAGTGAAAAAATTTGTGAAAAATTTATTTCAACTTCCATTTTTACGAGTCATAAAAACCTTGCTTTAGATACTAATGATGAGTTATTTTATAAAAATATATTTTTATTAAAGGAGTATAATATAATTTTATTCATGAGCTCTCTATTTATAAAGAAAAGTTGTGATACAAGAAACAAATATTGATATTATCTTATTCTAAAATAAGAAATAAAATCCACAAATAATCTAAATAAATTAAATTTAAATATTTAAAATATAAATAAAAAATTTTAAAAATTAATTTATTCTCTTAATTTTTTTTTAAAAATATTTCTGACTACTATATTATGACTACGTTCCTATGATCATTACCAACTACTGTGACCTACCTTCCGCTTATATGCTAAAGTGGAAGAGCTTTTCAGTTCTTTTCACTACCTTTAATAAATATATGACGTTACATAGCAATGTTTTAAAGGTGAGCAAACACTTCCAATTGGTATTTAAAATAAATAGTATTTATTACTTTAATTATCGTTAAAGATAAAAATAGTGATTTTAGAAGAATAAAAATAAAAAATATTTTATAATGATCAAAATCAAAATTTACTCATTTTATAAAGATCAAAATATAAGACTAGAAATAAAACTTATAATTTTAGAAAAAACAAAGAAAATTTTTTAAAGACTAAATCAAAACTTGTGTATTTTTAGAGACTAAAAACATATTTAAGACATTATTTAATTATAATAATTAGTTAAGTGTTTATTACTATCTTTATTATTTTTAGTTAAATGTAAAGAGAAAAAATGACATATTTTTAAGGGTTACATGTTTTTCCTTCTAAATATTTAACACTACATATAATAAAGGGAATTACCTTATTTGGTACATATCTTTTTATTGATAATTTTATCCTTAAATTTTTAAATAATAAAAAATAATATTAAAAATTAATTATTCTTACAAAAATAAGATTTGAAATCAAGATCCTTATGTTTGAAGGTCAAATACAACATCAATTGATCACTAAAAATTGATAATTTTTAAATACTTTTATTAAATAAAATATAGAGATACAAAGTGTCTTGAGCCCACTAATAAATATAACTTAAATTGAGAGAATTGATTAATTTGAAATGAATTCCTTACTAGTTGATTGGAATATTAAAAAATTATTTTAAACTAAATTATTAGAAAAATAAATTAAACTAGACTATAAAAATACTCATCTATTTTTTTTTTTTATTTTTATAAAAACTAATTCAACTTAAGTTCGATTTTAAAAATTAAATTATTATAAAATTTTTCATTCAACTCAAATCACAAGAAAAAACTTGATTTAGAGTATAAAAATAATTTAATTGAGTACAAATTATAATTCAAGTAAATAAAACATCGACAAGTGATTTTACAGTAACTACTTATATAAGCTTGAACAATTTTGTTTTAATTTTTGATAAATAATTTTGATTAGTTTACCACTCAAAAGATTTTAATATTTTTAAATTAAATCACGTTAAATAATTTTAATTTATTAGTATAAATTTAAAAATAAGAATTAGTTTTAAATAATATTTTTTTTATAATGTAATTTAGTTAAATTTATAATAATAAAAAGAATTAGTCGAGTTTAAATTACCTCTTCACCCATGGTTAACCTGCATTCAATTGAACCAAATTGTGTGTGTGTCTTTTCCTTGCTTCCATTCTCCCATGCCATGGTTCGTTCTTCTTCCTTGCTCCACTACTACTCCCAACGCCGTGTCGCATCTTCTCTCAGGGGCTTCTTCTTCATCCCCACAACCTTAGCTCTCTTCACCTCTCTTTTTATCCTCTTCCACATTTACTCCACTTCCAACCTCTTCACCCATTATTCCACTCATTTCAAATCATCCTCTCCCTTTTTCACCACCCCTTCTACTCCCACACCTCACTTCGTCCCTTTCTTCCACAACAATGCTTCCGACTCCGCCAAATCTCCGACTTTTCAACTGGGGTATGACCTCAGATCACAGAGTCAACGGGGTCTGCCACTGCCACCGCGATTCAGCTCAAAGGGTAAGCAACACTTTCCTTTTTTACGCTTCTTTTCTGTTAATTTTCTTCTGGGTGGTGTTTTAATGTTTTTCGTGTGGCTTTAGCATTGTAAAAATTTATGTGGATTTTATTATATGCTTCCTGTAAGAGGGATGATGAACATTTATAATTCTAATGTATAAAGTTTCAAAAGTATGTTACACATTTGCCGAAGGTAACAGAATGCGTAATTTCGAAAAAATATGTGTTATATGTATCAAACACCATATTAAGTGCCAAAACTTAATTTGGTAACAATATATTACTCCTCTCCATGCCTATTTAATGTAACTCTTTTACACACTAAAAGACTACATCTGATTTTCTAACCACTAGGTGACCCTAGTGGTGGGAGTTGGGATAGTATGTACAGGGACTTAGATTTGAATCCTAATACTGTGATTGTAATTTCTATGGATAAAAAAAAGACTATATCTGGTTTTCTGTGTTCTATTTTGCACTTTAGTTAGGTTTGAATGCATAATAGGTTATCTTAACATTTCCTTTATTTTGCAATTTGCAATAATGATGTTGTTAATAGTACTTACATTAAGAGGTTTAGGGTTTGTTTGGATGAATTTATTCATAAGCTAATTTTAGTTTATGGAGAAGTTTATTTCATTTTTTCTCGTTAGTTTTTCTTCTAGAAGTGTTTATGGAGAAATTTACCCAACCAGGTTGTTAGGCAAGATAACTTGAAAGGTTAAAGTTGTATTTGTACCTCAGTTTTTTGATTTTTAAGGGGTTACCACATTGATTAACTTTAGGTGCTTCATCATTAAGCATACTTTATTACTTTGCTGTTAGTGGGTTCAGTAGGGAGGTTGATGAAGCTACAGTCAATGTGTGTAAACTTTTCCTTGTTAACTCCAGTGTCCGGGAAATTTGTTTTTCTATGGTTCAGGAGAATTTGAGAATAACAACGACTTGTTCCATGATAGAGATATATTTATGGAAGACTATAAAGAAATGAATAGGAGCTTAAAGATATATGTTTATCCTCATAGGACTGATGATCCTTTTGCAAACGTGCTTTTGCCTGTGGAATCTGAACCTGGTGGCAATTATGCCAGTGAAAGTTACTTCAAAAAGGTTCTTATGAAGAGCCATTTCATTACAAAAGACCCAACAGAAGCAAATCTATTCTTTCTCCCCTTTTCCATAGCAAGATTACGGCACGACCGTAGAGTTGGTGTGAGAGGCATACAAGACTTCATTAGAGACTACATTCAGAATATCAGTCACAAGTATCCATATTGGAACCGCACAGGTGGTGCTGATCACTTTTATGTTGCATGTCATTCAATTGGAAGGTCTGCCATGGATAAAGCACCTGATGTGAAATTCAATGCTATTCAAGTTGTATGCTCATCTAGTTATTTCCTAACTGGGTATATTGCTCACAAGGATACATGCCTACCACAAATTTGGCCAAGAAAAGGAAATCCCCCTAACCTTGTCTCATCAAAGAGGTAGTAGCACTTCTTCCTCTTGCTAGTGAGGATTCTGAATATGCATGCTAACCTATCATGTCTTTCACTTTGTAACTAAATACGTTTGTGGACTATTTGCACTTAGTCAATTAATCAGATCATCTTTTGTAAGTGTCGGATTAACCATTGATATTAAAGTGACCATTAAGCTAAAAATTATACTTTAGTTTCATTTAGATTTAGTGAATGACCTGCAAGCATATGATTTCAACATGATGCCAACAATCAATTGGATTTACTGAAAATTTTACTCTAAAATTAGAACCTAGAAGCATAGATCCTTGTAAAATAAACAGTTTCAAATACCTTTTTTGTCCCTAGAATTTCATGAATTTTACTTTTTAGTTTCTATAGTCAAAGACGTTTTGTTTTAGTCTCTATACATACTATTCTTGTTTCATTTTAAACTCTATTGTCTATTGTTATAGAAATTAAAAGGTAAAGTTTATGAAATTATAAATATTAAAGAAACAAAAATGGTATGCATAGGAACTAAAATGAAATGTTTTTAATTATAAAGACTAAAAGATAAAGTTAATTACAAGATCCAAAAGGTTATTCAAAATTTAATCTAATATTTGTTATGTACTTGACCAATTACAATTTACATTGTTTGGTTCATGTAGCCCACCCCACATAGCTAGAAAAGCCATTGGTTGTTGTTGTATCTGATAGTGTAATAATCTGAAGCCAATAAGAGGATAATTTCTCAAACATTCGGTTGCATTTTCGATTAAACCAATCTTTTCTTATTGGTGCAGTAGGCATGGAGAGGAAAAAGGAAAAAAAGTCTTATATCAATCTATAAGTGATGCAGCACCATAACAATGATTTTATTCAGTATATCTCATTGGTGCAGTATAACTCATTTTGCTGTGTTTTTCTTATCTCAGGAAAAGGCTAGCTTTCTTTGCTGGAGGAGTTAATTCCCCTGTACGTGTAAAGCTTCTTGAGACATGGAAAAATGATTCAGAAATCTTTGTTCACCATGGACGGCTTAAAACACCATACGCAGATGAATTGCTAGGAAGCAAGTTCTGCCTTCACGTTAAGGGCTTTGAAGTGAACACAGCTCGCATCGGAGATTCTCTATATTATGGCTGCGTTCCTGTGATCATTGCCAACTACTATGACCTTCCATTTGCTGATGTGCTAAACTGGAAGAGCTTTTCAGTTGTTGTCACTACCTTAGATATTCCTTTACTGAAAAAGATCCTCAAGGATATCATCAATTCTAATAAATATATGATGTTACAAAGCAATGTTATGAAGGCGAGGAAACACTTCCAATGGCATTCACCCCCGCTCGACTTTGATGCATTTTACATGGTTGTGTATGAACTATGGCTTAGACGAAGTTCTATAAGAAATTCTTTGGGGGATTCTTTGAGAGTTTAATTTATATGTAAGATCATTGTAAATTACTTTTGCACAAATATTTAATAGAAATTTACTTTATCATGGTTAAATCTTATTGGAAGCTGTATAAGAATATTTTACACTATGGTTTTATGGAAGTTATTGTACATGTAACTTTTTATAACAGCATTAAGAAAACTGCGTAGAATGGCGTCATCCAAGAACCATTGATTTTATATTATTTGTACTTTTACTATATACCAACTAACAAGTCGGCAATACAACAAAGCAAGTATCAATTTGTTGGTTTATTATGAAACTTGGACCATAAAGTAACTTCAAATTAAGAAGGAACCATGTCTGTCTCTCTTTCTCTATTGCCATATCCCTTTCTTGTGTTTTGACTTTGAGAATCTGTGTGGCACACGGACAGGTTTGCTAGCCTTTTTCCTTTAGTGTTTGCCAAGCTTAAGAGACAGGTTCTATCACGCTTAACAACTATTTCTAGCTGAAAAGTAAGTGATAATTAAAAAGTTGCAAGTTAATAATAAGGATCTATCTCATTTATTGAGTACTGTGTTGATTTATGGTAAATTCTGATTGAATTCTATTTTATAGATAATAAAATTAGAAGTTAGTGAGTAGCATTTTAATTTATATAAATATATGAAATAAATTCTATAATTATTTAATGCTTAAATATATTTTTATTTTCTATAAAATGAGAATTTTGATTTTAGTCCTGTAATTTTTTTTTATTTTTCATTCCTTTACATTTTAGAACTATTATTTTTAGTTCATGTTATTTTATAATTATTTTTAAATATTTATTCATTTATTTAATAAAAGGTTAAATGATGTTAACTTATATTAGTATGTGATATCTATAAATTTTTTTAATAGATTTTTAAATAAATATTATTTATTTATCTTAAAATATTGTTAAGAATAAAAATAGTGATTTTACGAGATAAAAAATTAAAAAAAATATTTTGTAGAGATTAAAATTAAAATTTACTCACAAGAATAAAAATATTTTACAAAGATTAAAAATAATGTTTACAAGTTTTAAAAGGATAAAAATTAAAAAAAAAAGTTTTTAGGGACTAAAATTAAAATTTACATATTTTATAGAGACTAAAACCATATTTAAGTTATTATTTAATTATAATAATTAAAATCTTTTTATTATACCCATCAAGTTATTTGAAGATAATAGTATAAATATCATAATAATATTTTAAACTATTTGATATAAATGTAACTATTTAATAGAAAACATCTTTCTTTATATATAACTTATAATAATTAAATTAAAAAGAAGCATTTTTTTATTATTGAATAAAAGTGTTTTTAATTGATCTTCAACCTATTTTTGATTTTTTTTATCAAACTCTCATTTATTTTTTAATTTTATATATTTTTTAAAATTATATATTATGATATAAATTTTTATTATAAATTATTATTATTATTATATAAATTAAACATTTTCCTATTTCACACTAACATAATAATCTACAAAAAATTACTTCATTTTTTGTGTATTTTATTTAAAAATAAATATTTAAAATTAAATATGAGAGCCATAAATAATAGGTGAAAGTGGTTTTAGATAATTAATTAGACAATATAATAAAAAATAAATAAAAACAAAAAATTCTTTAAAAATTATGGAAATAAAGTATCAGCTTATTTAAAATTACTTTTTTTTCTTTCTAAAGTGCACATAAAACTAGTAATTTATTAATAAATAGATAATTATTGTTTCTTAAAAGAAAAAAAACTTATTTAATTTTTTTGAACAAATACATAAAAAAAATATGTTATTTCCTTAAAATACTTTTATGTAAAAAAAAAACTTTTTAACAAATGGAGCCGAAATAGTGTAAAAAGTTATATACATTTATAATACAGATACTAAAATATTTACTATATATAAAATGCACAAAACTAGTATTTGGTAGATACTATGTAATAGTTATCGAAACTAGGGGAAGATTCCACGGATAGAACACGGCTAAGAAGAGAAAAAACACACCGTCAAAGTGGGTGAGTGAGTGATTCAGCCGTGACTCCAACAAAACTTATCATAGAAGAAAAGAGAAATGAAAACCACTTCTTCAACATTTCCTTGCATACGCGTCACTGCGTGTGGGACCCACATGTCACATAATGTCACACTCAATGGATCCGCAAAATACTATAAATACCCCAAACACAAGACAATGCCAAGTCACCTACGTTCCAGAAGCTGCTCCTCAGTTTCTCCAAACCCAATCTCTCATCACCCCAGGTACTTTTACTTTAAACTATTCATCTAATTCTCTAACTTTATATTTTCGTTCGGATCATAATCTGTGCCTTCCATCATGGAAAATTGAATTAGCTGAGTTTGAATTTATGCATGATTATATTGTCGATCTTGTTGATCCTTTTTTATGGCCAGATTTCGTTGGAAATTTGTTTTTAATTTCTTCTGCTTTTGGTTTGTTTGACTGGCTTTCGTTTAATGTGATGTAAAAAGTGTTCACAAGGAAGAGGCAATTCAGCTACTTCGTGTTTGGAGGAATTAATTCAGATTTGGATGCTTGTGATTAAAATAATATGTTGGATTTTGTACTTCTATGTCAAGTTTAAGCAAATTAGGATGTGTAATATTGATGTGTCCCCTCTTTGACATCTTTTGCTTCCTTTGGTGTTTGGATGAGCCTTCGGTCATTGGAATTGGTTATTATTTTGTTTGCTAATTAATTGGTTGTTATCTCAGATCTTGTACATAATTTTAGTGATTCAGCTTTTGTTTTGTTGTTTTTAACAGTTTGTTTTGGGTGATATGTTGTTGTTTTATGCTTATGTTTACATGTCCTAATTGAAGAAAAACAAAATGCGGAGTCAAACTGATTGGGAAATTATTTTGTTAGATGTTGCATTTTTAACCAGTTTAGTTCAACTTGATTAATGGTTTTACCAAGTTTGGTGTGTTTTCTAATTCCGTGTCTAAGAATAGTGAAATTTGTTTGTATCTGTTGATTTTTTTTTTTAATATATCAATATGTCATTCTTATATTTGACACTTGGTTAAATTGGCCTTGTTGAGTATTCTGTATGAACTTGGTTGATTTCCAGCCTTGTCGAGTATTCTGTATGAACTTGGTTGATTTCCATTTGCTAGCTTGGTCCGTGTGTTTCTGTCATTGTTAACGAGGGAGATGTATTTATTAAACTCTTGATTAACTGGGTATGGTATGTTGGAGTTTAGCTAATGTCTTGTTGTTAATCATACCAAGACATTTATTTAAATTTTAAAGGCTTGACTTTACTGTCACATATGCTTGTTTCAGGGACCTGTCAGATTTAGTTAAGGGTTTTACATCATCACTGTTTAAAGATAACATAGATATGGAAGCCTCCCATGACATCAAGATCAAGGATGACAAGCCAGATGATGTAAAGGAAGACAAGATTAAGGTAGAACTGGAACTGAAGGCTAAATCAGTTGAGAAAGAGCATCCAAAATGTAAGGAAGAGAAGAAACATAAAGATGAAGAAAAATCAAAGAAAAAGAAGAAAGAGAAGGAGGAAGATGAGGAGGGAGAGAAAAAAGAAAATGCTATAGAAGAAAAAGGAGGGGATGGTGAAGAGAAAAAGAAAAAGGAGAAGGATAAGAAGGAGAAGGAAGAGAAGAAGAAAAAGGAAAAGAAAGACAAGGTTGACAAAACTGATGTAGACAAGGTCAAGGGGAAAGAAGATGATGGGAAGGATGATGAAGAGAAGAAGAAGGAAAAAAAGAAAAAGGAAAAGAAAGACAAGGATGATAAAATTGATGCAGAGGAGGTCAAGGGAAAAGTAGATGATGGGGAGGATGATGAAGAGAAGAAGGAAAAGAAGGAGAAGGGAAAGAAGAAAAAGGAAAAGAAGGAAAAAGATGACAAAATCGATGCAGAGAATGATCAGGGGAGAAAAGATGATGGGGAGGATGGTGAAGAGAAGAAGGAAAAGAAGGACAAGGAGAAGAAGAAAAAGGAAAAGAAGGACGAAGACATAGAAGAAGGAGATGGTGATGGTGAAGAGAAGAAGAAAAAGAAAGAGAAGGAGAAAAAAAAGGAAAAGAAGGACAAGGATGAAGAAGCAGGCACATTAAAGAAAAAGGATAAGAAGGAGAAAGATCACAAAAAGGAGAAGAAGGATAGAGATGAGGAGCGGGATGGAAAAAAAGAGGGTGAGAAAACGGATAGCAAGGCTGAAGTTTCGGTAAGGGATATTGATATAGAAGAAATCAGAAAGGAAGGTGAAAAAAGAGATAAAGAAAACGATGGTGGGAAGGAAGTGAAAGAGAAGAAAAAGAAAGAAGAAAAAGACAAGAAGGAGAAGAAAAAAGATACTGGAAAGGACAAGACCAAGGATCTTAGCTCACTTAAGCAAAAGCTTGAAAAAATTAACGGAAAACTAGAATCACTCCTCGAAAAGAAAGCTGATATAGAAAGGCAGATAAAACAAGCCGAAACTGAGGGTCATGTTGTCAACGAGAAGGTCAAGGATGAGGTACAGTAGTTGTTCAGGATACACTTATACTGTTTTGAGTAATATACAAAATATGTTTGCTCTTTATAAGTTGTTTTGTGTAATAAAGCTGTCTTTTTATTTGAGTGAGAAGTGATACATTTGTGCACATTCTTATGCTTCATGTGGGATTTGATTCAATGGATGCCTTACTTAATGTGCAAACATCTGGCGATCTATTTCTTAAATCCCGGATTCAACTAATATCTGAGATTCTATGCTTAAGATCGAGAACACATAATGAAAAGGTCAATAAAGAAGAACCATCCAGGGAAATTAATGACCAGTTACGTATTAAGATATGTGGCTTTTGCAGTATAGAACAAAAATTTCAACAAAATCAAGCAGATCTATTGGACTAACTTTTGCACTCTAAAGTTAACGAAAGATTGGTTGGTATGCGTTATCTGCAAATTTTTGCTTTGTTTATAGACCAAAGATAAAACTACCCAGTCTCACAAATGCCATACCACAACAGTTACCATTTTTAAAAGTATTTTATGTCACATGGCATGATCTGAAAGAAAAATAGAGTACAGGTTTCTTTGTTTTGACAATATGCCACTTATAGGGTTGTGGTTAGAGAGGCATGCAAAATGATGTTCTCTGTAACTTACTATCTGGGATGCTGTATTTCCTCAGTAGTTTAGATTTCAGACAAAAGAGATGCAGTGAGGTTAACAGACCCATCACAATCTTGCATCATGAAAAATGTTTATGAAATAATGTCTACCGTTATAAACTTATAACATTATTAGAATATTCTTAATTTAGCTAATGTCTATTCTAGGTGACATTTGAGTCACCACACACGAATGGTCCAAACAATAGAAGTTAGTAATTTTCTAGCTTTGTTATGACGAGCAAACAATAATAACTGATTCGTTTATATATTTCTTTTATATAAGGATTGATGTCGTAAAAACAAATTTCTGTAAAGCCTAAGATAGAAAACCAGAAAATACAGAGAATAGAAAAAGAGAAGGAGAAATATATCGGCTGTTTTAATTGCTCTTGATTTAAACCAATTATAAGCATTTTATAGCTTTACTAGCTTCTCTAATCCCCAACTAATTCGGTTACATTCTGTTTCAGCGAATAACAGAAATTATTCTAGGATAACTTCCAAAAGTCTTAAAGTCCTAAGTCATTAATAACAATTTCTCCACTTGACTGGACTTCATCTTCCACAATCTGCAAAATCTTCAAAAAATGCTTTAACCTAGGTCCTTCTAGAGCCTTGGTTAACAAATCAGCTGAGTTGTCATTAGAACTAACCTTTTCCAGGCTTGCCTACCTTTTGCAATGATTTCCCTAACAAAATGGAGTTTAACATCTGTATGTTTACTTGATTTTTGGCCAAGCATATACTACTTTGACGGTCACAAAACACCTTTACAAAACACCACATGTTGGAGATTGCATTTCTGACTCAAAGTGTTATCACAAAACTTAAAAACATACCTTTCAAAAACCTTTTAGTGTCCAAACAGCCAACATAATTTGAATCAATAAATGCGTGAAATACCTTCACATTGTGTGAAACCTCTTGCCACCAATCTAGCTTTGAATCTGGCCTTTTCCACCTCTGGAATTCCCTCCTTAACTTTGAATATCCACTTGCAGCTAATAAGCCTCTTGCCTTTAGGTTTGTTAACCAGCACCTATGTACCATTCTTATACAAAGAACTCAATTCATCATTCATGGCTGCAATACAATTTTGAGATTGCTTATTGTTCACAGCTTCATAACTCCAAGGTTCATCTCCCTCAAGCTCCTTTGCTGCAATAAGAGCAAAGGCAACCATATCAGCATATCCAAAAGATAGTCTTGTTGAGTCTATTAAGATATTCAATATGCTCCTCTCGATCAATTTGAAATTCCGTAATGGTCTCTTTTATTGTTAATTCATGCAAAGGCTCCACCTCCAACTAAATCCTCTCATCACTAGCCAATCATGATGTTGCCGACTTAAGTTCTCAATTGAGTATTACATTTCTATTACTCTTAACACAACATCCCTGCTGATCAATACCCTAGGCTGCCCTTTCTCCATACCCCATAATCTGAACCCTTTAAACCTAGAGGGCACACCAGAACATGCACTTTAGAGCCCTTGGTTCAAGCTTGCCATGATTTATATGAGCATAGGCCACACAATCAAATACTCTCAAACTTTCCATGTTTGGGGGTGAGCATGGACAAAATATGTGTTTTTTTTCTCCCAACATAATCTATTTTATATTCAAGGTTAAGATTTGAACTCTTAATTACTTGGTTAAAGATACAAGTCACTAACACTTGTATCTATTAACGTTAGTAGAATAATTAGTATTTGATAACAAACATCTAACTCTTTCCACCACTATTCTATTCATCCTTCAACTAGTTCATTTTGTTGGAGAATTCCTCAAACTTTCTTTTGCCTAATAATCCCATTCTCCTTGCAAAACTCATCAAACCCTTAGGTGCAAAATAATCTTTCTATTGATTTTCGTTTCAATTAAAGTCTTCCATTCTTTAAACTTTGCAAATGACTCTTCGTTACTCTAAAGAATGAAAATCGACACCCTCCTTGAAAAATCACTAACAATGGATAGAAAGTATAGTATTTTTGTTAAAGATAAATAAATAATATATCATTTTTTTAAGAGAATGTTGCTAGCTTTTCTCCTTGTTAACGAAGTTTAATTAGATAAAGAATTCAGTCTAGGAACCAAGTGCAAAGCTTGCAATCCATGCTATTTGAAAGAAGTTAAGACCCATCAAGGCTCAAATGCATACTATATCTTGATGATCTTGAACTGTCACAGTAACACCTTTAGGTCAATCCCAGACCTTGACAACATTATCAATACCATCATGGTAACATCCATTTGTCAAGCCAAAAATTTAACATTTTGAGACCATGCCAACATTCCAACAGACTCCTTCAAAGAAATTATTCCAGACTAGAATAATGTCTCTCCAACAATTAGAGGCTCGATCAGTACACTACCCTTAAAAAAAAAAACAAATTGATGATAAGCTAGTCAAACAGGTTATTTCAATTGAATTGAGAAACAAGTTCTAAGAAAATGCTTTGTTGCTGGCCGTAATTATTTCGTCCTTTTTATTTGTTTGGAGATACAACTTACCTTCGTCTTATTAACTATCATATAAAAGCTAGAGACAAGTATGGATGATGAAAAGCTATACAGTCCGGCTTGAACATTATGGAAGAAACAAAACGTGCCGGCATCATTTCATAAATTTTGTTCATACATGTGGCTAATAAAGCTTGAAACTAATTTTTGCATCCAATATTTTATTAACAATAGATTGAATAAGGCTTTGTATTTTCTGCCATTTCCTGCCTACATTATTTCAACCTAACTAATTGGACCAATTCTTTCCAAAAACCAATCTCTATAGTGATATAAATCCAAGCTACATCACATTCTTCATTGTTTTTATTGCCCATGCTACATAACATTAATTAATAGATAATTTACCTTATTTTAATTTGTATAATTCCAACACAGTCCTTTGAAACTTATATATACAAGCAGAAATTGTATTTTGTTTTCAATTGTCTAGAAAGAAAGTAAACATTAATTTCTTTGATCTGATATTTCCAGCATAAAAACATTAAAAAATATTACTCGATGAAAAAGGAAAACAAAAGGATATGATTCTCAAACCTATTATAAATATTTCATAATAATACAAATTAATCATCAAAGTTTTATTCGTTAATCTATATGACACAACACCTAATTGACAGTTTATTATAGATGAAAGATAATTTTAAAACATAAAGATTAAATGAGTTTCACAATTACAAGTTCAAAGTTACCCCTTCTTTAGGGGTTCAAAAGCCAACAATCAATCAAAATCTCTCTCTCTCTCTATATATATATATATGAGTTAATCACTTATACATTGTCAGTGTAAAGTTTTCTTACATGATAACCAATTATATCTCTTAATTATGTCATGTCACTGTAAATATATTTACTTTTAATAGTGACATGACACAATTAAGAGATATAATTGGTTGCCAGTATATAGGTGATTAACTCTCTCTCTCTATATATATATATATATATATATATATATAAATAGATAGATAGATAGATAGGTAGGTAGATGAGAGATTTATTAACTTTAAGAGTATGTCCATTTAGATTTATTCTACTTAATAACTCACATTCTACATTAAATTTTAACGAAATTAAATTTAAAGTTTGAAAATTATTTAATACTTTATTTCATTAATTCAAATTGACGGATAATCATAAAAACATTTTATACGTTTATTTAAATTAATGAAATGAAGTACTAAATAATATTTAAATTTTTTAAATTTTATAGACTTGATCTAAATATTAAAAAAAAATTAATTAGCTATTGAATCATATATAATATAAGTTATTTAACATAATAAGTCTACTAAAACTTATTCTTAAAATAAGTGGATCTCCCCTATAATATATATATATATATATATAGTGGTGGCTCAACATTACTAAACAATTTCGAACATTTGAAACAATCCGCCTTCTCTTGTTCCACCAACCATGGTGACCTTTATATCACAAACTCCAATCCTTTTTATTATACTTTTGTATGCAACCACATTCCAAAAAAAAGTATGTCTATTAGTCTTAAGGAAGTCCGCTGTAATGAGAAGGATCAACAAACGTTGTTAATCTTTAAAAAAGGTGTCCTTGATCCATACAACGAGCTTGGCACATGGTCAAGTGAAAAAGATTGTTGTGCATGGAAAGGAGTTCAGTGTGATAACACCATAAGTAGAATTGCAAGAGTTAGTCTATCTGGAAAATTCCTGGAAGGTGAAATCAACTTATCTTTATTGGAACTTGAATTTCTAAATCATTTAGATTTGAGTTTTAACGAGTTTAACGTTATTAGTTTTCCACCTATTAACAAAGATGTCATTTCTAGCTCTAACCTCCATTACCTTGACTTATCTTGGAATAATGGACTTTTCATGGATAATCTCCATTGGATTTCTCAACATTCCTTCCTTGAAATATCTCAACCTTAGTTTTATAAATCTTCAGAAGGAAACCAATTGGCTTCAGTTGTTTGCTATGCTCCCTTCTTTGTCAGAGTTACGCTTGAGTGGATGTAATCTAAATAACATTAGTCCTAGTTCATCTCTTCACCATGTGAATCTTACTTCACTTGTAACTCTTGACCTTTCTCACAACAATTTCAACTCTAAATTACCACATTGCTTGTTTAATCTCAGCAGTGGCATCTCTTATTTTGATCTTTCCTGGAGCAGTTTACATGGTGAAATACCATCAAGTTTGTTCAACCACCAAAATTTGAAATAAAAAGTGCCTTCAGTCTAAAATCTCTATTTTCCCCTTCCAAACAAGTATTCAAGGTCGAACATGCACTATAAAGCCTCATTTAGCATCAACATCAATCATTATAGCTAAGTTAGCTCTGCACACATGAAAAATTATATGTTTATCAGGTAATTATAGTTTTAAGTTTTTTCAGTTAATTTTGAAACCTTAATAATTTTTGCTTAAAAATTAAATATTTCATTACAAATTAAAAATAAAATTTAATAATTAAAAGTGTACTTAATATTAAAGAAATTAACTTATTAAAAAATGTTTAATACTAATAGAGGTGATAATAATAAAAAAAATTGTTTTATCAAGAATTATCGGTAAAAAATAAAAAAAATAATAATCAAATTTAACTTCAACTACCACAACATTTAAAAAAAAAAGTCATAAACCAATAAAATAAACTTATTTACCAACCATATTCACTTCATTTCATTTATTTCTGGATTTTAGTTAAAAAAAACATTTCTAATTATTTGTCTTTTTTATAGTTTAGACAATTTTAATTTTTTCTTGTCAAATGTATCTTTACTTTCTATATAACTTTTAATTAATTTACACATTACAATTAATATATATTTACTATGAAGTAAAAATAAAAAATAATATAATAAAAAATCATTAAAATTATTTGATAGAAAACAAAAAATTTTATTGTATTTTTTGATTTGTGCGTAAAACCTTTAAACGATAATTAAAAAAGAACAAAGTCGATATAAAAAGTGATAAACCTTCTTAGAAGAAAATATAAATGTGGTGAGGATTTAAGTCCCTAAATTAAGGGTACACTATAGAGCCTCCAATTGTTGGAGAGGCATCATTTCAGTTTGGTTTGAGAGTGTCTGTTGGAATCAGTGTTTTAAAACCCGGACTGACCCGGCCAGTCGGACCGGTTGGACCGGGAACCGGTGGTCCAGCTGGTTCGAATCTGAAGTTGGATCGGTTATGCAGTCGACCCGTTGAACCGGTCAATTTTCCAGTTCAACCGGTGAATCGGTGGGTCAAACCGGTTCAATCACTTTTTTTTCTTTTTTTTTTTTTACAGTTTTTTAAGGGACCATAAATCACAAAAATAATAATGAAAATTGAATCTCTTAATGAAAAAGCAAGGAGTCTTATTAAATATAACAATGACTACTTGTTCTAATATATTTGTTTGCAATATATACAACTTAAATAACTTTTATAGTATATTATTAATTTTAAATTATATATTTAATAATGCATTATCTATGTAAATATTACATATATTATTTTCTGATATTAATTGCAAGCATATTATATATGTACATATTATTTATATTTTTAATTTGTATTAATATACCGTTTAACATGTAATTTTTTTATGTATTTTTTTACAAAATAAAAATAAAAATAATTTTAAATAAGATAGAAAAATTGAAATTTAAAATAAGATATGAATTTATTAAAATTTATAAGTATAAAATATATTTAATATAAATACTTTTTAATAAAAATAAATAAAAATCGAGTCATGCGGTTCAATTAGTGACCCACCGGTTCAACCTTTGACTCATTGACCCAGTACCTTAACCGGTCGATGACCGGTCCGGTTTTTAAAACTATGGTTGGAATGTTGGAAATGGTCTCAAATTAAAATTTTCTCTTGACATTACGATCTATCGGTTGAGTGTCAAATAAAATTTCATTTTGACAAATTTTATGATTTGTTGTTATTTATTAATATATATATATATATATATATATATATATATATATATATATATACTTTTTTTTATTCAGATGCCAAATGGTGCTATATCAAAGTATCAAACACTAAGCTTGTTTACTAACAAGGAATTATGAATTATCTTCTAAAGAATAATTTATGTTTGCTAGATTAGATATGATAGAATTCTGTTAATTAAATATTATTTTAATTTTAACAGAGCACTAGGTTGATTCTTCAGGCTAAGGACTTCAGTCAAGTAAATTACAATTTAATCTGAAAAACAAATTCTGGGAAAATGCTTTCTTGCCGGTCGTAATAATTTTCTTTTTCGTTTGTTTTTGTTTGGAGATATAACTTACTCGTTCGTCTCATTGGCTATCATACAAAAGCTAGAGACTAGTATGGAATGATGAAATTTCATATATACAATCAAACTTGGTCATTGTGGAAGAAACAAAAGGTGTCGGCATCAGTTCATAATTTTCTTTTCTAATTTTCGAATCCGATATTTTATTAGCAATAGTTTGAACGAGGCATTATGTTTTATGCAATTTCTATAAGACATGCACTCATTAGTTAATCAACCAACAATCTAATTAATACTATCAATTGAAAAGGTAATTTTAATGAGAATAATTTCAACATGGTCATTTGAAAATTTTACTAGCAGTAATAGTTGTCAACACCTTGTTTTCAATTGTGTGGAAGAAATGAAACAATAATTTTTTTTTGGTAAAAAATGAAACAATAATTGATATGAAAAATCATTTTTTTTTAATTTCTGCTGTAAATTAATTTTCTTTGATCTTATATTTTTTGCATATGGATCTTTGAAAAATATTAATCGATGAAAAATGATAACAAAATGAAATGATTCTAAAAAAATATAAATATTTTCATAATGAGGTTTGACTATATTTTTAGTTATTTAAATTTAAAATAAATTTATTTTTGTTCTCTTAAATATAAAATTTATTTATGAAATTATGAAAATTGAAAATATTAATTTTAAATATGAGAACTAAAAATAAGTTTACTCTAAATTTGAAGAACTAGAACCAACGAACATTGCTAATTTTCAAACAAGGCATCATTGATCCATCCAACCAACTCTCCACATGTTCTAGTCAAGAAGATTGTTGTGCATGGAAAGGAGTTCAGTGTGACAACACCACAAGTAGAGTTACAAAAATTAATCTTCTTATCAATAGCTGGAAGGTGAAATCAACTTATCTATGTTGGAACTTGAATATCTAAATCATTTGGATTTGAGCTACAACAAGTTTAATATTAATTATATATTAGCATTCCACCTATGCAAAATGATGTAGTACATTATGTATGATTGTCATTTTTTATATATTTGTTTTATATATGAATGAATAACATGTAGAACAATATAATTATCCAACAAATACAAAATTGTTTTGTTCCGTGACCTTTTCGATCTCTTGTTTGTTTTATGATTTTTATATTCTATAATTTTGTTGTTCATTGTATATAGGGATGAGAATAGATCAAACTTTGAACAAGGACTTATGACTTAATCTCTTTAAAGTTTAGCTTAGTCTATTTAATAAAAAAGTTAGGTTTAGATTTTTAAAAATGAATTTATATAAAAAAGATCAGACTTAAAACTTATAAAAAAGTTTGTTAGACTTGATAGATTTGTCTATTTATTTATATAATATAATAAAAAATTATATATATATATATATTATTAAAAATATAAATAAATAAATAAATTTATAAAATAAAAATAAATTAGTAAAATTTAAAATATCTTTTATATATGTTTTTTTCATTATAGCTTGTATATGATTGTATATCAACATACATGATTACGTATAAATTGTCTCTTCAACAAAACTTGATTCAATTTTTCTTTTATATTTATTTTCAAATTTAAATTTTAATAATATTAAAAAATTATATTTTAAAAAGAATTTTATTAATTTTTTAAAATTAATTTTATTGGCCTAATTAACATTAATAATTTAAATAGGTTAATAAGATATATCAGATATCACTGAAAATAATTAAATTAGCTTTGGAATTGCTTGATGCCATTGCTTACAAAAAAGGAAGAGAATGAAAATCCACTTAATATCAAGTGACCACCGGCAAATACTAGATGGCTTACCATTTTCAATTTGTCATCATAAATATAATTAAGAAAATCTTGTTAGAATCTTGGCCTAACCTCTCTCTCTGTACACTGCCACCTCATTCACTTCATGAAGAAACAAAGAAACAATACACCATCTTTACAGATAATAAACAAGAAAAAACAGTCTCTGGCTCAAAATCATTGCATACTCCAAGACTATCTGGAAATGGATTTCTAGCATTCATTCACACTTTCATGAACAGGAATATTTGGATGAAGACAAGATGATTACTACAATCCTGATCCATCCATGACAAAATTTTCAATCATACTGACTTATAATCATTGGTGGAGACCTCATTGAAGGGCACATTAACTGCTTCTCCACTATGCTATCAAACACTCTCTCAAAACCAGAAGCAGTTCTTGCATACTTTCCTTCAACATGCTGAGCCCGTCTTTGGAATATCAAAATAGAGGTCTCAGCCGCAGAGTTCAAATCCGTCAAAGCATCCCCAAGAGGCCCCAAAGCAGGCTCCTCCAACACAGGATCCACCGTTTGTGCCAACGACATCTTCCTCCCATGCCCTCTCCCCACCACATACAAATCAAACCCTTTGTTCCCTATCTTGTTCAAAAGCCTCACCGTCTCTTTCTCATCCCTCACCACCTTCTCCAAATACCTCACTCTCACCATGTCCCCCGTTTGCTGCACAAACCCCTTAATGAACTCCTTGTCCTTCTCATCAAACTCATCGTTAGGATTATCCCAAACAAGCCTCACCACTGTTAGCTTCACCTCAGGGCTCTTACACATCCTCCATGCATAACAAAGCGCTTCGCGATCATCGGCACCGGCAATGTAGAACATGGCCACACGCTGCTCCTTGGAACGCTTCCTACTGAAGCCTCTGTCCACAAATATTGCCACACTACACGGTGCATCCCTTACTAAACTCTCCAACACCACTTTCTTCTCGTCTTTGCTTGCATGGTCGCGGTTGATGATGTTCACAGCTCTTGCGGTTGCAGCACCGGCTCCTAAACCATCGTAGGTTGGTTGCTTGTAGAGTGTGGTTAGGATGAGTGTGACTCCTCTACGTCTTGCGAGGTTTAGGATGTCCTTGTGCATGGTGCCGTAGTCTGAGATGATCCTCATTTTCTCCGCGAAGATGGCTTGGCTGAGGTTGTCGAAGATGCTGAGGGTGTCTTCGGTCTCGTCGAGTTTTAAGGATTTTGAGGCGAAGGATGACTTTTTAGCGCCCCTTATGATGAGTGATGAGGTGGGGCGGTTGGTCATTTTGCTTAGTTCAACAGCTAGCACTTGGATTGGGGTTCTCACTGAGGGAGACGAGGCTTTCAAGAGGTTTATGATCACGTTGGCGTCGCTTTTTGTGTGGATGCATGCTAGTACTCTCAGGGGTGAGTCTGGTTGTGTGCCTTTGCGTTGGATTCCTGCAAACGTTTTGTTTTTCAAGGCTTTTGTTAGAGCAACCGAGACAGGTCCCACGGGAAGTGTCATTAACCAGCACGCTAATACCATCACACCAAAGGTTTGATTGTCCAATTCCTGCATCACATATATCTACATACACTTAGATATTATCATACCAATGTTGTTTACAACTTTGTTGAAAAGTGCTATACACAAAAAGTATTGTCTCAAATGAGAATTGGAGTTTCATTTATATTTTATAAGTACCTCTCGCAGTAATACACATCTAAGCATATTTCTAAAGTGAAACTCTAACTCTCATAGTAGAGATAGGAAATAACCAAGAACAAGTGATTTTATGTTAATATCAGAAGCAATTCTTGCATTGGTATAAGCTTAATAGGCACTATACTCCTATTTAGGATTTTAATTAGCAGTCCACAATTACCATTGTGACTGTAATATTAGGTTTTGGACTTCTCCAAAATTGTTTTGTTACCTTAATTGTTGCTGCATATGCCGTATTTGTCTATAATTTTCACAATATTCAGGTTTAGAAATTCCCTAACATGGCAATCACATTTTAGAACCTTGATAATATTAAATTTGACTGATCAAACCTTAGATTGGGGGAAGAATGACTATATCAATGCATCATAAATATAGCATGTTACCATGTTAAGTTTGTAAAGTAACTTACGAGCCTGTCCCTGCCGGTGCAGAGAATGATCAATGGCATTGTTCCTTTAGTATTCATGAGCAGTGCAAGGGACAATCCTTCCATGCGTGGCATCTGGTAGAAGCAAGTCACAACCAAAGTGCTCGCTATCTTAGCCACAAAGGCCAGCACAACAACAACCACCAAAGTACTCACATGTGTGTCCAAGGCCAAGTCTTTAACATTGATCCTCTCCCCAACAGCCACAAAGAACAAAGGCATCATGAAAACACCCACAAAATCCTGCACCCTGTCCTGCATCGCATTGTTAAGCACCCCCTGAGGGATCACAACGCCCAAAAAGAAAGCCCCCGTGACCGATAACACACCCAACCCATCAGTTAAAAAACCAAAGACCAAAACTAAGTGCAACACAAATATCACTTGTGTCTCAAAAAACTCGCGATCCCTCATGCCCTCGTTGTCGAATAGCCACTTGAAGAACCGGTGAAGTACAAATAAACATACCAACACAAGAACCACGGTGATGACAAAAAATCTCACGGAACCATAGTAGAAGTGCGTTAGAGCCAACACGAGAAGTGTCCATGAAAACAAGTCGTTGATGAGAGAGGCTGAGAGAGCAAGTTGTCCATTCTCCGTGAGGAGAAATTTAAGGTCCGAAAGGATCTTTGCAATCTCAGGAAACTCACTGCTGCTTGAAAGGGTGATTCCCCATAATATTGCACCATTTGGTCTGAAGTGTTTATGAGAGAGAGTTTTTCGCCACATGTCGGTGATAAGCATGTAGTACAAACCAAACCCTATTGGTAAGGTGAAGATTGTGCCAGCAATGGCAACAAACGTGGCCTTCTTGTTGTGCAACTCCGCTATTGGTTTCAAGTCTATCTCTAGCCCCACCAAGAACACGTAGTAAATGAGAATCAACCCTCCCACCGTCTCTAATGGCACCATGTTATTCAATGGAGATGTGTGCTTGATGAAAGCAGTCCAATGCCCTAGAGCAGATGGCCCTAATAAAAAACCAGTCTAGGAACATAATCACAAAAGTTCATGTTCATTAGTAATCAATGATCAAATTCAAAGCAAACCAACGTGCATGATCATGCATGAATAATTGGAATACGTACGTAACATTGTATTTTTAACTTATTGACATTACATGATCTTGGACCATATAATAAGAATTCAATTCATGAAGCAAGGATATATTAATACGATCATGATGGTGAAAAGTACTTACAAAAATATTAGCAACAATTCGAGGTACATGGCAGAATGATGAAAGGAGGAGCAAAATGCGATTGAGAGATAGGATAATTGCAAATTGCAGGGCAAATGAAGGGAGTGTTGCCTCGATGGAATTTTCTCTCCAAAGGGCAGAATCAGAACCATGGGATGCAGGCCTTTTGAAACAGATATGTAGCGAGCGGTTCGTGATTGTGAAAATGGGATCAAAGGTTTCAACGTCGGAGGAATTCATCTGAACTGGTTCACTCCGATGAAATAATTATTTTTCTTATTTCTTGCAATCTTATTTACAGATTGCTGTGAACACTATTAAGAGAATCATAAAGGGAGAAGAAAGGGGTTTTGACCAAAGTGTCAATAAGAAGATACACATAATTCCAGCTAGATATGGTAGTACTATGATTAAGACTAAACGGTTGCTTGCTTAATTATAGTCGTTCTATTTGGGTGCTCCGCAATGCTTATATTTTGTATTCTATTTAAGGAGTACATGTCCTATCCCTGTGTATTTCACGTGTATATGGTTTAGATTTTCACAACACAATTTTGTTAACTGAATTTTTTAAAAAAAATTATTTTTAAAATAAAACCAAATATATTATTCGTCCAATTCCCAAAACTTCTCGGAACGATACAAGGATGGTCAAAATCAATAGTTATAGGACTACATATCTAAAAAAAAAAAAAAGTCATGCGAGTTTTCCTTTTAAATTTAATCATTTAAATATGATCTAATGGCCTATATTTGTTTTGGCCTCAAGTTCATTACAATATTAGACTCACTTCATTTAAGATATTTTCATTTTTAATGCAACTATAAAATATTAATATGAAATACCTATCATTAAAAATAATAATTAATCTTTATTGAAAATTATGAGTGTACATAGGATAAATATTTCTTTCCCAACATAATCATATTTTATATTTAAAGTCATAATTAATTGAAATATTATCTGTTTTAATATTCGTTTAGGTCTTCATGACTTTGTTCTTGAAATAAATTTTAATAAGTTTTTCTTAACTTTGATTCTTAAAGAATGTGAGACAATTGTGTATGTGAAAATTTAATCAATCCAATAGTTAAATTAGATGATATTACACTTATAATTATTATATCTAATTTTACATGATATAAACATTTTTAAATATCTTATCTAATAATGAATGTTTACATATAATTTTAATATCATATTATATGTTAAAATAAAGTGACGTAGTTAAATCCAAATTATGTGAACTTTGATATACATGATTATGAGTATATAGTATCACTTAATTTAATTATTGAATTGATTAAATTTGTTGTCCCAATAATGTAGAGATGAAAGTTAAGGGCACAATATTTGATATTGATTCATCTCTACTAGTGAGAGTATGTCTAGTTTTTAGTTAACACAATCATGTTACTAACTTTATGTAAGTACAATTGGTGTTTTTCATTATAAACTACTTATGACTCAACCTAAGTAGTATTAGATTTATACCTTCTACCAACTACTTAAGTATATTATTTGAACAAAAAGTCCCTTCAAACTTTAATTATCCAAGTATTCTTTAACAACAAAAATATTTCCAAATTTTAATTACCTAAGTATTCTTTGACAACAAAGATTCTTCAAGCTTTAAATATCTAAATATATATTAAATAACAAAAACTCTCTAGGCTTCAAACTAATTCACACAAAATAAGCTATATCAATAAGTAACAAATTGTGTAACATTTGAAAAAGACAAATGTACAATGAAGCACACAAGTAAACTTTACAAGAGAACTTTTTAACAATATAAGAACACAAGTATAAGAAAATATACGCAAGTTCTTCTAACATTTGAATTAAAACTTCTACTCTTTGTATTCATAGGTAGCCTTAGAAGATGTTTGCTTAAAACACTATGCTATTCTTCAACTTACGGTATCATTTATCTTCCTAATGATGTAGAGGGTATCCGTTGGAGCAATTAATATTAGTATTTAATATTTCATTAAATTATCATTTCTTATTTAATAAAGGAGGTTATTCATCAACTTTTTCTTGACAGTGTATATATACATTTAAGACCTTTTGTTGTGTTAGTTTGATAATGCTTTTTCTGAGCACATGTTTTTCAAGGAGTATGTTTGGTCTCTTTTGTTTGAAAATCCATCGCATGTATAAATACTAATCCCAAGATGTTTTTAGGATGATTCTTCTATTATTTACACAATAAAAGCAGATGATAGAATACATAGGAGCATTTATTAATTCATGATATGATGTTTCGTGTATCATAAGATGATGCACTTTGTTTTTTTTAACATGATTGGCACTGCTTCAGATTGAAAACTAGTGCAGGTGACAGAACAAGGCATGTCATAGACATGACTCAATGGTCATGATCGTCATCCTTGCAACTTGAAGTCAAAAATTGAGATCAATAGTAAAATAGAACCTGTTATGGGTGTGAAGAATTGGTCACAATCATGACAACCTCGAGAGCTATACGTTAGCTTATATATGTGATTAGAATTAACTTTTATAGTCTTCATAAGAGTTGTAACCCTATGTGTTAACTTTTGAATGACATTGGTATCACTCAGAAAGGAAGTCTAAAACTCAAGATATGATCAAATTAATAAGTAAAGGTCGAGATGTTAGATTTAGACTTAAATGCTACAATTTTGTAATTTTTAAGTATACTAGATTATTAAAGCATGCTTTGATAGCATATGTATAATTCTAGGTATTATGTTTATTAGACCACATGAGGTCATAAAAGCTTAAGACGAGAAAGACAATTTGTAAGTTGTAATGGTGATTTATTTTATCCTTTAAGTGATTAATCTTGGGAATGGTACGAGATTCTTATATTAATAGTTAAGAAAGATAAAGTGTGAGAGAGTTTATGGATGAGTTATGAGTAAGTTACGATGAGTGTGAGAAATTATGTTTATGAGGTCTCATGTATGCCTTGAGTTATACGTATAATGTAAGTTTAAGTGGTGCCTTAGCAGTGTAAAATCGAAGATTTTGCTTGGTCATTTGTAAAGTTTAAATAGTGGTCTAGTCAAGTGAAAGTCTAGGCTTGTCAAGTAATGTGATAAATGTGATATGTGTGACATGTGTTATATGTATTGATGTGTTGTGATGGAATCCATGCATTCTTACATAGTTTGTTTTGAGGTAAATGTGAGTCTATGTAGGAACTATGCACAACTCCATTACCTTGACTAGCTCTTGATAAATTTCATTCTAGTGAGAGTGGACCGTGTTTTGATTACCCATAGTGTGAGAATCAATTTCTTGTCCATGTGCTCCCAGACTACTTAATATGAGTGTGCTTTATGCGAAGTGAAATTGTACCACATACATATAGAGATAAAAGCATACAAATCTACAAGTACATCTTATGTTTTACATTATGAATGATAACTGCATTTAATATGTGATATGCATTGAGTTCTTTAAATACATGCTATCTGGCATCATCATGTCAATTAGAAAGTTGAAGAGATTCATATCACACAAGAAGGGAAAAAGGAGTTAAAGAGAAGTTAGGCATAGGTGAGGGAGTGAAAAGGAAGATGGAGAAGGAAAATATAACACCCCAAGTTTTTCTATTATTAATAATAATGTTTATTTATCAATTATAGTTTTCATTTATTAATTAGGCTAATTTTATAAGTGTGTTTTAGTGGTATGAAATACATGATTTTATTTATATATGTTTTATTTTAATATGTTTTGACGGGAGGAATTGAACTTTGGTTAAATGCTTTATTGTGGGGTTAAATGGGAGGTAAGAGTTAAGGGTTGAGTAAGAGGGAGTTATATTAGTTCATTTTCACGCTTCTCATTATTTTCCTTTTTACACTTCGTACTCTGGATAATTGAGAGAAGACGAGAGGTTGTTGGAAATCATCCCAAAAACTCACATCTTTCATCTAGCATTCATTGAGGTAAGGGGAAGTGAGTAAACTTACTCTGGGCGTGGGGTATATGATGGGTAGAGATTGGCTCCCAATCTCTTCTCTGTTGTATGTGTTGTATGAGGGAGAAACTCCAATTTCTATCTTAGTTTTGTTTTTATTTTCTATATGATTCTTTAATACTCTAATTGGTATTATTAACATGTTTGTATGCTTAATTTCATGTATCAAACTAATCTTGTGGATCTTGGATTATCCATAAGTTCCTATGAGAACCTTAGGGGATGAATGGGGTTTATGAGTAGTAATTAGAATGTTGGGTTTCAATGTTAAGTGTTGGTTTGTAATTGCATTTTAGTCTTAAGAGTGTTCTTACCAATTGAAATCATGGAATTAAATTATGCATGTTTTGGTGTGTTCTCTTGCTTTCTATAGATTGGGATAATTTTGATACAATGTTGGGCACCTTGGACTCGCTGAGCATCTTTGTGGTCGAGAGCACAATGTGGCTTTTATGCCACTCGCGTCGGGCGTGGGTTAAGCCACATCGAATATGAGGGCTTTAGGGGGATCCATGTGATGTCTTCACTAGGTGTGATCTCAGTCACGTCAGGTAGAAGTTGTCCCAAGAGCAACAAGTGCTCTATGAAATTATTACGTTAGGCACAAAGAAATTGTCATTAGGTGTCCTTTTGTATTTCAAGAGTTGTTCTTGTAGTTGTTGTATGATTGGTATGTATAATTATTGTATTCAGTTGATATGATGTTGATGATTGCAAGTGGAATGTGAGGATATTAATGATATAAACATGAGCCATGGATGAATTGAATGATGTTGAACCGGTATCAGCACATTGATGTGTATGGATCCTATAAGGGTCATGCCACAGGAACTCTAAGTCGAGGCTTAGAAGTGATGTGAACATGTGATGATTATGAATGTGCATTGTGATAACATATGATATGACATTTAGTTTTGTTTGACATGCATCATATGCATAAATGTTTTAATGAGTACGACATGGAATACATTGTTAGGGAAGACTCCCTTGTTGCTTAATATTTGAAACTTGATATTGGACTTAATTGATGTTATTTATTTTCTTTAGTCACTCATGTTAGTATAGTGTTTTATTATAGTGTAATGTGATACCTCTCTTACATATTTGACTTTTATTCAATTGATTTTCTATTCATAAATTCATTAATTTTGGTATATTCCATTATTATGTTCATTATTATATGTAAGGTAGAAAGTGTCACAAAAAAAGTCATTAAAAAATCACTTGAGATAAAAAATAAAAAAAATTAAGAATGAATTACTATTTTAATATTAAAATAATGAATTTGCTTAAAAATTCTTAAATATTAAACAATTTTAAACAAAAATTGTGAAATATTAAAGTAAACATAATAGTGAGAGTTGAAAATAGTATGGATATAGTTTTAAATTTAAGCTTTGTTGTCATCATTATAATATATATATATATATATATATATATATATATATATATATATATATATTAGTTATCTAGATAAAAAATAGTGGATAAGCTATTTAAGAGTTATTGAGTTCAGTTAATGCGCGGGAATAGGAATAAATAAAATAAGAAAACAAATCAATATAGAAATCTTTAAAATTATAAACAATTGAAATTTAAAAATAAAATTTCAAAAAAAAATTCAAAGAAATTATTTTATTTTATACATAAAATTTGAGGCTTGAAAATAAATATTAACATAAAAAACATTTTAATAAAGTATAATCCTAAAGTTATTTTTAAAAAATGTAGCAAACAACAGTGACATATGAAGTTTTCTTTTTTATTTTATCCATGAATTTTGTATTGTATATATATACACTGAAATGAGATAAAGAAAAAGTGCATATATTTACAAAATAATATTCACGAATTTGGAAATAGTTATTATTTTTCCCTCCATTAATAGATGAAAAATATTAAATATTGTAATAAATTAATATTTAATAATTCTACTGATTATTTAAATAAAAAACATTTATCATTTTCTGTTCTATTTTCTATCGGTCAGAAAAGTAATATTTCTTATTTTAAGACATTAGATAAAATTTTATATTTAATTTATTTTGTTTTAAATAATAATGATAGTGTTAGATAAATTTAGTAACTTAATATTATTTTTTCCCATTCATAAATTTGTAAATATTTATTAATTGGTTTTTATATTTGTACCGTCTCGGCTAACCACCGAGACGTTCTCTCGGCCTAGTTCCGACACGACCCAGGAATAGTCTTTCTAACCCTTTTGCCTCGCAGACCCGATGGACTACCAACCGGTTCGCCCGACTCGGCTCTCGGTAAAATTCGGATCTCCTCCTCTCCCTGATAGCGGACCGACTACAATTTCGGCTGGCCTCTTTCCCTAGGTCACTCGGTTTATGCCCGAATCCTATCTCGGCGTGAACCAGTCCGGCCCCAACCCATTTTTTTCAGCCTACCAAGCCTACTCGGCGAAAACCATGGTCCGTCAGCATGGAGAGCCTCGATATCAAAAACCTTATCTATAGCCCCCACGTTCATCAAATATTTTCTAGATTAGATGGTTAAGGAAATCCCTATATTCTCGGGGCCCAGGAGGCCCGTAAACAAGAAACTATAAAACTAAAAACCCTAGAGTTGAGAAGGCAGATTACACTTTTTGAATGCTCTGGCTTTGAGGTTCAACCTAGGACGAAACCCTAGCGCATCCCTTGGCCGGAACATTTTGGCGCCCACCGTGGGGCTACGGTAAAACTCTTCCTACGCCCCAAGAAACACAAAAAACCTACACTCTACCATGGTGAGAGGCGGCAATAACCACAACTCGCAACCACCAACCATGGAGGAGATGATGGCCATGATCAATGGCTTAAGGGAGGAGAATGTGCGATCCAGGGAGAGAGAAGAGGCCATCCAGCGTGAAAACGAGGAGATCAGGAGGCGAGCAGACGAGATGCAGGCCAGAATAGAAGCCAGTACCAGGACGGTGGAGGAGGATGTCATGTTGGAAGTCCTTAGGGATTTTCGGCCTTTCTCAGAAGCCATAGAGGCTAAGGCCATCCCCAGGGATCATCGCATACCCCAAATCGAGCCCTTTGATGGAACGCAGGATCCCAGTTAGCATCTGACGGATTTCCGAGCCCAAATGTTGATCTATGGGGGGGCATGGAAGTCCGCTGCAAGTTGTTCATGGGCACGCTCAAGAAGGCAGCGCTTGATTGGTTCAGTGGTCTTCCCGACCGATCAATCACTAACTTCGACGTCTTTAGCCGACTCTTCATGGCGCAATTCGCCGCTAACAAGAAGAAACCTCCGATTACGTCAGATTTGTTTGACCTCAAGCAGCAACGTGAGGAGTCTCTAAAGGACTTTCTACAAAGGTTTAACGAGGTCGCACTGAGGATAGCGTCGTTGGACGAGAGAATGGCAGTCATTGCATTCTAGAAGGGTTTAAGGTCCGGGGCTTTCGACATCGCGCTTGAAAAAGCGAACTGTCAAACGATGTCGGAGGTCAGGGCTTTCGCCTTGAGCCACATCAAGACGGAGGAAAACCAGATCATTAAAGGAGCGGCTGAAAGTCAAGAGGTCGGGAGCAGTAATAAGGAAGGCAACAAGCATTTACGGGTACGTTCAGACTGGAATAAGCGACGTAATCACTACGAGGCCAAGGAGGGAAATCACAGGCAGGCGGATTATGGTGGTCGGCCAAGGGGTGAATGGACACGGAGCAACGAACCGAAAAAATTCACCCCACTCAACGTTCCCAGGAGGCACATACTCCATGACGTTAACAACGCATCACTATTCGAGTTTCCGACGGCGACTGACCGCCAGTTGGGCCCTTACAAGACCGACTGGTGTGAGTTTCACCGCGCCCATGGACATACCACGGAGAATTGCTTCGTTCTCGGCAGGCAGATCGAGCGTCTTATCAAGGAAGGTCGGTTGAGAAAATTCATCACAGGTAAGCATGATGAGGGCTCGGCGGATGGACGACACAGACATGAAGGGCAAGATACAAGGGGAGGAAGACGTAAAGGAGATCTCCTCCGAGAGATGTCCCGGAGAAGAGTTCAGAGACCCACCAACAGGTTGTGCATGGTAGGGGTGAGCAACGGGTGGGTTTGGTCGGGTTCGGGTGAAAAATGTCCAACCCATTGTAAATCGACTTTGAAAAAATGTGACCCATATCCGACCGACTGAGCTTTCGATTTGAGGCAGTTCGGGTTGAAACGGATTCGGATTTAAGCGGGTGGGTATAATCGGGTTTGAATTTTTTTGTAAACCAATTTATCTTAAGGAAGATGAAGCTTAAAACGATAAAAAATATTTTTAAAATAGTGTATAAAAATATAATGAAGGTGACAATAGATGGTGTAAGTAGATTCGTAGTTGAAACATTTACAAACTAAAGAAGCAAAAATAAAAGATAACAAAATTCATAGTTGTTACATGGAAAAGAAATATAAAGTTAGATTACAAAATCATAAGAAATCACAGTCACACAAAATGTACTCAAAATGGAGATAAGAAGATGGAAAAGAAAGACAAAGAAAGAAGCAAAAAGATAACTCTAAAAATGGACTAGCGTGTTGAGAAGTTGAATGAGGAAGGAGAAGACAAAATAAATATCTAAGTTATGAGAAAAAGGAAAAAAATAAGTTACAAATTGATGGCTATATTATACTTCAAATAAAGATTTTTAAGTTTGGACAATTGTTGTTTAGTTATACAAAAGTAATAAAAATTTAAACTTATCTCATTTTCGGTTGGGTTCGGTTTTTGGCGGGTTTAAAAATTCAAAACCGAACCCGCCCAATATAACCCGTATAAAATCAAAATTTTAACCCGATTTACCCATAAGACCCGTCCGAACCCACCCAAAAACAATATTTTTTATCAGGTTTTTCGGGTTCGGTTCGGGTGTCGGTTTAATGCTCACCCCTAGTGCATGGAGACTTTAACACCATAGCGGGGGGATTCGCCGGAGGAGGCCCGACATCGTCAGCACGGAAGAGATATTCTCGTTCGGTATTGTCGGTCTCGAATTGGGGGAGACCCTCTCGGCCAGCCATCACATTCTCGGACGCGGACTTTGAGGGTGTGTCCCCACATGAGGATGACCCGATAGTCGTCTCGGCGATAGTCATGGGCTACAACATGAAACGCGTACTGGTTGACCAAGGCAGCTCGGCGGACATAATGTTTTGGGAAGCCTTTGTCGGGATGAAAATTCCGACTGATCGTCTCATGCCATATACAGGTACATTAGTTGGTTTTGCAGGTGATCAGGTGACGGCTAGGGGATACGCCGACTTGGAGACAACTTTCGGCCAAGGAGACCACATGAAGACTATCACTGTCCGATACCTGGTGGTCAATGCCCAGTCGTCCTACAGCATGCTAGTCGGACGACCAACATTGAATAAGTTGGGAGCAGTTGTCTCCACGCCCCACTTGAAGCTGAAGTACCCTTTACCCAACGGAAAGGTTGGGGTCCTCTGTTTTGATCAAGAAGTCGCAAGGAAGTGCTACGAGGACAGCCTGAGGGCGAGGAGACAGTTATATGTGACACAGGTTGTTCGGGGGATCCAGTCAATCGAGTTAGATCCGAGGATGACTCACTTTGATTCCCAACCAGCCCCAGCGGAAGATGTGAAGGAAGTTAGCTTGGCCGAGGGAAAAATGGTCAAGATTGGTGTGTCTTTGGCTAAAGAAGATGAGGAAGGGCTGCTGACTGTATTGAAGAGCAATATGTCGGCTTTCGCATGGAGTGCGGGCGACATGCCAGGCATTGATCCCGACTTCCTATGTCACCATCTCATGGTCGACCCCAATGCGAAGCCGGTAACTCAAAAACGACGAAAGTTTGGAGAGGATAAGAAGAGGGCCATAGCCGAGGAGACGAAGAAATTGTTGACAGCTGGTCACATTCGGGAAATTCAATACCCGACGTGGCTAACGAATGTGGTAATGGTACGAAAGAGCAACGGAAACTAGAGGATGTGCACGGACTTCACCGACTTAAACAAAGCTTGTCCAAAAGATTCATACCCGCTGCCCAACATTGATTGTCTAGTCGACAACGCATCGGGGTATGAATTATTGAGCTTCATGGACGCGTACTCGGGGTACAATTAGATCAGGATGCACCCTGTTGACGAAGATAAAACAGCATTCATAGCTGACCAAGCCACCTACTGTTACAAGGTGATGCCTTTCGGTTTGAAGAATGCGAGGGTGACATACCAGAGGCTTATGGACAAGGTGCTGGCCGATCAGCTAGGAAGGAATGTGGAGGCATACGTGGACGACATGGTTGTCAAGTCGCCTAATGTGTGTCGGCATTTTGTTGACTTGCAAGAGTCATTCGACACCCTAGCATGCTACCAGCTCAAATTGAACCCCGCAAAGTGTTCTTTCGGTGTCCAAGCAGGAAAATTCCTCGGATTCCTTTTGACTCATCGTGGTATTGAGGCGAATCCCGATAAGTGTTCCGCAATAATCAATATGAGAAGTCCTACGACGGTAAAAGAGGTTCAGCAGTTGACGGGGAGGATGGCCTCCCTCTCTCGGTTTCTTTCAAAGGCAGCGGACAAGTCGTTACCCTTGTTCCAATGCTTGAGGAAGAACGATCGTTTTGCGTGGACCGACGAATGTGAAAGAGCTTTCGGCGAGCTCAAGCAGGCTCTCACCTCACCGCCAATCCTCACTAAATCACAAACCGACTTCCCTCTGTTGATATACTTGTCGGTATCCGCCAACGCCGTCAGCGCAGTCCTTGTGCAAGAAAAAGGTAACTCCCAGCTACCTGTTTATTTTGTTAGCAGGGTACTACAAGGGGCGAAAGTCCGATATCAAAAGATCGAGAAGCTGGCGCTTACCTTAGTAATAACCTCGAGAAAGCTCAGACACTATTTTCAGAGCTACGAAATCGTGATCCGAACGGACTACTCGATCAGGCAGGTTCTGCAAAAGCCCGACCTAGCGGGGAGGATGATGAAATGGTCAATAGAGCTGTCGGAATTCGCAATCAAATATGAGCCGAGGGGTGCCATCAAAGCTCAAGCACTGGCCGATTTCTTAGTGGAGTTGACTTCACCCGCCGAAGAGGGTTCTTCTGGAGAGAGTGAGTGGATTTTATCCGTTGACGGTGCTTCGAACCTGGGCGGCAGCGAAGCCGGGATCGTCCTTGAGGGACTTGAGGCATACTCTTGGAACAGTCACTACGGTTCGAGTTTCGGGCGAGCAATAACCAAGCAGAGTACGAAGCACTATTAGCAGGAATGACGTTAGCAAAGGAGATGGGCGCAACAAGCCTGTCAGCGAGAAGTGACTCACAACTCGTGACGGGTCAGGTGGCAGGAACTTTCCAGGCAAAAGACCCCCAGCTAGCTCGGTACTTGGAGAAAGTCAAATTCGTGTCGGCTGATTTCACCAAGTTCACACTGAACCACGTCCCTAGGGAGCAGAATTCACGAGCTGATCTTCTATCCAAGCTAGCAAGCACCAAGAAGCCAGGAGCTACTCGGTCAGTCATCCAGGAAACGTTAACACAGCTGAGTATAAATGAAGCACATGGGAATGTCCTCTTCATCCAGGAAGAGCTTGATTTGTGAATGGGACCATACATCGCGTACCTGACTCGGGGGGAGCTACCGGAGGACAAAAAGGAGGCATCATTGGTGCAGAGGGAGTCGGCCAGGTTTGTAGTCATCAATGAAAGGCTATATCGAAGGGGTTTTAGCTCTCCTCTCTTGAGATGTCTAACCATACCACAGGCACAGAGAGTGATGGACGAGGTTCATAGCGGCATGTGTGGGAGTCATATAGGAGGACGAGCTCTAGTATACAAAGTCGCACGGGCAGGATACTTTTGGCCATCTTTGAGAAACGACTGCGTCAACTGGGTCCAAAAGTGCGATGGCTGCCAGAGACACGCAACTTTACATCATTCCCCAGTCGAGCGACTTCATTCGATCTTGTCTCCCTGGCCGTTCAACAAGTGGGGCATTGACATTCTGGGACCTTTCCCGGTTGCGGTGAGACAGCTAAAATTCTTGATAGTAGCCGTAGACTACTTCAGCAAATGGGTCGAGGCCGAGCCAGTCGCAACCATTTCGGCGGAAAAGGTAAGGGTGTTTTTGTGGAAGAATGTGGTATGCAGGTATGGCGTCCCTGAAGTGCTCGTTTCCGATAACGGGACACAATTTGCAAGCAGTAGAGTCCGTGATTTCTGTAAAGGGATCGGTATCCGAATGACTTTCACTTCTGTCGAACACCCCCAATCTAACGGCCAAGCATAGTGATGGAATAACACTAAGGCCAAGAAGACCAAGAGGTGATATATTGAAGGAAGCAAGAGGAATGGGTTAGTGTTGAAAAACCATAGGAGGAGTAAGCCTACTTTTGGGCCTTAGCTCCTAAGTTTTTATAGCATTTATTTTTATTCCTATTTTTGCCCTTATCTTTAATTTTCTATTTTACCCTTGTATTTTGGGGTGCTTAGGACTTAGAATTTATTTTCCTTGTATTTCCCATTTTGCCTTTGTATTATGGGGTGCTCTAGATAATTAGGTTTTTAATTTTGGGCTAGGGTGTTAATTAGAGGGTGATGCATGTTTTTTGGTGTCATTGGGTCTATTTTTGGTGTTAGAAAGGCTTAGGCCCAAGTGGAGGGCAAAGGTTGCATGATCTTATCATGCACCTAGATATAGCCAATCTAAACCCAAAGATTCCATCCTTGGCCACCAAGTTGCATCTAGGGTTCATTTGCATTTCATTTGGAATGCATTTGCCTACTCCAAATGCAACCCTAGATGCCTCCCCTCCTATAAATACCCAACACCCCACACCTTGTAAATACTTTGGAATTTATGATATTAAGAGAGCCTTTGTGCCTTAATATTCTTCCTTAGTCCCCTTGGTCATTTCGGCCACCTATCCTTCTCATCTTCACCGTGAGTGTTCTCACCTTTAGGAGTGGCCTTCATCCATCAATGAAGTGAGCCAAAACCCTAGAGTACCACCTTAGCATTTCATCAAACACCTAGCCTCCATAAACACCATTCGCCCATCTCCATCTCCAAGGCTAGAAACCTTGAGTTCCATGATCCAAGGAGTCCGGTCATCCCTCTTTCATGCTCTTAACTCAATCCATGCAAGGAGGGTTGCCATCACATAGTCGGCCAACAAAGTCATACTCTCGGGATTGAAAAAGCGCGTCCAGGATTCAGGCGCCTCATGGGTGGATGAACTTCCCCGAGTGTTGTGGTCGTACCACACGACCGTCCACTCGTCAACTCGAGACACCTCTTTCAACCTGGTCTATGGCACAGATGCCATGATACCGATCGAAATCGCCGAACCGTTGGTACGTTCTATATGCTTCACCGAAGAAGAATCCGAACAAGGAAGGCGAGTTGATTTGGATTTGATCACAGAGACAAGAGAAAAAGCACGAATAAATCAAGTGGCAGCGCAACGAAGGGCAGCTTTCAAATATAATACAAAGGTCGTCCCAAGAGATTTTGTGGTAGGAGACCTTGTTCTGAAGTGCGCTCAGCTAACTCAATTGAGGAACAAGTTGTCACCTAAATGGGTCGGCCCTTACAAAATTGATGATGTGGTCGGCAAAGGAGCTTACCGACTGAGGACCTTGGATGGAGGGGCGATACCGAGAACTTGGAACGCTGCAAATTTGCACTTCTATTATAGCTAGTCTTTTTTCCCAACTGTATTAGGTGCACGATCTTTTCCTAACTCAGTATTTTTTCCCCATAAAAATATGAGGGGTTTTTTGCTGAGAAGGTTTTTAACGAGGCGCCACCCTTTCAATTCTAATAAATGTCATCTCATTGTTTTCTTCCACGATTTCTGACATGTGTTATTTTTAAAGGCGCAAAAACTCGTGATTGTCGGCAAAAGTCCGACTGGGCGAGTATAAATAACTCGAAGACCAAAACTCGTGATAGTCGGCAAAAGTCCGACTGGGCGAGTATAAATAACTCGAAGACCAAAACTCGTGATTGTCGGCAAAAGTCCGACTAGGCGAGTATAAATAAATCGAAGACAAACTCGTGATTGTCGGCAAAAGTCCGACTGGGCGAGTATAAATAACTCGAAGACCAAAACTCGTGATTGTCGGTAAAAGTCTGACTGGGCGAGTATAAATAACTCGAAGACCAAAACTCGTGATTGTCGGTAAAAGTCCGACTGGGCGAGTATAAATAACTCGAAGACCAAAACTCGTGATTGTCGGTAAAAGTCCGACTGGGCGAGTATAAATAACTCGAAGACCAAAAATCGTGATTGTCGGCAAAAGTCCGACTGGGCGAGTATAAATAACTCGAAGACAAACTCGCGATTGATCGGTAAAAATCCGACTAGGCAAGTAAATAACAGGCAACAAATTCTCAAACCGAATCAAAAAGGGGGCAACATGATGGACGACTATAATTAACATAGTCATATTTTAGGCGATTGCTTCCAACGAGTAAGGTTCACTTTCCACTCGATTACGCGGACCGGAGGCCAACCGAGTTATTGGACTTTTAACTTGGACGACTAGTCAAAATTCAAGATTCATTTTTTTAACTTAGTAAAATTTTTGGGTGCTTTCCTAGTCGGTATTTGGACAACTATCTATCTTGAGATCCATTTTTTAACTTAGAAAAATGGTTGCATTATATCTAGTCGGTATTTGGACGACTAGTCAAAATTCAAGATTCATTTTTTAACTTAGCAAATTTTTGGGTGCTTTTCTAGTCAGTATTTGGACGACTAGCTATCTTGAGATCCATTTTTTAACTTAGAGAAATGGTGGCATTATATCTAGTCGGTATTTGGACGACTAGTCAAAATTCAAGATTCATTTTTTAACTTAGCAAATTTTTGGGTGCTTTTCTAGTCGGTATTTGGACAACTAGCTATCTTGAGATCCATTTTTTAACTTAGAAAAATGGTGGTATTATATCTAGTCGGTATTTGGACGACTAGTCAAAATTCAAGATTCATTTTTTAACTTAGCAAATTTTTGGGTGCTTTCCTAGTCGGTATTTGGACGAGTAGCTATCTTGAGATCCATTTTTTAACTTAGAAAATTTTGGCTTTTCTCTAGTCGGTATTAGAAAATTTTGGCTTTTCTCTAGTCGGTATTGGCTTTCCTAGTCCCTCTCTGACTTACAAAATGTGGTCGTTAGCCACATTCACTTGATCAGTTGGAGGTACAAAAAACAAATAACGTAACAAGACATGCACGCAATAATTAGAGAATGAAGCAAATTCTTAAAATACGAAAGTCAATCAGTTACACGCCTTAGCAAACAGAGAAATTTAAAACTAGAAAGCTAAACAAGTGCAAAAAGCAAGAAGGTTGCAAAATGGACTCAGTCATCCTCGGGGGATCCACGAGTTGCCCATCTACGATCTCTTTGAAGTAGCCAATGCCTTCAAGGTCGACATCAGCATACAAGAACTTCACTTGAGCAGTAGCAGCATCGAAGCCTTGCGTGAACTTCTTCAGCGAGTCCATTTTGGCGGCATGAAGGTCAGTTTGCAACTTCTCAATCTCTTCTTTCATGCTTGCCATGTCATTCTCAAGAACTTGAACGGCATCAGCGCTCTTATCCCGCGCTAGGCGAGCCTCCTCCAGATCTTTCTCCATCGCAGCTTTCTCCGCAGCCAAAGATTGTTTCTCGTCCTCAAAGACGCGACGACCTTCCAACAGTTTGTCCCGCTCAGTTGAAACCCACCTGAGCTCAGCCTTACTCTTGTTCAAACCCTCCTCCAAGGAGACAATCCTTTTTCCTTGCAACTTAGTCTCCCTCACTAAGCCGCGAATTTTATCTTCATTAATCAACGAAAGAGCCGAGAGGCGATTCGTAAGTGATTTGACGCCCTTGGCGATAGTGAAAGCACTCATCTTCTCCAAATCGTCTCGGTCACCCTCTAGCAAGTCGGTGTTTCGAATGTGGGCACTGTGGTTAAACTTCTCGTCCCAGAAAGAAGCTACATTGCTACGGTCGGCTCCGTAGTTCACCGGCTCCCAATTCTCGCCGAGACAGGCACTCAGGGTCCTCTCGGCGGATTGAATCTCAGTGTCGCCTTTGTCCATCTCGGTGGCAACGACCGTCTCCAAGTTAACCACCGATATGGATTTGTCGGTCTCGCGACGGCGTTTCTGTGGGGTCTCGCCAACGGTTCTCGACTTCACCACTGGGCTACCAGTCTCCACAAGTTTCTCGGTAGCCGACTCACCCACCACAGCAACTTGGGAAACTTGTTGTTGTTTCCATAGTCTCATCATTTCTCGGTTGCTCATACTAGCCATTCTTGCTGCAAAAAACAATCAAACAAACAAGTCATGATAAGAATAAAACATCAAACAAAGAAGGAAGTTTCTAATCTTAAAAACAGCATTATACCTATGTGAATTTTCAACTCCTGAGGCCTACTCTCTAGGTCTAGGAGTTTCCCCGTATTGAAAAAGGTTTTCAAATCTTCAATTTTCTTAACGTCGACCCGATCGCTCTCGGAAAGCTTCTCGGGAGCTAGCCCACCGAATGCTATCGTTTTCTGGTTCCAGTACAAAGGGAACCCCTCTAACACATCTTCATGACCCGGTAAACTACGCACTCGGAAAAACAATTTTTTGAAATCTTTGTAGGACGATTGAAATAAGGACAACAAGCCCCGACCCGAAACCCCACTAACAGATACCCAGCTAGTACGTTTGCTAACCCTACTCTAAAAAAAGTAGAAAAACTTATCCGTAGTCGGGGTTATTCCGAGTCCCTCACACAAGATCTCAAACCCTCGTACAAAAGCCCAACTATTTGGGTGTAGTTGGGTCGGGGCAACATCCAAAACTCGAAGTACCCCCTTTTCACAGTCGGTTAGGGGCCATCTCACCCTAATTTTAGAAATAAGAGTGGTGTAACAAAATGTAAATTTTTCGGTCGAGGGCGAACTAATGCACATTGGTTCCTTGTCGACACAAGGTTCACACACAACTACCTCGTTCCCATCACGGCAGACTACATGGTCTCTACAAAAGTTATCCATGGCTTCCCAAGAATTGATCAAAGACTCACACTTTAACGCGTCATCCTTAACCCATTTATACATCTCCCCATAACCCACGACAGTCATTGCTAATATAATCTTACTTTAACCTATAACTTAAAGGCTTGCAACAAAAACCACTAGAAAGGCAAAATAAATATATGCGTACCTAAGGGTTTTTCTCTCACAACTTCACCCACTAAGAACAAGCACAAAACCACCGCGAACCGCCGTAGAATAAAACGGAGAAGAAAGCCACCGTCGGAGGAGGAAAAGGCGTGAAGAGGAAAATGCAAAGGGTTTAAAAAAACAAGGGGACATCTCTATTTATAGAAACGAAGGGCCACGCGTGAGGGGGTATGCCCAAGAGCCACGACGCGCGTGGGGCGTTTTAACATTTAACATCTCGTGACAGGTGCCGCCACGTGGCACCATCTTTATTCACGCCTCTGCAACGCCGGCTTTACAATAAATGCATGTCCCATCTCGAGTAAGGTGAAGAGACACGTCTTGTCAGAACGTGCACCGTCTCGGCTAGTCACCGACGCGTACTCTCGGCCTGGCCCCGAGGTACCATCTCGGCTAGTCGCCGACGCGTACTCTCGGCCTGGTCCCGAGGCAACCCAGGAACAGTCGCTTTAGCCTTTCCGCCCAATAGGCTCAAGGCTGGAAGGCAAGTGTACCGTCTCGGCTAATCACCGAGACAAACTCTCGGCCTAGTCCCACGATGACCCAGGAACAGTCGCTTTAGCCTTTCCACCTAATAGGCTCAAGGCTGGAAGGCAAGTGTACCATCTCGACTAATCACCGAGACAAACTCTCAGCCTAGTCCCACGATGACCCAGGAACAGTCGCTTTAGCCTTTCCACCTAATAGGCTCAAGGCTGGAAGGCAAGTGTACCGTCTCGGCTAACTACCGAGACGTTCTCTCGGCCTAGTTCTGACACGACCCAGGAACAGTCTTTCTAACCCTTTTGCCTCGCAGACCCGATGGACTACCAACCGGTTCGCCCGACTCGGTTCTCGGTAAAATTCAGATCTCCTCCTCTCCCTGATAGCGGACCGACTACAATTTCGGCTGGCCTCTTTCCCTAGGTCACTCGGTTTATGCCCGAATCCTATCTCGGCGTGAACCAGTCCGGCCCCAACCCATTTTTTTTAGCCTACCAAGCCTACTCGGCGAAAACCCGACTGGTCCGTCGGCATGGAGAGCCTCGATATCAAAAACCTTATCTATAGCCCCCACGTTCATCAAATATTTTCTAGATTAGATGGTTAAGGAAATCCCTATATTCTCGGGGCCCAGGAGGCCCGTAAACAAGAAACTATAAAACTAAAAACCCTAGAGTTGAGAAAACAGATTACACTTTTTAAATGCTCTGGCTTTGAAGTTCAACCTAAGACGAAACCCTAGCGCACCCCTTGGCCGGAACAATATTAATAGATAAAAATATTGAATCTTGTAACACGTTAATTTAATGATTATTCTAACCAGCAAAGGGAAAAAAATTGTATAATTTTTGTTTTAAGATATTAAAAAATATATATTTTTCTATTTAATATTTTTTTTCTATTTAATATTTTTTTTCAACGCGCATGCAAACATTTTATATTCAGTGACAGAGAGTCAAACAAAATGGGTGAAAAGTAGAATGGGCGCACGCAATGGAACGTTGAATCTGTCCCTAGTTTCTTTTCCAAGTTTCAACAAAACTCATTAAATTAATAGTAAGCATCTAAGAATACAAGGCACAGGGGAATCCAAATCGAAGATGTGTTTGAAAAAATTATGAGGTTTACAATGTCAGAATTTTTTATAGGAAAAATATTTTTTAAAAAAATTATCAAAAGAAATCCTCCACCTTTATCTATCAAAGTAAATTTTTTTACTATTGCAGATCAGAATTTGATTTTCGAAGAATTGAATTCGGAGCTTCTTTATTAAATTATTAAAAACTTTAATTTTAAATAAATAAATAATTATAAATTTTAATATTTAATAATAATTAATTTATTTTATTTAAATAAAATTTTTGTGTAAAATAAATTTATCATATAAATATTAAAAAAATTTAATACAAATTTACATATTTAAATAAATATATAAACATAATATTTAATTTTATATACAAATTATATTTTATTTTAATAATATAAAAAATTATAATTACAAAAATAAAGTGATTTTTATATAATATTTATTTACTAAATATTATATTTAATTAAATTTTGTAATACTATTAATATTATATTTATTAAACTTAATATAGATTAAATTTATTAAATATATTATATTTATGAAATATATAACTTTTCATATCAATTTATATATTATTAAATAAAAGACAAAAACACAAAAAAAAATAATATTTAATGATGAATTGATCATTAATAAAATATATGTAAATATTTAAATAAAATTTTACATAAATATTAAAATAATATTTGACCAAAAAAATATTAATATTTTAATTTTAAAAAATAATTAATTATAAATATTAATACACATTAATATTTAATATTAATTAACTTATTTTATTTAAATAAAATTTTTATTCCTAAATTATTATATCATATTAATATTATAAATTATTAACAAAAATTTATATATTTAAATAAATATATAAACATAATATTATTTATTATTTATATTAATTATATATGTATATATTATTATTTTAAATAAATATAAATTATAAATTTATAAAAAAAATAACATTTTTAAAATAAAAAGAAAACAAAAAATCTTATTCAAAATTTGACTTCTTGGAGATTGAGCTGTAATAATAAAAAAAATTACTTTGATAAATAAAGAGTGGATGGTTTCTTTTTGATATTTTAAAAAAAAAATATTTTTTGTGTAAAAGTTTCACTATATCACATAGTTCTAGAAATAAAAAGTATATGTTAAATACACTCATATAGACTCGACTAGAGAAATAAAATCTTGTAAGGTTACTTTGTTAGATGAACCTAAAAGCCTGCTATATACCTATTTTTCCTGTGTGATATGATGTAATGAGCAAACACATCACTGCTTACGGTGCCATGGTTAGACACGACACAGCACATGCACAACCCTTGAAGCCATCGAAACTCTAATATAAAAGACAATTGAATTGACCATTCTCAAGAAAAATAAAAGAAACCACAACAAATGGTGAGCGTTCAATCTCGTTACACCGTGTTACCCTCCCAACCCACCCCGAACCAGAAACTCTTCTCCCTGTGCGAACAAATCAAGCTTCGCACTCACGCGCCTCTTCTCTACGTGTACAAGCCACGCCCCCATCACGATGCATCCACCATGGTTAACACCCTAAGGCACTCTCTTAGCCAAGCATTGACCATCTATTACCCACTCGCGGGTAGGTTGAGTTCGGTCGAAGGTGGAAGATGGGAGCTTCATTGCAATGCAAAAGGAGCACAACTCATGGAAGCCATTTGTAAAGATTTGAATTTGGATGATTTAGGTGATTTTGTGCCTGCTAAGTTGGTGTCACAACTCATACCCAACATTGATTATTACAACGTTCCAATTGAGGACACACCCTTGTTGGTTGTGCAACTTACGAGGTTCTCCTGTGGTGGGGTTACAATGGGGGTGGCTTTATGTCGTGGGGTAATCGATGGAACCGCAACCATGCGGTTCATGACCACGTGGGCTAAGTTGGCTAGGAAGGAAAATTTGAACCACGTGGAGATAAATCCATTGCATGATCGAAATTTGTTGAACTCGTACAAGCTTCATTCGGGGTTGTACGATCATTCGGAGTTTGAAACTCCTCCTCCTTGGTTAGGTCCATTAGGAGGTAGAGGTAGAGACACAGATTTTGTAGTCGAAATAGTGAAGCTCACGGATGAACAAGTGAAGAAGCTGAAGCACAAGGGGAATAATCATGATCACATGAAGAATTATAGTACTAGGCGAAGTTATTCGACATTTGAGGTGGTTGCGGGGTTCTTGTGGAGGTGTGTGAGTAAGGCACGCTACGCCGGGAATAGTGACCAACCTACGAGGTTGTCGACTTTGGTTAATTGTCGCAACCGAATGAAACCACCCCTGAATGGTTACGCAGGAAACGCAGCGTTTCCGACCGTGACGCTCACGTGTTCTTTTGGCGAAATCATGCAAAGGCCTTTGAGTTACGTAGCTGGGGAAGTTAGCGATGCGATTCAAAGGGTAACGGGGGAGTTTGTGGCGTCAGCGATTGATTACATTTCGAAGGTGAAAGACATGGATTTGGTGAGGTATAATTTCCACTACCCTGCGCCAAGTGTGTGTAGGGGATCCTACAAGGGAAACCCTAATCTTTTTGTTGTGAGTTGGATGAATTTCTCGTATAAGGATGCGGATTTTGGGTGGGGGAAGCCTTTGTATTTTGGGCCAGGGTTCATGGATTCCGAAGGGAAGGCTTTTGTCATGAATAAGGCTAGTGGGGATGGCATTGTTGTCGCTATTTCTTTGAAGGACTCTCACATGGAAGCTTTCAAGAGATTCTTCTATGGTGATATCGATGAGGAATTTCGTATTTCCAAATTGTGATCGAAATATGAAATTTTACGGGGATGCTTTCTTGCTTGCACTGTCTGCTTCGACTGAGTTGATTTTTCAAAATGGTAGACAAATTGATGTGTTCTACTTTTTTTATATTATTATTAATATTATTTTATTTATCAAGCTATATATCACTCTTTCCCACCATGGATCGGTTTCTACGTAGATAAATTAATAACTTAATTTAAGCTAAGTTGATGTGTTGTACTTAATTGTTTAATTTTAAAAAGTTTTTTTTTTTCATTAAATAGTTGAATTAAATCATACTCCTGATTCCGATATATATCTTTAAACACCATGGTGTATTTGGATTGTTAGTTTCTTTTTATGGCTTATTATGTGTTTAATTGGTTGACGGAGAGAGCTTTGCGCATTTGGTGGTTATCATTTACAAAGATTTACGTCATTGAATGTTTAAGAGGTAAAACACAGAGTGAAAATATACATGAAGTGGTTAAATTCGAGACTTGTACAGATGAAATAACATCTCGTTATTTAGAGGAAATGCCGCTATAAATTGTAATGTTTGTATCATTTCATTTACGGATCTAAAAATTTTAACCAGTGGGCAGTGGGATAGGACTCATACATAAGTTTGTAATATTAAACATATATATGATTTCATATTTTGTTAAATATAAATATAACTTATATTAAACATATGATTTCATATTTTGTTAAATATAAATATATATTAATTTGTTCATTTTATATTTTAAAAATATTAAATATTTTTTATTTTCAACACTTTAGAAAAAATTATATCTCGTATCAAAATTGTGATGTTTTTCATTTTAAAAATAATATAGTATAAATTTAAGTTATTCATCACTTAATCTATTTCCTAACTTGACTTAACTATAAATAGTATTCTCTTCATTTCATAATAAGTATCGTTCTAGATTGTTTTAGATAGGCTAAAAATAAGAAATTTTGTGATTAATTTTTTTTACTATAAATAATACATATAATATTCACTTTCTAAAATAATATTATAAAGGATATAAATAAAAAAAAACTAATATTATATTGAAAAGCTATTATGAAGAAATACTATGAAGAAATACTTCAAAAAATTAATATATTAACTTTACTTTTTCAAACAAAATAAAAATACAAGAAATACATAATTTTTAACATGGAAAATGTGAATACATTATTATAAAAAGTATTAGTTTAGTTTTAACATTCAAATTTTGTTAAAAAATATGTAAAATATTATAGTGTAAAATCTATTTATTAATATCTTTATTAATAAAAACATCAAATTAAATTCAATTAAAATTATATTATTATCTTAATCTATTATTTTCATATGTATTATCAATAATTTGAAATATTAAAACACAATTTTCTAAAATTACAAAGATTAAAAGTAATAACTTTAAACTTGAAGAAAAAAATAAATTTATTTAAAATTTAATATTCTAAAAATATATTTAAATATTTATAATATTAATATATATATATATATATAAATTAATTATATAAAAAAAAAATTGTTAGCTATCATCCAGGTGGCTTTTGGGAGCAATCGAGAAACAAGGTAATGATGCCAATTAAACATAAATGTATTAGAAATGAGAACTGCTATACAGTCCGAAAAAAGCTAACGAAACATCGTCCGAATATTTAAAATATTCATATTTTTAAATAAATTTATTATAAAATAATTATTTAATTTAATATTATATAATTTAAATTATTATTTTAAAAATTCGGAATAAGATTCGGAGGATTTTTTCTGAGTTTTTAGAATTTTTCATTAGAAATATATTGATGATCTACAGTTTTTTGTCGGGGCAATAGCATGTGGGAGCGATCAAGGAATTGATCCGATGAGACATTTTTTAAGATTTTGTCTGATTCAGCGAGATTCACGGGGAGGTTTTTTTTTTTTTTTTTTTAAATGGTTGACACTAATTCGGAAATTTTAAATAATAATGATAATATTTATATATAAATTTGTAATAATAAATATATAATTTCATATTTTTTGAAATAAAAATATATTTTTTAATTATTTTTTATGATATTTCATATTCTAAAAATATTAAATAATTTTTTATTTTATTTTTAACATCTTCAAAATTATTTTTTTATATATAAATAAAACAATCATTTAATCATTTATTTCTCACATTAAAATTATCTTTTTAAGAAAAGTATAATATGAGCTTAAATAAATCATCTTTTGACTAAATTTACTTAATTGTAATTGATATGACACATTGCGTAAGTTTGCTAATTCACAACTACTTGTTTTATTTTAAAAAAGAAGTAAGTTAACAAGTTACATTTATATGTATTTTAAAAAATATTACAATTATAACTTGTTGATATACTCTTTCCTTTTAAAAAAAAAACGAAGATGTATTTTAACAAATCTCACATATATTTAATAACTTTCATCCATTTAATTTTTAGGTGGTGTATTGGTTTAGAATTTCATAAGATTTTAAAAGATTTTTTTTGAGTAAAAAAGTCTATTGGTATTTGATCAGGATTTTATGTCACTTAAAAATAATTCAGTGGTATTCAATCTGGATTTTCAAAATTTTTTAAAGAGTCCTTAAAATTAATTGGTATTCATTTGAGATGTTTTACAACTTAAAAATAATCCATTGGTATTCAAAAATATAAGGATTTTAAAGGATTGTTGTGTTAGATGAATTTTGAAGGACTTTTTAGTGCTATCTATAAATACCAAATTCATAAAACAATCTCATCCAAACCCATCAGATTTTGGAGGATTATTTGAAGTGACTTTTCAAGTGCTTCAAAAATTTCTAAGTGAGTTTTTCATTTTTTTTTTCTATGTTCCTGTCTTCTCCATTTTTTTCTCTGCTAATAATATTGCACTACTATTCATTGCTCATATATAATATTGTAGTACTGTTTCTATTTCATTCCCTTATTTTGTGAAACTCTTATATGTAAATGACAGGGTCATTGACTTGCTCTATTTTTCTGTTCGTTCTCTTTAATTGACTTGTTCTATTTTATTCTATTTAGTTGAATTTGTTCCTTTATATAACACAAAAAAACGCTTGAAATTCTAACTTTTAAGTGGTAATTTTTTTTATAACACACGTCAAGAAAAGGAAAAGGTGAAAGATGGAATTGATATCATGATCTCTACAATATATATATATATATATATATATATATATATATATATATATATATATATATATAAGATGAATTTAAGTTAGGGTTTCTGTGAGTAGAATGAGATGAAAATGGATCTTCGTTGGGGGAAGAACCCTCTCAGTATAAAAATTGCGATCACTCTCATTTCTTTGAGTTTGTTACTCTTATCCCTTCTCCTTTTATGACTCAACAATTATTTTATTTTTCTTTACTATGAATCTTTCTTTTAATTTTTATAATGTGAAATTAGGATTTTTTTATATTTAAAAAAAATTAACATAAGACATTGTAGTATCTAATTTTTCAGGGTTTAGGGTTTATGCCTCCATTAACTTATTTTAAAAAAAGGAAATATTGTTAAAATATTTGTTAGAATAATTTACATTTATGAATATTGTTAAAAAAATATCATATAATATATAACTAAAATACTAATATATATATATATATATATATATATATATATATATATATATATATATATATATATTCTCTGTATCTAAATACTTTCATTTATATAAAAAAAATTTATATATCTAAATATTTTCTCAGTATTGAATATACTGATTTTTTATATAAAAGATTATCTTATGTTTCTATATTTCTGTTTTTACATGTTTTTTATAATGGCTGAAGTATTTGATCCATTTGGACAGCCAAGATATATTCGATCTTGTATGATTGATGTACTTCTAAAAATAATAATATAATTTTATTGATTTTGTCTCTTATCCATAATTATTTATATAACTAGTTTTCAACATATATTGTTTTAGTAATTCAAATGGAAGATTCGCAAGGAAATAATAAAGGAGAAGGAAAAGAGAAAGAAAACTATGAAGTTTGGACCAAGGAAGATTCCGATGAATTGTTACAACTGATAGTGAATGCTATAAAAAGTGGACTATGTGATGCTAATGGGTCAATTAGCAAACTAAATATGGAGAGAGTCATCCTTCCTCGTCTCAATGCTAAAATTAAATTCCCTAAAATTTATAATCATTACTTGAGTCGAATGTAGCTGTTTAAGAAACAATATAACAATATGTCAACACTTATGCGCAACAACTCTAACTTTGGGTGGGATCCAATTACAAAGACATTCACCCCTAGTGATGAAGTATGGAAAGAGTAGTTAAAGGTGAGATTACTTCGTAATCTTTTGAACATATTAATAGTTTACAAGTTTAGTGCATTATATTATTTTCAATATATTAATAATGATTTTTTTTCTAGTCTCACCCAAGTCACAAAAATCTTCGAGAAAAAGTATGGTTGATTATAAGGATTTAAAGATTATTGTTGGGGGTAAAACCACTAGTGGACACACTTCCATGTCACTAGACACTGATGATACTGATGCTACAACTTTTGAAGAAGAAAATGTTGATTTTGGGATGGAAAACTTTTCATATAATCTTAACAATGATGTATTCATAACACCAGATCACTATGAACCACCTTACCAACCTCCATCCCTCACCCAAGCATTTTACCACCTCAACCCCTTTTAAGCTCAGAGGTTCCCACTGAAAAACCAATTAATCATAAGCGGAGTAGGTTTGAGTATGGAGTGAGTTGTAACTTAGTTGTGAATAATAGTCAAGCCAAAGTTCTAGAATGTCGTTCTGATGAATTTCCAATTCAAGCGGTGGACGAACATTCATCTTCAACATTACCAGTTAATAAAGATCATACTTTTGAGCCTATCATTCAAACCAAGGAGCAAGAGCGAGTAGACGCTAATGCTTGGAGGACTAGTATAGCTATGGATATGTGGGTGAATGCTATTTGAGAGGATAGGATATTATGGAGAATTTTATTATTATTATTATTATTTATCTAGACATTGTTATTTTTGTTTATTATTTTTGTCTTTGACTCTTTTTAAATTTGAATGTATGAAATTTTTTTTGAAATTTTATCATATGTCAAAAATCCACGAAAATTCTATAAAATCTACAAAATCTCATAGAATCCATTAAAATCTTGATTTAAAAGTCTTGTAGAATCCATTAAAAATCCCGATTTAAAATCTTATAGAATCCCGTAAAGTCTTAAAAGTCATGAAAATCCTGCAAAGTCTTTTAAAATTCGCAAGATTTTTTTTAACTAAAAAAGTCCTTTAAAATCCTAATCCAATACACTCCCCTAAGTTAACAAGTTATACTCATGTATTTTTTAAAAGAAAAATATACTTTAAAAATAAAATATTGATTTTAACTTTCTTTTTATAACATAAAACACAAAAGACAATAAAATGCTTAATTTTTAACATGATAAATAATATATTTTTATTATAATATATATTAAGAAAATAATTCATATAAAAAAATTAGTGATGACATTCTTCAATCAACCTGCATTCATCTTTGGTTGACATAGTATTTAAAATAATTAAATATTAATTTATATTTATTCAATGTGATTTTTGTTAATGAAATAAGTGAAAGAGAGTTTTATTTAAAATAATTTAATTTAAAAGAGAGTTGTATTATTATTTCAGCTTTTCGCCTAAATAAATAAAAATACATAAAAAAAAAATATAATTTACCGGTATAGGATTTTTTTTGCCACGTAACAGAGTGTGATGAAAGAGCATAGGGGGAAGGAGTTTTTTAATAGGACAAAACAAGTAAAGATAACTCCTCCCACCCATGCATCATATGTGTACTTGTTGTAGAATGAAAGCGTGAAGAAGAAGCATGGGGGAGGAGTTTTCTAATAGGACAAAATAGGTGAAGATAGCTCCTCTTCCCCATGCGCCATGTGTGTATGTTTTTTGAAATGAGATGACGCATCCCCCCTATGCGACATCTATATACTACTTTTTCGATGGCTTTGTGATAACCTTTGACCGGAAGTGAATAAATGGTGCAAGAGCCCTTGAGTTTTGATGAAGGTTTTTTCTTGTATATTTCTCCCCCTTCTGTCATTCTAAATTTAAAATTAATATTTGTTTAAAATATGTATAGTTTAAATTTTAAATTTGAAAAAAAAGTTTATAGTTGAGCTTGTTGAGCTGCCATTGTCATTCTCCATTAATTTAAAATTTTAATTATATAATTATTATATTTCAAATTTTTTATTTTAATAATTATTTTAAAATTTACAGGTTATTATCTATACATATTTTAAATAAATATTAATTTTTTTCTTAATATTACAATATACAATAAAATTTAAATATTTTTTTAAACTTACTTGATATATCTGTTTTTTAACTTCCATAATAACACACAAAATTAATCTAAAACATAATTAAATAAATATTAAATTTTATACTACAAAATTTAAGTACTTACAACAACAACAAAAATTGAAACTAATTTTACAATGAAAGAGGAAAACACTACCTGAATTTATAGAGGGAAATCACGGAGAAGAATGAGAGAACGGTGACGAAGTGTGCAACAAAAAACCTGTTGTTAATCAAAACTCAAGGGTAGGCATAGCAACGGGACGGGTTTTACGTTCCCCGCCCCCGCTCCTACAGATTTAAATTGCCCCCACTCGGCCCCTAATACCCGCTGGGTATAAAATCTGGGTACCTATTCTTGTTCCCGACGGGGTTCAAGTTTCCTCGCCCTGCCCCTGCTCTTACATTTTTTTTCTTTTAAATAAATATGAACAAATTTAAAAATAAAAATAAAAGAAAAGTAAAATAATACAATTTTTTACATATAAATATTTTTAATTTTGGTTTATATATATATATATATAAATAATTTTTAATTATATTATTAAGCAGGGCAGGTACGGGAGCGGGTATTAACATCTCCATCCTCGCCACCGATTTTATCAATCGGAGAAAACTCGAACCCGAACCCGGTAAATACGGATTTTCCTTGTGCAAATCGAGGCAAGTTTGGGTGAGTACCTACGAAGGCGTGTTAGATTGCCATGTTTACTTAAGGGCCCCCTGCGCATAGGAGGAATGGGGAATGCGCCATCCCATTTCACAAAAACACACACGTGGCGCTTGGATGAGAGGAGCCATCTTCACCTATTTTGTCCTATTAGAAAACTCCTCCCCATGCTCCTTCTTCACACTTTATTCCACAATACATACACACATGGTGCATGGGTGGGAGGAGTCATCTTCACCTATTTTGTCTTATTAGAAAATTTCTCCCTCCATGCTCCTTCTTCACATTTTGCCATGTGGCAAAAAAAAATTATACCGATAAATTGTTTTTTTTTTTTTAATTTTTATTTTGTGTATTTTTATTTATTTTTAATTTATTTACGCGAAAAAGCCTTGTTGAATGTTATAATGGACTTTTTGACGTGAATAAATAATAAATTAATAAAAACACACAAAATAAAATAAAAAAATAACTGTTTACTGTTCAAAATTAATATCAATTTCAGTATTTTCAATTCCTATTTAGTCAATGAACTTTTTTTAAATTAAGCTTAAACACTACTTAAACTAATTTTTTTTTATAATTATTTATTAAGAAATTCATTTACTAAATATGTATTTTAAATTCCTTTATTAATAATACTAGTTACTAACCACTATTACATTTTTATTACATGCGATTATTTTTGTAATAATATTATCTTTAATATTTATAAATATACATTATCTCTAATAATTATACGCTAGTTCTAATATTTTTCAATTTTTTTATTTTCATATTTTACTATAACAACAAATTACATTTATTATTTCATGTTTTATAATTACTACAATATTCTTCTTTAACTTTCCACTATATAATAAATATATAATACCTTAAATGTTGTAAACTTATTTTTAATTGTATTTGGTTTTCCAATTTATAATAACTAATTATTCTTTTTTATATTATTTTAAAACATCACTTACAGCTATTTTTATTCTCTTATCTTTAAAATTATATATTATTTAATTTATTAATTTATATAAATAGTAGTTATATTATTTTATTAATATAAATTTATCTATAAACTATTTACCTATATAACACTCTTATATTATATATTAAACAATAAACATTCACTATTTTTTATTAAATATATTTTTAAACTTCACTAAAATTGATAAATTTTTTAAAGCATGGCCCTCAAAAGAAACTTATTCTACTCAATTTTAAATTTAATGTTATATTTTTTTCTATTTTTTTTTCTTTTTCTTATGCTTTTCTCTTTTTATGATTTATCCCTCACCCCCGCTTCTTCTTTCTCTTCATTTTCACAGGGTTAAAAACATGATCCCTGTAAAAAAGAAAACTAAATTTTTTATTTGATGAAACTATGTACTGCTGATTTTGTTTATCATGCGTTATATAGGCAACAATGTTCAACAGAGTCACTATAGGATGATGATGCTATAGAGGAAATTTATGTATAATAATTTTCGTCAAGTTTTTCTGAAGATTTGATATGATATGATAGATTGTTAAATACAGAGTAAAACATTTTGTTCTTTTCCTTTATGTTCATGATCACCTTGTTTTTTGTATTAGTTTTTTTAATAACATTAGGAGTACTAAAACCATGTTAATCTGCAGTTTTATGCAACTTTGTTATGATATTATGTTATGTTTTCTCAATCTATCCTAATTCTAATCAGGTGGATCTTTAGGAGTAAATGAGGTTATCCTAAATTTATATATATAGGAGGGATCCTTTTATTTTAGGAGTAAGTTTAACTAAACTTACTCTGTTCAATAACTCATATTTTATATCAAACTTCAACGATCCAACCGTTCAATTTAAAATTCTTAATGCATAGATCAAATTTGTAAATTTTTAGAAAATTTAAAAATTATTTGATACTTCGTTTCATTAATTCGAATTAATGTATAAAATAATTTTATACATTGATTCGAATTAATGAAACAAAGTATCAAATGATTTTCAAATTTTCTAAAAATTTGCATATTTGTTATATGCATTAGGAATTTTAAATTAAACGGTTGGATCGTTGAAATTTAATGTAGAACATGAGTTATTGAACGGAATAACTCTAGGTAGACTTACTCCTAGAGTAAAAGGATCCCTTATATATATATATATATATATATATATATATATATATATATATATATATATCTTTTAATTTTGTTAAAATGATCTAAAATTTAATATTTGAAAATAGTAATATCATGTATATATAGGGGAGTTATAAATATGTAATAATTTTATCTATTATTTATCAGTATTATCTTTAAGATGTAGTGTGATATATAGAAGTTATAATTAAATATAATAAAAGAAAATAATTAAATTTGATTGATTCATAAATTTTAATTTTGAAAATTGTTTATCTTCTAAATCAGAAACATTTTCAATATTTAGAAACTAAATATTGTAATTTTTCTCTTAGACTATATATAAATATACATATATTGTCTATTTTAAATAATTTTAGTAAAAACTAATTATAATATTTTTAATTTTTTCATTCCTTAATTGGTATTATTATCGAATAAAAATATAGTAATGTTTTAATTGAAATAATTTTTTACATATTCCAAAATAATTTTTTATGTCTTTTAATTAATATTTGAATAGTATATTTAAAATTTTGAAATATTCATAAAAAATATTATCAAAATAATTATATTTAATGTAAACATTATAGTTTTAATTATTTTCACTGTTCCAAAACTTTTAGTCAAGTTTTGCCATCAAATATAACGATAGTACTTAAAATTTGAACCTAATATCTTGTACATACTATTTTGAACTTTTTACTATTAGACCAATCCTAGTGATTTGATATTTTGTTATATGATAACTCTCTATATATTTGTGACATGTTAACTTCCCTAGAAAATATTGTTTTTGAATAATAAATTTTACAACAATTTTATAAATAAATAAACTTTTGGTAATGGTGTCACATGATCACTTCTATATATAATTTGGGATATATACTTTATTGGTCCCCTAAATTTAAAACTTGTATTTTTATTTCTCAAAGTATATATATAAAAAAAATATTTTAGTCCTTTTGCTTGAGTGTCATTAATAAATTTGTCGGATAAAATTCTATTATTGAACTTGTTGCACATAATCCTACTAATATTTTTATTAGTGAAATTATCACATTAAATCAGTTAATATTATATAGTTGTCTCAATTTGTTACTCTTAGTTATCTTATCATGTGTGACACCCTCTACCCCGTTATTAATATACAACAAATGTAACAATAAAATATTTCTTATCTTCTTTTTGGGTAAATGAAATCTTTCATAGTTGACAAATATTTCAAATATAACAAGGTAGAAGATTCACATTCGTAACTCATAAATCATAACTCCAGTGTAAAAATTATAAAAGAAAAGAAGTTAAGATTTTCAATACAATTTAGTGTAAAACAAGAAATCATATATATACAAATAATAATAAAGGAAATATAAATTAACTCCAGTAAAGGTGGCAGTGCCTCCTGGTTAGGAATTAATTTATACTCCCAAATCATATAATAAAAAATATAACAAAAATGTACATCTTGGTCTTTTATCAAGAACGTTCAAATTACAATTCTTAACATATATTTTCCTTGAATTATATATGTTATCTACGTTATTTCTTCGTTAGAAATTACAAAAGAAGAGAAACTAAAGTTATAAAAACAATAATATATTAAACTAAAATAACTATGCCCCGATGTCACATCCTATCAGAGCATGCCCAATTGAAGCCTTTAAGCCTCATCACCAACATCCTCATGATGCTGATCACCTGCAACATAATTTAAACATATACAAAAACAACAAGGGAGTGAGAAACATCTCACTCAGTTTCAGGTGCAGAAATAAAGGCTAGATAGCACTCACACACACAACAAATATAAGTCACTTATAAATAATACACATACATCATCAATATCACATATATATTCATTTATCATGCAATGATGTCATGATCTTGACTTATAAATGCATGCATGTGGCGCCATAAGGAAGTTTCACATATCATCACTGGTGACCCTAAGGCACACCTGGTTACATCACTGGTGACCCAAAGGTACACCTGGTTACATCACTGGTGACCCTAAGGTACACCTGGTTACAAGTTACATCACTGGTGACCCTAAGATACACCTTGTTAGCATGTTACATCACTGGTATGCGGCCTCAGCGGCACACCTGGAATAATATATGCATATGATGCATGTCATACCATCATAATCTCATTGACTCAATATTTAACTTTTTACATGATTTCATTTAGTACATCATGTCCTCATTTGTCATAGTCTCATAATCATAGTTTGTCTCAATAGTCAATTCTTAGGTCTCATGTCATTTGTCCATATTTCACATGGTCATGTCATCAATACTCCTCTTAAGGTCCGCATAGGTATTCACAGAGATCCAGAGAGCATTCTTATTCATATTAAAACTCATTTATTATTAACATTAATTTCATATTCATTTATTACTTTCAACAAAGAACAAGGTAGAGTAAATAGAAAATCAGACAGAACAACGGCACTTTCAACAAAAACAAAGTAGAATAAATAGAAAATCGGACAGAACAACGGCACCTTCAACAAAAAGCAAAGTAGAGTAAATAGAAATTTAGACAGAACAACGGCACCTCCAACAAAAAAGCAAAGTAGAGTAAATAGAAATTAAACAGAATAACGACAAAGGATTGGGGCCAATCCGACAAACAACTATCCAACAATTATCCCTACACCCCTGAGCGAGGTTCTCACTCCCCCCCTTACCTGGATAAGCGGAGCTGAACTTAGGCAGAGCCTCCTCCTCTGGATTCCCTCTTCCTTTCTCTCTCTCTTTCTTTCTCTTTCTTTCTCTCTCTCTCTCTCTCTCTTCTCTTTCTCTCTCTAAAATTTCACTTTCTTCCTCTGTATAAAAAATTTCACCCCCCTGCCCCTATTTATAGGCAATCTGACGCACCCGGAACGGCCCGTACTGATTTCGGAACGGCCCGTTCCGGATCCTTCAAATCTGGGCAAAATTTGTAACTGGAACGGCCCGTTCCAAAATCGAAACGGCCCGTTCCCAAAAAACCAGAACGGCCCGTTCTGAAATCAGAACGGCCCGTTCTCAATCTCAGAAGAACGGCCCGTTCTCCTTCCGGAACGGCCCGTTCTCCATACCGGAACGGCCCGTTCCAAGGCCGTTCTGGGACTACAAAAACCTCACATTTTCAACATTTGGAACGGCCCGTTCCACTTTTGGAACGGCCCGTTCCAGAACCCAAAATACCCCTATAACTTTATTAAAATTACGAAAATGCCATTAAAATAATAATAAAAATTTGGGTGTTACAATTCTCCCCTCCTTTTAGAAATTTCGTCCCCGAAATTTACCTGAAAACAGAAATGGATGAGCTTCTCGCATCTTGCTTTCTAATTCCCATGTAGCACTTTCTTCAATATTTCCTCCCCAAACGACCTTAACCAAAGGGATTTCCTTTCCTCTTAGTTGTTTCACTCTCTTGTCATCAATCCTTAGAGGAACCGTTTCATAAGTAAGATTATCCTTCAACTGAATGTTGTCAGACTCAATGATATGGGAAGGATCATGGATATACTTTCTGAGTTGGGAAACATGAAAGACACTATGGAGATTTGAAAGAGATGGAGGCAAAGCAATTTGATAGGCCACTTCACCGATTCTTTTAAGAATTTGATAAGGACCAATGAAACGTGGAGTAAGCTTACGGGATTTCAGTGCTCTGCCTACTCCTGTCCAAGGAGTGACTTTAAGGAATACATGATCACCTTCTTTAAACTTAAGGTCTTTTCTCCTCTTGTCATTATAACTCTTTTGCCTACTCTGGGTTGCTCTCATCTTCTCTTGGATCATCTTAACCTGTTCAGTAGTTTGTTGAACTATCTCAGGTCCTAACATGACATTCTCTCCAGGTTCTACCCAACATAAAGGTGTTCTACATCTCCTACCATACAGAGCCTCATATGGTGCCATCCCAATACTAGAATGGTAGCTATTATTGTAGGTAAATTCTATCAAAGGTAGGAAACTATCCCAACTACCCCCACGTTCTAAGATGCAAGCCCTCAACAAGTCTTCCAAAGATTGTATGGTTCTCTCAGTTTGGCCATCTGTTTGGGGATGGTAAGCTGAACTCAATCTAAGCTTAGTGCCTAAAGCCTTATGCAAACTCTCCCAAAATCTAGAGGTGAACCTAGGATCTCTATCAGACACAATACTAGTAGGAACTCCATGCAACCTCACGATCTCACTGATGTACAACTTGGTTAACCTCTCCAAAGAGTACCTAATATTAATGGGAATAAAATGGGCAGACTTAGTCAATCTATCCACAATGACCCATATAGCATCCAAGTTCTTCACAGTCTTAGGTAACCCAACTACAAAATCCATAGAGATGCTATCCCACTTCCACACAGGCACATCTAAAGGTTGCATCAAACCTGAAGGTTTTTGGTGTTCTACCTTAGCTTTCTGACATACTAAGCAAGCATACACAAATTCCTCCACTTCCCTCTTCATCTTAGGCCACCAAAACATCTTCTTAAGGTCTTGGTACATCTTAGTGGCTCCTGGATGGATACTAAGGATACTCTTATGACCTTCTTCCAGGATTGCTCTCTTAAGTTCTGGCACACTAGGAATGCACAACCTATCCTTAAATCTTAAAACTCCATCCACTCCAATTCTAAACTCACTTTTCACAGCTTGATTCAACTTCTCTACCCGACTCAATAAGAAAGGATCCATCTTCTGACCTTCTCTAATCTCATCTATCAAGCTATTAGTCACTCTTAAAGCTCCCAACTTAATACTCTTAGAGGTCAACTCACACCCTAAGCTCATATCCCTAAACTCCTCAATCATTTGCATTTCCCTAATCATCAAGGAAGACATTCTCAAAGATTTTCTACTCAAAGCATCAGCTACAACATTAGCCTTGCCAGGGTGATAATTTAATTGAAAGTCATAATCCTTAAGAAACTCTAACCATCTCCTCTGCCTCATATTCAATTCCTTTTGGTCAAACAAGTACTTAAGGCTTTTATGGTCACTAAAAACCTCAAATCTAGACCCAAACAAGTAATGTCTCCACAACTTGAGCACAAAAACTATTGCAGCTAACTCAAGGTCATGGGTAGGATAGTTTTGCTCATGAATTTTAAGTTGTCTTGAAGCATAGGCTACTACCTTACCCTCCTGCATAAGTACTCCTCCTAAACCCAATTTAGAAGCATCACAAAATACCTCAAAAGTCTTACTAGGATCAGGTAATACTAACACAGGAGCACTAGTTAATCTCCTCTTAAGTTCTTGAAAACTTTCCTCACACTTAGAATCCCACACAAAAGGTTGGTCTTTCTTCGTCAGCTTAGTCAAAGGAAGAGCTAGCCTAGAGAAATTCTCTATGAACCTTCTGTAATAACCAGCTAGTCCTAGGAAACTCCTAATCTCAAATACTGATTTAGGTGTTCTCCACTCTAACACAGCTTCTACCTTAGCAGGATCTACAGCTATTCCACCCTTGGATATCACATGTCCTAGAAAGTTCACACTATCCAACCAAAATTCACATTTTGACAATTTAGCATACAACTGTTTCTCCTTAAGGGTTTGAAGAACGATCCTAAGGTGCTCAACATGCTCTTCCCTAGTCTTGGAATACACTAGGATATCATCTATGAAGACCACTACAAATCTATCCAAGTAAGGGTGAAAGATCCTATTCATGTAGTCCATAAAAACACCAGGTGCATTAGTCACACCAAAAGGCATAACTAAATACTCATAGTGCCCATAGCGGGTTCTAAAGGCAGTCTTAGGAACATCCTTAGCTCTCACTCTAATCTGATGGTATCCTGACCTTAAATCTATCTTACTGAACACACAAGCTCCAACTAGTTGATCCATAAGGTCATCTATCCTAGGCAAAGGATACTTATTCTTAATGGTCACTTTATTCAGTTGCCTATAGTCTACGCACAACCTCATGCTCCCATCTTTCTTCTTAACCAACAAAACAGGCGCTCCCCAAGGCGAGACACTAGGCCTAATGAATTGTTTTCCTTGTAATTCCTCTATTTGTTTCTTAAGCTCAACTAACTCTGTAGGGGACATCCTATAGGGTGCTATAGATATAGGTGGGGTACCTGGTACTAAGTCTATGCTAAACTCAATCTCTCTCTCAGGTGGTAAACTAGACACATCCTTAGGAAATACTTCTGGAAATTCTCTCACTAAGGGAATCTCATCTAGCTTACTATCAGTCTCAAGTGTTAAAGAAGCTAAGATCATGTACACTTTTTCATTGTCTTTTAAACAAGTTTTAATGTCAGCAGCACTAAGAAATTCCGTACTCTTACATTCACCAAAGGAAATAGATTTCTCAAAGCAGTTTAAAAGGACATGGTGAGAAGATAACCAATCCATACCAAGAATTACATCTAATTGACTAAGAGGCAAACAAATTAAGTCAACTAGAAACTGCTTATCAGAAACTGTCAAAGGACATTTCAAACACACTAAGGATGTAGTCACAGGACCATTAGTAGGGGTTTCCACAACTAAATCAAAATCTAACAAAGACACAGGCAAATTCAATTTTTGGACACAAGAGACAGAAATAAAGGAATGAGTTGCACCAGAATCAAATAGTACAACAAAAGGAGTCTCAGCTATGAAACAAGTACCTTGTATCAAATTTTCTGACCGAGAAGCTTCAGCACCACTAAGAGCAAATACTCTCCCCACAGTCTTTGGACGCTCAGTTTGCGAACCCGATCCCATAACACGTGTTCTTTGTGATTCAGGACATTGGGTACTGATGTGACCTTTACCATTGCAGTTGAAGCAGGTAACTTCCCTGTCACGACACTCAGACTGATTATGACCAACAAGTCCACACTTCCAGCATCTTACTGAAGGAGTGGACACAGACCCTCCAACACTTCCAGTAGCACTAACAGTGGATCCTCTAGTAAGCAACTTACTTTTATTAGCAGCAGCTTTACTCCCTTGAAATCTATTAGAAGCGAAGTAAGGCTTACTCCTTCCCGAAGTACTAGAACTCACAGCACGGATAGGACCTCCAACTCCTTTATAAAAAGCAGCACGAGCACGGTTGTCATGATCATAAATGCTGCACTTATTGACCAGAGTGGGAAAGTGATATATCTCCTGATAGTTAATTGCAGTTTTCACTTCAGGACGCAGACCATTTACAAATTTTATGCATTTAGCTCTTTCACCACCCTCACCATGGTAGTGTGTGCAATAACGAACCAAAGCATCAAATTTGGCAGCATACACAGCCACTGTGTCGTTCCCTTGATTCAGCTCAAGGAATTCCATTTCTTTCCGACTTCTCACATCATCCGGGAAATACTTCTCAAGAAAGACCTTCTTGAAGTTGTCCCAATTCAAGTGCACCCCTCCATCAATCATCCTCCGAAGTGCTCCTTCCCACCAAAAATGAGCATCAGCAGTCAACATGAATGTGGCCAACTTCACCTTCTGAGCGATGGGACAATCCATAACATTGAAAATTTTTTCTATTTCTGTTAGCCAATTCATAGCAGCATCTGGGTCATATCCTCCTTTAAAGGTAGGTGGGTGATTTCGTTGAAATTGCTCCAACCAGTTAGGAGCGACCTCAGTCCTATTGTTATTATTCATAGCTTGTGCTAATGCTTGAAGAGCATCGGCAATCGCACGATCATTTCTACCAGCCATAGTCTAAGAAAATAATACAATCAATAAACATAATCAATCATCATACTATCATACCAACAAGTTTTACAATCAATTCAGTCCATCATTCATGTACCAAATAAACATAGTAAACCAAATAAGCATAGTAAACTCATAACTCACGGTCGATTAGATCGACCTGCTCTGATACCACTAAATGTGACACCCTCTACCCCGTTATTAATATACAACAAATGTAACAATAAAATATTTCTTATCTTCTTTTTGGGTAAATGAAATCTTTCATAGTTGACAAATATTTCAAATATAACAAGGTAGAAGATTCACATTCGTAACTCATAAATCATAACTCCAGTGTAAAAATTATAAAAGAAAAGAAGTTAAGATTTTCAATACAATTTAGTGTAAAACAAGAAATCATATATATACAAATAATAATAAAGGAAATATAAATTAACTCCAGTAAAGGTGGCAGTGCCTCCTGGTTAGGAATTAATTTATACTCCCAAATCATATAATAAAAAATATAACAAAAATGTACATCTTGGTCTTTTATCAAGAACGTTCAAATTACAATTCTTAACATATATTTTCCTTGAATTATATATGTTATCTACGTTATTTCTTCGTTAGAAATTACAAAAGAAGAGAAACTAAAGTTATAAAAACAATAACATATTAAACTAAAATAACTATGCCCCGATGTCACATCCTATCAGAGCATGCCCAATTGAAGCCTTTAAGCCTCATCACCAACATCCTCATGATGCTGATCACCTGCAACATAATTTAAACATATACAAAAACAACAAGGGAGTGAGAAACATCTCACTCAGTTTCAGGTGCAGAAATAAAGGCTAGATAGCACTCACACACACAACAAATATAAGTCACTTATAAATAATACACATACATCATCAATATCACATATATATTCATTTATCATGCAATGATGTCATGATCTTGACTTATAAATGCATGCATGTGGCGCCATAAGGAAGTTTCACATATCATCACTGGTGACCCTAAGGCACACCTGGTTACATCACTGGTGACCCAAAGGTACACCTGGTTACATCACTGGTGACCCTAAGGTACACCTGGTTACAAGTTACATCACTGGTGACCCTAAGATACACCTTGTTAGCATGTTACATCACTGGTATGCGGCCTCAGCGGCACACCTGGAATAATATATGCATATGATGCATGTCATACCATCATAATCTCATTGACTCAATATTTAACTTTTTACATGATTTCATTTAGTACATCATGTCCTCATTTGTCATAGTCTCATAATCATAGTTTGTCTCAATAGTCAATTCTTAGGTCTCATGTCATTTGTCCATATTTCACATGGTCATGTCATCAATACTCCTCTTAAGGTCCGCATAGGTATTCACAGAGATCCAGAGAGCATTCTTATTCATATTAAAACTCATTTATTATTAACATTAATTTCATATTCATTTATTACTTTCAACAAAGAACAAGGTAGAGTAAATAGAAAATCAGACAGAACAACGGCACTTTCAACAAAAACAAAGTAGAATAAATAGAAAATCGGACAGAACAACGGCACCTTCAACAAAAAGCAAAGTAGAGTAAATAGAAATTTAGACAGAACAACGGCACCTCCAACAAAAAAGCAAAGTAGAGTAAATAGAAATTAAACAGAATAACGACAAAGGATTGGGGCCAATCCGACAAACAACTATCCAACAATTATCCCTACACCCCTGAGCGAGGTTCTCACTCCCCCCCTTACCTGGATAAGCGGAGCTGAACTTAGGCAAAGCCTCCTCCTCTGGATTCCCTCTTCCTTTCTCTCTCTCTTTCTTTCTCTTTCTTTCTCTCTCTCTCTCTCTCTCTTCTCTTTCTCTCTCTAAAATTTCACTTTCTTCCTCTGTATAAAAAATTTCACCCCCCTGCCCCTATTTATAGGCAATCTGACGCACCCGGAACGGCCCGTACTGATTTCGGAACGGCCCGTTCCGGATCCTTCAAATCTGGGCAAAATTTGTAACTGGAACGGCCCGTTCCAAAATCGAAACGGCCCGTTCCCAAAAAACCAGAACGGCCCGTTCTGAAATCAGAACGGCCTGTTCTCAATCTCAGAAGAACGGCCCGTTCTCCTTCCGGAACGGCCCGTTCTCCATACCGGAACGGCCCGTTCCAAGGCCGTTCTGGGACTACAAAAACCTCACATTTTCAACATTTGGAACGGCCCGTTCCACTTTTGGAACGGCCCGTTCCAGAACCCAAAATACCCCTATAACTTTATTAAAATTACGAAAATGCCATTAAAATAATAATAAAAATTTGGGTGTTACATCATGACCCTCATGAACTAAAATAATATTTTTTAAAATTATAATAACTAAATAAATAAATTTTAAATTTGAGAGACCATAAAAATTTATCTTAAATTTAAAGATTAAAATAATAAATTTTATATCTTAAAAATTAAAAACATAAATTTTAAATTTAAGAGATGAATGACTGAAACATAATTAAGTCCTCATCTAGTAATTACATAGAATCTAAGGGTTAATTTCCTAATGTATTAAGTATCTAAGTATACAAAATATTTGTATTGTAACTCTCAAAGTAGTGCACTCCTCGTTAAAGTTCACTTCCAATTCTATTTAATTTATGTTTCTTAATGTGTAATTTGAAAAATTTATTTGTAAAAGTTGAATTTATATCTAAAAATAGAAAGTAATAGGAAGACTTGTAAATAAAGTTTTCAATGTGCAGTGGTGATAAGTGGATAACTTTCCTTTGAATACCCCTGCAAATCTTATTACAGCACACAATTTAAAAGGAAAAAAAATAGTAGTCTTTTTTATAAAGTATTTTATAATTTTATTTATTTAGTAATAATAAATATATATCATTTGATATATTAACAAAAATTATAATATATATTAACTTAAATAAGCAAACAATTGTATAATTTTAAAACATTATATATATATATATATATATATATTCTAAAATTACTAAATTTGTAATGGAAAATACTAAAATCGTACAATTATAATAGTTAAGGGACTAAAATTGTTCAATTAAAAATTAAGGGACTAAAATCACATAATTACAATCTTTTAAGAACTAAAATTACTCAATTAAAACCTTATTATAATAGTATGTTTAGATGAAAAATTTAAATGAAATAATTCATTTATTTGAAGAATTTCAAATTCTTTGAGGTGAAATACCTTGTTTGGATAGAGAATTTATAAGGAATTTGAAATTCAAGTATTTGTGAAATTCCTTGAAATAGTAGAATTTCAAATTCTCCCAAAAAAGTAAGAATTTGAAATTCCTCGTTTTTTTCTTCTTATTTCACTTATATGTTTTATCTTATCTCTTATCTCTTCATGTTTTAATTATTGAATATTCATAAATATTTTTAAAATTATTAAATATTATCTAATATTAATTTTTAAAATTATTAAATTTTTAAAAATTAACTAATATTTATTTTTACAAAATTTAATTTAAAAATCTCAACATATAAATATATTTTTAAAATCAATTTTACCATGGTAGAATCAAATTATCATATCCAACCCAACAATTTAAAAATTGAAAAATTTGAATTGGCTTATCCAAACAAAATATTTTAAGAATGCTAGAAATTGAAATCAAAGTAATTCAAATATCAAGAATTTAAAATTCCTTGAGTTTGTAAAATTCTCCATCCAAACACACCATAAAGATCAAAATTGCACAATTGCAATACTTGAAGGATCAAAAGCACAATTAAGCCTAAATATTTTCTTTCGCCTCTTAAATTTTTAGTTGTTAGTATTTACTTTATTGGTATCGGTAAATAAGTTTTATATGTCACCTCTCCTATAAAAATATGTTTATAAGTACAGAAAAAATTGATACATCATTATATTATTTTATAAATTTAATAAAATTAACTAATATAATTATTAATATTGGTTTATATAATTAAGTTAAAAACATCTTATTATATGTTACAAGGTACTTTATTAAATGATTTATTTAAATGTTTTATAATATTTTATTAAGAGGGAAGGAAATTTGTAACTAAAGTCAAGTGTTTTAACTGAAGAGTTAAGGGAAAGTTATGTTTTTTTTAAGAAAAATAAAAAATTCTTATTAGTTTTTCATTTTAAGCTCCTAAGTTTGACTACACTTAACACACTTCAGAGCTTGGAGAATTGGAAAGAGAAGGAAACCACTCTAGAGTTATGCATCCATTTTTTCTATTCAACAAGGTAAATGAGAGAGTGAGAACCTCACTCTAGGTGTGAGTTTGTATGTCGGATAGTGAAATTGTCCTTCAATCTTGTGTATGATGTATGCTTATGTATAAAGAGTTTTTCTTAATATTTCTGTTTTGGTCTTTGTTCTTTTTACTTTTAATTAATGATATGAATTATTGGAATGTATGATCAATTATATGTTTTGGGTTATAATTGTATAATCTGAAGTCTGTGTGAATTCCTATGAGAAATTCTAAGAAAACTTATTGTGATAATTTGTGAAACTATTGATTGATATGTGTAAATTAAGTGATTTGAAATATTAATTACATGTTTTATAGTAATTTTATCAATTGCATATCTGTTTATATTTAAAATTGGATGTGGCTAACTTGTAGTTTTTTTTTTCTTTTGCAATAAAAACTGTCGAGGAAATGAGCCAAAATCAAGTCCCACATTAATTGTCCCTTGCAATAATAAACTAAAATTAGATGTTTACCGTTGCACATGCAGTTTAAAAAGATGTATGTATTATATTTTAAAAAATTAAAATAATGTTAAATTATTATATTTAATAAATGTAAAAAAATTGAAATAACAAATAAAAATAGTAAGACATTGAATTTTTATTGTGATTTTAAAATTTCAAGTTTATTGTATTATTAACATGATTTTTTGAACAAATCGAAACAATTATTTTTCATATTCTAATTTAATTATTATTAAATTATAAGAGATATTAAAAAAATTAAAATTAAAGATATAAGTAATAAATATGTCATTTATAATAATGTATGAGATTAATTTTATATACAATACAATTTCTTCTCAGGGACTTAAGGATCCCAACTACGATTGCAAAAATTTATTGTGATAATCTTGATGTGGTATTGTTAGTCGTTAATCCAATGATGCATTCAAGAACGAAACATTTTGAGCTTGACCTTTATTTTGTTAGGGACAAAATCATTGAAAGAGTTGTCCAAGTCATTCATTTACCAGCACTATTACACAATTTCATCAGATTGCTGATATACTTACCAAATTTATCTCTAGCCCTTAGTTTGAAGCTTTCCGAAACAAAATCATGGTTACCTCAATAGGTAACATGAGTTTGAGAGGGGGTATAAAGGGAAATAATAAAGTCAGTTAGAATATGTTATGTTTTGCCTTTTAGATAAATAATATACAACCGTATTAGTTTCCCCTTTTTTAACAATTGTAACTATGTTTATACAAGACATCTATTCATCTCTTGTAATTCATTCTATTAAGTATCAATATATGAAAATACTTCTTAGTTTTATCTCTTTTATGGTTAAACTCTAACAGAATTTGTTACACATAATTTTCCTACCAATGTTTTTATTAGTAAAATTATTACATTAAATCAATTAATACTGTATAGTTGTATCAATTTGTCACTCTCAATTATCTTATTTATCATCCTTAGGAACTAAAACAATTTTTTTTAAAAATTATAATAGCTAAATAAATAAATTTTATTAAATTTGAGAGATCATAAAATTTATCCTAAATTTAAAGATTAAAATAATAATTTTTATATCTTAAAAATTAAAAACATAAATTTTAAGTTTAAGAAATGAATGATTAAAGAATAATTAAGTCCTCATCTAGCAATTAGATAGAATCTAAGGGTTAATGTCGAAATGTATTAAGTATCTAAGTATACAAAATATTTGCATTGTAACTCAAAGTAGTGCGCTCCTCGTTAAAGTGCACTGCCAATTCTATTTACTTTATGTTTCTTAATGTGTAATTTGAAAAAAGTTATTTTTAAAAGTTGAATTTATGTCTGAAAATACAAAGTATTAGGAAGACTTTTAAATAAAGTTTTCAATGTGGTGATAAGGGGATAACTTTCCTTTGAATACCCCTGCAAATCTTATTATAGCACACAATTTAAAAGGAAAAAAATAGTAGTCTTTTTTAAAAGTATTTTATAATTTTTAAAAATTAAAAATAAATATTTTTTTTCGCCTCTTCAATTTTTTAGTTGTTAGTATTTACTTTTTGGTATCGGTAAATAAGTTTTATATGTCATCTTTCCTATGAAAATATATTTATAAATAAAGACAAAATTGATACATCGTGATATTATTTTATAAATTTAATAAAATTAATTAATATAATTATTAATGTTTGTTTATATAATTAAGTTAAAAACATCTTATTATATCTAACAACCCATTTTTCATAATATATAATATAAGTATTTTATTAATAATTTTGGTATTTTTATTTTTATTAATGAGAGTTGATTAATATTTATTTTATTATTAATTATTATATTTTTGATAATTAAATGTGTTGATTTTAATGATTCTTATAATTATTTTATATATATATATTATGAGGTTTTATAATTAAAGGTTATATTATTTAATTATTTGATAAATTTTGGATTATAATACAAGAATTTTTATTGAAGAATTTATTTAAATATTTTATAAAGAGGGGAGGAAAATTTGTAACTAAGGTTAAGTGTTTTAATTGAATGGGGGAGTTATGTTTTTTTTTTTAAATAAGAAATTTTTATCAATTTTTCATTTTAAGCTCCTACACTTACACGCTTCAGAGCTTGGAAAATCGGAAGGAGAAGGAATCTGTAACGACCCACCCTAGGTCGTCACATTAATAACCAGCCAAAATAAAATAATATAAAATAAAGAAAATAGAGCAAAAGCCAGCTACGATAGAGTGAAAAAAATTATTTCATAATATCAAACATAATTATATCAGAGTCATTCTTGGTAAAATTATACAGTAATCCAATAGTAACATCATGAAATATAAGTTAGACACCCTAGGTGCTGGTCAAGCTCTACGTCTAGCCACTTCTCAAAGCAGCTACCCCAAAAGACTCCTTGCTATCCCAAGGCCTCACACCTGATCTGCTCCCCCACATAGTGAGATCATCACAGTCCAAACCACATGGAAACACAAGGGTTAGCACATATAAAACCAACCATAGTATATCATAATAAAATATCATTAAACAAATATTTATCCACAGTATTTATCCAGACCAACAAGTCATTTTCCATTCTAAATATAGACCAACCCAAAATATAATGTATACACGTCCATGCCAATATATACATATTTTATGATAATAAAATAATCCATAACCAATGTATACAATCCATACCATATGTATACAGATTCCATATCCAAAACAAAGTCACACCACTGTATAATCCATGATGTAACCAACACATCCAAACCAAATGTTGGCCTCAACACCATCCAAACCAAGTGTTGATACGGTGAAACATGTCAGCAACCCATGTCCCACACCTAACCTCTCATGGAAAATATACAGTTGGATTACGTCGTCACGTAACCCTGGTGATCATGGCCACTTTATCCATCGGTATGACTCGGCCTTGCCCCCATACCGGTAGCAAATAGAATACTTAGAGGAGTACTTCAGAATCCACCTAACATCTGAAGTGGTTTATCATATAACCTTTGGAAAAGTTCCACATTGGAATCCTCACCATGGGATTCCCAAATTTCATATTTTTCCAAAGATTATATCCTGATCTCACCAAGAGATCTAATCCATACCATAACCTTACTCCTTTAAGTCCTATTTACTTTTCCAAACCACATACATAGCATATTCCATAATTAAACATAACCATAACCATGCCAATTTGTCAATATAATAATAATATAAATATCCAAAACAACCATCAATTGATCCAAATTATACTATATGAAATGAAAATCTCCACATAAAATAGCATATTAAAATTATACTATTCCTATCATGCTCATATATACTAGATTAATTTTATAAGCACTACCCTTACTTGGATAAACCTGAACTGAAACTCGGGCAGAACCTCCACCTCTCTCCTTAAGCAAGGGCCGAAACTCGGGCAGAATCTCCTCTTCTCTCCTCTTTTCTCTCCCCTAGCAGAACCTCCTCTACTGGATTCCTCTTTCTCTCTCCTCTTTTCTTTTCTCCTCCCCTCTTTTTCTTTCTCTCTCTCTCCTCTTTCTCTCTCTAGGATTCTCTTTTCTCAGTATATTTTTTTTCACCCCCCCTGGCCCCTATTTATAGGCAACCAGAGTCACCCGGAACGGCCCGTATTGAATTCGGAACGGCCCGTTCCGAATCTTTCAAATGTACGCAAATTTTTAAACTGGAACGGCCCGTTCCAAAATCGAAACGGCCGTTCCCAAAAAGCAGAACGGCCCGTTCTAAAATCAGAACGGCCCGTTCCGAGACTCATCCAGAACGGCCCGTTCTCCTTCCGGAACGACCCGTTCTCCCTCCAGAATGGCCCGTTCCAAAGTCAGAACGGCCCGTTCTCCTAGTTGGAACGGCCCGTTCTGGGCCCGTTCTCACTAAAAAAATTTAGTATAATTTTTAAGCTTGGAACGGCCCGTTTTGCTTTTGGAACGGCCCGTTCCAAGTTACCAAAACACCCCTTAAATTTTTTTAAAATTGCGAAAATGCCATCAGTAATAAAATTACAAGAATACCCCTATACCTTTATAAAATTTACGAAAATGCCATTGATAATTAATAATAATAAAAAAAATGGGTATTACAGAATCCACTCTAGAGTTGTGCATCCGTCTTTTTATATTCAATAAGGTAAATAAGGGAGTGAGAAATCTCGCTCTAGGTGTAGGTTTGTATATTGAGTAGTGAGATTATCCTTCAATCATGTGTATGATGTATGCCTATGTATAAGAGATTTCTCCTAATGTTTTTGTTTTGCTCTCTATTCTTTTTACTCATAATTAATGGTATGAATTATTGGAATGTATGATCAATTATATGTTTTAGATTGTAATTGTATGATTTGAAGTTTCTTAGGATTCCTATGAGAAACTCTAAGAGACCTTGAGATAATTTGTGAAATTATTGATTGATATGCGTAAATTGAGTGATTTGAAATGTTAATTGCATGTTCTAGAGTAATTTTATCGATTGCACGTGTTTATGCATGAAATTGGATGTGAGTAACTTGTAGTTGTTGAGGTGACATGATTTTTACGAAGGAAGATCACATTCTCTCTCAACGAGACATGCAAGGTCACTCAACGAGAAGCTTCAAGGAGCTTAATTAGCTCACTTAGTTAGATATTGGTCGCTCAACAAGAAGCCTTAGGGGACTTAGCCCACTTAGTTAGATGATTGGTTGCTTAGTGAGAAGCCTTAACTCGCTCAACTAGATGTTGGTTGCTTAACTAGACGTTAGTGGCTCAACTAGATGTTGGTGGCTCAACTAGATGTTATTTCCTCAATGAGAGGCTTTAGGGAGCTCAACTCGTTCAACGAATATTAGGTGGTTGTTTTATCCTTGTGATCTTGATACTACCTTTTTACTAATGATTAGTTGATTTATTTGAGAATGCACATGAGATATATGAGGTGATATGAGCATTATGTTATATGTGAACTGAGATCATGTGTATGTTATTGCATTGAGTTTGTTTGACATGCATCATGTGAATAAAAGATGTTTTTTTAAAGGATACGATATGAAATACATCATCAGGGAATGTTCCTTATGTAAAAGCTTGGGAAGCAACCTTGGAGATAACCTAGTTTGGAAGTCCTAGTCATTTCATCATGAGCATGAGATGTATCTTGTGCGACTTAACTATCTCGACCATACCTTGATAATATATCCTTATAGTGAGAGTGTACAGTGACTTGACATGTATTCTTAGACTATTTTATGTGTATTGCTAGCAGCAATGCACAAGTGTGATATGTGATGTTTTATTGGCACCACATATACATGAAATCATATAATTTGTGTCCATTGCATAATGCATCATAATGTAACTATTATTGTTTATTATGCTATGCCTAAATGACAATGGTCATAATGTTTGTTTATGCATGTTATATCTTGTATTCCTTATATGTTTTTGGCTATCCAATTTTTATTCTTACACTGTGAGTCAGATTGAGATGTTTCTCACTCCTTATGCTATGTGTTGTTTTCCCCGGTTATTATGCAGGTAATCATCAGCATAAGGTTGAAGATATTGATGATGAGATTTAGGTTTTAGTGTTGAATTTTACTTTGATATGACATATGACATCGGGGCGTAGTTAGTAATAGATTAGGATATTGTTGTATTGAATTATTTTTGAAAACATTAATTTTATTCCTTATGATTTCATTGATTATGTCACTATATTAAGTTATAAATGTGATACTTTCTGCTTGAACACGTTGAATTATAAAGATCATATTATTCAAATTAATTTATTATTTATGTATTATAACATGTGAGATAGAAGGTGTCACATTATAAGGATAAAAAGATATATATTATAGATAATATAGATCATAAATATTAATTCACATTTGTTGTCAATATTTTAGTATGCTAAAATTGCACTAATATTTTTTTTCCATGCAATTGTTAATTTTTTCCAATAAAAATGTACTTAAAATATGAAAATACATAGAATTATTATAGCCCAATAGAAGAAAAGAGCCCAAACCAAGTCCCACATTAGTTTTCCCTTGCAATAATAAACTAAAACTAGATGTTTATTGTTGCACAGGTTAAAATGATGTACATATATTATATTTAAAAAAATTAAAATTATGTTAAATTATTATATTTAATAAATGTAAAAAATTGAAATAGTAAATATAGATAATACGACATTAAATTTTTATTGTGATTTTAATTTTTCAAGTTTATTGTATTATTAACATAATTTTTAGACAAATGAAAACAATTTATTTTTTATATTCTAATTTAATTATCAGAGATATTAAAAAATAATTAAAATTAAAGAAATAAGTAATAAATATGTCATTTATAATAATATATAAAATTAATTTTATAATAATGGTTGATTAAAAAAAACGAGTCAAAGGATGTATGTTACACTTAACATATACATCTCACCTTACTATGTGAAATCCTGCTTAAGAAAAACATCATCATTCAAATCAGGGAATCCATATTGAAGTCTACAAAACCTTAATCACTCTATAAAATTGACCAGATCTCAATTATTAAAACAACTTCAAAGCAACTACAAAGTTTTACTACTTGGATCACACTCCATGACACAGAAGAGTAAAGTGATCAGGAATCACAATTTGGATGCAGGATTCTCTATATCCTCATAAAACAACTTGTTCAAATGATCTATAAGCGAAGCCTGCAAACAAACAGCAACAACAAAGCCATCACCCGTAGCAGTGTCCAAGAGGAAAGCCTTCCCATCAGAGTTAATATTCCCCGGAAGCAAACAAAGGGGTTTCCCCCACCCAAAATCCGTCTCCAAATACGCAAAATTCGTCCAACCAACCACATACAAATTAGGCTCTCGCCCCTTTCCACCACCAGAGTTATAAAACACGTCCCTCAACAAATCCATGTCCTCCAAACTCCCTACATAATCAAGAGCAGACCTCACGTACTCATCATTCATCTTCTCCACCGCTTCCCTCACTCTCCCCACAGCATAGCCAAGAGGCTTCCCCATGATCCCATCAAAGGAACAAGTTTGCGTCACCGTGGGAAACGTTGCATTCCCGAAATATGACCAAGGGAGAGAAGGGCTTAATCGGTTTCTACAATTCACCAACGTGGTCAACCTTGTGGGTTGACTTCCATTTCCATTGACAACATAACGCACCTTACAAACACACTTCCACAAGTGACCACTTATAACCTCAAAACTAGTATAGGGTCTTGGAGAACCATACCCAGTTGCGAAGTCTGAAGCTTTGTCCTTCAGTTTCTGAACTTGAACTTTCGTGAGTCTCAGAATGGCCGTACCAAGCACTTCATGTCCGTTAATTTCTGTCGAAAAATCTAACCGATCATGATTATCTTTAGCGAGATGTGTGGTTTCTTCTGCAACCGTAGAATTTGATACCTGATGATCAAGTTGTTGAGTCCAAAGGGGTGGTGGGAAAAACTCGGGGTGTTGGAAACGCGGTGGTTTATTGAGTCTTCTCGAGTCCAAGATGCTTCGATCGTGGAGAGGAAAGAGGGTGGAGTCCAAATTCTCTCCTCTGGCGAGTTTGGCCCACGTGTTGACGAAGCCAGTGACGGAGGCGCCGTCGAGGAGGGCGCGGCAGAGGGCGATGGCGAGGGTGAGGGTGCCGCAGGGGAAGCGCGTGAGCTGCGCGACGAGGAGGGGGACATGGGCGATGGGGAGAGTGTAGTCGATGGCGGCGACACGTGGCTTGGATGAGGAGGGCTCCCTGGGCGTTGCAGTGGAGGATGTGGCGGCCGCCGGGGAGGCGGCGGAGGCGGCCGGCGAAGGGGTAGTAAATGGTGAGGGCTTGGGCGAGGGAGGTTGCGAGAGTGTGTGCGGCGGCGGAGGAGGGGTGGTGGGTGGCGGCGTAGATGAAGAGTTGGGTGCCGTGGTTGGGGAGCTTGATTTGGTCGCAGAGGGAGAGGATGAGGTCGGAAGATGGGGTGGGGCCGGAGGGTGTCACCACGTGGGAACTCTCGATGCTCATCATCTTTTTTTTATTCATGCAAAGGAAAGGGAAAGAAGGTTGGTTAGAACACCTGGAGACTGGAGTTAATGGAGTGACAAGCGACAAGAAAGAAAGAATATGATAGAAATGATGCCTCGTGAATCGTGATTCATTTTTTATGGGTTTAATTACCTTTTGTTCCTTCTACATCATCAACTTTCCGTTTTACTTGTTATTCTCGTAAACACTTGCTTTTAAATACAGGTCAAGAGGGATTATATTCCATCCGATCAATATTAATCATCTCAATCCAAATAAAACAAAGCGGTTTAATTCGGATTATCGGATTTTTATTAAAAATTAAAAATTCAATTTATTTAATTTGAATATTAATTTTGATTTTTAGAAATTAGATAAATTTGACTAATTTAATATATTATATTATTATTATTATTATTATAATTATAATATTTTGAATTATCAAATTTGGATTATTAGTAAAAGATAAAAAAAAGGAACAAAGCATACCGATAAATTGAAAAAGTTGACAGCTACACTCAACACTTTGATCTTCAGAGTTGAAAATAACTTTATGTCGCCTTATGTCCCCAAACAAACATACTTCATATTCGCATAATTGCAAGTTCTGAGTGCAGCTACTCAAAAGAAGATTGCAAGATTTTTCATATTCGCCATGAACTAAAGAAAAAATGGTAGGAGTGTACACATCTCTAGCATTTTTTAGCAACATGATATTCATACTCAATGGTGGCATCTTTTGGTTCATCTCATAGTTAGACTCTATCTCCTTGTATCGCATGCCCTCGAACGCTTCTAACATGAAGCACCGAAAGAATGCCTCATCTATGAGTCATTAAAATGACTTGCAATAGTAGGTTTTACAACTTATTGTTAATTGCAATATAGTCCTTGTGATAAAATAATTTTTAAAAATTAAAAATTATCATTAATTTTGTAATACCAAATTTATTCATATGAATTTTTTTTATTTGGGGTTGTTGCTCTTCCTTTCGCACCACTCCTATCTCACTCCACTACCTCCAACTTCACGTCTTCTCCTTTCCCTTCATGCTTCCACCCCTTCACCACCACTAACCTCCACCCTCTCTCTCCGTTGCCACCGCCACCTCCGTCACACTCCACCACCTCCAACCTCACGTCATCCCCTTTCCCTTCATGATTCCGCCCCTCCACCACCACCACTGACCTCTACCCTCCCCGTTTGCTGCCGCCGCCACCCCGGTCCCACTCTAAGTAAAAGAAAATCAATTTCTTCATGTGACAATAATAACCCCTACTAATCAAATTATATTTTTTTAAGAAAGGGACTAATCTCCAAAATAAAAAAAATAATTACCATGGAACTAATCTGCAAAATTTAAAAATTTCTATTTATAAATTACAGGTAACAAATATGAACCGTTGATTATTTTATTATTAAATCTAATGGTTAAAAGTAGTGCTTCATCAATGTACCACTTTTTATACTGCTTCATGTTAGAATTATCGCATGCCCTCAAAGTTCCTGAAAATTTCTAACACATCAAGGTAGAATTCATGTAAAGCCTTTAGCGACTATTGAAACTTTCACTTAATTGTGTTGTAGCATCAGCTGAAAATGTGTGTCTCCTATATACCAAAACCCAAATTTCTTTCTTAAAGAAATCTTGCATCCATTTATTTTGATGAAGGGCATGCTTGTCAAGTAATGATCCCCAAGCATTAAGAAATTCATCCTCATACTCAAAGTCATAAATGCAATTCGTAACTCTAGCAAAGGAATCTGATCTCTTAAAGACGTGACTAAACATTCTTAAGTGCATTTTGGAATAGATGCCAGGTGCATAAACGATGATAAGATTCAGGAAAAACCTCTATAAATGCTTTTGCCGTGGCAACATCTTGATATATGAAAATTGTCTTTTGGCAACACCATCCTCACCAATGAAAACAGAATGTGAAACTTGCCTAGTTTTAATGAAAGAAAATGATAATTTGAAACTAACACTTGCAACATTTTGTTGCCATTTGAGATTTTTTTATAATCATAATTAAATATTTTAGAATTTTTATAGTTTTTGTTTTGTTAATAAATTTGGTTAAAAGTTATTTGTGTAAAAAAAAAAAAAAAGTAAGTCACATAAACAAATAATGTTTGTCTGTTAATTTAATCATAATATGTTATTTGTTTTATTCAATTAGAAGTTAGTTAATTTTAATATTTAAATACTTGTAAATACTTTCGTGTGTATAAAATTAAATTTACAATTCAAATATATCATATTAATTTTTGTTTCCTTTTTAGTTTGTGATGTTGCAGATTATAATCTCCACCTATTATATTTTTTCCTACTCATACACTCTTGTTATTCATGTTTTTTTTAACACATTCACAAATAGGAGATTGTTAAATTATATTATGTACAATATTAGTTTTGGTGTAGTGACAAAATGTGTTTTTAAGGACATTAAAAACTCAAATCACAACATTGATTGAAGTTGTTTGGGATAGATAATCTTTTCAAGAGACTCTTAACATCCTATCAACTCTCGTAATACATGGAAAGAATTAAGTTGTTGGATGATTTGTCAATGTTATGTGTGACACCCTCTACCCCGCATATCCTACTACAATAAATTTAAATAATATAACTTTAGTAATCAAACATGATTACAGAGTATCACATTTTTAACAAACTAATCAGCGGAAATTACAAAGAAATAAATCTCAAAGTTTTCAAAGTAATTTAAAATAACCTTAACAACCTAATTTAATCTTATCTATACCCCGATGTCACATGTCCTATCAGAGCATAGCCCATAAAGAAGCCTAAGCTTCACCACCAACATCCTCAGCCTCATGCTGATAATCACCTGTATAACGGTTAAAGAAAAAAACAACACAAAGAAAAAGGGAGTGAGAAAACATCTCACTCGGCTCACAGTGTAGGAATATATACTAGACAGCCAAACACAAACAATACATACGTAAAATAACAATATCTCATATTTGCACATATATCATGCATTGGTTTTCTTGACTAGACTCACAAATGCATGCATGTGGCGCCATACGGAAGATTCTCATATCATCGTGGGTGACCCTAAGGTACACCTGGTTATCATATCGTGGGTGACCCAAAGGTACACCTAGTTATCATATCGTGGGTGACCCAAAGGTACACCTGGTTATCATATCGTGGGTGACCCAAAGGTACACCTAGTTAGTCGTGGGTATGCGGCCTCAGCGGCACACCTGGAGTATTGTATGCATATGATGCATGTCAAACAAGACTCTATGCATTCTCATATTACTTTATCACTTTCCATGGTCATTTCATATCTCATTAACATATTATCACATTTCATATCTCATGTCTCAACCATAGTTCATATTATCTCCTGGTCATTTCACATCATCATATTTCATCATCACATCATATCATATTATCATCATATCATATCATCACATTCACATTATCACATCATATTCACAACTTAACAATCATAGTCTCAACATAGTTTCTATTCATACACGTATATTAACCAAGCAATTAGAACATACAAACAATATGACATATAACAAACACAGGATTGGGGGCCAATCCCACTACCCAGCATACAATCCCACACCCAGAGCGAGGTTTCTCACTCCCCCCTTACCTGGATGACAAGCGCTGAAACTAAAGAAGAGCTTCCTCCTCTAGGCTCCTTCTACTAGGATAGAACCACCTCCTATGGATTCCTCTAGGTCTTCAAAGAGAAGAAGAGGAGAAGAAGAGAGTAGAAGAGAGAATGAGAATTGAGGGATGGTTTGCAATGGAGAAGTGAAGGGCTATTTATAGCCTTCAAGACACATTAAAAAAATGGAAAATAATGAAAAAATCTTAGACAAAACTAAGTGGAATGAATTAGTGAGATGAATTATTAAAGTTGGTGGGATGAATTAATGGAGTTGGTGCCATGTTCTTTTCCTCACCGACTTTAGCTACTGATTTGGACCTTATAGACAGCCGAATCTGAAAATATTTCCTTCATGAAAGTTGTAGGATTTTCTCTTATCTTTCCATAGCCACCAAGTTTGTATCATTTGAACAACCACCGACCAAGTTATACCCCACAAACCGAGGCTTGCCAATCAGTCCAGCGAGAAACAATTGTATCAATCAAATTCCAATTTTGACTTCCTAAACGACCGATTTTGCAAATGGCTATTTCTGTAAAAGTTGTGCGTTTTTCTCTTAGATTTCCATTGACACCAATTTTGCATCATTTGGACCATCACAGCCCAAGTTATGCCCTAAACACCGAGGTTTGCCAGTCAGCCCAGCGAAAACGATTTTATTGAAAAGAAAGTTTACAACTATCTAATTAAGCCCAACAATATACATATATTTCTAAAGCCTATAATTAAGCATAAATGGAGTATGAATTAGCTACATTTGGAATAAAAGATAACTACCAAATATCATAATAATAATAGTAACCATTTTGGAAAACTGGGGTGTTACAATTCTCCCCTCCTTTAAGAAATTTCGTCCTCGAAATTTACCTGAAAATAGGAATGGATAAACTTCACGCATCTTGCTTTCTAATTCCCAGGTAGCATTTTCTTCAAAATTTCCTCCCCAAACGACCTTAACCAAAGGAATTTCCTTTCCTCTTAGTTGTTTCACCCTCGTATCATCAATTCTTAAAGGAACTATTTCATAGGTGAGATTATCTTTCAATTGAACGTTGTCAGACTCAATGATATGGGAAGGATCATGGACATATTTTCTGAGTTGGGAAACATGAAAGACATTATGAAGATTTGAAAGAGATGGGGGTAAGGCAATTTGATAGGCTACTTCACCAATCCTTTTAAGGATTTGATAAGGACCAATGAAACGTGGAGTAAGCTTACGAGATTTTAGTGCTCTGCCTACTCCTGTCCAAGGAGTAACTTTAAGGAATACATGATCACCTTCATTAAACTCAAGGTCCTTTCTCCTCTTATCACTGTAACTCTTCTGCCTACTCTGAGCTGCTCTCATTCTCTCCTGGATCATCTTAACTTGTTCAGTAGTTTGTTGAACTATCTCAGGTCCTAAGATAACATTCTCTCCAGGTTCTACCCAACACAAGGGTGTTCTACATCTCCTACCATATAGAGCTTCATAGGGTGCCATCCCAATACTGGAATGGTAGCTATTGTTGTAGGTAAATTCTATCAAAGGTAGGAAACTATCCCAACTACCCCCATGTTCTAAGATACAAGCTCTCAACAAGTCTTCCAAAGATTGAATAGTTCTTTCGGTTTGGCCATCTGTTTGGGGATGATAGGCTGAACTCAATCTAAGCTTAGTGCCTAGAGCCTCATGTAAACTGTCCCAAAATCTAGAAGTAAACCTAGGATCTCTGTCAGAAACTATACTAGTAGGAACCCCATGCAATCTCACAATCTCACTTATGTACAACTTGGTTAGTCTCTCCAAAGAGTATCTAATGTTAATGGGAATAAAATGGGCAGACTTAGTCAATCTATCTACAATGACCCATATAGCATCTAGGTTTTTCGTAGTTTTAGGTAATCCAACTATGAAATCCATAGAGATGCTATCCCATTTCCATACAGGCACATCCAAAGGTTGCATCAAACCTGAAGGTTTTTGGTGTTCTACCTTAGCTTTTTGACATACTAGGCAGGCATACACAAATTCCTCCACTTCCTTCTTCATCTTAGGCCACCAAAACATCTTCTTAAGGTCTTGGTACATCTTAGTGGCTCCAGGATGAATACTAAGGCTACTCCTATGTCCTTCTTCAAGAATTGTTCTCTTAAGTTCAGGCACACCAGGAATACACAACCTATCCCTAAATCTCAATACTCCATCTATTCCAATTCTAAATTCACTTTCCACACCTTGATTCAACTTCTCAGCTTGACTCAATAAGAAAGGATCTACCTTCTGACCTTTTCTAATTTCATCTATCAAGTTATTAGTCACCTTCAAGGTTCCCAACCTAATACTCTTAGGAGTTAGCTCACACCCTAAACTCATATCCCTAAATTCCTCAATCATGTGCAATTCCTTCATCATTAAAGAAGAAATTCTCAAGGATTTCCTACTCAAAGCGTCAGCTACCACATTAGCTTTGCCGGGGTGATAGTTCAACTGAAAGTCATAGTCCTTAAGAAACTCTAACCATCTTCTCTGTCTCATATTTAATTCTTTTTGGTCAAACAAGTACTTAAGGCTTTTATGATCACTAAACACCTCAAATCTAGAGCCAAACAAGTAGTGCCTCCACAACTTAAGTACAAAAACTATAGCAGCTAACTCAAGGTCATGAGTAGGATAGTTCTGTTCATGGGTTTTAAGTTGTCTAGATGCATAGGCTACTACCCTTCTTTCCTGCATAAGTACTCCACCTAAACCTGATTTGGAAGCATCACAAAATACCTCAAAAGTCTTGCTAGGGTCAGGTAATACTAACACAGGGGCACTAGTTAGTCTTTTCTTAAGTTCTTGAAAACTCTCTTCACACTTAGAGTCCCACACAAAAGGTTGGTTTTTCCTAGTCAATTTGGTCAAAGGTAAAGCTAATTTAGAAAAATCCTCTATAAATCTCCTATAATACCCAGCTAGTCCTAGAAAACTCCTAATCTCAAAAACTGACTTAGGTGTTTTCCATTCAAGAACCGCCTCTACCTTAGAAGGATCTACAGCTATCCCATCCTTGGATATCACATGTCCTAAAAAATTTACACTCTCCAACCAAAATTCACATTTTGCCAATTTAGCATACAACTGTTTCTCCTTAAGGATTTGAAGAACGATCCTAAGGTGCTCAGCATGCTCCTCCCTATTCTTAGAATATACTAGAATATCATCTATGAAGACCACTACAAATCTATCCAAGTAAGGGTGAAAGATCCTATTCATGTAGTCCATGAAAACACTAGGTGCATTAGTCACACCAAAAGGCATCACTAAATACTCATAGTGCCCATAGCGGGTCCTAAAAGCAGTCTTTGGGATATCCTCGGATTTCACTCGGATTTGGTGATAACCTGATCTCAAATCTATCTTACTAAACACACAAGCCCCAACTAGCTGGTCCATAAGGTCATCTATTCTAGGCAATGGATACTTATTCTTAATGGTTACCTTATTCAATTGTCTATAATCTATGCACAATCTCATGCTCCCATCTTTCTTCTTGACCAATAGAACAGGCGCTCCCCAAGGTGAAACACTAGGCCTAATGAATTGTTTCTCTTGTAGTTCCTCTATCTGTTTCTTAAGCTCAACTAACTCTTTAGGAGACATCCTATATGGTGCTATAGATATGGGTGCGGTACCTGGCACTAAGTCTATACTGAACTCAATCTCTCTCTCAGGTGGTAAACTAGACACATCCTTAGGAAATACTTCTGGAAATTCTCTCACTAAGGGAATCTCATCTAGCTTACTCTCAGTCTCAACTGTTAATGAAGATAAGATCATGTATACCCTTTCATTTTCCTTTAAACAAGTTTTAATGTTAGAAGCACTAAGAAATTCCGTACTCTTACATTCACCAAATGAAATGGATTTATCAAAGCAATTTAAAAGAACATGATGAGAAGATAGCCAATCCATACCAAGGATTACATCTAATTGACTAAGAGGCAGACAGATTAAGTCAACTAGAAACTGTTTATCAGAAATTGTCAAAGGGCATTTTAAACACACTAGGGATGTAGTTACTGAACCATTAGTAGGGGTTTCAACAACTAAATCAAAATTTAACAAAGACACAGGCAATTTCAGTTTTTGGACACAAGAGATGGAAATAAAGGAATGAGTTGCACCAGAATCAAATAGTACAACAAAAGGAGTCTCAGCTATGAAACAAGTACCTTGTATCAAATTTTCTGACTGAGCAGCTTCAACACCACTAAGAGCAAATACTCTTCCTACAGTCTTTGGTCGTTCGGTTTGCGATCCTGATCCAACGACACGTGTTCTTGGTGGTTCAGGACATTGAGTGCTAATATGTCCTTTACCACTACAGTTGAAACAGGTAATCTCCTTGTCACGACATTCTGACTTGTTATGACCAACACGTCCACACTTCCCACACCTCCCTGAAAAAGTAGATCCTCCAACACTTCCAATAGTATTCACAGTGGGTTCTTTAGTAAAGGGTTTACTTCTATTAGTAGTAGACATACTCCCTTGAAATCTTGTAGAAGTGGAATAAGGCTTACTCCTACCAGAAGTACTAGGATTCACTGTACGAGTAGGACCTCCAGCTCCTTTATAGAAAGCAGCACGAGCACGGTTGTCACGATCATAAATGCTGCACTTATTGACCAGAATGGGAAAATGATATATCTCCTGATAGTTAATTGCTGTTTTCACTTCAGGACGCAGACCATTTACAAACTTTATGCATTTGGCCCTTTCACCATTCTCACCATGGTAGTGTGTACAGTAGCGGACCAAAGCATCAAATTTGGCAGCATAAGCTTCCACAGTATCATTTCCTTGTTTGAGTTCAAGGAATTCCATTTCCTTCCTACTTCTCACATCATCGGGAAAATATTTCTCAAGAAATACTCTTTTAAAGTTCTCCCAATTCAAGTGCACGCCTCCATCAATTATCCTCCGAAGTGCTCCTTCCCACCAAAAGTAAGCATCAGCTGTCAGCATGAAGGTGGCTAGCTTCACTCTCTCTGTAAGGGGACAATCCATAACATTAAAGATTTTCTCGATCTCTGATAACCAATTCATGGCGGCATCTGGGTCATAACCTCCTTTGAAAGTGGGTGGATTATTCCTCTGAAATTGCTCCAACCAGTTAGGAGCAACTCCATTCATATTATTGTTGTTCATAGCTTGGGCTAATGCTTGGAGAGCATCAGCAATCGCACGATCATTTCTACCAGCCATATTCTAAAGAAATAATACAATTAATAGACATAGGCAAGCATCATACCAACATAATAGATCTCACAATCAATTCATTTATCAAATAAACATGTTAAAAACATAACTTACGGCCGATAGAATCGACCTGCTCTGATACCACTAAATGTGACACCCTCTACCCCGCATATCCTACTACAATAAATTTAAATAATATAACTTTAGTAATCAAACATGATTACAGAGTATCACATTTTTAACAAACATAATCAGCGGAAATTACAAAGAAATAAATCTCAAAGTTTTCAAAGTAATTTAAAATAACCTTAACAACCTAATTTAATCTTATCTATACCCCGATGTCACATGTCCTATCAGAGCATAGCCCATAAAGAAGCCTAAGCTTCACCACCAACATCCTCAGCCTCATGCTGATAATCACCTGTATAACGGTTAAAGAAAAAAACAACACAAAGAAAAAGGGAGTGAGAAAACATCTCACTCGGCTCACAGTGTAGGAATATATACTAGACAGCCAAACACAAACAATACATACGTAAAATAACAATATCTCATATTTGCACATATATCATGCATTGGTTTTCTTGACTAGACTCACAAATGCATGCATGTGGCGCCATACGGAAGATTCTCATATCATCGTGGGTGACCCTAAGGTACACCTGGTTATCATATCGTGGGTGACCCAAAGGTACACCTAGTTATCATATCGTGGGTGACCCAAAGGTACACCTGGTTATCATATCGTGGGTGACCCAAAGGTACACCTAGTTAGTCGTGGGTATGCGGCCTCAGCGGCACACCTGGAGTATTGTATGCATATGATGCATGTCAAACAAGACTCTATGCATTCTCATATTACTTTATCACTTTCCATGGTCATTTCATATCTCATTAACATATTATCACATTTCATATCTCATGTCTCAACCATAGTTCATATTATCTCCTGGTCATTTCACATCATCATATTTCATCATCACATCATATCATATTATCATCATATCATATCATCACATTCACATTATCACATCATATTCACAACTTAACAATCATAGTCTCAACATAGTTTCTATTCATACACGTATATTAACCAAGCAATTAGAACATACAAACAATATGACATATAACAAACACAGGATTGGGGGCCAATCCCACTACCCAGCATACAATCCCACACCCAGAGCGAGGTTTCTCACTCCCCCCTTACCTGGATGACAAGCGCTGAAACTAAAGAAGAGCTTCCTCCTCTAGGCTCCTTCTACTAGGATAGAACCACCTCCTATGGATTCCTCTAGGTCTTCAAAGAGAAGAAGAAGAGAAGAAGAGAGTAGAAGAGAGAATGAGAATTGAGGGATGGTTTGCAATGGAGAAGTGAAGGGCTATTTATAGCCTTCAAGACACATTAAAAAAATGGAAAATAATGAAAAAATCTTAGACAAAACTAAGTGGAATGAATTAGTGAGATGAATTATTAAAGTTGGTGGGATGAATTAATGGAGTTGGTGCCATGTTCTTTTCCTCACCGACTTTAGCTACTGATTTGGACCTTATAGACAGCCGAATCTGAAAATATTTCCTTCATGAAAGTTGTAGGATTTTCTCTTATCTTTCCATAGCCACCAAGTTTGTATCATTTGAACAACCACCGACCAAGTTATACCCCACAAACCGAGGCTTGCCAATCAGTCCAGCGAGAAACAATTGTATCAATCAAATTCCAATTTTGACTTCCTAAACGACCGATTTTGCAAATGGCTATTTCTGTAAAAGTTGTGCGTTTTTCTCTTAGATTTCCATTGACACCAATTTTGCATCATTTGGACCATCACAGCCCAAGTTATGCCCTAAACACCGAGGTTTGCCAGTCAGCCCAGCGAAAACGATTTTATTGAAAAGAAAGTTTACAACTATCTAATTAAGCCCAACAATATACATATATTTCTAAAGCCTATAATTAAGCATAAATGGAGTATGAATTAGCTACATTTGGAATAAAAGATAACTACCAAATATCATAATAATAATAGTAACCATTTTGGAAAACTGGGGTGTTACAATTCTCCCCTCCTTTAAGAAATTTCGTCCTCGAAATTTACCTGAAAATAGGAATGGATAAACTTCACGCATCTTGCTTTCTAATTCCCAGGTAGCATTTTCTTCAAAATTTCCTCCCCAAACGACCTTAACCAAAGGAATTTCCTTTCCTCTTAGTTGTTTCACCCTCGTATCATCAATTCTTAAAGGAACTATTTCATAGGTGAGATTATCTTTCAATTGAACGTTGTCAGACTCAATGATATGGGAAGGATCATGGACATATTTTCTGAGTTGGGAAACATGAAAGACATTATGAAGATTTGAAAGAGATGGGGGTAAGGCAATTTGATAGGCTACTTCACCAATCCTTTTAAGGATTTGATAAGGACCAATGAAACGTGGAGTAAGCTTACGAGATTTTAGTGCTCTGCCTACTCCTGTCCAAGGAGTAACTTTAAGGAATACATGATCACCTTCATTAAACTCAAGGTCCTTTCTCCTCTTATCACTGTAACTCTTCTGCCTACTCTGAGCTGCTCTCATTCTCTCCTGGATCATCTTAACTTGTTCAGTAGTTTGTTGAACTATCTCAGGTCCTAAGATAACATTCTCTCCAGGTTCTACCCAACACAAGGGTGTTCTACATCTCCTACCATATAGAGCTTCATAGGGTGCCATCCCAATACTGGAATGGTAGCTATTGTTGTAGGTAAATTCTATCAAAGGTAGGAAACTATCCCAACTACCCCCATGTTCTAAGATACAAGCTCTCAACAAGTCTTCCAAAGATTGAATAGTTCTTTCGGTTTGGCCATCTGTTTGGGGATGGTAGGCTGAACTCAATCTAAGCTTAGTGCCTAGAGCCTCATGTAAACTGTCCCAAAATCTAGAAGTAAACCTAGGATCTCTGTCAGAAACTATACTAGTAGGAACCCCATGCAATCTCACAATCTCACTTATGTACAACTTGGTTAGTCTCTCCAAAGAGTATCTAATGTTAATGGGAATAAAATGGGCAGACTTAGTCAATCTATCTACAATGACCCATATAGCATCTAGGTTTTTCGTAGTTTTAGGTAATCCAACTATGAAATCCATAGAGATGCTATCCCATTTCCATACAGGCACATCCAAAGGTTGCATCAAACCTGAAGGTTTTTGGTGTTCTACCTTAGCTTTTTGACATACTAGGCAGGCATACACAAATTCCTCCACTTCCTTCTTCATCTTAGGCCACCAAAACATCTTCTTAAGGTCTTGGTACATCTTAGTGGCTCCAGGATGAATACTAAGGCTACTCCTATGTCCTTCTTCAAGAATTGTTCTCTTAAGTTCAGGCACACCAGGAATACACAACCTATCCCTAAATCTCAATACTCCATCTATTCCAATTCTAAATTCACTTTCCACACCTTGATTCAACTTCTCAGCTTGACTCAATAAGAAAGGATCTACCTTCTGACCTTTTCTAATTTCATCTATCAAGTTATTAGTCACCTTCAAGGTTCCCAACCTAATACTCTTAGGAGTTAGCTCACACCCTAAACTCATATCCCTAAATTCCTCAATCATGTGCAATTCCCTCATCATTAAAGAAGAAATTCTCAAGGATTTCCTACTCAAAGCGTCAGCTACCACATTAGCTTTGCCGGGGTGATAGTTCAACTGAAAGTCATAGTCCTTAAGAAACTCTAACCATCTTCTCTGTCTCATATTTAATTCTTTTTGGTCAAACAAGTACTTAAGGCTTTTATGATCACTAAACACCTCAAATCTAGAGCCAAACAAGTAGTGCCTCCACAACTTAAGTACAAAAACTATAGCAGCTAACTCAAGGTCATGAGTAGGATAGTTCTGTTCATGGGTTTTAAGTTGTCTAGATGCATAGGCTACTACCCTTCTTTCCTGCATAAGTACTCCACCTAAACCTGATTTGGAAGCATCACAAAATACCTCAAAAGTCTTGCTAGGGTCAGGTAATACTAACACAGGGGCACTAGTTAGTCTTTTCTTAAGTTCTTGAAAACTCTCTTCACACTTAGAGTCCCACACAAAAGGTTGGTTTTTCCTAGTCAATTTGGTCAAAGGTAAAGCTAATTTAGAAAAATCCTCTATAAATCTCCTATAATACCCAGCTAGTCCTAGAAAACTCCTAATCTCAAAAACTGACTTAGGTGTTTTCCATTCAAGAACCGCCTCTACCTTAGAAGGATCTACAACTATCCCATCCTTGGATATCACATGTCCTAAAAAATTTACACTCTCCAACCAAAATTCACATTTTGCCAATTTAGCATACAACTGTTTCTCCTTAAGGATTTGAAGAACGATCCTAAGGTGCTCAGCATGCTCCTCCCTATTCTTAGAATATACTAGAATATCATCTATGAAGACCACTACAAATCTATCCAAGTAAGGGTGAAAGATCCTATTCATGTAGTCCATGAAAACACTAGGTGCATTAGTCACACCAAAAGGCATCACTAAATACTCATAGTGCCCATAGCGGGTCCTAAAAGCAGTCTTTGGGATATCCTCGGATTTCACTCGGATTTGGTGATAACCTGATCTCAAATCTATCTTACTAAACACACAAGCCCCAACTAGCTGGTCCATAAGGTCATCTATTCTAGGCAATGGATACTTATTCTTAATGGTTACCTTATTCAATTGTCTATAATCTATGCACAATCTCATGCTCCCATCTTTCTTCTTGACCAATAGAACAGGCGCTCCCCAAGGTGAAACACTAGGCCTAATGAATTGTTTCTCTTGTAGTTCCTCTATCTGTTTCTTAAGCTCAACTAACTCTTTAGGAGACATCCTATATGGTGCTATAGATATGGGTGCGGTACCTGGCACTAAGTCTATACTGAACTCAATCTCTCTCTCAGGTGGTAAACTAGACACATCCTTAGGAAATACTTCTGGAAATTCTCTCACTAAGGGAATCTCATCTAGCTTACTCTCAGTCTCAACTGTTAATGAAGATAAGATCATGTATACCCTTTCATTTTCCTTTAAACAAGTTTTAATGTTAGAAGCACTAAGAAATTCCGTACTCTTACATTCACCAAATGAAATGGATTTATCAAAGCAATTTAAAAGAACATGGTGAGAAGATAGCCAATCCATACCAAGGATTACATCTAATTGACTAAGAGGCAGACAGATTAAGTCAACTAGAAACTGTTTATCAGAAATTGTCAAAGGGCATTTTAAACACACTAGGGATGTAGTTACTGAACCATTAGTAGGGGTTTCAACAACTAAATCAAAATTTAACAAAGACACAGGCAATTTCAGTTTTTGGACACAAGAGATGGAAATAAAGGAATGAGTTGCACCAGAATCAAATAGTACAACAAAAGGAGTCTCAGCTATGAAACAAGTACCTTGTATCAAATTTTCTGACTGAGCAGCTTCAACACCACTAAGAGCAAATACTCTTCCTACAGTCTTTGGTCGTTCGGTTTGCGATCCTGATCCAACGACACGTGTTCTTGGTGGTTCAGGACATTGAGTGCTAATATGTCCTTTACCACTACAGTTGAAACAGGTAATCTCCTTGTCACGACATTCTGACTTGTTATGACCAACACGTCCACACTTCCCACACCTCCCTGAAAAAGTAGATCCTCCAACACTTCCAATAGTATTCACAGTGGGTTCTTTAGTAAAGGGTTTACTTCTATTAGTAGTAGACATACTCCCTTGAAATCTTGTAGAAGTGGAATAAGGCTTACTCCTACCAGAAGTACTAGGATTCACTGTACGAGTAGGACCTCCAGCTCCTTTATAGAAAGCAGCACGAGCACGGTTGTCACGATCATAAATGCTGCACTTATTGACCAGAATGGGAAAATGATATATCTCCTGATAGTTAATTGCTGTTTTCACTTCAGGACGCAGACCATTTACAAACTTTATGCATTTGGCCCTTTCACCATTCTCACCATGGTAGTGTGTACAGTAGCGGACCAAAGCATCAAATTTGGCAGCATAAGCTTCCACAGTATCATTTCCTTGTTTGAGTTCAAGGAATTCCATTTCCTTCCTACTTCTCACATCATCGGGAAAATATTTCTCAAGAAATACTCTTTTAAAGTTCTCCCAATTCAAGTGCACGCCTCCATCAATTATCCTCCGAAGTGCTCCTTCCCACCAAAAGTAAGCATCAGCTGTCAGCATGAAGGTGGCTAGCTTCACTCTCTCTGTAAGGGGACAATCCATAACATTAAAGATTTTCTCGATCTCTGATAACCAATTCATGGCGGCATCTGGGTCATAACCTCCTTTGAAAGTGGGTGGATTATTCCTCTGAAATTGCTCCAACCAGTTAGGAGCAACTCCATTCATATTATTGTTGTTCATAGCTTGGGCTAATGCTTGGAGAGCATCAGCAATCGCACGATCATTTCTACCAGCCATATTCTAAAGAAATAATACAATTAATAGACATAGGCAAGCATCATACCAACATAATAGATCTCACAATCAATTCATTTATCAAATAAACATGTTAAAAACATAACTTACGGCCGATAGAATCGACCTGCTCTGATACCACTAAATGTGACACCCTCTACCCCGCATATCCTACTACAATAAATTTAAATAATATAACTTTAGTAATCAAACATGATTACAGAGTATCACATTTTTAACAAACATAATCAGCGGAAATTACAAAGAAATAAATCTCAAAGTTTTCAAAGTAATTTAAAATAACCTTAACAACCTAATTTAATCTTATCTATACCCCGATGTCACATGTCCTATCAGAGCATAGCCCATAAAGAAGCCTAAGCTTCACCACCAACATCCTCAGCCTCATGCTGATAATCACCTGTATAACGGTTAAAGAAAAAAACAACACAAAGAAAAAGGGAGTGAGAAAACATCTCACTCGGCTCACAGTGTAGGAATATATACTAGACAGCCAAACACAAACAATACATACGTAAAATAACAATATCTCATATTTGCACATATATCATGCATTGGTTTTCTTGACTAGACTCACAAATGCATGCATGTGGCGCCATACGGAAGATTCTCATATCATCGTGGGTGACCCTAAGGTACACCTGGTTATCATATCGTGGGTGACCCAAAGGTACACCTAGTTATCATATCGTGGGTGACCCAAAGGTACACCTGGTTATCATATCGTGGGTGACCCAAAGGTACACCTAGTTAGTCGTGGGTATGCGGCCTCAGCGGCACACCTGGAGTATTGTATGCATATGATGCATGTCAAACAAGACTCTATGCATTCTCATATTACTTTATCACTTTCCATGGTCATTTCATATCTCATTAACATATTATCACATTTCATATCTCATGTCTCAACCATAGTTCATATTATCTCCTGGTCATTTCACATCATCATATTTCATCATCACATCATATCATATTATCATCATATCATATCATCACATTCACATTATCACATCATATTCACAACTTAACAATCATAGTCTCAACATAGTTTCTATTCATACACGTATATTAACCAAGCAATTAGAACATACAAACAATATGACATATAACAAACACAGGATTGGGGGCCAATCCCACTACCCAGCATACAATCCCACACCCAGAGCGAGGTTTCTCACTCCCCCCTTACCTGGATGACAAGCGCTGAAACTAAAGAAGAGCTTCCTCCTCTAGGCTCCTTCTACTAGGATAGAACCACCTCCTATGGATTCCTCTAGGTCTTCAAAGAGAAGAAGAGGAGAAGAAGAGAGTAGAAGAGAGAATGAGAATTGAGGGATGGTTTGCAATGGAGAAGTGAAGGGCTATTTATAGCCTTCAAGACACATTAAAAAAATGGAAAATAATGAAAAAATCTTAGACAAAACTAAGTGGAATGAATTAGTGAGATGAATTATTAAAGTTGGTGGGATGAATTAATGGAGTTGGTGCCATGTTCTTTTCCTCACCGACTTTAGCTACTGATTTGGACCTTATAGACAGCCGAATCTGAAAATATTTCCTTCATGAAAGTTGTAGGATTTTCTCTTATCTTTCCATAGCCACCAAGTTTGTATCATTTGAACAACCACCGACCAAGTTATACCCCACAAACCGAGGCTTGCCAATCAGTCCAGCGAGAAACAATTGTATCAATCAAATTCCAATTTTGACTTCCTAAACGACCGATTTTGCAAATGGCTATTTCTGTAAAAGTTGTGCGTTTTTCTCTTAGATTTCCATTGACACCAATTTTGCATCATTTGGACCATCACAGCCCAAGTTATGCCCTAAACACCGAGGTTTGCCAGTCAGCCCAGCGAAAACGATTTTATTGAAAAGAAAGTTTACAACTATCTAATTAAGCCCAACAATATACATATATTTCTAAAGCCTATAATTAAGCATAAATGGAGTATGAATTAGCTACATTTGGAATAAAAGATAACTACCAAATATCATAATAATAATAGTAACCATTTTGGAAAACTGGGGTGTTACAATTCTCCCCTCCTTTAAGAAATTTCGTCCTCGAAATTTACCTGAAAATAGGAATGGATAAACTTCACGCATCTTGCTTTCTAATTCCCAGGTAGCATTTTCTTCAAAATTTCCTCCCCAAACGACCTTAACCAAAGGAATTTCCTTTCCTCTTAGTTGTTTCACCCTCGTATCATCAATTCTTAAAGGAACTATTTCATAGGTGAGATTATCTTTCAATTGAACGTTGTCAGACTCAATGATATGGGAAGGATCATGGACATATTTTCTGAGTTGGGAAACATGAAAGACATTATGAAGATTTGAAAGAGATGGGGGTAAGGCAATTTGATAGGCTACTTCACCAATCCTTTTAAGGATTTGATAAGGACCAATGAAACGTGGAGTAAGCTTACGAGATTTTAGTGCTCTGCCTACTCCTGTCCAAGGAGTAACTTTAAGGAATACATGATCACCTTCATTAAACTCAAGGTCCTTTCTCCTCTTATCACTGTAACTCTTCTGCCTACTCTGAGCTGCTCTCATTCTCTCCTGGATCATCTTAACTTGTTCAGTAGTTTGTTGAACTATCTCAGGTCCTAAGATAACATTCTCTCCAGGTTCTACCCAACACAAGGGTGTTCTACATCTCCTACCATATAGAGCTTCATAGGGTGCCATCCCAATACTGGAATGGTAGCTATTGTTGTAGGTAAATTCTATCAAAGGTAGGAAACTATCCCAACTACCCCCATGTTCTAAGATACAAGCTCTCAACAAGTCTTCCAAAGATTGAATAGTTCTTTCGGTTTGGCCATCTGTTTGGGGATGGTAGGCTGAACTCAATCTAAGCTTAGTGCCTAGAGCCTCATGTAAACTGTCCCAAAATCTAGAAGTAAACCTAGGATCTCTGTCAGAAACTATACTAGTAGGAACCCCATGCAATCTCACAATCTCACTTATGTACAACTTGGTTAGTCTCTCCAAAGAGTATCTAATGTTAATGGGAATAAAATGGGCAGACTTAGTCAATCTATCTACAATGACCCATATAGCATCTAGGTTTTTCGTAGTTTTAGGTAATCCAACTATGAAATCCATAGAGATGCTATCCCATTTCCATACAGGCACATCCAAAGGTTGCATCAAACCTGAAGGTTTTTGGTGTTCTACCTTAGCTTTTTGACATACTAGGCAGGCATACACAAATTCCTCCACTTCCTTCTTCATCTTAGGCCACCAAAACATCTTCTTAAGGTCTTGGTACATCTTAGTGGCTCCAGGATGAATACTAAGGCTACTCCTATGTCCTTCTTCAAGAATTGTTCTCTTAAGTTCAGGCACACCAGGAATACACAACCTATCCCTAAATCTCAATACTCCATCTATTCCAATTCTAAATTCACTTTCCACACCTTGATTCAACTTCTCAGCTTGACTCAATAAGAAAGGATCTACCTTCTGACCTTTTCTAATTTCATCTATCAAGTTATTAGTCACCTTCAAGGTTCCCAACCTAATACTCTTAGGAGTTAGCTCACACCCTAAACTCATATCCCTAAATTCCTCAATCATGTGCAATTCCCTCATCATTAAAGAAGAAATTCTCAAGGATTTCCTACTCAAAGCGTCAGCTACCACATTAGCTTTGCCGGGGTGATAGTTCAACTGAAAGTCATAGTCCTTAAGAAACTCTAACCATCTTCTCTGTCTCATATTTAATTCTTTTTGGTCAAACAAGTACTTAAGGCTTTTATGATCACTAAACACCTCAAATCTAGAGCCAAACAAGTAGTGCCTCCACAACTTAAGTACAAAAACTATAGCAGCTAACTCAAGGTCATGAGTAGGATAGTTCTGTTCATGGGTTTTAAGTTGTCTAGATGCATAGGCTACTACCCTTCTTTCCTGCATAAGTACTCCACCTAAACCTGATTTGGAAGCATCACAAAATACCTCAAAAGTCTTGCTAGGGTCAGGTAATACTAACACAGGGGCACTAGTTAGTCTTTTCTTAAGTTCTTGAAAACTCTCTTCACACTTAGAGTCCCACACAAAAGGTTGGTTTTTCCTAGTCAATTTGGTCAAAGGTAAAGCTAATTTAGAAAAATCCTCTATAAATCTCCTATAATACCCAGCTAGTCCTAGAAAACTCCTAATCTCAAAAACTGACTTAGGTGTTTTCCATTCAAGAACCGCCTCTACCTTAGAAGGATCTACAGCTATCCCATCCTTGGATATCACATGTCCTAAAAAATTTACACTCTCCAACCAAAATTCACATTTTGCCAATTTAGCATACAACTGTTTCTCCTTAAGGATTTGAAGAACGATCCTAAGGTGCTCAGCATGCTCCTCCCTATTCTTAGAATATACTAGAATATCATCTATGAAGACCACTACAAATCTATCCAAGTAAGGGTGAAAGATCCTATTCATGTAGTCCATGAAAACACTAGGTGCATTAGTCACACCAAAAGGCATCACTAAATACTCATAGTGCCCATAGCGGGTCCTAAAAGCAGTCTTTGGGATATCCTCGGATTTCACTCGGATTTGGTGATAACCTGATCTCAAATCTATCTTACTAAACACACAAGCCCCAACTAGCTGGTCCATAAGGTCATCTATTCTAGGCAATGGATACTTATTCTTAATGGTTACCTTATTCAATTGTCTATAATCTATGCACAATCTCATGCTCCCATCTTTCTTCTTGACCAATAGAACAGGCGCTCCCCAAGGTGAAACACTAGGCCTAATGAATTGTTTCTCTTGTAGTTCCTCTATCTGTTTCTTAAGCTCAACTAACTCTTTAGGAGACATCCTATATGGTGCTATAGATATGGGTGCGGTACCTGGCACTAAGTCTATACTGAACTCAATCTCTCTCTCAGGTGGTAAACTAGACACATCCTTAGGAAATACTTCTGGAAATTCTCTCACTAAGGGAATCTCATCTAGCTTACTCTCAGTCTCAACTGTTAATGAAGATAAGATCATGTATACCCTTTCATTTTCCTTTAAACAAGTTTTAATGTTAGAAGCACTAAGAAATTCCGTACTCTTACATTCACCAAATGAAATGGATTTATCAAAGCAATTTAAAAGAACATGGTGAGAAGATAGCCAATCCATACCAAGGATTACATCTAATTGACTAAGAGGCAGACAGATTAAGTCAACTAGAAACTGTTTATCAGAAATTGTCAAAGGGCATTTTAAACACACTAGGGATGTAGCTACTGAACCATTAGTAGGGGTTTCAACAACTAAATCAAAATTTAACAAAGACACAGGCAATTTCAGTTTTTGGACACAAGAGATGGAAATAAAGGAATGAGTTGCACCAGAATCAAATAGTACAACAAAAGGAGTCTCAGCTATGAAACAAGTACCTTGTATCAAATTTTCTGACTGAGCAACTTCAACACCACTAAGAGCAAATACTCTTCCTACAGTCTTTGGTCGTTCGGTTTGCGATCCTGATCCAACGACACGTGTTCTTGGTGGTTCAGGACATTGAGTGCTAATATGTCCTTTACCACTACAGTTGAAACAGGTAATCTCCTTGTCACGACATTCTGACTTGTTATGACCAACACGTCCACACTTCCCACACCTCCCTGAAAAAGTAGATCCTCCAACACTTCCAATAGTATTCACAGTGGGTTCTTTAGTAAAGGGTTTACTTCTATTAGTAGTAGACATACTCCCTTGAAATCTTGTAGAAGTGGAATAAGGCTTACTCCTACCAGAAGTACTAGGATTCACTGTACGAGTAGGACCTCCAGCTCCTTTATAGAAAGCAGCACGAGCACGGTTGTCACGATCATAAATGCTGCACTTATTGACCAGAATGGGAAAATGATATATCTCCTGATAGTTAATTGCTGTTTTCACTTCAGGACGCAGACCATTTACAAACTTTATGCATTTGGCCCTTTCACCATTCTCACCATGGTAGTGTGTACAGTAGCGGACCAAAGCATCAAATTTGGCAGCATAAGCTTCCACAGTATCATTTCCTTGTTTGAGTTCAAGGAATTCCATTTCCTTCCTACTTCTCACATCATCGGGAAAATATTTCTCAAGAAATACTCTTTTAAAGTTCTCCCAATTCAAGTGCACGCCTCCATCAATTATCCTCCGAAGTGCTCCTTCCCACCAAAAGTAAGCATCAGCTGTCAGCATGAAGGTGGCTAGCTTCACTCTCTCTGTAAGGGGACAATCCATAACATTAAAGATTTTCTCGATCTCTGATAACCAATTCATGGCGGCATCTGGGTCATAACCTCCTTTGAAAGTGGGTGGATTATTCCTCTGAAATTGCTCCAACCAGTTAGGAGCAACTCCATTCATATTATTGTTGTTCATAGCTTGGGCTAATGCTTGGAGAGCATCAGCAATCGCACGATCATTTCTACCAGCCATATTCTAAAGAAATAATACAATTAATAGACATAGGCAAGCATCATACCAACATAATAGATCTCACAATCAATTCATTTATCAAATAAACATGTTAAAAACATAACTTACGGCCGATAGAATCGACCTGCTCTGATACCACTAAATGTGACACCCTCTACCCCGCATATCCTACTACAATAAATTTAAATAATATAACTTTAGTAATCAAACATGATTACAGAGTATCACATTTTTAACAAACATAATCAGCGGAAATTACAAAGAAATAAATCTCAAAGTTTTCAAAGTAATTTAAAATAACCTTAATAACCTAATTTAATCTTATCTATACCCCGATGTCACATGTCCTATCAGAGCATAGCCCATAAAGAAGCCTAAGCTTCACCACCAACATCCTCAGCCTCATGCTGATAATCACCTGTATAACGGTTAAAGAAAAAAACAACACAAAGAAAAAGGGAGTGAGAAAACATCTCACTCGGCTCACAGTGTAGGAATATATACTAGACAGCCAAACACAAACAATACATACGTAAAATAACAATATCTCATATTTGCACATATATCATGCATTGGTTTTCTTGACTAGACTCACAAATGCATGCATGTGGCGCCATACGGAAGATTCTCATATCATCGTGGGTGACCCTAAGGTACACCTGGTTATCATATCGTGGGTGACCCAAAGGTACACCTAGTTATCATATCGTGGGTGACCCAAAGGTACACCTGGTTATCATATCGTGGGTGACCCAAAGGTACACCTAGTTAGTCGTGGGTATGCGGCCTCAGCGGCACACCTGGAGTATTGTATGCATATGATGCATGTCAAACAAGACTCTATGCATTCTCATATTACTTTATCACTTTCCATGGTCATTTCATATCTCATTAACATATTATCACATTTCATATCTCATGTCTCAACCATAGTTCATATTATCTCCTGGTCATTTCACATCATCATATTTCATCATCACATCATATCATATTATCATCATATCATATCATCACATTCACATTATCACATCATATTCACAACTTAACAATCATAGTCTCAACATAGTTTCTATTCATACACGTATATTAACCAAGCAATTAGAACATACAAACAATATGACATATAACAAACACAGGATTGGGGGCCAATCCCACTACCCAGCATACAATCCCACACCCAGAGCGAGGTTTCTCACTCCCCCCTTACCTGGATGACAAGCGCTGAAACTAAAGAAGAGCTTCCTCCTCTAGGCTCCTTCTACTAGGATAGAACCACCTCCTATGGATTCCTCTAGGTCTTCAAAGAGAAGAAGAGGAGAAGAAGAGAGTATAAGAGAAGAGAGAATGAGAATTGAGGGATGGTTTGCAATGGAGAAGTGAAGGGCTATTTATAGCCTTCAAGACACATTAAAAAAATGGAAAATAATGAAAAAATCTTAGACAAAACTAAGTGGAATGAATTAGTGAGATGAATTATTAAAGTTGGTGGGATGAATTAATGGAGTTGGTGCCATGTTCTTTTCCTCACCGACTTTAGCTACTGATTTGGACCTTATAGACAGCCGAATCTGAAAATATTTCCTTCATGAAAGTTGTAGGATTTTCTCTTATCTTTCCATAGCCACCAAGTTTGTATCATTTGAACAACCACCGACCAAGTTATACCCCACAAACCGAGGCTTGCCAATCAGTCCAGCGAGAAACAATTGTATCAATCAAATTCCAATTTTGACTTCCTAAACGACCGATTTTGCAAATGGCTATTTCTGTAAAAGTTGTGCGTTTTTCTCTTAGATTTCCATTGACACCAATTTTGCATCATTTGGACCATCACAGCCCAAGTTATGCCCTAAACACCGAGGTTTGCCAGTCAGCCCAGCGAAAACGATTTTATTGAAAAGAAAGTTTACAACTATCTAATTAAGCCCAACAATATACATATATTTCTAAAGCCTATAATTAAGCATAAATGGAGTATGAATTAGCTACATTTGGAATAAAAAATAACTACCAAATATCATAATAATAATAGTAACCATTTTGGAAAACTGGGGTGTTACATTATGATCTAATCATTTTAATTCAACAAATGATGTGCAATTATTATGAATTAATGTTGAATTTTCATGTCATGTGCCAAAGAGAGATTGTTAAATTATTTTAATAATCTATAAGTAGCTCTTAGTACTTATAATCTGCTTTGAACAAATGATGCCCAAATGCAATGGTTGGTAGACCTGATGGAAATTAATGTCAAATAAAGAAACACTAAGAGATCAAAGTGTCTATCACGGGTCCGGATATGTTCTAGAAATACTCTTGATAGATAATAAGGATCAATAGAATTATGATATCTAAGATCCCTAATGCTTTAGTTTAGTTTTCTTCATTGTTAAACTCTAGAAAATCTATAAATTATAGTCTTATTACATTAACAAGATTTATCAAGACAGGATAATAAGAAAAAAGAATAGAACTGATGTTAGATATTTGTTTTTGAACTGTATGTGACCTCTTTATTTGTTGCAAGTGACATTTTTATTTGGTTTATCTTTACTGTTTCTGTTGATTGAATAAGTCTTTATTGTTCCTAAACTTTAACAGAAAACATTTCAGTTTTATCATAGTCAGTTTTTTTGTTACTGCACGTATTATAAATGTATTGCAATTAACAGTCAAATAATTAAGAATTCCTACGATCTTATTCTTTCATTCCAACTTATATACTCTTCCTCTTTCAGTATTTTATTCTCTCTGTTTTTGCTGCTGCCTTCATTCCTTAAAAACAACAATTGGTATCGTGAGCCCTTTTCTTACAGACCTGTGAAAATGGATGCCGAATCAAATTTCTGACAAGTTGTACCTCCAGTCTTTGATGGAGAAAACTACGATCTTTGGGCTGTCAAAATGGAGGCTTACCTGGAGGCTCTAGATCTTTGGGAAGCTGTAGAAGCAGAGTATGAAGTTCTTCCGTTGCCGAATAATCCTACCATGGCCTAGATCAAAATGCACAAGGAGAGAAAAACTAGAAAAGCAAAGGCAAAAACATGTCTATTTGCTGGTGTTTCTCAAACCATCTTCACAAGAATTATGACTCTTAAATCAGCAAAAGAAATTTGGGATTATCTAAAGGAAGAGTACGCTGGAGATGAAAGAATAAGAAGCATGCATGTGCTTAATTTAATGAGGGAATTTGAGTTGCAAAGGACGTGTCTGAGAAAATCAAAGAATACTTAGACAAATTGTTGGGTATTGCCAACAAGATAAGGTTGTTGGGCAACAATTTTCCTGATTCCAGAATTGTTGAGAAAATTCTGGTAATAGTGCCAGAAAAGTATGAAGCATCTATTACTTCGTTGGAGAACACAAGGGATTTGTCTAAAATCACATTTGCAGAAGTGATACATGCCTTCCAAGCCCAAGAGCAACGAAGTTTGATGAGGGAAGATCATGTTGTTGAAGGTGCTCTTCTAGTCAAAAGCCAACAAGCCAAAAACTACAAGAAGAATCATCCAGCCAGCAGTCAGAGCAATACAAATAATTACGATAAAGGAAAAGGTGGAAAGAAAAGTTACCCACCTTATCAGCATTGTGGCAAAATGGGTCACCCTCCATTCAGATGCTGGCAAAGACCTGATGCTAAATGCAACAAGTGCAATCAAATAGGACATGAAGTAATCATATGCAAGGGCAAAAACCAACAGCAAGAGGAAGAAGCTAAGGCTGCTGATCAGGAGGAGGAGGACCAACTATTTGTAGCTACTTGTTTCTTGAGCAGTGAATCGAGTGAAAGCTAGCTGATAGATAGCGGTTGTACCAACCACATGACCTTTAACAAGGCTCTTTTCAGAGATTTGAGGCCAACTAATGTCACTAAAGTCAGAATAGGTAATGGTGATCATATCTTAGTCAAAGGAAAGGGGACAATTGCAATCACAAGCTGTACAGGCACAAAGTTCATTCATGATGTTTTTCTCGTTCCTGAAATTGACCAGAACTTATTAAGTGTTGGTCAACGGATTGAAAAAGGATTTAAAGTTGTTTTTTGAAGATAAATATTGCTTGATTAAAGATGCAGCTGGTCAAGATATGTTTAAGGTAAAAATGAAAGGAAAAAGCTTTACTTTAAATCCATTGGAGGAGGAACAAGTTGCTTTTTCTTTGAAGGAAAATGTCACAGAAATCTGGCACAAGAGACTCAGGCACTATCATCATCAAGGACTACTGCAAATGAGTGAAAAAGGGCTAGCACTTGATATTCCGGTGCTTGAGGATCAAACTTCAAACTGCAAAGCTTGTCAATTTGGCAAGCAAACCAAAAAACCTTTTTCAAAAACAACATGGAGAGCATCAAGGAAGCTGCAATTAATTCACACAGATGTTGCAGGGCCTCAAAGAACACCTTCATTGAAAGGTAATCTTTATTATGTTCTTTTCATTGATGACTTTACTAGAATGTGTTGGATTTTTTTCTTCAAGAACAAATCAGAGGTGGTTGGAATCTTTTGGAAGTTCAAAGCCAAGGTTGAAAACGAAACTGGTTTCAAAATTTAGATTTTGAGGTCAGACAATGGCACCGAGTGCACATCTAAAAATTTCAATCAATTTTGTGAGGATTCCGGCATTGAACATCAACTAACCGCTCCTTATACCCCACAACAAAATGGGGTTAGTGAGAGGAGAAACATATACATCTTGGAGATGACAAGATGAATGTTGTATGAGAAGAATTTACCAAAATAATTTTGGGCAGAGGTAGCAAGTACAACAATTTTTCTTTAGAATAGACTTCCCACCAAACCATTGAACGATCAAACACCATTTGAGGTTTGGCATGGTTACAAACCATCTATGAAATTTCTTAAAATATTTGGTTGTTTGTGCTTTACTCATGTTCAACAGAGCAAGCGAGATAAGCTGGATAAAAGAGCATCACCGAGTATCTTTATAGGCTACAGTATAGTCAGCAAAGCCTATAAAATCTTTCAGCCGCAAACCGAAAAAATAATTATTAGCAGGGATGTTCACTTTCTGGAAGATGAAGAATGGAATTGGATGATAAAAGGAAGACAAATCTGGTTTCTACAGATGTGAAGTTCAAGTCTTCAGCCTCAAACACAAGACAAAATGAAGATGAAAGCTGGCAAAATGAATTACTAGATGATGATCCAGTAAGAGGTACCAGATTGTTATCCGAAATTTATGAAAGATGCAATATTTCTGTGTGTGAACCTGCAGATTATGAAGAAGCAAAGAAAAGTCCAAATTGGAGGGTTTCAATGAAGGAGGAGTTGTCAATGATCGAGAAAAACCAAACCTGGATTCTTGTGGAAAAACCTCAAGGTAGAAAAGTAATTGGGGTCAAGTGGGTGTATAAAACTAAATTAAATGTTGACGGTTCTATCAACAAACGCAAGGCAAGACTCGTAGTGAAAGGTTATGCACAAATTTTTGGTGTAGACTACTTAGATACGTTTGCACCAGTTGCTCGATTAGACACCATTAGGTTGTTACTTGCTATAGCTGCTCAAAGGAATTTGAAGGTTTATCAACTTGATGTTAAATCAGCTTTTTTAAATGGCTTTTTGCAAGAAGAAATATATGTTGAACAACCCCAAGGCTTTGTGAAGGAAGGAGAAGAAGATAAGGTTTATTTACTCAAAAAGGCTCTTTATGGGTTGAAACAAGCCCCAAGATCCTGGTACAATAGAATTGATGATCATTTGCTGAACTTGGGATTTGTCAAAAGCTTAGCTGAATCAACACTGTATGTTAAGCATGATAGAGCTGACATTCTTATCATCTCACTCTATGTTGATGACCTCTTTGTAACAGGAAGCAACACAAGGCTTGTAGAGAAGCTTAAGAAAGAAATGATGGAGGAGTTTGAGATGACAGACCTTGGTTTAATGACCTTCTTTCTTGGCATGGAGATCAAACAAGGAGAACATGAAGTCTTCATTTGTCAAAAGAAATATGCCAAGGAGATTTTGAAGAAGTTTAAACTTAAAGAATGCAAAGAAATGAACAACCCAATGAATCAAAAGGAAAAGCTATGCAAGAAAGATGGAACCGAGAAGATAGATCAAGCATATTTCAGAAGCATGGTTGGGTGTTTGATGTATCTTACAGAAACTCGGCCTGACATCTTAAATGCTGTAAGCATTTTATCCCGGTTTATGCATTGCCCAAGTGAAATGCATTTCAAGGCTGCAAAAAGGGTGATTAGATATGTTAAAGGCACTTGCAATTTTGGCATCAAGTTCAAATGGACTGAAGAATTTAAGTTAACAGGTTTCTCAGATAGTGATTGGGGTGGTTCAATTGATGATATGAAGAGTACCTCGGGGTACTGTTTTAGCTTTGGATCAAGTGTTTTCTCATGGAGCTCGAAGAAACAAGAAATTGTTGCACGGTCTACAGCAGAAGTTGAGTTTGTTGCTGCTACAGCTGCTGTTAACCAAGCCTTGTGGTTGAGAAAAATTTTAATTGATCTTAACACGGGGCAGAAGGAAAGCATAGAAGTTTTTGTTGACAACCAAGCTGCAATAGCTATTTCCCATAATCCTGTCTTTCATGGGAAAACCAAGCATTTCAACATTAAGTTGTTCTTCTTAAGAGAGGTACAGAAAGATGGAGCTATTGTTCTTGTCAAACCACCTCCAGTCAACAAGTTCGAGTTCTTAAGACAGAAGATTAGAGTTTTCAGTTCCAAAATCAAGGAGGAGTGTTAGATATTTGTTTTTGAACTGCACGTGACCTCTTTATTTACTGCACGTGACATCTTTATTTGGTTTACCTTTACTGTTTCTGTTGATTGAATAAGTCTTTACTGTTCCTAAACTTTAGGAAAAAGCATTTCAGTTTTATCTTAGTCAATTTTTTTTGTTACTGCAAGTATTATAAATGTATTGCAATTGGCAGTCAAATAATTAAGAATTCCTACGATCTTATTCTTTCATTCCAACTTATATACTCTTCCTCTTTCAGTATTTTATTCTCTCAGTTTTTGGTGCTGCCTTCATTCCTTAAAAACAACAACTGAAAATCAATTTTACATGAAGGAAGGAGAAAAATCTCAAACTTAAAAAGATGTGTAAAATAACCTCTCACAGTCTTTTATTGTTTCTACTTTTACATAAAAAAGAAATATATTTACACAGATGAAGATGATAACTACGAAGAGTAAAAGCCCTTAGTTGTAGGTTTGGTAGAAAGGCCAAACCCAAATGGGAAGAGGGGATCATAGTGAGGATCTCCAACATTCATTGGAAGTTGATCAACAGTTTTGAACCATGTCCTTGGAAGCTTTCCGGTGAAACCATAGTCACCATATAAAACATCAGCCACACCTTGGCCTTCACTACCTGGGAGCCAAGCAGCAACAAGTGCATCTATTAAACCAACATATGGTTCAATAACTACAGGACGACCAGAAATAATGACGACCACACATTCTATTGCTCCACACACATTTGTTATGGTCTCAGGACCAGGGTCTGGGATTGTCAAGTTCGTGCTGTCACCATGCATTTCAGCATAAGGATGCTCTCCTACTACAACTAAGGCATAGGTAAATCCATTTGATTTAACAAATTCTACATCAGGGTTCTCCTTGTAGACAACTGTGGTTTCAGGATCAACAGTGTTTTTCACAGCACTGAGAATTGTAGTCCCTGGTCATACAAAGGTTCACAAGAACAATCAGAAACAAGAGTTGCAATATACAATTGATAATTATAGAGATATGATTAAAAAAAATAATATATAATTTTATATATCTTTACCTTTGAGAAGATTGTTCCCACTGACTCCTTGCCATTCTATGGTCCAGCCACCACACTGATATCCTAGATTATCTGCATGGCTTCCAGTCACAAGTATTTTTGGCACCTTTTTAGGAAGAGGCAACAAAGGCTTATCAACAGATTCACCATTTTTTAGAAGGACCATTGATTTCCTTACTGCTTCCCTAGCCAAAATTCTGTGCTCCTGTTAAGAATTTGGTGTACATTGAGGAGTTACAAGATAGTGAACTTGGGAAAGTCAAAGGAAATACTTGAGGTAAACAAAATAGGTAACCTGGATTCCCACATATTTGGCCAAACTGTTATCAGCAAAAGGGTTCTCAAAAATACCCATCATGAACTTAACCCACAAAATTCTTCTCACCGCATCATCAATTCGACTCATGGGAATGTACTCATTTTTCACCAACATGGTTAGATCATCTATGAATTCTGTGTAAAGCTTTGGAACCATGAACTGCAAAACCAAGAAAAGTGTCCGAGTGTGACAATTTTAAACGTTTCCTCATTACATATATATCAATTTAGGCTATATCATGTACTTTTGGCCTAAACTATACCATGTCAATGCCAGCAGAAACTCCTGCTTCAATTGAATAAGTGATGTTTGCATGAGGAGGAAAGGTGATCCTATCAAGACCCTCAAAATCAGAAATTACTAAGCCCTGATGTAATCCAAGAAAAGGCAAGGGGTTATTTACAAATGTGAACATATGCTGATAAACAGGCTTCAATGCTAATTCAACAAACAAATTACTTTACCTTGAAATTGAGAGTATTCTTGAGGAAGCCAGTAATAAGATCGTGGTGAGCATGCATTTTTACTCCATTCCAACTGGAGTAAGAGACCATAATGGTTGCCACACCCTTGCTGATTGAGCTGATGTAGCCTGGCATGTGAATTCTCATCAATTCATCTCTATCTATAACAGTGTTGTGCTCATCAATCCCATTGATTGTTCCACCATCACCCACGTAGTGCTTAGCACAACCTATTACCTTTTCTCTGCCAGCAATACACGAGTATTTCAGAAACTAAATACTAACACCAAAATCAATATCATAATTACATTTAGAGAAGGGATTCATTTACTCCAAGAGTAAGTTTACTTAGAATTATTCTATTTAATAACTTATGTTTTATATTAAATTTTAATGATCTAACCTTTGAATTAAAAGTTCTTATTGTATAGATTATGTTTGTAAATTATTTTCTTTTTAAATTTTAACATTGGAATTATATGGTATGGCACAATGTAACCTAAGCAAGATATTAGTCTGTCTTCACATGCTATAGGGAGCAAATTATCTGTTTATTTTTAACCAACTAGGCAGCCCATTTCATCCTAGTTTTTTTTTTTTTTTTGATAAGTAAAAGTAAAACAGAACATTAGCACCAGGGATGGAATTATCCTACCTAGTACAAGTCATTCACCTACCTTATCCTATTTCGTTCATGACTGGTGTAAAAGTATAGCATTAGGACATGGAGAAGAATTGTGAAGCTTATTTATTATACGCATCTATCCAAGACCATTTAGGTGCAAGTCACTTCAAGCAAAACCAATGACTAAAATAATACCTGTTTCTTTGGACTGTTTAACAATTCAGTAGAATTAAGAGCAAACAAATCAACTACCAACGTTCAAATCTAATTGATACTGGAACAATCATCTCAAAATTAAGTTATTTTGTATTTAAAATTCTTACTTCCCGGTGAGAAAAGGGACACCCTTTGGTAAATTATCAGGGATGTCCCCTTGCAATCCTGGTATGATTTCAGTCATAGCTTGAACAAGATTAGGATCTTCACTGTAGCTTTCATAACACCGACCCCATCTTGGATCCCTACAGACCTACAAAGAGTATAAGCCTGTGTTATTAAATTTCATAAGTTGAGAGCATAAAAAGTGGGTTGTAATTACTTACTGCTATGCAAGGTGCATAAACATATTGGATTCCTGTTGCTCTAACTTCAAGGGCAGTTGCAGCTCCAATTCTCTTGACTAGTTCAGGGTCCCTAACCAGCAAAATAAAAATTGCCATTATTATCTTTTATAACAATAAATGTTTTTATTAGAATAAGAATAGAATAATTTAAGGGAAATTCCTAAATGAATTGCAGTTGTATACCCACACTGTCCATCTATAGCAAAGTTTATGACAATAAAATACCAGAGTAAAGCTTTTCTTGGGTACAAACCAGATAAAATAACCATATTCATTTTCCAGATTAGGCTGTGCATGTCTGATGCACACCTATGCATGTCTGAGTTGCTTTAGAATTTGTGATAACTAATGTTTGAATTGTTTCACGATCATGGTTCAAACTTCAAATAATAGAATCAGGTATATGTCTACAGAATATAATTCAAAAATAAAAACGCTAAGACATCTGAAATGCTGCTAATATTAATATCAATGGAGTTTTATTTTTCCACACTCGCTTTCTTTTATATTCATTTTGCATCCCTTCTCCTTTTCTTTTTAATCAGATTTCTCACTTTTCTCCATGCATTTTTCTTACCTTCCTTCTCTCTCCTCCTTTTCATCCATCTCACACACCTTATGAGACAAGCATATGTATTGACATCAATATACCTGGTAGCTCCAAGACCAATGTTGTGAGGAAAAATAGTTGCGTTGTAAACAGGGCTGTGGCCATGAACGGCATCAATCCCATAAAATATTGGAATTCCAAGCCGAGTTGACAAAGCACCCTTCTGAAACTCATTCACCATGTCAATCCAGGCTTCAGCAGAAGCTTGTGGAGCTGGTATACTTCCTCCCTCACTCATTACACTCCCTACTCAATAGAGAAACAATTTCCATTATTGACAAATTGAGTGAATATACCATAGAGAAAAGGGGAAAGAAAAAACCAAGAAAAGGTAAGGTGGTTAATTACCAATAAAATATTTCTTAACCAAATCAGCAGATGCATACTTGCGCTCAATCTGCAACATTTGGCCAATTTTCTCCTCAAGAGTCATTCGGCTAATAAGATCCTCAACCCTACTATCAATTGACCGTTTAGGGTCTTTGTACTTCATGTTCATGCGTTCTGCATCCAACAACCCTGCCCAGTAAACTAGTAGCCACATCCCCAACAAGAAGATAGAAATTTTAGCCATTGCCTCCAGATACATCGTGAGTGCTGAAACAAATTCAATAGGATAATCAAATCTCAATGTCTAAAATCTAGGTCCATATTGTAGATAACTCAGATGCATCAAATTAACCCTTTTGTAATGAAGAACACACAATCTCAACTACGTGGTACAATGCTAGCAGTGCATAACTTTGAGACACACAATCAGAGATTTACTTAACAAGCAATCAAATACATTTAAAACAGCCAAAGCTAGCAGAAACATCATAAAACATATTTAAGCTGTATCATACCTTGGGTTTATATATGTGGAACTTGCCTCAGATATCACTGCATAAGCATCACAAGCACTGAGTAAGAATGGAATATAAAAAGATCGTTTCATAGATGAAGAAATTGTTGAACAGATACTCCACATGGCATGGGAACATAAATAATAAAAAAAAGATATAAAAAATATAAAAGTAAAAACGAAAAGAAAAGGGTGCTGATGCATGAATGCCAGGATCTGTCACCTGTATATTCAAACACACAACTGACACTCCTTTCAATAAACACTTACAATAATAATAACACAAAAGGCCGGCCAACAAAAACTATATTTATAGAGAACTGTTACTGTTGACTTTGGATACTCCAAGATCTTCTAATTTCTACTTTTCAATTATTAGTCATGGATTAATGATATAAGGTGTGTTTCGATCCCTATCAAGTAGGCTTAGACGTGAATCATTGAAACAACTCAGTTATTTTTAGATTAAATATAGTTTTAAATAACTTTTGGCTTAATAGCTTTTTTATCTCTATTATTGTAATAGTGTGATTTTGATTATTAAAAAAATATTATAGTAAGAGTGTTAGTGTAATGGTATGTGTTCTTTCTCTGACTCCTTTATTATTACATGTTCATATGTTATAGTTTGTTTTATTTTATCTACTTTATCTTATATTTAGTTTTCCATTCATTTATTATATTTACTTTTTTTATATTGTGAGGGTGACTACGTCATAACTTTTATGAAGTTGTGCGTCTAATTTCGTAAAAAAATTATTGATTAATACATTTATTATCGGTTTATTTATTTTTAATTACTTCATACTGTGTATATACTATGTTTAAATAGTTAAAATTTATAAATTTGGTATAAATAAACGTTTTTTTCCTATATAATAAAGATATTTTTTTTTTCTATAATCATCTTAATTTTAGTTATTTTTGTTTTAACATTATTAATTTTAGTTCTTTTTATTTTGATCCTCTCAAATTCTAGTCTTTATAAATTTTTACTTTTCTATTTTGGTCTATATATTTTTATCTAGTTTTTTCTTGTACTTTATATTAAGATACTTTCTATTTTTTATTTTTAATATTGACTCTGCTCTTTATTCTCTAAACCAATTGTCTAGCTATATCGAGAGAATATACTTTAAAAAAAAACATTCTCACGTTCAAGTAAATATTTTATTTGAAATAATAAATGTAAATATATTGGAACTAACAACTTTATTTTAATATATGATATTATTTATATCAATTGTAATGTACCAAATTTCAATAAACCTAATCTAAGATTACCGATTAGTTAATACATTGACAATTAATTTGTTTTATACTATGATTAGAGTTTAATCATTTTAATTATCTTTATACAAAATGGAAAGTCATTCACTTCGTTCAGCAACATAGACAAGGTACCAAACAGGCATACCTGAACATAAAGACCAGGATGTTTCGGCATCCTGGGATGCTGAATGGGATGAACAAGGATGGTTGGACATGAAGTATGGCAAATGATGAGCACCTAGATATACAAACAAGGATGTTTCAACATCTGAGAATGTCAAATGAGGAGTGCTTGGTCTGTTGAGGATGTTTCAGCGTCCAAAGATGGCAGCACAGAGATACAGAAATTCATTACGTAATTTTCATAATTGGTAATTTTGTTGGATTAAACTCTCTTCGTATCACCCATTTCTAAATGTTCTCTACCACCTCCTAGCCCTAACCAATACTCCCAATAATCACAGCCAGAAATTCATTAAGTAATTATTTTTAATTCATTATAAATTATTTTATTCTTAATCTAAAATTTTTGTATAAAATTAAAAGTAACAAAATCTTATTTTTATTTTTCATTTCTAACATAATTTAATATATATGTGTGTGAGAGAGAAAGAGAAAAGAGTCTTCAATATATAATTATTTGTTTTTTATTTATCCATTATAAGTGTGAAATCTTTTATATTATTAATCGATAAAAATTAACCCATGTTCATGGTTTAACATTATTGGACTTGGTACGTGGATATGACTGGACTTGAGTTTTTTTTTTAATATATACCCTCTCATATTCATGATACATATATCAACTCATTTTTAAGAATTTAAGATAACTTTAATACTAAGATAATGGATTTAAGTCTAACTTAATCTTACAAAATTAGATTATAAAGTGAAGATTATTTTCTACTTATATATTATTTAATTATTTAATCTTTAGTCAATACGAGACTTGAATTTTTTCCGGTACCATTCACCCTCTAATTGATCATATTTAATTATACAATGTTGACTGCATGCCATATATGCATACAAACTCGCACGGGCACGGAGATTTCATTAACCCTGATGTTGTTACTTTTGTTTTTCTGGTACATAATTATCCTTTTGTAGGAACAAATTTACAGCTTCAAAATTCAAATCCTGGGAATGGAAAATTCCTTTATCTATATAACACAATGTCTTCGATCCTTTGCCCAAAGAGATTAAAAAAAATGGATATAGAAAAGAAAAGCGAAATATACCACTCATAGCTCACTTTAAAGTTTAAAACTAGAAAAGTGTAATTTTTCCGATCACTTATCATTAAAAGAAAACATTTATGCAAAATCTTAGTATTAGTATAATTTTTCCTTTAAATTGAACCCAATTTACTTACAAGAAGAACGGTAAGAAAAGAAAGCAGAATAAATTGAAACTATATAATAAAAGAAATCCGAATAAAGTGAAACTATAGTTTATAATTTCTGAGAGAGAAATCAGAGCAAACAAAAGAACACAAACCCATATAAAAGAAATAAATCAATTCTATAAATTAAAAAAGAAATTTGAGTTGGCAGCATTTTGGGATTAAAATTGAAAAGAAGAGTGTGGAGTAGGGTGGTTAGGGATGTAAAAGAATTCCTATTTGTAAATATTTGTAGATAAAGTTTGCTGTAAATAGAAATTGATATTATAAATGGATGTATTGAAAGCCCATGGTAGATTTAATGATTTTATTGACTCTTAATCTTATCCATTAAAATCCAAGAGTCTCTTAGAGTATTTAGAGCACGGGTTGCTTTTTTTTTTTGGTTCGTCCCTGGAGTATCCAGGGCCGAAATCTCCTCGCTACGTTGGAGGTTAACGCGGCTGCATACACAAGGCAGGATTCGAACCCCTGACCTTGCTTAAGCGTGGATCAACCCCTACCGCTGAACTACACGCTTGGGATTAGAGCACGGGTTGCTTATAAGTAATTTACTTGTCACATTAATTCTTTTCATTATTTACATGTTAAAATGAGTTACTTAAATTTTAATAAAATTATTTGTAAAAGTTTCATTATTTAAGAAAAAGAGAGGAAAATAGTTTATGTGTGATAGTGAGTTACTTATAAACAACCTACGTTATCGATGTTCTTACTGTCTTACCTGGCACAAGCCAAAGTATGTGTACGCACACTCTAGGGATGTACACGTCAGTGGAAAATATTAGTTTATTTATATATTAGTATTTAAAAAAAATTATTACTGTGTGACTTAGTGTATTTAAAAACAATAAAAAGAGAGATAATACAATACTACTTCCTCCATATTCATGTATAACATCAAATTACTTAATTTATTTAAATTAAAAAATAGTTAATTTAGTTTATTATAATAAATTTGTTATATATATATATAATTATTCTAATAATATTTATTTTTTCTTATTAATATTTATATATCTTTTAATTGATTATAATACATGTTTTATATTATTTATCTCTTTTAATTAATACTCATTTTTTCTTATCAAGAGTGTATATTTTTTTAAAAAATTAATAATTATTATATTTTATCAAATTAAAAAAATCACATTTTAATTAAATTAATTAAATCTAAAAATAATTAATATTGGTAGATTTTACAAATATATATTTTCATATACACTTTTTTTTACATCTTTAGATCTAAATTATTCTAGTTGGAAAAAAAAGTATTTTGTGTCATAATATATTTGATATTGAAGGGCTGAGTGAGAAGATAATTGTAGCAGAGAAAAAAATATTGAAATTTGAGACTTTCATATTAAGTAATTTATAAATTAATAGAAGTAGTTATTTTTTATATAGAGAGTGAGAATGTGTTGACAGATGCCACGTTCGGTTCTGACTTTTGACAGAAAGCAATACAATTGATTTTTTTACTTTTCATGATCCCAAAAGTATTTCACTTTACATTTTAGTTTAACTTACTTACCAGTCAACCACAAACATAATAAATTCTCTATACATAAAATGCTATATGAGAAATGATACTTTCATAATTATTAGATAAAGAATTAATGATGTAATGATACTCAAATATTATTATTCACTTAATAATTAATTAAAATTAAATAATATATAATTTGATTTAAAATTTTATTTATCAATAATAAAAATTCATGAAAGAAATTTAACCTCTAATATCAAAAATATTAAATTATAAATTTAATGATAACATACTAACAATTAAAATAATTTTACAGTGTCAACTAATAAATATCACTATGAATATAACTTTTCACTTTTTTATTATAAAAATAAACAACTTATTACAAATAATATTTTTTTTTATTAAATTATAGTATACACAGATGAAGCTGATAACTATGAGGAGTAAAAGCCCTTAGTTGTAGGTTTGGTAGAAAGGCCAAACCCATATGGAAACAGGGGATCATAGTGAGGATCTCCAAAATTCATTGGAAGTTGATCAACAGTTTTGAACCATGTCCTTGGAAGCTTTCCTGTGAAACCAAAATCACCATATAAAACATCAGCTACACCTTGGCCTTCACTACCTGGGAGCCAAGCAGCAACAAGTGCATCTATTAAACCAACATATGGTTCAATAACTACAGGACGACCAGAAACAATGATGACCACACATTCTATTGCTCCACACACATTTTTTATGGTCTCAGGACCATGGTCTGGGATTGTCAAGTTCATGTTGTCACCATGCATTTCAGCATAAGGATGCTCTCCTACTACAACTATGGCATAGGAAAATCCATTTGATTTAACAAATTCTACATCAGGGTTCTCCTTGTAGACAACTGTGGTTTCAGGATCAACAGTGTTTTTCACAGCACTGAGAATTGTAGTCCCTGGTCATACAAAGGTTCACAAGAACAATCAGAAACAAGAGTTGCAATATACAATTGATAATTATAGAGATATGATTAAAAAGAATAATATATAATTTTATATATCTTTACCTTTGAGAAGATTGTTCCCACTGACTCCTTGCCATTCTATGGTCCAGCCACCACACTGATATCCTAGATTATCTGCATGGCTTCCAGCCACAAGTATTTTTGGAACCTTTTTTGGAAGAGGCAATAAAGGCTTGTCAGCAGATTCACCATTTTTTAGAAGGACCATTGATTTTCTTACTGCTTCCCTAGCCAAATTTCTGTGCTCCTGTTAAGAATTTTGGTAAACATTGAAGAGTTACAAGGTGATTCCTATATCTATTTGTGAACTTAGGGAATTTAAAGGAAATACTTGAGGAAAACAAAATAGCTAACCTGGATTCCCAAATATCTGACCAAACTGTAATCAGCAAAAGGGTTCTCAAAAATACCCATCATGAATTTAACCCACAAAATTCTTCTCACTGCGTCATCAATTCGACTCATGGGAATGTACTTCTTTTTCACCAACATGGTTAGATCATCTATGAATTCTACGTAAAGCTTTGGAACCATGAACTGCAAAACCAAGCAAAGTGTGTAACAATATTAAATGTGCCCTTAGTGGAATTATATTACATCGATTCAGCTACTTTTGGACTAAATTACCATGTCAATGCCAGCAGAAACTCCGGCTTCAATTGAATAAGTGATGTTTGCATGAGGTGGGGAGGTGATCCTATCAATACCCTCAAAATCTGAAATAACAAAGCCCTGGCGTCATCCAAGAAAAGGTAAGGAGTTATTTAAAATTATGTTCATAGGATGATAAACAGGCTTCAATCTATGTTCTGTAGAAAAAATAAGAGAGACGAGGTAATACTAATGTTGTGGGTGAACGTAGCAACTCACTGTATTTTTTTTATTGAATAAGAGATGGCCTTTAAATAGCCATTTTACAACGTATTGAACTAACAAGAAGATAATAAAATATTTTATCAAATCAAAACTTATCAAAAAACTATCTTATCTAATCTGAAACAAAATAACTCAAAAGATAAATCAAATAATTCCAGATAACTTAAATCGGATATCTCGGATATCTCGGAATCTCTAGAAATTTAAGATTTTCCAACAAAACTCCCCCATAATCTTAAATTTTTTTTTTCGATGCCTCTTCCACCAGAGCGCGATACTCCTCCGCGTACCATGGCCCCGCGAGCCACGCGACGTCTGTTGGATAATCTTAAATTTCTAGAGATATCCGAGATATCCGAGATATCCGAGATATTCGAGATATCCAAGATATCCGGGATATCCGATTTAGTTATCTGGAATTATTTGATTTTGAGTTATTTTGTTTCAGATTAGATAAGATAGTTTTTTGGTAAGTTTTGATTTGATAAGATATTTTATTATCTTCTTGTTAATTCAGTACGTTGTACAATGGCTATTTAAAGGTCATCTCTTATTCAATAAAAATCACAGTGAGTTGCTACGATCACCCACAATTTTAGTGTTACTCGTCTCTCTTAGTTTTTCTACAAATTGGTATCAGAGCTATATGCTCTGAGTGCCGAGTGTGAGAGGAAAACAGTGTGCGCCTGTGAAGGGGGAAGAAAGAAGAAAGAGAGAGTAATGGCAAAGGTTGTGAATGGAATGACCGTACCACAACTGTCAAAGAAAACCAATTATGATAATTGGTGTTTACAAATGAAGACCCTGTTGGGTTCCCAAAGTCTATGGGACATAGTGGAGAAGGGGTTCCAAGAACCCGAGGAGGACGAAGACCAATCTGTGGCTCAGATTGCCGCATTGGAAAAGACACGAGTGAAGGACAAATCGGCTTTGTATTTTTTGTACAATGCCGTGGATGAGTCAGGTTTCGAGAAGATTGCAAACGCTGCATCTTCAAAGGAAGCATGGAAGATCTTAGAGGTTGCGCACAGAGGTAACCACCGTGTCAGACAGATTCGACTTCAAACTCTCCGAGGAGAGTTTGAGAGTTTGAAGATGGAGGATAAGGAACAAGTATCCGAGTACATAACTCGGGTGGAGAAGGTGGCTAACCAACTAGGAAGGAATGGGGAGCCAATGCCAGCAAGTAGAATTGTGGAGAAAATCTTGAGATCATTAACAGATGATTTCGAGAGTATTGCATGCGTAATTGAGGAGTCAAAGGACTTGTCAGTTCTCTCAGTGGAAGAGCTCGCTGGGTCACTCGAAGCCCACGAACAAAGGAGGAAGATGAAGAATACTCTTGATCAAGCATTACAGGCGCAACTTGATTTGAATGAAACTCGGAACACTCAGGGCCGAAGATCAGGAGGACAAGGACGAGGTGATCATGGAGGACGAGGCAAAGGACGAGGTGATCATGGAGGTGATCAAGGACGAGGTCGAGGACGAGGTGACCATGGAGGTGGACAAGGACGAGGTGATCGTAGCCAAGGAAGTCAGCCAAGGTCCGAGGTGGAATGTTATAAGTGTGGCAAACTCGGCCACTATGCAAAGGAATGCAGATCGGCAAATTGCTACAACTGTGGCAAATACGGTCACATAGCAAAGTATTGTCGAGCTAAAAGCCGAAGTGAAGAAAAAGGGAAGAATCTTCTCACAGAAGAAGAGGACGAGGAAGCAGGAATTTTGATGATGACGCAGAGCTCGGAGACCAAGCTACGTCCGAGTTGTGCCTCCGAGGTCCAGCTAAACTTGAGTTGCGTCGAGAGATCAACAATTGAGCCTCCAAGCTCAAATGAGAAGTCAGAAGCCGAGCTTGATTCGAGTTGCCTAAACAACTCGATCTGGTATTTGGACACTGGAGCGAGCAATCATATGTGTGGAGAAGAAAGTTTCTTCAATGAACTCATCAAGGTAAAGGCTGGATTCGTGTCATTTGGGGATGATTCCAAGGTGGCGGTAAAAGGGCGTGGAACCATCAAGTTTATACAGAAGGATGGACGAGTTGGAGAAATAAGGAATGCCTACTACGTTCCCGAACTTAAGAGCAACATCTTAAGCATGGGGCAGATGATGGAGAAAGGAAACTCGGTTCTGATGAAGGATCGAGTGCTTTATTTGAAGGACAAGCATGATCGTTTAATAGCCCGAGTGGAGATGAAAAAGAATCGGATGTATAAACTGGAGATGAACATCATTCAAAATAAGTGCTTAAAGCTAGACGTGAAGGATGAAGCAATGATGAGGCATTCTCGTTTTGGGCATTTAAACATTGGAGGCTTGGCCGAGCTATCAAGGAAGGAGTTGGTACTCGGACTACGTGGTGTTGAGTTTGACAAGAAGTTTTGTGAAGCGTGTGTACTTGGAAAGCATACAAGGACAAGTTTTCCGAGCTCGTCCGAGCACAAAGCGAAGGAGCAACTTGGGCTGATACACACTGACTTGTGTGGACCAATCTCTCCAGCATCTTTCAGTGGTAAGAAATATTTCATCTCTTTCATAGATGATTTCTCTCGAAAGACCTGGGTATATTTTTTGCAAGAAAAATCAAAGGCATTTGAAGCTTTTAAGAAGTTTAAAGTCATGGTGGAGAAAGAGACTAACAAGCAAATTAAAGCTTTGAGGTCGGACAGAGGTGGAGAATTCACATCGGCAGAGTTTATGGAATACTGTGAAGAGCAAGGTATAAAGCGTCTTCTCACAGCTCCATATTCACCACAACAAAATGGAGTAGTGTTAAGTCTCAATTTTACCTCTTTTTGGATGAGACTTATTGAACAAATTCCACTCATCCTTTGAACCATTGCAATATAATTGTTCTCTTTTTGGTTCATTTTGTGTGCAGATATAACTAACCCAAATTCATCTAACAATACCTTAATCCACCTCAATTTTTGTGCAGGTATTGAGGAAGAGTGGAGAGTTGAAGACTCTTAGGATTGGAAATCTAAGAAGCTAAGGAGCAGAGAAGAGGTTCTGCGCCGGGCGCAAGGTGATCCGCGCCAGGCGAGCAAAACAGAGTATCTCACCTCTGGGAGCCATTGCGCCGGGCGTAATGTGAATTGCGCCGGGCTTGTCCTAAGGCAGAGAGTATCTGGAAGGCCCCGCGCCGGGCGCGAAGACTTATGCGCCGGGCGCGAAACCCTAATCTGACTCCCCAAGCTCGTATTTGAAGCCATTTTCGGGGGAGAAACCCCCATTCTCACATTGGGCGCCTCCAGGAGCTGCGGAAGGGATTCCCAGGGCTTGGGATCGTCCGTGTGCGGATCTTTCCTTCGGTTCTTCACTTCCTCTTCCATCTCTATTTTGTATTTGCCCTCTTTGTTGAGTGGTTTCACCCATTTTGTGGGGTTAGATGTAACCAACGTACTCTATTGTAATCTTTACGGTTTTAATGATATATATACATGTTGTTTTATTCTTTGTTGTGTTTGTTTCTATTCTTAATGCTTGCTTTGGATTGATCACCCTTTGCATGATTTAAGGTTCCATGGGTATTGGAAAATAACCTTTGAAACTAGTTCTGAAACATATGCCTAGTGGTGATTGTATCTAGGGATAGAGCTTGACCCATTAGTAGTCTTAAACCCTGGCCCGTAATGCGGGTGTAGATATTGGGTACTCAAGGGATTGATATTCAATATCTGCATCTAGGCTCTTTCTCTAAGGGATTAGGTTTGAGTAAACTCTTGGGTTGACTAAGCAATGAATTCAACAAGAGATTAAGGATACATTAGTGTTACGTTTGGTGAAATCTGACCCCCACAACCTCACAATACCACAATACCATTCCTTACCTTTTCCACTCACAAAACAATATTTATTTACAGCTTTCATTCCAATAGTCACAACTTTGAATTCACTGCACAAACTATGAAATTGGAATTATTCTTTAGTCACGAATAGTTAATAAATGCTTATATTACCTTCTAATCCCTGTGGATACGATATTTTTACTACTTGAACGGCCGGTATACTTGCCGTGTTTGAGACCGTTGATAGAATTAAACGAATTTACAAATATTAACAAAAGCACTTCAACGGAAATATCAACAAGTTTTTGGCGCCGTTGCCGGGGATTAGAATGGCAATTTAGTATTTATAGCTATTTGTGATTTAATCCTTTACTGTTTTTGTTATTCTTTGTTAGCAATGAATTGTTGGAGCTAACCTGTGTACTCTAGTCTTCAGCTTTCTCTTGTATGCAAGGTACTGCTCAAATTGGATTCACCAATCCTTCTGAGTCATTGTTGAGCAATCATGAGATTGCACACAGGGCAAAAAGGAACAAGAGCAACAAGAGGAGAAGGAGAATCAGAGCACTTCAAGTTGGTCACCGTCAGGCTCGGGACAGTAAACAAGCGCTTCCTGGGAGGCAACCCAGAGATCTGACTTTGTTTATGTGTTTGTCCTTTCATTCTGTTGTAGATTTTAGTGTTAATGTTTGTTATGCATGATTGTTTTGTGTTGTGTTTTGTGTTATATGTTTTGTGGTATATGTTGTTTGTGTTATGTGTTAGTTGTTAGAATCATGTTTGAATGGGTAAATATAGGGTACATTTTGTTTGGAATGTGAGGAATGAGGCAATTCTGTGTCTAGGTGGAAATAAGGCCTGATCCTAATTTAAAACCTGGGCAAATTGACCTTTTAAAGTGACTACGCGCCGGGCGTGACTCTTTTGCGCCCGGCCTAGTACTCAATTTTTGGTCTCTGGAACCACCACGCCGGGCGCGTTTAATGCATGCCCGGCGCGATATCAGATTTTGGACCTCGTTGAGTTTTACTGATATGAAGCCCGGCGCATCTGTTTTGCACCCGGCGCAAAAGCATTCCTGATACCTTGTATTTAACTATTTTTCATTCATGTTTCTTTGTATTCTGTTTGTGTTGCATTGTCTTAGTCCATTTCTATGTACATGCATTTTGTGCTTAATTTTGGTCTAAGGATATTCTCCATTGTGTTATAGTCGCTTGGTCATCACTATGTATACATTTTTGTGCTCACCATTCTTTTTCATGCTTATACTCCGCGACCACTCTTGGTTTCTAGGACTTTCAGGCATATACTGGTTGGCCTGGGGACCAGGCTCCTAAGTTTGGGGGAGTGGAGCTGCTGATGCAGACGGAGCCGTTGATGGTGGAGCAGCCCCTAAAGATGATGATGACCAGACCCCATAGATGGAAGCAGATGGAGTTCACCTTAGTTTGCCTTTGTTTCTTGCAATTTATTTTTCTGTCTTTTATTTTCAGTATTTTAACTATTTTTATATCTATCTCTTTTGGTGATTACTCTGTTGGTTCTTTTTGTGAATAGTCTGCCTTAGCATGATTTTTAATCTTGTTGATACTTGTTTTGCTTGTGGTCGATTCTGGATTATAGTTTGCTTGATGTTTATGGTGTGTGTACCTTAGACATTTTCAAGTCACATTAGATCTTTAGTTCATGACTAGTTGCATACGGGTTTCAATGTTGATCATAGAACTGAGCTGAGTTTGATAGTTTGTGGATGCATAGCCGGGTAAGGTTTGAGCCTAAATACCTATGAGTGAACTACGCTTAGGTTGCATGATAGACTTTGCTTGAGTTTCCCTGGTGGTTTGCTTATGTTGTGCACTTATATGATCAAGGCATTTATATTTCCATATTTTGTAACCATCTAAGCCAAAAAGCCATCTTCACTCTTCACTTGACCCATACCTTCCTAAGCCTAAACACCACACCTTCCACTTGTCCCAAACCATGGAAAATTAACCATAACCTTTGCCTTGGTTAAGAGAGCAAAATGATGACATCAAATAAGTTTGGGAGAGTTGAAGAATGAGGAAATTTGGGAAGAAGAAAGTATGTGGTCAGCCATTACAAAAAAAAAAAAAACAAAAAAAAAAAACAAAAAAAAAAACAAAAAAAAAAAAAAAACAAAAACAAAAAGCAAAACAAAAACAATAAGGCTAATGGCTTGGATCCGGTTAGGGGCATGTGCCAAATTGTTGTAATGGGGTATGGAGAGGGACATCATTGTAAAATCTTATTTGCTCTCTTAAGCTATAGCACCTTCAATCCTTGAAAAACCATAAAACTGCTACCGCTTGACCCTACTTGACCCAGATTGCCCTAATAAAGACCTTGTGATAAGTGTTTAGGGTTTAGGGTTTAGGGTTTAGTGACCCATTTAATGCATCTAGTAATGCATTAAATGTATTTCACCAAGTTATACTTTTATTTAATAAAACAAATTACTTTTTTTATTAGCTAAAAGAAATGTATTAAGGAGGCACTAGGGATGTGTTAAGTCTCAATTTTACCTCTTTTTGGATGAGACTTATTGAACAAATTCCACTCATCCTTTGAACCATTGCAATATAATTGTTCTCTTTTTGGTTCATTTTGTGTGCAGATATAACTAACCCAAATTCATCTAACAATACCTTAATCCACCTCATTTTTTGTGCAGGTATTGAGGAAGAGTGGAAAGTTGAAGACTCTTAGGATTGGAAATCTAAGAAGCTAAGGAGCAGAGAAGAGGTTCTGCGCCGGGCGCAAGGTGATCCGCGCCAGGCGAGCAAAACAGAGTATCTCACCTCTGGGAGCCATTGCGCCGGGCGTAATGTGAATTGCGCCGGGCTTGTCCTAAGGCAGAGAGTATCTGGAAGGCCCCGAGCCGGGCGCGAAGACTTATGCGCCGGGCGCGAAACCCTAATCTGACTCCCCAAGCTCGTATTTGAAGCCATTTTCGGGGGAGAAACCCCCATTCTCACATTGGGCGCCTCCAAGAGCTGCGGAAGGGATTCCCAGGGCTTGGGATCGTCCGTGTGCGGATCTTTCCTTCGGTTCTTCACTTCCTCTTCCATCTCTATTTTGTATTTGCCCTCTTTGTTGAGTGGTTTCACCCATTTTGTGGGGTTAGATGTAACCAACGTACTCTATTGTAATCTTTACGGTTTTAATGATATATATACATGTTGTTTTATTCTTTGTTGTGTTTGTTTCTATTCTTAATGCTTGCTTTGGATTGATCACCCTTTGCATGATTTAAGGTTCCATGGGTATTGGAAAATAACCTTTGAAACTAGTTCTGAAACATATGCCTAGTGGTGATTGTATCTAGGGATAGAGCTTGACCCATTAGTAGTCTTAAACCCTGGCCCGTAATGCGGGTGTAGATATTGGGTACTCAAGGGATTGATATTCAATATCTGCATCTAGGCTCTTTCTCTAAGGGATTAGGTTTGAGTAAACTCTTGGGTTGACTAAGCAATGAATTCAACAAGAGATTAAGGATACATTAGTGTTACGTTTGGTGAAATATGACCCCCACAACCTCAATTTAGTAATGCATTAAATGAAAGAAAGAATCGTACTATTCTTGAAATGGTCCGAACCATGCTTAAAGGGAAGAATATGCCTGAGAAGTTTTGGGCAGAGGCAGTACAGTGTGCTATATATATACAGAACAGGTGCCCACATTCAAAATTGGATGATGTGACACCTCAAGAAGCATGGAGTGGACAAAAACCGAGTATACGTCACTTCAAGATCTTTGGAAGCCTTGCTTACGGTCATGTTCCAGCTCAGCTCAGAACGAAGCTTGATGATAGGAGCAAGAAGTACATTTTGATCGGGTATGATGAAAAGGCAAAAGCCTACAAATTGTATAACCCTGTTACAGGTAAAATTCTGGTAAGCCGAGATGTCCAAGTAGATGAGGAAAGTGAGTGGAGTTGGAGTAACTCGGAAACGACCTCGGGGAGCTCGAACTCTGAAAGGGAGAACTCGGAGATAATAGGGAGAAGCTCGGATAGGACCAATGAGCATTCCGAGGAAGATGATGAACCTGAGCAACTTAGAACTCGGAGCTTGCAAGACATCTACAACTCCACTGACGAGTTACATGTAGTATGTCTATTGACAAGAACAGAAGACATAAAATCTGAAGAGGTGGTACTTGATGAAAGATGGAAGAAAGCAACGGATGAGGAGATCGGATCAATTGAGAAGAGTGAGATGGGAAGTAAAGCTGAGCTAGTTGAGGAGTTTAAAGAAGTGAAGAGGGAGTTTGTGATGACCGATTTGGACATCATGAAGTACTTTCTGGGTTTAAAGGTGGACCAAAGAGCAACGGGTATTTTTGTGTCCCAAAAGAGGCATCGACCACCTCGACGCAGGGGGTGCTGGACGTTGCATGGCTCGCGGGGCCATGGTACACAGAGGAGTATCGCGCTCTGGTGGAAGAAGCATCGAAATGAAAGAAGAAGGAGAAATTTAAGATTATGGGGGAGTTTTGTTGGATAATCTTAAATTTCTAGAGATATCCGAGATATCCGAGATATCCGAGATATTCGAGATATCCAAGATATCCGGGATATCCGATTTAGTTATCTGGAATTATTTGATTTTGAGTTATTTTGTTTCAGATTAGATAAGATAGTTTTTTGGTAAGTTTTGATTTGATAAGATATTTTATTATCTTCTTGTTAATTCAGTACGTTGTACAATGGCTATTTAAAGGTCATCTCTTATTCAATAAAAATCACAGTGAGTTGCTACGATCACCCACAATTTTAGTGTTACTCGTCTCTCTTAGTTTTTCTACAACGTCCAGCACCCCCGGCGCCGCGGTGGCCGATGCCTCTTTTAGGACACAAAAATACCTGTTGTTCTTTGGTCCACCTCTAAACCCAGAAAGTACTTCATGATGCCCAAATCGGTCATCTCAAACTCCCTCTTCATCACTTCTTTAAACTCCTCAACTAGCTTAGCTTTGCTTCCCATCTCACTCTTCTCAATTGATCTGATCTCCTCATCCATTTCTTTCTTCCATCTCTCATTAAGTACCGCCTCTTCAAATTTTATGTCTTCTGTTCCTGTCAATAGACATACTACATGTAACTCGTCAGTGGAGTTGTAGATGTCTTGCAAGCTCCGAGTTCTAAGCTGCTCAGGTTCCTCATCTTCCTCGGAATGCTCATTGGTCCTATCCGAGCTTCTCCCTATTATCTCCGAGCTCTCCCTCTCAGAGTTCGAGCTCCCCGAAGTCTCTTCGGAGTTACTCCAGCTCCACTCGCTTTCCTCATCTACCTGGACATCTTGGCTTACCAGAATTTTTCCTGTAACAGGGTTGTACAATTTGTAGGCTTTTACCTTTTCATCATACCCGATCAAGATATATTTTTTGCTCCTATCATCAAGCTTCGTTCTGAGCTGAGCTGGAACATGACCATAAGCAAGGCTTCCGAAGATCTTGAAGTGATGTATACTCGATTTTTGTCCACTCCATGCTTCTTGAGGTGTCACATCATCCAATTTTGAATGTGGGCACCTGTTCTGTATATATATAGCACACTGCACTGCCTCTGCCCAAAACTTCTCTGGCATATCCTTCCCTTTAAGCATAGCTCGGACCATATCAAGAATAGTCCGATTCTTTCTTTCAGCTACTCCATTTTGTTGTGGTGAATATGGAGCTGTGAGAAAACGTTTTATACCTTGCTCTTCACAGTATTCCATAAACTCTGCCGATGTGAATTCTCCACCTCTGTCCGACCTCAAAGCTTTAATTTGCTTGTTAGTATCTTTCTCCACCATGACTTTAAACTTTTTAAAAGCTTCAAATGCCTTTGATTTTTCTTGCAAGAAATATACCCAGGTCTTTCGAGAGAAATCATCTATGAAAGAGATGAAATATTTCTTACCACTGAAGGATGCAGGAGAGATTGGTCCACACAAGTCAGTGTGTATCAGGCCAAGTTGCTCCTTTACTTTGTACTCGGACGAGTTCGGAAAACTTGTTCTTGTATGCTTTCCAAGTACACATGCTTCACAAAACTTCTTGTCAAACTCAACACCACGTAGTCCATGCACCAACTCCTTCCTTGATAGTTCGGCCAAACCTCCAAAGTTCAAATGCCCAAAACGAAAATGCCACATCATGGCTTCATCCTTCACGTCCAGCTTCAAGCACTTATTTTGAAGGATGTTCAGTTCCAGTTTATACATCCGATTCTTTTTCATCTCTACTTGGGCTATTAAACGATCATGCTTGTCTTTCAAATAAAGCACTCGATCCTTCATCAGAACCGAGTTGCCTTTCTCCATCATCAGCCCCATGCTTAAGATGTTGCTCTTAAGTTCGGGAACGTAGTAGACATTTCTTATTTCTCCAACTCGTCCATCCTTCTGCATAAACTTGATGGTTCCATGCCCTTTTACCGCAACCTTGGAATCATCTCCAAATGACACGAATCCAGCCTTCACCTTGATGAGTTCGTTGAAGAAACTCTCTTCTCTACACATATGATTGCTCGCCCCAGTGTCCAAATACCAGACCGAGTTGTTTAAGCAACTCGAATCAAGCTCGGCTTCTGACTTCTCATCTGAGCTTGGAAGCTCAACTACTGATCTCTCCACGCAACTCAAGTTTAGCTCATCCTCGGAGGCACAACTCGGACGTAGCTTGGTCTCCGAGCTCTGCGTCATCATCAAAATTCCTGCTTCCTCGTCCTCTTCTTCTGTGAGAAGATTCTTCTCTTTCTCTTCACTTCGGCTTTTAGCTCGGCAATACTTTGCTATGTGACCGTATTTGCCACAGTTGTAGCAATTTGCCGATCTGCATTCCTTTGCGTAGTGGCCAAGTTTTCCACACTTATAACATTCCACCTCGGACCTCGGCTGACTTCCTTGGCTACGATCACCTCGTCCTTGTCCACCTCCATGATCACCTCGTCCTCTACCTCGTCCTTGATCACCTCCATGATCACCTCGTCCTTTGCCTCGTCCTCCATGATCACCTCGTCCTTTGCCTCCTAATGTTCGGCCCTGGGTGTTCCGAGTTTCATTCAAATTAAGTTGCGCCTGTAATGCTTGATCAAGTGTATTCTTCATCTTCCTCCTCCTTTGTTCGTGGGCTTCGAGCGACCCAACGAGCTCTTCCACTGAGAGGACTGACAAGTCCTTTGATTCCTCAATTACGCATGCGATACTCTCGAAATCATCTGTTAATGATCTCAAGATTTTCTCCACAATTCTACTTGCTGGCATTGACTCCCCATTCCTTCCGAGTTGGTTAGCCACCTTCTCCACCCGAGTTATGTACTCGGATACTTGTTCCTTATCCTCCATCTTCAAACACTCAAACTCTCCTCTGAGAGTTTGAAGTCGGATCTGTCTGACACGGTGGTTACCTCTGTGCGCAACCTCCAAGATCTTCCATGCTTCCTTTGAAGATGCAGTGTTTGCAATCTTCTCGAAGCCTGACTCATTGTACAAAAAATACAAAGCCGATTTGTCCTTTACTCGTGTCTTTTCCAATGCGGCAATCTGAGCCACAAATTGGTCTTCGTCCTCCTCGGGTTCTTGAAACCCCTTCTCCACTATATCCCATAGACTTTGGGAACCCAACAGGGTCTTCATCTGTAAACACCAATTATCATAATTGGTTTTCTTTGACAGTTGTGGTACGGTCATTCCATTAACAACCTTCGCCATTACTCTCTCTTTCTTCTTTCCTCCCCTTCACAGGCGCACACTATTTTCCTCTCACACTCGGCACTCAGAGCATAAAGCTCTGATACCAATTTGTAGAAAAAATAAGAGAGACGAGGTAATACTAATGTTGTGGGTGAACGTAGCAACTCACTGTATTTTTTTTATTGAATAAGAGATGGCCTTTAAATAGTCATTTTACAACGTATTGAACTAACAAGAAGATAATAAAATATCTTATCAAATCAAAACTTATCAAAAAACTATCTTATCTAATCTGAAACAAAATAACTCAAAAGATAAATCAAATAATTCCAGATAACTTAAATCGGATATCTCGGATATCTCAGATATCTCGGATATCTCGGAATCTCTAGAAATTTAAGATTTTCCAACATATTCAACAAACAAATTATTTTACCTTGAAATGGAGAGTATTCTTGAGGAAGCCAGTAATAAGGTCATGGTTAGCATGCATTTTTACTCCATTCCAACTGGAATAAGAGACCATAATGGTGGCCACACCCTTGCTGATTGAACTGAAGTAACCTGGCATGTGAATTCTCATCAATCCATCTCTATCTATAACAGTGTTGTTCTCATCAATCCCATTGATTGTTCCACCATCACCCACGTAATGCTTAGCACAAGCTAGAACTTTTTCTCTGTCCAACAATACATGAGTACTTCAGAAACCAAATACTAACTGAACCAAAATCAAAAGCATAATTTAACATAGAAATTCTTTAGCATGGAATAGTCTAACCTAAGCAGCATATTGCTCTAGGTACAGAGTCTCTCATCTATGCTTTAGGGAACAAATTATCTATTCCCTTTTAACCATTTGATCTATTTCATCCTAGTGGCTTGTGTAAAAATAAGGAATGATACAAATATAAATAAAAGGGTTGGAAAACACAACCAAATTTACATATTCCTGTTCTGAAGCATAGCAACTTGCTTCTAAAGGTTGAAGTTCCATGTTAGAACAGGTACAGGATTAGGATGTGGAAAAAACTTGTGAATTAAGAACAAAACCATTGACTAAAGGAATAACACTATAACAGTTTCTTTGGACCTTTTAAAAATTCAGTAGAATAAAGAGCAAAACTATCAACTTCCAGGGTTTAACTAACTGATACTGGAAAAAAATCATCTTAAAATTAAATTATTTTGTTTTTAAAAGTCTTACTTCCCACTGATAAAAGGGACACTCTTTGGTAAATTATCGGGTATGTCCCCTTGCAATCCTGGTATGATTTCAGTCATAGCTTGAACTAGTTTAGGATCTTCACTGTAGCTTTCATAACACCGACCCCATCTTGGATCTCTACAGACCTACAAAGAGTATAACCCTGTGATTAAAGATCTCCATAAGTTGAGAACATAAAAAGTGGGTTGTAAATTGCAATTACTTACTGCTATGCAAGGTGCATAAACATATTGGATTCCTGTTGCTCTAACTTCAAGAGCAGTTGCAGCTCCAATTCTCTTAACTAGTTCAGGGTCCCTAACCCACAAAAGAAAAATATCCTTTATTATCTTTTGTAACAAGAAATGTATTAATTAGAATAACAGTAGAATAATTTGTGCTAAGGTAAATTCCTAAATGATTTGCATACCCACACTGCCCATCTATTGCAAATTTTATGACAAATAGCATACCAGAGGAAAGCTTTTCTTGGGTACAAACCAGATAAAACAACCATACTCATTTTCTAGACTAGGTTGTGCATGTCTGACGCAAACCTATACATGTTTGAGTTGCTTTAGAATCTGTGGTACTGGTAACTAATGTCTAAATTGTTTCATCATCATGACTCAAATGGCGTTTATTTTTTTTACACTCACTCACATCTCTCACCTTTTCTCTGTTGCTATTTTCTTCTATTCCTTCCTTTCACCCACATTCCTTAAACGGGTAGGTGACAAACATGATTGATATCAATATACCTGGTAGCTCCAAGACCAATATTGTGAGGAAAAATAGTAGCTTTGTAAACAGTGTTGTGGCCATGAACGGCATCAATCCCATAAAACACCGGAATTCCAAGCCGGCTTGATAAAGCAACCTTCTGAAATTCATTCACCATGTTAATCCAGGTTTCAGCAGAAGCCTGTGGAACTGGAATACTCCCTCCCTCACTCATTACACTCCCTACTCAAAAGGGAAATAATTTCCATTATTGTCCAATTGAATGAATATACAATAGAGAAAAGTGAAAACAAAAAGGTCCAGTAAGGTCTTATGATTAGTGATTACCAATAAAGTACTTCTTAACCAAATCAGCAGATGCATACTTGCGTTCAATCTGCAACATTTGGCCAATTTTCTCCTCAAGGGTCATCCGGCTAACAAGATCCTCAACCCTGGTATCAATTGACTGTTTAGGGTCCTTGTACTTCATGTTCATGTGTTCTGCATCCAACAACCCTGCCCAGTTAACTAGTAGCCACAGCCCCACAAACAAGATGGAGATTTTAGCCATTTCCTGCAGACCCTTGTAACTACTGAAACAAATTCAACAGAATATGTATAAGTCATTGTTCATATATAGTAGGTCCATTTTGCAAATAATTCAGAACACAGAATCTCTAGCAGAGAATCTACGTGGGACACACTGTCCATCAATGCTACCAGAACCAGCAATGGATTACTTTGAGACTCAATCAGAGGCTTACAGAACAAGCAATCAAATAATTTAAAATACCCTAAGATAACAGAGAAACATTATGACACTTATTTAAGGTGCATCATATTCATACCTTGAATTTATGTGGAAAGGGAAGCTTGCCTCGGATGTCACTGCATAAAATGAAGCAACACCCGTCACTGAAAATGGTGACATTTATTGTGAAAGCATAGGAAGATCATTACTACTAGTGTATAGATTAACAAATCCTTCAACAAATATTCCTCATAGGAATCTGTTAAAAAAAAAAGGCAGAAAAAGAGGGTGAATGCCAGCATGTGTTACCTGGAAGCAACAACTTTGTTATAAAAACACGCTAGTGTCAGCAAACACTTATAATATAACACAAGAAGTCCTTTCTATATTTATAGGGAAGTTCATGTGTTACTGTTGTTGTGGGTTTTACAGGTAAACTATATTTTACGAAAGATTAATAAAATATTAAACAATATTTTATTGTATTACTATTTAATAGTGTAGAAGTGGTTTTCACGTAAATCTTGATCTAATTCTTTTAAGTAAGATTTTATGTTAGAGTTTTGTGTATGAAAAAGGAAAGATCTCACTAAAAATATTCAATTATGATTTTTAGCACATGTTAATTCAACAAAAATTGATAAATATTTATACTAATAATATAATTACAAAATTTAATGGTTTAAAAAAGGAGAAGACTTTCCTGTGACGTAGTCGGATAAAACTTGTTATGGAAGAGAACTTACGTCGTCAATTCATTAATATAATATTGAGGTGTTTAAGGATAAATTTAGACATGTAAAGAATAGTATCTCTTTTGGGTAAGATTTCATACGACATCTCTGTTCTACCGTGTTAGAGCTTCCTACAAATAAGTTTTAAAAGTTTATATAATTTCATATTTCAAGTAATAGTCATAGATCGATGATGTAGTGTGCTAGACAATTAAAAACGATGTTAACTTAACCTTTCATTAAATACATAGCTATCAATAATCTGAGAAGGTGTCTGGGCACAAAAAATTTTAACTTCCAGGAATACGAATTTGAGAATATTAATTTTTTATATTTAGTTTATTATTTAAAAAGTAGCATTCGTAAAAATAAAAAATAAAAAAAAACCATTGTTTACTAGAATTTTTCTTATCTTATGTTTTCTATAAAAAATAAAATTTATGAAAATGTGAGAACTTATTTTCCTTTTCAAATTTTAAAAAATAAACCTACAATATAAATATCATGCTATCTTTTTTAACTTATTTATCGTAGTAGATTATTAAAGTTTATGAAATATTTGATTAATAAAAAAATATATAAAAAATATTTTTAAAAATATTTATGATCAACCAAATACATTTTAATTATTTCTAAGATCTATGATTAATGAGATTTATAATTCAAAAGAATCATGAATTTTTGGATATGAAGATTTTTTTTTTTTTTTTGCAAAAAGAAAAAATCAGTTCCCTTCTAATCTTGATTATCAATACATGGTTACGTCTCTTCTCACTCTCATGTTTAAGTAATTATAATATAATTATTAAAATTTAATTTTATGTGATGACTTAAAAATTGTAACTTTTTAAAAGCTCACATAACCTTATATTTTAATCTTCATCAGTAATGATTAATATAAATTTCTCACACTCAAGAAAATAAAAAAAAATTAAGTGGTCAGCTAGAGAGAGGAGGGAGATAAGTTATATATATATATATATATATATATATATATATATATATATATATCTTTCTAAATAAATTTAATCATTATATTATTTTTCTTTTGAATAATTATGCATATCAAATTTAATGTTATTATTTTTTTACTAACATTTAAAAATATATGTTATTTGTTTAATGTATCAACATGTTGTAAAAATAATATATTTAGTAAGTAATTTCATGGTGGATTTCCGCTGTGAATGAAAATCCTTTGGATATATAAAAACAATAAGCATAATTAGTTTCTAACCCATTGGATTGAAGGATATTTACTGTAGAACCAAAAGAAAATTTATAAATTAAATGAAATTTCACTAACTTATCTATAAATGAAACTTAAGTAATATATATTTGAGTTCATGAAATTTAATGCCCATTAAAAAAGTTATTAAGCGAATTTTTTTTTTAAATTGATAATTGGTTGCCCGTGGCAAAAAGTTGCAAAAAAAATACATAATGTATGGAGCAGAACTATGATGGAATAAGGATACAATTTGAATTTAGTATATATCGAATAAATTAAGAAAAGGATATATAGCAGGTTACAAGGGAGAAGAATGTCCCCACTCTTATCCATAATTGGATGCTAGACCCAAATCCGCGTCATCACCATCATCAGACCCCATTTATATATGATATTTTTTAAAATATTTATATTTATGAACATTTTATGATAAATAATGGATAGAAATAACATTCAAAAACATTATTAATTACTTATAATTGTTAGTTGTTACCTAAAAATAATAGTAGTATAAAAATAATATCAACAATATAATCTGATGTGTTGATCAACCGGTGTGCGGTTTATATATAAAAAATAAAATAAAATAAAATACTAGTGTGTGGTTATTTTATTCTAAAGGTTAAATAAGATTTTTGTAATCCTATATATTGTAATTTAATTATATATGATGTATGATTAAATGTTATTTGGTTGTTTTAGAATTTTAGGAATTGAAGATCCTAAAGAACTAAATTATTTTAAAGAGAGTTGATTTAATTATAAGAATGATAAATAAGATTTTTTTTAAAATAAGAATGTCATAAAATTTTAAGAAAAATTAAAGAGAATTTTTTAAAATAAGAATGTCATAAATAAGATTCTTTAACTAAAACCTTTCCTTCTTCCTTCCTATAGTTGATCCACTTGCCTTTTTGGGGATTTGAGTTCCCAAAGTTGGAAATTTCAAGTTGAAGTCGTGTGAAATTTTTTTTCCTCCTCTTCTCAGTTGATCGATTAGAGGTAGTAAAAGCTTTGTAATTTGATTTGCTATGTCGAATGTTTACTATTGTTGTCTAAATTTGTCACTTGTGATTGAATTAGTGTAGGTTGCAATTTAGAGGTGTTGTTAGAAGTACTCTTGAAATGGTGTTCTTGAGTAACTTGAGTGATTATGATATTTTATGCTTGGATGTGTCATTTAGCATGTATATATGTTGTATTGCATGTTATTTTGGTTGGTTGGATTGCAAGTTTTGAGCCATTTGGTGATTTTTCTATTTTCAAAATGAGTATCATGCCTTCATTGTGTTAAGCATGACTTAGGTTAGGGGCTCTCTACCTAATTACTCTAGACATGGGATTGGTAGCGTTGAGCGTGAATTAGTGAGGAGTTCTTTAATTTAGTCATGTCGAACGTGGAATGTGTGATGTCGGGGGTGGAATGAGTGGCATCGGACATGAGAACTTACGAATTCTTTGACTTGGTGATGCTAAGCCCTAGAGGTATGGTGCCAAACATGATCAAGTCAATGAATCTCTGCCTAAATGACATCACACATAGGTTAAGTAGTGTTGAACGTGTGTAGGTAGAAACTCCATACCCAATTGAGGTTGGACGTGGGTTTTTTCATGCTAAGTGTGGGAGACTTAGAGGTTCTCTACCTCACCTACGTCAGGTGTAGGAAGATTGACATTGGGTGTAGGTAGGACAAAAGCCTTTCTATCTCAATAGCGCCAGGCACGCTTAGAATGACGACAAATGTGGGTTGTTTAATGAAGTATGATGTTTTAAGTTGTTTAATGTTGAAGTATGATGAATTGTTGATATGAATGATGATGCTTAAAGTTGTCTACGATGAGAATCGATGAAATTGTACGATATATGGTGTTTTAAGTTAAATGTTGATAGATGATAAAGTTGTAAAGTGGTATGATACTATAGTTGATTGAGTTTTTAAATTGTTAGGCATGTGGTATAGATACATGTGTTAGATAAGATACATAAAAACTAGAAGAGACTAAATGATATTTAGAAATTAAAATATCTCATTGTGTGGATATAAGTAGTGGTGCTCTACGAGCCTAGTTGAGGATCCTTTAATAAGTAAGTTGACTTCTGAATGGGTGGTTATTTTTAAGTCTTCTCCTTTTGGTTTTATGTGGACCCGTATATGGGCAAGGTTAAGGTATATGTATATAAAGTGACCAACTAAGTAAGGTACAAGGTCGAAGACTTAGCCCCTATCTGAGTACTAGAAAGACGTAGTATTTGGAGGGTAGTTGGTGGGTTAATTTTATAGGAAACTTAGTGTTACAAACTAATGTCGTGGTAGACTTATATCCAAACTATTCTACCCTTACAAGAATACTAGACTTCCTAGTTTAAGTAACAAAATCTAAGAAATCAAAATTGTAACTCTATATTTAGCACTCTTTAAGGCTTAATACTATTTATACTTGACTTAATCGTGATAAGTCATATGTTATGATTTAGTAAAGTTTAGCCACTTAAACGACTCAGTTTTTTTGTAGGAGATTTTTGTAGTTGATATGCGTGATAACGCATTAGTTGCTTATTGTTGTCTATGTTGATTATGTTGTTATGCTAAAGTTGTTAAGATGTGTTGTGGTGTTGTAAGTTGTTGAGATGTTTTTTATAAGTTGAAAGTTGAAAAGTAGAGTTGCATAAGATGTTGAGTAGGTTCTGATGTTGTATATGTGTGTTGTTTTTGCTTCACAAGCTTACCTTTTCTTTTCCTTGTAATTGAAACTACAATGGTCATACTTAATATGGGAGCAGGATAATATTAACATATTTGCTTGGATGGTGGGAGGTGAGTCATGTTAGTGATGACTTTTTTGTCAATGCTACTCTAATGTAGCATGGTTGATGACTTAATGTATACACGTTTGACTGACGATTAGGGTTATTTTATGTATAGAGATGTAGTTTATGTATATGGTTTATATGTACAAGATATGTATGTAATCCCTTAAGAGACTATTTTTGGTTTTAAACTTTGTACCTTTACTAATATATGATGCATAAATATTCAATTACATGGTAATCCTAGGTTAGTTGTATGTTGTTTAAATCTCTTCATTGCACTTTAGTTGTATTGTATTAAATATAGTGATATGTCATATCGTTACACTTTTAGTCTCTCAAATTTAAAATTGGTCTTTTTAATTTTTGTAATTTCAAAAAAATAACTTATTTTAGTCACTCAAAACTATTAGTAGCATTAAATCACATACAATAAAAATTGAGTCAATTATACAATATTAGTTGATTTTGAAGTGATTTTTCATTAACAATAACAACTAATAAATAAGTTTTACGTGACTCGTTTAATAATAGCCAAGTTTCATTCGACAAATTCATTGAAGACATTTAAAAAAGAGACTAAGATAATAATTTTCAAATTACATGAGTAAAAAATATTAACTTTTAATTTAAGAGACTAAAATTAAATTTACTTAACATTTTAAAAAGAAAAATATATTTAAGTCTTTATTTTAATTAGTAACCTTGAATTTAAGTCTCAATATAAACTATTTTAAATATTTAGAGAAAAAAATATCACTCATAATAATTCTATGCGAGTCGTGTATATAGTTATATTTCTTAAAAAATACATGTAATCTCAAGAAAATAAAATAAAATAAATAATAATAATAATTTTTTATCTTGAAGGTATATATATAGACGTAGGCGTGTTTATCCTTCGAAAATCAAGTCAAACTCTTTGAAATTCGATTTTTTTTTTATATAATAAAGACTAAAGATGAGTTTAGAAAATGATCTTGCATTAATATTTAATTTTTTTTAAATAAAAAAGATTATAAAGATAGTCACAATAAAAATTAAACCTAGATCCTCATATTTCTAACTACTCCAATTACTAATCTAACCCTAATGGTTAACTAATTTCTTTTAAATAACTCTTTGAAAATGATCTTGCAACGGTTAGAAATACAATGTCGTTTTCGGTGTATTCTAAACATATAACAATGTCGCAATTATTTTGTTTATTAAAACTCTTTTGAGCATTCGGCCAAATTAGAAGCTACTTTATTTATGTAAAGCACAAAAAAAGCTAATTTATTCGGGATAAGGAAAGCATACAAGCTTTGGGATCCAAACAAGATGTCATTGACACCTTGATTGTGATGGATTACTAACGTCTTCAACAAATTTCATAAAAGATATAATTGCATAATTTTTATTAGATTATAAAGAAAGTTAGTAGATAATTTAGTTTTATTAAAAATTTTAAATATTAACTTTAATATAAATATTTTTATTATATATTCATATACAACTCTAAGATATATTACTAAAACACTCATGTTTTGATGTATTTATTTTATAAGAGTCGTATTATATGTTTGGTTGGATCAACTAAAAGAAGGTATAGGATAAGTCCTCTAAAATTTTGGATTCATAATTCAAGTTTTAAAAGGTTTAAAAAGAAGAATTAGTGAGAAGTGTTGTGGGAGAGTAAGTCTTCTCCTTCTTTTTCTTTGGGCGAGGAACCCTTTTTCTTCCTCCCTTATAACCAATTAGAACCTTGGAGATGAGGATTCTAAGTTGGTGAAATATGTAATATTCCAAATTTTCTAAAATTATTAAAATAATATTTTGATTAATTAAAGAGAGTTTTATAAAGTATTTTAGAGATTTTTAATAATTATGAGTAATTTTAATTAATAATAAATATTTACAAAATATGTTTGGTATAATATTCATTAGAGAAATTTATATTTTTATACTATTTTATTATAATAAGTGTTCTTACCGGAAATTTGTCGTAGAGACGGTCTTCCGAGCAAGATTGGTGAGCCTCCTTCGCGGGTACGCTGGTGCTCCAAGATGGGAGTGGTACCTGCAAAAGAGACTTCGATGCCAAAAGAGACTCCGATGGGGATGGTACTCAAGATATATGATCAAATTAGTGAAAAGAGGTTAGGTTGTCAGATTTAGACTAAAATGTTATAATTTTATAATTTGTAAAAATAATAGGTGACACAATTAGCGCTTGAGGTCAGCATAGAAGTTATGGATTATTATCTTAGCTTTCTAAGAAAATTATATCAATTTGATATGTATAGCTTTAGATATGGTGTTTGGACTACACAAGGTGTTAGAAAATAAGTTGTGGAAATGTAATTTGTGAATAGCCTTGAAGTGTTTGATCTTACAAATGGTTTAAGGTAACTATATTAAGGTTTAGAAATATAAATCATGAAAGAAAATAATTGTTAATAATTTATGATGTGAGTTAATTGTTAACTACTTGAGGTGTTTTAGTGATAATGATGTTTAAGGACTTAATGTGTGATATTGATAGGGCTGCAAAACTAGTTAAGTTATTGATTTAAATGCTTAGTGATGTTGATCTCTTAATGACTATGGTTCATGTGTTAACATATGATTAGACAATTTTATAATGATTTTATCTTAAGATGTATCGATTAATAAGAATTTGCCATGCTTGAACCCAATCAAGCAAAGGGCCTCTACTTGATTCACGCTCAGTGTGACTACATTGGCACCCAACGTCCATTCAAGTAGATAAGATTTTCTGTAACACCCTGAATTTTTCTACTAATACTACGAATAATTATTATTTACTTTTGTATTTATGAAGATTATTTCCTTATAATTATTTTGATTAATTAAATGGGTTTGATTGAATTTTTAAAGGTTTTTAATAATAATCATTTATGAAAATATTATTAATTATGATATTTTGTTATAATTACTATTTGAAGAAAATCATATTTAAATTGTATTGATATTTTATTTTCATTTGATATATATATATATATATATATATATATATATATATATATATATATATATATATATATATTATTTATTTATTTATTTATTAATAATTCAGGATTTTCATAGCCTTGGAACGGGCCGTTCCACTTTGGGAACGAGTCGTTCCAACTCGTGCATGCCTGGGTAAAATTTCAACCTAGAACGGGCTGTTCCACTTTGGGAACAGGCCGTTCTGGATGTGGTTTTATAAAACAAAATATTGACTCAGAACAGGCCGTTCCACCTTGAAACGGGCTGTTCCGAAAACCCCAGAACTGGCCGTTCTGGTTTTGGAACGAACCGTTCTTGGAGAGACTTTTGTACGTGTTCTACGGGCTTAGAACGGGCCGTTCCGGATTCGGAACAGGCCGTTCTGGCCGCGGCCTGATGCCTATAAATAGAGCGTTTTGCACTTTCTAAAACTCATCTTTTCATTTTCTAATCTTTTTCCTCCTTTCTCTCTAAAGACGAAGGGGAACCTAGAGGGGGCGACCAATAAGATTCGGCTCCTACTTATCGAGGTAAGGGGGGAGTGAGAAATCTTGCTCTGGGTGTGGGAATATATGTTGGGTAGTGGGATTGACTCCCAATTCTGTGTTTGCTATATTTTTTGTATGCTCATGTATGAGGAATTTCTCCCAATTGTATCTGTTTTGCTTATTATTTTTCGTATATGCAACTAATGGTATGATTTAGAGTGCTCTGTGGGTTCCTATGGGAAACCCTATGAAAAATAGGCAAAATATGAATATTTTCTGTTTTGATTTCTGATTGCTCTATTGTATTCCTTGTTGAATGTAATGTGTAAGTATGTGATTAATTTTGAGAATAAATATGTTTTGATATGATTTAGAGTGCTCTATGGGTTCATGCGGGAAATCCTACGAGAAATAGGAAAAATATGAATATTTTCTGTTTTGATTTCTGATTGTTCTGTTATATTCCTTGTTTGATGAGATGTAAAAATATGTATTTAATTTTATAAATAAACGAGTTTTGATATAAATTAAAGTGCTCTGTGGAGGCTTTGTGAATATGATGAGATAATGTGAAATGTGATTGAGATATGAGATATGAAATGTGATAATGAAATATGATGATGAAATGTGATGACGAAATGTGATGATGTGAAATGACCATGGAAAATGATAATGTGATATGAGAATGCATAGAGTCTTGATTGACATGCATCATTTGCATAAATGTTTTAAGGGTACGATATGGAATACACCGCCAGAGAAGGCCCCCTAGTGTAAAAGCTTTGGGGATTAGTCCTTGGGGATAGCTCGGTTTGGAAGTCCCAGTCTCGCCCATTGTGTGCATGGGATGTATCTTGCGCGGCTTAGCTATCCCGACGAGACTCTGGTAGTATATCCTTCTAGTGAGAGTGCGCAGAGGGTGTGACCCGGCATGTACTCCTAGACTACTCTTCGTGTATTGCTAGCGGCAATATGCCATGTGATGTTTTACTGGCGCCACATGCATGATAATATGTAGTCTGTGTCCATACATGTGCATTTTTAATGTTATATGATAAATTGATACCTTTATGTCTGGGATGAGTGAGATGTAATGTTGTTGTTAATATATCTATGTTATATCTGTCTTGTTTGTGTTTGGCTATCCGGTGTGTATTTCTACATTGTGAGCTAGAGTGAGATGTTTCTCACTCCCTTTTCTCTTGTGTTGTTTTCTCTAACTGCCATACATGTTATTATCAGCATGAGGCTGAGGATGTGGGCGATGGAGCTTAGGCTTCTATGTGGGATTTTGCTCTGATAGGACATGTGACATCGGGACATAGATAGAATTAGAATATGATGTTGTTTATGTTTTATTATAGTATATATTTTGAAAAATTCAATTTTTATTCTTTGTAATTCTATTTGTTATTTGGATTAAGTACATGAATGTGAATTCTCTACTCACATGATTATTGGAATTGTCGCTTCAATTTTAAATATTTTTTTTTATCCAATAAGATATTTCTTTTTATTATTATATAAATATATATATATATATATATATATATATATGTGGGGTAGAGAGTGTCACATTTTCTCTCCTCACGCCCATGCCATTCAACTTAACTCCTGGCATGACAAACTCAAAGATGATTCTTTCTCCTCACGCTTAACACCATTAATCTTATGTCCAACGTCAAGAAACTAAGAATCCCTGATTTCAAGTCACACCCAACATCATAAAGACGCACACGACGATAGTTTTTGCACTTGGCAGAAACATGAGTTGCCCAAATCCACCTGAAATCCAACAATCCATCAACATGCAATGTATAATACAACATCTAGGCACCATGAAAACCTCAAAAACTACTTAATACACGATATGCAACCATTATAAACCAATGATCATCAAATTTCATTCAAAACACAACCGAAACCACAACTCAACAAAATCATCGTCTCCTTTCAAATTTCAATCTAAAACAACCATCAAGAGAAAAATTCAATAGAGAACATCAACTACAAAACCAAAATCAAAAATCACAAACTTTTCTTACCTCTAATCAATCAATCGAAAAGAGAATAAAAAGAAGGAAGAAAATTGCCTGACTCGAACTTGAGACTCTTGGCTCCACAAGCTTCGAATCACCAACTATGTCACCTTGATTCAACTGTAGGGAAAAACAAAAAAAAAAGTTTTATTAGAAAATAGGAAAGAAAAGAATCTCAAGTTCCAAAGAGTTTTTCTCTAAATTTTCTCTAGATTTTCTTAAAATATGAACTTATGAGATTTATGTCTTAAGAAAATCTTATGTACCTTTCTTAAGTTAAACCAACTTAACTTTGTTTGACCCTATCTTAAAGACAACTCAACCTTCAGGGCCTTTAAAACCTCAAAGCTCTAGAATAACACCCATATCAACACAACAACATTTAAATCATATATTTAAATTAAAAACACCAAAAACACAATTAATATAGTTCATATAATATGCAACGGAATTAATAAACAACAATCAACTAACCTAAGGTTATCATGCCACAACTATTTGGTCATTTATGCAATCCATACATTTATAAGGTAGTAAATAAAATAATTGAAATCATAAGTCCCTTTATTATGAAACATATATATAATCTACATCACTTACACAACTGTACACAAAATGACACTAATCATCGATCAAACGTCTATACAACAAAATACCATATTAGAGTAATATTATCAAAATCAAACCATCACCAACATGACCCTCCATCGACTAGCCAAGCCATCATGTTAACCTTGTCTCATACTCATACAAAGTATGATCATTGCAGTTATAATCACAAGAAAGATAAAAATGTAAGCTTGTGAAAAGAAACCAACATACATTTACAACATCAGTTTACAATGATACAACTTAATCAACATTTCATGCAACTCTACATATCATCTTTTAACTTATAAACAACATCATCATACCAACATCTCAACAAACTTAAAACACCAAAACATATATCATCATAACTACTTTAAACAACTAATGCATTGTCATGCAATAAATCAACAACGGAGATCTCCCACAACAAAGGTGAGTAGTTTAATTGGCTATACCCTACCGACCCATAACGTTTGACCTATCACAACCAAGTCATGTATAAACAACGTTGGACCTCATAAAGTGACAAGTATACAACTTAAATTGATCTCTCAAGTTTCATCATTTAACTATGAAGTCTATTATTCCTTTCATAGTAGAATAACTTAGGTTTGAGTTTATCACAACATTAGCTTGCAACACTAAGCCTCATATTGGATTAGTCCATCAATTACCCTCCAAATATTACACCCTTCTAGTACTCAATTAGGGACTAAGTCCCCAACCTTATACCTTACTTAGCTGATCATTTTATACACGTATGTCTCGACCTTACCTACATATGAATTCTATATAAAACCTAGAAGTGACAACTTAAAACAACTACCCATTTAGAAGCCAACTTATATACTAAAGGGTTCTAAACACGGGCTCTCAGAGCACCATAGCTTATATCCACACAATGAGATATTTTAATTTGTAAAATAACTTTTACTCTCCTCTAGATTTTATGCATCTCAACAAAGATATGTATCTACACCATATGCCTAATAGCTTAACAACTTGATCAATTATAACATCATTCAAGTTTACAACTTTATAAACTATCAACTTACAACTTAGCAATATAAACATCATTATATAGTACATCAATTTAAAACATATTGAATTATCATCATATAATTTGCATCATATAATCTTTATCATACAACTTAATCATCATTCTTTAATTATTAGACAACTTAGAATATCACATAGAAATCACACAACTCACACTAGGTGTCATCCCCTAGGCACCCAAGGCTATTGAGATAGGGGCTTCTTGTCTTTCCCACGCCCAATGTGGATTAGGTAAACAATCTCCCACTCTCTCATGCTTGATGTGACAAAACCCACATTCGACCCAATTAGACAAAGGATCTTTGCTTAACTCATGGTTGACATCAATTTAGGTAGAGAGAATTCTTTTTTCTAAGGTCCGACACCATTCAGCTTAACATTCGACGTGACCAAGTCAAAGACAACTCTCTCTCCTCACGTCCATTGTCAGAAATCTTGTGCTTGGCATCAAGAGACTAAGAACCCTTGACTTCGAGCCATGTCCGACAACATGAAGTCACCCAACGTGATGATAGTTTTTGCACTTGGGAAAAACCTGAGTTGCCCAAATCCACCTAAAATCCAACAACCCATTATCATGCAATATATAATACAACATCTAGGCACTATGAACAAATTGAAAATTACTTCATGCACAATATGCAACCATTATAAACCAATGATCATCAAATTCCATTCAAAACACAACCAAAACCACAACTCAACAAAATAATCATCTCCTTTCAAATTTCTATCTAAAACAGCCATCAAGAGAAGAATTCAATAGAAAACATCAACTACAACACCAAAATCAACAATTACAAACTTTCCTTACCTCTAGTCAATCAATTGAGAATAAAAGAAGAAGAAGAAGGAATAAAACTACCCGACTTTGACTTGAGATTCTTGGCTTTACAAGCTTCAAATCACCAACTTTGCCACCTTGATTTAGCTATAGGAAAGAGTGAAAAAGGGTTTTTAGTGGAAAAGAGTAAAGAGAAAGACTCAGGTTCCACAAAGCTTCTCTTTATCTTCTCCCTAGATTTTCCTAAAACATGAACTTATGATTTTCATGTCTTAAGAAAACTTTATCTACCCTTTTTTAGGTTGAACCAACTTAATCCTATCTGAGACTATTTTAGAGACAACTTAACCCTCAGGACCCTTAAACCCTTAGAGTTTTGTAACTACATCCATATAAATACAACAACCTTTAAATCATATATATAAATTAAAAACACCAAAAACACATAACGTTACACAATAAATGTGACCTTAGTTTAAGTTTTAGCTTTTTTCTATTGATAAGTAATATGTAAATTCTACTATAAATTTTCTTTGAAGTTTTGTGATCTTTTCTAAACCTTTTGTTAAAAAAAATATAATATCCAAATGTTTGTCTGCACTATGCTATTGGCCAGAAACTAGTTTTCCTCGGATCCTTAACTGCAAGATTCAAACTCAAGACTTTGAGACTTGAGGACCAATAGCAATACTAAGTTAGACCAACAAATAATTTTTTTTATATTTTTTTTAGAATCTAATATTCAAATGTTAGTAGTGGCAAATAAAAAATAAATTATAAATTTAAGTCTTTATGTTTTCAATATAAAGACATTTTTATTTATTATTATTTTTTATTTCAGTATTTTCTTTAATTTCAAATGCCATTTTGGCTAATGAAATGTCAACTATTTTCCTCCATGGATTCATTTAGTTTTGTAGAAGCTGTTTGCCCCCTCACTTGCATAAAAAAATAAATGTAACTTTACTATTATTTAAAATTATTTTTATACATTTTTCAAAAATTCTCAAATCATAAATTATTTTTAATTCCAATTACATTAAATTTCTTTATATTTATGTAAATATCATATTTTAAATTAATTATCTTTTATAATTTTTTATTAATTATTTTCTTCTCAAAACTCTATTATTTATTACTCCCTTAATTTATTATTTATTTTTATCTAAATTAGTTATATTTGAACTCCTGTTAGTGGCAGGAGTTGAAGTAATTTGCACATTATTCTATGTTCATGTCTTGTTTGCGTTATTATATTTTCTACTAATAAAAATCTAAATTACTTATATTTATACTTACTTATTTAAATTGATGGCATGTTGTTTTAACAAAATATAATTACTATATAAATAGTCATTAGCTTAAGTAGTTTAATATTTATACTCCTTAATCAAGGGCTCAAGTGCGACTTTCAATTTCAACATGAATTCACAACTAAAGACACTACTTTATCCTTACAAGAGTCAATATGGTAAAAAAGAGTTATACCTCCTTATCAGATAAACAAAAAACTGATTACTCATAACTAGAGAGGTTAATTTGGGGAGAAGGATCTATACCTCCTTATCAAACAAACAAAAAGTAATTACTCACAATTAGAAATATCACTTTATTTTATATAGAACTAGAGCATAAATTATGTCAACCACCATATCTTGATTTTATCACTTTTTCCCACACCTATGATGTGTTTGGTGAAAAATATTTCATCTCCATTTTGCAAGTAGAGCTGCATTAAACATTACAATATTTTTTATCCCAACTCCTCTCTTTGATTTTGACTTATTGAAAATATCTTATTTTATTCCTTTGACTTGCCCCATAGGAACCACCTCTGTATTGACACAATAAGACTTCCACACAACTTGACATTTTAAAAAAAGATAGAAAGAATAGAGACATCGAAGTTAGGATAGAGTTAATCAGGTAAACTCTCCCTGTCATGAATTAAGTTTTGTGCTTCTATAAACAGATTTTTCTTGAATTTGTTAATGATAGGCTTCAAGTCTTTTTTAATTCTAGGGTCTGCTCCTGTAACGACTTGCCTAGCCGTTCCAGAACAAACAACACCACGCAGAATAGAGTATGCATATATAAAAATAAAATATATACACATAAGTCTAGCTTGGGGCTCAAAATCAATATACAAAAACCATCAGCCTAACTACACTAGATAGTCAAAACGACAAAACACATCCTCTTCATCTGCCAGCTGCAGACCTGCCTCAATACACCAACCTATCCCTGTTCTGCTCCCATACACAGTATGATCATTGCAGTCCAAACCACATGGAAATAACAAGGGTAAGCTAGTGAAAAGAATCAGCATATATATATAATTACATAAATTATAAACAACTACAGCTTATCAACACATCATTAAGTTCAGCAAGATCAGCATACAACACCTCACATATACAGCTCACATCATTAAGCAAAAATAGCATTAAACAAACAATGCGTCGTCACGTATATCAGCTCGGAGATCTCCTACAACAGCTCAGCCTTACGGCCTACAACAGCTCAGTCTTACGGCCTACAATAGTTTATATTCAACATTTAGCATAGCACAACATAGCAGCATTAATAGCATACAGCATACGATACAACTTAACTTTTACAACAATGCAGCTTAAACATCATAATTCAGCATGAACATCCCACAGTACAACACAATCGTCACTCAACTCAACAACATTCATCATTAACAACTTAAATCATCATATATCAACATATATCAGCATATATCAGCATATTAAAGAAAGAACACATCCGCGCTCGGTGCAAGAGTACTCGTGCCCGGCGTGGATCAACTAGAGAGCTCCAAGGCTCAAACGTGTCCGGTGCAATACCAATTGCGCCCAGCACAAACGAAGGCAGAGACTCTCAGGAGTCTCACGCGCCTGGCGTACCAAACCTGTGCTCGGCACAAGGAAAGCAGAGACCTCCCCAAGGTCTAACGCCTGGCGCAATACCAATTGCGCCTGGCGCCCCCTTGGCAGAGACTCCCAAGGAGTCTCCACGCCCGACACAACATAGTCATGCCCGGCGGGCTTGCCCAATAGAGCCCTCTGATGGTCACACGCTCGGCGTCAAGAACTGCGCCCAGCGCCCTTCCAAGCAACAACTCTCCAACTTCAAAAATTTTCACCAAAACCTGCAAAAACAACCAGCTAAGCCACATGCAATCTGTCCAAAACTCCACATTTTTATCAAACAGCTCAAAAATCACAGCTTTAACAACATGCAACCATGAAAACATCAAAATCCCAATTTTTTCATCAAAACCCCGAATACCCGAAAACACATTTTTCATCAATCAAACCATCAATCTTCTAAAAGCAACCAGCACGTGAGTTTCTAAACTCAATTCCAAACAACCAGCAACAATCTAGCTTCCCTTACCTCGGAGGAGAAGTTCCAAGCTTCCAGGAAGTGTAGGAGAAGAAAAGAAAGAGCTCAACTGAGAAGAAAGGAATCCGCTCGGTACACCTAGCTAGCTCTAGTCAGCACCTGAGATCACCAAAAGAGAGAAGAAAGACCCAAGCAAGGTGAGTAGAGAATGGGAAAGAAGAAGAGAGTGAAGGGAAGGTTGAGAGGGAATGAAGAAAAGAGGCGGAAGAGAGTCTCACAGCTCCAATTGGGATGCCCAAATATGTGAAAGGTAGTTGAATTAATCTACAATTCAATAAAGATGTGTAACCTTCCATCAAATTTTTGTCCACACCAATTGCATCAAAACTGTTCTTAAAATAATTAACTTTCAATCCCAACACCATTTCATAACACCTAACTATACTCTTCATTGCAATCATATAATTTGAGAGTTAGTTGACCAGTAAAACATTAATCTGAAATATATTTATGAAATATTCAATTTATTATCGACTTTATATTAGTTTGAGTAAAATTTGAGTCAAGATTCTGAAGTAAGATCTTAAATTAAATTTTGTGGATGAAAAAAATATAGTCAAAAGAAAAAAATATTATTAAAAATGATCAGTTAAATTGTTGACAAATATTAACAATCAATAAAAACTAATAAATATTTCGCAATTAATGATTTAAAATATAAAATATTATAGTGTTTTTATTGAGCATTATATATATTACTTCGACGACAGTATTACTGTGCCTTCAGGCATGTACAAAATAGATGGGCCAACCGTGTTGAGTCTTTCAACAGTTTTGATTAAAACTTGTCACCTTGAACTAGCCCACTTTTATAGCTCTAATTTTGTAAATGGTAAAATTTCTCAAGTTTGACCTTAACATTACAACATTTTTGAATCCTATAATTAGTTCCTCAACGAATTTTGACCTTTTAATTGAAGTTGAATTCAGATAGAAACCATTATACTGCACATAAATAAGATAGTCAGAGAAGTAATCTGAAGACACATGGAAAGATTATCATGATATACAATTTTGTACATGGGAACCTTGTTTAAATTGAATACATGGAAAGATTATCATGACATGTCAACCTTATGTAACTTCCATGACTTTTATTACACGTACGTGTTTACAAAACGCACGTTTTTTTTTATAGCTTTGGAGAAATGAAATAAACAAAAGAAAAGCAATAGTAGAAAAGTTTTGGGCTGAATTGCCACATAAGAGCTCGAGTCAAGAATGAGGATTAGGGCAGACCAGAAACATAAGCCAATGTTGGCCAAGGAGTGAACAAAACAGTTACAATCACTTGGAAGCCAGAGGGGGACCAGAAAGTTAAGGAAAGATCCAACATAAAACAAAGACTTACATATGTTTATAATTTAAAATAATCAAGTCTTGATTTTGTTCTTTTTTTCTAATTTTTTATTTTTTATTTTTCTAAAATTTTAAACTATGTTTTTCATTTAAAATATTATGTGATCTTTTTAACTACTTATTTGTTTATTAGTATTATTTAGTAGTAACCATTCTAAATGATATTTACAACTATTTGTGATAATTTGTCAGCATGTAAGTCGTTTAATTTGTATTTGAAATTTTTTAAAATAATATTATTTATATACCTTAAAATGATTAATAGAGACCAAAATAGTGATTTTAGATTTTAAAGAAGTAAATATTAAAGAAAAATATAATAGAAGGACCAACCAATTTTTCCTCATTTTATCAAGATTAAAAATAATATTTACAAATTTTAAATTGATGAAAACAAAGAAAAAAAATTACATATACCAAAATCAAAACTTGTTCATTTTACATAAACTCAAAACATATTTAAGCCTAAAATAAATAAATATATATAACTATTTAGAGAATTTATTTTAAGAAATGTCATTCTTAATAAATAATGATAGAAAGATGATTTTAGAGGGGGAGTATTATTTTTTTTCTATTAAAAAATGATAATTTCGTTTATTTTTCATTTTTTATCTTATAATTTTATGGGTGTGTCAATTTTTATTCCTAATTAAAAAATTTTTATTATAAATTTGGATTTGATCCGCCCAATTTTTTTGGTTTAGTGGGCAGAACCATTGAGGAACACAAAGTTTTATCCTATCTAATTTTAATCCAGCTGCATTCTAGTGATTCAAAGTTAAATAGTAAGTTAAAATTTTCATTTAATTATATAAGAATAAACTATAGAATAATAAATTTAATTTTAAAAATAAATTATATAATAGTTATTAATTTGATATGTCATATATCAAACTTATAAATTAATATTGTTTTTAATACTAATAAAAAATATTAAGATTTACTAAGTTTTAAAATTGCTAAATGAAAAAAAAAACAGAAAGAAAGAAGAAGTGATACGCTTCAAGTGGAAAATATCATGTGATGCATTGAGAGAAATTATATATTAATCCAACCGCTCAATAATTTTATATTAATTGTGAATTTTGTAAATCTAATTGTTAGATTGAAAGTTCTTTACTCTTAGATTATATATATAAAATTTTATATTAATCCAAGATAATTTGATACTTCATTTTTATAAAACAAAATTGACGTAATATATTCATATCAAAATATACTAAAATATGAATACTTTGATTACCTTCAAGTTGTTGTTCTATTTTAACAAAATTTGATATACACATATAAAATGATATCAACTTTCAATCTAACAATTGAATTTACAAAATTTACAATTAATATAAAGTTATTGAGCGGTGTAACACTTAGTTAAAGTTACACTGATATCGTTTGAACTCTCCTATATATATATATATATATATTCTCAAACAACTGAATTAAACACCCTTGATATAAAAGTTAAGTTAATTAATAAATTACAAAACCACCTATTTTTATATAAAATAAGTTAATTCTATGCATTTTTTCACAAGATAAAGAGCATTACATGAAATGATACAACAGATAAACTTATAATACACACGTAAATTAACCACATAATTAAACACAATTTTACAACAAAAATGCTTACAAACTTAAAACAGATTACAGATTACACAATTTTTCCTTCTAGTTTCTCTCACGCCACTGGAAGAGTTGTTTCTATTTAATACTAATTAAAGGAAACTGATTCTTTATTTAATAAGTAATTATTTTTAATATTTTAAGTAATCATTCTAAAAATATTTGTAGTCAAATATTAAAAAAAAAATTGACCATATGTTTTTTAGTCAAACAATTAATTTAAAAATACTTATAACATCATAAAATATAAATAATATATTCATAAATTATTTGGTCAAGTAAGTTATTCGAAGATATGGAAAGAGATTATCATGATGTATATGCCTACCTCACGTAATTCCAACATAGGAAACATTATCATGACATGTCAATATACAGTGTAATTTGAATATAGGAAAAGATTATCATGACATGTCACCGTTGTGTAATTACCCGGACTTTTCTAATATACTTGTGGACTCGAACCAAACTAGAAAAATATTTGAGTCACATTAAAAAGATATATTTGTAATTATTAATAAAAGCAATAGGCTTTTTTTAAAAATATTTTATTTATAATTTTATTTTTAAATTACTCTTTCATATGGTCAATGTATCATGGAGATGCTAAAGACTGTTAGGTCTTCTATACGAAGAAACTTGACTCTTACGATCACAATAGAGTTGATGAAAGCGTGAGAGAGTAAAGGAATGAATGGAGAGCCTAATAGAAATGAAGAGAACAATGGGCCTAGATAGAGAGACGAGAGATCAGAGGCGACATAGCACGTACAAGATCATGAAAAGAGTGAACGGGTTTATTCATTGAGTACATAATTTTTAAAATCGGTTATTGTAGAACTAATTTTGTATGAAGTATATAAAATTGGTTCTTAAATAACCAATTTTAAGACGAGAGATCAGAGGCGACATAGCACGTACAAGATCATGAAAAGAGTGAACGGGTTTATTCTTTGAGTACATAATTTTTAAAATCGGTTATTGTAGAACTGATTTTGTATGAAGTATATAAAATTGGTTCTTAAATAACCAATTTTAAAAGTAGCTTTTTTAAATTATTTAGGAACTGATTTTGTATACTACATATAAAATTGGTTCTAAAATAATCAATCTTAAAAGTAGCATCAAAGACCTTTTAAAATCGGTTGAAAGTTAACCAATTTAAAACATAATGTCATTATTTACAAAATTGTTACCGCGTCACTTTTAAAATTAACTACTTTTTAACAAATTTTAAAACCCCAATTTTAAAAGTAATTTTTGTATTAATAATTTTCTTGTTATGTATGAAATTGGGCTAAATGTCATATGTAACTTGTCTTTTTTTTTTTTTCCTTAATTTTTATACATTACCAAAAATTACTCCTTCATAAATCATAAACTACCCACACTTTTTAAATAACCATCTCACTTTACTATTTTTTTTACTTTATTTTTTTCAAATGGGAGAGATATACTTTTAAATAATTACTTTTTTATTTTTTTTTATTTAAATAATGGAGATACAGAGTTTCTTTTTTCACTAATATATTATAAACCAAATTGTACCTTTTAGTTTATGAAGCATAATTTGTGAAATGTCAAGTGCGACACGTTATTTTTATATTTATATTTTATACATATTTTTATATTTATATTTTATACAAAATTTGTTGAGATTGATTGGTGTCATTGTGACACCCTCTACCCCGCATATACCATAATACATAATAATAAAATTTGAATAACATAACATTTCATAATTAAAATATCAAGCATGTTCAGATAGAGAGTACCACATCCATAACTTAACAAAAGCAACAGAAATTACAAAGAAATAAAACTAAAGTTTCCAAAATAATTTCATAAAAACATCTTAATCTAATCCTATCTACGCCTGATGTCACATGTCCTATCAGAGCAAATCCCAATATAGAAGTCTAAGCTTCATCACCAACATCTTCAGCCTTATGTTGATAATAACCTGTAAGGCAGTCAAGGAAAAACAACACAAGAAAAGGGAGTGAGAAACATCTCACTCTAGCTCACAGTGTAAGAATATACACCGGATAGCCAAACAAAAACAAGACAGGTATAGCATAGATATATTAACAACAATATTATATCTCACTCATCCAAGACATAAAAATATCAATTTATCATATAACATTGAAAATGCACATGTATGGTCACGGACTACATATTATCATGCATGTGGTCCCAGTAAAACATCACATGACATATTGTCGCTAGCAATACAAGAAGAGTAGTCTAGGAGTACAAGTCGGGTCACACCCTCTGCGCACTCTCACTAGAAGGACATACTACTAGAGTCTCGTCGGGATAGCTAAGCCGCGCAAGATACATCCCATGCACACCATGGGCGAGACTGGGACTTCCAAACCGAGTTATCCCTAAGGACTAATCCCCAAAGCTTTTACACTAGGGAGCCTTCTCTAGCGGTGTATTTTATATCGTACCCTTAAAAACATTTATGCACATGATGCATGTCAATCAAGACTCTATGCCTTCTCATATCACATTATTATCATCACACTAATCATCACATTTCATCATCATATTTCATCATCATATTCACATTACCACATTATCACATTATCACATTATCACATTATCACATTATATTCACAATTCTCACACAGCACTTTAATCCATATTAAAACTCATCTATTTGCAAAATTAAATACATATTTACACTCTGTAAACATTAAGGAACAAAACAGAAAACTCAAAAGGTAAAACAGAAAACATTTAAAATTTGCCTATTTCTCATACGGTTCGCACAAAAACCCACAGAACACTCTAATTTATATAAAATCATATTCATTTTCAAAATTAACCACATACTCATGCATCACATCCAACAAGGAACACAACAAAGCAATCAGAAGGAAAAACAGAAAACATTCATATTTTGCCCGTTTTCTCATAGGGTTTCTTGTAGGGACCCACAGAAATCTCAAATCATACATTTACAATTTTAACACTAAAATTAATCATTCATTCAAGCAATTTATACCATTAATTACATACAAGAGGAACAATAGATGAAACAGATATAATTGGGGAAAACCCCTCATACATGAGCATACAACAAACACAGGATTGGAGGCCAATCCCACTACCCAACATACATTCCCACACCCAGAGTAAGATTTCTCACTCCCCCCTTACCTGGATGAGCAGAAGACGAATGGTCTTGGTGTGGTCTAACATTGTTCCTGAGTACTCTTCCTTAGAGCTCTTTGTATCTCCTCTTTTTTCCCTAACCCTTCAGAACGCAAATGAAGTAGATAGACTCCTTTCTTAAAATTAATCCATTGGGCTGGGTCAACCCAACCCGTTTTCCTTCTCTTCTAACCCACTTCTCTTTTTTCTCAAAATAATTAAATAAAATAAATACATATATATTATAAAATATTTTTCCTCTATAATAATAATATATTTCTGACCCAAAATATAATAATATAATTTCAATAACAAAATATCATATAAAATCAACTTTCTCTTAAAACATAAATATTTATTTAAAAACACTAATAAAAATACTTATTTAATACGTACAAAATAATTGTCCAAAACAATAATTATTTAAAATGTACAAAATAATATTCCTCTATAATTATTAAAATACTTATGACCAAATACCATATAATAATAATAATAATAATAACCTTTTTGAAAACTGGGGTGTTACAATACTTCTCCCTTTTAAGAAATTCATCCTCGAATTTTTTAAATGAAGAGGTTCGACTATGACTCCTTCATTAAACTCAAGATTCTTCCTAAACTTCCTAGGCAAACCCACAACAAAGTCTAGTCGCATTATCTCACCTCCAAACAGGGACATCTAAAGGCTAAAAAAGTCCAAAAAAACTTCTGATGTTCTGTCTTAGACTTATACCATACTAAACATGAGTACACAAACTTCCTCTACTCCTCTCTTCACCTTAGGCCACCACGCTTCCGCTGCGCCACTCTGATACATCTTAGTAGCTCCTAAATGGATGCTAAGAGTACTCTTATGTCCTCCCTCTAAGATCATCTTCCTAAATTCAAGATTACTAGGCCATAGATCCTATCATTGAGCCCCAAAACACCATCAACTTCCACTCGTAAAGGGCTATCTATATCCCTACCAATCCTCTCTACTTGGTTCACTAAGAAAGGATCTAACTCCTAGGCTTCTCTAATCTCGTCCATTAATTCATTAGTCACTTTCAACATACTAAATCCAATGCTCCTAAGGGTGAGCTCACACATCATGCTTAAGTTTCTAAGTTCTTGAATCAAATTCAACTCTTAAATCATCAAAGATGATAGGTGAATAATCATCCTACTCAAGGCATCTGCCATAATATTAGCTTTTCTTCTATGACCCTCTCTAAAGATCAACCACCTAAGCATAGGTTCACTAGATACACATACTCGATCTCAAAGTCTTACCACTTCATCTATACCCAAGGTAAACACTTATTCATTATCTTGTCCTATAGCCTCATATCTTATCACCAAAATGAATCAACAAATTATGTTCCTCCAATTTTCCTTTAACAATCCACTAGTTATTTGAGTCATACCTAGTCTCACACTACTAAGGGTAATCTCATAAGTCATGTTTAAATCCCTAATTTGAACTAAAAGATCCATCTCTCTAATCATAAGGAAAGGCAAATATAAAGGTTCCCTACTCAAAGCATCGATCACCACATTGGCTTTACCTAGATAACACAACTAAGATTAAAATCCTAGTCCTTAAGAAATTTCAACTATCTCCTTTGGTCAAAAGATATTTAAGGCTCTAATGATCACTAAACACCTCAAGCTTAGAATCATCTAGGTAGTGTCTCCAAATCTTAGTGTAAATATCATAACTGCTAACTCAAGGTCATAGATAAGGTAATTCCTCTCATGATTTCTCAATTTCCTAGAAGCATAAGCTACTACCGTTCCTTCTTGCATCAGCACTCCATCTAAACCTATCTTAGAAGCATCACTATATACCATAAAAGGCTTACTAAAATCCAGTATTATTAGCATTGGCCAACCTTTCCTTAAGAGTTTGGAAGTTACTCTCATACTTACCATCCTACACAAAGGCAACTCCTCTTCCTCGTCAATCTAGTCTAAGGTAATGTTATCTTAGGAATTTCCTCAATAACTCTCCTATAATAATAAGTTAATCTAAGAAAACTCTTAACCTCACTAACTAACTTTGGTATCTCCCACTTAAGTACATCTTCTACCTTAGATAGATCTACGTTATACCTCCACTAAAATCACAGGACCTAGAAAACTTTTCTTATACAACCAAAATTCATACTTAGATAATTTAGCCTAGAACTGTCTAGGATAAATCCTCACTCTCAACTCTAATTTGATGATATCACACCTTCAGGTCAACCTTACTAAACGCCCGCTAATTGATCTATAAGGCCATCTATCCTCATATCAACATACATGCATATCAAATTATATTAGAATACCTACTTCAAACAATCGATATATATCATTCCTAAGCATGTACGAATCAATCACCATTTACTCCATATAGCATGTACATGAACCAACTTTACCATATAACATCATACAACCGTAAAAAACCTCTCAATCCACATGACATTTCAGAATCATGACAAAAATCAATTTTTATCCTTGCATTGCCTAACGATTCAAAAATATCATGACACCATACATATCCCTTCAACAACGATCAAAGAAAATGATACCTAGAGAGTTATACTCATCCAAATGATCTCAAACCTATCTCAAAAGAAAGATAAGAGAATAAGCTACAACTCCTATGAAGACATAAGATTCTAAAAAGATCATCTTCTTAGCTAAAAATTTCAAAAATCGTAGCAGATATATTCAGCGCTTATAGCTAGACCTTTGATCACCAAAGTAGCTATAACTGGAGTTCTAGACCTCCGTTTTACCTGATTCCAATTCCATTGGAAATATAATTGTACTGACCATACCGCGAGGCCGAGCTCCAAGCTCGACACCACAGTGCAAGATGATCTCGGGCACGCGTCATGCGACGTCAGCTCGGCATTCAGGTGAATCACAACTGATTCCCGAGGATCTCGCCCGTACAAAATCCATTATCTAATCACTGATTACCGAAGATCTCGCCCCAGACGAGATCTGCTATCATATCTTATCTCAGGCCCAGAGCTCAAAGAAAACCTAATTCACTCCAAGGTACGTGCATTACTTATATGAGACTATCACATACAAACCCTAACTTTAGCATCGGAGTCTCTTTTGAAGGTACCACCCCCATCTTGGAGCACCAGCGTACCCGTGAAGGAGGCTCACCAATCTCACTTGGAAGATCGTCCCTACGACAAATTCCGGTAAGAACATTTGGCGCCCACCGTGGGGCCGATCGAGACAGCTCTTATCGGCCACCCGTATGGTACTCACCAGAAGCCACAACAGACGTGCAACAGAGGACGCTGAACACTCAGTCACCATGGACAGCGACGCTGCAACCATGAGAAGGCTGATCGACCAAGTCGAACAGATGCGCCAGCAGCATGACACTGACCTGCGCAACATGCGTGCCAAACACGAAGCCGACCTAGCAGCAATGCGGACAGCCAATGAAGCAGACCTCGCAGCGCTGCGTGAAGAAAACGAGCGCATTCGCGCCCAACTCCCTCGACGCCCCTCTGATTGCCCTCCTCACGGGAGCAACATCCATGAAGATGAGGCACACTCGACCTCTCAATCCCGAACTGCGACTAGGGCACCAATGCCGCAACCCGCCACGCACCGATCTCATGCATCGACGCACAAGCCGGGCCCAGACGCCAGCAGAGCACCCTCACATGCCACGGAAGGCCGCGAAACCTTCCGCCGACATCCCTTTGTGGACGGCATCATGGAGACTCCACTCCCCCGAGGATGGAAGCCTCTCCATCTCGATCCCTATGACGGCACGACGGACCTCGATGAGCACATTGACCTATACACAACCCAGGTAAACCTCTACACTAACAGTGATGCTATCCTGTGTAGGGTTTTTCCGACCTCGCTCAAAGGGGCCGCACTCCACTGGTACACCCAACTACCTGCCGAGTCCATCGACAGCTTCGGTACCTTAATCCGTCGGTTCACGGTGCAGTACGCCACCAGCCGACCTCACCACACAACCTCCACTGCATTGGCCAACCTCAGGCAGAGTGATGACGAACCTCTGCGGGCCTTCATGGAGCGCTTCTCCAGCATCTCGGTGAGGATCCGAAACTTAAACCCCGAGGTCGCCCTTCACTCCATGCTCATGGCCCTCAAAGCTGGCCCCTTTGTCGACAGCCTCTGCCGGGACCCCACCACGACATGGATGAACTTCGCGCTCGCGCGGTCGGATACATCCAGATGGAGGAGCACTCCGCCTTCCGCGACCAGGTCCGCGGGAAAGCCCCAGCAAAGCCGGAATAGGGGCATAAGGATAAAATCCAAGTCCACAATGACAGCCAATTCAAGAAGTTGACTAGGGCAAACAAAGGGGGGGAGATACAACTTTTACACTCCCTTGAACGCACCTAGGGTACACATCCTGGAGGAAGCCAGCAATAATAACCTGCTCTCCCTTCCACCACCGGGTCACACTCCCAGCAGTGCCGACAAGTCCAAGCACTGTCAGTACCACAGGAACCATGGTCACACCACGGAGGAATGTCGTACACTCCGGGACCGCATTGAAGAGCTCATCCAAGCAGGTCACCTCGGCCAGTATGTCCAGCGCCAACAGAGTAACAGAGGTGGCTATGGAGGCCGAGGACGCGGTAGAGGTCGAGGTTCAGGAGCCTGCACTGACTCACACCCGGGTTCCCAACAAAATGCTAGCGGCGCAGTACAAGCCGAGATAAGCCAAGAGACAGAGTCGGCTCCCTTACGGGGAGTAATCAACACGATTGCAGGTGGTTTTGCGGGAGGAGGCGCCAGCAGCTCGGCCCAAAGAAGACACTTGCAGAGCGTCAACTGCGTCCACTCTACCACCTCGGCCCCGCACCAAAGCTCACCGCCGATCTCCTTCTCCGACGAAGACTACGCCGGTGTCAACCCTAACCAGGACGACCCCATGGTCATCGTTGTGGAGATAGCCAACTGGAAAGTGCAGAAAACACCCATCGACCAGGGAAGCTCGGCTGACGTCCTGTACTGGCCAACGTTCCTCAAACTAGACGTCCCTCACTCTCTCATCCAACCTCACACGGAGCCCCTAGTCAGCTTCGTAGGAGAGCGAGTTCACACCCGGGGATACGTAGACTTGCTGACAACTTTCAAAACGCCACCGGATACAAGGTGGGTCATGGTCCGGTACCTCCTCGTGGAAGCCAACACTTCCTACAACATCATCATCGGGAGGACAACCTTGAACCAACTCGGAGCGGTAGTGTCAACCCCACACCTCACCATGAAGTTCCCGGGCAAGGACGGTAAAGTCATCTCTGTCAAAGCTAATCAGAAAACAGCTCGGCAATGCTACGCCGAGAGCCTGAAGACTTCCTCGTCGAGCAAGCAAAGCAAGGGGAATCCCCCCACCATAGCTCCTTAAGTTTTTAAGTCTTTCTTCTTCTTCCAATGTGAACAAAGCTGTGCACTCTTTTCCCGCCTCAGCCCTTGGCTGAGAGGGTATTTAACGAGGCACACAAGCACCATAAATAAAACTACTCCTTTCGCTCATCTCATATTTGTTAAGTCTCAATTTTACCTCTTTTTGGATGAGACTTATTGAACAAATTTCACTCATCCTTTGAACCATTGCAATGTAATTGTTCTCTTTTTGGTTCATTTTGTGTGCAGATATAACTAACCCAAATTTAGCTAACAATACCTTAATACACCTCATTTTTTGTGCAGGTATTGAGCTAGGGACTTGAGGATTGAAGATCCATGGAATTGGAAACTAAAAGGAGCTAAGGAGCAGAGAAGAGGTTATGCGCCGGGCTCAATATAACCTGCGCTGGGCGTGACAAAAACAGAGTATTTCATCTCTGCCAGTTATATTGCGCCGGGCGCAAAAAGAATTAAGCCGGGCGCAAAAGGAATTGCGCCGGGCTTGTGTTGAGACAGAGAGTGCTTGACTTCTCTGGAAGAACTTGCGCCGGGCGCGAAGAATTGTGCGCCGGGCGCGGAACCCTAATCTGATCTCCCAGGCTCGTATTTGAAGCCATTTTCGGGGATCTTTCTCTCCATTCTCACATTGGGCGCCTCCAGGAGCTGCGGAAGGGATTCCCAGGACTTGGGATCGTCCGTGTGCGGATCTTTCCTTCGGTTCTTCATCCTCCTTTCATCTCTATTTTGTATTTGCCCTCTTTGTTGAGTGGTTTCACCCATTTTGTGGGGTTAGATGTAACCAACGTACTCTATTGTAATCTTTACGATTTTAATGATATATATACATGTTGTTTTATTCTTTGTTGTGTTTGTTTCTATTCTTAATGCTTGCTTTGGATTGATCACCCTTTGCATGATTTAAGGTTCCATGGGTATTGGAAAATAACCTTTGAAACTAGCTCTGAAACATATGCCTAGTGGTGATTGTATCTAGGGATAGAGCTTGACCCATTAGTAGTCTTAAACCCTAGCCCGTAATGCAGGTGTAGATATTGGGTACTCAAGGGATTGATATTCAATATCCGCACCTAGGCTCTTTCTCTAAGGGATTAGGTTTGAGTAAACTTATGGGTTGACTAAGCAATGAATTTAACAAGAGATTAAGGATACATTAGTGTTACGTTTGGTGAAATCTGACCCCCACAACCTCACAATACCACAATACCATTCCTTACCTTTTCCACTCACAAAACAATATTTATTTATAGCTTTCATTCCAATAGTCACAACTTTGAATTCACTGCACAAACTATGAAATTGGAATTATTCTTTAGTCACGAATAGTCAATAAATGCTTATATTACCTTCTAATCCCTGTGGATACGATATTTTTACTACTTGAACGGCCGGTATACTTGCCGTGTTTGAGACCGTTGATAGAATTAAACGAATTTACAAATATTAACAAAAGTGTTTCAACGGAAATCTCAACAATATTCTTATTTTCCTGATTATCTAAAGGACGAAAACGAACTCTAACTGTGCAAACGCTGAAATCCGAGGTCGAGTACGAACCTCGATGCTTCCGTTAAAGGTCGAGTTCGAACTTTAATTAAATAATCTATCTCAAGCCTGAGGTCGAGTACGAACCTTGACACTCTCGTTAAAGGTCGAGTTCGAACCTTAATTAAATAGCATATCTCAAATTTGAGGTCGAGTCCGAACCTCGACATTTCCGAGGTCGAGTTCGAACCCCGGCGCTTTCTTTAAAGGTCGATTCAGAACCTTAATCAAATAGCAAATCCGAGGTTGAGTACGAACCTCGATGCTTCCGTTAAAGGTTGAGTTCGAACTTTAATTAAATAATCTATCTCAAACCTGAGGTCGAGTACGAACCTTGACGCTCTCGTTAAAGGTCAAGTTCGAACCTTAATTAAATAGCATATCTCAAATTTGAGGTCGAGTCCGAACCTCGACATTTTCGAGGTCGAGTTCGAACCCCGGCGCTTTCTTTAAAGGTCGATTCAGAACCTTAATCAAATAGCAAATCCGAGGTCGAGTACGAACCTCGATGCTTCCGTTAAAGGTCGAGTTCGAACCTTAATTAAATAATCTATCTCAAACCTGAAGTCGAGTACGAACCTTGACGCTCTCGTTAAAGGTCGAGTTCGAACCTTAATTAAATAGCATATCTCAAATTTGAGGTCGAGTCCGAACCTTGACATTTCCGAGGTCGAGTTCGAACCTCGATGAAACACGCACCACCCTAAATCTAAGGTCGAGTACGAACCTCGACACTATCGTTAAAAGCCGAGTACGAGCTGTATACCTAAGGTCGAGTTCGAATCGTGACGAAACATACATGACCCTAAACTTAAGGACGGATACGGACAACCTATTCAATTCACTACACTCCGGTTTGAGGTCGACTCAGAACCTCGGCGCCAATAAATCAAGGTCATCGAACCTTCACAGAAACGCTCACCCAAACAGAAGTCCGAGGTCGAGCCCGAACCTCCCTTAGCATATGAGGTCGAATACGAACCACAGCATCCGGATGCGAAGTCGAATACGAACCTCGCCAAAAAATTCGTTTTATTCGAAACCGAGGTCGAGTATGAACCTCGATGTCCCCGCTTAAAAGTCGAGTTCGAACCTTAGCTAAATCATTTTGCTCAAACCTAAGATCAAACCCAAACCCCACCAAAGCCTAAGGTCGGATACGAACCTTGGCGCTTTCAAGGTCAAACCCGAACCTTAATAAAATCGGTCAAATCCGAACCACAATAAAATCAGTTGCTCAAAATCGAAGTGTAAGGGCGAATATGAGCCTCGACACTCCCGACAAAGGTCGAGTCCGAACCTAACCAAATCGTCTAACTCAAATCCGAGGTCGAATACGAGCCTCAACACATTTACTTAAGGTCGAGTCCAAACCACTAACCTGAGGACGACTTTGAACCCTGGCAAAGCACACCCCACTCTCAATACCGGGGTCGAATTCAAACCCCGGCACGACCGACTTAAGGTCAAACTCTGACCTTGACCCCAGTCTAGGGTCATTTCTGAACTTTCACAACAATTACTTAGTCAAAATTCGAGGTCGAATACGAATCTTAACACATTCATTTAAGGTCGGGTTCGAACTCCCACGAAAAGTCCTACTAAACAAAAAACTAAGGCCGACCTCGAACCTCAACTTCACCAACTCAAGGTAGAAGCATCACCATATACAAAAGCATATAACAGACACCAAACATGTGCCTCAAACAGCGCGAACAGCCAAAATTGAACGCAAATACGGACAAGATAGAGCAAAATATATATATATATACAAACAAAGTTCTCAAAATTCAGTACATCAATTCAAGCCAAAGAAAAATAAACCTAGCTATTACAAAGGCGGCCTAGGCTGAAGCACCCCCGCTAGAACTGTCGTCAACATCGTCCTCCTTGACTAGCCTCCCAAAGCGGACGACTTTCTCCACATGCATGGAAGAAAAGTCGAATCCGGGAGCAAGAAGCCGAGCCTGACGAGCAGCCTTTTGGAAGCCCCTCTTGTGCTCAACCACAACGGAGCGTTCGACCTTCGCGAGCCTCTTGTCCGTGGCCGCCTTCCCCGCCCCCAGCTCCGCGAGCTTCGCCTTCAACGTGGCAATTTCGTCCTCACGGCCACCAAGAATGACCTCGCTACGGAGGCGTTCCTCAGCCGCCGCCGCCAACTCTCCCTTAAGGGAGGTCACAACGTCCTCCAGAGCCCACACTTGGCCACGAGAAGAGGTCACCTCATCCTCCAAGGAGCGAGCGCGGCCTCGAGAGAAGGCAACGAGCTCCTGCAGCTCCCCCACCTGAGAGGCATAAGCCTCATTGGATCGCAACGCAATCTCAAGAGACTTCTGCACCCGTGTAAGGTTGCCACGCGCAGAGCGGAACTCAGCCTCGCGCCGCTTCGCCTCATCAAGGGCTGCGCTAAGAGCTTTATTCTCCTCCCTCACAATCTTGTTTGCCTTCTTCCAGGGTTGAAGTCGACCCCTCAACTTGGCCAGGTCCTCTTGCTGCTTGACCAAATCCTCCCGTTGTTGGCCCCACTTGGGCTTCCAATGGCCCAATATGCCCATAACCCTCTGTAGAAGGACCTAGGCCGCATCAAAACTCTCTTCGGGACCGGCCCCGTCTATCAACCCCTGGTCCTCGGAGCTCAACGAACCCTGAGGGTAGAACTTCTCCCCAGTCACCCCCGCACTCCACAGCGAATCCATGTCGGTGGAGGCGCTCACGTGGTCCAGCCGCACTTTGGAAAGACCCTTCCCGAAACGGTGAGTCAGATATCGGCTCTGGGAAGCCTCCTGCGATGGGCCAAGAGGTGGCACCGAAGTGGCAGTCACAGACGAAGGAACCTCATGACTAGGGCCTCCTCCACGGGCCTCAGCAGCGACGGAAGCCGGCGTCCCCTGCTCGGCATCCAGAAAGTCCACAATGGGGACCCCTGACCTTGCCTGCGAAAATCAACCCCATGTCAAAAATAAACAAGGTGACATACGGGGAACCACAAAATCAAGCAAACAAATGCCACCTACCTCAGCAGCTTGGGCGACCCGCTCGGCAGCCTGCGTCGCCGCCTCAGGGGCATTTCCTGCCTGCAAAAAATGACCCAAGGTCAAGCGATCAGAAAGCATAATAAAAGTATTAACGAAAAACCCAAGAAACAAGATACTCACCACCTCGGCAACTCGAGCAACTCGCTCAGCAGCCTGGTCTCCCACCTCGACAGCGGTCACCCCGACCTGCGAAAAGATACACTCCGCCTCAATAAACCAAACAAACTCAGCGCAAAAGACGCGCATAAAGAGAAAGGACACTCACCTCGGCGGCCTGCACAGTAGGCTCAGCAGTCTGAGCCACCTCCTCAAAGGCCACCTGGGGCGGTGGACTCTCAGTGAGATCCACCGCATCAGCATCAGCGGCCTTGGAGATCACCTCCTCGGCACTTGGAGGGACTGAGGTTCCCCCGGCCTCTTTCCCCCCCCCCCTCTTTCTCTTCCGGCTAGCCTTCAGGGGGGTAACATCCTCCTCCGGAGGCTCGGGAACCTCGAGCTCGGCAACGTTGTAGCGGTGTTTAAGCTCGCGCCAAAAGTTTTTCCCTATAATGCCTGCAAACAAAAACAGAAACACATCAACAAAAGGAAATTACACGAACCCTAGCAAACCACCAAAACACGAAATACTCACTCTCTAAGCCCCTCTCCCTGTAGGGCGAATTCGCAAGCGACAGAACGAGCTTGCAATCCAGCGGGCGAGGGAGCGCGGCAAGGTTTTCGATGGCAGCTGCCTCTGAAGCCGTCACCTCCAGGTTACCCAAACCATGAAACCTAGACGGTTTGGAACACCAGTAAAAAGGAAACTTCGGCAAGCCGTCGAAGTGGAACACCTCATCCTCCAAGGGGTCAATACCCACAAGGGCAACCCGGAAGAACTCCTGTTTGAAGTTTTTATATGATTGGGAGTAGAGAGTAAACAAACCCCCATCCCTACTCCCATTCAAAGACAAAATACCATAAGGCGGAGCGCCTAGCTTCAGTTGATAAAAATGAAGAAAGACGCGAAGAGACACCTCTATCCCCAGCACTGTACACAGGACTTGAAAAGCCCTAAAAAAACCCCCAACTATTAGGGTGCAACTGGCAAGAAGCCGAGTTGATGAAGTTCAAAAAATCGCACTCAAATCGGGTGAAGGGAAGGCAGACACCTAAATCCCTAAAAAAGCTTAGGTACATATAGAAATGGGGAGGGTAAGTAGACTTCCCCATGTACACGCCCTCATCGGCCCGACAAGGCTCAAGCCGAATCATATGGGAGATAGAAGAGTCATAAACCCTACACGACCTAGAGATCCTATTAACATCAAGAAAGGTCCGAAAGACGCTTTGGACCCCCGCCATCTCACACTTGACCCAGTCATAACCAGGAATGCCTGGCTCCGGGCCCCGGGGCGGATCCCTCTTTTCGGCGGTAGCCGTCCCGACAACCACCGCCTTACCACGCGCCTTACCCCGAGAAGGCGCAGAAGAACCGGCAACACTCCCCCCAGCCATGAAAAAGAAAAGAAAGACTCGAAGAAAAACTGGGAAGAAGAGAAAAGAAGACAGTAAAAAGGAAGTACCTGGTACTCCTCTTCAGAAAATAACCCTAACAACGAAGGGGTTACCAGAAACGGTGACTGAAACGGAGACGGAGAACGGACGAAAGCGAGAGCAACGACGTGCACAAGAAGCCACAAGAATGGAAAAAGAGCAAAGTGAAAAAGGCCAAGAGGCGCGAGTGAAAGAAAAGAAAAAACTCTCCCCCAGAATTTCAAAACGGTCACGACACGTGTCACCCAAGGGACACGCCTGACCACACATTAAATGAGACCCATTATGACAGAGGAAGCCATCATTGCATAACCGTCATGACCACTAACGCGCCGACCTCGCGTTTCAAAATACGAAATGAGCTTTGCACGCGAGGCATCTTGACAGGCGGACATACGCGAAGGGTCACTTCCCCCTGGCGAGCTCGGTCTTAACTCCTCGACCTACGGTCTTCGAAGCTCGGGGGGCTAGTGTACTGACCATACCGCGAGGCCGAGCTCCAAGCTCAGCACCATAGTGCAAGATGATCTCGGGCACGCGTCATGCGACGTCAGCTCGGCATTCAGGTGAATCACAACTGATTCCCGAGGATCTCGCCCATACGAGATCCATTATTTAATCACTGATTACCGAAGATCTCGCCCCAGACGAGATCCGCTATCATATCTTATCTCAGGCCCAGAGCCCAAAGCAAACCTAATTCACTCCAAGGTACGTGCATTACTTATACGAGACTATCACTCATACAAACCCTAACTTTAGCATCGGAGTCTCTTTTGCAGGTACCACCCCCATCTTGGAGCACCAGCGTACCCGTGAAGGAGGCTCACCAATCTCACTTGGAAGATCGTCCCTACGACAAATTCCGGTAAGAACAATAACGTCCAAGGCTACAAATTTTGTGAAGACCATAAAATCTAAATCTGTCAATACGGTACTCATACTGGCACAACAAAACTTGCAGCGTAAATATTCTCTACACCAAACAACAATAGTGTATCAATCAATATATCTAAGGCCACAAAAATACCTCAACCCTTCCAAACTCACACCTCAACTTCATATTCAAGCTTCCCACTACAATCTTAAGCCAAAACAACTCACATATTTAGCACAATAGACTTAGAAAATAAAACTCACATGCTATCTAAACCATAAACGGTTAACATGCCAGCACCAACACTCAAGGGAATTACCAACATTTCAATCTCTCATCAAGGATACCAAAACTCCAATTCTCAAATACAACCTCCTTGGATTCAATCGCTACAACTATAGATTCTAGAAACTCCATTAACCGTAAACTCTCAATACACTCGACAAATCAATTTCTCACCCAAATCTAAGGTCCTAATAGTACCTAGTTGATTAGCATGATGTTACGTCCACTACTACTTACACATATGCTCATAACACGAGCGATACCACCCATCCACTACTTCTTACGTAAGCAAGAAGTATCAAACAAATAAGCAATCATAAGAATGAAGAAGAAAAGTAGTCATAATGATATTAGTTAACATTATCTATCATTCCTCTAATTACAATATAATCTAACAATATCAAACTCAACAATATCTACATAAGGAGAACATCATCATCATCATTATCAACGCAAAACATCGTCAAAGTATACAACAAACAAAACTGATAGACTATGGCCAAGGCCAAGGAATCCAAGAGGTGATATACTGAAAGAACCAAGAGGAATGGGATGATCTTAAAGACCTTTTTCATATATTTTGTAAATAGTCTCATGTATAGGTTATTTTGCCTTTGTATTTGTGAGGCACTTTACTTGCTTTTTTCCTAGTGTTTGTATATTGTTTTTGAGTTAGGTTACTTGGAGAGTTTAACTCCATTTAACCTCCCTGGTTGATACATTCATTTTGTATTTTTTCAGTAGGGAAAAGGGGGTGACATTTAGCAATGCTTGAGGGTGTAACAAGTAATTGGGCCAGAACTGGGCCTAGGCAAAATTTTGCATATTGGACTCATTTTGCTCCTAATTTTTCATAGATTTGATTTAGCTAGGTCTCATCATCATATGATGAACCTAACTAAACCAAATCAAACATTTTTGAATTAATTCAAGGAGCAAACATGAACCAAGGCCGCCTAGCTCTTTTCCTTGTTCTTGGTCGAAATTAGCTTGTTACTCTTCAAGGTTTGAAGCTTGCCTTGCAAGCTTCTAAACCTTGGAAGGTTAAGACAACCTTACCATGGTTCTTAAGTGAACCATGGTCAAGGTTAGCTTCTCCTACAAGCTAGCTAAACCGTGGGAGTTAAAGCTTACCTTACCATGGTTCCTAATGAACCATGGTTAAGGTTAGCTTCTCCTAGAAGCTACCTCTCCCTATATATTTGTAATTACCTCATTTGTAGACACTTTTGAACATTTTTGAGAATGAAATCAGATTTTCTCTCAACTCAAGAGTCCCTAAAACCGTAGAGAACCTCCACTCTAGGTTTTCCCTCAAAGTTTCATCAAACTTTGTTTTGGTTCATCAAGCTTCTACTCCAAGCTTGAAGTAACCGAACCTCCTTCCAAGGCTTCTCCTCCATTGAAGACTTCTTCAAGGAGAATTCGAACTTATCATAAGGTCAACCTCAAGGAATTTCGGTCCTTAGCATGGAATCATTGAAGGAATCACAATCTACTTCAACTAGTTCCATCATTTTTGGTATCAGAGCCTAGTGCTCTTGAGGTTTTGTTTCCAAACTTTTCTACTTGAATCCGTGTTGTATCTTCCTCCTATTACATGTCTAAATTTGTGTTTGCTGCAAGGATCTAGTTCTAATAATTTTTTTTGATGGATCCTATATGTCATATGTGAACTAAATTGATTCATATTATTGCTTGTTCCTTTGAATCCGTGAATCAATTGTTTTGTGCTTTAGATACTCTTATTCTTGTGCGTTTTTAATTTTTGCTTGAGTCTCTCCATTCTATAACATGTGTCCGTGATTGGAAAACATTCATATTGCATAGATTTTGTTTTTGAATCACTTGTTTTGTCCTAGAAAGTCATGTGTAGTCCTTTGTATGTTAAAACTTCCTAGACTAGCTTGTTTGACCTAATTTTGTTTTGTGTCTTTGTATCCGAAAATTTGTGTGTCTTTTCTTATTAAATTTGTACCTTACTATATGTGCTTTTGTTTTACATAATTGAGTTCCTAATTTGCTATTAGTTCTAGCAAATTTCCTAGAGTTAGGTTTCTATTATGTCTTAATAAAAGTTTTTTCAAGAAAAGTTCATAAACACTTTCCTATTAGGTTTTCTTGAGTCTTGTGTTGTGGCTGAAACCTTGTGCAAATTTTTGAGCCTTAAAACAAAGACAAAACAGAGGTGTGAGTGTCTTAAATGCATGAGAAAAACAAAAGAATGAGTGCTTAAAAGTTTGACCTAAAAACAATACAAAATAGTGAAGCACTAGTTAAAAAAAATGCATGAAAACACCTCTTGTTTTGTGTAAAAAAATTTCTGCAGTATTTTTACATTAAATCCGAGACTTCTAAGTGTTTAAAAGGCATTGAAACTCCTGAACATCAAAAGAAAAATAAGAGAAAAATATTTTGCAAAAGAAAAAGAAAGAAATAGCAAAAGAAAAAGCCAAAAAGGAGTGAAAATTTGTGATGTATAGCTCTCGGATTTAGTAATATTTTGGCATCTATATTTTGTGACCAGCCACATCAATTGTGTCTTATTTTTGTTGTTAATCTTAGCTTTTGTTTTGTAATCCATTCTAGTGCCTTTCCTAGGTTATTCTTTGTGTGCTAGCTTTCAAAATTTGCCTTATTTTTTGCTTGTCAAATTTGTGGAATTCTTTCTAGTCTTGTCTCATTTTCTTCTACCATTTTCTAGCCATTCTAAATTGTTCATTTTCAGTTTTAGCACTAATATTCCAGTCTTGAAGGTGGTTGAGTGCTTCTTAAAAGGTGTAGGAGGCCAAGGCAAAGGACATCCACTTGAAGGCTTTGGTGGTTGCTTAGGGAGTTTGTTCTCTCTTGGTGGCTAGGCTCTTGAAAACACCTAGAAGTGACTAACATCAAGGTTGCTTCTAAAAAGAGGAGTGAAACACCTTGTGAGGCTGCAGTTGGTGGCTGAATTGGAGCAAGAAGAATTAAAGCTAATTGTGAAAATTTTTGTGAAAATTTAGAACTAAATTTAGTGACAGAAATTTTGGTTACTAAAACTAGTTTTTCCTTACAAAAATCCGTCTCTAAATTTGTTCTAAATTAGTGGCTAATTTGTTTGCCTTGAAATTAAGTGCAGCCACTAATTTCATTTGAGAGTAAATTTACATTTCATTTGGAGTGTGAATTTACATTTCATTTGAAAAAATTTGAATTTCATTTGACTTGTAATTTTTTGCTTTCTAAATTTTTGTACAAGGCCTTTATTAAGGAGTGTCTTGGAGTGCCTTTGGTGTATCTCCATCTCTCCTTAAGAATTTTCATAGTAATTTCCGTGTAGTACTTGTGAGAGTGGTCCTTGAAGGTCTTTGGTGCCTTTCAAGCTCTCACTTAGGTTTAATTGCTTTCAACGCCTAGTTTATGTTTTCAAGTCATTTATGTTTTAAGCAATTTATGTTTTAAGTCATTTAAGTTTTCAAGCAATTTATATTTTCTTGCTCTTTATGATTTCAAGCATCATATAAATTGTACACATAGGCACTTGTTTGTTATTTTTCTTTAAGAAAAGATCTTTGTGAAAATTGATTTGTGCAAGACAAAAGTACAACGGGTTTAGAGATTTTTACTTGAAGAGGCTTGGTTATTAAGTGGCTCTTTAGTAGCTCACCTCCCTCCAAAGTTCAATTTGTACTTTTAGACCTCCAAGTGCCAAGTCTAAAGCACTCCATAAAAATCTTATTTTCATAAAACTATTTTTGTGTGGAAAAATCTCTTGAATTAAAATGTCTCAAAATTCCTCCAATAGTGAAAGTGATGGCTCTCCAAAATGTCTTTCTTACATCACTAAAGAGCTCAAATCACTTAAACTATGGAAAAAGCAAGAGTCCATTCAAAGAGATAAGGAAAGAATTGAAAGAGAAGGACAACTTGCTTATTTAGAGGAAGAATTGAGAATTTTAAGGCAAGAGGAAGAAAAATTGAAAGAAGATATGAAGAAACATAGAAAAAAGAGTAGGAGCTCACATTCCCAATACACATCCCCTAATGAAAGCATGAATCAAGGGGATCACTACCAACATACTCCTAGGAGGTCCACAAAGCCAAGGGAAGTCAAAGTTGACCTTCCCCAATTTTTTGGCAAAGATGATGTGGAGTTATACCTAGATTGGGAAATGAAGGTTGAGCAACTATTTGCTTGCCATAGGGTGAGTGAAGAGAGAAAAGTCCCTCTGGCTACCCTTAGCTTCCAAGGGCATGCCATGTATTGGTGGACAGCCCTAGAAAGAGAGAGACGCCTCCACAATGATCCTCCAATTCAATATTGGAATGAACTTAAAAGTGCAATGAGGAGGAGGCACATTCCCACCTATTATGGAAGGGAGCTTATGAATAAGCTCCAAAGGCTCCAACAAAGGGATTTGTCTGTAGAACAGTACAGGCAACAAATGAAGCTTTTAATGATGAGGGCTTGTATTAGGGAAGAGGAAGCCACCACTGTAGCTAGATTCCTAAGTGGTCTTAATTTAGAGATTAGAGACCAAGTGGAGCTACTACCCTACAGGGACTTAAATGATTTAGTCCAACTTTGTGTAAGGGTAGAACAACAAATGTTGAGAAAATATTCTTTTAAAAGAGAAGGCTCCCACTCTAGATCTCTTAAGAAAGACTACATGGAGGAGGAAAAATCTTTTGAAAAGAAAAATATTTTAGAACCCTCCAAGGAATTAGCTAAGAATAAGGATAAGAACATAGAGAAGGGTAAAGGTACCCACACTCCACACACTAGCACAAAGACTAGTGATATTAAATGTTTCAAGTGTCTAGGGAGAGGCCACATTGCTTCTCAATTCCCTACAAAGAAAGTCATGATCTTAAGGGGGCATGACACTTATAGTAGTCAAGAAGAGACTACTACCTCCTCTTCTAGTGAGAGTGAGGTTGAAACAAAGCTTCAAAGGACCAAAGTGGAGCCAATTTATCCTTATGAAGGAGATCTCCTAATGCTTAGGAGAATCCTTCATAATCAACCTAGTGGTACCCTATCACAAAGAGAGAACATCTTTCATACAAGATGTAATATTTTAAATAATGCTTGTTCTCTCATTGTTGATAGTGGTTCATGGTGCAATTGTTGTAGCACTAGGTTGGTTAAAAAGTTGAGTTTAATTACTATGCCACATCCTCAACCTTATCATTTGCAATGGCTTAATAAGGATGGCGACATAGTAGTTGACCAACAAGTGAAGGTCAAGTTTTCCATTGGGAAGTATGAGGACCAAGCTTTATGTGATATAGTACCAATGGAAGCTTGTCATATTTTGTTAGGAAGACCATGGCAATTTGAAAAGAAAACTATACATAATGGTCTTACTAATGAAATTTCCTTCACTCACAAGGAAAAGAAATTTGTACTTTATCCTCTCTCACCTCAACAAGTGGCTGAGGATCAAGAACAAATGAAAAACAAAAGAAAAGGAGAAAAGGTAGGGAAGAGTAAAGAGGAAGAAATATCCTCTAAGGGAATTATGTCTAAAGAGAATTGCTTTATCACTAAAGAATCTATGAAAACTACTCTCTTTATTCATAAAGACCTTAACTCTTACCCTCACGCTGCCACTAGTCTTGAAGAAGAGATTCACAAATCCATTATTTTTAAAGAAAAAGAATCTCAACTTCAAGATTTTGTGAAGGAGAAGTGGACTTCATTTAGTTCTACTTCTCATGCTACTTCCTTGGTGGTGCCCAAGGTAGATAGCCTTCCTTTTTGTAGGACTTGTCCTACCTTAGTTGTGTCAATAATGCACCCAATTTATGGAATATATTATTTGTTGGATATAACATATGAACTTTCAAGGTTCCTTGTGACGAATTCTTTTCATAACTATCCAACAAATAATATAATCCAAAATTGTTTAGGAAATTTCTTAGTAGTATTTTCCTTATTTTCTAGGAAATGCCTAGGTTACCACATAGGGTACTTTAGGAAAGATATTTTAGTTTTTGGGATTAAGTCTTTAGTGTGCTATAGTTTTAGTTTTAGCACATTTTTAGGATTTAATAATATACCTAGTCTATGTTTAGGAGAGGATCCTATTCATTATATTAGTAGGTCTAGTGTCATTGATTTCTTTAGGTTCCAAGAAAGGATTCCTTCTAGGATATTCCTTTCACATTTATTTGTTGAAAATATCACCTCTAATGAATTTTATTATATATTTGTAGGTATGACCAATAATCATGAGGACCCTCGAGATTTGAGGTCAAATCCTTTTCAAGAGGGAGGGGATGATATACTATGGCCAAGGCCAAGGAATCCAAGAGGTGATATACTGAAAGAACCAAGAGGAATGGGATGATCTTAAAGACCTTTTTCATATATTTTGTAAATAGTCTCTTGTATAGGTTATTTTGCCTTTGTATTTGTGAGGCACTTTACTTGCTTTTTTCCTAGTGTTTGTATATTGTTTTTGAAGTAGGTTACTTGGAGAGTTTAACTCCATTTAACCTCCCTAGTTGATACATTCATTTTGTATTTTTTCAGTAGGGAAAAGGGGGTGACATTTAGCAATGCTTGAGGGTGTAACAAGTAATTGGGCCAGAACTGGGCCTAGGCAAAATTTTGCATATTGGACTCATTTTGCTCCTAATTTTTCATAGATTTGATTTAGCTAGGTCTCATCATCATATGATGAACCTAACTAAACCAAATCAAACATTTTTGAATTAATTCAAGGAGCAAACATGAACCAAGGCCGCCTAGCTCTTTTCCTTGTTCTTGGCCGAAATTAGCTTGTTACTCTTCAAGGTTTGAAGCTTCCCTTGCAAGCTTCTAAACCTTGGAAGGTTAAGACAACCTTACCATGGTTCTTAAGTGAACCATGGTCAAGGTTAGCTTCTCCTACAAGCTAGCTAAACCGTGGGAGTTAAAGCTTACCTTACCATGGTTCCTAATGAACCATGGTTAAGGTTAGCTTCTCCTAGAAGCTACCTCTCCCTATATATTTGTAATTACCTCATTTGTAGACACTTTTGAACATTTTTGAGAATGAAATCAGATTTTCTCTCAACTCAAGAGTCCCTAAAATCATAGAGAACCTCCACTCTAGGTTTCCCCTCAAAGTTTCATAAACTTTGTTTTGGTTCATCAAGCTTCTACTCCAAGCTTGAAGTAACCGAACCTCCTTCCAAGGCTTCTCCTCCATTGAAGACTTCTTCAAGGAGAATTCGAACTTATCATAAGGTCAACCTCAAGGCATTTCGGTCCTTAGCATGGAATCATTGAAGGAATCACAATCTACTTCAACTAGTTCCATCAAAAACACTATCAGAGTACACAACAGAATCATGATAAGTACATAATTCACGGCCGATTGGATCGACCTGCTCTGATACCACTTAATGTGACACCCTCTACCCTGCATACCGTAACACATAATAATAAAATTTGAATAACATAACATTTCATGATTAAAATATCAAACATGTTCAGATAGAGAGTACCACATCCATAACTTAACAAAATCAACAGAAATTACAAAAAATAAAACTAAAGTTTCAAAAATAATTTCATAAAAACATCTTAATTTAATTCTTTCTCTGCCCGATGTCACATGTCCTATCAGAGAAAATCTCAATATAGAAGTCTAAGCTTCATCACCAACATCTTCAGCCTTATGCTGATAATAACCTGTAAGGCAGTCAAGGAAAAACAACACAAGAAAAGGGATGAGAAACATCTCACTCTAGCTCACAGTGTAAGAATATACACTGGATAGCCAAACAAAAACAAGACAGGTATAGCATAGATATATTAACAAAAATATTACATCTCACTCATCCAAGACATAAAAATATCAATTTATCATATAACATTGAAAATGCACATGTATGGACACGGACTACATATTATCATGCATGTGGCGCCAGTAAAACATCACATGGCATATTGCCGCTAGCAGTACACTAAGACTAGTCTAGGAGTAAATGTCGGGTCACACCTTCTACGCACTCTCACTAGAAGACATACTACCAGAGTCTCGTCGGGATAGCTAAGCCGCGCAAGATACATCCCATGCACACCATGGGCGAGACTGAGACTTCCAAACTGGGCTATCCCCAAGGACTAATCCCCAAGGACTAATCCCCAAGGACTAATCCCCAAAGCTTTTACACTAGGGGGCCTTCTCTGGCAGTGTATTCCATATCGTACCCTTAAAAACATTTATGCACATGATGCATGTCAATTAAGACTCTATGCCTTCTCATATCACATTATTATCATCACATCTAATCATCACATTTCATCATCATATTTCATCATCATATTCACATTACCACATTATCACATTATCACATTATATTCACAATTCTCACACAGCACTTTAATCCATATTAAAACTCATCTATTTGCAAAATTAAATACATATTTACACTCTGTAAACATTAAGGAACAAAACAGAAAACTCAAAAGGTAAAATAGAAAACATTTAAAATTTGTCTATTTCTCATACGGTTCGCACAAGAACCCATAGAGCACTCTAATTCATATATAATCATATTCATTTTCAAAATAACCACATACTCATGCATCACATCCAACAAGGAACACAACAAAGAAATCAGAAGGAAAAATAGAAAATATTCATATTTTGCCCGTTTTCTCATAGGGTTTCCCGTAGGGACCCACAGAAATTTCAAATCATACAATTACAATTTTAACACTAAAATTAATCATTCATTCAAGCAATTTATACCATTAATTACATACAAGAGGAACAATAGATGAAACAGATATAATTGGGGAAAACCCCTCATACATGAGCATACAACAAACACAGGATTGGAGGCCAATCCCACTACCCAACATACATTCCCACACCCAGAGTAAGGTTTCTCACTCTCCCCTTACCTGGATGAGCAGAAGACGAATGGTCTTGGTGTGGTCTAAAATTGTTCCTGAGTACTCTTCCTTAGAGCTCTTTGTATCTCCTCTTTTTTTCTTAACCCTTCAGAACGCAAATGAGGCAGACAGGGTTAACGGTACCTAACTCCATTCTTAAAATTAATCCATTGGGCTGGGTCAACCCAACCCATTTTCCTTCTCTTCTAACTCACTTCTCTTTTTTCTCAAAATAATTAAATAAAATAAATACATATATATTATAAAATATTTTTCCTCTATCATAATAATATATTTCTGACCCAAAATATAATAATATAATTTCAATAACAAAAATATCATATAAAATCAACCTTCTCTTAAAACATAAATATTTATTTAAAAACACTAATAAAAATACTTATTTAATACGTACAAAATAATTATTCAAAACAATAATTATTTCAAATGTACAAAATAATATTCCTCTATAATTATTGAAATACTTATGACCAAATATCATATTATAATAATAATAATAATAATAACTTTTTTGAAAACTGAGGTGTTATAGTCATTCTGTTAATTACTATTTCAAAGTGAGAAATTATTTCATAATAATTTCACTTTGACAATTTGTTTTAGGAATTATACCAAGGTTTGGTACTTTATAATCTCTAATAATATCCAATTTTGGGCCTTTTTTTAATTACATAATTTTGGTTTCCAATTTTTAAACTTGTGCAATTTTAGTACCATCTATTAAAAAAATTGTGTACATAGAGGCTAAAAATCATGAAAGAAAAATACAATTCTAGCATCAATAAGTCATTTATATTAATTTTCAATTCTTTATATATTTAGATTGTATAATTTATATTATATTAATTTAACATTTTTTATTCAAGATATAAATATTTTATTGTTAATGGACATCGTTATTTTTATTAAAATTTGAGCTTAAATGTTATATTTATTTAGTTTGGACTTTAACATATATAGTGAATGTCAAGAATTTATAAATGATGTTTTATTTTAATTTTTAGTATCATAAAATTATGATCGTATATTATTTAATATTATTTTATGTATTATTATGGAGAAAAAAAGATATCAGAAGGAAATTGAATAATATTAATAAAAAAAGTTATTAGTTTTTTGAAATAGGGAAGTAATATCTTAAACCCTAAGAGTGCAACTAAAGAGATAAGAACAAAGAATACACAATATTTTTATATTGGTTTGTCACAATCATCGAGACCATGTCTAATTCTTTATCAAACTGATCAAGTTTCATTATCTTTGCAAATATACAAATATTCTTTCACAAACCACTTTTGGCTCAACTTAAATATTCTTTGACCTACGTCTTCAAGTAATTATCTAAATATTCTTTGAACAACAAAACATCTCTAGGCTTCAACAACTAAGTTTTATTTGCAATAAAGTCTCTTCAGACTTCAATAACCAAATATTCTTTTCATTAAATCCTTTAATTTTGCACACTTTGAGATATCTGCTTGTTCTTTTTTTAACAAATAGTAAATCTCCGTTCCTTTTTGAAACTCAAGTACCAAAGAAGCTTTTATTCCTTTGATTTGTTAAGAAATAACATAGATGTGACACCTTTTACTCTGCATGTATAATATAATAATTATAAAAAGAAAATATTGTACTTGAATAACTTTAAACAAAGGTAAAGAGTATCACATTCAAAATTCAAATAAACTAAACCAACTCCTAGCTATTACAAACTTTAAGAAAAGTACGCTTTATGAAAAGTGAACTATAATTCCTAACATAGAAAACATGAAATATAATTCAATATCCCCAATATCACATGTATTAGAGCTCTCCCTTCAATCAACTAGACTCCTCCAAAAAGGGAGCCTCCTACAACCACATATAAACATCCACGAGAAAAAATAGGGGAGTGAGAACATATCCAATTCCAGTTACCGGTATAGAATAAGGTTAGGTAGTCACATACAAACATCATATATAAAACCAATAGTTAAACTCTTCATCAATTCATACAATAATTTCAACTCAATTTATATCTCATTCCATCACGATATCAATCAAAATACAGTTTAAATACAAATAAAATGTTATGATCGTACATAGACTAGACTCTACTAATCTATATGTATGTGGTGTTAGTAAAAACACAATGCTCCCTATCCAAAGGTTAAGTAGTCTAGGAATACATATATGGTCAAGCCATCATAACATTCTCACAAGAAGGATATACTACTAGGGTCTCGTTAGGATAATTGAGTCACGCAAGATACACCTTATGTACACAATGGGCAAGATTAAGACTTCCTAAGTCAAACTATCCTTAAGGACTAATCCTCATGCTTTTACACAAGGAAACTTCCCTAACGGTGTATTTCACTTCATACCCATCACAAAACACAAATGCACATGATGCATGACATTCAAAACTCAATGCATTACTACACAAATTCATTAACACATCATGTTTTATCACTTATCACTTTATCACTTCACAATTCAGCGCATACCACTTTCACATACAACAATCACTTATATACACAAATCACCTACACATACACGTACATTAGAAGTAGGTTTAGACAAAGAATCGCACCTAACGAGACACACCCTAGGCCCAACGCGTGCAAGGTCATGAGCCTCTAGAAGGAAATCACGCCTAACGTAATCCTCTCTATGCCCAGTGAGATGCATCCAAAGGACCTCTAGAATTCTTACGCCTGGCATGACTATTCTCACGTCTGGCATTAATAACGCCACAAGTATTTTGGACTTTCACACCCAATAAGACCAAACCCACGCCCGACGTGGTTGAGGCCGTGAGCATTCTAGTTTACCCACGCCTGGCGAGACCAAGTTGTTGCCCAACACGGTATTAGTAAAATTTAATTTGCATAATTCATGATTTTTTTTTCAAATGTGTGGCTTCTACGATTTCTACGATTTTAATTCGTTAAAGCGGGTTTCTATAGTATAATTAATCCACATTTTGGTCATGCAATTTACAATTATTATGAATTAGCTCCAACCTAAGGGTTTAAATACATCCTTAAGGTTCTCCCAATGATTACAAACAATTCTTATAACCAACACATCAACACACACATCTATAATATATAGAACATCCAATTTTATATAGGTTCACAAAAAAGATCGGATTTAATCCCTCGCCAACATACATACACACATCCTAGGGAGTGGGATCAATCCCACTACCCAACAGTTACCTTATACCCCGAAACTAGGTTCTCACTCCCCCTTACTTTGATTGATACAAGCTTCAAGATTTTGCTATCCGAGTTCCACTCGAGTTACCTCCAGTTTACTTCCCTCTTCAGATCACAATGTACGGTTAGATTGCATGTGAGACAAACCTAGCATTATTAATGTATTTAAATAAAATCCTAATTTCCACCACATGCGTAGCCCGTAAGTAAAAGGCCCAACTAATTCACCTCATATAATTGAATTTAATAATATAATTAATAGATATTATCTTAAATATCAAATCACTTAGAATTTTATAAATCTCAATTAATTCATTAGAAAATATTTTATTAACCTATTTGAAAAAAAGTGGGTTGTTACAATAGTTATTGTGACACCCTTACTACCCCAACACATATATAAATATAATCATATAAATAAACTACAGAATAAAATTTTTAACGTTGGTAAAAGGGTTCACATAAAACCTTCATATTCATTTATCAATAACCAACATAATAATTGAAAATAAAACTTGAAAGTTTACAAATTGTTTTCAAAATCATATTTACAATTCCAAATCCATATAAAATCTATGTCCTAAAAATCCTCTGCCCCGATGTCACAATATCAGAGCATACCCACAATTCAACTGTTGGCATTCTAGATGTCACTCGTAACCGGATCTTCCTCACCTAAAACATCCACAATTTATACGGTGAGAAAAGAAAATATCTACATGCAAAGTACATACAACCACATCATAATGAAATCATAATTCATATATATACAAGCATGTATCATAATTTATCAATCCACACAATTTTACGATTAACAATATCATTTCCACATCCATAATTCAAGCCAATCTTACAATTAACATTATGCCAAGACCTCGCCACATCTGACACAAGTGATACGGGTTAATTGCTTCACTCAACCCACACCATACTAGGGTTCGTATCATCCCTGATCATCCAGGAGTACGCTCGTCCCTGAAGCATCACCTACTCAGGGTTCGTATCATCCCTGATCATTCAGGAGTACGCTCGTCCCTGAAGCATGAGTGTGAGGAACCACAATCACATTACAATCGATACAGTCTCTTGCAATTAACCATATGCCAGGGCTGCCATAATCGACATAAGTGGTGTGTGTTAACTGTCTTACTCATCCCACACCATGCTAGGGTCACGCCCTCCCTGTAGCACCACTTACCCAGGGGCCGTGCCATCCCTAGTCATTAGTGTGAGGAAACACATCGCAATCACATTCTTAATCATGTCCATACAACATCTCATCTCATATCACGATTTCATATCACATACACAATTCCATATCACATACTCAATAGTTAAGTCTAACAAATAAGGGTTTACACATCCCTCAAGCAATTCACATCTAGATCATCAATTCTTATTAAATAATATAATAATAACATTCATAAATTAATATAATAAACAATAGAATTATCAATTTAATATAATTTTAACATAAATAGTAAAATCCCCAATTGTCCCAAAACCTAGCTCACAGGCACTTTTCTACAATTTCGTTCTCTTTCCCAGATCATCATTCTTACAAATTATTAGCATATTTATAATCCTCAATGCATACAGAATCTAATGAGATCCTCAATTCCTCAAACAGAAATCATCCAATTTTCACAACTTAACTTACAGGCACTTTTCTATAATTTCATTCTCTCTTCCAGAGCATCATTTTTACAAATTAAACATATATTCGTAGTCCTAAATATATATAGAATCACATAAGACAATTAATTCTCCAAACAGAAATAATTATAAAATTATTCATAACCCTAAGGGCTCTTCCTCTACTCAATTCCCTCATGTAACCCTACATATAAATAATCCCCTTTTCCCCCGTACCTGGATAAATAGGAACTAGGGCATAACCTCCTCCTTTCTTTCCTTAAACAAGGACCGGGACTAAAACTGGAGCAGAACCTCATCCTCTGAGTTCCTCTTGGTCTTCAGAGAGAAGAAGAGGAAAGAAGAGCATAAGAGAGAAGGAAGAGAAGGTGTGTGAAAATGAGAGAAATGAGGGTCTATTTATAGGAATTCTGGCTCACGTACCGGAACGGCCTGTACTGAAAGCGGAACGGCCCGTTCCGGAACCTTCAAGTATACACAAAATTTTCCACTAGAACGGCCCGTTCCAACTAAAATATTTTAAGCATTTTTCTTATTCCGGAACGGCCCGTTTCACTTTGGGAATGGCCCGTTCTGGAACAACCCAAGCAGGCAAAATTTTCTACTTTGGAACGGCCCATTCTGCTACTTAAAAATGGGTTCATTTTTATCATTTGGAACGGCCCGTTCCACTTTTGGAACGGCTCGTTCTGGGCAATCAAACATAGGTATATTTAGTCATTTGGAACGGCCCATTCCAATTTTGGAACGGCCCGTTCCGGGCTACTGATCCACCCTAATTGGGCCCTTGGCCCAGTGAAAATTGGGTTGTTGCAATACTCCCCTCCTTTAAGAAATTTCGTCCCCGAAATTTTTGTAATGGTAGACTCCTCGCTTCTTACTTTCTAATTCTTATGCAACCTCACTACCTTATTGATGTACAACTCTATCAATTTCACCAAAGAATATCTAAGGGTAAGACAGGTAAACTTGGCGAGTCTATCCACTAAAACCCAAATAGAATCGATCTCTTAAGCGTCTCAGAAAAACCTACAATTAAGGTCTATCCCCTCACCATCTCACTTCCAAAATAGGACGTCTAATTGCTACAAAAATTCCTAAAGACTTCTAGCATACTAATCACGAGTATACAAATCCTCTACTTCTCTCTTCACCTTAGGCCATCATGCTACCGCTGCACCACTCTGATACATCCTCCTAAGGTCCCGATACACCTCAGTAGCTCCTAAATGAATGTCCTTCCTCTAAAATCATCTTTCTTAATTGAAGGTTACTAAGTACCCAAATTTGTTCTTGCACCTCAAACAACATCGATTCTACTCAGAAAAGTTGTCTATACTCCTACCAATCTTTTCCACTTGGTTCTCTAAGAAAGGCTCTAACTCCTAGGCTTCTCTAATCTCATCCATTAATTCACTAGTCACTTTCAACATAATCAATTCAATGCTCCTAAGGATAATCTTACACACAAAGAATTAGTCTCTAAATTCTTCAATCAAATCCAACCCTTAAATCATCAAAAATAATATACTAGAGGTCATCATAATCAAGGCATTTGCCACAATATTGGTTTTACTTCTATGATCATCTCTAAATATTAAGCACCTAAGCATAAGTACACTCGGTATTCATATTAGTCCTCTAATTTCACCACTCCATCTACACCCAAGTCATACTCTTATCCATCACCTTATCCTATAGCCTTATATCTTGTCACCAAAATGAATCAACTAATTATGCTTCTCCAATTTTCTTCAACAATCCATTCGTTACTCAAGTCATACTTAGTCTTACACTACTAAGGGTAACCTTATAAGCCAAACTTAAATCTCTAATTTAAGCCAAAAGGATTCATCTCTCTAATCATAAGGGAAGATAAATATAAAGGTTTCCTACACAAAACATCGGTCACCACAATAGCTTTACTCAATTAACAACTAAGTTTGAAATATTAGTCCTCTAGAAATTAAACTATCTCTTTAGTCACATAATTAACTCCTTCAGTCAACAGATAATTAAGGCTCTAACGATCAATAAATACTTCAAGCTTAGAATCATATACATAGTGTCTCCAAATCTAAGTATAAATATTAAAGCTGCTAACTCAAGGTCATAGATAAGAAAATTCCTCTCATGAATTTTCAATTGCCTAAAATCATAACCTACTACCTTTCCTTCTTGCCACAATACTCCTCCCAAACATATCTTTAGAAGCATAACTATATATCATAAAAGTCTTACTAAAATCTAGTAGTATTAATACTAGTCAATCTTTCCTTAAGAGTTTGAAAACTACCTCCTCATTTGTTATCCCATACAAAGGCAACTCTTTTCCTAGTCAATCCAGTCAAAGGTAATAGTAAGCGACCCAGAGAAGTAAGCGACGAAATGTTTTGGGTAGTTAAAAATAAACATAGGTCTAAGAATTCTTGATATAGATTAATCTTTCAAACTACTGCTGATTCCAAGGGTAGGCAAGAGACAACCTAGTGAACCGAAACATCTTAATAACCAGAAGAAAGAAGGCAAAAGCGATTCCTGTAGTAACGATGAGAAAAGTGAGAGCAGTTTAAACCGTGAACAGCTATCTTAAAAATTTACTCAATAAATTTCCTATAAACTATCCCAATAAAACTCCTAATTTTACTAATTGACTTAGGTATCTCTCACTTAAGCACAATTTCTACCTTAGGTAGATCTACATTATACCTCCGCAAGAAATTACATGGCCTAAGACACTCACCTCAAACAATCAAAATTCATACTTAGATAATCTAGTCTAAATCTATATTGGATATATCTTCACACTTAACTCTAATATGATGATATCATATCCTAAGGTCAATCTCATTAACACACAAACATCCACTAATTGATCCATAAGGCCACATACTTGCATATCAAATCATATTAGAATACCTCCTTCACATATACCATCCCTAAGCATGTATGAATTGATCATCGTTTACACCATATAACATGTACATGAACCAATTTTACTACATAGCATCATATCATTTTAATCAACCTTTCAATGACCAAACCTCAAAACATCACTAAATCTATTTTTATCCTTGTTATGCCTAAAATATCAAAAACATCATGACAGCATATATCTACCTGACACACAGAGTTATACTCATCCAAATGATTTCAAACCTATCTCAAACGAAAGCTAAGTGGATAAGCTACAACTCTTATGAAGACATAAGATTCCAAAAAGATCTTCTTCTTAGCTAAAAATTCAAAAAGCACTTCAAGTATATTCAGCGCTTACAATTAAACTTCTGATCACCAAAGCAGTCATAACTAAATATCTAGACCTCCATTTTATCTTTTTCCAGTTCCATTGGAAAGATAATATCCAAAGCCACATTCTTCATGAAGACCACAAAAATTTAATTATGTCAATACAATACTCATACTGTCACAACAAAACTGTAGTGAAAATATTTTCTACACCAAACAGCAATAGTGTATCAATATATCTAATGCCACAAAAATACATCAACTCTTCCAAACTCACACCTCAACTTCCCATTCAAGCCTCCCACCAAAACAACTCACATATTTAGCACAACAGACTTTAGAAAATAAAACTCACGTGCTACCTAAACCATAAATGGTTAACATGCCAGTACTAACACTCAAGAAAATTACCGTCATTTCAATCTCTCACCAAGGAGACAACCACCTTAGATTCAACCGCTACAACTATAGATGTCAGAAATTCCATCAATCGTAAACTCTTAGTACACTCGACAAATCAATGTATCACTCACCCAAGGTTCTAATAGTTCTAGTTGGCTAGCACAAGGCTTCATCCACTATTACTGGCACATGTGCTCGCCACACGAGCGATACTATTCAACCACTACTTCTTACATAAGTAAGAAGTATCAAAACCAATGAGTAATCATCAACTAAGCTATATCATGTCTTTCAGTCGAATTCTGAGAAAACAATATATAGGTACGACACTAACAACATAAGAGAAACATCATCATCATACCATTATCCTCATCCTAAAGCAAAACATTTATAGTACATAATAACAACAAACATAATCAATCATCATACCAGCATATCAATAAGTTTCACAATTCATTTCACTACATAATTCTTCTATCAAACAAGCATAGCAGACTCATAACTAACGGCCGATTGAATCGACCTACTCTGATACCACTAAATGTGACACCCTTACTACCCCAACACATATATAAATATAATCATATAAATAAACTACAGAATAAAATTTTTAACGTTGGTAAAAGGGTTCACATAAAACCTTCATATTCATTTATCAATAACCAACATAATAATTGAAAATAAAACTTGAAAGTTTACAAATTGTTTTCAAAATCATATTTACAATTCCAAATCCATATAAAATCTATGTCCTAAAAATCCTCTGCCCCGATGTCACAATATCAGAGCATACCCATAATTCAACTGTTGGCATTCTAGATGTCACTCGTAACCGGATCTTCCTCACCTAAAACATCCACAATTTATACGGTGAGAAAAGAAAATATCTACATGCAAAGTACATACAACCACATCATAATGAAATCATAATTCATATATATACAAGCATGTATCATAATTTATCAATCCATCACAATCCATACAATTTTACGATTAACAATATCATTTCCACATCCATAATTCAAGCCAATCTTACAATTAACACTATGTCAAGACCTCGCCACATCTGACACAAGTGATACGGGTTAATTGCCTCACTCAACCCACACCATACTAGGGTTTGTATCATCCCTGATCATCCAGGAGTACGCTCGTCCCTGAAGCATCACCTACTCAGGGTTCGTATCATCCCTGATCATTCAGGAGTACGCTCGTCCCTGAAGCATGAGTGTGAGGAACCACAATGACATTACAATCCATACAGTCTCTTGCAATTAATCCTATGCCAGGGCTGCCATAATCGACATAAGTGGTGTGTGTTAACTGTCTTACTCATCCCACACCATGCTAGGGTCACGCCCTCCCTGTAGCACCACTTACCCAGGGGTCGTGCCATCCCTAGTCATTAGTGTGAGGAAACACATCGCAATCACATTCTTAATCATGTCCATACAACATCTCATCTCATATCACGATTTCATATCACATACACAATTCCATATCACATACTCAACAGATAAGTCTAACAAAATAAGAGTTTACACATCCCTCAAGCAATTCACATCTAGATCATCAATTCTTATTAAATAATATAATAATAACATTCATAAATTAATATAATAAACAATAGAATTATCAATTTAATATAATTTTAACATAAATAGTAAAATCCCCAATTATCCCAAAACCTAGCTCACAGGCACTTTTCTACAATTTCGTTCTCTTTCCCAGATCATCATTCTTACAAATTATTAGCATATTTATAATCCTCAACACATACAGAATCTAATGAGAACCTCAATTCCTCAAACAGAAATCATCCAATTTTCACAACCTAACTTACAGGCACTTTTTCTATAATTTCGTTCTCTCTTCCAAAGCATCATTTTTACAAATTAAACATATATTCGTAGTCCTAAATATATATAGAATCACATAAGACAATTAATTCTCCAAATATAAATAATTATAAAATTATTCATAATCCTAAGGGCTCTTCCTCTACCCAATTCCCTCATGCAACCCTACATATAAATAATCCCTTTTTCCCCCGTACCTGGATAAATAGGAACTAGGGCATAACCTCCTCCTTTCTTTCCTTAAACAAGGACCGGGACTAAAACTGGGGCAGAACCTCATCCTCTGAGTTCCTCTTGGTCTTCAGAGAGAAGAAGAGGAAAGAAGAGCATAAGAGAGAAGGAAGAGAAGGTGTGTGAAAATGAGAGAAATGAGGGTCTATTTATAGGAATTCTGGCTCACCTACCGGAACGGCCTGTACTGAAAGCGGAACGACCCGTTCCGGAACCTTCAAGTATACACAAAATTTTCCACTAGAACGGCCCGTTCCAACTAAAATATTTTAACCATTTTTCTTATTCTGGAACGGCCCGTTTCACTTTGGGAACGGCCCATTCTGGAACAACCCAAATAGGAAAAATTTTCTACTTTGGAACGGTCCGTTCTGCTACTTAAAAATGGGTTCATTTTCATCATTTGGAACGGCCCGTTCCACTTTTGGAACGACCCGTTCTGGGCAATCAAACATAGGTATATTTAGTCATTTGGAACGGCCCGTTCCAATTTTGGAACGGCCCGTTCCGGGTAGGGATGGCAAATATACCCGTACCCGTGGGTAATACCCGAACCCGTCCCGACTTTGACGGGGAATACCCGGTTTGACCGGGTACGGGTACGGGTACGGGTAAAACCCGATATATTAAATCGGGTACGGGTACGGGTACGGGTATGTACTTACCCGCCCCGTACCCGTACCCGTACCCGTCCCCGTTTCCATTTTTAATTTAATACTCACTTTTAATTTAATTATATTAAAAAAAATTTAATATTTTTTATGTGTGATTATTTATTATAATATGAGATAGAAAAATAACTTAATTATAATTATAATATAATAAAAAAAATAATTTAAAAATATTATTTTTTTTACAAAAAATAAAAAATAAAAAAATTGACGGGTACGGGTACGGGTACGGGTATACCCGATACCCGACGGGAACGGGGATGGGGATGAAAACCACATACCCGGCGGGTACGGGGATGGGGACGGGGATGGATTTGACTCGCGGGGACGGGGACGGGTATCATAAAACCCGTACCCGCCCCGCCCCGTTGCCATCCCTAGTTCCAGGCTACTGATCCACCCTAATTGGGCCCTTGGCCCAGTAAAAATTGGGCTGTTACAGTTATAGATGATTTTATTATCAGACATCATAAATCATATATTCCTTAAATAGATAAAGTGATCTGTCTAAAAAATTATACATTATCATAACTAATTATCTTTCTTATATGATCTAAAAAATATTTTCTTATTAAAAATATTTAAGTTTGTTAACATTAAAACGCATATTCTTGCAAAATTCAAAATTGTCCATTAATCTAACAATTATTAATTATTATTATCATTTTATTAATAACGATTTCATTATAGTTGAATTATTGAATCTAAAACTAGTGTCTAGATCGATTTAATGACCAGTCCAATTTTAAAAATATTAATTAGAACCCATAACCTTTATTAAATAAAATTTATTTAAAAATACATTTTGTATACTATAGGAATTTTGTTCTCTTTAAATTTACAATTTCGAATTGATTTATATGGACAAATTGTTTAATAATCACAAAGAAAATTTTAAATCAAACTAATTTAAATTAAAAAAAAAACTGAAATTTTAAGATTTATCAACTAAAGATAGGTTTAAATTAGGTCGGTTTAAATATGAATCAATCCAAACACAAAGATAATGACAATAATAAATTTATTGGTAGTGTATTTGGATAAAATAATTTAAGAGACGAAAGTAATTTTTTTTGGGAGAATTTTAAATTTTTTCTCTTAAAATATTTTGTTTAGATAATCTATTAAGGAAAATTAAAATTCAGTATTTTTAAACGACATTTACTATTAACTAAAAACTTAGAATTCTAAATTTTTTCTCAAAACAAGGAATTCTAAAATTCACCTAACTTTTTGAAAAAGACAGCCCACTCTTTTGGATATGTTTAAAAATTGAATGATTAATAAATATTGTATATAACTTGAAAACTTTCATTACTAATTATTACATAAAAATTAAATGGTTTTATATTTTTTTATTTATAAATATTGATTAATATCTTAAGAATATTATAGAAATAAAAAAAACTCAAGATTCACAATAATGCTAAATAAATAAAAAATAATTATTTAAATTAATTAGCAATAATGTTAAGATTTTTCATGTTAAATAAAATAAAAAATATTTATTTTATTTTAATAATATAAATTATAAATAAAAAATTGAATTATTTAATTTAAGAAAAATATATAAATGAAATAAATTTAAATATTTTATTCAAATATAAAATTTACATGAAGGAAAAAAAAGGTTAAAAATTGCACCCGAAAACATATTATTTTCACAAAGAAGAGTTAAGTTGTTTTATCAAAACACAAGTTTTTTAAATGGAAAATTTTAATTTCTTTATCCAAAAGAAATTAAAATACAAAAATTTTAGTTAAAATTTTCAAAATTTTAAATTTTTTAGAATTTTAAAATTCTCATCCAAACATAACTCGAAAAGTAATTGGGCAAAACTCATTCTTGAATTGCTTTGCTATTGTGAGACAAACCTAGCATTATTAATGTATATAAACAAAATTCTAATTTCCACCCACATGCGTAGCCCGTAAATAATAATTCCCCTCATATATTTAAATTTAAAAATATAATTAACAGATATTATCTTAATTATCAAATCACTCAAGAAAAAATTTAATCTCAATTAATTCATTAGAAAATATTTTATTAACCTATTTGAAAAAAAAGTGGAATGTTACAATAGATATAGATGATTTGGTTATCAGACATCATAAATGAAATATTTAATATATTTGTCTTAAATAGATGAAGTGATCTGTCTGAAAAATTATACATTATCATAACTAATTATCTTTCTTATATGATCTGAAAAATATTTTTTTATTAAAAATATTTAAGTTTGTTAACATTAAAACGCATATTCTTAAGGAATCCAAAATTGTCTGTTAATCTAACAAGTATTAATTTTTATTATCATTTTATTAATATTGATTTGATTATAGTTGAATTATTGAACCTTAAACTAGTGTCTAGATCGATTTAATGACCAGTCTAATTTTAAAAATATTAATTAGAACCCATGACCTTCATTAAATAAAGTTTATTTAAAAATACATTTTGTATAATATGGGAATTTTATTCTCTTCAAATTTAGCATTTAGAATTCATTTATATGGACAAATTGTTTAATAATCACAAAGAAAATTTTAAATCAAAATAATTTAAAATTAAAAAAAATTGAAATTTTAAGATTTTATCACCCAAAGACAAGTTTAAATTAGGTCAGTTTAAATATGAATCATTCCAAACACATAGATAATAACAATAATAAAATCATTGATAGTGTATTTGAATAAAATAATTGAAGTGATGAAAATAATTTTTTTTTAGAGAATTTTAAATTTTTTCTCTTAAAATATTTTGTTTAGATACTCTATTAAGGAAAACTAAAATTCAGTATTTTTAAACGTCATTTACTATTAACTAAAAACAGAATTCTAAATTTTCTCTCAAAACAAGGAATTCTAAAATTCACATATCTTTTTCAAAAAGACAGCTCACTCTTTTGGATGTGTTTAAAAATTGAATGATTAATAAATATTGTATATAATTTGAAAACTTTCATTACTATTTATTAGATATTTTTATTGCATAAAAATTAAATGGTTTTATATTTTTTATTTATAAATATTGATTAATATCATAAGAATAATTATAGAAATAATTTAGAATTTCATTAAAAACAATTCAAGATTCACATTAATGTTAAATAAATAAAAAATAATTAGCAATAATGTTAAAATTTTTCATGTTTAATAAAATAAAAAATAATTATTTTATTTGAATAATATAAATTATAAATTAAAATTAAAATTTTTAATTTAAGAAAATATATATAAATGAAATAAATTTAATTATTTTATTCAAATATAAAATTTACTTGCAGGAAAAAAAAGGTTAAAAATTGCACCCGAAAACATATAATTTTAAAAAAGAAGAGTTTAATTGTTTTATCAAAACACAAAGTTTTTAAATGGAAAATTTTAATTTCTTTATCAAAAAAAATTAAAATACATGAATTTCAGTGAAAATTTTCAAAATTTTAAATTCTTTAGAATTTTAGAATTCTCATCCCAAACATAACTCGAAAAATAATAAGTGAAATAAAGAGATGCATGTTGAGTATAGTGTTGTAAACTAAATGAGTAATGCCAAATAGAAAATGCATTGAATACATGGTATGTTGCTAAAGTTGTAATATTTATGTGTGGATTATTTATATGTTGTAAAATATGATTAAATGATAATGTTGTGAGTTATGAGAAGCATGATGTAAAATGTGTAAACGTGTTGAGATTTATACAAAATTTATTAGTAGACCATGTTGTTAAGTTGTTAGAGAAGAGTTGTGTATGTTGCTATAAAGTTGTATGTTGTGCCATGTGTTGAAAAAATATTATTTTATGATAATTGAGTTGTAAATTATGAGTTGAGCTAATAAGCTGTTGAGTTGATTGTGTTGTTTGTTGAAATGAGATGTTGTGTTGTTAAAATGTGTTGTTAAACAACGTTGATGAGTTGTTGTGCTGATATACCATGTTGTTTAAGTTGAAAGTTGATTGAGATGATGAGTTAAAAGTTGTATGTTGTTTAAGTTAAAAGTTGATTGAGATGATGAGTTGAAAGTTGTGTGTTATTTAAGTTGTTAAGCTGAGCTGTGCTGTTGAGTTGTAAGCTGATTCAGTTGTGATGATAAGTTGCTGATCACTAGGACTATAGGAGATGTTTCCGAAGTTGCTCATCTCATTGTGCGGATTGAGATAGTTGTGGTGCTCTGAGAGCCCAATTTGTTGAAAACCCTCCTTGGGAAGTTGTCCCTTGGAGTGGACGTTGTGTTGTTCTCCTCTAGAACTTAGTTGGTCCCGTGTGTGGGCAAGGTCGAGGCACACGTGTACAAAGCGATCATGGTATAGGGGCAAGGTTGAACTATACCGATTATAAAGTGACCACGGTATAGGGGCAAGGTCGAGCTATACCGATTATAAAGCGACCACGGTATAGGGGCAAGGTCAAGCTATATCGATTATAAAGCGACCATGGTATAGGGGCAATGTCGAGTTATACCGATTATAAAGTGACCACGGTATAGGGGCAAGGTCGAGCTATACCGATTACAAAGTGACCACGGTATAGGGGCAATGTCAAGTTATACCGATTACAAAGCGACCACGGTATAGGGGCAAGGTCGAGCTATACCGATTACAAAGCGACCAATTTGAGTATATTATGAAGTTGGGAAATTAAATTAGTTCCTAATCGAGTACTATACTTCCTTGTTTAAGTGGAAAATTCTAAGAAATCGTTATCGTGTTGTGGATTTCTATCCAAATTTGTTGTTTACCTAGCAAGCCCAAAAAGGTTCTGTGTTGTCAGTTCGGTAGGACCTAGCCACTTAGACTACGTAATTATCACGTTGTAGGAGATCTCTGAGTTGAAATGCGTGACGATGTTGATGAGTTGATTTGTTGTTGATAAGAGTTGTATCTATGTTGTTGTGTTGTTAAGCTGTGATTGTGTTGTATGTTGATCCTGTTAAAGAAGATGATAGTGTTGTTATGTTGTAAGTTGCTTAATTGTATACAAGTTGATGATGATGCTAGTGTCGCTAGATTACCTGTGTTGTAAGTTGTTTTAAGCATGTGTTGTTGAGAGGTGTGTAGCACGTGTTGGTTGTTGTTATGATGAATATGATAACTATTCCAATGGTTTGTACAATAATTGCGTTGAAGTTTTGATACAGCGTTGATATGTGGAATCAAGTTGAAATGATGTTAAGATGTATAATATATGTGTTGTTTATCTTTTGTGTCGGATGTGAAGATGATTATATAGTTGTGTTTCATATTTGATATTTATGAGTTGTTTATTGTCTCAAGCCTACCCTTGCATGTTTCCATGTGGTTTGGACTGCGATGATCATATGTTGTATGGGAGCAGGGCAGGGATAGGCTGGGAGATAGCTGCTAGAGGCCACAGGAGGTGCCTGGAGATGAGTATTTTTTTTATTTTTTTTTGTAGGCTACCTTATAGTAGCATACTTTGTTGTATATAACTGATTGTTGTTGGTTGCTTGATTAGAAACTTGTGTTGTAAATATTTTATCATACTATTTTAGTATATATATTCCAGTAGTCTGTAGTGTTGTTTCGTAGTGTGACGGCCACGGCAGGTCATTACACCAACTATCTCTTTTATCTCATATTTAACTCCTTCAGGTCAAACGAATATTTAAGGCTCTTATGATCATTAAATACCTCGAGCTTAGAATCATATAGGTAGTGTCTCCAAATCCTAGTATAAATATTACAACTGCTGTGACACCCTCTACCCCATTATTAATATACAACAAATGTAACAATAAAATATTTCTTTTCTTCTTTTTGGGTAAATAAAATCTTTCATAGTTGACAAATATTTCAAATATCACAAGGTAGAAGATTCACATTCGTAACTCATAAATCATAACTACAGTGTAAAAGAATTATAAAAGAAAAGAAGTTAAGATTTTCAATACAATTTAGTGAAAAACAAGAAATCATATATATACAAATAATAATAAAGGAAATATAAATTAACTCCAGTAAAGGTGGCAGTGCCTCCTGGTTAGGAATCAATTTATATTTTCCAAATCATGTAATAAAATATAAATAAAGATATTCATTCTGGTCTTTTATCAAGAACGTTCAAATTACAATTCTTAACATACATTTTCCTTAAATTATAAACTTTATCTACGTTATCTCTTCGTTAGAAATTACAAAGAAGAGAAACTAAAGTTATTAAAACAATAACATATTAAACTAAAATAACTATGCCCCGATGTCACATCCTATCAGAGCATGCCCAATTGAAGCCTTTAAGCCTCATCACCAACATCCTCATGATGCTGATCATCTGCAACACAATTTAAAACATATACAAAAACAACAAGGGAGTGAGAAACATCTCACTCAGTTTCAGGTGCAGAAATAACTGCTAGATAGCACACACACACACACAACATATATAAGTCACATGTAAACAATACATAAATAGTCAATATCACATATATATACTCATTTATCATGCTTATGATGTCATGGACTCAACTCATAAATGCATGCATGTGGCGCCATACGGAAGATTCACAATTCATCGTTGGTGACCCTAAGGTACACCTGGTTACATCACTGGTGACCCTAAGGTACACCTTGTTAGCATGTTACATCGTGGGTGACCCTAAGGTACACCTTGTTAGTCGTGGGTGACCATAAGGTACACCTTGTTAGCATGTTACATCGTGGGTGACCATAAAGTACACCTTGTTAGTCGTGGGTATGCGGCCTCAGCGGCACACCTGGAGTAATATATGCATATGATGCATGTCATACATTCATAATCTCATGGACTCAACATTTAACTTATTACATAATTTCATTTAGTACATCATATCATTATTTGTCATAGTATCATAATCATAGTTTGTCTCAATAGTCCATTCTTAGGTCTCATGTCATTTGTCCATATTTCACATGGTCATGTCATCAATACTCCTCATAAGGTCCGCATAGGTATTCATAGAGAGCATTCTTGTTCATATTAAAACTCATTTATTATTAACATTAATTTCATACTCATTTATTACTTTCAACAAAGAACAAAGTATAATAAATAGAAAATCGGACAGAACAACGGCACCTTTAACAAAAACAGAGTAGAGTAAATAGAAAATCAAACAGAACAACGGCACCTTCAACAAACAACAAAGTAAAGTAAATAGAAAATCAAACAGAACAACGGCATCCTCAACAAGGAACAAAATAAAGTAAATAGAAAATCAGACAGAACAACGGCAAGGGATTGGGGGCCAATCCGACAAACAACTACCCAACAATTATCCCCACACCCCTGAGCGAGGTTCTCACTCCCCCCCTTACCTGGATAGGCGGAGTTGGAACTTGGGCAGGACCTCCTCCTCTGGATCCCCTCTTTCTTTTCCTTTTCTCTCTCTTTCTCTCTCTCTCTCTTCTCTTTCTCTCTCTAGGATTTCACTTCTTCTCTGTATAAAAATTTTCACCCCCCCTGCCCTATTTATAGGCAAACTGGTGTACCCGGAACGGCCCGTATTGAATTCGGAACGGCCCGTTCCCAAAAAGCAGAACGGCCCGTTCTAAAACCAGAACGGCCCGTTCTTAATCTCAGCAGAACGGCTCGTTCTCCATCCGGAACGGCGCGTTCTCCATACCAGAACGGCCCGTTCCAGGCCCGTTCTGGGACTACAAAAACCTCACATTTTCAACATTTGGAACGGCCCGTTCCACTTTTGGAACGGCCCGTTCCGAAACCCAAAATATCCCTATAACTTTATTAAAATTACGAAAATGCCATTAACAAAAATAATAATAATAAAGATTTGGGTGTTACAATTCTCCCCTCCTTTTAGAAATTTCGTCCCCGAAATTTACCTGAAAACAGAAATGGATGAGCTTCTCGCATCTTGCTTTCTAATTCCCATGTAGCACTTTCTTCAATATTTCCTCCCCAAACGACCTTAACCAAAGGGATTTCCTTTCCTCTTAGTTGTTTCACTCTCGTGTCATCAATCCTTAGAGGAACCGTTTCATAAGTAAGATTATCCTTCAACTGAATGTTGTCAGACTCAATGATATGGGAAGGATCATGGACATACTTTCTGAGTTGGGAAACATGAAAGACACTATGGAGATTTGAAAGAGATGGAGGCAAAGCAATTTGATAGGCCACTTCACCGATTCTTTTAAGAATTTGATAAGGACCAATGAAACGTGGAGTAAGCTTACGGGATTTCAGTGCTCTGCCTACTCCTGTCCAAGGAGTGACTTTAAGGAATACATGATCACCTTCTTTAAACTTAAGGTCTTTTCTCCTCTTGTCATTATAACTCTTTTGCCTACTCTGAGTTGCTCTCATCTTCTCTTGGATCATCTTAACCTGTTCAGTAGTTTGTTGAACTATCTCAGGTCCTAACATGACATTCTCTCCAGGTTCTACCCAACATAAAGGTGTTCTACATCTCCTACCATACAGAGCCTCATATGGTGCCATCCCAATACTAGAATGGTAGCTATTATTGTAGGTAAATTCTATCAAAGGTAGGAAACTATCCCAACTACCCCCACGTTCTAAGATGCAAGCCCTCAACAAATCTTCCAAAGATTGTATGGTTCTCTCAGTTTGGCCATCTGTTTGGGGATGGTAAGCTGAACTCAATCTAAGCTTAGTGCCTAAAGCCTTATGCAAACTCTCCCAAAATCTAGAGGTGAACCTAGGATCTCTATCAGACACAATACTAGTAGGAACTCCATGCAACCTCACGATCTCACTGATGTACAACTTGGTTAACCTCTCCAAAGAGTACCTAATATTAATGGGAATAAAATGGGCAGACTTAGTCAATCTATCCACAATGACCCATATAGCATCCAAGTTCTTCACAGTCTTAGGTAACCCAACTACAAAATCCATAGAGATGCTATCCCACTTCCACACAGGCACATCTAAAGGTTGCATCAAACCTGAAGGTTTTTGGTGTTCTACCTTAGCTTTCTGACATACTAAGCAAGCATACACAAATTCCTCCACTTCCCTCTTCATCTTAGGCCACCAAAACATCTTCTTAAGGTCTTGGTACATCTTAGTGGCTCCTGGATGGATACTAAGGATACTCTTATGACCTTCTTCCAGGATTGCTCTCTTAAGTTCTGGCACACTAGGAATGCACAACCTATCCTTAAATCTTAAAACTCCATCCACTCCAATTCTAAACTCACTTTTCACACCTTGATTCAACTTCTCTACCCGACTCAATAAGAAAGGATCCATCTTCTGACCTTCTCTAATCTCATCTATCAAGCTATTAGTCACTCTTAAAGCTCCCAACTTAATACTCTTAGAGGTCAACTCACACCCTAAGCTCATATCCCTAAACTCCTCAATCATTTGCATTTCCCTAATCATCAAGGAAGACATTCTCAAAGATTTTCTACTCAAAGCATCAGCTACAACATTAGCCTTGCCAGGGTGATAATTTAATTGAAAGTCATAATCCTTAAGAAACTCTAACCATCTCCTCTGCCTCATATTCAATTCCTTTTGGTCAAACAAGTACTTAAGGCTTTTATGGTCACTAAAAACCTCAAATCTAGACCCAAACAAGTAATGTCTCCACAACTTGAGCACAAAAACTATTGCAGCTAACTCAAGGTCATGGGTAGGATAGTTTTGCTCATGAATTTTAAGTTGTCTTGAAGCATAGGCTACTACCTTACCCTCTTGCATAAGTACTCCTCCTAAACCCAATTTAGAAGCATCACAAAATACCTCAAAAGTCTTACTAGGATCAGGTAACACTAACACAGGAGCACTAGTTAATCTCCTCTTAAGCTCTTGAAAACTCTCCTGACACCTAGAATCCCACACAAAAGGTTGGTCTTTCTTCGTCAGCTTAGTCAAAGGAAGAGCTAGCCTAGAGAAATTCTCTATGAACCTTCTGTAATAACCAGCTAGTCCTAGGAAACTCCTAATCTCAAATACTGATTTAGGTGTTCTCCACTCTAACACAGCTTCTACCTTAGCAGGATCTACAGCTATTCCACCCTTGGATATCACATGTCCTAGAAAGTTCACACTATCCAACCAAAATTCACATTTTGACAATTTAGCATACAACTGTTTCTCCTTAAGGGTTTGAAGAACGATCCTAAGGTGCTCAACATGCTCTTCCCTAGTCTTGGAATACACTAGGATATCATCTATGAAGACCACTACAAATCTATCCAAGTAAGGGTGAAAGATCCTATTCATGTAGTCCATAAAAACACCAGGTGCATTAGTCACACCAAAAGGCATAACTAAATACTCATAGTGCCCATAGCGGGTTCTAAAGGCAGTCTTAGGAACATCCTCAGCTCTCACTCTAATCTGATGGTATCCTGACCTTAAATCTATCTTACTGAACACACAAGCTCCAACTAGTTGATCCATAAGGTCATCTATCCTAGGCAAAGGATACTTATTCTTAATGGTCACTTTATTCAGTTGCCTATAGTCTACGCACAACCTCATGCTCCCATCTTTCTTCTTAACCAATAAAACAGGCGCTCCCCAAGGCGAAACACTAGGCCTAATGAATTGTTTTCCTTGTAATTCCTCTATTTGTTTCTTAAGCTCAACTAACTCTGTTGGGGACATCCTATAGGGTGCTATAGATATAGGTGGGGTACCTGGTACTAAGTCTATGCTAAACTCACTCTCTCTCTCAGGTGGTAAACTAGACACATCCTTAGGAAATACTTCTGGAAATTCTCTCACTAAGGGAATCTCATCTAGCTTACTATCAGTCTCAAGTGTTAAAGAAGCTAAGATCATGTACACTCTTTCATTGTCTTTTAAACAAGTTTCAATGTCAGCAGCACTAAGAAATTCCATACTCTTACATTCACCAAAGGAAATAGATTTCTCAAAGCAGTTTAAAAGGACATGGTGAGAAGATAACCAATCCATGCCAAGAATTACATCTAATTGACTAAGAGGCAAACAAATTAAGTCAACTAGAAACTGCTTATCAGAAACTGTCAAAGGACATTTCAAACACACTAGGGATGTAGTCACAGGACCATTAGTAGGGGTTTCAACAACTAGATCAAAATCTAACAAAGACACAGGCAAATTCAATTTTTGGACACAAGAGACAGAAATAAAGGAATGAGTTGCACCAGAATCAAATAGTACAACAAAAGGAGTCTCAGCTATGAAACAAGTACCTTGTATCAAATTTTCTGACCGAGAAGCTTCAGCACCACTAAGAGCAAATACTCTCCCTACAGTCTTTGGACGCTCAATTTGCGAACCCGATCCAATAACACGTGTTCTTCGTGGTTCAGGACATTGGGTGCTGATGTGACCCTTGCCACTGCAATTGAAGCAAGTAATCTCCTTGTCAAGACACTCAGACTGATTATGACCAACACGTCCACACTTCCCACATCTTCCTGAAGGAGTGGACACAGACCCTCCAACACTTCCAGTAGCACTAACAGTGGATCCTCTAGTAAACAACTTACTTTTATTAGCAGCAGCTTTACTCCCTTGAAATCTATTAGAAGCGAAGTAAGGCTTACTCCTTCCCGAAGTACTAGAACTCACAGCACGGATAGGACCTCCAACTCCTTTATAAAAAGCAGCACGAGCACGGTTGTCATGATCATAAATGCTGCACTTATTGACCAGAGTGGGAAAGTGATATATCTCCTGATAGTTAATTGCAGTTTTCACTTCAGGACGCAGACCATTTACAAATTTTATGCATTTAGCTCTTTCACCACCCTCACCATGGTAGTGTGTGCAATAACGAACCAAAGCATCAAATTTGGCAGCATACACAGCCACTGTGTCGTTCCCTTGATTCAGCTCAAGGAATTCCATTTCTTTCCGACTTCTCACATCATCCGGGAAATACTTCTCAAGAAAGACCTTCTTGAAGTTGTCCCAATTCAAGTGCACCCCTCCATCAATCATCCTCCGAAGTGCTCCTTCCCACCAAAAGTGAGCATCAGCAGTCAACATGAATGTGGCCAACTTCACCTTCTGAGCGATGGGACAATCCATAACATTGAAAATTTTCTCTATTTCTGTTAGCCAATTCATAGCAGCATCTGGGTCATATCCTCCTTTAAAGGTAGGTGGGTGATTTCGTTGAAATTGCTCCAACCAGTTAGGAGTAACTTCAGTCCTATTGTTATTATTCATAGCTTGTGCTAATGCTTGAAGAGCATCGGCAATCGCACGATCATTTCTACCAGCCATAGTCTAAGAAAATAATACAATCAATAAACATAATCAATCATCATACTAGCATACCAACAAGTTTAACAATCAGTTTAGTCCATCATTCATGTACCAAATAAACATAATAAATCAAGTAAGCATAGTAAACTCATAACACACGGTCGATTAGATCGACCTGCTCTGATACCACTAAATGTGACACCCTCTACCCCATTATTAATATACAACAAATGTAACAATAAAATATTTCTTTTCTTCTTTTTGGGTAAATAAAATCTTTCATAGTTGACAAATATTTCAAATATCACAAGGTAGAAGATTCACATTCGTAACTCATAAATCATAACTACAGTGTAAAAGAATTATAAAAGAAAAGAAGTTAAGATTTTCAATACAATTTAGTGAAAAACAAGAAATCATATATATACAAATAATAATAAAGGAAATATAAATTAACTCCAGTAAAGGTGGCAGTGCCTCCTGGTTAGGAATCAATTTATATTTTCCAAATCATGTAATAAAATATAAATAAAGATATTCATTCTGGTCTTTTATCAAGAACGTTCAAATTACAATTCTTAACATACATTTTCCTTAAATTATAAACTTTATCTACGTTATCTCTTCGTTAGAAATTACAAAGAAGAGAAACTAAAGTTATTAAAACAATAACATATTAAACTAAAATAACTATGCCCCGATGTCACATCCTATCAGAGCATGCCCAATTGAAGCCTTTAAGCCTCATCACCAACATCCTCATGATGCTGATCATCTGCAACACAATTTAAAACATATACAAAAACAACAAGGGAGTGAGAAACATCTCACTCAGTTTCAGGTGCAGAAATAACTGCTAGATAGCACACACACACACACACAACATATATAAGTCACATGTAAACAATACATAAATAGTCAATATCACATATATATACTCATTTATCATGCTTATGATGTCATGGACTCAACTCATAAATGCATGCATGTGGCGCCATACGGAAGATTCACAATTCATCGTTGGTGACCCTAAGGTACACCTGGTTACATCACTGGTGACCCTAAGGTACACCTTGTTAGCATGTTACATCGTGGGTGACCCTAAGGTACACCTTGTTAGTCGTGGGTGACCATAAGGTACACCTTGTTAGCATGTTACATCGTGGGTGACCATAAAGTACACCTTGTTAGTCGTGGGTATGCGGCCTCAGCGGCACACCTGGAGTAATATATGCATATGATGCATGTCATACATTCATAATCTCATGGACTCAACATTTAACTTATTACATAATTTCATTTAGTACATCATATCATTATTTGTCATAGTATCATAATCATAGTTTGTCTCAATAGTCCATTCTTAGGTCTCATGTCATTTGTCCATATTTCACATGGTCATGTCATCAATACTCCTCATAAGGTCCGCATAGGTATTCATAGAGAACATTCTTGTTCATATTAAAACTCATTTATTATTAACATTAATTTCATACTCATTTATTACTTTCAACAAAGAACAAAGTATAATAAATAGAAAATCGGACAGAACAACGGCACCTTTAACAAAAACAGAGTAGAGTAAATAGAAAATCAAACAGAACAACGGCACCTTCAACAAACAACAAAGTAAAGTAAATAGAAAATCAAACAGAACAACGGCATCCTCAACAAGGAACAAAATAGAGTAAATAGAAAATCAGACAGAACAACGGCAAGGGATTGGGGGCCAATCCGACAAACAACTACCCAACAATTATCCCCACACCCCTGAGCGAGGTTCTCACTCCCCCCCTTACCTGGATAGGCGGAGTTGGAACTTGGGCAGGACCTCCTCCTCTGGATCCCCTCTTTCTTTTCCTTTTCTCTCTCTTTCTCTCTCTCTCTCTTCTCTTTCTCTCTCTAGGATTTCACTTCTTCTCTGTATAAAAATTTTCACCCCCCTGCCCTATTTATAGGCAAACTGGTGTACCCGGAACGGCCCGTATTGAATTCGGAACGGCCCGTTCCGGATCCTTCGAATTTGTGCAAATTTCTCAACTGGAACGGCCCGTTCCAAAATCGGAACGGCCCGTTCCCAAAAAGCAGAACGGCCCGTTCTAAAACCAGAACGGCCCGTTCTTAATCTCAGCAGAACGGCTCGTTCTCCATCCGGAACGGCCCGTTCTCCATACCAGAACGGCCCGTTCCAGGCCCGTTCTGGGACTACAAAAACCTCACATTTTCAACATTTGGAACGGCCCGTTCCACTTTTGGAACGGCCCGTTCCACTTTTGGAACGGCCCGTTCCGAAACCCAAAATATCCCTATAACTTTATTAAAATTACGAAAATGCCATTAACAAAAATAATAATAATAAAGATTTGGGTGTTACAACCGCTAACTTAAGGTCATGGGTAAGGTAATTTCTCTAATGAATTTTCAATTTCCTAGAAACATAAGCTACTACCCTTCCTTCTTGCATCAACACTCCATCCAAACCCATCTTTAGAAGCATTACTATATACCATATAAAACTTACTAAAATCCGATAATATTAACACTAGACAATTTTTCCTTAAGAGTTTGGAACCTACTCTCACATTTTCCATCCCACACAAAGGCAACTCCTTCCTAGTCAATCTAGTCAAAGGTAATGTTATCTTAGAAATTTCCTCAATAAATCTCCAATAAGAATAAGCTAACATAAGAAAACTTCTTACTTCACTAATTGACTTTGGTATCTCCCACTTAAGCACAACATCTACCTTGGATAGATCTACGTTATACCTCTGCTAGAAATTACAGGACCTAGAAAACTCACATTATACAATCAAAATCATTCTCAGATAACTTAGCATAAAATTGTTTTGGATATATCCTCACCTTCAATTCCAATATGATGATATCACACTCTAAGGTCAATCTAGCTAAACACACAAACACCCATTAATTACTCCGTAAGGTCATCTATCCTCATATCAACTAGGGTTTGGGCCATTTTGATGATTTGGAACGCCCTGTTCCAGTTTGGGAATAGCCCGTTCCCAACTAGGGTTTATAGGTCATTTTAGTAGTTTGGAACGACCTGTTCCAATTTGGGAACAGTCCGTTCTGGGCTACAAAAAATCAAAATATTGGGCTTTGAGCCTTCATATAATTTGTAAAAATCGAGATGTTACATTATTAATGTATTTAAACAAAATCCTAATTTCCATCCACATGCGTAGCCCGTCAGTAAAAGGCCCAACTAATTCACCTCATATATTTGAATTTAAAATTATAATTAACAGATATTATCTTAATTATCAAATCACTTAGAATATTTTAAATATCAATTAATTTATTAGAAAATATTTTATTAACTTATTTGAAAAAAAGTGAGATGTTACAATAGATATAGATGATTTGGTTATCAGACATCATAAATAATATATTTAATATATTTGCCTTAAATAGATGAAGTGATCTGTCTAAAAAATTATACATTATCATAACTAATTGTCTTTCTTATATGATCTGAAAAATATTTTTTTTATGAAAATTATTTAAGTTTGTTAACATTAAAATGCATATTCTTGAGGAATCCAAAATTGTCCGTTAATCTAACAATTATTAATTATTATTATTATCATTTTATTAATATCGATTTGATTATAGTTGAATTATTGAATCTTAAACTAGTCTCTAGATCGATTTAATGATCAATCCAATTTTAAAAATATTAATTAGAACACATGACCTTCATTAAATAAATTTTATTTAAAAATACATTTTTTATACTATAGGAATTTTGTTCTCTTCAAATTTAGAATTTAGAATTGATTTATATGGACAAATTGTTCAATAATCACAAAGAAAATTTTAAATCAAAATAATTTAAATTAAAAAAATTGAAATTTTAAGATTTATCATCCAAAGACAGGTTTAAATTAGGTCGGTTTAAATATGAATCAATCCAAATATAGAGATAATGACAACAATAAATTCATTGGTAGTGTATTTAGATAAAATAATTTAAGTGACGAAAGTAATTTTTTTTTTTGAGAGAATTTAAATTTTTTTCTCTTCAAATATTTTTTTAAATACTCTATTAAGGAAAATTAAAATTCAGTATTTTTAAACGTCATTTACTATTAACTAAAAAAGAATTCTAAATTTTGTCTCAAAACAAGGAATTCTAAAATTCACCTAACTTTTTGAAAAAGACAGCCCACTCTTTTGGATGTGTTTAAAAATTGAAAGATTAATAAATATTGTGTATAACTTGAAAACTTTCATTACTATTTATTAGACATTTTTATTACATAAAAATTAAATGGTTTTATATTTTTATTTATAAATATTGATGAATATCTTAAGAATAATTATATAAATAATTTAGAATTTTTTTAAAAAAAACTCAAGATTCACAATAATGTTAAATAAATAAAAAATAATAATTATTTAAATTAATTAGTAATAATGTTAAGATTTTACATGTTAAAGAAAATAAAAAATAATTATTTTATTTGAATAATTTAAATTATAAATAAAAATTAATTATTTAATTTAACAAAATATATATAAATGAAATAAATTTAAATATTTTATTCAAATATAAAATTTACATGCAGGAAAAGAAAAGGTTAAAAATTGCACCCGAAAACATATAATTTTAAAAAAGAAGAGTTTAATTGTTTTATCAAAACACAGTTTTTTAAATGGAAAATTTTGATTTCTTTATCAAAAAAAAAATTAAAATACATGAATTTCAGTTAAAATTTTCAAAATTTTAAATTCTTTAGAATTTTAGAATTCCCATCCCAAACATAACTCGAAAAGTAATCGGGCAAAATTTGTCATTGTGAGACAATCCTAGTATTATTAATGTGTTTAAACAAAATCCTAATTTCCACCCACATAGTAACCCGTCACTAAAAGGTTCAACTAATTCACCTCATATATTTGACTTTAAAAATATAATTAACAAATATTATCTTAATTATCAAATCTCTTAAAATATTTTAAATCTCAATTAATTCATTAGAAAATATTTTATTAACCTATTTGAAAAAAAGTGGGATGTTGCAATAGATATAGATGATTTAGTTATTAGACATCATAAATGATATCTTTAATATATTTTCCTTAAATAGATGAAGTGATCTGTCTAAAAAATTATACATTATCATAAGTAATTGTCTTTCTTATATAATCTGAAAAATGTTTTTTTTATTAAAAATATTTAAGTTTGTTAATATTAAAATGCATATTCTTGTTGAATCTAAAATTTTCCGTTAATCTAACAATTATTAATTATTATTATCATTTTATTAATATCAATTTGATTATAGTTGAATTATTAAATCTTAAACTAGTGTCTAGATCGATTTAATTACCAGTCCAATTTTAAAAATGTTAATTAGAACCCGTGACCTTCATTAAATAAAATTTATTTAAAAATACATTTTGTATACTATAGTAATTTTGTTCTCTTCAAATTTAGAACTTAGAATTGATTTATATGGACAAATTGTTTAATAATCACAAAGAAAATTTTAAATCAAAATAATTTAAATTAAAAAAATTTAAAATTTTAAGATTTATCATCCAAAGACAAGTTTAAATTAGGTCAGTTTAAGTATGAATCAATCCAAATACAGATAATGACAACAATAAATTTATTGGTAGTGTGACACCCTTACTACCCCAACATATATATTGTAATAATAAAAACTTATAAATAAATTTTTTCAATTTCGGTAAAAGGGTTCACATGAGAATCTTAAAAATTATCCTTCAATAACCACAATAACAAAAAATGAAACGCAAGAGTTTTCAAATTATTTTCAAAATAACATTTACAATAAAAACCTATGTTCTAAAAATCCTTTTTGGCCCCGATGTCACAATATCAGAGCATCCCGACAATTCAACCGTTGGCATTCTAGATATCACTCGTAACCAGATCTTCCTCACCTAAAATATCCACAAATCGCACGGTGAGAAAAGGAAACATCTATATATATAGCACATAAGAAAACACAATATATTATTTAATATTCGTAAATATTTCAACATATCGTATTTCAATCAATCATGCATTGTCATCACGTCATAATTCTCAATCAAACCAATCATCACAAATCTTGCACTTCACACTATGCCAAGGTCATGCTACCCATTTAACAATCTCGGGCCGTGCTCACCCCTGATATAACACTGTGCCAAGGTCACGTTATCCCTATCCTAGGGTCGTGCTCACCCCTGACATGTTAACCAAGGTCACGATACCCACGTAACAATCCAGAGCCGTGCTCACCCCTGATATAACATTGTGCCAAGGTCACGTTACCCCTAACCTAGGGTCGTGCTCACCCCTGACATGTTAACCAAGGTCACGATACTCATGTAACAATCTCGGGCCGTGCTCACCCCTGGTCATAGGTGTGAAGAACCACAACCATATCTCATTCACATTCCACACAACATCTCATAATTCAATTTCATACATATATCAGATATGTCCAAAATAATGGGTTTCACACGTATCAAGTAATTCACATTTAAATCATCAATTTTTATCAAATAATATAACAATGATATTCATAAATTAATATAATAAACAACGGAATTACCAATTTAATATAATTTCAATATAAACAGTAAAACCCCTAATTATTCCAAAACCTAGCTCACAGGCACTTTTCTACAATTTCGTTCTCTCTCCCAGATCATCATTCTTACGATTTAAATATATATTTCTAATCCTCAACACATACGGAATCTAATGGTATAATTAATTCCTCAAACAGAAATAATCCAATTTTTCCAAAACCTAACCTACAGGCACTTTTCTATAATTTCGTTCTCCCTCCTAGAGCATCATTTTTACAAACAAATTATATATTTATTGTCCTAAATATATACAGAATCAAATAATGCCAATAATTCTTCAAACAGAAATATTTCTAAAATTGCTCATAATTCTAAGGGGTTCTTCCTCTACCCAATTCCCTCATGTAACTCTATATATAAATAATTCTCTTTTCCCCCGTACCTGGATATGAAGAAGCTGAATCTAGACTAGATCTGGTTGATCTCCCTCGCTGGGTTCCCCTCGGTCTGAAGCAGAAAGTAGAGGAAAGAAGAGAGAGCAGAAGAAAAGAAATCAGAAATGAGAGGTGTGCTTTTTGGGAGTGGCAAACAGCTCTATTTATAGGCTTTTTACGCCGGAACGGCCCGTTCCGGACCCTTAAAACGTGGCCAAAAATCACATCCAGAACGGCCCGTTCCAAAACCAGAAGGGCCCGTTCTGGTGTGCATTAATTACCCCCAACGGCCATAATTTTGGGAACGCCCCGTTCCAGGCCCGTTCTCATTTAGGGTTAAAGGCATATTTAATAGTCTAGAACGGCCCGTTCTACCTTGAGAACGGCCCGTTCTACCTTGAGAACGGCCCGTTCTACCTTGAGAACGGCCCGTTCTACCTTGAGAACGGCCCGTTCCGAGCTACTAAATCATATACCTTTTAGTAGTTTGGAACGGCCCGTTCCAATTCCGGAACAGCCCGTTCCAAGCTACTAAATCACCCCTATCACCTTTATAAAATTACCAAAATACCCTCTATTAAAATAAATAAAAAGTGAAATAAAAATTGGGGTGTTACAGGTAGTGTATTTAGATAAAATAATTTATGTGACGAAAGTAAATTTTTTGAGAGAATTTTAAATTTTTCCTCTTAAAATATTTTGTTTAGATACTCTATTAAGGAAAATTAAAATTCAGTATTTTTAAACGTCATTTACTATTAACTAAAAACTTAGAATTCTAAATTTTCTCTCAAAAACAAGGAATTCTAAAATCCACCTAACTTTTTGAAAAAGAAAACCCACTCTTTTGGATGTGTTTAAAAATTGAATGATTAATAAATATTGTATATAACTTGAAAACTTTCATTACTATTTATTAGATATTTTTATTACATAAAAATTAAATGGTTTTATATTTTTCATTTATAAATATTGATGAATATCTTAAGAATAATTATAGAAATAATTTAGAATTTTATTAAAAAAACTCAAGATTCACAATAATGTTAAATAAATAAATAATAATTATTTAAATTAATTAGCAATAATGTTAATATTTTTCATGTTAAATAAAAAAAAATATTTATTTTATTTGAATAATATAAATTATAAATAAAAATTGAATTATTTAATTTAAGAAAAAATATATAAATGAAATAAATTTAAATATTTTATTCATATATAAAATTTACATGCAGGAAAAAAAAAGGTTAAAAATTGCACCCGAAAACATATAATTTTAAAAAAGAAGAATTTAATTGTTTTATCAAAACACAAAGTTTTTTATATGGAAAATTTTAATTTCTTTATTAAAAAAAATAAAATACAAGAATTTCAGTTAAAATTTTCAAAATTTTAAATTCTTTAGAATTTTAGAATTCTCATCCCAAACATAACTCGAAAAGTAATTGGGGGCAAAACTCATTCTTGAACTGCATTGCCTTTGATTTTCCCTAATTGATATACTTGCGATACTGTTACTTTCTCTCTTGCTTTTTTTTTTTTTCTTCCCAATTGTTATTCTTTTTAATTTATATTCTTGAATCACAATTAATCAATAATAAAATAAAAATAGTGTCTGTGAATACGATACTTTTTATTACTTGAGTGAAATTCACTCACTTGTAATGTTCTTACATCAAGTAATGGATTAGATTCATCACTTCAAAGCTCATTTGGTTCTCAACGTGAATGGACGTCTTGCTCTTAACTATTATAGATGTCTAAATACTACTTTTACAATTTTACTGTTTTGTCTAAATTTATAGGAATCAAATACTACACAACCAATTGAACTAGAGCCTCTTGATTCTAATGCAACATTTTAATCATAAAACGTATATAGCTAGCTAGATATGGAAAATAGATTGGATTGGATTTGGTTCCTCTCCTTTTGAAATAGTCTTCCCTTCATAGAAGAGAGTCCTTTTATGAGAAAGAAAATCATGAATTTTATTGCAGAGACTCGTTACGTGTATATCGATTTTCTAATTCATCCGTGTCACTCAATATACCTTTTTTCAGTTTATAATTTTTGTTTTCATCAAACTGTCTTTTGTAAGATTTTTTTTTTTCTTTCATTTTGATTCTTTTTGTTTTCATTACAAAATATATTACATGCAGTAACATACAATATATATGTAATGTAAGCATAAATTTATTTAACATATATATAATTTTAGAGTTAATTTTAAATAAGATTTAATAACATATTTAAATATTACTATGACTTATACATATATATCTTTAATAATATATATCAATATATATTATATTTATAATATAGATAAAAATACTTTTTAGTGTCATTATATGACAATTTTTTAGTGTTTTATTTTAATTTCTATTATACTATATTTTTTATTATCTATATAATATATGGAAAATTTAATGTTAGTCCTTGTCAACTTTTTTTCACAAACTAGCTAGCTAATTCAAAACGAACCAAATATTATAAAAATAAAATAAAATAAAATAATAAGAACCAAAAAAAATTATAGATTTTTTTATAAAAAAAATTCTAAGGACTATTTAAAACGTTTTGATGTTTAATAGTCTTCCTATTATACGAAATACACACTATTGTCACCAGGGGTGAAATTAACAAGACTACACACTTTCAAAACTTGTAAATGAGTTTTGGTATACCCTTGTACCTTTTAAAATATTCCTTTTTCTGATAAAAAAAATAATAATAAACACTATGTTTTATACAAAATTAATTTATGTCGATTAGGGTCATTATATTTCTTGTTATTATTAGTAAATAAAATAAAATCCATATTCAGGAAAAACCTCAGGCATAAAAATCTATCATATTGAAACTTATTAGTTATATCCAAACTCATGCATCAACCTAAGCCAATATTAATTCACATGACAATAATTAACGATGATATATACTTCATAATAGTGTAAGGTGATATTTTATTCTTATATCATACCGTTTTCTTAATTTCTGGCATGCAAAATCCATAAAAGCTCATTATGTGAAAAAGAAAAGAAAAATATGTTTCCATACTTACATGACAGTAAGATAGGGGGGAATAAAGGTACATAAAAGTAGAAATCAAGAATTTCAGAAAATGAAAAAGAAAAAAAAAAAAAAGTAGCAATGAAGAATACGTTTATGTTTTACATACTATATATGCTATTAATTCAACTACTGTGTGTATAAACTCAATGCTACTTCCATGTGATCTCTCTATCTTATAAGTGTCTTGAGCTTTTAACGCACTTCGCGCCATAACTTTGCGATATAGTTCTTTGTCACGTGGTGTGTAGCTTTTGCTACGCACTTAAAGAACAAATTTTGGCTACATAATGTTATTCATAAATGTACCAATCAAGAAAGAAATGCATAGAATTCAGTAAAATATTAATTTATCCATAACAAGCATGCATCTAAGTTGCTAACATTTTCCATAAAACAAATCCAAAACTATATTATATAATATATTCCAAGGAATCGGAATATCGCTCACAAGTCACAACCATAGAGCGTGAAGACAGTTAGATTCCATGTACCCTATATATATATATGCCCCTATGCTATAATAAAATGAGTCGTACTGTACCTCTAGAGTATATATACAGTTCTGACTATAGCAAAGTTCACTATGCATCGATTGTTAATTAACATAGAGCAATGTATGAAGATAGATGGTGTGTATTTTTGTGTAATAATAATGTTAATTTGGTACCTGATCTACATTTAAGGCATGCACAAACACAGATAAAAGGTGTTGAGAAATCAATCTAAGAATGAAGAAATTGATCTTTATTAAGTTAATTAACCTTTTCTTTGTCTACGATTAATAGAAAGAAAAGCAGGGGCAATATTGAACTATGGAGGGAAAATAATTAAGCAGCAGGATGGTAGCAATAATTCCCCAAAAATGAATGTCAACCTTTATGATATCATTCATCATATGAAATGAGCTTCATTGATACAAAAGATGGACATGTACTAAAAAGTCACAAGAGTACTGAGCTAGGGTTCCTTCTTAGAATAGGTAGTAGCTAAGCATCTCCACGTGATAAAGACCGAACATATATGGCGGCGGCGTTGGGCGTGGGTATATATCAATCAACTAATATTTGATTAGATGTAAGTTTGACATTAACTATATACTTATTGCACAAAACATGGAATATGGTGTTGTGCTAATATATAGCTTTTTTTAACGGATCATTGAGATCATATATAGTGTTGTCACTTGTGTGTGGCTCTTTGAGTTTCCAGAAATGAAGTGCTTTTTAATTAGGGGTTTTATTTTTATTTTATTTTTTTTGGATATTTTTTATAACTGGTGAGACGACTAAAAGTAACAAAATATTCCAAATCAATCACTCTTAAAGACTCAAATTAATTACTTGACCACAGATTTAGCTGATCTAATGTTTGGTTCCATAAATGCTAAGCATTTGTTACTCCTTAGAAATACATAAAATAAATATTGAGAATATTTCCCTTAGTCAATAATACTCCGTCCTCTTCCAAAAAGCACCAAGAACAAATAATAATAATAATAATAATAATAATAATAATAATAATAATAATAATAATAATAATAATAATAATAATAATAATAATAATAATGATGATGATGACAAAAAATAAAAAACAGAATAAGAATATGTACCTAAATTTTTTTGGCTAGGTAGAACATAAAAAGACAGAGAAACCAGCAATCTACTTAGATCTGATAGATAGACATATGATTTGGAGAAGAAAAAAGGATTACCTTTGTCTTGTTATGGTTGATTGCTTCTACAAGGAAAGCTAGGTGTGAAGAATGAAGCCTGGTCCGAGATCAGTCCCATCCCATGCATGAAGTGATGATAATAAATATATGAAGGTAAATCAAGAAAATAAAAGGGAAATTGAAGAAGAAGAAGAAGAAGAAGAAGATATATGCATGATGTGATGATCTTGGATCAAACCTCATTCCAAACACCCCTTTCCTTCCCATATGAAAAATCTCTCTCTCTCTTTTTCTCCCTCTCTTTGACAACAAGCAAAGTTAAAAATGAAACTGAGTGACTATGATTTCGGATCAAACTTCATTCCAGACACCCTCCTTTCCCTTTTGAACAACGAGCCTCCTTCTCACAAGATGATTCAAATCCAACAAATTTCTCACAAGAAACCAAAGCTCCAAGCACCTAAGTGCTTGATGATATCAAGAGAAGAAAGGTAAATATGATGATATTAAGAGATACATAGAACTTAGGTTATAAGTTATATATAGCTTTATGAGAGAGGCTCCATCTTGTGTGTGTCTACCTATCTTGCTTGCTTTCTCAAGGTTCAAGAAGCAAGCACTCGAGTTCCCAATCAGTACACCACTAAATAATAAATGGAAAAGAGGGGACAGTGAATGAGAGAGAGAGAGAGAGTTAAAATAAAGAAAAGAGGTAAATAAGGGAAAAAAGATGAAAGACAGGTCATAATAAGAATACAATAATGAAAAGGGTGGTGGGATTTTGGAGGGATGGAAGTTGTCTTGTTCTGAGGCTGTAGCTTTATGACAAAGAGGAGTGACTAGAGATTGCTTAGAGCTGAGACTTTTACAGGCTCCCCTCTCAGGAAAAGGAAGCACTGAAAATAACGAGGAAAAGCATGGCAAACGGGACATGGGCCACCACAAGGTATATATAAATATAATTATCAAATTAAAGTTATTTGGGGTCGTTGGTTGGAGTCACATATGCATAAAGAAAAAGCTATATATATATTACTAGATGGCTTGAACTAGTATACTTACACACTCTACATTTACACTTAGTAGAAACTATCTATGTAGTAAAAAAAAAAATTGTGTTGAAAACTTGTTGAATTGATGGTAATCATAATAGCTGATATAGCAAACTTTGGCAAGAAAAAAAAAATAAAGAAGCATATATATAAATGCAACTACTAACAACTATGGAGATATCTACATCTTCAAGGAAAAGTGTGGTGGCCACTGATCTTTGCTTTTAAGTACATCATCACTGTTATTTTTTCCTTCTCAATTAATATTAATGAATCAATGGAGTACATGTTACTGCTATACTCATAACTCGCATATTCCTAAAATACAATTCTTTACTGATTTTTGCATTGTCAAATCGGAAAAGTTACAATATTTTATTAGCTCCTTTCTGCAAATAAATGGTGAAGATGGAATAATGTATTAACTAATCCTGGAGGATGGACTGAATATTAAAAAAATTAAACTTTAATATATTAAATCAATAAAATTTATCTGTAAAAAGATTACGTAGGTTATATTTATTTTTTAGAATATATATATATATATATATATATATATATATATATATATATATATATATATATATATATATATATATATATATATATGTTTGTCCACAAGCGTCTGCACATACTTGTATTAATATTTAAGTTATCCTATTAGGTTTATTGAGAAATAGTAGGAAGAAATATCTTCATCATTGTTTTTAATACTTTTTATTTATATATATATAAGCCAAATAAAATCATAACAATACGAGAAATATTTACTCTTATAAAATAAGATCATTTATTCTGTTTAATTATGGAATTAAACACAAGTAATTAATGTGCTGAATTTAATATTGGATTATTCGGATAGTTTTCAAGTTTGATCTTTAATAAAAATAATTTTTATTAGATTTTATTTACCTCTTAACCGACTTAGGTTAATTTAAAGCGAAGTATTAGAACACTAGTGCAAAAACAAAATAAAAAAATCATTTACCATGTGTTTGGATGGAATGATCCAGAAATTTAAGGAATTTGAAATTCTTGAAATTTAAATTATTTTAATTTTAGTTTTTGTCATTTATTAATTGTTTTATTTAAATAAATCAAGTCAAATTTTATGTGTTTGGATGGAATGATCTAGAAATTTAAGGAATTTGAAATTCTTGAAATTTAAATTATTTTAATTTTAGTTTTTGTCATTTATTAATTGTTTTATTTAAATAAATCAAGTCAAATTTTTAAAATTTTTAATTTGTAATTTGAATAAGACAATTTAATTTAAACTGTAGGAAGAATTGATTTTATATATATATATATATATATATATATATAATTAAACTTTATAAAATAAACAATACTAAATTTTTAAATATTTAATAATTTTTTAAAAATATTAGAGAATAAATTTTAAAAAGTTAAATGTTAAGTAATTAAAAATAAAAATTTCAAATTGTCCTATTTTAAAAAAAATTCAAATATTTAAATTTCAAATATTTTTAAAAAAAATCTCATCCAAATAAAACATTTCATTCTAGAATCCTTAAAAATAAATTGAATACTCTTAAATTTCGTCATCCAATACACCAAGTGAGAAAGGAAAGTGGTCTGCCCAAATTTAACAAAATGAAAACCACGTCCAAGATTTGATGATAATCAAATTCAATAATCCTAAAAGATCAAATGGCTGATTTCATTCTAATCACTACACTATGTAAAAATCAGATAGACCGAATAATTGGATACTAAAATAAAGGCCCAGCATTAAAGCCTTTTTTCTTAAAAAGAGTCCTCCATGCTGCAAGTTGTGTTGTACTGTTCTTGAATAGAGGTTGAAAAAACAGAATAACTCAAAGCAAGCAATAGCATGAACTTTACTACAGACCAAGTGGACAAACCTGCAAGAAGAATGTACTGTGCTTTCTAATATATTAGAACAAAATATTGCCTTGCTAAACAATATGTGTTTTTAACAATATTAAAAAAAATTGTTAAATTATAAATAAATATTATTAATATATTTTTGTGACATTTTATCAAATCTAAGATAAAATTTGTTATTAAAAACTTTTATCAACATTCTTATATATTAACTGTAACATTTGGTCTTGTTCCAAATATTGACCTTCATAGAAATTAAATATTTTAAATCATTACTGTTTAGGGAATTTAAGGTTGTGATTTTTGATTGGAGAAGTAAAAGATACTTAAGAGGATGGATAAATTATTAATTTAAAATATAAATTAAATTATATTTAGTTAAATAAAATATTTATAATTTAAGAATATAAAAAAATCCAAAAGTAAAGTAAATGAAACTTAATTAAAAGGGACATCGTAGTTTTCTCCTTTTCTTCCTTCTCTTCTCTAATGCAATGAAATTTCAAAATCAACTATTTTTTTCTATAAAATAAGTTTGAATTGATAATTTTGTGTCTCAATTTTTTTAAGTAATTAAGTAACCAATAATTGAGCAACTACTAATATTAATAAATGCAAATAGAACTAGTTGGTACGTTCACTTGTGTTTTCTTTCTATTTAACTATACATGTAATGTGGAGTATAATTTACATGTAGATACAGAATGAAATTCTCATGACATTACAATAAGTCATCCTACATTCACATATAAGAATGTGCCTTATGAAGATTAAAGTATCTACTTTCAGATAAAATAAGCACACAAAAGGCATTTGTAGTCTTCCTCTAGATAATTTCAATAGTTTCCATGAAGTATATTCTAATCTACCTTTATGTTTGCAGGAAATGAAGAACCAGGGCTCTCTTAAAGATCAATTGGGAAAAATTGAATTAATAGAGCTTTTAGATTAGGAGTTCTAACAACCCTAATAGGTGTAAATAGGGATGGTAAAACTATTCAGTAAGTGTAGAGAGTAAGAACCCCACTAGTTTTAACAACCCTAGGGTGTAAATATAGGGTTGAGAAAAAAAAATCAATTTTTTGACACGTTTTCACATATTAATCAATGAATTAGTTATTAGAATTTAAAATTTAATCTAAAAATTAAATGTATACTAAATCATAATACCATTTTTCATAGTTATATAGTATGTCACAAACAATTTTTAGTCAGCTATAATAGAGGGAATGAAGCAACAAGTTAAACTTTTCCTCCCTTGTTACCGTTGTTCTTTTTCCTTTTCAATGTTGTTAAATATTGTATCCAACAGTAAACATGTAAGACTTTCAACCATTACAACAATTCAAGCATATTATTCAATCTCAATCGCCTGAACTAAAACATTACAATTCAAACATGTAATACTAAAACATTACAACAATTCAACCATATTATTCAATCAACTGAACTAAATCGCCATGATATTTGAATATAATCTAAAGCTTGAGTTTACTTAATTAATTAAACAACCAAGCTGAATTCATATTTAACAAGTCAAATCCGAATACTACTAATAACTCAAATCGTTGATACTCTTTAATATGAAAATGAGAGTCATAATTTTTTATTTTTAATAAATTTAAATAGTAAAAAGTGTGTTTCAAAATATTTTGTTATAAAATGTTAACGTTTTTAATTATCGATATGTATTTCCTTATTAATATGAGGATGATAATATGTCAGGTTAGACCAAGTTTTGAATATGTAGATCAAATATGTTCTATAAAATTAAAATCTAAGCTTAGTTTATTATCTATCATAAATTTATTTTTATTGATCTAATCTAACCTTTTTAAAAGCATGAGTTGACCCTTTTAACTTGTTTAAAAGCCTATTTTTCATTGACAAACCAATAAACTTAATTTTAAATAAGTTAACAAATCTATTTTTTAAATGTGTGTGATTCTTTTTTAAATTTGTGAAATAAAATAAGTATATTTAATTATTCGATCAAACTTAATAGATAAATGTGTTAAGTTTTTATGCGGGTCTAATCGATTTAATATTTGTAATGGATGAATATTAAGTTGCAGTCTCAAAATTTAAAAGGATAAGATCCCATTAGACTCTTACAAGTTTTATAACTATCATTTTTGCTAGTGGTGACAAAAGAGGTATTATGGTGGAAAAGTTGTTCTTGACATTTACAAATTAGTATGTAAACAACATTGTGGTAACATCATTACGAAGATGTCTACAAAAGGTAAATAATTTATATCAATTGATAAATATTGGTACGATGTTCTAAATTCTAATATTGATCCGGTATATAATTCTATCAAATATATATATATATATATATATATATATATATATATATATAATCAATCTCTATATATTAAACGTGAACAATTATATTATGCATAAGTGATTTAAGGAGACTATTCTTCGATGGAAACATTTTTAAAAATTATTTTAATTTCTTATCTAATTTAATTTTTTATTTATCATTTTTATTTATGAATTAAATTTTAATGTTTTAAAATAAATGATCAATAATAAAAAATAATAATCTTGTATCACAATATAAATTATTTATCCTAAATTAAAAATAAAATTTATATGTTTAAAATATTTATTTATATAAATTTTAAATATAATTTATATATTTAATTATAATATTTATTTTTATATAATTTATTGTAAAATTTAATAATATAATAAACATTTAACCTATAAAATATACATGTTAAAATATTAGTAAAGATATAAATGTTAAAATAATAAAATTATATATCCATCAAGTCTAAGAAAGTTTAGACAAGTTCAAATTATATATAGATAGGGGGAAAAATATAAAAATTAAAAATATATGTTGGTGCTTTCATCAAAATAATAGAATGTATTTGTCTACCTCGACATGAATGTAGGTTCGTTCAGTGTTGTGAAAATGGGAACAGACTGATCGGTTCGAGCGCTAAAACCATTTGCTCATCAAATTGGGTAAATAGTTGAACAGATCAAATCAGCTGATGTTTTCAAAAAATAAAATAAAATGGTGAACCAGACCAAGTTGTAATTTTTTTTTTTCAAAAAAAGATTCAAAAATTTCAAAACAAATTAAAAACAATGTTATTTGAATTTTGTAAACATTGGGTTTTGAAGGGTCAATAATTTGTACATGAATTTTAAATATTGATTTAATTTATGTTTTGATTTTTGAATTTACTTATAAAATTGTGTCATTCACTTGAATGTAATTTGTGAACTTTATTATTATCAACTTGATATTTATGAATTTTAATTAATTGTTATTTTAGATATTGAGTATTTTACTATAAGAATATTTTTAAAATTTAAAGTATGATTGTGTTATTATAAGCTTGTGATTTAAAATTTAAAATTTAGATATGTGACATTTTTTATTTAGTATGACAATAATTTTTTTTAATATAAAAAATTATCTTAAATTATATTAATTATATTATTTTTAATATTTTAATATAGACAAGATTAATCATATGAACAAGCAAATGAACATCCAATTCTACTACTAAATCATTAAATTATTACCACAAAAGATTTGATGAATTTGATTTCTCCCAAAACTTTGGTTATGGTTTAAAAATTGAATTTAGTCACATTACTTGAGGTGACAAGTTAATATTCATGTATAATATTTAAATTTGTCTCAACTTTGATATAAAAAAAATAGCTGATTAAATCAGGTACAAATTCATATAATATTCGATTTATTGAATTAGCTATGGCGATAAATATGGGTATATACATACTCACCTCATACTCATACTTATTTTAAATTTTTAAAAACTTAATTTATTTTTTTAAAAAAATTATTTGACATTTATGTAACTCTTACTTTCTTTTAAATTTATTTTAAATAAAACTTAATTAATGTATTTGTAATTATAATTTTATGTTGAAAATTTTACTTTTATATATTTTCTTAAAAAAAATTAATTACTTTTTTAGATGAGTATAAATATATCCAATATTCAATGAAAACAAAGATAAATATAAATTTTATACTCATTAAGTATAAGAATAGAAATAAATATAAAAAAATTATTAAAAAAAAACGAAAATATTGAAACTCGTCCACTCCCCCATCCTATCCCCACCCACTACTTTGCAATAGTCAAAACTGGTCAAAATCAAGTTGATTCTACTGATTTCAGTGCTTATTTAATTTACATTAGGTGTAAAAAACTGTTCACTCAATATGTCTCTTCTACTTTTGGTAGTTAAAGTTTAAGGTGACAAGGTGCTCCCTTAGTCTTAAAATCAATATGAAAAAGATTGCTAACTACTTATTATTGAGATCTTGTATCCGATCTAAAGTCACGTAGATTATAATAAAAAAAATCAACTACTGAATCATCTTCCCTTGACTAATATCCAGGTATGGTGTGAAAGCTAACTAAAATAAACCAAAATGTTATAACCTAAACATGACACCATATTGAAACCTCCCACGAAATCCTAGTTAATGATTAATCTCAACAAGACTCGTACCAAATATTCGACTCGTGGAGGTTCCATTATTATACTATTATTGAAGTGTAAAACCTTTATCTTCAACAATTCAAAACATGTCACTAGACATCATCATTTGCGCACTAGTAATTTAGAAGTGAGATGATCAACAAATGTGCATGATTGCTTTGCTTCTAGTGTGACTGTTTAACCACTCCACCCTTTGTAGTTCGCATTGCATACTTAAGTAACATTAAATACTATACCATTGACCATTATTAATACATTCTTTCATTAATTTTTTTAGTACTAATTTCATTAATGAAAATCCAAAAAGTTTAAGAATATATTAAGGAGTTACATAAAAATATTTATAAAATAAGGTATATTAATTGATCTCTTGAGTGTTATTTGAAAATCTTAAAGCTCAAACAGAAATTACTTTATTTAAGATTTTACCCAAACATTAGTATTATTTGTGGGTCTAGGTGAAGTGGTTGGATATAATTGCAAATAGGAAGGACAAGAACAAGAAGAGTGAAGAAGTGGGTTTGCTCCCATGATTCCAATGTCATAAAACAATCTTCTTGTCCTTTCTCATCTTGGTAGTTTCTTTTAAAACACTTTCATGCCGCGTCGGGAAACGTCACATCTTAAACTTGAAATAATTGGTATCTGTTTCCAGACATACACTAAAATTTTCACATTGTTCATGGGCTTATCACATCATAATTTTTAGTGGATTTTTCCCCTTTTGCTTTCTCTCAAGACCTTCTTCCTCAAGTTGCCACATGCCCCACTACATTTCCAATCATACTTTTTCTTTTCATTTACTTTCTTTTTCTCCTCAAGCCCCTCTTTTCTCATTTCCCTCTGACAAAATCTATGCTTTCTATGCAAAAGGAAAATGGAGCAAAGGGGCAAGCAATTTCATTGCACAGGGTATTTGTTCATGTCTCCCCTCTTGTTTGGCTATAAACTCTCAAACCTATGATAGTTTGTAAACGTAAACATGTCACACAAAGAAACATTTCATTAGCTAAGATATTTAGTTGACTATCACATTAATCTATTTATTTCGATATTTTAGATCCATATTCTAAATTCAATTATAGTGTAATCCTTCACATGGTAAAAAATACCATGGATGCAATTGTAAATTAAAACCATGCAATCAACCAACTACTTGACAATGTAGTAAAAAAACAGTTTAGAAATTTTATGCCATTGTCACGCATATTTAGCCATAAATTCCTTATACTCCTTCTAAACTTACATATAAAAAAATCACACAAATTAAGAAAAGTAGTTAAATATATTTAATTCTCATGATTTTATATAAAATATATATTATATTTATTAAAATATCGTTAATCACAGTTATTATAAATAGCATTCTCGCTTATTCTCTTATGAATACTTTTGAATTAAAATCATCAAATAAAATTAACTTAATTAAAATTTATATTTAAGTGTGAGAATTTTAAGCATTTTTTTCCTATATAAATCGAAGGAGTAACAGTTAACAAGAATCTTTCCTTTTGTATGAATCTTGCAAGTGTTGGTGAGAAATTAATACATAAAATACGTGTCATATAAGAATCTAGCCTGCTGAAACTATTTTTGTCTTGGCATAAGCAATTCAAAATGCTTGTCACTTTTACTAAAATTTTTAGCATATAAACATTCGTATAAAAGGTGAAAACATTCACCGTATAAGTAGTACCTGATTAGAAAGTTGAAGAATTCTCTTTTCTGCCGGCAGAGATGATGAAAATTAAACAGTACTGGTCATCACCAAGATTTTCATTAAAGACAACAATCTTATCTTTGAATTTGTATATTTAAATAAGAATCACGCCAAAATGATGTAAAAGTAATTAATTGTTGCCTTTACAGAATAATTTGAATACTTTTTTTTTTCTAGAAATCGAATTCCTTAATTTACTTCTCACATACCATAACTAGGATCTTTTTATAGTTTGAACACTTTTAATTAGAAGAGATATAATATGCCATGAAAAATATGGTACATCTTTTCCTTTTCAACGACCCTCCCTCCCACTATCTCTTCCTGCTGCCTAAAGTCAATGCTACTTAACCAAACCCAGGCAAATAAAGAACATAAAGCTTTACTTAAAATATATAAATGAACTTGATTTGCAAAGTTAAAAGGTTGATAGAGTCTCTTAAGATGCTAGCATATAGAAAGCTTATAAAAAGCAAGCTGAACAATTATTATCACTCCAAAGTCCAACTATTCCTCAACTAAATGTAACAACTCTAGGTGGATATATATAATATTTCCCTAAGTATGGGACCATACAAAGCCCTTATTTGGAAAGAAGTGCCCTCTTATTCTGAGATTCTTGATCCTTGAAGCAACTTGAGTCAGGGAAATCTGTAACTATGTCTGCCCTTGATATCAGGTTCAGGATCATTATTGACCAGTCTCTTAACTTGAAATAGCTAAAAATGAGTACATAAAAAAATATTGGTCATATACAGCGCTAATTGGGAAACATGAAATGATGCTAAGAAGCTAAAACTACACTTTTGATTTAAAAGGAACAAGGATGTACACTGCAACTATCTGTACATATTTTAATTCACAGTTATTGTATAACAAGGAAAGTGAAAAAGGATAAGGAAAAAATGGTAAGGCTCAAGGTAGAGGAGAACAGGAAATAGCCTCTCTTGCTACTTTATTAGATGCGTTATTAGATAGATGGCCTCAAGCTTGCTGCTTTCTGACAATCTTGACACTGCTGTAGAAGCGCTTGAGATCTTTCATTGCCTTTTCCTCGATTTGGATAGATCGAATCGAGGATGGAGTTTCCACTTCAGGCTTGAACCAGCGGCTCACACCGGTGGTGGTTTCGGACGGTGAACCTTGGCTGGTAGGGATGGAAAATCCGGCTGTTCTGGTCTTTGGACTGTGTGAAAGGCATTGTTGTTTCTTTCCCTGTATTTAAAACAACATCCTCAAATGAACAACGGTAGACACTAGGAGAAGCAACATAATATCAAAAGAGTATGATACACGATTACATGTATAACAATTTATACAACATTTTTTTGTGTGTCTATCATTCGCATCATCTATTACATTTACTAATGATGGAGAGATGTCAAAAACAATGTCGTACAAATTTGTTGTACTAGTATCATTTCCCATGCCAAAGGGTAATTAAAATATATGAATAGGCCAAAATGCATACCGAGTTATCAGTTATCACCACCCCTTGATTAAAATCAAACATTTTAAACAACAGGTACATGAAAGGAAGCCTAAAATCACAAACCTGTTGCATTTGGATGTCCCTCAACGATGGCCTAGTAGGATGGGGAGGAGTTCCTGAAGCAGCCCAAGGAGGGGTACTTATTTCTCCCTCAGATGCCTGGGAACTACGAGTTGAGGTAACAGGTATTGGGCTGGAAGGAAGCAATGAACTCAACTTTATCTTCACCCCACTGCCAAGATCAGAAAGATCTTCCACCTTATCTTTGGTCCCGGGCAGCTTGTTTACTTTTATTTTGCTTTGTTCATCCTGGATTTCGCGAAGAGAAGCAGAACCCTTGGTGAACTTGGCCCCACCCCATGCAGGACCATCATTTCTTGGTGTTGGTGGAGGAGGGGGAGCCACCTCTTTCGGGGCTTCATCAAGTGCGCCACTCAGAAACATAGAAAGCCCACCCTTCTTGCTCTTCTTCTTTGAAGCCCTTGGAGACTGACCCTTGGCTTTCAGCAACTCTAAACCATCTTTCTTCTGCACAACAAAAGCTAAATCTTTTGCACCCTGGTCTGCTGTGATCTGTTCACAGATAGTATCCTCTTCTTCCACCACCTAACATATAAAATTTAGAATTTTAAGCAATGCAATGAACTATGCAAATAATTCTTGTTCATAACAAAAAGGAAAACGACAAGAACTTCTTGGAAGACCTGTTCTTCAAAATATTAATGTTAACATGTTGAAGGTGTTCCTCCAATTCACAATCTCTTCGAGTGGGATTTCCTTGGCATGTATAACTAGCTAAATCATCTTGGTTAACCCAAAAGACAATGACTTCTATATAAACATGTCTTATAAACACAATATGAAATTCAATATATACTCTTCTAAAATGAAAGCTCTACAAGCCACGAAATACGCTCAAACCAGATTGAATGTTTTACTAAATGAACCAATTCTAAGCCAGGAACTTTATAAGCTACCCACAAAGACTATGGAGCAATCTGTGAATTAACAAAGTTTCAGGCTGCATATGTAACCCTGAGACGTCCATCAATGGCAAATACCCTCAGACAAGAGTCCAATCTAAGACTATAATTGTAAGTCTATAACTTACTTAATCTAGTATACAATTATTTCTCCGTGCTAGAAACCTTTAACAAATAAAATATAAGCAAGAAAAGAAATTAAACGAAAATATGGTTTCAACTAATATTTTCAAATAGCATGCTTAGGACATCGGAAACCAACCTTCGTATCAGGAACCCTCATGATGTCAATGTCCAACAGGTCCTCCGATTTGGGAATGGCTTCACTTTTAGAGTAAACAGATTCTAATTCTGCCTGCTCTACACTTGATTTGCCACTCTTTCTCCTTTGTTTTTTCAATAATTTACCCTTCTTATTACCTTTCCCTTCTGGTAAATCTGATGTCTCAACAGGAACACCAAGCTCAGCAAGTGAGCTCTCAAGTGCTGACTTCGATTGAAGCTTTGCAATCTGCTGGTCATCGAGAAGATGTCCATTAGACTGCTTAGCTTCAAGCATCTCAATCTGCTGCAACTTCTTCCTTATAGCTCGGATTACCTTGGAGATTTCTTTATTAGGATCATCCTTGGGCTGCAGAAAGGAATCTAGTCCTTGGACTTTCTCCAATTTCATGGCAGACAAAGGTTTGTCACGAATCCTTTGAAACTCTACCTCACTATCATCCTCTTCACTGTTAATGATGGCAGGGAAAGTAGCAGTTGGAGTAGGGAGCCGACGGTGGCTCCATGGCTCAGATGATCTCTGGTCTAACAATCTCTCAAGGTTAGCCAGAATATCTGGTGAGGCACTTGCTACAGTATGTGACGAAACTGTAAATATATAATCAAGGTTGCGCATGACAATCTCCTGTAACCAGTCAATAATAACAGCTTTAGTATATAATAAAACACTTTACCATGTAAGAGATATATATCATACTAAATATATAAGCAAAGGGCAATTAAATTACATGGAAAATTTCATGATGGTAGAATTATATAATGTGTAATGCTAGAAGATATTACTTAAATTCAAGGTTAAATATCTCTCGTGCAGAAAACTAGTACTAAAACACCCATGCATAGAATGGAATAAAAATAATATATATATATATATATATCAAATATTACCTCACAAATTTGTAAATAAAAAATACTTTCTTATTAAATTACACAGCATAAGAGGCAAGAAAATGAAAAGAATTATCATATGACAAAGGAGGTCCAAATCAAGTAAAGTAATACATAATTTGTCATTTATTTATTATATTTTCATCAACAAAATATGCAGTGTAGGTTGTCCTTTTATATTCAAAATAAACTGCTAAACTCTTTTTTTTTTTATCTTTTTCTATGTTTTAATGACTCCTACACAAATAAAGTGACAGTACCTTTCAGTTATTTTTGTTTAATTCAAAAAATAATATTAGAAATGATTAATGATTACTTTGTGAAAAACAATATTTAATTTCAATGGATGAACATACACTAACCAAATACTACCCTAACATGGATGATGCATCTCTGAAAAAGAAGGATAGTGGCCATATTTTTCATGTATTTAGGAGTATTTTCAAACCATCTTACAAAACATTTATGGTTTTTTGGGGATGTAACTTTTGATATTTTTCTTATTCACAAAATTTTTTGGCCAGATTAATAATTTGGGCTCATGCCACTTTAGACATATTCATTCCTACACAACTTTCAAAATACATTTGCATTTCGATTTACTATTCATTGAAAATAAATTGATCATGTCAAGTGTTATTGTGATATAGAAAAGAGAAATATTATTAACCAACAAAGGTTGTACATAAATATGACTCTAGAATCAATGACTCAAAACAATGTTAGGTTCTACCTACCCACTTTTCCAAAATTAAAGAAATTATAGCTCAATAAGAAATATTTCATACCAAAATGTCTATAATAATTTACAAAAGTTTGACTTAAAAATAAATTGATATACCAAAAATACAATATGGATAGAAAGAAATCTACATTTTATAAGATATCATTTTTACAATATTTATTGCAGCAGTTTTGTAGAAATGTCTGATAAATTTATGGCAGTGACTTTTGAAGTCATGAATTTATTGCCAATAATGAGATGAATTCTTTATTGTTATCAAATATCAACTAATAAATTTTAGTTCATACTACTTGCTTTAAATGCAAGCTTGTCAAATTCAGATCTTTAAGATGACAAATGTCAGCATTACTTTCATGGTCTTAACTTTCAAGTGTGTACACATGTTGGATGGCATATAATTGAAAAATTAAGCAGCAACATATTTTTATATAATGAATCTGAACAAGAAAAAAGAACACAGGTCCTAGTTTTTACATTTTATTGTGCAGTAGTCAAAACCAGTACCTCACAATATTTCTTCAAATCATCTGCTCCAAGAGAATCAGCAATCTCAAGAAGTTGCAAGGCATTCCGTGGCTCAACTAGACACTCTGCTGCTACTTTTTCACAAAGGCTTTTTAAGCTGGGTATAGATCTCTGCCTGAAAGTATCATTTTGTACACTAGATATCATGTTACTGGAATCCATATCTTCAAATAAAATGTCTTCATTTAACTCCTCCATATCATCCTTGTTATTCAACTTGAGTTCCTGAGAATTCTTGATCATGTTGGGAGGGTAGACAGGATGATAGAGTGAAGCCACAATTAGTACATGTGTTTCACCAACTGAAACTGATGTAGCCTTCTTTACACCATGCAACCGAGTTGCTACAAGGGGCTTATCCTTACCTTTCTTCCCATCCCACATATAAACATCACCTGTAGCTGTAACTGCTGCAGTCCAGTACTTTCCGGCTGATATGCTCACCATATTTCTTCCACACATAGAATATAACTGTTCAAAGAAATGTTTAAACAAAAAGTGGGAAAGTGTTTCTAATCAACATTTTTATCTCAGGAAAATTGGAACACAAGTGAAGAGAAATATTCAGAGAATAAGAACCTGTTGGCATCTAAGATCAGGATCTGAGGAAACCCAATAAAATAATGCACCATCATCTGTAAGAGCCATGCTGTGTACCATTCCAGCAGTTATAGAAACCACATTAAGCCGTTGCTTGCGGTGAAATTTTAAAGGAGTAGTCCCACTTTTCTTTAAGTTCCTACTAACAACTACACGTTTTGGAGTAACAAGTCGATGACCCCAGGTAAATACCTGCAAAATATGGGAAATTAGAACTAAAAGATGAAAACTAGAAAGTACTATTATTTCGCAAAAAATAAAAAGAAGAAGCAACTGACAGCAACTATATATAACTATGCTCTTTGTTTCATATCCATGTACCATAAAAAAAATTAGTTGAACTTGAATACAGTTTTGGGAAAGAACAATAGAAAAAAACTTAGGTTTTATCCCTCTCTGTATATATTCCAAAAATATGTGATGCAAGAGCAGTAGGAAAGAAAATAATTAAAATTGTAGTTACCATTATAATTTCAACATATTTTAATTAATTTTTCTGGCTTCTTCTGTTTTTTGCCCTTACAGGTAGTATTTTAGGCCAGATTTACGTAAAGTGTTTAAGTGTCTTATTTGCAAGGCCCAAGAAATCCTAATGGCCTTTGGTTAGCCTTTAACTGAGGCCTAAAATATGAAAATGGTAACCAGAGTTTCTTACAATTAAAAGAACTTGAATTTTTAACAAAATGACAATAATCTGCAATTAGTTACCTCTCCATCAGATCCTAATACAATTGTATGATATTTTGCAGCAGAGACCCTGGTCAAAGTCTTTCCCTTCAAGGATTCAACCACATGTGGGGTGTAATTAGATGCTGAGTTTGAGGTGCCATAACCAAGCTGACCCTCCCTATTGCAACCCCAAGTAAAGACTTCACCTAAATCAGAAACTACAGCTGTGTGTTTGTTTGCGGCAGCAACAGCGACAATTTTTGACCTCAAAGAAGATACTCTACGAGGTGTGGGTTGTGTATCAACAGAAGGGTACCCAAGCTGTCCCTCTATATAACAATGAAACAAGAAAATAAGGATACCAAATAGCCAATCATGTGTCATTTTCATATTTCACACTGCAAAACAAAGCATAAAGAAAGACTAATTCTTTCTCAACTAATCAATGATGATAGGTAGAAAATCATAAGTATACTTGATAAAATAAAAGGCAGGGCAAGGATGCAGGGGAAAAGGTTATTTGGTTGCATCCAGTGAAGTAATTTACAGAAACAACTCACAACACTCACAACTTATATAAACATGAATATCGTCAAGTTTACCTCTATTGGATCCCCAAGTGAACACTTCCCCACCCTGAGTAGCAATAACCGTATGATGCTTAGCTGCAGCAATTGCCATCACTCTGCGGGAACCCAAACCAGAAGTTACCTGGCGGGGAGTGATGACAGCAGCTTGACCACTGCAATGAGTATAACAATATAAACTCTGATTGACAATTGTCCAAAAGCATGAACAGATGACATGATAAACCCCCCTTTATTACTCATCCCAAAAAAGCTCAGAAAAGCAATTGTACAAATGTAACTATTGCTAAAACACTAGGAAGCAGCTCAACCGAAAAGGTTCCCATTTGCTTTTGCTTGAAACACCATGAACAAAAAGTTTGAGACTAAGTGCCTTAATGTATGCACAAAAATGTCCCACATTAGAATCTATCAATACATATATGAGCTTCATCAAGTTTGTTTTTCATTTCAAATGAGCATTTGGTAAAACATACAATTGGATTCTCATCCAAGGTATTCAAAAAATGGAAAGCAAAGAAATCGAGGGGCCTATTTGGTTTGAGAAAACGTTATCTGTTTTCATTTCCTATTTGCAAAAGTAATTACAAAAATGTCACCTTGTTTTCACTATTTCCTATTTTCAAAAATTGTATATGGGGTGAAAAGGCGAAAAAGTTCTTTTCACCAATTCCTGCACAAATATTTAAAGAAAGGAAGCAAAACAAAAACAAAGTAGCATTTTTTAAATTATCCATAAAAACGAGGAGAAAATAAAAAGTGAAAACAGAACATGTTTTTTCCAAATCAAACAAGCCCCAAGGAACTCAACATTATTAAAGAACTTACTCAACCAAATTGTTTACATTCAATCTTCATAATCATTAAGTGGTAATGGTAATGTCAATACAAACAAAAAGCATGTTCATCTGGCTTCACACAAAAACAGACCACATACCTGTGTATATCAAAATCAGGATGCCCTAGACGGCCACCCCTTCCAAATCCCCAAGTATACACTTCTCCACGAGCAGTAAGTGCAACACTATGGAATTTCCCTGCAGAAATTAGCTTTATGAATGAACCACCAAGTGAATCAACTTTGCATGGTAACTTCTGAATGTGCGCATTTCCAGTTCCAAGCTGATAATTTGCACCACTGCCCCAACTAAAGACCTCAGTAGCCACTAAAGAATAAAGATGCACCCAGTGTCAGATTGTCATCCTATATGATCACTTTGTACTGGCAACAACAATCCAAAGGAGTCAAAGTACAGCAATTTATACCTGAACTGTGTTCATTTCCAAGAACCTGAAATACAGAGCCAGAGAATAGATCTACAGGTATTCGAGATTTGGAGTCCTCCAATGTAATAGAGGCACCATGCTGAAGAAGGATGCTTGCCGCAGCAAGATGACCAAAATGCAGAGCCCTGTGAAGGCTACTCCATCCTGATTCTCCATCCTAAAAACAACACAAGTTTCAGAATTAATGTATTCAAAGAGGTAAATCCCTAATTAGTGAAGAAACACTGGCAATTCATTTCAATCCTAAGCAGCCACTCCCACTCTTATAGGGACAAAGAAAAGGGAGATTCAACTGAGATGGTTTTCCTTATAATACAACATAATGATGGCACAGTGGGTGAAAAAAGGATTTTAAAAGCCCAAGTTAGGATTTATAAAAATGAATATTAAAGAGAGACCCACCCACATCCCCATGGCATCATAATGGTAGCCACTAGCTGCAAAACAGAAAATGACTGACAGGGCCATAAATTTCCACAAAACACATGTCAAGTGGCAGAGGGCATGAACACCATCCTGCTATTCCACCATAGCGGCACCATAGCCACCATTTGACAACACTGGTCTAGAGATAGTTTAATTATTTCTTCACCACACCAAGGTTTTGAATCCAAGTGGCAACATTAGGATGTCTCACAAATTTAGGTTAAAAAATGTGGTGAATATTACTAATTAGCATCTTATATCATTGATATCACTAATTCACCATAAAATAATAAATAACCTAAGTAACAAGAAATCTTATAAGGAATTTCATTTCCTCTCACGTGTTAGGGTTGATGCCTTGGCGGCTTTATAACAAGAAGGTTCTTTTTGTCACCAAGTTTTGCAGCTACAAAATTTAATGAGATATCCATCAATGGAATACAAGTTAAACATTAGAAAACTATAAATATTAACCATGAACTGTCTGCCTAAGGAGCCTTAAAATTTATCTTAATTTATGTAAAGATATTTCAACCATTTTCTGAATTCTGATAAGGACAGGTCTTGGCAAAGTAGTTTAACAATCATCTAACAACCATTCACCTTATGATCATAACAAAATATAACAAATAAACAGTCATCCCTTACAGTGTTGAATCTTGAGAACTAAATAGGAAGAAAGTAGCAGAACTAATGCCTCTCATTATAGAAAAGGGAAAGCATATAAATGCAAAACTAGAAAATGCAGAAAAGAGAAATTGTCGTACTCGGGCATCAGGGTCGGCACCAGCAGCAAGAAGCCTCCTTACAATGGGAATGTGGTTTCTCCAAGTTGCAATATGAAGAGGAGTCAGCCCAAAGGTGTTCCTCAAATTGATATTGCCCCCACTCTTCTTCAATGATGTCAAGGTCACCTCTACATCATTTAGAGATCCTTCTCGCACAACAAGCCATAGATCCTTCTGTGACCCAGCACATAAAGTTTTGCGACCTTTCTGTATTTGGGGGGAAAGCACTACATCCATTATTACAAAATGTGAACTTCAAGTATGTTAGTTATATTGAACAATATTATTCTTTAGATCTGAAAGATGACTCCAATGGCTCAGCAGTTATATTCCATTAATCCACCACCTGATAATGTCATAGCCCTGAACCTTGAGTCCATCAGTTCTCACTAATCCATCGTAATGTACAACACTATTCAAAACATCAAATACAGATATCCACTTATAAGAGGAATTGGCCCTTTGCTAATCTACCACCAACATCAACATCATCGCAGCCACCATCTTTACCATATTGTCAACTACACAAATAAGTAGCAGCAACAATTGATAATTCCCCGTATGGTTCAGAGGTTACAGAGAAATCTGTAATAAACAGAACCATTGATAATTCAATTCATCATTTCATATATTGGCAAGACAGAAAATAATAATTTTTGGGGAAGAAATACATGCAAACAAGCAAAGATAACTAAAGTCCCTCGGTACACAGTCTCAGTCTCTCATAGCATACAAGATCATAACAACCAATAAAACACAAATCAAACAAGTATTAAATAGAAGTCACTAAAATGACCCTGTGAATAGGTAAAAAAAAGGTATATAGCAAAAATGTACTATAAATATAACTTCACAACAAGATCACATCATCAGAACAAAATGTAACCAATTGTAAATTGAAACCAGTGAGATTGCTGGAAATAGAAGATCCATTGTTTCAGCAGTTCACAAAACTAGAAACCATCATCCAGATTATTAGAATTGGGAAAGAAAAAAAGAAGAAGATAACTGACATTGATGCAACCCCCTAGCGAGGAAAAAGATTCAAATTTTGAAAGGAAAATAAAGAGGAATGAAAAACCAAATGCCATAAATCTTCATTTAGTATAAGTTACATAATTGATCTATTCACTTTAAACCTAATTCATCACTCTTCCACCCAAACACCATTTCCAAACTCAACAATTAGTCCAAAAATTTGAATCAGGAAACGACAACAACCCCAAAAGAAACACCATCAAGCTGTGCATCTCGAAAATCATACCAAGATCAACACAGCTAACCCCAGTGTGCAAAAACACAACCTTTCAACGAAAATCACAGGGCTCAAAACCAGAACAACAGCAATGCAACACCAACCCACATAAAACATTTCGCTGGATCACCCCCACCATACCCAGATAACCATTTTCCACAAAAAAATAAAAATAAAAAAAAAATAAAAAACTGAAGATACCCAGATGGCCAAAAATCGAGTTAAGTGAAGAACACAATCAGAAGTGAAAATAAAATGGGAAAAAATGCAAGGATTAATTACCTTACCTGCTGACGTGGTGAGAAACAAACCCAAAACTCAGCAAAGAATATGAGAAGTACGTCTGAATAGTTAAGCTGAGAAGAGTTATAAATGGTGATGATTTTTGTTACCAAAGGGTATCGAAACCCAGAATATACCCTTTCTCTCTTTCTCTCACACACGAACCAAAACGTAAGACCAAATAAATGGCATAATAAAAATTAAATTTTTATCTCTAAATAAATGAGTTACGAAATTTGTATGTAGAGAGACAAGACGGGGACATGGGAAAGAAACAGTCCCATCGCGAGGGGTAATTTGGGAATTTCACATGGTTTTGGTTTGGACAGAAACGCCCCTGACTCGCCAGACTTTGGTTCCAACGAAACGACCACGACGAGTCTGGGACTGGGTTGTCGCTTCGACCAAACACTGCAATTTTTTTCCGCAAAACAAGTGTTCCAAAAATGAAACGTGGCATATTTTGACGCTGACACGTGGTTAAAGAACCTGAGGTGTAGCCTGTAGGACCACATAAGATAAAGGAAATACGGATCAAAAAGAACATATTCATAACATAAGGAAAAGGAAATTTTCTTTTTGTTTTGCATAAACGACATACGTGCATGCTTTAATTATATCAATTTAATTACAACATATTACATATTGATAATATATAATCAACTATATACGTATAAGTTTGATCACATCAAAATTTAAGGTTTAGATATATTATGTTCTTTACAAAATTAAATACATTTTGATTTTTGTTCTTGATATTTTGTAAAAAAAACATATCTCTCTAATATTAAAATTATTGTTTTTAATATTTATTTTTTATGTAATTATTTTTAAATAATTAAATAACTGATCATAATAATAATTAATTTAATAAAATTAATAATTATTAACAAAATTTATAATGTTACACCACAAACATATATTCATGTATGTTGCTTCTGTATGAAATATGAATATTATGACTAATTATAACTATTGATGCACTTTCTTATGATGTATTTATTACAAAATTATAAGCTATTTTTATCATTTTGTGTGTGGTTATTCAACCTTACTTCACATTGATAATTAAAGTAAGATGTATCACATTTTTTTTTTCTTTTTTTTTTGACTATTTTATGTGTACCTTTGCACATAAGAATCATTATGATGATGAGGCTTGAGCCTTGTGATATATCCTTGTGGGTAAAACTTTAATAGGATCTGATATTAGAATTTCTAATTTAGAATTTTTTTTTATTTTAATTTGTTTCATTTTTTTATGAGTTGGGATAGAAGATATCACATTTCATATATACTAAAAATATATATAAACTTAAAATTAATTATCTTGGAGATCATTTAAAAAAAAAATTATTGATAGGTAATATAAATTTTTATATTTATTTTTTATCATATAAATTTTTATATTAATAGTACATGGTAATTGAAAATTTAAATATATTTATATATTCATTTAATTATAAATTCTTATAAATCAAATTTAAATATATTTATATATTCATTTAATTATAAATTCTTATAAATCAAAAAACTAATTATACATTATTGTAAATATAATTTTTTATCATGTGTTTGTAAAGTATTTATTATTTTTGTTAATGACTAAGTTTTATTAAAGAATTTGATTTTACTATTTTTATTGGAGTTTCCTCACTCAATTAAGATTTTTTCATTCACAATACACAAACATAAAATTTTCCATAAGAGATCCAAAATGTAGTTAACTCAAATTAACATATAGTTTCTCAAATATTTATTATTGAATTTTTATAATAATTATTTAAAAATTAGTATTCAAAGTCATTTATAATTAATTAACTATGAAATTATATCTGTGTTCATAGTATATGAAAAAATTATGATTATATTAAAGAAAAAATAGAAAATGCTCTTAAAATATTGTTAAAAATAAAATAATTATTAGAAAATTATTATAATAAGACTAATGATAATTATTCAAATACTCTAAAATTGAGTATACACATCAGTAGATTTCTATCACTTAAAATTTTTTATGTCAACCAATAATATAACTAAAATATTTTATAAATAAGAGATAACATCATTCTACAAATCAACTTTATGAAATCGAGTAAGATTGAAGTCACCTTTGAATATTAAATTTTTTAAATTTACTGTTTTATTGTTTAAAATAATACAATTATATTTTAAAAAAATCATGGTAACAATAAATTAATAAAAATAGTGGAAAAGTAAAAAAAAAATATCAATTAATATATTAGAAATATTTATTTATATTCTCCTTTTATAAATATTAAATCATATTCTCAAGGTATTTTTAGAAATGCGTAAAATATTTATAAAATATATTATAAAAAAAATATTATATATTATTTTTAGATTTTATTTATTATTTAAATATTTCAGTGTACTAATAAATTTTTAAATGCATTATTTTTAAAAGTAAAAAATCATTAAAAATGGTAATGATAACACTGATAATAATAAAAATTAGTAAAAAGGCATTAATAATATTTTATTTTTTACGTGTAATTTTTAATTAACGTTTTAAAGATATTAGCACTCTCCTTTAATAAATAATAAATAATATTCTCGAGCTATGGTTGGAAATTAAAAATTATAAAATATGTGATAATATTAAATTTAAAAATTTAATATGCTTGAGATGTCTAAAAATATTTGATAAAATAAATAAATTTTTTAAGACATTTTGTTTAACATATCATAATTATAATAATATAATATTACAAACCACAAGGCAAGTTGTCATATACTATTGATTTTAATATGTGAACTGTATGACGCAAACTATTTTCCGGTATGCCAAAGTCCACTTTTCTATTGGCTGCCAAAAACTGCTCAAATCACGTATATTTGCTGCCAATGAAAGATCAATTTATTATTATGGTCAGAATTATTTTACAAAATTAAAGTTAATTTTCTCCCTCCATTTATAATTTTCCTTTGTAATACTTATGTCTTATATTGAAAGAAAATTAATATATGTTTGGTCGTGGAATGAAAAAGTTATGATGTGTCTGGATTCTCTTTAGATATTTAACATTGAATGGATACTAAAATAGAATGAAATAAGAGGTGCAGTGTATTAATTTAAAAAAAAAAACAATTAAGAATATGTGAGGAGTTATCTTACATGTAATACTTTAAGTGCAGAGAAAGTAGTTGAATTTATTGTCTGTGAAAAATGATAAAATGAGGATTTGAATTAAAAGAGATAAAATACTGAGTGAAGAAGAAGCAAAATAGGACTTTTAGATGGGATAGAATGGGATTAAATTTATGTGATTATTTACCAATTCATTCTATCGCATTCTAAATAATTCAAAAAATAAAACATTTTAAAATTCCTTTACATTCTATATATTTTATTTCATCACATCCCACCAATTCAAACATACCACGCGACAAAAATAAATTAAAAACAACTTTAATATTTAGAAATTATTATTTTAAAACAAGAAATTATGTTAAACTTTGACTATAAGACATTCAAACAAGGGAAGTCGAACTAAGCATATTTTCTTCAATTCATAATATTTAAATTTAAAAAATTTAAAAATAAATTCATTATTTTTAGAACAATTTGGATTATGCATTGGTATTGATATTTGTAACCGCCTAGTCGTGTGAATATTAATTTCATTATACGTATGTAATAATAATATACTTTATATAATTAATATTATTATACATAAAGTAAAATTTTATTTTTCATACACTTGCTTACATATAGCACTTTATATTTATATCATATATTAAACAAAAAAAAATATTTACAATAATGTACATACTTATAATCTACTTATTTCCTACACTAATTATATGATGTTTATATAGATATAAGTTCACTATTGAGTTAACATGATTGGTTGGAAGTAGTCAAAAAGTGACTATTATTTGGCCATTTATGATAACGAGATTTTGCTAGGTTGGTGAAAATACAAAAGTCGATAATCCTATCTCCTGAAATGTAACGACATTTGCAGATGCGTCCATAGCCTAACTGGTACCGGGAAAAACTGCAGTAATAATGGAAGTGAAAGGGTCTGGTACGATTGGTAGATCCATCTATTTTTCATATTTAATTAAATATTTTAAACAAGAAAAATAAGGAGTGAGAATAATTTTCAAAGAAATATTTATAATCACATAACATGCGTAGCAATAGTTAATATTAGAAAATATACATATAAAAATTTGAATTACACTTGCAGTGACTAGTCGGGATAAATGAGCATTATAATATCAACCAACAAAAAGATTTTTAATCTTAACTCCTTACTCATTTAAATTCCCAAGGTCAAACCTCTAGCTACAAATAATTCAAATTTTATCTTCTATTGCCATAGAATAATATTTATCTTTAAAACGAGTCAAAGATATTTTAACAAAATTATATTATAGTTAATCATAAAAACAATCACGCTAAATAAATTTGAGTATTTATCATTATTTAAGCTTTAAATAAATAACATTTACGTAAATGAAATATATTAAGAGCACCAATCAAATAAATGACAATGATAATCATTATAAAATAATTAAACAATATAAAATATGAACATCTTAATAATTATTATAGATAAAAATAATCATAGGTTAAACAAATAAATGAGGTTAGGGACACCTCACTAAATAAATATACATACAAAATAACATAAATAAATAAACATAGTAGTATATGAAATTTTAAAAAGATAAAGTTCTCCTCCCCCTTACCTTAGTAGAGATATAAAATTGTTCTACCACAACTTTCTTTCTCACGTACTATTTCTTTCTATTTTTAGATTCTATTCGGTTGCTGTTGTAATGTCCCTTGCTTAGATAAGATTTTTTGTTGGAAAATCTTAAATTTCTAGAGATTCCGAGATATCTGAGATAAGTTATCTGGAATTATTTGATTTGATAAGATATTTTATTATCTTCTTGTTAGTTCAATACGTTGTAAAATGGCTATTTAAAGGTCATCTCTTATTCAATAAAAAAATACAGTGAGTTGCTACGTTCACATATTCATCACGTCACCACACATTATGCACCTATTATCACACCTTCACATTTACTACACACATATTCTCCAGGAACTCATATTATCTACGAACACACTAACACACTCTACACATATTCATCACGTCATATTATTATCTACACATATTCATCATGTCACTACACACACATATTATCTACACATATTCATCATGTCACCACTACACACACATATTATCTACGATTATCTTTTGTTGTTTAATTTAATTACATTTAATTATGCAAGTTTTTGTAATTTAATTATGCAATTTTTTGTAATTTATTTAATTATTCTAATATATATAAAAATATATAAGGCTATGGTAGGAGTTGAACCTATGACCTGGACCTTGTAGTTCTTATACAAGACCACTCAAACCATTGAACCATTTTATTTTATATGTCTATAACATCATACAAATTTATAATAAGTTGTTTTTCGTATGTAATAATATTTATAATATAATTGGATATCACACACACACACACATATATATATAGTTTAGAAATAAAACACTAGTTTTTTTATCTATTTATTTTAAATATACTAACTAAAATTTAAGAGTTTGATTTAAAATAATAATAATAATAATAAAATTATAAATATTAGATGATTCTATTTTATTAATTATATCATAATAATTATATAATTAGGAATAAATATTTTATAATTTTATTTCACTAAAAATGTTGTAATAAAAATTTGATATATATATATATATATATATATATATATATATATATTTTGAAAATATTGTACTTATTCTCTATTATATATATATATATATATATATATATATTATAATAACTAAAAATTTAAATTACTATTTTAAGAAGAGTATACTAATAATATTGAGAATATTGTTATCTAAAAATTAAGACATTACAATTCTCCCCTACTTACAGAAATTTTGTCCTCAAAATTTTTTTATTGCTTAAAATAAATAAGGATAATTTTTTCTAATTTTCTCTTCCTGTTCCCACGTAGCGTCTCCTGTGTCTTCATTCCAAATGACCTTTACTAATGAAATCTGTTTGCCTCTCAACTGCTTGATTCTCTTGTCTGTGATCTGTACAGGCATTGTTTCATATGTAAAGTTATCCTTTAATTGTACTGTATCAAGTATTATTACATGAGAAGGATCAGAAATATATTTTCTTAATTGAGACACATGAAAGACATTGTAAAGATTAGAAAAAAAAAGGAGGTAAAGAAATTTGGTAAGCTACAGGACCTATTTTTCTGAGAATTTGATAAGGACTAATAAATCGAGGTGTGAGTTTCTTTGATTTCATTACCCTACCAATTCTGGTTGTTGGTGTAACTTTCAAAAATACATGATCACCTTCCTGAAATTCAAGAGGTCATCTTCTCCTATCAGCATAACTTTTCTATCTACTTTGAGTTGTTCTCAATTTTTCCTGAATCATTTTGATTTTCTCCGTGGTTTGTTGCACCAATTCAGGGCCCAAGATTGTATTTTCTCCTGTCTCAAACCAACACAAAGGAGTTCTGCACTTTCTTCCATATAGAGCTTCATAGGGTGCACCTATGCTAGAATGGAAACTGTTGTTATAAGTGAATTCAATCAGAGGCAGATATTGATCCCAACTACCAGAATTCTCTAGCACACAAGCTCTCAATAAATCTTCTAAGGATTGAATGATCCTTTCTGATTATCCGTCTGTTTGAGGATGATATGCAGAGCTAAGGCGAAGCTTAGTTCCTAATGCTTGATGTAAACTTCCCCAAAATTTAGAAGTGAATCTAGGATCTCTATCAGATATTATGTTAGATGGTACACCATGCAGCCGTACAATCTCCCTTATGTACATTTCAGTCAATTTTTCTAGTGAATACCTAATGTTCATGGGTAAAAAATGAGTAGATTTTGTTAGTCTATCGACGATCACCCATATAGAATCAAACTTATGTGTTGTTTGTGGTAAACCAACTACAAAATCCATTGTTATGTTGTCTCATTTCCATTCAGGTATATCTAAGGGTTGTAACATTCCTGCTGGCTTTTGATGTTCTATCTTGGCCTTTTGACAAATCAAACATGTAGCTCCATATTGTGCTACTTCCTTTTTCATTTTAGGCCACCAAAACATTCTCTTGAGATCCTGATACATTTTTGTTGCCCTAGGGTGTATACTCAACTTGCTCTTATGTGCCTCACCTAGAATTATTTTCTTAATTTCTGAATCATTGGGTACACATATCCTATCATTAAATCTCAAAACTCCTTTTTGATCTATATTAAACTTTTCACCATCCTTTTGTCCCAACAATCTTTTTCTTTTGAATGAATTTATCAACTACCTGAGCCTCACCAATTTGTCCATGTAAGTCACTAGTAATTTGGACTGCATGCAATTGTATTCTATCCTGACTTACTATAGTTGATAAATTCATATCTCTAAATTTTTCTATCAAATTCATCTCATGAATCATTAATGAAGAGATGTGTAAAGATTTTCTACTCAGTGCATCAGCCACAACATTGGCTTTTTCTGGATGGTAATGTAATTCAAAATCATAATCTTTCAAAAATTCCATCCACTTTCTTTGTCTCATATTCAGTTCCCTTTGATCAAACAAATGTTTTAAACTCTTATGATCACTAAAAACATCAAACTTACCACCATACACATAATGTCTCCATATTTTGAGTGCAAAAACAATGGCAACTAGTTCTAGATCATGGGTTGGGTAATTCTTTTCATGAGCTCTCAATTGTCTAAAAGCATATGTTACTACCCTTCTATCTTGCATAAGAACGTACACACCCTAATCCCATTTTTGAGGCATCACAAAATATGACAAATTGTCCATTAGGATTGGGTAAGGCTAAGACTAGTGTGGTGGTTAATCTTTTCTTAAGCTCTTGAAAACTATTCTCACATTTTTCTGTCCACTCAAAGAGTTGTCCTTTCTTAGTGAGTTGAGTTAAAGGCATGACTATTTTAGAAAATTCTTCAATGAATCTCCTATAATATCCTGCTAAACCCAAAAAACTACGGATTTCTGTCACCGTCTTTAGAGGTTCCCATAACAGAACTGCTTCTACTTTAGACAGATCCACAGACACTCCGTCTTTGGAAATCACATGTCCTAAAAATTTAACCTCCTCTAACCAAAATTCACACTTAGAAAGTTTGGCATGCAATTGTTTATCTTTCAGGATTTGAAGAATAGTTTGAAGGTGTTCTTCATGCTCCTCATGAGTTCGAGAATATATGAGGATATCATCTATAAAGACCACCACAAAATGGTCTAAATATGGACGAAAAATCCTATTCATATAATCCATGAACACTACAGGTGCATTGGTTACTCTAAAAGGCATCACTTGATATTCATAATGACCATACATTGTTCTAAATGCAGTTTTCTGTATGTCTTTTGCTTTCACTTTGATTTGATGGTATCCTGATCTTAAATCTATCTTAGAAAACACAGTGGCTCCTCTCAATTGATCCATCAAATCATCTATCCTAGGAAGAGGGTATTTATTCTTTATGGTAAACTTATTTAATTGACGATAGTCTACACACAACCTAAAACTTCCATCTTTCTTTTTAACTAACAAAACAGGAGCCCCCCAAAGTGATACACTAGGGCGTATGAATTGTTTTTCAAGCAACTCTTCTAATTGTTTCTTCAATTCAGCTAATTCAGAAGGTGACATCCTATAAGGTGCCATTGAAATTGGTCCAGTTCCAGGCATTAAATCAATCAAAAATTCAATCTCTCTGTCAGGTGGCAAACCAGGAATATCATTAGGGAAAACTTTAGGAAAATTTTGAACAACAACTATATTTTTCAAGTCGACTTCCTCTTTAGCTTTCATAGAGGACAAGATTAAATATCCTTGAACTTTACCCCAAGAAAACTTGGGTATTGGTTTGGATAATGAAATTGATAGGTCCTTAGAATCATAAAACCTTGCAGACTTTTTGGCACAATTGAGAAAGACATGGTTGGAAGATAACCAGTCCATACCTAAAATCACATCCAGCTGTGATAAAGGTAGGCAGATCAAATTTACAAGAAATTTTCTATCACCAATAAAAATAGGGCAATCTAAACAAACTTTATTGGCAATTATAGATTCGTTTGTAGGGGTCAAAACAATTAGATTAGTCTCTAAAGAAGAAACTGACAATTGAAGGTGTTGAACGCAATCATTGGAGATAAAAGAATGAGTTGCGCCTGAATCATACAGTACATTCAAAATTTTGCCTTTAATGAAACATTTACCTTGTATTAGATCATTGTTTTGATCAGCTTCAGCTCCGGTCATGGTATAAACTCTCCTAGTTGTAAAAGGTTTTGGTTTGGGTCCAGAAGTATTCGTGTGTGCCTTTGGTTGTCCACACTCAGAAAACACATGACCAGGCTTTCCACACTTGAAACAAACAGGTCCTTTGAGATGATAATCTTTAGTATAATGGCCATGTCCACACTTAAGACACTTAGCTTGATTATTCATGGGTCTACTGGAATTTCCAGCAAATTGAGAAGATTGGGGTTTCCATTGAGGTCAATCATAAGGTTTTCCTTCATTAATCCTTTTCTTGTTAAACTGAGGACCAAAAGGTTTTGGTCTGTTATCCTTATTGTGATCAAAACCTTCTAGAAAATGACACTTGTGTATTAATGTGGGAAAATCAGAAAGTTCTAATATTCCTACTTCCTTTCTTAATTCTGGTCTAAGTCCATCCTCAAATTTAATACACTTCATCCTCTCATCAAGGTGATAAAAGAAAGTAGAATACTTTCCCAATTCCTCAAACTTAGAAGCATATTCTCTCACTGTCATGTTCCCTTGTTTTAATTGCATAAATTCTATTTCTTTAGCCCTCCTAACATCATTAGAAAAATATTTTTCAAAAAATTTAGCTCTAAACACTTCCCATGTAATAATTATTCCTCCTCCTTCTAATAGTCTTCTAGTACTACCCCACCAATATTCTACTTCTCTTACTAACATAAACACTGCATAATTTACTTTTTGGTTATCAGGACAGTTTATGGCTCGGAATATCTTTTTTATTTCTTTAATCCATAATTCAGCCTTTTCAGGATTATACCCTCCGTCAAATTGGGAAGGTTTATTTCTCCTAAATTCAACTAATCCTTGTGACTCTCCCATTCCTTCCGGTCGTTGATTCCTTAACAAGGCTGCAGCCATGTCTTTAATAGCTTTCACAGCCTCTGTCAGTTCTGTGTTTCTTCTTCCTGCCATCTGAAATTTTTATGGATTAGTTTACCATACTAGAAACATGGTTAGCACATTTTCCCAAGTTACACACGGAACGTTACTCTGATACCACTAAATTGTAACCGCCTAGTCGTGTGAATATTAATTTTAATATTATATGTATGTAATAATAATATACTTTATATAATTAATATTATTATACATAAAATAAAATTTTATTTTTCATACACTCGCTTACATATAGCACTTTATATTTGCATCATATATTAAACAAAAAAAATATTTACAATAATGTACATACTTATAATCTACTTATTTCTTACACTAATTATATGATGTTTACATATCGGGTTGATATAAGTTCACTATTGGGTTAACATGATTGGTTGGAGGTAGATAAAAAGTGACTACTATTTGGTCATCTATGATAACGGGATTTTGCTGGGTTGGTGAAAATACAAAAGTCGATAATCCTATCCCCTGAAATGTAACGGTATTTGCAGATGCGTCCATAGCCCAACTGGTACCCGAAAAAACTGCAGTAATAACGGAAGTGAAAGGGTAAATTGGTAGATCCATCTATTTTTCACATTTAATTAAATATTTTAAACAAGAAAAATAAGGAGTGAGAACAATTTTCAAAAAAATATTTATAATCACATAATATGCATAGCAATAGTTAATATTAGAAAATATACATATAAAAATTTGAATTACACTTGTAGTGACTAGTCAGGATAAATGAGCATTATAATATCAACCAACAAAAGGATTTTTAATCTTAACTCCTTACTCATTTAAATCCCCAAGGTCAAACCTCTAGCTACAAATAATTCAAATTTTATCTTCTATGGCCATAGAATAATATTTATCTTTAAAACGAGTCAAAGATATTTTAACAAAATTATATTATAGTTAATCATAAAAATAATCACGCTAAATAAATTTGAGTATTTATCATTATTTAAGCTTTAAATAAATAACATTTACGTAAATGAAATATATTAAGAGCACCAATCAAATAAATGACAATGATAATCATTATAAAATAATTAAACAATATAAAATATGAACATCTTAATAATTATAGGGGGTGTAATATAGCTATCAAAACGGGCCAACCCGGCCCATGTGGGCCGGCCCACCTTGACCCACTTTAAAAATGAGCCAACCCAATCCGGCCCACTTGTGATTTTCTTAAAAAAAATTTGGCCCGGCCCAGCCCACCACAGGTTGGTGGGTTATACAGGCCAGCCCACCAGCCCACCAAAAATTAAAAAAAAAAATTATCAACAAAATTCAAAATTTTAAATTAATTATAAATTAACATAATAGTCATAAAATTAATATCATTAATAGTCATAAGTCATAATTCATCATACAAAATTAAATACAAATCATGATAAAAGTCTAAAATAAAATTTTTTAATATACCATCATTCAAAATTAACTACAAATTATTCTTAAATTTTTATTGCAAAAAAAAAAATGGTGGGTTGGTGGGCTACCCAACCCACCACGGGTTTAGCCCGGGTGGGCCGGGTCCCTTACTTTCATGCACCACACACCACATCACTTCATACATTAATTGCACACATTATCTTTTGTTGTTTAATTTAATTACATTTAATTATGCAAGTTTTTGTAATTTATTTAATTATTTTAATATATATAAAAATATATAAGGCCATGGTAAGACTTGAACTTATGACCTGAAACTTATTGTTCTTATACACAACCACTCAAACCGCTGTACCATTTTATTTTATATGTCTATAGCATCATACAAATTTATAATAAGTTGTTTTTCGTATGTAATAATATTTATAATATAATTGGATATCACACACACACACACGCGCACACACACACACACACACACAGAGACACACACACACAGACACAGACACAGACAGACACAGACACACACACAGACACAGACAGACACAGACACAGACACAGACAGACACAGACACAGACACAGACAGACAGACACAGACACAGACACAGACACAGACACACACACATACACACAGACACACACACACACACACACACACACACACAGACACAGACACACACACACACACAGAGACACAGACACACACACACAGACACACACACACACAGGCACACACACAGACACAAACACAGACACAGACACACACAAACACACACGCGCACACACACACACACTCACACGCACACGCACACACACACACATATAGTTTAGAAATAAAACACTAGTTTTTTATCTATTTATTTTAAATATACTAACTAAAATTTAAGAATATGATTTAAAATAATAATAATAATAAAATTATAAATATTAGATGATTCTATTTTATTAATCAGATCATAATAATTATATAATTAGGAATAAATATTTTATAATTTTATTTCACTAAAAATGTTGTAATAAAAATTTGATACATATATATTGTAAAAATATTGTACTTATTCTCTATTATATATATATATATATATATATATATATATATATATATATTATAATAACGAAAAATTTCAATTACTATTTTAAGAAGAGTATATTAATAATATTGAGAATATTGTTATCTAAAAATTAAGACATTACAATATTTCAATTAAAAATAATATAGGAAAATAGCAAGTTCAATCCTAATTGCAAATTAATGTTAATGTTTGGTCCGAAAAGGACAATTGACTGAATTGAGCCTTTGAGACAACAAAAAAATAATAATAATAATTTCCCCGTAACTTTTGACCATAACTTCGTGTGTTAGAATTTGAAGGAAAAGGACAGCAATTACGTTATGAAAGGTTAACCTAATTCTCTCTAAAAAGATATGGGTAGAACTAATTCAGTTTAATGTTTGACCATGTCATTGAACGAAAAAGATACGGTTTGTTTCTACAAGCTTCACAAGATTAAAGATTTTAGATTATAAATTTTGTAACAATGTGATTTTTTTATTATCTTTCAGTAATAACTATATGTTGAGGTGTAGTTTTGAGAGACTCTGAGAGTTAAGAAACTCTTGAAAAGTCTTCATGTTTTAAAAGATTTTTCAGAATAGGGGTTCAATTTGACCCTCAGGGGAAAAAATAAATAAAATTTCTTTTAAAAATTAAGTTTCATAATTTTTTTTTTTTTAATAACCTTAGAAAGATAAGCTAAAAAGAAGCATTCTCAAATTAGTGAGTTTCTCTTCTTCTATGAACCTTCTCTTAAGATGGTGATTCTTTTCTCGGAGTTTTGATTTGACTGTGTTTGTTGATTTATGTCAGTAGAATTGTGAGTCAAGATTGTTGAGTTGTGTAGAGTTTCTTGAAAAAGCTCGGAGCTAGTTTTCTTCTTATGTTTTCTCTTTGATTGGAATTAAGGTAAGGAAAGATAGATTCGTGGTTCTTGTTGGGTGGTTTGGTTGATTGTTAGTTGATTTTGTTGTTGTATGTTGTAGTATTGCACTTAATCCATGGTTGTGTGTGTGATTGAGTGGTGAAACTATTTTTTTAAGAGATTTGGGTGGGAGATGCACATTGAGGTGATTTTGATGATTCTAGCTTGCTGCATGTTGTTTTATTGGTGTCAATTGAGTTTGAGTTGTTAATGGTGAATATATATGTATGGTTGTGTTGCATGTTGGAATTTTTTTGTTCCTAGGTGGTTTGAGTCAAATTCATGAGTCTGCAAGTGTATAACTTATCGTTACACTGAGTGCGCCTTCTTGGCACCAGGTGTGGTGTGCCTTCATGGCACCGGGTGTGGTTTCATTCAACGGTTCTTTATCTTGTTCATGCCAAGTGCAAGATTGGTGGCGTCAAGCATAGGAATAAAGATTTGTCTCAAGATGAAATGGCATCATGCCTAGTTTTAATGGTGCCAAACATGATGTAAGAGAATTTGCTCTAGTCGAATGGGCACTAGTGCCAAAAGAGTGGTGTTAAAAGTGAGGAGATAAACTCATCTTTACCTAATTTAAGGCCAAGCGTGAAGCTTTGCCATGCCAAGCATGAGAACCTAAAGGACAATACCTAATTCACACTAGTCATGGGTTGAATGATGTCGGGTGTGAATGTGGGTGAGGTAGAGGGCTCTATGCCAATCGTGTCGGGTGTGAATTGCCTTATAATAACTTATTTACTTTATTAATTGGTGAGCATGGATATGTTAGATGAATCTATTGCATGTTATATGTTGATAGGTGATGTTTGTTCTATGTATATTGATCCATGATGATGATGATATATATATATATATATATATATATATATATATATATATATATATATATATATATATATATATGGTTGTATGGTTGAACTATTGAGGTGCTTTTATATGTATAAGTTGATTAATGTTGTTAGATCTATATCCATTTACCTAGGGTAATGCATGTAGATGAATATTGTTGATGTGTGATGTTAAAAATGATTTAGGCATTTAGGCATGTTGTGTTGATAACTTGTTGAGGTGTGATGTTGAGAATGCTATAGGCATTTAGGCATGTTAATTGACTTATGACTAGAATAAATGTTGTTTTTGAAACTTGAATATCCTATTGTGTGGATATTGATGTGACGTTCTATGAGTCTAGTTGTTGAAAAACCCTCATTGTGTAGACGTTATCCCCTATAGTAAATTATTGAGTCTCTTCTAAATTCTTAGTTGAGGTGTATGCATATGATGTGGTGTAATGTAGTGTTGTTCATATGCTTGGATGCTTACCTTATTGAATGGTATGTTGTGGTGTAAGTTTGATATGCTTGAATTGTTTGACGTTCAAACTTGTTGATGCCATGATTGAGTTATTGTGGTGTTGTAGACTATGAGGTGCTTTATTATTGGTTTACATGTTGGTGCTTATAGCATAGTTGCATTTCTTTTATATTGTTATGTGTTTATTCGTTTGGAAATCTAGTTCATAATTACATATTTCCTAATGGTTGAATTGCAATAATCATATTTACATGAGAATAGGGCAAAGATAGGTTTGAGGAGTGACAATTTTGTAAATCATGTTAGCGGTGTAGCTGGAAGCTACTTTTGTATAGATGTAGTATTATTTAATTGATAACTTAAGATTTGTATTTCATAGTGATGAATTACTATACACACATATATAATATAATATAATATAAAACACTTGAGTTATAAAAAAAAAATACACACATATGATATGGTACTTGCACTCAGACGACATAAATCTGAGATATTTTAATTATTTTTCGTTATTAGATATTGTGCAATTAAGTGTAGAAAACCGTATCAAATCTTACAAATTTTAACATTTTTAAATAAGAGATTGATTATTTTATTAACTTGGATTCCTACGGTGTTTATCGGACGGACTTATGTTAGATTTTACACATCTCCAAATTTTACCAAAAACAAGAGTTTTCGGAATTTTTATAGAATTATTTCTTTAGCTTGTAGATGAATCAATCAAAATTCGGTAATACCAAGTTGACCTTCCTTACAAACATAACATATTAATATCAATATTATGTATAACTAAAACATAAAAATTTAATATATATATATATATATATATAATTAAGTTATTTTATAATTCATTTTAAACTAAATAATATCAAATATCAATATAATATATTTTTTAAGAAAATTATTTGTCAACGATTTGTTTGCATTACTACTGATAGAAAAAAGGAAAAAGATAAGAAAGAAAGAAATATGAAAGATAGAAATATAAGAGAAATGGAATGAAAAAATATATCGTTAAAAAATGTTTTTTTTCTATCTATTTGAATGAATTAAGGAAATAGAAATAAATTAAACGAAAAATATTTATATATTAATTATTTTTTCTCTATTATTTTTCTTATCATAAAATTATTTATTATTTTTAAAAGTATGTAGAAAAAAAATCCTTAATTTAAAGAAAATGGAAAAGAAAGAGATGAAAATATAGCTGTTATTTGGAAAGTGTTCGTTGATAACAAGTAAACAATTAAACAAATGTCTTTGACATTGTAGAACAGAAAGCTGTCAAATTATTTTATTTATAGAAAGTAACAACAAACTTGCATTCATTCCAAACGATTAAACCCAGATTCAACTGGAAATTAAAATTAAGGTTTGAGACATTACTTGTCTGATTTCTGACATTTTAGAAGCTCCACGACAGCCATAAATTCATTAAATTAAAGATTTATTCTATTTAAGTATATTTATAATGGATACTTATACTTATTTTATTCATGACATCCATTGATTGGTTTCACATTCATTTACATGGTTCTCCAACTTCACCTTTTTTTAATATTATTTTTTTATAAATATAACCCACGTAATATCTCAAATTGATAATAAAAATTAATTTATACTAATAGCATATGACTTAAAAAGAAAATAATCATTTTGGCTTCTTCCTTAAATGAAGGGCCTATGGATACTGAATACAATTGATAGACAGCTAGGCATCTTCTCAACATGAATTTTTCCCTTTTATACGAAACAAAACAAAACAAAAATGAAAAATAAAACCTGTTTCTGACCTAATTTGAGATAAACTATCAATTTATAGTTAATTATTTGTCTTTTATCTTGTGGTTGACACTAAGTGCACATGTGCTCTTGCTTGTTTTTAGAAGAATATGACTACAATGCGTTTATTATGTGAAAATGTAATCACACTCTAATAAATGAAAGGTGGAGCACAATAAACTTTTGCAAAGTTCATCATCTCACCATGCTTGTTTAGAATGCATGAGACTTATGAAGTTAAAAGACCAACAATTTTAGAAAATATATTTATTTCATTAATTCATTATTCTCTAAAAAGCCTCATATTATATTAACAAAATGATTTTAGTCCATTAATTTCCAAAGCTCTTTATTTAATTAAAAAGTCTTGTTTAAACCAGTTTTCAAGATTTCTAAAGCATCCTTATGTTGTCCTTAAAAAAAAAGAATCATCATGTTTTAGCTAGCATGTTTTTAGCCAACATTCATGGCTTACGTCACTTTGATTTTAATTTTTAAGTACTTTAGGACTTTTAAGCATATAACTCTAATCACAAATCGGAATATTCTATCTAGACAGAATACTTTAAATTAATTTTATTGGGAAAAACCCAAGTCTCACATCGACTAGAGATTAGGCAATTGAAAAACGCTCCTTGATGTCATTCCAAAGATCTTGTGCCACCTCCATATGCAAGATGGTAGATCGCAAGGAGGGTTCAATGGTGTTCATGATCCAAGAGACCAGAAGCGAGTTGTTGGTCCACCAGTCTTCAATATCAGGCGAATTTTCTGTCGGTTTCTGGATAGTGCCGTCAACAAAGCCAAACTTCTTCCTTGCTCGTAGAGCAGTTCGAATTGATCGGGCCCATTCATCATAGTTTTCACCTTTCAATTGCACTTGAGTGATCAAGCTTCCAGGATTGTCATTAGCGGTAATGTCATAAGGAGAGATCGTTTTCCTTATAACCGTTCCTTCTGCTGCAGCCATGAGAAAAAAAAAAAAAAAATCAGAGTATCAATGTTTTATCTAACATTGATCACTGCTGCTGATACCATGTTAGAATAGTGAATTGAAGCCTAACTCAACCCTACAAAACCGGCTTGTAAGGTGAGGGTTGCTTTCCACTTATATACTATTCAATTGCCTAATCTCTAGTCGATGTGGGACTTGGGTTTTTCCCAATAAATTTCTTCTTTTAGGCCATTTTTCTTAAATATTTTAATGTTTTTTTTAGAAAATAAACCCTGAAATTAAATGAGAGTATTAGGTCTAGGTCCATTTCTAAGATAGAACAAAAAGGAAGAACTATCATAATCAACTTTTAGAATCTTTGTCCATGATGTTTGTTGGCTGTTTGTTTTGCAAAACACGGGACTTATTGTGTATTAAGACGTATTTATGATTAATTATTCTTGTATAAATTTTGCATTTACACATTCTTCATATACATCATTGATAACTTTCATTAAAATTCATCACTTACTCCTACAATAATTACAGTTTAAGGATGCATAGGTTATTAAAAACAATGAGTATATCATTTTTTATATATAATTTTACTCAAATAGTTCAGTTTTTCGATTTATTATTTTGAATTGAGGTAATTAATAATTTATATGAAAATAAATTTAAAAAATTACCTATTAATTTTGAGATTTTTTTTTTAATGTTAAAACTTAGGCCTCTAAAACCACGGAATGGTTGAAACTTTTGCAGGCAATGAAAGATGGATTTATTATTGTGGTTGGAATTATTTAAGAAAATTGAAGTAACTACTCCCTCTTTTCACCCATGTAATGTGTAACATGTCTTCTATTCAAAGGAAATTAATACACTTTTTCCCCCTATTTGAAGTTTCCATTAGCTTTTTCTATAACTAAAATAGAAAATTAATACACCTTTGATCAATGGGTTATGGGTGGAAAGAGTTTTTTAAATATTGAATTAAAACGGAAAAACCTCATTATATATACATATTTCTATATCAATAATATATTTTTATTATACTTTTTTAAAATATCTTTTACAATCAAATGCTACCATCCTAAGTAGCTCAACAACAAAAATAATCACAAAAGATAGATCAGCTCCTCCAGTCTGTTGAAGACTCACCACTAGACTTCCACCTATCCCTGCTCTGCTCCCATACATAATATGATCATTGCAGTCCAAAACATCAAGGAGACAACAAAAGGGTAAGCTAGTGTAATTAAAATCAACATACTCATATATAACAATATGATAAACAACTGATATAGCTAACAACACACATGTACAGCTCATACCACTCACAACTCGCAACAATATCACCACTGCTTAACAGCAATAACAGCACCACTCAAGTGGCTATAACAGCACCGCAAAGCGGCAACAACAGCACCGACTTAGCGGCTATAACAGCACTACGCATGTGGCTAATAACGGCACCGACTTAGCGGCTATACTCTCACACAACTCAGCACAGCAGTTCAACATACGGCACAACTAATCAGCATTGGCATTATACAGCACAACTCAGCTTTGCATCAATACAGCTTAAACATCATACGGCATTATTAACTTAAACAACATACAACTCAGCTCGGCTCAACAACATTAATCAATATTAGTCAGCATTAATCAACATAATTATGAAAGAACACATCCAAACAACCTTCAACTTATCCTAATCACTCATTGTGAAGTGACAATCTTTAGTAAACATAGAATATCTAGAGTTATAATACTCCTATCATGCTCATCCTTATCTCATATGAAAGATAAGAAGATTTCCTACAACTCTCGTGAAGACACCGAGTCCTAATTCCTTCATCTACCTTGTGAAAAATTTTAAAAACCGCAACAGCTATAACCAAGGCTGACAGCTTGACCCCTCTTCACTAAAACAGCCATATATGGAGTTCTAGAACTCCTTTTTGGGTGATTCCAACGCCATTGGAAAGCTAAGATCCAAGGCTACAACTTTCATGAAGACCTTAAGACCAAATTCGGTCATCAAGGGCCACCGCTGCAGCGCCCAATCCAGCGCTTTAGCTGCAACTCTCTGCCAGTTCAGTTTCCCCTCCACAGCCATGGCTGCAAATCCACGGCCATAGCTGCAAGTTTCTGCCACTTCAAGTTTTTTTTTTCTCCACAGCTATGGCTGCAAAACCACAGTCATGGCTGCAATTCTCTGCCATCACGTTTTTCCCTTTCCACAGCTATGGCTGTGAATCCATGGCTATAGCTGTAGGTTTCTGCAAGTGCATTTTTCTTCCACGGCTATAGCTGTGATTCCACGGCTATAGCCGTGGGTTTCTGATCTTTCAAAAACTCCATGGATTTCACCTCCGTTTTCACCCAAAACCTCCATGATCCTACAATCCAAGGAACCACAGTCCATGCTACAACTCAAATGCAATACTACCAACCACATGCAACCCAAAAGCATCAAAAATCACAACATGCATGCATCCAAAACTCAAGAAGAAAAATCATCAATGTTCAACCTTCCATCAAGAACCAAAACCCCAATGTTCAACATGAGAATCACTTCGGATTCATCCCCCCATTTACAATTTTTCCAGAATCAAGCCTCTATTTACCCAACAACTTAACATGCAAAGCAAAATCTTCATTTTTTTCTAGCTTCCCTTACCTCGGTGAAGGAATCCGAGCTTCCGGGAAGAGACGATTGAAGAACGGAGAAGAGAGACGAAAGGGAGCTAGAACGAACACGAACGAACGAGAGAACTCCGAAAATTAGCTAGCAGAGTCCCAGCTCACTCAGCACAACCCCCTTGAGATATCAAGAAAAGGAAAGAAAGTAAGGTGAGCAAGTGGGGAATCAGAGAAAAGAATGTAAAGGTGAAAGAGGAACTTGCGGAAGGAATGGGGTCTCACAACCTCCCCAACAACAAGAGTTTTCGTCCCCGAAAACAGACTTACTTGGGAAAAGAAATGGATACCGCTCCCTGCACTGCTGCTCCGCCTCCCAAGTAGCCTCACCAGTAGCTGCATCCCACAATACTTTCACCAGAGTAATGGGCTTGCCCCTCAGCTCCTTCAGCTTATAGTCGACCACAGCCACTGACAACTTCTCAAAGGTAAGGTTCTCCTTCACTTGAACATCGTCTAGTTCCACCACGTGGCTCGGGTCATGCACATACTTCCTCAACTGGGATACATGAAATACATCGTGTAGGTTTGAAAGAGACGGTGGCAAAGCCAACCGATAAGCAACCGGACCCATACGCTGTATTATCTGATAGGGACCAACAAACATCGGTGTCAACTTCCGTGCCTTCAGTGCTCTGCCCACACCAGAAGTCGGAGTCACCTTCAGGAACACATGCTCCCCCTCAGCAAACTCCAAAGGCTTACGCCTTTTATCCGCATATGATTTCTGCCTACTTTGAGCAGTCTTCATCTTCTCCTGTATCCTCTTCACCTTTTTAGTAGTCTGTAGGATCAGCTCCGGTCCCACAACCACTGACTCACCATCCTAATACCAGCACAGAGGAGTTCTACACCTTCTGCCATAAAGGGCTTCATACGGCGCCATCCCAATACTAGCATGATAGCTGTTGTTATAAGTAAACTCCACCAGCGGTAGGACTTCCTCCCAGCTACCCAAGTGATCTAGCACACAGGCCCTCAACAGATCCTCCAAGGACTGGATTGTCCTCTCTGACTGACCATCCGTCTGCGGATGATAAGCAGAACTCAACTTCAGCTTCGTGCCTAGGGCTTGATGTAGACTCTGCCAAAATCGGGAAGTGAACCTCGGATCTCGGTCAGAAATGATACTGGACGGCACCCCGTGCAACCGCACTATCTCCCTCACATACAACTGTGTCAGCTTCTCCAAAGACCACTTCATCTTGACAGGCAAGAAATGCGCACACTTGGTCAACCGGTCAACAACCACCCAGATAGCATCACTATTCCTAGTTGACCTAGGCAAGCCCACAATGAAATCCATAGTAATGCTATCCCATTTCCACTCGGGAATCTCCATCTGTTGCATCAACCCACTCGGCTTCTGATGCTCAACCTTTGCCTTCTGACAGGTCAAACAGGCCGCAACATACTCAGCGATCTCTCTCTTCATACCAGACCACCAGAAATTCTTCTTGAGGTCTTGGTACATCTTAGTCATACCCGGGTGTATGCTAAGTTTGCTCTTATGGCCTTCTTCTAATACAGCCCTCCTCAGCTCAACATCCTGAGGTAGGCAAATCCTGCCTCTGAACCTCAAGATCCCATCTTCCCCTAGCTCAAAACCAGCAGCTTTCTCAGTACCCAGCAAACCAAGAAGTCTCATCAACTCTTCATCCTGCAACTGCTTGAGTCCAACCTGCCTCAAGAACGCATTAGTTATGATAACTGCCCCACAACTAATGTGATCCTGAGCTAACTCCACCCAGAGATTCAAATCCCTAAATTTCTCGACCAGCTCCAGCTCTCTCACCATCATACTCGACATGTGGATGGATTTCCTACTCAGCGCATCTGCCACCACATTGGCCTTGCCTGGATGATACATCAACTGGAAATCATAATCCTTCAAAAATTCCATCCACCGCCTCTGCCTCATGTTTAGCTCCTTCTGATCAAACAAGTACTTCAGACTCTTGTGATCACTGAAGACGCTGAACCGAGCCCCATACAAGTAATGCCTCCAAGTCTTCAAGGCAAACACCACGGCTGCTAACTCCAAGTCATGAGTGGGATAGTTCCTCTCATGAATCTTCAATTGCCTAGAAGCATATGCCACCACTCTCCCGTTTTGCATCAATACACACCCCATACCCTGATGAGAGGCATCGCAGTACACATCAAAAGGCCCACCAGAATCCGGCAATACTAGCACAGGAGAAGTAGTCAATCTCCGTTTCAGCTCAACAAAACTCTGCTCACAGGCATCAGTCCAAATGAAAGGCTGCTCTTTCCTCGTCAGCTGGGTTAAAGGCGCTACTATCTTGGAGAATCCCTCAATGAACCTCCTATAGTATCCTGCCAAACCCACGAAACTCCTGATATCAGTGACAGTTCTCGGGTGCTCCCACTGCAACACCGACTCCACCTTGGCTGGATCAACAGCAATCCCCTCAGCCGAAATTACATGGCCCAAGAACTTCACCTCATCCAGCCAGAACTCACATTTTGAAAGCTTAGCATACAGCTACTTCGCTTTCAAAATCTCCAATACTGTCCTCAAGTGCTCTCCATGCTCCTCCGGGGTCTTGGAATAGATTAAGATATCATCTATAAACACCACTACGAATTTATCCAAGAACGGCCGAAAGATCCTGTTCATGTAGTCCATGAACACTGCGGGGGCGTTGGTTACACCAAACGGCATCACAACATATTCATAGTGACCATACCTAGTCCTGAAAGCAGTCTTCGGTATGTCACCCTCCCTCACCCTAATCTGGTGATAGCCCGACCTCAAGTCAATCTTGGAAAATACCGATGCTCCCCTCAGTTGATCCATTAAGTCATCTATCCGGGGAAGTGGATATTTGTTCTTAATGGTCAACTTGTTTAGCTGCCGGTAATCAACACACAGTCGACTACCTCCATCCTTCTTCCTTACTAATAACACCGGAGCACCCCACGGCGAAACACTCGGTCGCACCAACTGCTTTTCCAATAAGTCCTCCAATTGACCTTTCAACTCAGTCAGCTCAGCAGGAGCCATCCTATAGGGGGCCACCGACACTGGCCCCGCCCCTGAAACCAAGTCAATACTGAACTCCAGCTCCCTAACAGGAGGCAACCCTGGTATTTCATCAGGAAATACCTCAGCAAAGTTTCTCACCACCTCAATATCAGCTAAGACCCTCTCGGTCTCCACACTCATGGTAGCAAGCAGAAGACAGCACTCTGCTCCATCTCTCAGCAATGACTCAGCCTGACCAGCCGAGATCAATAGCTCGTTCTCCTCCTGAGGGAAAATCAACCTCTTATTGGCACAATCTATAAGAATGCGATTGGCAGACAACCAATCCATTCCCAAGATTATGTCAATATCCACTAAAGGTAAACAAATCAGGTTCACCTTGTACTTCTTCTCATTCACCACAACCGGGCAACCAACACACAATTCAGAAGCAATCACAGAAGCAGAAGCGGGCGTAGACACTAGCAGTCTCAACCCCAAATCACACACAGGCATACCCAGTATAGCAACACATGCATAAGATATAAAAGAATGCGTGGCACCCGAGTCGAAGAGGATCATCACATCCTTACCAGCAGCTTTACCCTTCCCCTTCACAAGGTCAGAAGAAGTCGAAGCCTCAGCACCCGTCAAAGCAAATACTCTACTAGCAGTAGTGGGTCTGTCACCCCTCTGTGTATCAGCTCTCTGTGCACTACTCCTCTGAGTATCAGCCCTCTGCACGTCACTCCTCTGAGCACTCCTCCCAGGTCTGCCCCTAGCAGGACAGTTGGCCGACTCGTGACCCATCTGATGACATCTGAAGCAACGGCTCTCCGTGTACGGACAGTCCCTGACAAAGTGGGGCCCAGCACACCTGAAACATCTTAGAGTGGCACCTCCACTCTGTCTACCTCCACTAGTAGTACTGGAAGATTGCCTACTGACAGGACCCCCTTGTTGTGACTGGGGCCTATCATACGGCTTCCTCTGACTCTCGCCCTTCTTGGACCCAGACGGCCCTCCAGCAGTCCTCATAACACGGTTACCACCTTCCAACCGTTCCACCACCTTTGCCTTCTCCACTAAGGCTGGGAACTCGATGATGGCCATAGGCACCACCACCCTCTTCAACTCATATCTTAGCCCATTAGCAAATTTCCTGCATTTCCAGGCCTCAGCTATACCTTGCAAATAAAAACGAGCCAAGTGCTCGAATTTCATCGCATACTCAGAAACTGTCATTCCCCCCTGATGCAATCGCATGAACTCAGCTTCCTTGGCGTGCCTCACGCTCTCAGGAAAGTACTTCTCCATGAATACTGTCCTGAAGCACTCCCAGTCAACTGTAACTCCTCTAGCAGCAAGCATCTGATAGGTGCCTCTCCACCAGTGCTCAGCCTCTCCCACAAGCATGTACACAGCATAGGCTAATCTCCTCTCTGGAGGACATCCCAGAACGGTAAAGATCTTCTCCAGCTCACGGATCCAGCGGTCAGCTACCTCTAGATCCGCATCTCCTGCAAACTGCGGAGGGTTACACTTTCAGAATTCAGCAAGATCCCGACTCTCCTGTGACCCTGTAGGTCTTGCTGCACCAGCTGTAGCTCTCTCAGCCTCCATCCTAGCAAAATAGGCGTTTTGCTGTTGCATAGCCATAGCCATCATCTCTATGGCACGAGCTATCTGCTCATTGGTCCTAGTCATCGTCTACAAAAGTAACAGCATATTTAGTAAACAATAACCATACCCCACAACAAATCAGCAGCACAACAAATCATCACAACAATTTTTCAACACAACAAACATCAAAACAAAACAACACAGCCAGAGTTAACACAACAAAAAGCCTAAAGGGACCACCCCCAAAGAGTGTCCACTAGACTCGACCAGCTCTGATACCACTAAAGTGTAACGACCCGGCTGGTCCCTACACAAGGCACAACACACTAGAAACACCGCACAGAAAAGGGCAAATGTATATATATAGAGTCTAGAATATACATATACATGATCCAGTCTGAACAGAGTTAAAGTGTACTAAAGTTACAATCAAATGCTACCATCCTAAGTAGCTCAACAACAAAAATAATCACAAAAGATAGATCAGCTCCTCCAGTCTGTTGAAGACTCACCACTAGACTTCCACCTATCCCTGCTCTGCTCCCATACATAGTATGATCATTGCAGTCCAAAACATCAAGGAGACAACAAAAGGGTAAGCTAGTGTAATTAAAATCAACATACTCATATATAACAATATGATAAACAACTGATATAGCTAACAACACACATGTACAGCTCATACCACTCACAACTCGCAACAATATCACCACTGCTTAACAGCAATAACAGCACCACTCAAGTGGCTATAACAGCATCGCGAAGCGGCAACAACAGCACCGACTTAGCGGCTATAACAGCACTACACATGTGGCTAATAACGGCACCGACTTAGCGGCTATACTCTCACACAACTCAGCACAGCAGTTCAACATACGACACAACTAATCAGCATTGGCATTATTCAGCACAACTCAGCTTTGCATCAATACAGCTTAAACATCATACGACATTATTAACTTAAACAACATACAACTCAGCTCGGCTCAACAACATTAATCAATATTAGTCAGCATTAATCAACATAATTATGAAAGAACACATCCAAACAACCTTCAACTTATCCTAATCACTCATTGTGAAGTGACAATCTTTAGTAAACATAGAATATCTAGAGTTATAATACTCCTATCATGCTCATCCTTATCTCATATGAAAGATAAGAAGATTTCCTACAACTCTCGTGAAGACACCGAGTCCTAATTCCTTCATCTACCTTGTGAAAAATTTTAAAAACCGCAACAGCTATAACCAAGGCTGGCAGCTTGACCCCTCTTCACTAAAACAGCCATATCTGGAGTTCTAGAACTCCTTTTTGGGTGATTCTAACGCCATTGGAAATCTAAGATCCAAGGCTACAACTTTCATGAAGACCTTAAGACCAAATTCGGTCATCAAGGGCCACCGCTGCAGCGCCCAATCCAGCGCTTTAGCTGCAACTCTCTGCCAGTTCAATTTCCCCTCCACAGCCATGGCTGCAAATCCACGGCCATAGCTGCAAGTTTCTGCCACTTCAAGTTTTTTTTTCTCCACAGCTATGGCTGCAAAACCACAGTCATGGCAGCAAGTCTCTGCCATCATGTTTTTCCCTTTCCACAGCTATGGCTGTGAATCCATGGCTATAGCTGTAGGTTTCTGCAAGTGCATTTTTCTTCCACGGCTATAGCTGTGATTCCACGGCTATAGCCGTGGGTTTCTGATCTTTCAAAAACTCCATGGATTTCACCTCCGTTTTCACCCAAAACCTCCATGATCCTACAATCCAAGGAACCACAGTCCATGCTACAACTCAAATGCAATACTACCAACCACATGCAACCCAAAAGCATCAAAAATCACAACATGCATGCATCCAAAACTCAAGAAGAAAAATCATCAATGTTCAACCTTCCATCAAGAACAAAAACCCCAATGTTCAACATGAGAATCACTTCGGATTCATCCCCCCATTTACAATTTTTCCAGAATCAAGCCTCTATTTACCCAACAACTTAACATGCAAAGCAAAATCTTCATTTTTTTCTAGCTTCCCTTACCTCGGTGAAGGAATCCGAGCTTCCGGGAAGTGACGATTGAAGAACGGAGAAGAGAGACGAAAGGGAGCTGGAACGAACACGAACGAACGAGAGAACTCCGAAAATTAGCTAGCAGAGTCCCAGCTCACTCAGCACAACCCCCTTGAGATATCAAGAAAAGGAAAGAAAGTAAGGTGAGCAAGTGGGGAATCAGAGAAAAGAATGTAAAGGTGAAAGAGGAACTTGCGGAAGGAATGGGGTCTCACAGAAATACTAAAAATATGAGGGGAGGGAATTCGTGTAATAGAAGTGTGTTTAAAAAAAATTGAATATTCAATTTTAAAGATTGATTTTGCATGTAAATAATTGATTATATATATATATATTATTCTTTTTCTTAAAAAAAATGAAACTTTGAAAGATAAAAAATTTGTAAAGTCAAGAAATTAAAAAATATTTAAATATTTTAAAAAAAAATATAACAAAAATATATTATTAATATAGGACAGTGTATCAATTGTGAGCCAATGAAAATAAATCTTAAGATCGAATACTTTCCCCGGATTGAGATTAACCCACAATTCCGATTATTATAAGAAGCCCAAAATGAAAATGATGAGTCCCATTGTATGCGGATACAATAAGATCCAAGTGAAACTTTTTTAATATATCATTTTTATTTTATTCATAAATTAAATTTTAATATTTTCTTAACAACTATCAGTAATTAATAATAACTACATATCATAATATAAATTATTTATCACAAATTTAAAAATATAATTTACATGATCGAAATTACTTACTTATTTCAAATTTTAAATATGACATAATTTACATATTTCAAAAGTATTTATTTATTATAGATTTTAGATATATGAAATAAAAAATTATCTTGTGTAAATTATATCAATTTTTTTTAAAATTAATAATTTTGATCATACAAATTATATTTTATTTTTGATAAATAATTTATGTTTTGATATAAAATTATTTTAACTGTTGGTAATTTATTTAAAAATATAGATATAAATTATAAATAAAAATGAAAAAAATAGATTAAAAAATATTATAAGTTGAAATTTTTTCTTAAAAATATTTTTGTTGAGAAAAAATAGCAAAAAATATCTATCATTGAAAAATGGTCCACAAACATACTCTCAGTTATTCTAATTTTTATATATATAGAGGATAGAAAGTTGTATTTCAATAATTATTAAAAAAATTATCAATGATTAAAAATAATTTATATTACATTATAAATTATTTATCATAAATCTAAAATATAATATATATTAAAAATATATTTATTATAAATTTAAATTATAAGATAATTTATATATTCAAAAGTAATAATAATAATATTATTATTGTTATTATTATTATTATTAATTATGCTTTGAACATACTAAAATAATAAAATACTAATGTAAAAAATTAGGGTTTAGGGTTTAGAATTTAAATAAAGTGAATAAAAATATGTCAAAAATAAATATGTTTGATTTAAGAAATATTAATAAGTCTGTCTTGTCGACATTTACCCTTCCTTTGATATTTTCGTATTGTGTTTTTTAACATTTCACAGTTACCAAAAAAAAAAAGAGAAATTAATAAGAAATTAAGAAAAAGTTAATATATTTTCTTAATCAATTATATAAAACTGATAAATTAAAAGTGGTATTTTTTTTTGGTAAAAATAAGAAAAATTATAAAGATGATCGCAGTAAAGATTGAACCTAGGTGTTCATGCTTCTAACTATCCCAACCCCTCTCCACCTTGAAAGTGGTAGTTTATTCACATAGTCGCTGTTTCAAAATATAAAACTGAAGTATAATCAATTAAATTTTATGTAACAATTCATTTTTATTTTTTTTTATTTCGTACCAATTCAGTAATTTCTCGTTATTTTTTTTTTCAATAAAACACTGCTTTTCTTTATTTTATTTAGTACACCTAATTCTCACCTATTTTTATATTTATTAAAGCGTAAAAGCCTATAATTATTTCGGCTTTTTCCCTAAATTAAAATGAAATAAATAAAATAAAAACTTGTTACTCACCTAATTTGTGACAAACCACTATTAATTTATCTTTAATTATCTATCTTTATCTCGTGGTTTGGACTAAAGTGCACATGTATTATTACTTATTTTATTAGAGAAATACAACAATAACACGTGTATTATATAAGAATGTAATTGCAGTCTATTTATTAAAGTTTGTAGAGAACACAAAATGAAATTAAAATAGTCAATAGTTAGATGAAGTAAACTAAAATTATTTTTGAAACTATTTTATTTAAAATTCAATCAATTTACAAGCATATTAATAATTATCTTAAACTTCAACCATGTTACATTAATAATCATTAGTAAGTTACATTTCACTTACCCATTGAAGATAGATACTCTTTTAATGGTGTAAATAAAGGTATTGATTTGAAGAGTTACATTTTATGTATAAAAAATAAATCAAAATATTATTTTTCAAAATCATTGAATATATATATATATATATATATATATATATATATATATATATATATATATATATCACATTTATCTGAGATGATTTGCATTTAGACATTTTTCATACTGATTTTATATATATATATATATATATATATATATATATATATATATATATATATATCACATTTATCTGAGATGATTTGCATTTAGACATTTTTCATACTGATTTTATTTGGTAACATTATTTCAAGGTTAATTTGACTAAAATCTATGTCTTTGTTTAGAACCCTTTAAAACAAGAAGAAGGAAGAGGTTGCTATGGGTCTCTATCTCACCAGATAATTTTTTTTTTCTCTTTTGGAATGAAAAGAAGGTGAAATGCATGAGTAACTTAAAAGTAAAGGTGTAAAAAATGACTTAACAAACTGAAAAAGAATTGACAAATATTTTTTAGATTCAAAACCTATTGGGCATACATGATCCAATATTTTTAAAATAAAAAATAAATAAATTGATTTGATACAATTTAGTAGACGGATGAATTAATTATAAAATGAGTGACTTGTAAAAAATTAAGGTAAAATTAAACTGATCTACTTAAAAATATTGATCTACACAATGGATTTGACTTATTTGATACCTTTACTTAAAAAGACAATCATTTTAAATATGTGACAACTTTTTTATTTGAAATATTTATGTTATTTTACCTTTTTTTTCTTTTCTATTTTTAACACGGCTAAATAAGAAAAAGAAAAACTTATCTATCTTTATCTTCATTTTTTTTATTATCAAATAATCTAAATAATTATATCAATTTCTACTTATTTCCTTTTTTTCCACTTTCTTTCTTAAACCAAACATAACAAAAGAAGAAGAAAAAACTTGTCTTACTATGTTTTTATTGGGTGATTTTAGAAGAGAAATGAAATGGAGTGAATTGGAAAAGATTGTATGACTTTTACAAGGAGGAGAAATCAACAAATTTCATGGTCCACCGTTGAAGAGATCATTTCCCACTTGCCATGATTTTGAAGATGATTTTCTGCATCTCCTTTTCTTTTTCTTGTTATTTTTAAAAAAATAATTTTTATAATATATTATTTAAAAATTAAATAATTTTTACAATTTTTTTAAATAATAAATAATTTAGTGTTAAGAAAAAAATAAGAGTAAGAAAATATTTCAAATACTACATAAATATTTTTAATTTAATTTATATATTTATTTTCCCTACTTTTTTCATTCAGCCAAACAATTAGCAAAAACAAAAAAAAAATTCTATATAAATATTTCTATCTATTCAAACAATATCTTTTTAATTTATTTCTTTTCTATTTTTATTTTTTCTATTTTGTTTTCCTATTTCACTCAATAGAAAAAAATTAATAAAGAATATTCACTATTCCAACAACTTTGAATGTTGTTGACTCATAGGACATAAATACAGTTATACATCAATCGGCTTCGTTTACCTACTCTGGCAGTCTCCATCATGCTGTGCTGTCGTTAGGTGCATAAAAACCTCGTCAATTAAGGATAAAATTAATGGATAATTTTTTAAATGTTGTTAGTACTGATAAAAAAAATATTTTGATATTATACACTTATATTTAATAAGTATCTTGATAATATACATTTATGTATATTATTAAAATAAAATCTTAATTCTGATAAAAAAAACTATACCAAGTACATCTAAATTTAAAATAAATGTACTAAGTTTTGTTAACTAATTAATTACTCTTCCTCATGCATGTAATTTGCAGTCAATCTCGGACCTCTGCACATGAATTTTTGTTTTACACAATATAAACACTTTGTAGCATCCAAATGCAATGTTTAAGGAAATACTATTTTATTGGAGATAGTGACAGAATCACCTTTGACATAGCTAGCACGTGAAACAATAATGATAACTGTACACATTCAAAAATAAATCTAATAGTTTAAAACTATGCCACTGTACGATTCAAAATTTTGTCTCTATGCTGAAGACACTTTGATTAGCCGACAAGACCGCCATCATCTATTGGTCAAAAGTGGAGTGCACTAATATCCATCATTACGCCTGCCAAGATCCTAATGATTTTGATTAGGGCATGGTCAAAAGTACATGCTTGACATATTTTTTTAACCATGTTACATTTTGAAAAAACACACAAATTAGAACGAAGTGAGCCTAATACAACATATTTTTTTTACAATTTTCATCAATAGCATCAGCAAAGAAACGAAATTCTGTAGTCTGCAAGATGATAATTTCCCACAGAACTCTTTGAACCAGATGTCAAGTTGTACATGCACAGATAAATTTTTGAATTTCGACAAAAGATATAGTGAAAACTGAAAAACAGTTTCATCACACCTATAACTTCTTTTTTCACAAAAAGAAAGAAAAAGCCAAAATTACCAATGCTAAATTACATAGAAGCAACAACTAAAACACAAGAGTGACAAAAGAATACAAAAAATAGGATCAAATTGAATCACCGCACTTGCCACATGCATCTAACTTGTTGAAGGACAGAAAGAAAACAGCACATGCTCTGAAAGACCTGATGAAGTGACTTGATTACCAAAATTGTAGCCTATGCAGCCACTGACGGTTCCTGCATAATGAATGAAATTATGAAACCATGTTACCAACTCAAAATATGTTTTCCTTAACAAAGAAAAAATTCCAGGTTTAAAATTTATTTTCTTTATGAATGACATATCAAACCTTTGCTGTCAAGTTTGAAACAGCCAAATGAAATTTTTCTCTAGTTTTAGTACTGGCAACATGCCCAGCCTTTGCCACCTTGCTAAAAGCACCATTTAACCATGCAGTTCCAGCAGTCACATATCTGCAGCGGAATGAGGACAAGCCATTAACAAGCATACCTTTTATTATCAACATTCAAATAATATACAATCTTAGGGCAAATTAAAGTCACAAGGGTGAAGGATCATCATGCATATTTAATTTCTCTCCATCATGTAGTTATTCCATGTTGTAGCTAATAGTCAATGGTTTTAAAACCAGACCAGTTATTGAACTGGACAAGGCATTCGTTTTTGACCCATTTTCCAGTTGTTTTTCTCAAGCCGGTTCTGTTCCTGTGGTTTATTTGAACTAGTCACCTAACCGATTCAGTGATTTTATGGTTTTTATGGTCTAACCGGCCAATTTGATCTGATTTTAAAAAAACAGCTAATAAGTATAGAAACTTTTAAATTTCTTTACACTTTGCATTTCCTAGTTGGATCCCACCACAAAATCATAATAATTTCATAGAGTAATCCAAGTACAGAAATCGAGATCATGTATCATATTCAACCATACCTGCTTGTTTTGACAGCTGATCCAGTGTCATTCAACTTCCTCTCGGCGGCAAATATTGCTGCCATTGTTTTATCCGAAACGTGAAGCCTCTCATCCACAGACTTCACTTTCTGATTCACTGCAGCAATGCCTACAGTCAATTTCTCCGTCAATCCAACTCTCTTGTCAAAAGAAACGACCTTTGCAGATGCATTAGCAGTAAATTGATGCTTTTCATCAAATGCTTTAGCTTTGTTCACAGCATCTTGTCTTATTGCTGAACCTTTTGCCAGCATACTTGTAACTACATCTTGTGCCCTGTTAAGGTACATTCTTCCATTAGTGGGGCTTGCTTTCCCCTCCTGAAAGAGTTGTAGTATAGCAGACCATGAGCTTAATCAGAAAAACAAAAATGTGAACAGTTGTAGTAATTATTGCCTAGCTACAGTTTAACGGAATGCACTGCTGAAGAATATAAGCAAGTGATGTGATGCAAGATTGAAACAATGCAAGAAGCCATAAAAATAGTTAGATGGGTATTGACTTGACTTGTTTAAAACAATATCACAATAGGGACTTTCTTCTTAATAGTTATCAGAATTTCAATGTCAAAGTAATCAGATATATTCAAAACACACTCCAATGTATTAACAAAGCCCTAGGTATAATAAAATTAATTTCAACTACTTTTTAGCCAAGTCCAAGTGCACGTAAAAAGCAGCTCATCAAGAGAAAACAATCATGCAAAACCTTAATTTGGATGTTTGTCTTTACCTCAACATTTGATGAGACATTTTCAGAAGGAGCAACACTTATGGCATTTTCCACCACCCTTACTTCCTGCGTAAATTGCTTCTGATAAGCTCTAAATTTTACATCAACAAGTGCATGTATGATATAGTAAATTAGTAAGTGTTCTTGCTATACTTACTTGCATCTCACGATTTGGTACATAGTCCTCAGCTGGAGTTATCTTCACAACCTTGTCTACTATTGTTGCTCCCTGAGAAAAGACAACAAAAGTTTTACTCCCACGAGCCAAAAAGTGCAAAGGCTTATATAAGATGTATTAGTCCCCAACTCAATATCTAGATCAAAACGTCATCATATATAGGACATCAAACCAGAGGGGGAATATTCATAAAGATATCCAAATAGACATTGCTAAGGAAAATAGAGCTTTCTGATGTGAAAAAAGATTAGGCTCTACAATTTGCATTTCTAATTGCAAGAGATCTGTATTTTCAAATTAAAATGCTATGATGCTAGCAAACTGCCTAATATACTAAAAGTCTAAAAACTTAAGTAAATTTGTTTTTGGTCCCTCATGTTTGTTTAAAACTGTTTTTCTTAAAAAAAAACTTATTTCAATCTCTCAGCTCAAATGTTATTAGTGAATCTGTCAAACAAAACTCATTTAAAATTGAATCATACAAAACTCACTTACTAGTTAATGAAAATATCACTTTAAACCCAACAGATGTTGCATAATTAACTCAATTTGTTCCCATAAATGATGTTTCGAGCAGTCCTGAAGGAGTAAAACAATTTTTTTTTTTTTTAGATGACTAGAACTAGTAGGATCAATTATTATATTGATAGACCAAAAAACAAATTCACCTCAACTTTGAAGGACAAAAATCATATTTAAGTCAAGTTTAAAAATACAACAGAACTTCTGTACACTAGCAATCTACTAACATAAGCCAAAAATGGTATCTTGATTCTAAAGGATTTTAATCTGAAGGTTTCCTTCTAGAGCTCAAGCTTATTTGACTTGCACCTGAATCTGATACACATCATTCATTAGGAGTCACTCTCCTTCCTTTTCTTTTCTTCGAAGTGAGCTGCATTAATTGAAAGAGATCTCTTTCAAAAACCTAGTTACTCCATAGTACCATGTAAGTGATGTTCTTTTATCTTACCATCTATAGCAAACACATCCCAGTACCAAGTACCTACCATGATTATGAATTGAACTCGATAATACACCATAGCTCCAACAAAATCATAAAAGGAAAATAGAATTACCGATAACAATAATGCAATTTCAAGTGCTTTGGGATCTTTAAATGTCACATATGCACTCTTTGATTTCCCATCTTCACTGCAACAAATAGACACACAATATGTAATCATAGTACACCATACAGATTTGACTTCTCTAAGCAAGCATGGAAAAAAAAAAAAAAAAGAATCGCAAGTTCAAGAGCAGAATTCAACGCACAGCTTGTTTGCACACGCAATAAGAGTTCAAATTCTAAAGCAGAAGACTTAGTTTATCTTCAATTACTTTGGTTAACTAAGATAAAATAAAAAATAAAAAAAAATGGAAAGTAGATTAATGCACTGTCACTGCATAATTTACTCTGACACCTGAACTTTTACCCTGACCTGTTCTTTGTTTTATTAAGATAATTAGTACAACTTTATTTCATTAAAATCAAAATTAAGAGCACCCCATATTTTCTTCTCAGTATTTTCCAACCCTCTTCCCCCTTTTGCTTTCTAAGCACCCTTCAATCAGAGTTGTGAAGACTGGAGCTGGCAAAAACTGAATTGAAGCAAAAATAAAACAGGCAGCTAAAAAAATAAAAAATTTGGTGTTGAAATTACCCACCTGAGGATCTCAACATGCTCGATTTCCCCAGAAAAGGAGAAGAACTCGTGAATCTCTCTCTCACCAGCTAGATCTGAAAGCTGCTTAACTTGAACCGTCCTGGTCTGAAAAAATCAACATAGAGAGAGACCCAGAAACAGGAAATCAAATAATGCTAAAATTAAAACAAGAAAAGAGTAAAAAGAACGGGTTTTGAATTGGAAGAAGAAGTGGGAGCTATTACCTCGGTTGCCGGCATTGTGATTGCAGCGGAAGCTGAGAGCAGAGTTGGTGAAGGAGAGAGAGAAGGGTGGCGCGTGCTACTTTACGTTTCAGAGGATGTTGTGTTGTGTCGTGTCACCAAACAGAATAGAGTTGCATTGAAGAAGAAGAAGAGAGAGAAAGAAATAAGAGAGAAGAATGTGTGATGTTAGAATGTAATCATGTCCTCAGGTACCTCGTAAAGACCAGAAACTAAAACAATGCAGTGACTCTCACGTAAATTCCGCATTTCTCCCTTTAAAGTTTCGGTGATTTTTTTTATATAATTTATATTAAGTTTAAATATTTTTTTAGTAGTATAATTTAATTTATTTTACCTTTTAATTTTAATAATTTAAAATAATTATTTTTTATCTATATTTAATTTTTAATTATTTTAATCTACATAGTTAACGATAAACTTTTTAGTCTGGTATTTTTATAGTATTTTAATATTTATTGTTATTTTTTTATAATGTTATTATTTTATATTGATATAATAAAAAAATTTAATTTTATAGAAGTAAAAAAAAATTGATAATAAACATTACATATGAAGATAAAAAAAGATATAAAACATTAAAAATTATAATTTAAAATAATTCTAATAAAATAAATTTGATATACACAAAATTAAATTAAAGTTAACATGAAAGAAACAAAATTACAAATAAATTAATGACACAGATTAAAAGATTCAAAAATAAATGTATAAAAATTAAAAAATTATATATTATATTATAAAAACAAAAAATAATTAAAACTAAATAAATATAAGGACTAAAAATATATTTTTTAAATTTTAAGAACTAAAAAATAAAATAACTAAAATTAAAAAATACTTTAATATAATATTATTACAGTTTTTTTAATAATACAAATAAAAAATTGTTAATTTTTTATTTTTATTTTTTATATGAGGAGGGACAATATCGTCTTAACATTTCGGCTCATTTTATCAATAAAGTGATTTTTCTTGTTCGATGCCTGCATATTCTTCTGTTAAGGAACGGTAAGTGCGGATTTTGTTCAAACGACTTTTGATAGAAAATTTATTGAAAAATATATAATGTATTTTTTTTTATATCATCTATGTATGTGTAATACATTTATTAGCATTAATTATAAAATATTTATTTTTAAAATTATACTAAATTACATAATTCATTAGGAGTACTCATTTATACTCTTTATATGACTCAATTGCATAATTTATTTGGATTGATTTTTTTAATTTAATAGATAATATTGAATTTTTCTCAAATAATATTATCTCCATTCAATTTTAATAATCGTTTAATATATTTATACTCAAATCAAGAAACATAATAATTTTTTATTATAAAATAGTTTTGAAGTTTCTTATGTTATTTTTCATTTTTACTCAACAATAAATACTCCCTTTAAATTTATATATAAACAAAAAATGTTTAAATTTTTATTCTAAAATATAAGTAATTTTTAATTAAATTAACTTTATTTAATACTCTTAATTCAAAAATATTACTAAGACAATTAATGAGAGCAAAATTTACAATTAACATGACTGAAGATATTTTAGAAAATATATTGTATATTTTTGTATGAAATTGTGAAAATTAACTAACTTTTTTAATCTATATAAAATTTGTCTTTGTTACTTGTATATAGGTTTTGAGAGACTGAGAGAGTATATATTTATTGTAAATATCTAAATTAATTCAAAAGGTAAGTAAGAAGTGAAGATATATAATTGACAAAATAATAACTAATGTTGTCTTAAATTTTGTAAATGAAAAATAAATAGAAACTAAACACTTTTAAAAAACCACAATTAAAAAGGAATGGGAGAATATTTTTTTTCCAAAACTATTTATAACATTAATGATACGTTTATTTCACCAACTATTTATTTAATTAATAAGATAAGTGACTTTAATTAAAAGTGGTTTTTGTTAAAAAATAATATGAACATAAGTGATCTAGTGACGTTTAAAAATAATTTTTCATTATCATTTAATCTCAAAATTATTATTCATACTACGTTGTTGAGTTTTAAAATAAATGATAAAAAAAGTTATATCAATTAATATTTAAGGTTTAATTATGAAACTCAAAGATAATGAGTGCAGAGACATTTTAAATCAATACTTATAAAAAGATCAGGTAATATTTTAATTTTTAATTTTATAAAAAGTAGCGAAAAACACTACAAATAATTTTTTTATTAGTTAATAATATAAAATTATATATTTTTATTGAATATATATGTAATATTGTATAATTTTGTTAATTATTGTTATTTTTTTCAATAATTAATTGTTTTGGTGATTTTGTGTTTTAATTGTTGAGAAACTATGAAATTAGATAACTTTTTATGAGTTTTTAATTGTTTCGGATTGTTTCTGAGTAGAAGTCAAATTTGACCAATAAGAAAAAGTATAAAAGGTTTATCTTTAGAAATGGACTTCATAAATTCAATTTTTTCAGAAAGTCTGAGTTTAGAGAGAAATGCTCTGGAGACGAAGCGAAACAATTCCCTTCCGACTTCACGAATTCCTTCTCTTCCCTTTCTCGATAGTGATTTTGTGGCTATTTAGGCAATTATAAACTTCAAAGCCAAGGATCGGAGTATTTGCTAGTTGTGGTGCAAAGTAGCTTGGAGTAGTCGTCTGTTTCCTTCTACCTTATTTCTAATCGATTTAAAGGTAAGGGAAGTTGGTGTTTGATGATTGGCTTGAGTTGTGGTGCATTCTTGTTGATGAATTCCCTCATGTAATTGCTATTTTGGATTGGAATTGTAATGAGATTGCTGCATTGCTTAGGTTTTGGTTTTGGTTTCTTTTTGGAGAGAAAACTTGGCGATTATGGACTGTAATAGATGCATGTTGATTCTTGTATTGATTCTAAGTTATTTGTGTTGTTCATATGTTATATGATGAGTTTCATGTTGTTGTAACTGGTTTGAGTTGTAGGTTTGAGCCAATTTATGATTCTACTATATGTGAAAATCATCATGATGCTAAGTGTGATTCAAATGAGGGGTCCTTTGTCTCACTACATCAAGCGTATGATTAGTGACATCGAGCGTGAGGTGAGAGAATTGTCTCTTATTTAGTGACATCAGGCTCGGGCGCAAGGCGTCAATTGCTTTGTAAAAATATGTTTTTTGGTTGAGAAAATGGTGAATATATGTGGGTTAGTTGAATTTATTATATGTTATATATTGATGATTAAAAAGTTGGATGTTGTTGAATGGTGTTGGTTCTATATACATTGATCTAGGACAATGCATATAGATGAATAACTATCAAACTATTGAAATGTTGATGCTAAAAATACTTTAGGCATTTAGGCATGTTATGTTGATTAACTGTTGAAAGTTGAGGTGATGATGTTGAAAATGTTGAAGACATTTATGCATTAGGGTGTGTTGTGTTGATCAACTTAGGACTAAAGGAGAGGGTATTTTAGAAAATTAGATATCCCATTATGAGGATATTAGTGTGATGCTCTACGAGTTCTATTGTTGAAAAACTCTTCTTGAATAGTAAACTTTAAAAGTGAATAGTTAAGTCTCCTCTAGAACCTTAATTGATGTGGTATATGAGTCAATTCAACGCATACTAGCTATAAGTGACTAATGTTGATCATATGTGAGTAAGGTCTAGATATACGTATATAAAGTGATTAATCGAGTAAGGTACAAGGTTGATGACTTAGTCCCCTAAATGAATACTATAAGGGCATAATGTTTTAAGGGTAGTCAGTGGACTAATTTCATAAGGGGCTTAATTATGTAAACTAATATTGTCAAATTTTGATATATCATTTTATTATGGATTGGTATCTAAATTCACTATTGATCTAACAAGTCTTTAAACTCTTTAAATTACTTACCTTTGTTGTAGGAGATCTCCGTAAGTGAATACATAATGAAACATGTAGTTGGGGAGTATGCACATGATGTGTTGTTGTGTTGTTGTTCATATGCTATGTGGATTGTGGTTGAATGACATAATTGCGGTGAAAGTTGAAATATGATGTGAAGGAATAAGTTGTTATCTTCTTAAGGTGTTGAATGTCATGTTGAGGTGCTAGTTCTAAGTCATGTTATTGTTGTATTGTATGGTTTACATGTTGGTGTTGGTAATATAATTGTTATACTTTTATAGTTATTATGTGATTACTGTTTTGAGTATTAGTTTACCCTTTATATGTTTTCTTGTGATTAGACTATGATGATCATATTTATATCAGAGCATGATAGGGTTAGGTAGAAGAAATTTGGTGGTTAAGGATCTGGCTAGATGATGGTGTAACTTAACACTACTTCTATATAGTTTTGCTTAACACTACTTCTATATAATTTTGTAAAGTTGATTTACCAATAACTTAGGTTTATACAATAAAATTTTTGGATTATTATATATACATATATATTCATATAGTATTTTAGTTGTAGATGCAAATCTTTTGTACATGTATTTATATAATATCACCTGTATATCTAAAAATTGTGTGTATGATTGCCTAGGTAGAAACTTGTATTTTTTTTACTACTAATAGTTAATCTATTAAGTGTAAGTACCATCATGGATCATTACAATATAAAATTTATGAGTATGCTTACTAAATTCTTTTGAATATGTAAAAACACTAATTTGCACTTGATTTGTCATCTTGTATTTAAAGGTAAATTATATAAAAGATTTTAAAAAGCATTTATTTTTATTTTTATTATATTAAAAATATGTAAATGTGTGATTAATTTGCTGTTCAAAATAATTAAATAACATTCTCATTTTTTTAATATAAGAAAAACATATTAAAAAAATATCTTATCTCATTGAAATAAACTCAAATAAGACTGTGGTGGAGTAATGGTAACTTTTTAATAATTAAAATAAATATTAAAATTTAAAAATAAAACCAATGTTTTAGTAACTTTATAAATTATAGGAATAATTAATTTTTATTCTTCTATTGTGTAATTTTGATTTTTAAAATTTTAATTGAGCAATTTTAATTTTTTAAATATTATAATTATATGATTTTGATTTTTCAAATATTAATTAAACAATTTTAAGTGTCACAATTATATCATATTTAAGTTCCTCAATTATTATAATTATATAATTTTTATTTATTTAAATTATTCATATTATAATTTTCATTCATATATTAAATAATATATTATTATTATTATTAAAATCATTAATATATGTAACTTAAATACATAAAAGTTTATCTAATTATGATATTAAAAAGATTAAAATTATACAATTTAGATATTAAAATTACTTGATTAAAAATTGAAATATTAAAATTATACAGATACTTATAAATTAAAATTACTTAATTAAAATTTTAAAATTAAAATCATATAACTTTTATAATTGAGAGGAAAAGTGCATTTAAGCCTGAATTATTTATAATTCAGTTTGGTTTGGAATCTGTTGTGAACCTTTACTTGGTAGAACAGACGCACGACTTTCAATATTAAGTAAACATAACCCATTTAAAATTGGATTAGGGATGAAGATTTTATGTAATTTTCGCAAAGCTATAGGTTATAATTTTGTCTCCAGCGTTCTAAAGAAAATCTCAAGAAAAAGAAAAGCTTTTCTCAAGAGATTACAAGTGAAAGTATCATGTAATCATTACCAAAAATAATATAAATTATTAAATATGATTGATGTACAATTTATGATACAAGATTATTTTTAATTATTCATTATTTATTTTAAAATATTATATTTTAATTCATAAATAAAAGTTTAAATTAGATAAAAAATTAAATTTTTTTTCCTTAAAAAAGTCCATAAAAAGCTCTTACATAAAATAATTATTCATATTTAATATATAATTATTGATTATATATTTTATTTTAAAAATATAATGTCTGCGTGACTGGATTTGAATATGATAAAATTTATTATGGATGATGAATAAAATATTTTGATGAAACAATTAATAGCATAAGGAAACTAAATGAAGCAAATAACCAATATCTTTAAATCATTGCAATAATGCCACTTTAGATAAAAACAACATTCATAGTATTCAATTCACTACTATTAAGATAGAAAAACACACTGCTAACACCATCAATGTCCTTGTCCATAACAAAAAGTCATGACTCATAAGAGTCGTGAGAGTTAGGACAACTCATATACTACACATCAACAAATTGTTGATAACAACACTCTTTTAAATTTTAATATTTATTAAGTGAAATTTCATGATAATCTCAATAATAAAGATTGATATAAGATTTTATTTAATATTGAAAATTGGAAATATTCAATATATACACTCACATATCGAATGGAGTGAAACCAATTTGATGTGTTGACCTTATTCAAGTCATAGAATTCAAAGAAACTTTATAGTTTATACAAATACAAATTGAGTCCTACACTATTCCTTGCTCGACCCCTTTTGAATAATGGATGACTTCAAATGCTTCTTTATCATTTTTTCATTTGGGTAATATTTTTCCTTTTTTTTTATAGGGAGTTAGCTTGTCCATGACTAATAATTTGTTACACTTTCTAACAACCGAATGAAATTATAGAATATTAAAATAATCTTTTAAAGAGAATTTCATGTATCTAAAATATTCATAATATGTTCATTTCTCTATCTTCAAAGATGGTTCTTGTTATGATTATAGTAGAAGTTTTAAATCCAATAATTAAAAACTATATAAATATAAATTATTAAATAAAATAAATTTAGATAAAAATAAGTTATTCATAGAAATCCTAGTAAATAAAATCATCTTATAAATTATTATAAAGTATTAAATAATGTAATAGTATTCGAAAACCAAATCATCACATCTCGTTGTTCGATAATAACAGTACTATGGAATAAACATTTTTTTTATACATAAATAAACCGTTTCTTGTTCATACACTTTGTCATTATTTTATTATAAGAAATACATCAAACAGTGATGAGTGATCTTTTCTGGCAGATCGGCTTATATAAGTAGAAAATGTTTTTCTTTCTTAAATTATTACATTATTCTCTATTTGAGACAATATTAAAAAAAATTAGTCTGTAAAAAAAAATCAGATAAAATTATGTGTGGTCAAGAGTCATATTTTATAAATGCATATTAATCTTTTATTATTAATTTTGAAAGATTGTATAAAATTTTACATACCATGTTTATAAATAAATAAAAAATAAAGAAAAACATAGAATTATTAAAGATGACCAGATTATTTCTCAAATTATTTAACACAATTACGTACAAACACTGTTAATTAAGCTAAAATAAACACATAAATTAATTCCACACTTTATGTTACAATCTTACAAGCTAGGGGTTTTAAAAAGAAAGGTATTTTACGAAGCTAATTTTATATATTAAGCACAAATTTTACTTATTTTAATATTTATATTTCTTTTCTCTTTGAGCATGGGTTTGGCATAGGGGGTGATAAAATGAATTAGTCATATCCGTTTTTCTCCAACTCGCAAAAATTAGACTGGGTTAGGCCGGTCATTGTAAAACAGAAATGTTGGTCCATCCTGTCTAAGAACAGGTTGACAGACCAACAAACTAACTTGCATACCATTAAAAGAAAATTGCAAAAAAAATAAATCTTATATTTAAATAAAAAAATTACTATAAATAAATAAATATAATCACGTAAAATTAAAAATGCATATATATTGTACATAATATATGTTCAACAAAAATAAATTATAAATTTATAATAAAATCAAAATTAAATTACAAATTTATAAATTACTATTTTTTTTTACAAAAATCTCAAATGTAGACAGGTAGAGAGTTTTTTACTCAAATAATACTATTTTAAAAAATATTTACCCAAATAGCAACCGTGCAAATTTATTTTTTCAACTAGCATTTTTTACTGTTCACGTTCCAGAACGAGCTGTTCTGATTCCAGAATGGGCTGTTCCAGATTAAAAAAATAACACATGACGAGTGGATCAGAACGGGCCGTTCCGGATTCAAAAAATGCACATAAAAAGTGGAACAAGAACGGGTCGTTCTGAATTCGGAACGGGCCGTTCTAGCCTACAGATTCAGGCTTTTATTTATTTATTTATTTTTTTGATTTTCACTTATCAAATACCAAAACTCAGAGACTACCATCAAGTGATTAAATTTATTGAATATTAACTTTATAAATACAACTAAATAAATTTATTAAAATTCATTACAACAATAAAGATCAATGGTGGCGTGACCAGGAGTGTGACAATATGAACAATTTTTTACACGATTATGTTATTTTCTAATGTCCATCTCTGTTCTAATCCTGCTGGACTTTGGCCGACCCTTGAGAGTTCTTTTGCATTCTAGATTTGGCCACAAAGTTGGAAGAAACACAACATCTGAGAGAAGTTTGACTTACTGAGAAATTTACAATAAGGCTAAATGAAATGTGGTATGATTGCAGCAAGTTTCAGAAAGTTCATATTCCTTGTTCGCATGACCCACTAGGAGATTTACAGTAAGGCGTGACCAGGAGTGTGACAATAGGAACAATTTTTTACACGATTATGTTGTTCTCTAATGTCCATCTCTGTTGTAATCTTGTTGGACTTTAGCTGACCCTTAAAAGTTCTTTTGCGTTCTAGATTTGGCCACAAAGTTGGAAGAAACGCAACATCCGAGAGAAGTTTGACCCGCTGAGAAATTTACAATAAGGCTAAATGAAATGTGGTATAATTGTAGCAAGTTTCAGAAAGTTCATATTGTGACACCCTTACTACCCCAATACATATATCGAAATATAATAAAAAAAATTAAGGAAAATAAACTTTTTAAGTTGGTAAAAGGGTTCACATAATACTTCATAACTGTTCTGACTGAAAAATAAAACTTGAAAGATAAAATTCAAGAGTTTACACATTTTTCAAAGAAAATAACATTTATTACAATACCAAATATTCTATCCTAGAGATCCTCTTGCCCCGATGTCACACTATCAGAGCATTTCCCAAATTAACGGATGGCATTCTATATACCACTTGCAGTTGGATCCTCTCCACCTAAATTATCAACAATTTATACGGTGAGAAAAGAAAAATTATCTATATGCAAAATACATTCAATCATATCACAGTATAATTTCATCATAACTCATTATATAGTGTATATATATATATATCAATTACTCATCATATTCACATACAACATTCATGTCAATCCAACAATTAACACTATGCCAAGGCCTCGCCACATCTGACACAAGTGATACAGGTTAATTGCCTCACTCAACCCACACCAGACCAGGGGTCACGCCCTCCCTGTAGCATCACTTACCCAGGGGCCGTGCCGTCCCTCGCCATTTTGGTGTGAGGAAACACAATCACATTACAATCAATACAATCTCTTGCAATTAATCCTATGTCAGGGCTACCATAAGCAACATAAGTGGTGGTGTTAACTGTCCTACTCATCCCACATCATACTAGGGTCACGCCTTCCCTATAGCACCACTTACCCAGGGGTCGTGCCATCCTAGTCATCAATGTGAGACATCACAATCATAATCATACAATATCTCAACTCATAATTCAATTTCACATCAATATCATCCATCAAATAACATAACAATAACTAATATAATAATCAATAGAATGATTAGTATAAACTATAAACAGCGTATCAGGGGTTATACTACTCCTACCATGCTCATCCTTATTTCATATGAAAGATAAGAAAATTTCCTACAACTCTCATGAAGACATCAAGTCCTAATTCCATCATCTACTTTGTGAAAAATGATAAAAACCGCAACAGTTATAGATAAAGCTGACAGCTTGACCCCTCTTCACTAAAACATCCATATCTGGAGTTCTAGACCTCCTTTTTGGGTGATTCCAACGCCATTGGAAAGCTAAAATCCAAGGCTACAACTTTCATTAAGACCTCAAAATCAAAATATTCACGCTAAGCGCCCAGACTTGCACTCAGCGCGCCCAGCGCATTCTGCAACCAGCAACCCATGAAAACCTTGAAAATTCCTTCCAATCATGAATCCAATCCAAATTACACGAATTTGAACCATTAAAAAAAAACATAAACAATATCAAAAAACATCATTTTAAGCAATAAATTTAAGTTTTAACCATTAATCCATGGAAATCATGAAGAAATCATGAAAACCCTAACCAAAACCTTTTCCCTTCAATCCAACCTCAATCATACATAGAACATGGAATTAATGTGATAATTCAAACTCATACATACCAGATTAAGTCTTATAAGTACTACCCTTACAATATAGTGAAAAACTAGGAATACATATATATATAGATAATAATAAAGAAAATATAAATTAACTCCAGTAAAGGTGGCAGTGCCTCCTAGTTAGGAATCCATTTATATTTTCCAAATCATAAAAATATAACAAAGATGTAAATTTTAGTCTTTTATCAAGAACATTTAAATTACAAAATAATAGGAGGCTCAGCCTTCCATTCAGATAAATTCCAAATTATAAATTAATAGGAGGCTCGGCCTTCCATTCAGATAAATTAAACGTGATTTTAAGAAATTATTCCTCTACCCAATTCCCTCATGTACTCTACATATAAATAATCCCCTTTTCCCCCGTACCTGGATGAATAGGAACTTGGGCAGAACCTCCTCCTCTTTTTCTTAAATCGGGACCGAAATTAGAGCAGAACCTCCTCTCTTATTCTCTCTTTTTATTTCTCTAGAATTTCTTCTCTCTAAAATTATGAATTTCCAAAAACCTTAAACTCCTATTTATAGAATTTATGAAGTTACTATGCATAGATTAAAATAATATTATTTCATTATTATATATTAAAAGTTACTTTTTATTAAAATATTCAAATAAATAGAATTGGAATTCAATTGAATTCCGCAGCCTCTGCATTCCACCGCAGCCATTTCCTATTCAAATTCTAATAATTGAAAAAAAATACTATTTAGAAATACGTATACATGAATAGTAAAATACGTATACATAAATAGTAAAATACGTATATATGAATAGTAAAATACGTAAAAATATGATAAACCTTCTAATAATCCCAATACATAAAAATAAAATTTTTGGGATGTTACACATATCCATTGCTCACATGACTCGCTGGGAGATTTACGGTAAGGCTAAATGTAATGTGGTGTGATTGCGGCAAGTTCCAAAAAGTTCATATCCCTTGCTCGCATGTACTCGCTTCATGCTTACATGCACATCACGACTATCGAACTTACATATCTCTCATATATACCTTACAACAAGTTGCAAAAGTATACGAATGACAATTTGGAGAGTTCCGACATGAAGATTATTGGCCTACTTACACTGGTCCAACTTTGTAGTCAAATCCAGAATTCAAGAGAACTTTCAAGGGTGACCAAAGTCCAGCAAGATTAAAACAGATATGGACATTAAAGAACAACATAATCAGTTTCTACCACCATTGATCTTTATTGTTGTATTGAATTTTAATAAATTTATTTAGTTATATTTACAATGTTAATATTCAATAAATTTAATCACTTGATAGTAGTATTTGAGTTTTGGTATTTGATAAGTGAAAATCGAAAAAGAAACCTGAATCTGTAGGCCAGAATGGCCCGTTCCGGATTCAGAACAGCCCGTTCTGGTTCCACTTTTTATGTACATTTTTTGAATCTGGAACGGCCCATTCTGATCCATCCGTCATGTGTTATTTTTTAATCTGGAACGGCCTATTCTAGAATCAGAACAACCCATTCTGGAACGTGAATAGAAAATAATGCTAATCTAGGAAATAAATTTACATAATTACTATTTGGGTAAATATTTTTTAAAATAATATTATTTGAGTAAAAATCTCACAGGTGGATTGTGATAGATCAACCCACTATTTAGTCGACCACGAATTAGAATGATGGACTTCATCTGTCAATTTTTGTTTGGCCAACGGATCGACATGTGGATCACAACCATTTTACCACCTCTATTTTAGCAGCAATGAAAAACGGAAAAAGAGTAAAAAAAAAATATGTATAGACCTTACTGTAAATTCATTATTTGAGAGTTTGAAAGATAAGTTGAAATGCCAAAAACAAATAAAATTATGGGGTCCATCCAAAAAGCTTCTACACTTGATTGCGCAGATTTGCAAAGAAACATACTTGATTATGTTTTTCTTTAATATAATATAATATTAAGAAATAATAATAATAGTAAAATAAAACAAAATATTATTAATAATAATAAAAATTTTTATTTATTACTTTTATATTAATTATTAAATAATCTTTCTAACTTTTTTTTCACTTCTCTTTTACTTCTTTCTTACTAAACAATCTTAATTCCCACTTTCTTTTTTCCTTATTTGGTATAAATGAAAAAAAGGGAAAAGAAAAAGAAAAAGAAAGAAGAGAAAGAACCACCTTTCCCTTATTTGGTTCCACCTTTCCCTTATTTGGTTGTCTAGTTTAAGAAGAAAAAACACTTATTTTTTTGTGGAGCTCACATTAGACTTCCTCTCTAATTTGAAAAGAAAGGAGAAGACAAACACTGAACCTTATCTTTCATAATATCACCTTTTTTTTTTTATCCGCAAACAAATTATTTCATAATATCACAGATTATTTTATAATATCACATATGTGTATCGAATAAATATACATATTTTTTTCGACTTATTTTCTATTCAATTAAACAATAAAAAAAAACTTATATTTTTTTCTTTTCTTTCACTCTTTCTCATACCCAATAATTAAGTTTTCTTTTTATTTTCTTTCCTTCTACTTTTTCTCGCGAACCTTCTACTTTTTTTTTCGTGAACCAAACATACCGTTACATTTGGTACGTAGAAATGTTTGTAATTTAGTTTTAGCTAATTTTTGTATATAAGTCATTTGTTTTATATATAAAAATGTTATTGGTGCATAAATGTACTAATCTCTTTAGGGTTTGATTCTTTGAGATTGCCTTTTGAATGTACGTGGCATAAGTTATCCTTGTGACTTTTCAATCCAAATACCTTCTTTGATAATAAGAAAATATTATTTATGTATACATTTTAATTTTATCGCTTTTTGGACTAAATATTGAGATTAAAACAAAATTAAATCTAGTTTAAAAATCACTCAAAAAAAGAACTTTAGATTTTTCTTTACATTATCTACATTAAAATCGGATATCATACACAACCTATGTTGTATATAGCATTTCTAAATGTGATTAACCGATTATATAAAACTCGCGTGATACATATATTGATGTTATATTCCGGTCCAAATTAAATCTAAAACATTAAGAGCATGTTTGACTCTTGTCTCACTTTTTTTTTTTTTTTTTAATAAAAAAAACTACTTTATGAAACAATTCTACACAACTCAGCGATCATTTTCTCATCCAAAATTTATTAAAATTTGAAAATTATTTTAAATATAAAATAGAAACAATTGAGAAAATATTTCTCATCTTCTTTTTCTGTTTTCTTCAAGTGCTCCGTTCAATTGCTCATCCGATAAACCTTTCAAAATCATAAAAGAATTGTAAACAAATACTTTCAAATGTACTTAGGAAATAAACAAGTTTCAGAAGCAAAGAACAAATAAGGTCTAAGCAATCCTCAAAAAGATAAGTTTATATCTACCCATATATTAATAGTGGGGAAAGTTGTATGATACATCAAGAACAAAAGTTCATCACCTTAGTCCCAAGTACAAGCCTCGTGACAGATTCCTTTCTTGAGACATGAGAAATAATGTATTGTTAAACAAGTCAAAAGATGAAATCCAATCATCTTAGACTTCCAGGATTTCTGTTCCAAGACAAGTATGATGGATCACCAAGGGGTCTGCATATACCGCAATATGTCAATGTCATTATCTATTTGGCACAGATGTCAAACATTCTTAAACAGTCCAAGATAAATGTTCAAAATAATTTAAACCATGTAAGCAACAACAGAAAAAACCAATCTTGCCAAAAAAATGATTAAATATGTTTTTAGTCACTGAATTTTTTTGACAATTTTCACTTTTAATCTTTGAACAATTTTTGGTTTTGTTTTAGTCCCCAAAATTTTCCTTTGAAACAAAAATCTTGATGCCAAAGATCAAGAAAGTTAATAGGGAAGTTCAAAGACTAAAAGTGAAAATCAACAAAAGTTTAAGGACTAGAACTAATAAAAAAAATTGATCAGAAACTAAAAGTGAAAATCAGCAAAAGTTCAAAGATTAAAAACATATTTAATTCAAGAAGAAATCGTGGCCAATTTGTTAATGTTTTTACCAATGAAATTAATAGAACCATGAAGTGTAGAAGAGAAGAATATGTAGTACTTCCTCACCTTGGCTGCATCACATATAGAAGTAGGAAACCTACTGCCAACAACAAGGAAACCCCACCAATGAGAATATATGCCATCCCCAAGAAGTGATTTCTTCCACCAACCCAAGTTGTGGTTGAAAGAACCAGGCTCTTTCTTCCTCCAAACTCGTATGTATTATAATTGTTCTCTATTACAAGCATTACTTCTTCATTAACTTCAATGTCAGTCTCAATCTTTCCATATAGTTTTCTGAATGTAGGAAGTGCTGCTGTCCTCATCCAAACAATGAGATCCTCTTGTTCACTCAACTGTGCATGCCACATGATGACAAAGATTCATTTCTCAAGATATCAGAAAAGTGAAGAGGAATTTTCTCTCAAGAAGTGAACATAAATACAAATTAATATACGGCAATGGAGATATATTTACTTACAGGTATGCTCTCATTAAGTCTAGCTCCCCCAATCAAACCTCCAATCTGAAAATTCTTAGGATAAACATCGGACCCAAATTTCGCCAATTGGTCACTCTTCCATGCTATGTTCTTTTTGTTGATCACCAAATCTTTGTTATTGCTTGAAATTCTGTATGTGTCATTAAAAAGGCTCCATGCAATAATGCCACAAGGGACAATTGGTTTATGGCCCAATTCAGTTGATGTATAGTCTTCAGGACTGCATGAGCCTACATCATTCTCTGATGCTTTATTCCTCAGTTGTTTATCATCTCTACTTTTAACGTATCTGCAGATATCATCCAAAATCCATGTTGGAAAGATCATTCAACATTCAGTATGAAATTATTTTTTTTTCTATGATCGAGTGAAGTTTTCTGATTCATCAGAATTACAATTACTACCCCAAAGTTCGAATCTAAGACTTTGTACATTTTTATCTTAATTTCTTCCTACCACTAGATCGACCCTAGTAGTTTAATTGAGTGAATTTTGTACAACATGAGAGCAAACAAAACACAAATTAAAGTCCATGAAAATCAAGTTGTCTAGATAGATGTGTAATCCTGATATGCAGGAGGGGACATGGCACAAAACCAAAAGACAAAATATAGTCTTAGCCTTTCAGGGTTCAGTTAGGCTTGGTCCAAATTCAAGAAGAACACGACTGATGACAAAACTTGAGCCTAATGGAGAGGCCTTTCTACCACAAAAAATGGAATGAAATGCCAAATCAGATGCATTGATACAAAATATAATGGGAGCAAGATTTTGCTAGTTAATTGCACATACCGGCGATGGTTTTGGTAAAAGTTACCAAGCTGATAATAGACATAAATAGGGGCCTTCATTTTATTCTTAATCTGCAAAATTTGCAGCAAATTATTTTATAAAAGTTGCAGCCTAAATGATGATGTCAACAAGGAGAAATAAGTTCCTCCAAAGCAATGTAGAATTGAACTTTCACTTGTATCAGTGATAAGCAGTTGTACTAACAGTCAAGTTCCTGGTGCAAGTTTTGTTTATGTTGTCGTTTTGAATATATTCCAGTGCATCATCTTTGTAATCAGGTGGAAGGCATTCATCATCATATCGAAATGGCACTTCCACCACCTGCATCGGAAGATCTTGTTCAGTACACAATCAATTTGAGTACCCAAATCCCTTTGATACTGTGTAATATGTATGGAGACAAATTCTTACACTCTCTGATGCAAACAATGAAGCAAGACCAACAGGAATGAAGATGAGTCCTATAACAGTAAATATTGAAATGGCCTGGAAAACAAAGATAAAATCAATGATAAGAAGAATCTAGCAGACAAACACTGTTGTTGCATATTATGATTCTGTTGTAAAACTAAGAAGTTAATGTTAGAACTTAGAAGCCATACCCAACTAGGTGTTAGAATTGGTTGCCAGGCATCAAGTTCTTGCTGTGAGAATCTAGAATCTACCACAGATAAAAAATTCACGAGTTACATAGCTAGATTAAATGCAATAGAAGATACAGAGACCCCAAAATGTAGAGAAAGAGAGAGAGAGGGGGGGGGGGGGGGGGGGGGAGGGGGGACAATAAGAGAACTATCAACATCAATTATTACAACAACTAGAGTCCCTCAGATTTAACAATTGAGAAAAAAGAACAGAAATTATAAGAGAGATTAACACAATAAAAAAAAGGTTACACTCAAACTCCACACGCCATGGCATTTTGTCTAACAAAGACATCACAAGACAATGAAAATAAATAATGATTAATCTTCTCGTAATGCAATATATATGGTAGTTATATATCCTGTAATCATTCAAGAAAGAGAAATCAATAGAATTCAATGGATACAGGGATACACATGTTGTTTATATGACAACACAATCAATCTCTATCTACCCTGCTAAACAGCATCATGTGCGAAATGGGATTCAAACATTTTTCAAAAACCTAAATGAACCAAAGTTTTGCAAATCCAAACATCTCAACAAATAACAAGCACCCCCCTAAATCTGTTAAATTAAAGCTTCAATGTCAATAATCAAAACCCTGAAACTCACATTTTTAAAACTACACGTACAAGGAATTATGGACATACATTTCAATTTTGAAACATGTGAATGAAATTCTCCTAGTGGAAGCAGCAAAAGTAATTAGTTAATAAATTAGAAAAATGGAATGAAGAAAAAAGAAGATACATTTGGGCTTCCTGAAATTCTTGGATTGTCCATCTGTGACGGCCACGGAGGTGGATGAGGATTCAACAGACATAGCCACGAAATTGAACGTGACTAAAAGGACAGAACATGCAAAGTGGGAGATTTTGGGTAGATAAAAAACTAAGTGAATCTACAAAACTTGGCCTTTATTTGTTCCTCTCTCACTCTATATTTACATCCATAATGTTATCTACCTGTCTTTGGATTTTTGAGGATGTTGTCACCGCTTTTCAATGTCAAACCACCACACGTTCACTATATTATTCATTCCATGTATTTTTACATTTTTCGACTTCCATTATGTTGCTATATTTATTTAAAAATATTCAAAAATAATTAATATTTATTAAATCAATTAGTATTATATATAGTCTTTGAATTTCAAAATTTTGAATTCAAATATTAAATTTAATTAATTTTTAATAATATTTTTTGTTATTTAAAAATTGTGCAAACAAAAAATAGAATATCTCCTTATGATAAGTATAGGAAATAGTTTAGTCTTGATTAAACAAATAAACGGTCATTAAACTCTTATATTTTATCATCATAATAGTACTAAAGTTTAAATTCAAAATTATATAAATTTTATTCTAACTCTAATCATTAAGTCGTCTCTTATAATAAATAAATAATAATTATTAAAATAATATATAAATATTATTAAAGGAACATAGATATCATAATTTAAATACTATAATATAAATTTTGATGAATTTTTCTTCGAGTTAATTTTGTGTTTATTCGAATAAGTCATTTGATCGGCTAGTTTTCTAGTTTATCACCAGATTGGTCGAATTTTCAAAAATATTAATAAATTTGATCAAAATTATTTATATTTTAATTTTCTTATCTATAAAAATTATAGATGTCTACAAAATTTATATAAAATTCTATATATACTACCCATAATGTATATATATCACAACTTTTTTATCATTTGACGGTGTAAATTTTTAACTTTCTGTTTTTTCACATTATTTTTTTTTTATCTGTCACATTTATAAATTGTTGTTCCAAATGCAACTTCCATTCCTCTATTGGCTTTATCACGAGTTCAACTACCAGTCATCAATTTATGTACTATCTTAATTTCCTCCTAATTGTCAAGGCCTTAAAGTGAGGGCCATGCACTTATTTATATGTACACTTAAGTTATATAACAAGGGACGGGTCTATCAAAAAATATAACATGTGACTAGAGGCCAATTATATACTATATGAGATAATCACTAATATACGACAGTCAATTAGAGTTATTAATAGTATTTTTTATTTTAATTTAATTAAATAAATAGATAAAAAAAATACTATTAACTTTATACTGATAATATATAGATGATTAACTCATATTATATACTATAAAAAAAAAGTTGTCTAATAAATATGCAATTATATTCTTATTTAATGTTTTGTAACAAGTATGCTATTGTTGACCGGCTCTAAAAACAAATTTTAATTTGCAATTAACAACTGCGATACCAAAAATTAAAATAATCAAATTAAATAAGTTTTTTATTCACACAACACATCCAATACAATATGTACATTTCTTTTATAAATAAAAGATATAAATCTCTCCCACAGGATTGATTCAATTTAAGAGTAAAATAATAACTTCAATTGTAATTTCATGTTTAAGATAAAAGTTGAACCCAAATAAAAAAAGAATAATTTAATACATCAATTGATCGTTGAACCTAAAAAAAATTGTAATATCATATTTTATATTTTTATAATTTAATTTTGAAGATTATATATTTGTTTACTATAAGTGAAATTTGACCGAATATTCTCGAATGTGACACTAGTTGAAGCCGAAGAAACATTGGTTACTTAAAGAGCAATTTTTTTTAATTTTATTTTGTACAAACTTAAAGAGCATTCTGAAATCATTAGGATCACTCAAATATTTCAATTAATTTTTGCATTAATTTGGATATAAGACTTTTAGCTGAAAATGTGCTCATAAGTTAAAACAATATTTATATAAACTGACAAATAGTTTTATTTCTTTAAAGGTTTTACGCCTATTTTCTTATGTAATGTACTCATTAAAATCATTTAAAAAGTTTTAGTTATATTTATGTTAAATTGTAATCCTCTTATAATATTATATTTACAATTTTGATTTTGAATTTTTAATTATGTAATTTTAGTTCTTTAATTTTAAAAAAAATATGTAATTTTTGTCTCCCCTCTACATATCCGTCTTTTAATTATTAAAATTGAGAAGTTGGTCATTATCTAACATTAAATAATGACATATAATTAATATTTAATAATATTTAAAGTAAATAATATTTTTAATTCTTATTTTTATTTAATTTTATCATTTTTAAGATAAAAATAAAAATTACAAATAAAATTTAACTTGAATTATTATTATTAAATATTAATTATTATGTCATCTACTTAATATTCTAATACGTTTTGAACTATTAGAATTAATTTAGTAATTACATGGTTATGTTTAAAATTATAAATTTTAACTTGGATTTGGTTGATGATTATAAATCAACAAATACCGATATAATTAATACTTATTTTTTCCTTCATGTCTTATTCACAAATTTATACATGAAGATAACCAAGATATAAGAATAAGGTGTGGAAACAAGTAACTTATTATAAGCTATTGTACGTGATACTATATATTCTAGGTTGTAAAAAATAAGATCAACCATGCTAGCTGGTAATAGTTTCATGAACATCACACATGCAAACAAACAAAAAAGAAGCATAAAAGTTGATTTTGGTACATGTCTGGTCATCTTGAAGAAGTTACATGATTTCATCATTGGGAACGATGGAGATGAACCAGAAGCACCACACGAAAGAGAAAAGTGATCCTTCTTCACATTGCGTGCACTCGATCCACAGATTTCACAAGTGCTGATTTTTATATCAACAAAAAATAATAATAAAAGAAGCAGTAAGTTGTATGAGAGTTTTGAACACAAAAGCCTTATTATATATATATATATATATATATATATGTGCTCTCTTTTTTCATCTCATTTTCTTCATGTTTTTATTCTTCTCCTCTTCAACTTTTTCTTCACCATGTTATACAATCTTCTTTTAAGGGAAATTAATTATTAATTTTTGAACCATATATAGGCAAAGACATGCAAAACAAGAGTTTAATGGTCATTTTTAAGGCCACAAATCAAACCAACCAATGTTTAACCATATCATCAGCTAAAGAATTCCTGAGATGCTTTTCATACCGAATATTCTAAGGTGAAAATATATAATATCTTAGAAAACTGCATTCCTGAGATGCTTTTCATACCATATATTCTAAGCTAAAAATATATAATATCTTAGAAAAATTGCTTATGATATATATTCTTTTTTCTTGTTTCAATAATTATAAGACTTTTATATCATTAAGATCATTATCTATTGATGTATTATTCGTTTTAACGCTTGTTATATTATTATAATTTTATTTTTAAAAAAGTAACTTGGTGAATTAAAGAGAAAAATTATTTAAAAATTATTTTTAATTTTGATTTTTATTTGATGTGAGACTTTTAGTTATCTTGTATTTTATGTGATGGTGTAAAACTGCAGTAGATTTCTTTACATGGGATTTTTACTTGAATTTTTTCCATAAAAATCTCAACAATTAAAACCTATTACCTTATTTATTTTATTATTCAAATCTTTTATCTCACATTTTTAATTAATTAAGAGTTGAGATGTCACTTTAGAAGATATAAACCCATATATAATAAGGCGGAGTGCATTGAGTTTCTCCTCTGAATTTCCATTCTAGAACTTGGTTATTTGAAAGAAAAAAAATCACAATGCACTTACTTGTCACACTTCTTCCTAAACCAAGTCTCAGCACAATGTTTGTGAGCAAGGCCCAAATCATCTTTACATTTAGCATTATGGTTAGTGTCCTTTTCCAATTGACAAATCCTGCAAGGCTTCTCCATAGCTAAATGTACCTTTATATTAAATATTCACAATTATATACTTATAATTATATTTTTATCAAACTATCCAAACACAAGTAATAAAAATATATTTTTGCACAAAAGAGAAGAAAAAAAAAACATCTTTTTAAAGATTCAATACAACAAATGTTAATAATTAGTTTCATATATAACAAAAAAGAATATTCAAAAATTATAATATAAATATGTATATATAGGATAACCATATATATATATATAAAATGAAAATTACTATATTATTCTAAATATCTACTGATCAGATAAATTATTTTCAAATTGTTAAAAAGTAAGAAAAGAAGAATTTTGTTTTTTAACAATTCAATAGCCACTGCTTGTGAAGAAAATTCCACGAGATGTTTGGTAGAATTATACAATGATGTACCTCAACTGATGCGCTCAAAGCTAAGAAAACGTTGAAGATTCAACAAAACGGTTAAGAAAATAAAATCAAGAAGAGAAAAATCTATTATATTATACATTACATAAGAAGATTTTGTTACATATAAGTAGATGTCACGCAACATCATCAATTCATCATATTTATAATTTATATATATAAATTCTATAAAAAAATATTTATTTTTAATTTAGAAAAATTATTATTTTTCATTTAATTATAACCAAGAAGTTAATTTATAACAAATATATATTTTGATTTAATTGTTAAATTTTAAATTAATATTGATTTGATAATTATGGTAATTTATTATATTATCATGATATTTTTGTTATCACATTTTAATTGATAACGTATACTAAGAGCATCTACAATGGAGTTTGCTTATAAGCAACTTTCTGTGCCACATCACTACCACATCAGCTCTAGCCCACTTTATGGGTTGCTTAAATTTTAGCAAAGTTGCATAAAGTGGACCAAAGTTGATGTGACAGTGATGTGACACAGGGAATTGCTTATAAGCAACCCTCATTAGAGTTGCTCTAATATATTATTTATTATTTATTGTAAAAGAAGATTTTGGCATGCAGGCACTTATCACATGTTATTACCATATCATTCAGTTTCTACATAAAGTCTATCTTTTTTAATTTGTAAAATTATAATATTTTATTAAATTATAATGACAAAATATCCATAATAATATCTATTTTGATTAAATAATTAATATTAAATCATTAAATTTCACATGAATCTTGATTTTACAATTATGGTAATTTATTCTATTATCATAATCTTTTATTATCGAGTTTTTTACACAAACAATACTATTTTAATTTTTTTAATCTAAATAGTAACTGTGCAAATTTATTTCTCCAACTAGCACCATTTACTGTTCACGTTCAGAACAGGTCGTTCTGAAATCAGAACGGGCCATTCCGGATTACAAAATAACACATGGAAAACGGATCAGAACGGGCCGTTTCAAAATCAAAATTAGCACATAAAAATTGAAACTAGAACGGGCCATTCTGCATCTAGAACGGGCCGTTCAGGCCTATAAATAAAATTTTTTTTGTTTGATTTTCATTTATCAAATGCCCAAACTCAGAGAATACCATCAAGTGATTAAATTTATTGAATATTAACATTATAAATATAACTAAATAAATTTATTAAAATTCATTACAACAATAAAGATCAATGGTGGCGGAAACTGAATTCATGACCAATATTTGGATATGTCTTCGTAGTGTGACCAGGGCTGTCACAATAGGAACAATTTTTTACACGATTATGTTGTTCTCTAATGTCCATCTTTGTTCTAATCTTGCTAGACTTTGGCTGACCCTTGAAAGTTCTATTGAGTTCTGGATTTGGTCACAAAGTTGAAAGAAACGCAACATTCGAGAAAAGTTTAACCCACTGTAAGATTTACAGTAAGACTAAATGAAATGTGGGTATGATTGTTGTAACCGCCTAGTCATGTGAATATTAATTCCAATATTATACGTATGTAATAATTATGTACATTATATCATTAATATTATTATACATAAAACAAAAGAATTTTTTTTTTAAAACTTGCTTACATTTAGTACTTTATATTTGCATCATATATTAAACAAAACAAAAAAAATATATTTACAATAATGTACATACTTATAATCTACTTACTAATTATATAATGTTTACATGTCGAGTTGATATAAGTTCACTATTGGATTAATGTGATTTGTTGAAGGTAGATAAAAAGTGACTACTATTTGGCTATCTATGATAACGGGATTTTGCTGGGTTGGTGAAAATACAAAAGTCGATATTCCTATTTCCTGAAATGTAACGGCATTTGCAGATGCGTTCATACCCCAACTGGTACCTGAAAAACTGCAATAATAACGGAAGTGAAAGGGCCTGGTACGATGGGTAGATCCATCTATTTTTCATATTTAATTAAATATTTTAAACAAGAAAAATAAGGAGTGAAAATAATTTTCAAAGAAATATTTATAATCACATAACATGTGTAGCAATAGTTAACACTAGAAAATATACATATAAAAATTTGAATTACACTTGCAGTGACTAGTCAGAATAAATGAGCATTATAATATCAACCAACAAAAGAATTTTTAATCTTAACTCCTTACTCATTTAAATCCCCAAGGTCAAACCTCCAACTACAAATAATTCAAATTTTATCTTCTATGACCATAGAATAATATTTGTCTTTAAATACGTGAAGAAATAACAACAAAACGAGTCAAAGATATTTTAACAAAATTATATTATAGTTAATCATAAAAACAATCACGCTAAATAAATTTGAGTATTTATCATTATTTAAGCTTTAAATAAATAACATTTATGTAAATGAAATATATTAAAGAACACCAATCATGTAAATGACAATGAAAGCATTATGAAATAATTAAACAATATAAAATATGAACATTTTAATAATTATTATGGATAAAAATATTCATAGGTTAAGCAAATAAATGAGGTTAGGGACACCTCACTAGATAAATACACATAGAAAATAACATAAATAAATAAACATAGTAGTAGATAAAATTTTAAAGAGATAAAGTTCTCCTCCCCCTTACCTTAAGGTCATTTATTTTTTTTCCTTTTTATCTTTCTCTTTCTTTCTCACTTTTCTCCTTCGCTCTCTTTTTTTACGTTTTCTCACGCCCATATTGTTCACCTTATCTCCATTTGGTTCTGATTTGTGATAACTTCTGTTTGATTCTTATCCCTGATTATCTACTGCTATTCATATAGCTATAGATTATTATCTACTACTATTCTTATCTCTGTAAATTAGGGACACTGTAAATTCATTTCTAAGGCAATGCACCAGGGACATGTAGTCTCATTCATTTATTGCTAATACACGTAACTGCCCTAACTGCCCACGTAATCTAATATACGTAACTGCCCACGTAACTGTCTTTTCCGTATAAATTATTATTATTGCATATATATATATAAATAGCGCTGCAAATTATTATTATTGCATATATATATATATAGATAGTGTTGTACATTATTATTATTGCATATATATATATATATATATATATATATATATATATATATATATATATATATATATATATATAGATAGGGCTGCACATATATACTACACGTGTATATTTATATATATTTTGAATAAAAAACTTATTTAATTACTAAAGTCTCTATGCATAACTGTACAAACCATTGAATCATTCCATTTTATATGTCTATTACCTTATAATAAGTTGTTTTGTTATCTAATTATAATAAGATATTATAAATATTTATAATATAATTGGATATCATACATATATATATATATATATATATATATATATATATATATATAGTTTACTAAATATAAATAAAAATAACCTACTAGTATTTACCTATTCATCTAAAATATATTAACTAAATTTAAGAGTCTTAAAAAAAATAAATAATAATAATAAAATTGTGAATAAATATTATATAATTCTATTTTATTTTACTGAAAATTTTGTAATAAATATTTAATATATTGTAATTATATAAAATATTTTACTTATTCTCTATTATATATATATATATATATATATAATGACTAAAAATTTAGATTACTATCTTAAGAAGAGTAAAAATTTGAGAATATTACAATTGCGACAAGTTCCAGAAAGGTATACAAGGGACAGTTTGGAGAGCTCTGACATGAAGATTATTGGCCTACTTACATTGATCCAACTTTGTGGCCAAATCCAGAACTCAAGCGAACTTTCAAGGATCGACCAAAGTCCAACATAATCAGTTTCTACCACCATTGATCTTTATTATTGTATTGAATTTTAATAAATTTATTTAGATATATTTGTAATGTTAATATTCAATAAATTTAATTAGTTGATGTTAGTTTCTGAGTTTTGGTATTTAATAAGTGAAAATCGAAAAAAAAAAATTATTTATAGGCTAGAATGGCCCGTTCCGGATGCAGAACGGCCCGTTCTGGTTCCACTTTTTATGTGCTAATTTGATTTTGGAACGGTCCGTTCTGATCCGTTTTCCATGTGTTATTTTTTTAATTCGGAACGGCTCATTCTGAACGTGAACAGTAAATAGTGCTAGTTAGAGAAATAAATTTGCACAGTTACTATTTGGATAAAAAAAATTTAAAATAATATTATTTATGTAAAAAACTCTTTATTATCACGCTTTAATTGATAACATTAATCTATTATTATTATTATTATTATTATTATTATATAAAACACAAACAACTATTTTACAAAAAAGTGTTTATATTGATTTTTCTTTGACAAAAAGGTTTTTAAGGATTGTACAACTTCATATCAAATTTAATTTTTATTTATCATAATTATTTAAAATTAAACTTTAATATTTTAAAACAAATTATATATAAATAAAATAACCTTATACTATAATATAAATTATTTATCATAAATTGAAAATTTAATTTATATTTAAAATATCTATTAATTTGTTCAAATTTTATTTATAATTTATATAACCAAATATAATATTTTTATTTATATATAATTTATTTTAAATTTTAGTTATATATAATAAATATTTTACTTGTGCGTTATATAAATTAAAATACTAACAATTATACATAAAAGAAAATTTTGTCTAATATATAAATGCCACATGAATTTATCATGCTCATTTTTTTCTCATTAAAATATATCTATTTTTTTTAATTCATAAAAATACTAAAGTCATTTATTTATAATAATAATAATAAAGATGCCTATAACAAATATATGTTATAATTTATTATATTATGATGATTTTTTTAACATAACACTTTATGTTGGGTGTGAGAGATTTGAGATTTTTTAATTTAGTTTTATTAGGAAAGTGGAATTGGCGTTTGTTAGTGGAGAGAGATTGTTTCTAGAATAAGTGGTCACTTCTATTTATGGGGCAGTGGCTTCTTTGAATAGGAGAGGTGGTCGTAGAGGAGTATCTAGGTGGTGGTATGACCCGTAGAATATTGAAGTGGGTGCAATAACTACATGTAATTGGTTCTCTAAGGAGTGTGTGAGAGTAGTGGGGAATGGTAGGAATACTTCTTTTTCGAGGAATTCTTGGTGTACTACAAAACCTTTTTGTGAGAGGTATATAGTGGGTTATTTTCCATCTCTAACAATAAAGAGATGTTTGTGGCGGATATGAGAGTATGTAGGGAGGGAGAGAGTGGGTGGAATTGGTGTTAGAGGAGGCAATTATTACAGTGGGAGGAATCTTAATGATCACTTTTGTTGTTGGATTTAACATGTGTTCAAATAGATGATACAAATGATGATTCTTGAAAGTAGTCAGCTGATCCAAGAGGACTTTATTCAATCAAGTCAACTTATTATGTAACTGTTAATGCCTCAATTTTTGTAGAAATATCCCTCTTCATAAGTTCATATGGTGTAGGCTTGTCCCTTCCAAGGTTTCTTGTTTTGCTTGGAGGGTGATGCTTGATAGAATCCCAACCAAAGTTAATCTTGTGAAGAGGAATTTGTTATTGTCTTTGGATTTTGGAAGTGTGTGGTGTAATCAAGGTCTTGATACCTCTTGCCATATATTTTTTGAGTGTTCCTTTGCATACCAGGTTTGGATGTTATGTTTGGAATGGTGTGGCCTCTTTGCTGCTCTTCAAAATAATTTCATATCTCATTTTGAGTAGTCCTTAGGCCTTCCTAGTTGTGTTGTTAAAAATTAGTACAAATGGACGGTGATTTGGTTGGCTATAATATGGAGTATTTGGTTGGCAAGAAATGAAGTCGTATTTGCTAATAAATTTACACCTCCAAAGGATCTGGTTGAAATGATAAAATTATGCTCTTAGAAGTGACTGAAAGCTAAATATCTTGGTTTTTACTATCCGTTTTCTTGTTGATCAGGACAACCTGTTGTATGTATTAATCTTTATTAAGTTGTCAACATTAGTGTCTCTGGTGGTTTTGTGTAGCAGTTTCTAAATTTGGTTTTTTAATGATCTTCGTTGCTACCTTTGTTTTCTTTTATTTGTTGTGCAGTTAAGAAAGAAGTGTTTTTTCGTCATTATGCTCGACTACTAGACAATGAGGCCATGGAGTATTAGTTTTATGTTTTCTTAGTGGTTTCGGTTGGCTTCGTTTATTTTGGATTACTTTTGGTTTGATTTTCTTGGTTATGTCCTGTAGGTTACTAAAGAGGATGGATTTATTTATCTATTTTTTGTTGTTTCTTATAATTGTTTATAGGTTGGAATATCCATTGTATTTCATTTTAATATATTTCATTTTGCCTATAAAAAAAAACATAACATTTTAATTGATAACACGAATTTATTATAAAAAGGAGTGTCACTTAAGTACGTGACATTCATCATATTCATTTTTTCCCCAAAAACTTACTTTATTTTTGACATTAAATAAGACCTTGTTAACATTCATCATGCTTTTTTTTTTTTCTTTTTTATTATTTTTTTTTTTAATAACAAGTGGTATTTATCCAATTAAAACTTATTTCTGTCGGGTTTCTCGACACTTAATTTTGTCACTTACGATTTGTTCTATTCTAACAATTTAATTTACACTTTAGAAAAAAATTGATCATAAATATATATATATATATATATATATATATATTGAAGATTTAAAATTAAAATTTATAAAAAATAAACATTAACTAACTTTTAAATATTTAATAATTAAAACTAATTAGAAAATATTTAAAAGTTTTAAAAATAATTTTAATTCAATTATTAAAAAAGTTATTGATATTTTTTATGTTGACATTATAGACATGAGAGGGAGATAGGAGAAAAAGAGGAATGAGAGAGAGGGGAGAGAAAAGACAGAAAAAGAAAGAGGGAAAGATTGAGAGAACAAAGAAGATAACAGTATTGAAAAGTTATTGAAATTATAAAAAAAGAATAACAACAAAGTAGTAGTAAAATTGAAAAATAATATGCAAAGCTGTTAGGATTGAGTTGCACTAATTTGACTCTTATGTTCTCTTAAGATTATCTATATATGATTTCTATCATCTAATATTATTGAGTTTATTAAGGTTATTCCAAATCAATTCCTTGCACTTAGAAATTCTAAGGGGTTTAACTCAATAAATGATTCCTCTATTTATCAAATTAGAAACCTTGCATTAAATTTAAGAATTTGTTCAACTAATAACTCCAAATCTATTCCTAGTCTTTAGAGTTGTTAGATAATTTGATTCAAAATTAGATTTAAAAAATATTTTCCAACCAAAATCCAAATTAAAGATCAAAGATGAGTGATCAAGTCGCCTTAGCATTAAAAACAAAATCAGAATTACTAACATTAAATAATGGATTATCATATATATATATATATATATATATATATATATATATATAAATCAAAAGGAGTACATGAGAGTTTGATGAATTGTTCAACCCCAACTAAAAGAAAAGTTAGCCGCTTATGGTTATTAGAACTAATCTAAAATACATGGAGAAGGTGTAGAAGAAAGAAAGAAAGATCCTAGAACCCTTTTGTTCCCACTAATTATTGGACTCCTTGTTTACTCCCTATTTTTTGCACAAGTCTTCATTTTTTTTTATTTCTTTTTTATCTCCTCCTTAGTCTTTATATATGTGCAACAAAATAAAATAGATTATGGAGGATAGAGAGTAAATTGTTTAGTCGTTTCCAAATGGTTGAGCCGTTTGAAAGATTCTTCATAGTGAAGCAACTTCAATGACCGAGTCTTTTTAAACCTGTTGAGCCCCTAGGAAACAAAAAATCTACACTCCTTTGGAGCCAATTCGCTTAGCCCTTTCAAAACGGCTAAGAATTTTAACCTTTGCTTCAAATCTTGCTCTCCGCCTTTGAAGGGTTTAGCTTTTTTAAAATGACTTAGCCCTTTGGAAACGATTCAGTCATTTTTCAAACACCTAATCAAATTGAAATTTTTTGAGACTTTGGATTTTCATTGAATCCTATGAGACACAAAACAAGAGTTTAAGTACAATTTTTATCAACTCTTTATAAACTAATTAATTTATACAATACTTTTAAATTTTGTAATAGTTTAGGGATAAAACACAATTTTTTTTCAAAATTAGTTAAATAAGTTAAAAAAAAAACTTAACTCATTTAGATAAAATTGACACTTATCCCTATGCTAGTCAAACAATTATGAGAAGATGGATTCCAAATATCTTCATGGGGCCGAGAGGAAATACATCGACTGTTCGTATTGCCGGATTTATTATGATAATTAATTTAATATGTATGTTTTTCATTGCACGGTTTAAGACACTAGTTTTAGAAATAAAAATGGAAATAATAAATTAAGAAATTTATTAAGTTAAGAAAATCTTCTTAAAGTACTTTTGTTGAAGAATTAATAAGTTCTAAAAATGTGCTTCTTCATTATGTAATTTTTATATATAAAGGATTAAAAGAAAAGAAAAACTTAGTAAGGTTTTAATTAGTGTCTTCATGTGAGATGTGTGAGACTTAGGAGATTAATAAATAAATAAATAATAATTAATTTTTAATTATAAATGGACTAAGTGGAATAATTTTTAATTATAAAGGTTATTTGATGGGAGAAATGATTTTAAGAAGTTATAAATATTAATTAAGTAAAACAAAACCTCTTTTCTAATAAAAAAAAATCTCTTAAATTAATATAGAAAGAGTAAAAAAGAAAAATTAAGGAAGTGAAAACTGATTTTCTAGTCTCTTTTCTTAAGAAAATCAAAATGCGCTCTAAGATTTATGAATATTTCCATTATATAAAAACCTACATATAGTATTATTTTGTGATATGAAAATCATAAATTTCAAAGATTTTAGTAGTTTTTATTTATTTTTTTTATTTTAATAATTGATAGTTGTACTAACCGTACTTCGCACCCGGGCTCCGAGCCCGGATTAGCAATACAAAACAGCCCCGGGCACGCGTTGCGCGACGTCAGCCCGGTATTTGAGCAAATCATACCTGATTCCGAGGATCTCGTCCCAGATCAGATCTGCCCTTCAATTATATCATATCATATCATGATATATCTTATCTCAAGCCCAAAAGCCCAAGACAAACCTAGATCACCTCAAGGTACGTGCATTATATATATGAGACTATTACTCATGCAAACCCTAACTTTGGCATCGAAGTCTCTTTTGCAGGTACCTCCCCCATCTTGGAGCACCAATACATCAAGCAAATGAGGCTCACCGATCTTACTGGACGGATCACCCCTACGACCAAATTCCGGTAAGAACATTTGGCGCCCACCGTGGGGCCGATCGAGACAGCCCTCATCGGCCACCTGTATGGTTTCTACTAGAAGCCACATTAGACGAGCAACAGAAGACGCTGCACACTCAACCACCATGGACAGCAACGCTGCGACCTTGAGAAGGCTAATCGACCAAGTCGAACAGATGCGCCAGCAGCATGACGCTGACCTGCGCAACACGCGTGCCCAGCACGAAAGTGACATAGCGGCGATACGGACCGCCAATGAAACAGACCTCGCAGCATTACAAGCCAAGAATGAGTATATCCGCGCCCAGCTCCCTCGACACCTTGGTAACGTCTCTGACTCTCAGCTCAACCTCAGCGGAGCAGGGCGGAGTGGGGCAAGTCGGGAACCCGGATCAACCCTCTCATGGGAGGTAATCGGTGCCATCGCAGGAGGCTTCGCAAGAGGGGGAGCCAGCAGCTCAGCCCGCAAGAAACACCTGCGCAAGGTTAATCGCGTACACTCCGCCACCTGCGCTTTACTCCGGAACCCGCCAGTGATAACTTTCACCGATGACGACTATGTCGGGGTCAGACGAAATCAAGACGATCCCATGGTCATAGCTGTGGCATTGGCCAATTGGGAAGTTCGCAAGACCTTGGTCGACCAAGGAAGCTCGACCGACATCCTATACTGGCCAACATTCCTTAGGTTAGACATCCCCCACTCTCTCATACAACCTCATACCGAACCTCTAGTCGGTTTTGCAGGAAAAAGCATTCACACTCGGGGATATGTAGACCTACTAACGACTTTCGGAGCACCCCCGGTTTCCAGACAGGTCTTGATACGATACCTACTCGTGGAAGCTGACACCTCCTATAACGTCATCATCGGCAGACCAACCCTAAATCAGCTCGGGACAGTGGTGTCTACTCTGCACCTCACCATGAAAATTCCAGGGCACGATGGGAAGATCATCTCCATCAGAGCAAACCAACAGGTAGCGCGACAATGCTACGCAGAAAGCCTGGAAACCGTCTCACCAAGCGAACAGCGCAAGAACGACCTTACCGCTCTGGCTCACACCGACCACGAAAAAATCACCGATCTCGACCCGAGATCCGACACTCATGACGAACGACCCAGCCCCGTCGATGAGCTCGACGACCTTCAAATCGACAAACTCCCCGGACAAACCACGAAGATCAGCCGACAATTAACCCCCGAACTACGACAGCAACTCCAAGCGGAGATCCTCAAGAACGTTGACCTCTTCGCCTGGTCTAGCGCTGACATGCCCAGTATAGACGCAGACTTCATCTGCCACAGATTAGCAATACATAAGGAAGCAAAACCAGTCGCCCAGAGAAAGAGGAAGGTCGGCGACGAAAGACGGGAAGCCGTCATTGCCGAAACGCAGAAGTTGCTCAACGCTGGCTTCATCCGTGAAGTCAGGTACACCACATGGATGGCAAACATGGTCCTAGTAAAGAAGCACTCGGGAAAGTGGCGTATGTGCGTCGACTATACTGACCTCAACAAAGCATGCCCCAAGGACTCATACCCCTTGCCGAGCATCGACAGGTTAGTCGACGGAGCCTCCGGACATGCCCTCCTCAGCTTCCTTGACGCTTACTCCGGGTACAACCAGGTAATGATGTACCCACCTGCTGAAGTGCACACGTCCTTCATCACTGACCACGCCAACTACTGTTACTGGGTGATGCCCTTCGGCCTCAAAAATGCGGGAGCAACATACCAGCGACTGATGGACAAAGTATTCCACCACCAAATTGGGCGAAACTTGGAAGTTTATGTGGACGACATGGTGGTTAAAACCATCTCAGCAACGGACCACGCCTCTGACCTCGCCGAGGTGTTCGCCTAGATCAGGAAGCACAACATGCGCCTCAACCCAGAGAAGTGTGTCTTCGGTGTCCAGGGGGGGTAAGTTCCTCGGCTTCATGATCACTAGGAGAGGAATCGAGGCCAATCCCGAGAAGTGCAAAGCCATCATACAAATGCAAAGCCCACAAACGGTAAAAGAGGTTCAACACCTGTCCGGACGGCTAGTCTCGCTATCCCGCTTCATCCCCAAACTTGCGGAGAAAGCAGGGCCAATCTTTACCCTGCTAAAAAAGCCAAAAAACTTCCTTTGGACAGATCAATGCGAAGAAGCTTTTCAAAGCTTCAAAAACTTCCTCACAACTCCGCTAGTCTTACAGAGGCCGGATCACAATACCGACCTCCTTCTCTATCTGGCGATGGCAGAAAATGCCATCAGCGCTGTCATCGTACAAGAACACCAAAAGACACAAACGCCTATCTACTTCATCAGCCGAGTCCTCCAAGACGCGGAAAGAAGATACCAGATGATCGAGAAGCTGGCGTTGGCACTGGTCACCGTAGCCCGACGACTCCGACCCTACTTCCAGAGCCACCAGGTGGTAGTCAAAACTGACTACCCCATCAAACAAATTCTACGAAAACCTGAGCTCGCCGAACGTATGATTGCCTGGTCGATAGAACTGTCCGAGTTCGGCATCCAATACGAAAACCGTGGACCCCTGAAAGCCCAGTGCTTAGCCGACTTCGTAGCCGAGCTCACACCAGCTACTACTGAGGAATCCCAGGCATGGACCCTACATGTTGATGGGTCCTCCAACTCCAAAGGTGGGGGTGCAGGCATCATTCTGGAAGGGCCAAACCAAGTCACCCTAGAGCAATCCCTCAAGCTCGGCTTCAAAGTAACCAATAACCAGGCAGAGTACGAGGCGTTCCTTGCCGGTCTGAGGCTAGCCCACGATCTCGGAGCTCGAAGAGTGAACTGCAACAGCGACTCGAAGCTCATGGTAGAACAGCTCAGTGGGACATACCAGGCAAAAGACACCCTCCTACAGCGGTACTTCCACATTGCATCCCGCCAGATCTCATCCTTCGACGAATTCTCTATAAAACATGTACCACGAGAGCAAAACGCCAGAGCAGACCTCCTATCAAAACTCGCCAGTACTAAACGGCCAGGTCAACACCGAACCATCATCCAGGAAACCCTGCACTCACCTAGCCTAGGCGACAAAATCGTCAATGTCAACGACATTGAAGAACGGGGATGGATGGCGGACATCTGGAACCACCTGAAAGAGGGGACCCTGCCCAAAGACAAAGACGAAAGACGAAAGGTGAGAATGAGATCAGCCAAATTCATCATCATCGATGATGAATTATTCAAACGTGAGATTTCCACTCCACTGCTCAAATGCCTGACCACATCTTAAGCAACCTACGTCATCAAGGAAATCCATCAGGGGATATGCGGAATGCACTCCGGAGCGCGCTCAATGGCAGCCAAGGTACTCCGAGCTGGATACTACTGGCCCACTCTGAAGTCGGACTGCCAAAACTACATATAAAAATGCAAAGAGTGCCAGCAATTTGGCAACGCACACCGATAACCCCCCGAAGCCCTTCACCACATGATGTCAGCGTGACCTTTCTCCTAGTGGGGAATGGACATCCTCGGGCCATTCCCCCCGCGAAGGGTCATCTAAAATTCCTCCTAGTGGCAATCGACTATTTCACCAAGTGGATTGAGGCGTGCCCACTCGCCAAAATCACCACCGAGAACGTGCGGAAATTCACCTGGAAAAACATAGTCTGCAGGTTCGGGATCCCCCACACCATCATTACCGACAATGGACGACAGTTCATCGCAGAAGAATTCGAGAACGTCCTCCAAGAACTCGGAATCAAGCATCTCCCAACCTCAGTGGAGCACCCCCAAACCAACAGCCAGGCCGAAGCAGCCAACAAGGTTATCCTCCGAGAGCTTAAAAAACGGCTCGGGAACGCAAAAGGGCAGTGGCCCGACATGCTCCCCTGCATCCTCTGGGCATATCACTACACCCCTCAGTCGACCACGTAAGAAACACCATACAGGCTAACTTACGGAGCCGACGCAATGATCCCAGTTGAAGTCGGAGAAGCGTCCCATCGACGCCAAGTCTTCAATAGCGAACAGAACGCCCAAGAGCTGGCAGCCGACCTCGACTTTGTGGACGAACTTAGAGACGAGGCCCAAATCCATGAAGAGGCCTGCAAACTCCGAGCTTCTCGGCGATATAATTCCCGGGTGAAACCCCGCTCCTTCCGAGCAGGCGACCTGGTATGGCGACTATTAGGAGAAGCACGGAAAGACATGTCAGATGGGAAACTCGCACCTACTTAGGGCGGCCCTTTCCGAGTCACAGAAGACTTGGAAAATGGAGCATATAGATTGGAAGAACTCAGCGGGACACCCATACCGCGAACTTGGAATGCTACGCATCTCAAGTTCTATTTCAGTTGAACTTTGTACCAATGAGCCGTGCACTCTTTTCCCGCCTCAGTCTTTGGCTGAGAGGGTTTTTAACGAGGCACACATTTTCATCAATAAAATGACTCGTCCCCTTTTATTCACACTCTTACTTTCATCATTTTGTCCACAATTACTAGAGGTCGAGTACGAACCTCGCCACGATTATTAGAGGTCAAGAACGAACCTTGTCGTAACTGTTAGAGGTCGAGAACGAACCTCGCCACGATTATTAGAGGTCAAGAACGAACCTTGTCGTAACTGTTAGAGGTCGAGAACGAACCTCGCCGTGATTACTAGAGGTTGAGTACGAACCTCGCCACGATTATTAGAGGTCGAGAACGAACCTTGTCGTAACTGTTAGAGGTCGAGAACGAACCTCGCCGTGATTACTAGAGGTCGAGTACGAACCTCGCCACGATTATTAGAGGTCGAGAACGAACCTTGTCGTGACTATTAGAGGTCGAGAACGAACCTCGCCGTGATTACTAGAGGTCGAGTATGAACCTCGCCACGATTATTAGAGGTCGAGAACGAACCTTGTCGTGACTATTAGAGGTCAAGAACGAACCTCACAGTGATTATTAGAGGACGAATACGAGCCTCGTCGCGATAACTAGAGGTCGAAAATGAACTTCATCATACCTATACTCAATTAGAGGTCGAAAACGAACCTCATTACGTTCATTAGAGGTCGAAAACGAACCTCGTCACGCTTATTAGAGGTCGAATTCGAACCCCGACATTGCAAAAGATAAGCTCGAACCCCCGCCACACGCCATTAAACAAAAAGCCGAAGCCGACTTCGAGTCTCGATACAATAAATTCAAAATAAAACCACCTACGCAACGGGCACCAAACGCGCGCCCTAAACCTTGAGAAAAAACCAAAACCAAACACTGGTGCAGAACAAAACTCGTATACAAAGGTCATGATCCATACATAAACACGGATACAAAAATGTATACACAACAAAACTGTCCTATACAGAGACGTCGTCGCTAAAACTCTCCTCGACATCGTCCTCCCGGACTAACCGCCCGAAGCGAACAACCTTTTCCAAATGCATACCGGAAAAGTCGCACCCAGCGCGAGGAGCCTAGCCTGCCGAGCAGCCTTGAGAAAGCCCCTCTTGTGTTCCATTACCACAGAACGTTCAACTTCCTCAAGCCTCCTCTTCAACGCCGCATTCTCGGCCTCCAAAGCCGAAAGACTTACCCTCTGGGCAGCCACCTCCTCCTCCTTACTACTGAGGCCCACCTCGTCGCGGAGACGCTCCTCGGTTACGGACACCAGCTCGCCCTTCAAAAAGGTCACCTCCTCTTCCAAGGAGCGAACCTGGCTAGCGTAACCCTCATTAGTGCCCAAGGCAGCCTCCAGCGATTTCCGGGCCTCGGCGAGATCCCCCCGGACCGCCTGGAGCTCAGCCCCTTGCATCTTCGCCTCAGACAGGGTGGCGGCCAAAACCTTGTTCTCCTCCACCAAAGGCTGTACTTGGCCCTTCAGCTTTGCCAGATCTTCCTGCTGCCGCGACCACTTGTGCTTCTAGTAATCCACAATCGTCGTGCCCCTCTGCAGGAAGATCTGAGCGGCATCAAAACTCCCCATAGGCCCGACAGACTCGAACATCGCCTGGTCGGCCGCGCTCAATGACCCCCTTGAAAAAAATTTCTCGGGCGTCAACGAAGCACTCCACAGTGAGTCAATCTCCTCCGACGCGCCCAGGTGCTCCAATCGCGTTAGGGCGCCCTCCTGTGCGTAGCGATACGCAAGATAGGGACGTTTTGGAGGCCCCCTCGGTGCCGGTGCAGAGGCTGGGACCCCAGAGCTAGGACCCTCCCCACGAGGACCGGCCGAAGTAGCAGCAGAAGCCCCCGGCTCTGCCCCAGGGACATCGGCCCCCGCCGCCGTCGACCTCGGAACCTTCAGAACCCCGGGGGGCCTGCCCGCCTGCAAAAGAAGTATGGGAAAAGGTCTAAGCCCCGCCAGACAACAAACAACCCGGGGAATAGTAAATCAAGAGATCGCAAACACATGCTGCTTACCTCAACAACATGGGTAACTCGCCCGACGGTCGGAACTTCCGATCTAGAAGTCGTACTGACCTGGCCAGCAGCCCGGGAAGTCGACTCGACGGCAGCCTCCACCTACAATAAACAATCGCAACTTAGGGAACTGAAAGAGAACGTACAAAGAAAGAGCAAGTCATCGACAAGCAATCCCAACCGCTCATTCAGAAGCCCGGATAGATACCCCGGCAGGACGGACGAATGGCTCGGCAGCCGACGCTGCCCCCTCAGAAACCACCCGAGCTCCCCCCTGAGGCAGGAGACTCCCGGGCAAACCCGCCACCTCAACGCCGGTGACCCCAGTAACAACCTCCTCCGCCTCGCGAGGAATAGAGGCTCCCCCAACCTCCCTCGGGACCCTCATCCTTTTCCGATTGACCTTCAGGGGAGAGACCTCTACCTCCCCCTAAGCCTTAGGAGCCTCAAGCTCAACAACATTGTAGCAATGGCACTGCTTCCAGTCACGCCACAAGTCCTTTCCCACAATACCTGAAAGCAAAGGACAGAGCACGTTAGCAAGCATAAAACCCTAACACATAAACAAAGTTACCAAAGACTCACCCTCCAAATCTCTTTCTCTGTGCGCTGAATGCTCGAGTGACAGAATGAGCTTGCAGTCTAGCGGGCGAGGAAGCGCCTTCAAAGCATCGACAGCAGCCGTCTTCGACGGCGTCAGCTGCGAGGGGTCCACCCCATGAAACCCAGACGGGTCACGACACCAATAGAAGGGAAACCTCGGCAGCCCGCCAAAATAGAACCCCCCATCCTCCAAAGGGTCGACATCGACAAGAGTAACCCGGAAAAACTCTTGCCTATAGTTTTTATACGATTGGGAATAAGGAGTAAATAAACCCCCTTCCTTACCCCCATTCAAAGAAAGAGTCCCGTACGGCGGGGCGCCCGCCTTCAATTGGTAGAAAGAGAGAAAAACCCGAAGGGACACCTCCACCCCTAGAACCGTGCATAAAACCTCGAACGCCCTCAAAAAACCCCAACTGATGGGATGCAACTGACTGGGGGCTGCATTAACGTAGTTCAAAAAGTCGCATTCAAACTGCGTCAAAGGAAGGTAGACACCCAAGTCCCTGAAAAAACTCTGATACATATAGAAGGAGGGGGAACCAACGGACCTCTTCATATACACACCTTCACTAGCCGAACAAGGCTCCAATCGGATCATCCGAGAAATAGAGGGGTCACAAATCCTATGCGTCTCCCAGAGCGCATCAACCTCCAAACTCGAGTCAAAAACGCTTGCAAACTTGGCCATTTCGCGTTTTACCCATTCGTAGCCAGGGACACCCAACTCTAAGTCCCTGGGCGGAGGCACCTCCTTTCCCTCAGCGGCGCCCCTCCCGGTAACCACCGCCTTACCGCGTGCTTTGCCCCTAGCAGGGGCAGTAGAACCAATGCCATGACCACCACCCATATCAAGAAAACTCAAAGAAACACAAGAAAGACAAAGAAAGCAGAAATAGGGAGCAGACGAAGACGAAGCGTGCACAAGAAGCTGAAGGACGAAGAAAGAGTAAAGCGAAAACGAGAAGAGGCGCGGGAAAAAGAAAAAACCTCTTCCCAAAGTTCAAAACGGCCAGGCCACGTGTCGACCAAGGGGAACGCCTGATGACACATTAATTGCAACCCATCATTGCATAACCGTCATTTCCCTTAATGCCCCACTTGCACGTTTCCGGGAAATGAACAGTCGCGACACAAGACAGACCTTCAGGTGGCGCACGTGGAAAGCTACTTCCCACTGGCGAGCCCGGTCTCAGCTCCTCGACCTACGATCTTCAGAGCTCGGGGGGCTAGTGTACTAACCGTACTTCGCACCCGGGCTCCGAGCCCGGATTAGCAATACAAAACAGCCCCGAGCACGCGCTGCGCGACGTCAGCCTGGTATTTGAGCAAATCATACCTGATTCCGAGGATCTCATCCCAGACCAGATCCACCCTTCAATCATATCATATCATGATATATCTTATCTCAAGCTCAAAAGTCCAAGGCAAACCTAGATCACCTCAAGTTACGTGCATTATATATATGAGACTATTACTCATGCAAACCCTAACTTTGGCATCAGAGTCTCTTTTGCAGGTACCTCCCCCATCTTGGAGCACCAATAAATCAAGCAAAGGAGGCTCACCGATCTTACTGGACGGATCACCCCTACGACCAAATTCCGGTAAGAACAATAGTCTTAGAAAACCAAAACTTAAATAATCATATTCTAATACTTATGTCTTAAGTTTAAACTTAAATAGTATGCTTAAAATAATAAATTTTAACTTTGGGTGTAATCATTGTAAATCAAAAAATAAGTATCTAATTAATACTTATATTTTCCCCATATGTCGAGTGAGTTACTTATTCACAAATTTATGCATGAAGATAACCAGATAAGAATATAGAAGGAGACACAGATTAAGGTATGAAAACAAATAAGTTATTAAAAGCTATGGTACGTGATGCTATTCTAGGTTGTAAAAAATAAGATCAACCATACTAGCTGGTAATAGTTTCATGAACATCACACATGTAAACAAACAAAAAAAAAGAACATGAAAGTTGATTTTGGTACTTGTCTCCTCATCTTGAAGTTACAGGATTTCATCGGGATCGCCCTTAGAAACAAACTGCCATATGACAGAAGCAAAGCTCATAACTAAAATAATGATCACGATGAACCACAAAAGAGAGAGAAGTATTGTTCCTTCTTCGTCTGAGTCACTGTTTCGCCTTTCGGGCATTCCGATTGTGATTGCATTAGGTATCTTCACATTGCGTGCAATCGATACACAGATTTCACAAGTGCTGATTTTTTTATCAACAAAAAATAATAATAGAAGCAGCAAGTTGTATGAGAGTTTTAAACACAAAAGCCTTATAATTATATATATATATATATATATATATATATATATATATATATATGCTCTCTTTTTTCATCTCATTTTCTTCATGTTTTTATTCTCCTGTTCCATCACTTATTATTACTTTCTCTTCCCTTTAGCTTTTTCTTCACATGTTATACAATCTTATTTTAAGGGAAATTAATTATTAATATTTGAAACATAGACAAAGACATGTAAATCAAGAGTTTAATGGTCATTTTTAAACCCATAAATCAAATCAACTCATGTTTAACTATGTCATCAGCTAAAGAATTCCTTTGATGCTTTTCATACCATATATTATAAGGTGATGAAAACATATAATATCTTAGAAAAACTGCATATATATGATTCATATATATATATATATATATATATATATATATATATATATATATATATATATATATTTGGTTATTTTGATCGTAAGTCTTCTACTATTGTTAAAATTATCACATTAAAGTATTGTTCATTTTAACATTTATTAAACTATCACAAATTTATCTTTGAAAAAGTGTTTTAGATTAAAGTAAAAAAATGTTTATAAATTATCTTTAGTATCAATTCCTATGTAATGTGAGACTTTTAGTTCTTTTGTTTTCTCTTGTGTTTTGTGTGTGTGGTGGTGTAAAACTTGAATAGATTCCCTTATGTAATTTTACTTAAATTTTATTCTATAAAATTTTAGCAATTAAAACCTATTACCTTATTTATTTTATTATTTAAATCTTTATCTTTTTTTTTTAAAAAAAATTAAGATTTGAGATGTCACTTTAGAAGATATAAACCCATATATAATAAGGCAGAATGCATTGAGTTTCTCCTCTGAATTTCCATTCTAGAACCTGGTTATTTGAAAAAGAAAAAGAAATCACAATGCACTTACTTGTCACCCTTGTTCCTAAACCAACTCTCAGCACAATGTTTATGAGCAAGGCCCAAATCTTCTTTACAAGAACATCCTAACTCAATGAGATTAGAATTATGGTCAATGTCCTTTTCCAATCGACAAATCCTGCAAGTCTTCTCCATAGCTAAACTTACCTTCATATAAAATATTCACAATTACATACTTATATATTTTTTTTTATCAAACTATCCAAAGCCAAGTAATAAAAGTATTTTTTTGCTCTAAAGAAGAAGAAAAAAGATTCAATACTTCAAATGTTAATAATTAGTTACATATTACCAGAAAGAAACTTCAAAATTTATGATAAAAATATGTATATAGGATAACCACTATATTTTTTTAATGAAAATAATTATATTATTCTAAATATCTACTAATCAGATGATTTATTTTCAAATTGTTAAAAAAGTAAGAAAAGAAGAATTTTGTTTTTTAACAATTCAATAGCCACTCCTTGTGAAGAAAATTTCGCGAGATGCTTGGTACAGTGTTTTAAAACCCGGACCGACCCGGCCGGTCGGACCGGTTGGACCGGGAACCGGTGGTCCAGCCGGTCCGAATCTGAAGTTGGATCGGTTATGCAGTCGACCCGTTTCAAACCGGATTGAACCGGTCAATTTTCCGGTTCAACCGGTGAACCGGTGGGTCAAACCGGTTCAACCACTTTTTTTTTTTTTAAAATTTTTTTAAGGGACCATAAATCACAAAAATAATAATGAAAATTGAATCTCTTAATGAAAAAGTAAGGAGTCTTATTAAATATAACAATGACTACTTGTTCTAATATATTTGTTTGCAATATATACAACTTAAATAACTTTTATAGTATATTATTAATTTTAAATTATATATTTAATAATTCAATATCTATGTAAATATTACATATATTATTTTGTGATATTAATTGCAAGCATATTATATATGTACATATTATTTATATTTTTAATTTGTATTAATATACCGTTTAACATGTAATTTTTTTATGTATTTTTTTACAAAATAAAAATAAAAATAATTTTAAATAAGATAGAAAAATTTAAATTTAAAATAAGATATGAATTTATTAAAATTTATAAGTATAAATATATTTAATATGAATATTTTTTAATAAAAATAAATAAAAATCGAGTCATGCGGTTCAACCAGTGACCTACCAGTTCAATCTTTGACCCACTGATCCAATACCTTAACCGGTTCGATGACCGGTCCGGTTTTTAAAACTATGCTCGGTAGAATTCCATACCTCAATTCATGCGCTCAAAGCTAAAAAAAAAAGTTGAAGATTCAATAATACGGAAAAGAAGAACAAAAGCTAGAAGTGAAAGAAGACTTCTGTTATCACATTTTAACGGATAACACTAATATATTATCTACTATTTATTGTAAAAGAAGATTCTGGCATGCGGGCACTTATCACATGTTATTATCATATCATTCAGTTTCTAAATAAAGTCTATCATTTTTAATTTGTAAAATTATAATATTTTATTAAGTAAATCATTAAATTTCAAGTGAGTCTTAATTTTGCAATTATGGTAATTTATTATATTATCATAATCAATTTTTTATTATCACTCTTTAATTGATAACATTAATCAATTATTATTATTATTATTTCTACTACTATTAATTTCTATTATCCTATATATAAAATACAAATATCTATCTCGCATAAAAACGTTTATATGAACTTTTTTTTATTAGCAGATTTTTAAATATTTTTTAACTTTATTTCAATTTTTATTTATCATAATTATTTATGAATTAAATTTTTATATTTTAAAATAAATTATCAATAAATTAAATAATCTTGTGTTATAATTCTTATAAAAATTATTGATATTTTTATGTTGACACCAAATAAATGAGAGGAAGATTGGAGAGAAAGAGGGATGAGAGAGAGGGGCGATAAAAGAGAGAAAAAGAAAGAGGGAAAGATTGAGAGGAGAAAGACTATAGATAAAAGTTAGAGAGAAGATAAGAGATAGGAGTAATAGAGACAAAGTATTGACTATTGAGAGATGAAAAAATGCATATATATGTGAGTTGAGAACAAAAATAGAAAGAATTTCAATTTTCTACTTTTTTTTTTAAAGAATTTGAAATTCTAGATTTTAAAATAATTTCACAAATATTTAAATTTTAAATATTTTGTAAATAAGATTTAATAAATCATATTACGTTAAATATTAAATATAAATTTGGCCATAAACTTTATAATTTTGTCACTTGTTTACGCTAAAGGATTATGCAGGTTGCGGGTGCTAATTAAAATATCGATCCCTATATATATTAATTACCTCGGTGAGCATTTCTTAGTATATACGGAACTTTATTTGTAAGTAAAAATATTAATTCTGAGGGCTTGCTTCTTGGTATAGCATTTGCATGCGTTGTAATCAAGAATGGAACAAAATGAATGATCCCATTCGTATTAGTCAAAGAAATATCTCTACACACGAATTAAGGAAGAGTTTACACAATATAGAAATTACTAACCCTCGAGGTGACGAGACTTGAAAAGGTTAACAAGGGATAATTCTATAGTACTCATGATGAACCCCAAAGGCAACCTCCAAACCCTTTTACCCTACAAGTCTCTTTCACACGTTCTATATGTAAAACAACTTACGGAGACACCAAAATATTCATTGGTTTCCTCTTCGACCTAAAAGCAACTCACACACCAAATTTCTGGAATCATGGAATTTTCCAAGCATGCCAATGCAGCTGATCGCTCTTATGAGGATTTTGATCCTTTGTTTGTGTGGCGTAGAGAAGAGGCCCGTGACACCCTTGAACTTCACCTTCCAGGCATGTTGCATTTCATGTCTCTAAATTATCAACTTTATTATATGTATACAATAGATGACATCATTTTTAATGGCTCCATCTCTAAATATATATAAAAAGCATTTGTTGAATCTGTAATACACCCCAATATTTATTTAAATGTTATTTAATTTATGCATACCCATCTAAACGTTCAATACAAATCATATAATTATATCAACAAGTACTGATTTTAGTGATATTAAATTTTCTCTCCTTAAATAAGATTTTATGTATATGAATCTTGTAAATGAAAAAAAAAAAGAATGATTAAAAAAAGAGCTTTCACTGATTGTTATTAGTCAGATTTTCTATCAGAGATTAGTCATTAACAAAATTAATGAATGTTTTATATTGTCAACATAATTTAAAAAAAAAGTACATAAAATGTTATTTATTGGGGTATTCGTTTTCAGGTTTTAGGAGAGATCAAATACGAATTCAGATCAACCATGTTGGTTATTTGGTAATAAGCGGGGAGCGACATATGGATGGAAGTAGATGGAAACGTTTCAGGAAAGAATTTGAAATCCCATCATATTGCAATGACGATGCAATTCATGGCAATATGATGCAGAGCATTCTTTCGGTGGTGATGCCAAAGAAAAGTCGTCTAACTCATCAAGAGGAGCAAGAACTGGTGACAGAGAAAAGGGAAAATTACAAAGAAGAGACTGAAACCACAACCAAAGAGGGAATAATAGCAGAAGATATGGCTCATGAGTTTGAAGAACATGATAATGTGAGGTTACCACAAGATACTACTAGAGACGTTGCCCTCAAATTCATGCTTGTGATGGTTCTGATATTGGTCATTGCAAGTTATGTAGCAGACATAAGCAAAAGCCTCATGGCTCAAGGTGCTTCATATTTTCACAATTAGACCAGGCTGGTCCTGGTTTAATGTGGCTAGCTATGTAAATTTTAATGCTGTGAATAAGGATAAAGTTGTTGTATCATAATAATTTGTTTGAGGGAAGTTTCACGAGGCCTATAGCTCGTTTAATTTACTTTTGAAAGGGTACCCAAACCCAAATGCAATAAATTCAATATCAAATAACGTAATTAAAAGAAAAATAGTGTGTAAATTATTTGTAACAGCAAGACTATGCTGTTTTCCACAAGAAACAACTTGACTTGCATTCCAAATCAAATTAGACGTCTTATTGAGATAAGGGTACAACAACAACAACAAAATAAGTCATCATAATTCATTCAACAACCATGAAAAGTCAAAACAAAAAAGTCTAAGACAAAGATGACGTGGCAACATGCTGAAGTGGCACGTGTCTCTCACGCAAAGATAGCTGCGATGGCAAAGACGAGAACCCCAGATAGAGAAGCCATGACAGAATTAGCAGAAGAAGGAGCTGGTGCAGGACCTGCGGCCAAAACATTGATGGCGAACTTCATTTGATGGTCAGCGCAGTGATTAGCTTTCCCACAAGCGTACCACTTCTTTCCTTCCGCTTTCAAGGTTAATGTGTCCTTTCCACTCGATAGTACCTCGTTATCTGGTGCGAAGCTGCACTCTTGAAACTGTGTTCCATTCACTTTCACCACATTGTGCTTCGTGTTATCGTAATTGAACACTGCACCAATTCACACAAAAACACGTTACCAATCACCTTATATTCTCTTTGAGTCGATTAAGATCATTGTGAAAAACAACATTACTATATTTAACGTAGCTGCATATTTAATATTCAAACTCAACTAGACATTATTGTTTGTAACAAAGTTTGAGAACTACGTAGAGTGAGAGTGCCATTAACCAATCAAATTCTGACTAATTATATAACATTGTTTTTGAACTTACAAAGGTTGTCACCAACATGGAAAACTTTGTCTTGTGCCCACTCTGTGTAGTTAAAATCAAGAGTCCAACCTTTCTCACCACCCACCACGAAATCAGTAGCCATAGCAACTGAGGAAAACAAAACCATTGAAATAGCAAGGACCACAAGGCGAGATGGAGCTGCAGAAGCCATTTGATCAATATCTGAAGAAATGAGTTATAAATATATTAAATTCTGAAACAAGTTGTTTCTGACAAGCTAACAAATTCCTCTAAGTGCAAATGTTATTGCTTAGATGAATTGTTAGCCCACACCAATTTGCATTTCAACGTGGACTATATATATATATATAATTAAGATTTGTTATGCATTGATATTATCGTATGAGGAGAAGGGTACGTACCGGATCAGGCCGGCTTTTACCCTGTGACTTATATTTACACGTAGAGATGCAATTGGTTTTGGACTTAATGACGAAGAGGATGGGATAATTGTAAATTCTGTGAGTCTGAAAAGAATTATACTTTGAAGCAATTTGAATATAAACAAATATGCTTATTGCTTTGTTTTGGAATGGTGAGGTCTTCAATATATGCCATGTGGAACGTGTCAAATGGATACATAACAAAACAGTATGTTTCTCACTGTTGCCTACTTTCTTTGCTGTCCTATTATTGCCTTAGGCTTGATTCTTTCTCTTGCAGACTATTTACATGTGTAAAATGTATTACTGCTAAAACAATTCCGATTCAGGCATATCTGTTTTCGGTGTATGGGATAGAAGAGGTTGACAAAAAGAACAGAAAAATTAATATTGAGTTTGATAAGTGATAAGATGAAAAAAGAAAGACAAATAGAAAATGTAAATATAAAAAAATAATGGATGTAAGTGTATGTTATTTTTTTTCTTCTACATAGTAAATTCTCAACTTGGTTTTCAAATGTTGTAGAAGAAATGTGGTAGCACTGTTATTTTAGTTTCAGAATTTAATGAAATCAAAATAGATTCTAAATTTGTATTTCATATTTTAACTTAATCATTTTATTAACTACAATGACACAACGTTAAAAAAAAATTAAGAACAAGAATTGAAATGATTAAAAAATTGAAAATATAGGACTAAAAAATTTATAGGGACTAAAAAGAATTAGAAAAGATAAGTATAGAAACTAAAATTGACTATTTTAAATTATAGGTAAAGTAAGTAAAATTATAAGAATTTTAAAAAATATTTTAAGCTTTTGTTGAATTATTTAGACTATTGATAACGTTCAGATTTCAATGTCAAATAGTGAGTGTTTCACATTATAGTCGAGATAGTGATAAGAATTCATTTGAACTACATTTTTCTTAAGTTAAAAATGTGAAGTTGCTTGTTCAAATAAAAAGGAAGTCGCAAGAAATTTTCAATTTTCAATTTTGATTTCAATATCATGTGAATATTGTAACACCCTAAAGGCTACCGTCGATACGCTCTAGGTTTTTTGAAATTTGAAGATTTTAAAACATTGAAACATAAAGTGAAAGCAATATATTGAGATTAGCATATTTTTATATAATTACACTATACAAAAATTACATCCATGCTTAATACAATTCATTTATCATCCGAAGTTGTCATATATATACACTAATGTGGTAGAGACATTTTATGTCAAATATTTTGATATATTTTGTCAGTCCTAAATGTATTATAAATTTCGATGACATAAAATATTCACACATTTTATGATAGGTTAAAACATGACATATAAAATTTATTTTTTATGTCAAGTGATCAATATCTATCATAAATATAAATATCAAATATGATGTTTTAGTCACATTGATACTCACATTCTATGATAGGAATAGTCACACTCTATATATAAGTACACCCACTATAAAATGTGTACTTTTCATAATGGGTATGATTATATTTGTCATAGAATGTGTAAATTTTTTTAATATACTATTAATTTTAAAAAAAATTCCAAACTTGTAAAAAAAACACTTTAGGCAGCAAAGCATAGTGAAATAATAACAAATTTAATGTAAACTAATGTAATTTGGTTTAAATCATGTTGTTATTTGATAATTGAAGTGAAAATGTAATATTTTGTCCCTAAAGATCATGCCATATTTCCAAAGAAATAAATACCAAATTCTATTGCTTATGAATTCGACATGTCCAACCTGGTCACACTACAACACAAATGATATTTAGCAACATTTAAAAAATGTTACTTAATTATGTATAAATGTTGCTAATTTATTTTAGCAACATATTATTAAATGTTGTATATAGTCTATGTTGCTAAAGACTTTTAATAACATTTTTGCATAATTAGGTAACATTTTTTAAATGTTACCAAAGTAGTATTTTTGTAACATTTTAATAATTTTTTGTAACATTTTAATGATGTTGCCAATATTTTGTTAATCTTATAAAATAATAATTAATTTTAATTTAAATATTACTATCAATTATTATATTTTTATGTCTCCTAAACTTTTAAGAGTTCCTTAAGTTTTTAGGGAAAGATATTTTTAGTTAGTCACCACTAATTATATATAGAATATCAAATTTTATTTATCTTAAATATAACTATATGAGTATATATACTCTTTATAAATCATTAATCTATTCGATGTGGGACTTTAATTATGGGTTACAATTAGATATAAGAGAAATATATTTTTTTTGACTCGATGTGGGACTTTGATTTTAGAAGCAATTATAGTAACATTTTTCAAAAAAATGTTGCAAAATAACTTATGTAAAAATTTTTTACTCGATATGGGACTTTGATTTCAAAAACAATTAGAAAGAATAATATTGAAATAAAAAATGTTACTCTATCTATAATGACATTTTTCAAAAAAGTGTTACAAAATAACATTTATTTAATATATAGTAACATTTTAACAAATATAAACAAAAAAATATTACTAAAAGATTAAAATCTAGTAGTGTCACATGTAAAAGGAATGAATGACATATTTAAATCAATAGAATAAAAAAATAATTCTAATGAAAAAAATGCAACCTTCATTTTACAAAGACCCGTCTACCTACCCACACCATCCATCCTAACAATGCTCACAACAACCATTTACTACTTGTAAGATTCAAATTGATTGAACGAAAATGACTTCTGAAAGTTAGTTAAATGGAGACAAGATTCTAGAATTTGAATTCCAATTATCTACATTTAACTTGGAAACTTTCTCCTCCACAACGGACTTGTTACGAGTCTCATTGAAAAAACTACTTTAGAGGCATCTAGATGGTTAAGGCAACAATTTCCAAGAAGAAATTCAGGGAGCTCTTCACGTGTGTTTCCCTGAACAAGATCATATACATAAAATATTATCAAAATAATAAATTCATGACAAAACACTTAATTTGTTCCCTTATAATAATTAATAGTTTCAATTTCGTTCTTCAATAACTTTTTGTTTCAATTAGTCTCCAATAATTTAAAAAATGTTAATGTGAGACTTTCCGTCTAAATTCTACAAATAGCGTTAAAGGTGATGACGTGGATGTCACGTAGATGCATAGGTAGCATGCCTCCACTCCTCTTCTTTAATGATCTAGAACCCGTTCTGAAATCAGGACGGCCCGTTCCGCTTGCATTCCTTGTGTGTTAATTTTACATCTGAAACGGGCCGTTCCAAATTAAAAAAAAACACAAAGAATGCAAGAGGAACGGGCCTTCTAGTTTTAGAACGGGTTGTTCCAGATCCAAGGATTGTTCTTGAATATCTTAGTTCTCTCCATATTGAAATTTTAACCGGGGCAAATTGTGAACCAGGATTGATTTTCTTTAAACTTTTTAATATAAAGTATCGTCTCAATTTGGAGGAATTTAATGGTATCTTTGGATTTCAAACCATAAGGGAAAAAATCCAAGATCATTTAATTCATACATAACGGGGTTGTAACAGGTCATACACAATGAGAAGCTAGTTAATGCAATTCATCTACATTCGTCATGCTGCCATTAAAATTATGCATAAGTTTATTGCATCTACTATTCTAGGTTGTGGCGGCTCAGATGGTAAACTACGCCTAATTGATTTATTATTTATATGGGCAATGATGAAAAATAAGGATGAAAAGATCAACTCTGGTGCATATTTTAATATTTGAATTTATGTTATGTTATGAATTTTTGTTTTCAATCTTTAAACCACATTGCTACATTTTGTTGAACATTTTGTTGAAATGTAACACTTAAATTTAAACATCAATCCTGGTTGGCGTTCTAGGGCCGTTCTGATTCACTCGTTGTGTGTTACATTTGCATCTGGAACGGACCGTTTCCGTTACAAAATTAACACACAACGAGTGGGATCAGAATGGCATGTTCTAGTTTCAGAACGAGTTGTTCCAAGTTCATTAAAGAAGGACTATGAAAACTTGCCACGTATGTATTTACGTGACATCCACGTCATCTACATTTAACACCGTTTGTAAAATTTGGATGAAAAGTCCCACATTAACATTTTTTAAATTATTGAAGACTAAATTAAAACAAAAAATTATAAAGGGATGAAATTGAAACTATTAATTATTATAAGGAACCAAATTAGGTGTTTTGCCTAAATTCATTCATACTTCAAAAGGCACCTTACGTGATTTTTTAGCCTGAAAATTAATTAAAAGGAAATAAATATTAAAAAAAAAAACAATATCACTTTACTTGTATTAAAAAAGTCATCTCAATAACCAGATGGTTGAGGTACCCTAGAACAAGACTCACAACGCCTCTTGCAACAGTTGATGATCCAATGTCAATCCTAAAATGAAATGAATGCCATGATTTCGAGATAAAAATTACATGAAAGATGGTTGGGAGCTAAATGTTTGATTCATTATATATACATATTTGTTGAGCCTAATTCATTCTTAACTCACATGAATAATTCACCTACAGTTGTATATATTTTTTTGCAGATCATACCAAGGTGTCAACTCAAAATAGCAAACATGATATATTTACACCAATTAACCTGATTTTTTTTAACAAGTTGCTATATAGTTATGCAAAAATTTACCTTGAATAGTTTTTTTTCCTGAAAATAATTGATTTCTAGCACTTAACCAACTAGGCTTCTTTCCCACAATTTGCTTTATCATCCATGAACCCTAAAACATCAATGTATTTGAATATATACAATTAATACAAAATAAAGATAAGTTAAAATCATTAAACAATTATTTATTCATTCCTAAAACATTGAAAATGTAAAAAGCCATTGAACTAGAGATTGAACTAGAGTATGGTAGCAACAACATACAGCTCGTCCCAGCAGCTCTGCTCTCTCATTAGCTTCTCTTATTCGTTTTTAATTTCGTAAGTTATATTTATCCAATCCAAACTTGCTCTTATCAAAGAAACCAAATAATAGAAGAAATAAAATCAAACAATGCTAAAAATATAATTCAGAAACAGAGCCTTAAATCACCTCACTGGAAAAAATGTGCATTCAGTCAACAAAATTAGTCACCAAAAACCTCTAAAATCACAACAACAAAAAAAAATCATTCAACAACACAATACAAGGAAGAAGGAAAAAACAGGGGAGAAGGAGAACTGGGTCATAAGAGAGAATGAAGCACTTGAGAGGAGGAGGTCCTTCATGTGTAAGAAGAATGTGAACAATGTGTAGCTCTTAAGCTTACTAATGCAAGTCTCCAAGGTTTTTATGTCAGGTTGAAACCAAAACATTCTATAATAGGTATAGTTTCACTTATTATAGAAAGGTTGGGATCAACTCAAAAGTTGATCTTACCAACATATTTTATGATAGGTAAAATAATATGTATCATAGATAGTTTTCTCATATTTATAATTTGTCATGGCATCACATTTTATATAATGTGAATTACATTCAATATACAATGTATATCATAAAAACTTAATTTTGCATAGGTAATTAGGGGTGGGTATACGGATAGGTTCGGCTCGTTTAAGGACTGACCCGTAAAATCTGTATTTTATCCAGTCCGTAAAATAAATGGACTTATTTTTTAAGTTCGTATCTGGCCTGCCAAAATCTGCGGATAACGGACCGGCCTGCGAGTCTAAATAATAGTTCAAAAAAATAATTTTAAAAAAAATAAAATTACATAAAATTAGAAGAAAAAATCTTTTTTATTTATAAGTTAAAATTCATCATACTAAAATTTATCAACAGTTGAAATAGTTTAAAATACTAAATATTAAAATGTTAAAGTAAAAATAATTACAAAAACTTATATAATAGTACCAAACTTTCATTAATAAAAATATCAAAATGTCATAAAAATAATTTAAATGACAAATACATACCAACTAAACATAATTTTAATGTCATAATAATTTAAAAGATTAAATACACAATTTAATATTAAAGTCTTAATATCTAAAAATATTAATTAGTAAAGCCCGCAGACAAGCCCGCGAGCCCGCTAGCCTGCGGATTAAATCTGCCAAGTCCACGGACTTCACGAACCGGGCTCAAAAATTAAACATAATCATACGAATTAAAAAAAAAAGAGTTTGTTATTCGCGAAGTCCGCAAACTTACGGTTCAATCCGCAGATCCGGATCCATCTACCCACCCCTACTAATAATAAGGTGGTTGACTGGGGTCCCAAGCCATTCAGAATATTTAATTCATGGCTACAGTGTGGGGAATTTAGAAAAATGGTTATTAAAGAGTGGTCTGACCTGGAGGTGCATGGATGGGCTGCTTTCATTCTAAAACAAAAACTGCAACACCTAAAGCGTAAAGTGAAGGCTTGGGTGACTCAGTCATCAACTGGGTCGACAAACTCAGCAAAACGGGTGATGGATGAAATGAATATGCTTGATCAAATTGAAGAAAGTAGGGAGTTACTAGAGTCCGAGAGGGAGCGCAAACTGCAACTTCAACAATCATTTTGGTAAATTGCTATTAGAGAGGAGTCACAAATGGCTCAAAAGTCCCGAGTCCGGTGGCTTCAAGTTGGAGACTTAAATACAAAGTTCTTTCACTATGTTGTCAATGCGAACCGCAAGAGGAATTCATTGAATGGCCTAGTATTAAATAATCTTTGGGTAGAAGAGCCAATGATCATTAAAGAGCATATTAAGTCATTCTTCCAAGAAAGGTTCTCAGAAGAACATGGAATGAGGCCTAGGCTTGATGGAGTATGCTTTCAGCAATTGAATCAGGAGCAGAGACAGAAGTTGTCTAGAAGATTTGATGAGGATGAAATAAGGGCTGCCGTATGGGATTGTGATAGTGATAAATGTCCGGGACCAGATGGGATCAATTTCAAGTTTATAAAAGACTTCTGGGAGGTACTGAAAAATGACATTGTACCCTTTGTACAACAATTTTATGATAATGCAAAGCTTCCTAAAGGCACAAACTCCTCATTCATATCACTAATTTCGAAAGTGGATAATCTTGTAAAATTGAATGAGTATCGCCCAATATCGTTGGTTGGGTGCATGTATAAAATATTGGCCAAAACTCTTGCCAGGAGACTGAAGGTGGTACTACCTGCGTTGGTGGATGAGAGACAAATGGCTTTCATGGAAGGTAGGGGGTTGTTACAAAGTGTTGTCATATTGAATGAGACTTTGCATGAGGTAAGGCGAATGAGGAAGTCATGCATATTCTTTAAAGTTGATTTTGAGTTGGCATATGATTCGGTGTCATGGTCTTTCCTATTGTACATGCTTCAAAGATTCGGGTTTGATGATCGATGGATTAGTTGGATCAAGGAATGCTTGTCTTCGTCATCCATGTCAGTATTAGTTAATGGAAGCCCAACCAAGGAGTTCCAAATGCAAAAAAGGATTAGACAAGGAGATCCCCTAGCACCGTTACTGTTCGTCTTGGTAGCAGAAGGGTTGACGGGGCTGGTTAGGGAGGCAACAAAGAAGAATCTATTCTCTGGAGTCGTGGTAGGCTCACGTATGGTACCAGTGGATGTGCTACAATATGCTGATGATACCATATTCATAGGTGAAGCCAATCTGGATAATGTTAAAACTATGAAAGTCATTCTTCGGTGCTTTGAACTAGTTAGCGGATTGAAAGTTAACTTCGCGAAGAGTAGCCTAGGGGGGGTTGGGGTGAATACGGAGGTAATGATATCATATGCTGAACAACTACACTGTAAACTATCACCCATACCATTTCAGTACTTGGGTATTCCAATAGGGGCAAATCCTAGAAGGTGTACTACTTGGCAGCCTGTTATTAGAAAGTGTTCAAAGAAGCTATCAACTTGGCGAGCTAGTTCTTTATCTATCGCGGGAAAAGTATGTTTGATTAATTCTGTCCTCACATCTCTACCGTTGTACTTCATGTCATTTTACAGGATGCCGAAATTGGTGATTAAGCAACTTACCAAGTTGCAGAGGAATTTCTTGTGGGGGGCCAAGAGAGAGGAGTCAAAAATGGCGTGGGTCTCGTGGAACAAAGTTACCATGCCCAAGGAGGAGGGAGGATTGGGAATTAAAAGATTGGATTTGTTTAATGATGCTTTGCTTGCGAAATGGAGATGGAAAATATACCATGAGCCAAATTCATTGTGGGGAAGAATTATGATTTCCAAATATGGCTTAAGGGCTGCTATTGAGGATTGTTCAGTGGATAATAGAATGTCGCTATGGTGGCGTGATATATTGTTGGCATCAGGTGGGGAAAGGGGTAATAATTGGTTTATGGATGCAGTTGCTTGGAAAATTGGGAATGGACAAACAACTAGTTTTTGGTTTGATCCGTGGGCAACTCATGAGCCACTCGCAGTGAGATTTAGTAGAATTTTCTCGGTCTCGACACAACAATATAGTCTGGTTGCTGACATGGGGGAATGGAGCACTGGGAGGTGGCATTGGAGATTGGATTGGCGTAGATCATGGTTCACTTGGGAATCAGAGTATGTCAAGGAACTAAAGGAAATCTTAGAGGTTGCAATTCTAAAGGAAGATAGGACAGATAGATGGGAGTGGATGCTTGACGGGACTGGGGTATTCACCGTAAAGTCCGCATATAACGCTCTACTAACACAGGCACTAGGAACCCAGCAGATAAGGTTCACATCTGTCGTATGGAAAATCAAAATCCCACCAAAAGTTAAAATCTTCATATGGAGACTGTTCTTGAACGCTTTACCCACGAAGGAACAATTATTGAACAGGAATGTCGCATTACAAGCAGAGCAACAACGCTGCCCGTTTTGTAATGACGCACTAGAAACAATTCATCATGTCATATTCTCGTGCTGCTATGTGGACAGAGTGTGGAAACAATGGTTGCAGCTATTATGGAGCCCGTCACCCCTGTGCCACACCGCATTTACTAATTTCTCGGCTCCACCCTCCATAATATCCTCTAAAGAACAAATAGAAAGATGGTGGGTGTGGTGGGCTGCAATGTGTTGGTGTACATGGAAAATGAGAAATCAGTGTATCTTTGAACAATGTCAATTCTATGGTCATAAGCTGGGACAACAGGTGCTAATGTTCTCATGGTCTTGGCTGTCAGCTTTTAACAAATCATTTTCTTATTCCTTCACTCAATGGCAGCTGAATACAGGCCTCTGCTTACTCGGGTAAGGAGCCTACCAGTAACACGCCAGGTTGGATGGTGATAATTAGGAATGGTGGCATTGGATATAATCTGTAGCAATGTATGTGAGGTAGATTGCGGGGCTAGTGATGGTGTTGAGGGCATCCTGGGTAATTGATGGTGAGACCCAACATTCAGTGTTAGTGCCGAAGGATAATGGTAGCTGTCATGGTGAAATGATCTATGGTAATGACACGAGTTAACAAGATTTCACACGTAGTGCCACGCCGATCACAACCTTCTGGTACGAAGCATGTTGTGGCAAAACTACCATGAGCTTGCTGGACATTATCTGCTGTGGTTTGCCTCACGTAATCCAAGTATGTTATATACTTAGGGTCAAAGGTTAGTAAATTACCTAGACTAAGGAAGGTATGGTTAATTTGATTTAGGAATCTACAGAGGGTAAAGTGTACTATTCTTAATAGCCACAAAATCTTGTACATGGGATATGGTACCCCTTGTACCAATATTATATACATTTTACTTCTTTTGCTGTTCAAAAAAGTTATCCTAATGTGTATAGTTCCAAGCTCCGTCAACATACAACTTCACTTGCTTTCCTATGAACACATATTTCATTTGTTTGTCTGAAAAAAGAAAGGGTAAAAGTTACTTTTAGTACTTCTAAAATTTCAAATTTGTTGTTAGTCCTCCAAAATTATTTTATATTAAGTTAGTCCCTCTACAATCATAACAAGTTAAGGTCGATTCTTTTTTTGTAGCTTCATTAGTAATGGTGTCCTACCTGACAATAAAAGAAACATGTGGCAAATGAAAAAGTTTTTTTTAGTCCCTCTATAAAATTTCAAATTTGCTTTTGGTCTTCTAATTTTTTTTTTTGTATTAAATTAGTCCTTGTAAAAGTAGAACAAGTTGAGCCTAGTCCTTGCGAGATGTTAATTCTATCTTGTTTAAGTTGGTAAGTAGAGATTTTATATTTTATCGACTATTACAGTAATTGTATAAATGTGAGTTATTATCATGGTGAAAATCATTTACTAACGGATCATAGTTTTTGTTATGTCTATTGGTGGAACATATTGTTTTGTTATGTTTACTATTAGTGAAAATCATATTTTTGGCAAAGCATTAAAATGATTTAATTATATTTACTACCCAATCTTTCAAGAAAAAAAATTTAAACAAAATGGAAATAGCATATCTTAAGGACCAAATTTAGTTCCATTTTTATATGGACTAATTTAATACCAAAAAAAAGAAGATAGAACCAATTAGAAAAACACTTTTCATTTGTTGTGTAGGAAACTGCTAGAGTTACAAAAGAATGATTGGTCTTAACATGTTATAATTTTAGAAAGATTAATTTAATACAAAAAAATTGGAGGACCAAAAACGAATTTGAAAATTTTTAGAAGGACTAAAAGTAACTTTTATCCAAAAAGGAAAATTAAAAGAATGAGATATAAATTTGGGTGAGTGCTATAAAGGATCCTAATGATTTGCTCCAAAAACTTTTTTTACTTATCTCTCATGACTTTACACTCAATAGGCCTTTGGTAAATATTCATACCTAAAGTTGAATCTATGCCCTAAATGACAACATTTTTCATTTATTTCTCTCTCACTCTTGCAATAATTATACTAGTTTACTCTTATTATTAACTTATGATACCTTTTTAACACAACTTTCTCTAGTTGACTATACTTGCAACATTTTTTCCTTTAGGTCACAATTAAAAAATTGTGGCATGAAGTTTACAATTTTTTTTCTTCACTCCAAGTGATTGAGATATATGATAATAGAACACAATTTTTTTTTACTTTTGACCATAATGCATAAATAATTGTGACCTATAATAACCAAAAAAGTTATATTTTTCACCTATTCATATTTTAATATAATAATCCTTTTATATTGGCTTCAAAACAGGGAAAAATTGCAAATTTTAAGTCCACCGATGTAGCTGTGGAGACTCATTTGTGTTGAAGTAACCTCCAATGTTGTAGCTGTGGAATTCACAGCTATGGCTGTGACTCCCTGGTTCTCTTTCTTAATCCTCAATGCTCCATGGTTCTAGTTGTGGACCCACAACTACAGTTGTAAGTCTCTGGACCCTTAATTTTTGCATTCCAGATTTCCACAGCCATGACTACAGAATCACAACTATGGTTATAACTTTCTGACTTTCTAATTTCTCTCCAGATTTTCATAGCTATAGCTGTAGAACCACAGCTATGGCTACAGAATTTTATCTTCCTCAATTTTTCTGGAAACAAAGGAGAAAATCACCATTAAACTTTTACTACTCTTCTATCTTTTAATATAAACTTGAGCCTTCCTATTTAGGGGTAAATTATCATAAATATATTTACAATTTATCCAAAAAGAATGCCAAAAGTTGAGTAAAATTCATGAATAGAAGGCACTCAACAAACACCATTCCATATTGTCAATACCCCTCTTCAAGGATTGTCACTTTGTGTCTTGCATATTGAAAAAAATTGAGGTGGAAGACAAGTTTACCAAATTGAAAAGAAAAAAACAAAAAAAAAATGAAGTAGAAGGCAAGTTTTTCACATTTACTCATAAGGATCCCATTTTCAAATTTTATCATTGTGGGTTGTGCATGGTTGACCCCAACTATCCAAAGTTCGATACTTCATATGGTTTTCTAGACATGTATTTGCTTTGTTTGATAGAATTTTTCTCTAATAAGTGGTAGTTGATCAAATTCATTGGCTTGGTAAGTATACTTGATCTGACATAGACTTTTACTAAACACATAAATCATTTTACTCGCTCACGAATGGCAATAATTCTTCCAGAACACCCACAAGTCATATCTCTCTTTGGATTGAGTAATCCATGAAAATTAAATTACTTCAAAACATCCATTTCAGAGCAATATTTTTTTGGAACACCCTTTCTAAGGTAACTTTTGTTTCGAATAAGTGTTCTAAAAAGTCTTACTAAAATAAGAGTAATTTAAAAAATTACACAAATGATGAGTATATGGTCAAAATAGCCCGGTAGGGAGAAATTCTACGAATGGGTTACGATTTTTGATATTATATTAGTCCACTAGATTATCAGACCAAATGGGTTTAAATTAAAATTAATTAAAAAAATCATTTTAAATGTCAAAACTTAAAATAAGAAAAATAAATCATATAATTTAACCCTTACACATGTTGTGAATTCTCAATTATGTTTCCATATATGTCAAATTTTATTAAATTGAATCCTATATATAGGTAAATGTTACTCATTTGGTCCATGAAAATGTTAACTCTCTTATATATATTCTTAATTTGACCCTTGTATATGTAGTACATTCTTAATTTATTCTTTACATAATTAATACTTCCTTAATTTGATCATTTTTATGTAAGGACCAAACTAAGAATGCACTATATATATAAAGACCAAATTAAGAATATATTACATGTATAAGAATTAATCAAACAATGTATAATATAGTTAATATTTAATAAGTATAAGGACTTATTTAATAAATTTTTATGCATGAGGACCAAATTGATAACATGCCACATGTGAGATGACTAAATTATATGTTTCAAAAAAAGACAGTGATCCACTATTCTTTAATTAAAGAAATATATAAATAAAATTTGCAAATTACAATTTAAAAATCTGGTATTCCAAATGACATGGAGTTATTGTTGAACTTGGCTGACTATAACAAATTTTAAAAATAACTTTTGATTCCTCATGTGCTAGTGACTTTGTAGAATGAAATCTGTATATATCCTCACGCGAAGATGGCTGCAATGGCAAAGAGGAAGACCCCAGAGAGAGAAGCGATGACAGAGTTGGCAGAAGAAGGAGCTGGTGCGGGAGCAGCGGCTTCAACGTTGATGGCGAACTTCATTTGATGGTCAGCGCAGTGATTAGCTTTCCCACAAGCGTACCACTTCTTTCCTTCCGCTTTCAAGGTTATCGTGTCCTTTCCACTCGACAGTACCTCGTTATTTGCTGTGAAGTTGCACTCTTGGAACTGTGTTCCATTCACTTTCACCACATTGTGCTTCGTGTTGTCGTAATTGAACACTGCACCAATTCACACAAACACACATGCATGTTACCCAATCACCTTATATTCTCTTTGAGTCGACTAAGATAATTGTGAAAAACAATATTACTATATTTAACGTAGCTGCATATTTAATATTCAAACTCAACTAGACATTATTGTTTGTAACAAAGTTTGAGAACTACGTAGAGTGAGAGTGCCATTAACCAATCAAACTCTGACTGATTAAGTAACATAGTTTTTGAACTTACAAAGGTTGTCACCAACATGGAAAACTTTGTCTTGTGCCCACTCTGTGTAGTTAAAATCAAGAGTCCAACCTTTCTCACCACCCACCACGAAATCAGTAGCCATAGCAACTGAGGAAAACAAGTAGACCATTGAAATAGCAAGGACGACAAGGCGAGATGGAGCTGCAGAAGCCATTTGATCAATATCTGAACTAATGAGTTTAATTAAAATCTGAAACTAATAAGTTCTGTAACAGCTAACAAATTCCTCTATATGCAAATGCTATTGCTTAGATGAATTGTTAGGCCACACCAAATTGTATTTAAATGTGGACTATATATAGGATTTGTTATTACATTGATTTTATCGACATAAATGCAATATATGGCCTTGTACGAGGAGAGGGGTACCGGTTCAGGCCGGCTTTTGTTTACACGTAGAGATGCAATTGGTTTTGGACTTAATGATGAAGAGAATGGGATAATTGTAAGTTCTCTGAGTCTGAAAAGAATCATATTTTGAAGTAATTTGAATATAAAAAAATATACTTATTGCTTTGTTTTGGAGTGGCGAGGTCTTCAATATATGCCATGTGGAACGTCTCAAATGAGTATATTTGTCAGCTGGCATACTTTTTGCGCTGTCCTATTATTATCCTGCGTTGATTCTTTCACTTGCATACTTACATGTATAATTCGGCATAAGTGACCATGCTGACTTTTGTACTTAAACTACTTTGTATAGAGATTGTATTCTAAACATGAGAATGCAATAACTTATATCAAAAGATAAATACTCAGTGTGTTCATGGTTTATTATAGAAATTAGTTTCTATTTTTAGATAAATTATTATGAGATTTTGAATTATCGAATGTTCATGATTTTAATTAATTATTATATGATATATATTTAAGATTTTTAACTTATATAAAAAAATTAATTATATTTAATTATATATCATTTAAAGGCTAATTAGAAATTATATGATTCAAGAATATTGAATATTTTTTTATATTTTCAATGATAAATACTTTGTATCAATATAATTATTAAAAAGAAAAAGGACTCGCATGTATACACTCAAATACACCCATTTTGGGTGTATGGCATATGAGCGAGATAAAAAATAAAATAAAAATAAAAAAGAGAGAAAATTATGAGTTATATATGATAATTGATGAGTGGCACGGTAAAAAAGAGGGGAGTAATAAAAGTTTATATTAAAATTTAATATAAATAATGAGTTATTGAATGTGATAATTTTAACAAGAGTTATTCTTAAAATAAGTAAATCTTATATATATATATATATATATATATATATATATATATATATATGAGTTAATTCTAGTGATCAATCTTCTATTTGTATCACAATTTTAATAGAGGCATTTCAGTTATTATATTAATTATTAATGTCAGTATTTTAATTAAGTATAACATCTTTAAAATAATTGGTTCGTTCACGAGTAACTGATTGTGATATTATTTGAACAAAGAATGATATTTTTAAAAGTATCCTTCGTCAAGTATTATTGTTAATAAAGACAACAATAATACATTAAAACCATAGTATGAGTTAACTGATGATCATATCTCACAAGTCTTGTATACGAAAAATATCAAATCAAGCACACGAGTATAAATATTGAAGGTAGATATTTATACTGAATGGATCCACTATATATGAGAAGTCTTTATAATATGTTATGCAAATGTCTTAAGTGTTTCTCATGGAGATCATATATATAGAATAGTCATTTGACTTAAGTCACTACAATTTCTACATATAGGAGTTGTAGGCTTTGATGCTATCAAACATTATCTGTAACACAATAATTAAATGATATATTTAATTTATTATGTGTATTGGAACAAGATAAATTCCATAAAATAGTTTATACTATTCTTAAATATCCATAGTCAAGTATTATTATCAATATGGACAACAATGATTCATTAAGAATAGTATGTGAATAGATTGATGATTGTCTTGGATATGATATATCAAGTCTTCACATAGGTACATGATTAGTGTAATAATGTATTGGAGTGACCTATTATGAGAATGTTATATAAAAAAAGTTATGTTTATGTCATAAGCAATTCTCTATGCGATAATAATGTATAAATTCTTTCAACTTGAAGTCTCATTATGATTCCTACATAAGAAGTTTTATGTTCTAATACCAACAAACATCACTTGTAATAAGGTGATTATAAAATTGGTTATTGGACATAAAATGAATCTTAAAGAGGAAAATGCGAGTGACTTAGATGGGATTTGTCTTTCTTTCATAACAGGAGTATTATTTGTATGAGTTCTCTTGATAGAGTAAGACAAAACATACATGACCATGTTGAGTAAGCCTATATGAGATATTGATTTGTAATGTCTCATTAAATATCAAAAAATAACATAGAATTAAATTACACAAGGATGACACAATCTATGTCTTGTGTTCAATTATGATATGTAAGACTAAGGGATTAAGTTACACAAAATATTAGTGTGAAAAATCATATGAAATCAAAAGATATTCTTATAATTAGGTAAAAATAATATGTTGTTAGATATCTCTCACTATTTATAATATTAAATAAGATTTAATATTGCTTTCAACTTAATGAGAATATATTAGATCACACACATAAAGCATATTTGAAAAAAAAATTAATCTTTTTAATTGGACTCATAAGTCATAACGTATTGTAGACACCCAATTTCGTCCGGGGGGCATACAAATAACAAGATAGGACATCAGAGGGCCCAAAGGCCCAAACCAATTTTTTAGTGGCCTGGAACGGGCCGTTCCAAAATCGGAACGGGCCGTTCCCAAGTCCGGAACGGGCCGTTCCGAACCAATCAAGGGGGCTTAAAATCTGTACCCTAGAACGGCCGTTCTGAAATCAGAACAGGCCGTTCTGGTTCCCCGGAACGGGCCGTTCTGGTTTCAGAACGGGCCGTTCTAGGGTGCAAATGTACTGCATAACGTTCGGATCCGGAACGGGCCGTTCCGAATCCAGAACGGGCCGTTCCGGCCCACATCTGATGCCTATAAATAGAGAATCTCGGCCAGCAGTTAAGGGGACCTTCAAAATTTCGTCCAAAGCTCCATAGAGCTCGAAATTTCTCCTTTTTTTCTCTCTCTCTCCTATTGTACTTCTTGAATTTTGTGAGGCTTATTGTAGTGTGAAAGGTTGCCACAAAGCACCTAAAATCCCCATAGTTGAAGATCCAATAAAGCTTGTTATGAGGTATTACTCATCAATCTCTTGTTTTATCTTTCTCTTCTTTTATTTTACATTGTTATAATAAAAATAATCATGTAGATATTTTAGAGTCAATTGTTTAATTTAAATTTCAAGCATGTAAATAGTCATCAATAAAAGGGGATTTAATATTTATATTATTATTATTTATAATGTTAAACTTCGTCATAGGGTACCGATTAAGGGCGTTGTAGGGGTGCTTAATACCTTCCCTACACGTAACCGACCCCCGAACCCAATTCTGGTTATCAAGGCCATTATTGGACTTTTAAAAACCTTTTCTTTTTCCAATGTTTTGAGTAAAATATTGGTGGCGACTCCATGAACCTATTTTCAAAACCATTAATTAAGGATTAGTCTGATATTTGGGCATTCCTTAATTGATGAGATCTTTAAAAGGATGTCTAAACCATAGGTTGCAAGATCGGAAATTTTCGAGTTGCGACAGATGGTGACTTCACTGGGGAAGTTTAAAGAGGGTCAGACCCATTTAATTGATGAAGTTAATAAAATAAAAATAATAATAATTTAAATATTTTTCCCCTTTACCTTGTTTGTTTTCTTTGTTTGGCTTTGATATCTGTTTGCTTATTTAAATTCCGCACCTATTTGAAATAAAATTGTACACAAATCTTTGCACACAACAGTTCCCCCTACACCCGGGGGCATAAGGGTATTAACCATAGGGAGTGGTTGACGTACGACCGGCCCAAGTTTGGCCTTAGAGCCTGCGAGCCTTGTCGGAAATCACACTCAAGGTGATAACCGGTTACTCTAGCCTGAAATACTGTGACAGACCTTAGAGTTTGCCAGGTGACGGCGACAGAGATACTGGGTCCCTGTAATGGGGGCACCTTGGGGGCCTTAAAGACCAGTGAGATTAGAACCGTCCTATACCACACACTTTTCTTGACAGGGACCACAGACCAAGGATTTGAACACAATCGTTCGTGGGTGTACATTGGTTGAGCATGTGCGTGTGCATTTGTTTGTACTATTTCTTCTAATAAAAGTGGATTGGAATTTTAAAATGAGCAAATAGATAATAATAAAATAATAAAAATAATAATAAAAATTTTATACCCCTTCGTACATTCTTAGGTCAGCATTCCATTAACATCATATAGATAGTTTCCTTTTTGTAAAAAAAAAAAATCAATAAAAGAAGTCTCTTATTTACCATGCATCATTCCCTTTTAGATAATAGAAACATGATAAAGATTAGGCAAAAAAAAGATGACATGCATTCTAGATTAGCTCATTAATTTCATTCATTTTATTTTATTAGCTAAGGAGGATTAGGTTGCAGTATGTATAGAAAGTTAAGAGAAGTGAATGCTCTAATATACGACAGTACCTGTGCTCTAAAGAAAAGCCCAAATCGATTTTAAAAAATACTATAGTGGGGCACTTGCTTTGATATGTTTTTTAAAGTAAATCTTCTTAGAATCTAATATAGACTCTCACTTAATACTGTCAAAATCTATTTGAGCATTCACATATAAATAAATCAATGAGACTGATATTTATTATTCTCAACTTTTTATACATTCTGCATTACATTCATTTAGAGCATATCCCTCCTTGAAAAAGAATAAATGAGAATAAAAAGGGAAATTAACCTATGTGCGTTAGTCGGAAGTAATGGAAGCAAACCGTGCATAAAGAGTTTAGGGTAAATCATCAAGATGCCCTAAGAGGACAAAGCCGTGTCGTGCAACCGTGAAATATAGGCGGAATAGGGATGGACGAACCCACACTCCTAACGAGTTGTAAGAACCTGAGGATGACGAATCTCTCAAACACTGAGGCAAAACGATTAGAGCTTTCTCGAAAGGTGATTTCAACAAGAGAGAAGCATTGCTTGTTAAGAAGCTGCTAGAATGAAAACCCGCAAAGGGCGTTCTAGGCAAAAAAATAAAAATAAAAAAATAAAAAAATAAAAAAATAAAAAAAACACTATCTGTTCGAGCTGAAAATTGAGAGACAGCTTGAACGTTCCTCTCGAGATTTCATAGAAAGCTCTATCATCGCTTCTACCTCTTCCTACATCTCAGGAAAGATATGGGTTGAGAAAACCTTCATGAGAGAAGAAGCCAAAGGCCCTCCCTCTACACAAAATCTTCTGAAGCGCCACATCCAAGCAAGTGAAGGACTAACTCTACAGTTAGATGACCTAAGCCTCTCTAAGGGGCAACCTCCTTCTTTTCCTTTGTGTAAATCACGAACTTGGGGCATGCCCGGGCCCTCAAGCTACATTAAATGGGCACGTGTAAATTGACAATTATATTTTAATGCCATACACTTTTCTACTTCATTTCTCTTCTCCCTTTTATCTACTCTAAGCCTCGTCATCAAACCTTAAATGAACAAGTACATTTGAAATAAGGACGTCGTCAGAAACAATGGCTTAATACGCAATAAAAAAAACACATAAAGATCAATCGAATTGGGCATGACTTGTGGATAAAAGTCCAAATGAAATCAGTGCAAGGGGCATCCCCCTTTAATGAATGAATGAAAGATGATCACAAATGCTGCAAAGACAAAAGCCTGGCAGGAAACCCACTAAGGGGGCTGCGCAAAAATTAGGGCAAGGTCCGCTAGGAGACTCACAAACAAAAAGGGTAACCTAGGCAAAAGTTAGGACAAAGTAGCATCCCGAGCTGAAAAATGAAAGGCGGCTCGAGAAGATCATTTAATCAATATGCAATCCCAAGTCATCGCTTAACTTTGAAGGAAATAATAAGCTAACGCAGAAAATGATTTCCTCACTTTGAATGTGCTTGTTCATCAGCCTAAACCACTAGCCTACCTCGGCCAACCATTCTTCTATAAACCATTTTTGAAAAAAATCCTTTCTACCAAAACTTTTACAAAAAATATATATATATATATCCTCTTCCTCTCTTTCCTCTTGACCTATATGGCATTAAGATAAATTTGAGAGATACACGGAGTATGCACAGTGAAAACTCACAAGGAGAAGATGGAGGTGTCCTAGAACAGAGTCTAGGTACACCTAATCTAAGAGCTAACATATCATATTTGGTACAAGCAAGAGGGCAGAACTACACAAACCTCAGGTTCAAGAAGCAACACTGAATTCGACAGGGCTAAAGGCTAACAGTCCATGTCATTGATTAATGCGCATAAATTAATTTCTTGAAAGTAAAAATAAATTTGCATTTTAAGCATTAGCATAGAAGCATCACTGCATAACATGCATATGGCACAAGCGTGCACAAAAGGGTATAAGTTCATTTAAAAAAAAAGAACTTTGAAAAAAATCCAATCCACTTCTACTTTGCATGTTTTTTTTGCATTCTTGCATTCTTTGTGTGTGTCTATCCATCACTTGCTGGAGGAATCAAGAGGCCGAAGCATTCATAAAAGCTCAACAATTAAACAAGAAAGCCTATAAGCATGAAGAGGCCATCGCGCCTTACTCCTCAACCGAATGAAGGATGATCTAAGAGAATGCCAAGACCAGGAATGACTTCCTAACCAAAGCCAGGAGTGGCTTCCAAAATAACACTCATCAATAAAGATTCAACAAATAACATCATCATGTGATCCCTCCACCAATGATGACAACAAAAGATAAAAAAAAATAGAAAAAGGCAAGCTTCATACATGTTGAAAAAGTCGAAGCATTTATAAAAATAGCAGAAAAAGGAAAGCTTCAAACATGAAAGAGCCGAAGCTAAACAAAAATGAACTTCAAAAAAAATCTATCACAAGCAGCGCCTGGAGAGGCATCACAATACTCACGTGGTAGGGGCAACACTGGAATCCCCGCCAGCCATCCACTTCCCTGCCCACCAACACAGGGGCACAACAAACATCTCCTGCCCATCCACTTAGGGGCAATCTTCCATTCCACAACAATCAATGAATCAAAAGGACTCAGCATTTCGCCTGGAGAGGCATCACAATACTCACATGGCAGGGGCAACACCAGAATCTCTGTCAACCATCTACTCCTTTGCCCACCAACACAAGGGCACCACTTATCAACAATCCTCGTCAAGGGGCAATCACATCATCAACACCAGCAGACGGCCTGGAGAGGCTATGAAAATACTACGGCCTGAAGAGGCTACGAAAATACTACGGCCTGAAGAGGCTACGAAAATACTACGGCCTGAAGAGGCTACAAAAATACTACGGCATGAAGAGGCTACGAAAATACTACGGCCTGAAGAGGCTACAAAAATACTACGGCCTGTAGAGGTTACGAAAATACTACGGCCTGTAGAGGCTACGAAAATACTACGGCCTGTAGAGGCTACGAAAATACTACGGCCTGGAGAGGCTACGAAAATACTACGGCCTGGAGAGGCTACGAAAATACTATGGCCTGCAGAGGCTACGAAAATACTACGACAACGAGGGTACCGCCGAGTTCCTCAAAGTCAAAATCGGGACCGCCGTCGAGCTCCCACCATAGGTCCGTTGAAGCCTTAAAAATCAGCACAACTTGATCGAGAGCCACCGTCTAGCCTCTCAAATCAGTGAATGACAATGAGGGTACCGCCGAGTTCTTCAAAGTCAAAATCGGGATTGCCATCGAGCTCCCACCTGTGGGCCGGCTGAAGCCCTAAATATCAGTCCAGCCTGGAGAGGCTGAGCTCATAATATACTCCCTCTTCAACAAGCAACAAATAAAGGCACACATTATCACAAGAGAAACAATGGAGCTTCTACTCGAAGACTGAAGATCAGGTGTACAGTTTATCAACCTTGAGTACGCAATCAATGCTCAACTGCTCTAAAGGGTGAGGATACGAGCAAATACACCTGTCCAAGGGAAGCAACGCAGAAGCACCAACACAGAGACGGGAAGAAGACCCAGACGAAATGTCTACGTCTTTACTTGCCTTTGGAAAAGCAACACAGCTATTCCAAAGAACAAGTAAAGAGGGGTAGCTGTAGACACCCAATTTCGTCCGGGGGGCATACAAATAACAAGATAGGACATCAGAGGGCCCAAAGGCCCAAACCAATTTTTTAGTGGCCCGGAACGGGCCGTTCCAAAATCGGAACGGGCCGTTCCCAAGTCCGGAACGGGCCGTTCTCAATCAGAACGGGCCGTTCTGGGCTTCTAAAAACCCTAAAAAAATATAGGTTGGAACGGGCCGTTCTAGACCAGAACGGGCTGTTCCGAACCAATCAAGGGGGCTTAAAATCTGTACCCCAGAACGGCCGTTCTGAAATCAGAACAGGCCATTCTGGTTCCCCGGAACGGGCCGTTCTGGTTCCCCGGAACGGACCGTTCTGGTTTCAGAACGGGCCGTTCTAGGGTGCAAATGTACTGCATAACGTTCGGATCCGGAACGGGCCGTTCCGAATCCAGAACGGGCCGTTCCGGCCCACATCTGATGCCTATAAATAGAGAATCTCGGCCAGCAGTTAAGGGGACCTTCAAAATTTCGTCCAAAGCTCCATAGAGCTTGAAATTTCTCCCTTTTTTCTCTCTCTCTCTCCTATTGTACTTCTTGAATTTTGTGAGGCTTATTGTAGTGTGAAAGGTTGCCACAAAGCACCTAAAATCCCCATAGTTGAAGATCCAATAAAGCTTGTTATGAGGTATTACTCATCAATCTCTTGTTTTATCTTTCTCTTCTTTTATTTTACATTGTTATAATAAAAATAATCATGTAGATATTTTAGAGTCAATTGTTTAATTTAAATTTCAAGCATGTAAATAGTCATCAATAAAAGGGGATTTAATATTTATATTATTATTATTTATAATGTTAAACTTCGTCATAGGGTACCGATTAAGGGCGTTGTAGGGGGTGCTTAATACCTTCCCTACACGTAACCGACCCCCGAACCCAATTCTGGTTATCAAGGCCATTATTGGACTTTTAAAAACCTTTTCTTTTTCCAATGTTTTGAGTAAAATATTGGTGGCGACTCCATGAACCTATTTTCAAAACCATTAATTAAGGATTAGTCTGGTGTTTGGGCATTCCTTAATTGATGAGATCTTTAAAAGGATGTCTAAACCATAGGTTGCAAGATCGGAAATTTTCGGGTTGCGACACGTATGAGGCCCAATTAAAAGAAAAATAAAAAGTATAGGAGGAGATAAGATCACTCACAAACCAAACTCTTAACATAAAATGTCCAAAAGTTGCTTAATTAAAGTGTTTTCATTTCACTTATAAATAAGAATGTCATCAAGAATAAGAGGTGTTCGAATTCCCAAAAACGCATAGAATATACTTGTATGCGAAAAACCCTAGTAGTCGTTCCAATCATGTGCACACCTAGCATTCTCATCTTGTCTTATGGTTGCGGATCCACAAGGAAGCTGCTTGCGTGAATGTAGTTGATAGAGGTGAATTCACTATAATACAAATGGTATTTAGCAACATTTGAAAAATGTTACTTAATTATGTATAAATGTTGTTAATTTTTTTTAGCAACATATTATCAAATGCTGCTAAAGACTTTTAGTAACATTTTTGCATAATTAAGTAACATTTTTTAAATGTTATCAAAATAGTATTTTTGTAACATTTTAATAATTTTTTGTAACATTTTAATGATGTTGCCACGATTTTGTTAATCTTATAAAATAATAATTAATTTTAATTTAAATATTACTATCAATTATTATATTTCTATGTCTCCTAAACTTCTAGGAATTCCTTAAGTTTTTAGGGAAAGAAATTTTTAGTTAGTCACCACTAATTATATATAGAATATCAAATTTCATTTATCTTAAATATAACTATATGAGTATATATATTCTTTATGAGTCATTAATCTATTCAATGTGGGACTTTATTTATGAGTTACAATTAGATATAAGAGAAATATACTTTTTTTGACTCGATGTGGGACTTTGATTTTAGAAGCAATTATAGTAACATTTTATATAAAAAAATTGCAAAATAACTTATGTAAATTTTTTTTACTCGATATGGGACTTCGATTTTGAAAAAAATTAGAAAGAATAATATTGAAATAAAAAATATTACTCTATCTATAATGATATTTTTCAAAAAAGTGTTACAAAATAACATTTATATAATATATAGTAACATTTTAACAAATGTAAACAAGAAAATGTTGTTAAAAGATTAAAATCTAGTAGTAATTACATGATTGATTATAGAAGCTTTGTAAAGGTTGCTTACATTATAAAAAGTGATTTTTAATTACGGTGTTATGCCGTTTTGCATGGATTTGATGTTGAGAATGTTTATGTCTCTATTGAATTTTAAGATGATGTCATAAATTTAAGTAGAAGTGTCAAACAAAATAAGCTAGCCAATTCATTTGATGGGGTCTGACTTAGTCAATCCTCATAACAAATGTGTAACTATTTTTAACTCAGTATCATACTATTAGGCCAAATAGACTTAAATTAAGAAATAATTTAAATGTCAAAACTTAAAAAAAAATAAAAATTAGCTATTCTAAAATTAAAAATATGTAAACAAAATTAAATACAAATTACAATTTAAAAATCCTCCATTCCAAATGGCATGGAGTTACTGTTGAACTCGCTAGACTATAACTAATTCTTAAAAATAACTCTTGATTCCTCTAGGTGTTAGTCATTTTGTAAGAACCAAAGTGTATCCTTAGCCCCAAACAGAATTTAACCACATTGTGTCTCTCATGCAAAGATGGCTGCAATGGCAAACACGAGCAGGAGGAGACCAATTCACACAAAACACAACGTTAGCAGCAAATACACGACATGTCATATTCGAGTTACATAGAATTATTAAAGGCACCGGATGAGGCCAGCTTTTACCCTGTCACTTATTTACATCTTGAGATGCAATTGTTTTTTAACATAATCGTGAAGAGGATATATATATATATATATATATATATATGGGTTGAAATATGTTGAACATGTCAAATGGATACATTGACATGTGTAAAATCTATACTATCAAAACAATACCGATTAAGTTACACCCCCATCTTGGTGTATGGAAAAGATTTTCTTGTATTTGGATAGAATTTTGACTTGAAAACATATCCGAATTAAATAAGGAAGTTAAGCACGATTTATTTTAAATGTATTATGAAATCTAAATCAATTTTTAACGGTGTTTATGATTTTAAAAATTAGTTAAAAATATATAATATTATGTTATAAATGGTTTATAGTTTTTCATCCTAAAATTTAGCTTATGTGAGAATATGTTGGTAATTTCCTATAGAGGAGGGTTCAAAAGACACAGATGTAATTTTTACTAAGTGTTACACTGCTCAATAACTTTATATTAAATGTGAATTTTGAAAATCCAACCGTTAGATTGAAAATTCATATCACTTTATATGTGTATATCAAATTTTGTTAAAATTGAACAACAACTTGAAGACAATCAAAATATTCATATTTTAGTATATTTTGAAATAAATATGTTACGTCAATTTTGTTTTATGAGAATGAAGTATCAAATCATCTTAGATTAATATAAAATTTGATATATATGATCTAAGAGATATGAACTTTCAATCTAATGGTTGGATTTACAAAATTCATAATTAATTTAAAGTTATTGAACAGTGTAACACTTAGTTAAAGTTACATTGGTGTCGTTTGAACTCTCATATATATATATATATAAAGTATTAAATAAATTTTAAATTTTTTAAAAATATGTAAATTTAATTTATATTTTAAGAACTATTAGTTAAACGATTAGATCTTTAAAATTCAATATATTTATAAGTTATTGAGTGAAATATATTCACATACGTACATATGAATTCATGTTATATATTTACACTTTATTTTATAACAATTAAAAATTTAATTAATCATTATGATAAAAATAATTTAAATTGTAATAGTATTTAAATAATAAAATTGAAATTACATAATTTATTAAAACAATAATATTGTTCTTAAATTCTTGAATTTCTTATTTTTATGATTATGTTGTTTAACAATGTTATATATTATTTAAATTAATATTTTAATATGTAGTTTAGAGGGAGTATTCTAGAAATTAGTTTAAAAAAAAAACTATTAACACCTCTGCAACTACGAGAACATTACTTTGTAACGGAAGAGGCGTGCGAATAGCAATTGCCACTGCTAATTTAAAAGGATGGGAGCCTGGTTTAATGAACAGGCCATCAATTGTAGGCCCAATGAAGTGACCTATTCTATTGCCCAAATTTGAAACCCAACAATAATATTCTCCTTCACACTCTTCTCCCTCCGCACCGGCACCACCCACAGCACCGTTATACCTCTAACCTTCTTCACCCTTTCCTCATCGAAAACGAACCAAATCATATCATGGGTAACCCTAAAAAATTCTTATTTTTCACTCTTGCATTTGCATTCAATCATAAGCAACTTAATCTTCATTTTTTTGTGTGCGTTTCAGAGAAACAAACCACCGAGAAATCACGTCGGGAACGAAGGAAAGAATCCCGCTTGGCGAAGAATGCATCAAAACACCAATCCTGGCTCCTCCATCACGTAATTCTGTCATATCCTATATGTTCTATCTTTTTTTCTTCAAGTTTTATGCCTTGTTTTCTCGCCAGAACAGTGAGTTTTTTTTTTTAATTTTATTTTATTTTTTATATTTGATTTTGTTGTTTATAGAAATCTCGAGCTACGAAAAAATGTGGCAATAATTCAGAGCTAGAAACTAAAAGCAAATCCGACACATCACGTAGTCCTAGTCCCAAGGAAACACAAGTTCAGAAGTTAGAATCTAACTCTAGGAAACATGAGACAGCTGAAGAACACACTGTGTCAGAGGAAATTCGTGTCACTGGTGCAAAGAAAATTAAGAGAATGAAAAAGGGTTCTAACAAGAGTTCCGCAAAGAGTATGGTGGAGATGGTGATGCAGGATGTTTCTGCTGCTGCTGAAAAGGATCTAGAGCTGGAAAGGAAGCTTTCCAAGAAGCTCAAGGTGAAGGTAGGAAAATTGAGGGGGTTGGATGATGGGCTGAACATATTACTCGAAGGAATGTCGTCTGCTTTTGATTTCATGGGAGAAGAGGAGGTTTCTGGTAGTGGTGAATTGTCTGTGAAGAGATTGAAGAAGAGCTCGTCGAGTAAGAAGGATAAATTGTCAAAGAAAAGGGTCAAAGCGGAAGTGAGGGACGATGTATTGGGGCATGTAGAAGCTTCTAATCGAGAGGTAGAAACTGATGATGTTCCTGAAAGTGTGCCTTTAAAAAAGAAGCATAAGAAAAGGAAATTGTCGGGTCAACCGCAGGAAGACAATGTGGAGGATGAAGCTGTTGGCATGTCCAGCCCTGTGGAATCTTGTGGAATGGAGGAGAATTTGGAGGATGCTCCTGCTGAAGTTCCGGAAAAGAAAGCCAAAGAAAAATATATAGCGCCTCATTTGAGAGCTCGTGCTGGCAATGAACCTGAAGAGCATACTCAAATTCGTAGACGTATACGAGGTAAGGAGAGGCTTTGCTTTGACTTTGTTTGCATTGTCTGATTGTATATCATTAATTGTTTTTCTTTCTGTGTGAACTTGTTTCTTCAGGCCTTCTTAACAGGCTTTCTGAATCCAATGTTGAGTCAATAACTGGGGAATTGTCCTTGATCTTTCAGGTATGTTACTTATGTAGTTGTCTTACGAATGGATGCTTGTTTTATTTCTGTAAATAAAAATTATATGATCTTGTTTTGAAATGGATTAAAGAAGAGGTGAGAAAGAGAGTATTAGTGATTCTCTGAAGTCTTAAAAAATGGTCCTTTTTCTATTTTTATTTCTACTAGATTTGCATATAACATTTTTTAAATAAAAAGAGGTTATCTTTTTTTATTATCTGTGCCCATTTCCAAAGATAAAGTAATCAATCTTGTAGAAGAAATTTGACCTAGTTTGTCTTGTCAAGAATTAGTTTGGAAGTTAAGTGCCGAGACCTTTTGCAGTTTTGCTAACTCTAGCATGTAGCTTGCAGTCACTGTAGAGCATAGGTAGTACAAGTTTGGTAGTTTTTTTTTTTTTGAAAAATCTTGGGTCATCTTATCCACCTAAAGAATGAGTGATCATTGTGCTGGTACTCTTCCCCTGCTGTTTATGCTAAAGTTTAAATTGATTCATCATATTGGATCAAATTAATTAATGGAATTGGAAACTGCTGGTGCAATGATTATTCAAAGGATAGTTGCTATTCCAACTACTTGACATGTGGACTCAACATACATACTTATATGCCAACTTCCATCTTTTGACATATGCCTATGTTTCTGATGTTTAATTTTTTACAGAACAGTTGCTTCTTTGAAACAAAAGCAGTTTCGTTCTTCTGGAGTTTTGATAGTAACTTCTATGATGTAATTCTTTGCAGACTGTAGCTCGTAGTGTTGCTTCACAGATCTTGACCCAGGAAATTTTGGCATCATGTTCTGGTGGCCCCCGTGGCAATCAACAGTTAAGGATTTTAGCCTTACTATTTTTTACTCTTAGTGTGTGTTTGTTTTACTCTATTCCTGAATTCCAAAGCCACGTTGAATGTAATTTTACTCTCTTATAGCTTTGTTGTTGAACGAAACTAGACGATGATACAAACATGCTCTTACATCCCTCAGCGGAGTTGCTAAATCATTGATTTTTTTGTTTTCTATGTTGGAAGCAATTTATTGGGCTCCATTTTGATTTTAGGGGAAGGTCAGAAAATAAATGAAAATATTCAATTGAATTTAGTTGTAATCTTAAATGATGGGATAGGATACAATTAAGCTTTTAAAGATTGATGGTATGAGGGGGTTCAGTCAGATTTAGTTTTAGCCTAATAAAGCTTAGGTTCAGATGCTCCAACCAGGAAAAGTGAACATATACTAAAATAATGTCATAGGAAAAGGAAGAGGCTGAGGATATTCTATGTCCAGATGAGAAGGGACAACATGATTAAAACTCGTTTGACAATATGTCTAAGATGTGAATAAATCACTATAGATACCCTTGTGTGGGAATCCATGTAGTTTAGAATGATTAATCTTGGGTGTTGAGGCCATTGTTATTATTATAATGATTGTATATGGATTCAGAAAGTATTGTTTGGTCCTTGGATATGTCAGATTCTTCCTCAATCCTCATTAATCTTCTGTTATATATTGTGTTTGTCCCTTTCACCTTGTATATAATCCCAACTCCTGTAATTTTTTCTGGTGGCTGTTCCAGGTGTATAGCTTTCTAGCCTTTTTCTGTTGTTGTGTTCATTGTATCTGACAATTTTTTCTTGTGAAGGTATGCTGCTGTTTTCGCTGCATTCGTTGCTGGGATGGCATGTTTGGTCGGTGTTGACTTCAGTGCAAGGTTTATGGCTTCCTTTGCAAAATGCTTTGAGGTATAGAATGCAAATTTGTTAATGTGTTTTTTATTTGTTTAATCATTTCCCTTCTCAGTTTTAGATTCTTCTCTAGACCACCTTTTGCTCTCATTAGTGTTTTAGAGACTACAAGAATTTTAGTCTTCATATATTTTCTGCCCAGGATGAGTACAATAAAGAAGACAATCTCTCCTTGCGGAATCTTACTCTTCTCTTATCCTATTTATGCATATTTGGAGTCTGTTCTAGGTGGGTAAACTGTACTTCACCAAGAACTTTATATTAACTTATTTTGGTTACATTTTCTAAAATATATCTTGTAATGCTTTTCAGTGATTTAATATATGACTTTCTAGACATGCTGAGCAAGCGTTTAACTGAGATGGATGTCTCTATCATTCTGGCATTATTACAATGTAAGTATTCTGTCCTTTTAATTCTGTGTTTTTGGTTTGTGTATGGTTCTAGTTAGAGCTTCCTTGTATGTAAATTGTATAAGTTTATATAAAAGTTCCCTAACAATCCATATCTAGAATATAGCTAGGTCATCATATGCTTAAGTATTTAAAGGAAGTGCCACATTGAATTTAAATGCTTGCTGGTGAAATGGACTCTTTTCCTTTAAAGGTTATTTTATTTTTACCTTGTTGATACCGTATGCACTTTGTTTTGTTGGTTTTACATTGGACGACTTTGACACTGAGGAAATATATGCTATAAATGTCTAATTTCCAAGTCTAAATTTTAGCTTTTGAGCTGCTCAAAAGTTCTTTTGCATGTGGCTAACTTAATATTGTCAGATAGCTACTGTCACACAGTGTAATCTTTGGTTTGTTCATAGAGCTAACCAAGCTTGGCTGGGGTTGCCTCACTGGTAGATTCCCAAGTTATATCAAGCACTTGGGGTAGTCTTACATTTGTAATTTATAATATCAGTGAGACAGATCTCTTCTGTTTGTTTCATTTTAATAATTTTTACTGCTTAACGTCCATAAGACTTTGGTGCTGTATGGAACAAAATGCCAGGCAGTAAAGAGTCAATAGGAGCATAAGCTTAGTGCTTCTGAGATAAGAATGTTGTAGTAGATAACTGGACATAGAAGACAGGATCAAGAATGCAGACATTAGAGAGGTAGCATCTATTGAGGAAAAGATGGTATAATCTTGCCTAATATGGTTTGGCCATGTTAGAAGAAGGCTAATAGAAACCCAGTAAGGAGTGAACTGGATGCAGGATAGCCATATAATTAGATGAAGGAGATCAAGAAAAACTCTAGGTGAAGCCACTAAAAAAGACTTCAGGTCTAAATGAATTTTCTAAGGATTCATGATAGAATACAATGGCATCATTTGAGTCCTGTAGCTGACACCACCTAGTGGGAAAAGGCTTTGGTGGTTGTTGTTGTTAGTGTATGTGGCTTTTACCTCTTTCCTTTCTTCACTTGTACATTTATCTCCTATATTCCCCCTTATCTATGTGAATTGATGATACCATGTAATATACAGTAACATGCTTATTTCTCTATAGAATTCATATAGGAACTTGATCAATTAGTGGACCATATCTGATTTATTGTTTTTGTCTGCAGGTTGTGGTATGAAAATAAGGGCTGATGATCCATCTTCCATGAAAAATTTCATTCTTAGTGTTCAGAATACATCAAATAAGTTGAAGGCTTCCTATGGAGATGACAATGAAAAGAAAAACAGTAAAAGAGTGAGCATGCTATGTTTTATTATAAAAAGAAAACTACTTTTTTCTGCACACAGTTCAGCACTGATTACTTGGTAATACTTGTAGATGGATTTCATGCTTGAAATCATATGTGACATCAAGAACAACAAAAGAAAGCAAAATGAGGACACTGCACATCAAACGCGGATTAAGAAGTGGTTACAGAAGGTTCCCAGTCTCTTGTTATGTTCCATTATTGTTTTTATTTTTCAAAATAAAATAAAATCCCTTAATTGAACCCATTAAAAAAACTGTTACATGTAGGTCATGCTTTGCAAAGAAAACCCTTTTTTTTTTCCTTTTGTGGATAGATTTCTTGGTCATCTCAGATATGATGTTCCTGTGGCTGTGAGCATCCATGCTGCAAATGCTACTGTTTATAAGACAAAACTATGTATCTTATTTAGAACTATTCAAACATATATAATTGAAGATCCAAGCTAGGTATTATGGTTCAGGGAGTGGCTGTGACTGTTGAAATTCTTTGCTTGTCATTGTCGAAAGACAATGTTGAGTTTAATTCTTATGATGTGGGTAGTTTCAGAATAGATGATCTTGTATAATTTTCAAAGGTGGTAAATTTCTTCACAAGATCAACCTCAATGTTATTTGCTCTCTTTTCTAAGAGAAGATTCATATTCTTCTTTACTAACTTTCCAGACTTCATTTGCCTAGTTGCTCTCAAGTTGATTTTTGCATCTTAGTTGTTTTGCCTTTAGTCTTTTGCTTCGCATATCTATTGTGAAAAAGAAATTTTTGTTTGACTCTAAAATCATCATTTGAATTTCTTTGTTATTCAAAAGACATTCATATGTCCCTCAAATTCTTAATTTAAATTTTTTCAGTTAAGAGTTGATGACATTTTGATTAGAGGTCTTAAATGGAGCAAGTTACTTGATCCTGACAAGAAGGGACAATGGTGGTTGTCTGGAGATTTGGCTTCTGCAACAGATAATGTTGAAGAAGTTGCCAACAGAATAGACAAAGATATTCTTGAAACCCAACGAATGCTGCAGCTCGCTGCTGCTCAAAAGATGAACACAGATGCCAGAAGGGCAATCTTTTGTATTATAATGAGCGGGGAGGATTATATTGATGCATTTGAGAAGCTTTTAAGATTGGAATTGCCAGGCAAGCAGGTAAGCCTTTTTTTCATTCATTTTTTTTCTCTCTTCAGTTTAGTAATGTCTTATTCAATCATGTGGCCTTCCATCTTGTGATTTGCAGGATAGAGATATCATGCGGGTTCTTGTAGAGTGTTGCTTGCAAGAGAAAGTTTTCAACAAGTATTATACAGTGCTGGCTTCTAAGTTGTGCGAGCATGACAAAAATCACAAGTTCACTCTACAGGTTGATTTTTTTCTCCTTGTAGGATTGAGATGAGAACTAAATTGTAGAACTGCATAGTATTTGCCTCATGAGTGAAAACAGCCACATTTTTTAACTACTTACATAGAGGAAATATATGACAAGAGGAGCACTTCTAATGAAAAACATGATTAGTGCATCATAACTGTTGAATTGTGAATCGATAGATGCACCTTAAGCAGATGTTGAATTTTCCAGTATACAAAAGAAAAAGAACTTCTCCCTCCTGCCAAAACAGCAAAACCTTTGTTAAGATAATTCTATAAGATATAGTTTAGATATACTAGTTTATCCTCTCCTAATTTCTAGTTTAGTTTCCTTAGTTAGTTTTATCTAAATCCCTAAACTTTAGGGATTGATTATGTTTTATGCCTATTTATTTTATTGTATCCATCAATTCAATAACATGAAAATCATTCAGATTCAAGTTGGTACCAGAGCATTTTGGTCTTGGTTTGGAAACCCTAACCCAGCCGCCACCAAGGCATCTAGGGTTTTTTGAATTTTGTTAGCGGTTGTCAGAGTTGACGCCGCCTGAGTGTTCAGAGGTTGTCGATCGGCCTTTCCGTCGCGAGCTGCCTCTAGACCTATGTCTCACGCGCAGTTTTTGTCAGAAAAGCTTGCCGGTGCGTGGGGTTCACGCGCCACCCTCCAGGCCTCCGTTTGCACCGTTGGACTCGCCGGCCCTCCCTCTTCTTGTTTTGACCCTTTTTAGGCAGTGGGTCACACTGTAGGTGGTCGTTTGGTTGCTGCTTGGAATTTCGTGGTTGTTTGGGTGTTGTCACGGAATTTCGAGACTGTTTGGTTGCTGTCTCGGAGGTCTTTCGGGATTGTTTGGAGGTGTTTTTTGTTGTTCTTCTCCTTTTTCTCTTCATGGCAGAGATTTCCAAGAATGGCACACCCTCTGCTTTTATCCCTAGTTCAACTGACCGTGGAAGTCGAGGGCGTGGTCGAGGTCGTGTTCGTGGTAAAGGGGGTAGAGGAAACCTCCATTGTACCTACTGCCAAAGAGATGGGCATACACGAGACAAGTGTTATTCCTTGCATGGCTTTCCGAGCAAGACAACTAAAGTGGCTCAATCTCCGACTTCGGCTCTAGAAGTCAAGATTGAACCCAAGAGCAATCATCTAATCACATTATCTGCCGATGATTACAAAGAGTATCTTCAACTAAAGGCGACTAAACAAGCCCCTTCCTCCATCATTGTTGCTCATACTGGTAATTCTACGGTCTGTCTCTCTTATTCTACGTCTATTGGACCTTGGGTTTTGGACTCCGGTGCTTTTGATCACATAACTGGTAATGTCTCCCTTTTCCGTAACCTATCATCACCTAAAACTCCACATCATATCACTCTTGCAGATGGGTCAAAAGTCCAAGCCACTAGTATTGGTCAAATATCTCCTCTTCCATCACTACCATTAAAATCTGTTTTACTAGTTCCTAGATGTCCCTTTAATTTGATTTCTATAAGTAAGTTGACTCGGTCACTAAACTGTGTCATAACCTTCACTTCTGATTCTTTCTTGATACAGGACCGGAGTACGGGACAGACGATTGGAGCCGGATCTGAATCACATAGTCTCTACTACCTTCAGCCTTCTACCTCTACCATATGTGCATCTATTGAGTCTCCTGGTTTAATCCACCGTCGCCTGGGTCATCCAAGCTTGAATAAATTAAAGAAAATGGTACCTCATCTCTCACGGTTAGAGTCTTTAGAGTGTGAGTCGTGTCAATTAGAAAAGCATGTTAGAGCTTCTTTTCCTAATAGTGTTAATAGTAGAGCTATGTCTCCTTTTGATGTTATTCATTTTGATGTTTGGGGTCCTAGTCGTGTTCCTTCTCTTTTGGGGCATAGGTATTACGTCACCTTTATTGATGATTTTTCTAGATGTACTTGGATATTATTGATGAAAAATCGTTCTAAGTTATTCAATATTTTCCTAAGTTTCTATTCAGAGATCAAAACTCAATTTGGCAAAGTAATTCGGATTTTAGAGGCACCAGATCCTCCCACACTACCAGGGTCTGACAATCCTCTACACCGATTTGGGATAACCTATTGGAGTATAGTTTTACTCCTTTATTGTTATTTTCGGTTATTATAGATACTTAGGTTATCTTTCTGTTATTATAGATAATTAGGTTATCTTTCTGTTATTATAGATAATTAGGTTATTATAGACCAATCTTAATTGGCTCTATAAATACCTGTCTTGTACTCTGTTTTCAGTAGTTAATGAATTACATTCTTTGCCTATTGCAAATCTTCTCTCATCTCTCTCTCTCTCTCTCTCTCTTACTCTCTCTCACATATAATTCCTTTATGGTATCATAGAGCTTCTTGATCCCCTTCTTCTTCTTCTCTCCGTTTCCGCTCGTCCAACATCTCCCTATGGCTGAATCTGACTCTACAATGAATTCTTCCCCACCACCACCGCCTCCACCAATTCATGCCAACCCAGTCAACACCGTCCCGCCCAAGAATCCTCCCGCTAACACCCATCCGTCTCTCACCTTCTCTCACACCATCTCCGAAAAGCTTGACACCAAGAACTATCTTCTTTGGTGTCAACAGGTTGAACCCGTCATCAAGGGTCACCGCCTTCACCATTATCTTGTCAACCCCCAAATTCCTCAAAAATTTGCAACCCTTGCTGACCGAGATGCTGGTCACATCTCTGAATCCTATCTTGCCTGGGAACAGCAAGATCAATTACTACTATCTTGGTTACAGTCCTCCATGTCTAAAGACATGCTTACACGAGTCATTGGTTGCAAGTCCTCCTTCCAACTTTGGGACAAAATTCACACATACTTCCACTCTCATATGAATGCCAAAGCCTGCCAATTGCGCAATGAACTTCGCAGTACCACTCTTGAAAATCTGTCAATCTCTGAATATGTGCTTCGAATTCAAACCCTAGTTGATGCCCTCACTGCCATAGGCGACTCTGTTTCTCCAAAGGAACATCTTGATATAATTCTTGAAGGTCTTCCCGAAGAATACGAATCCACCGTGTCTCTAATTAGTAGTCGTTTTGACCTTCTTACTATTGATGAAGTTGAGACCTTGCTCCTTGGTCATGAATCCCGTCTTGACAAATTCAAGAAGAAAGCCGCTGCCTCCATTAATGTCACCACTGCCACCACTGAACCCAACCCGTCTGCCACGAACCCACAAGCACATCTCGCTCATCAAGACAATCAATCTGGTCTCTCTCATCGTCGAGGGGGTCGTACCAATTCTCGTGGTGGTCGTTTCTCCAATCGGGCAGGACGTGGTCGAGGCAGATTCGCTGGATACCAATGTCAAGTCTGCCACAGGTATGGACATGTTGCCTCTGCCTGCTATTATCGTTTTGATGAAACTTATGTCCCATCCTCACCCCTTGAAGTACCCGCGCACCCCTCCATCAACCAACATACAAACCCAGGCGCATGGTACAACAATCAACCTACTTTGTCTTCTCCTTATCAGCATGGAATTCTTGGACCTAGACCTCAATTTACTCCTCAAGTCCAATTCACCTCCACCCAGCCACAACCTCAAGCCATGATTGCATCATCCTCCTCTTCAAGCAACAACAATTGGTATCCGGATTCTGGGGCATCAAATCATGTTACCAACGTTTCTCAAAATATTCATCAATTCACTCCCTTTGAAGGACCTGATCAAATCCATGTTGGCAATGGACAAGGGCTTCACATTAACTCCACAGGTGTTACCACTTTTCATTCTCCAATCAACCCTAAGTTTCAATTCGCTCTAAACAATCTTCTATTTGTGCCCTCCATCACAAAAAATCTAATCAGTGTTAGTCAATTCTCCAAGGATAATTCTGTATATTTTGAATTTCACCCCCACATTTGCTTGGTCAAATCACAGGACACTAAAGAAGTTCTTCTCCAAGGCTCAGTTGGTTCTGATGGCCTGTACAAGTTTCCTGCACTCCTTCCTACTCCCAGTACGCAATCTGTCCAGCAAGTGCAACCGGCCAGGACCTTTTCTGTCAATACTGCAGCAACAAGCCCTGTTTCCTTTGCCACTTGGCACTCTAGATTAGGACATCCCAATGTTGATGTAATGAAACATGTTTCTCGGAACTTCAACATTCAACTTGTGCACAATAATAAATCAAATTTCTGCACTCCTTGTTGTCTTGGTAAATCCCACAGATTACCTTCCAATCTGTCTAGAACCATTTACAATACACCCTTTGATTTAGTATACAGCGATTTGTGGGGACCTGCTCCGGTTACGTCTACTTGTGGATATCAATACTATGTAACTTTTGTCGATGCTCACACACGCTTTACATGGATCTATCTTCTCAAGTCTAAAGCTCAAACATTTAATATTTTCAAACAATTTCACGCTATGGTTAAAAATCAATATCACCACCCAATCAAAGCATTGCAAACTGATTGGGGTGGTGAATATCGTTCCTTCACTAATTATTTGAATGAAGTTGGAATTCAACTCCGTCTAATCTGTCCGCACACTCACCATCAGAATGGAGTTGTTGAAAGAAAACACAGGCACATTGTTGAACTTGGTCTCACGTTGATGGCTTAAGCTGAATTACCTATGCAGTTTTGGGATCATGCCTTTCTCACTGCAGTTTATCTCATCAATAGACTCCCCTCCTCATCCATTCAAAATGCTGTCCCTTATGATAAACTCTTCCATCAACCACCAGATTATCTCTCTCTTAGAATCTTTGGTTGCTCTTGCTTCCCACATCTTCGGCCCTACAACAAACACAAACTTCAATTCCGATCCCAAAAATGTGTTTTTCTTGGTTACTCTACCTCTCACAAAGGTTACAAATGTCTTGCTGCTGATGGACGTCTCTACATCTCCAAAGATGTAGTGTTTAATGAAACTAAATTTCCCTACAAGGAACTTTTCTCCTCTTCCAAGACTAGTGACTCCCAACATCCTATTTCTGTCCCTCTTACTATAAATCCCACTCCCACACCCACTCATGCAACCAGACCCACCTCTCCCAATCCACCCGCAACCTCACCAAACCCAACCTCTAATTCTTACAGCCCCAATACTGCTGCCAGCACCTCTCCCTCTACTCTATCCATTCCAACATCCTCCAACCTTGAACCTTCCTCATCTCCTATTATTCACCCTCACAATGTGCACCCTATGACCACAAGAGCCAAAGATGGTATAGTTAAACCACGCCTACAACCCACCCTTTTATTAACTCAGGTAGAACCAAAAACCACCAAACAAGCCTTATCTAATCCTACCTGGTCTGCTGCCATGCAAACAGAATACAATGCTCTTCTTTACAATAACACATGGTCTCTTGTTCCTCTTCCACCACATCGCACTGCTATAGGCTGCAAGTGGGTCTTCCGCGTCAAAGAAAATCCTAATGGTACGGTCCAAAAGTACAAGGCACGCCTTGTTGCCAAAGGATTTAATCAGCAATTTGGATTTGACTATCATGAAACCTTCTCCCCTGTTATCAAACCCGTTACTGTCAGACTCATTCTCACCCTTGCCCTCACTCATCGTTGGACCATTCAACAACTCGATGTTAACAATGCCTTCCTCAATGGAACACTTGAAGAAGAAGTCTACATGCAACAACCACCTGGATTTGAAGCTTCTGATAAAAATCTCGTCTGCAAACTTCACAAGGCCATTTATGGGCTCAAACAAGCACCTCGTGCTTGGTTTGACAAGCTCAAATCAACTCTACTGCGATTAAACTTTTATGCCAGCAAATGTGATCCATCACTGTTCATTACTCTCAGGGCAATAATGTCATCTACATTCTAGTGTATGTTGATGACATTATAATCACTGGCAATAATTCCTCAATCCTTCATACACTCGTCTCTCAACTTCATTCAATCTTCTCCCTCAAAGATCTCGGTGATCTTGATTTCTTTCTTGGCATTGAAGTAAAGTCTCAGCCTGATGGTTCTCTCATTCTTATTCAAAGCAAGTACATTCGTGACCTATTAAATCGTACTGATATGGAAGGCTCAAAACCCATTTCTTCTCCCATGATTTCTGGCAGCAAACTATCAAAAGTAGGCTCTGAAGATTTCTTAGATGCTTCTCTCTATCGTTCAGTTGTAGGTGCATTACAATATGCTACTATTACAAGACCCGAAATTAGCTTCTCTGTAAACAAAGTCTGTCAATTCATGTCCCACCCCCTTACACATCATTGGGCAGCTGTCAAAAGAATTCTCAGGTATCTAAAGGGCACTACATCCTGGGGTCTTCGTCTACAACCTGCTTCTTCTCCTTCCTCTCTCTCGATCCATGCCTATTGTGATGCAGACTGGGCGTCTGATCCTAACGATAGGAGATCTACATCTGGTGCCTCCATCTTCCTTGGACCAAATCTCGTGTCCTGGTGGTCCAAAAAGCAAACTGTAGTTGCCCGCTCTAGTACTGAAGCCGAATACAGAAGTCTTGCCCTCGCTACAACTGAAGTTTACTTGGATCCAAACCTTGCTATCTGAACTTAAAGTCACTCATTCTACTCCAATTATCTTCTGTGACAACTTGAGCACTGTTGCTCTCGCTCACAACCCGGTTCTTCATGCACGCACCAAACATATGGAATTGGACCTATTCTTTGTTCGCGAGAAAGTGGCTGCCAAGTGTCTTCAAGTTGTTCATGTTCCAGCTATTGATCAGTGTGCTGATGTGCTCACCAAAGCTCTCTCACCTTCGCGGTTTTGTGAACTTCGGTCCAAGCTTCAAGCAGTTGAGTCTCCTCATCCTACTTGAGCTTGCGGGGGGCTATTGGAGTATAGTTTTACTCCTTTATTGTTATTTTCGGTTATTATAGATACTTAGGTTATCTTTCTGTTATTATAGATAATTAGGTTATCTTTCTGTTATTATAGATAATTAGGTTATTATAGACCAATCTTAATTGGCTCTATAAATACCTGTCTTGTAGTCTGTTTTCAGTAGTTAATGAATTACATTCTTTGCCTATTACAAATCTTCTCTCATCTCTCTCTCTCTCTCTCTCTCTTACTCTCTCTCACATATAATTCCTTTATAACCTATGAGCGTCGATCACATACTGTTGTTCCTCCCAATGATTCTACAATTGAGCCATGTGATTCTACTCCTGCTTCAGTCTCCTCACCTACTCCGGCCCCACCTACCTCAGTTGACTTGCCTATTGCTCTTCGTAAAGGTAGTCATTTTACTTGTAATCCTCATCGTATTTATAACTTTCTTTCATATAATTGTTTGTCTCCTACCTATTATGCTTTTGTCTCTGCTATTTCCTCTATTACCATTCCCAAGACAATACAGGAGGCCTTAACCCATCCAGGATGGCGACAAGCAATGATTGATGAGATGACAGCTTTAGACTCTAACCACACTTGGGTACTTGTCCCACCTCCACTTGGAAAATCCGTTGTTGGTTGTCGGTGGGTATTTAATGTTAAAGTGGGCCCTGATGGACAAGTGGATAGATTGAAAGCTCGTCTTGTGGCTAAAGGATACACGCAAGTATATGGTTTGGATTACAGCGATACTTTCTCACCAGTTGCGAAGATGGCCTCAGTTCGTCTCTTCCTAGCCATGGCTGCTATGAGGCATTGGCCTTTGTTTCAATTAGACATCAAAAATGCCTTCTTACATGGTGATTTGGAGGAGGAGATTTATATGGATCAACCTCCCGGGTTTGTTGCTCAAGGGGGGTCTGGTCTTGTATGTAAATTACAAAAGTCCTTGTATGGCCTCAAACAATCACCTCGTGCTTGGTTTGGTCGGTTTAGCAAAGTTATACAGGAATTTGGAATGATCCGCTACAAGGCAGACCACTCTGTCTTCTTTAGACGCTCATCGACACATAGATTTATCTATCTTGTTGTTTATGTAGATGATATTATGATTACAGGTGATGATCAGGAGGGCATCAAGGCTTTGAAGCAACATTTATTTAAACACTTTCAAACTAAGGATTTAGGTCCCCTACGTTATTTCCTTGGTATTGAGGTTGCTCAGTCAAAGTCCGGTATTGCTATTTCTCAGAGAAAATATGCCCTTGATATTCTAGAAGAGACCGTACTTACAGATTGTAAGCCAGTTGACACTCCCATGGATCCCAATGTGAAGCTTATGCCTAATCAGGGGGAGCCTTATCCTAACCCAGGAAGATATCGGAGATTAGTGGGAAAATTGAATTATCTCACCATGACCAGACCTGATATATCTTTTCCTGTGAGTGTTGTAAGTCAGTTTCTTAACTCTCCCTGTGAGAGTCATTGGCTTGCAGTTGTTCGAATCCTTAGATACATCAAAAGATCTCTAGGAAAAGGACTTGTTTACAATGATAGAGGACATACAGACATTGTTGGATATTCAGATGCAGATTGGGCAGGTGATGCAAGTGATAGACGATCAACATCAGGCTATTGTGTCTTCATGGGTGGTAATCTTGTCTCATGGAAGAGTAAAAAGCAAAGTGTTGTTGCACGATCAAGTACAGAAGCAGAATACTGTGCTATGGCTCACACCACATGTGAGCTCTTGTGGCTAAAATTCTTAATTCAAGAGTTGCAGTTTTGCAAGGTTGGTCATATGGAACTAGTTTGTAATAACCAGTCAGCTTTATACCTCTCCTCTAATCCAGTTTTTCATGAGAGAACAAAGCATATAGAGGTTGACTGCCATTTCATCAGAGAAAAGATCCTCTTCGGTATCATCAAGACCTCCTCAGTTTGCTCCAAGGATCAACTTGCAGATATCTTTACTAAATCTTTACGAGGTCCTAGGATAACATATATATGTAACAAGCTAGATGCATATGATATATATGCTCCAGCATGAGGGGGAGTGTTAAGATAATTCTATAAGATATAGTTTAGATATACTAGTTTATCCTCTCCTAATTTCTAGTTTAGTTTCCTTAGTCAGTTTTATCTAAATCCCTAAACTTTAGGGATTGATTATGTTTTATGCCTATTTATTTTATTGCATCCATCAATTCAATAACATGAAAATCATTCAGATTCAAGTACCTTGAAAGTGAGTTTGAAGAAATTTATCCAGAGATGTGGATCAAACTGCTGCTCTTAAAAAATGTGCACAGCTCTTGTGTCTTTACTCCGAAAGCACATACATCTGGGGTTGAATCAACCACCACCAAAATCTCTCTTTAACTATTTTGGACATATAGTATTGCAAAAAGTAGGATGCAAATCCCAATATCCTAGAAACAAACTGAAAAGTTTCAGGGTTTTGTAGGGAATATTATCAGATAGCTTGATTTTCCATAAATTCATTAGAATTCATACTTTATTTTGTTTTTTACACCTGTACACAACCTAAATTACAGGTTGTTTTCTTTACAAGTTTCTTGGCAAAATGAATTGGATAAAAAACATCAATTTTTTTCTTTGAACAGCTAATACATGAATTTATTTGCTTTCCATGAGGCCATCCCAGGGTAATGATACGTTTTGGGTTCATGGGTTGAGTTGTTTTGATAAATTAATTTCTAAATCTAGTTACTACTTTTTAGAAGGCAGGTCATGCATGTGTCTACTCTCTGAAATGTGTACTTTGTTGGAAAAAAATGAACCCAGTAGTTAGAATTTCTTGAAGATGTTCTCATACCATAGAAATTGTTTATATGTATATTGGCTTTCAGTTACAAGAGCAAGTTAACATGTTCTAGTTTTTTTTTTTTTCATATATAATATAGGCATGTTGACTTTCATTAGGAGATTGATAATAACCATAGCTAAAAGGTTTATAACAATGCATGCTTAGGAACTGGAATTTGAATCGTGTTATTTTACATTTTTACTTGCTGTTATTATGATAATACATTAATACTTTTTGTTTCTGTATTAATCTTTTTCTCATTATTTTCCTATGCTTTGTTTGCAGTTTTGCCTGTGGGACCAGTTTAAGGAGCTGGAGTCAATGCCACTTATGAGGTCAATGCACCTGGCAAAATTTGTTGCTGAAATGGTTGCCTCATTCACTCTCTCCCTTGCTCTTTTGAAGACTCTGGATCTGAATGATATCACCTTATTAACACCAAAAAGGATTATGCATTTCCGCATTCTGTTTGAGGCCATTTTTGAGTATCCTGAAAACTTGGTATGGAATATTTTCACACGTGCAGCAGTGACCCCTGAACTTGAAAGTCTTAGGCAAGGCCTTGAATTTTTCATAAGGGAGTACGTTGTGAAAACCAATAAAGATCTAACTCAAAATTTTAAGTTAGCAAAAAGAGCCCTTAATAATGTGGAAGGAGTTTTGATGTGAAAGGAAATTTTGGATTCGACCCAATTTTGTAGCTTTAATATTTTATCCATATTTGTGGCTCGTACAGCTAGTTGCATTGATGATGTCTCTAGAGAGGAACTGAGTTTTAGCAGATGCAGATGATTTTGAAATTTTGAATTACCATTGCCCTAATTAGTTTCGGTAAAGTATTTTTGAATGAAAAGTGCAGAGCACCCTATCCTTAGAAGGTGATTTGAAATTGGTTTCACATATGGGCTATTGGAGTGATTTAAGGAAAGTGAAGTTCAAAGGTTGTTGAATTATAAAAGCTTTGAGGCCAGGTGCTAAAACTCGATGCTGAGGTTTAGGATTTGTGAACTGTTTAAAGATGAGTGATGTAATATTTCAAGCATAAAAGCATTCAATACACTTTATGTAGAAAGAGATGATAGAGGAAAAGCCCCATTACATTTATCAGAGATGGTTGAATAGGTAATCACAAAGTGTATGGATCAAACGGCATACGGCTGTTTCAATTTAATCAGTGATATCGAGTGAGTTTTGGTTATGCAATTGCTTCGAATACTTACAAAGGGGTAATATTGTTTATAATTATCATTTTTTATTCAGTTTAATCATTTAAATTTTGATTATGGTTAAATATTCAAAGAGAATATTGTTCATTGTGATATTTTATTTTATTATTACAGTAATTTCTTATTTTGTAATCATGTTATTGATATAGAATATCTATCAATTTTGTTAATGACTATTTTTTATCAGAAAGTAATTGATTATTTATAGTGAAATCTTTTTTTTCAATCATGTTTTTTTAATACATAAGATTCGAATTTGAGATCTTATTTAAGGATATTGAGTTCAGTATCACTTGAATTTTTCTCATCTTTTGATTATTAAAAAAATAATATTTACTGGTAGTTATTGAAATTTTATAATAAATATATTAAATGTGAGTAATTTATTTTTTTATTAAATATAATTTCAATCATGACTATTGTTAAGTTTAACTTTCTATCACTAATTCAAATTAGCTGAGTATAATTAATGTGTGTAGCTTAATAAATTTTTTTTCTTTTTGACAGGAGATTAATAGTTTATTTAATAAAATTTGGTTCGTTAATTCTGATTAGATTAGATCAATGAAATTTATGAATTTCATGGTTTCATCTAGGGTTCATATTCCTTCTTGTCTGATGTACATAGATATATAAATATATCATCATTTAAAATTTAACTACATATTTATAAAATCATAAGTTATTATTATTTGTGAAATAATTTTAACAACTATTTTTTAAAAGGGACAACTAAATTAAAAAACGAAGTATGTTGTTATATATATAAATGTATATATTAGTCTTTATTCTTATACAATTATAGGTTTTTTTCTTTAATATGAAATTATTGATTAAAATGAAATATGAATTATTTTAAATTTAATTGCATATTTGTAATATTATTACTTATAATTACTATTTTATCTATATTATTAATAAAATAGATTCTCTTCTTTTGTGTACACATTTAGATTGGACCACTTTATCCTTTTTATTATAAGTAATCATCTATCTTAACTTTTTTTTTTTATTTTTTTTTTTTGGCAGAATTGAACTTTTATTTTCTCTTTTTTTTTTCTGTTTGTTTAAATAAAATACACAAAGGCACGAAGTGCCTAATTTCAACTAATATAAGTAATATTTATAAGTAATAGTATAAAATTTAATATCATTACTAAATATAAAAAATAATAATTAATTTTTAAAATTATCTCATAAATAACATAGTATTACATACTATGAATAATAGACACATCTCATCAATGTAATTTAATTCTTAAGTAAGATATTGCATATATCATGTCCATAGACATAAGATATTGCTACATAATATTAAAATGATCGAACCTAATATTTAATTATCAAGATTATATAATAAATAATATTTCTGTTATTTAATTTGATATTAAATACAATTAAGTCCATTAAATTAATTACATCTAGCAAACAATTAACATAAAATTATAGTTTTGATTAAAAACTTTTATTGGTCAGAATTTTAAATATGACACTAAGGTTTGACTATAAAACATGTGTCCAATAGGTAAATCTTCACTCTTAAGTCGACCCTAATAATTTTAACGACTAATGTCTATTTAAGTTTTCTTTATATAATTTTTAATAAATAATAAAAACTAAAATACATTGATATGTACATTATTTGATAAATGATATCCTTAATAATTATTAATTAAAATAACATATGTGAATATTTTAATATATATTTATAAAATCATCACTTATAATTACTATTGTTTTTTTAAGAAATACTATTGGTAGTTAAATATATTTGAAAGTAAATAATATATATATATATATATTTAGATCATTTAATATTTAATGTTACCGCCTAATATTAGAATTATCAAAATTAACATATAACTTATCAAAGTTTATAATAACATAACATGTCCCATCAAAACCTTCAGGTTAGGTTTATTAGGAGACAAGCCAATCGGGTCGCCCACACTTTAGCAAGGGTGGCTAGATCTTCCGCTAGTCACCACTTTTTCGATTTTATTCCTCCATGTATTGCATCTCTTATCATTAATGAAATGAGTTAAGTTCATTTGCTTCAAAAAAAATAATAACATAACATGTTAATAATTAATATCAAAATTAGTATTTAATTACTCCTTCCATCTCCTTTTGGCCTTCTTTTATTGTACCAAAATAATTGATTTTTTAAAATTTTAAAATCTATTAATATTTAAATTTTGTCTCAATTACACCTTTATTTAGTAGACACTTTTTTCACCAACTATTCAATTTTTATTTTTTACAAAAATAGGATATTGGAGTTGTGATAATGAGATATTAAAAAATATTTTTTAATTAAAAAATTCTTAATTTTCGTGTTTTAAAGATTGGGAACGAAGGAAATATTAAAAGTGTATAATAAATAGCAGTGAACAATTTAATTCATCATTTAATATAATTTGATTGATTTGTTCAAGTCTCCATCATAACTTTCTTAAATATCAAGTTAAAGTTGTCTCTCCTGTCAAAAAAAAAAGAAAAAAAATTTATCTCTAGTTTATAATATTTGTTTGCCTCCCTAACAATCGTATCTAATATACTACCATTGGTCCTCACTACTGATGTGATTATTACAACAATCATATAATTGCATTAGGACCGGGATTTTTTCCATTACTCATCATTTCCTTATTCCCCTTATCATCCGACAGTTAACTTACTATATTAAAATTTTAATAACCGTCAAATATTTTGATATTATTTCAATAATCATGTATAACAACCCGTCAATCTCACACAGCCTATAATGTTAGGAAAAATATATACAAATACATTTCTTTTACCATACACCTTACCGTACACAATGCATAAAATAAAACATCACAATTAAACAATTATATACACCATGAAAATAGAATGTTAAATCTCATATCTACATATATACAATTAAAAATGTGACATAATATTTGGCAGTCACTACTTCAATACAACAAAATAAAACATTAGCTCTCCTGTTGAGTCTCATCCAAAAGCCGTCTACGTACCTATCACATCACAACATCTACTCCTAATTTACTCGCATACCAAAGTATGGTCATCGCAGTTTCAACCACAAGAAAAACAGTCAGGGTAACCTCACAACAACAATCATCATAAAACAACATTATCATAAAATAAGCAACAATATAGAATACAATCATTCAACTTTCAACTTCAACTTTTCAAACACAACATATACAACAACATATGCAACATCAACTAATGTTTCGTCACACATATACAACTTAGGAGATCTCCAACAGCTGAGGTTGAGCATTCTAGGTGGCATAAATCCTACCGAATCCAAATTTAGACCTATCTCGGCCAAGTCAGGTACGGGACAACGTTATGAACTCCGAAGAAAATCAGGTATAGACAATAATAGTTGATTGCTTACATGTGTCTCTTAGACTCAGAGGTTTAGTACTACTATCAAGGCAGAAGGGTTTGGGTATGAGCCTACCATGGCCTTGGCTTGCATCACCAATCCACATGTGTAGTTAGCCCACCCACTACCTTCTAAGTACCATGCACCCTCCAGTACCTAGTTAAAGACTACATCTCTGATAGGGGAAACAACAACAGAATAATCAAGAGTACCAAAGTATGCAGCGGAAATAATTCCCCCAACTTGCAAAAACCAACGAGGAGCAACAAAACAAATAAACGGCAGAAAATAATCACAAAGAGACACAAATATTTTTAACGTGCGAAAACTCTCTCAATGTGAGAAGTAAAAACCCACGGGCACAAGCCAGTCAATCAAGCTCCACTATGATCAAATTAGGATACAAGAGAGTTTAATCAAATGCATAAACAAATGTTTACAACCAACCAATATATTAAAGCAACAAGGCTTTCCAACAGAAGAATAAAGAAGAAAAAACCTTAAATTAGAGCAATTGTACGAAATTGATTTCTCTAGCCACAGATCTCCAATCTGCGATCCCAACGGTCAAAACGAATATCACCGTGTTAAGAACCTGCTTTCAAATTTCCAGCCCAATCCAACGGTAAACGAAGTGGGGATCGCAATTTTACTGAAACTGCTCTGTGTGTGGGAACCAAATTTTTGCTCTCTTTCTCTCTTCTTTCTCTCCCTAACGGCTGTGTAATTTTTTTTCTCTCTCTTGTTCGTTAAGAGACCCCTCTCTACTTGATTTTTAAGTGAGACAAAATTTGGGCTTCTCAATTTTGGGCCTTTTCTCCACATAGGAAAGGAGCCCAATACCCAACAATTTCTAACTAGATACCTTACTCACTTTGGTCATTCAACCATAACATGGATCGACTACTTCCATGTTGCCCACACAGTACTAAGAGATTCAACTTTTAAAACAACTCAATTTATCATCTTAATACTATGTATCTCAACATAGGACATATATTATTAATCATACGTCCCTAACTTATCAACCTTACATCTATAGACATCATTTTATCAACTTTATAGCAATTGGCATCAAAGTATCAACTTTACAACAATATGCATCATTTTACCCACTTTAATAAACATCTTTAACAACTTGAAATCAACTTAACAACTTTAAAACAACTCAATGCAACTTAGCAACTTTAAGGCAACTTACCAACTTTAATCAAAATCATAACATAAACTACTTTCAACTCATACATCTCAACATCATTATAATATCATAAACAATAGACAACACAAAACAACTCAACTAGCAACTTTACAACTTACTATTAACATTAAAAGGGTCAAAAATTCAACTTTTATAACAACAAGATCATGCCTGACGAAATTCCAATTTGCCCAGTGCCTGGCTCAAACATAGAGCTCAAAAGCTCCCTCGTGCCCGGCGTGAATCAAATCACGCCTGACGTGGGTCAGATAAAGACCTCCAACTTTAATTTCTCCCTGCATGGTAAGTTCCATGCCCGAAGAATTAACATTGAGGGCACTAGGGCCCTCACGTGCCTAGTGTAGGATGTCTCGCCCGGCGCTAAGGCTTGGCAGAGACTCCTCTAAGGAATTACACTCAGCGTGGTAAGTGTCACGCTTGATGCCATATCAGTAGAGGTTCTTATCTTCCTTTTTCTAGTATCACACCCGGCGCCCTTCAACTCAAGACCCCAATCTCACTTCACACCCAAAGTGACTAACTTTATGCCCGGTGTGATCATGGTATTTGGGTCTCTATTGAATGCACATTCGACACCATGAAGGTACACCAAGCGTGAATTCAAAGACAACTCAAATAATTCGCATTTTCATATAGCAACTAAACAACTGAGAATAGCGACATGCAACCATAGATTCAACTCAAATCATCCCTTTTCTATTTCAACTCAAAAACCTCATTTCTACTTCAACTTTTCCAACTCAAATCCACTCACATACCCACACACAACTCATATTTCATTAGAAAATCAACTTATTGATTCAAACAACAAAATGGTGAACTTCCCTAACCACAATTTGAAGCTCCGAGCAAGGCAAGAAGAAAAGGAGAAGTGCTTCCGAGCTACCACGGATGAACGAGGAAGAAGAAACTTGTGGAGAGGAAGATAAACGAAAGAGCCAAGAATTTTGACTTTAGAAGCTTGAGCACGTCCTCCCCACCACTACCAATCAATTGAAATTGAAGTTTCAAAGGTTCCGAGCAAGATGAGAAGAACAAAAATCCCGACCTCAGAGTCAAGCTTCCTTCCTTCACTAGATGCTCAACCTTGAGAAGAAAATGAAGAAGAATTAGAAAAGTGAAGTGAAGGAAGAATGGAAAGAAGGAGTTCAAGGCATCACATCATGCATATTAATTTTTTTTTTTTTAAATTGGACATTTGTAATTACATGATCTAATAGTAAACATTTACTTATATTTTAGAAAAATATATTATATACTAATTTGAGTTTATTTAATAAAATATCATAATTTTCATGCTTAAAAAATTTATATTTAATCTACTTAATGTAATGTTTTAATTTATCAGTTAAATTGTTAAAATTTAATATAAAAAATTAATAAATAAAGTAGTTATATAAAAAATTATTGGCTAAAAACCTATTTTGGTCCCTTATAATCTTTTTTTGTTTCAATTTAGTCCCTCATTAATTTTTTGTCTCAATTTGGTCCCAAACTAATTAATTAGTTTCAATTTAGTCCCAGATTAATTAATTAGTTTCAATGTGGGACTTTCCGTCTAAATTGCTTTAACGCTGTTAATTTTTGCCATGTGGACGCCATGTAGATGCATACGTGGATGCCACGTGGATGAGAAATTTTTTGAAAACACCTAAACCCAGAACGGCCCATTCTGAAACCGGAACGGGCCGTTCTGGGTGCACTTTTGGTGTGTTAATTTTGCATCCGGAACGGCCCGTTCCAGGTACTAAATTAACACACCGAAAATGCAACCAGAACGGCCCGTTCCGGTTTCAGAACGGGCCGTTCCAGTTTTATTTTATTTTTTTATATATAAAATATTAATAATTTTATAAAATATATATTATTAATTATATTTTAATTATGTTATTATATCTAATAAAATAAATATATTAATATTTTTTTATATTTTATTTTATTATGTTTATCTTATTAATTTTTATCATTTTATTCTTTTAATCTTAAATAAGTTGCAAAAAATTATAAAGTAATATTTAAATATTTTTACCATAAAAAAAATATTTTTTAAAATTATTATATTTTTTAATAAAATTAATCAAGAATATTGGTTTAATTGCATTTTTTATCTCTCAAATATTACAGTTGTGCAGTTTTGTGATCTCCAAGGTTTTAATTGCATAATTTTAGTCCTTAAAGAATTACAATTGCGCGATTTTGGTCCTTCAATTTTTAATTGAACAATTTTAGTCCCTCGAATATCATAATAGTATGATTTTTGTTTCTCCTATTAAAAATTAATAATTTTAATATATATATATATATATAATTCTTTAAAATTAAATAATTATTTATCTATTCAAATTAACGTATATTATAATTTTTGATATTATATCAATAATATTATTAATATATTTATAGATAAACTAATAATTTGATAAATATAACTTATTATATATTAATATACTTTTACAAAAATATAAGTATATTAATTAGAAATATATATCTGATCTTATATATTTATATTTTTGTAAAAGTATATTAATATATATTAAGTTATATTTATCAAATTATTAATTTATTTATAAATATAGTAAAAATATTATTGATATTAATTTATCAGTAATATTAAAATACTAATAATATATAAATTTTATTTATTTAGTAATAATAAATATATATCATTTGATACATTAAAAAAAATAATATACGTTAATTTAAATAAACAAACAATTATATATTTTTAAAACATTATATATATATATATTAAATTTTTAATGAGAAAGACTAAAATTGCATAATTATGATATTTGAGAGATTAAAATTGTTCAATTAAAAATTTTGAGACTAAAATTACACAACTATAATCTTTTAAGGACTGAAATTACTCAATTAAAACCTTAGAGATCAAAATTGCATAATTATAATATCAAAAACACAATTAAGTAAAGAATATTTTATTCACAGTTTTGGAACGGGCCTTTCTGAATCTAGAACGGCACGTTCTGAAAGCAGAACGGGCCGTTCTGGTTTCAGAACGGCCCGTTCTGCTTCACTGGTGGTGCTTTAATTTTGCAACCAGAACGGCCCGTTCTGGTTTCAGAACGGGCCGTTCCGGTCCAGGAGTTTTCAAAAAAATTCTCATCCACGTGAATACCACGTATGCATCTACGTGGCATCCGCGTGACCAAAAGTTAACATCGTTAAAGCAATTTGGACGGAAAGTCCCACATTGAAACTAATTAATTAATCTGGGACTAAATTGAAACCAATTAATTAGTTTGGGACCAAATTGAGACAAAAAATTAATGAGGGACTAAATTGAAACAAAAAAAGATTATACGGGACCAAAATAGGTTTTTAACCAAAACTATTTAATTCTTGATGTTGTAATCTTTTTTATTAATAAAAAAAATAATATATCAAGAGTTATTTAATCCCTACTCTCTCACCAAATAAATAAAATTTTAATAAAAGCATTAAATATCACATAAAAAATAATTTTATTATCATGCATCGCACAAACAGTAATATATAAATTATACTCTAATTTTTTATCTGACATTTAATACTTTATTAAATTTGTATTTATTTGATGTATTATTTTTTCTCTTTATTTCTAGTAGTCCTTAAAAAATTGTTAATTTGAAAACTTAGAAATTTTTTATAACATGAAAAGTCTAATTCAAATACAAATTGAAAAAAAAAAATCAAGAAGAAAGAACTCATAAAATAGGGCTAAGTGAACATGTTTCTTTAAAATAACAAACTGTAAATGGGATTTGAACCGACTTCTTAACAAATAGTAAAATTTAAAATCTCATAAATATCATAGGAAAATAATCGTCAAAATGCGGAACGAGATTAATAACCTAACTAAAATTTGAAAAATACAAATCGCATTAACAAATTCTTGCAGTAACATAATCACAATGTAACATGACAAAAAAGGAACCCATCCATTTTATTGGGCAACATAAGTGAACCCAGATGATCTTGTTGCCTTTAACACACTTATTATCGGAAATCTTGTTAGCCTTAATCTTGTCCACTTATAGTGTAAAATAGAAGAAGGCTAACAAGATTTCCGAGAACCAGTGTATTACGGCACGTAAGGAGGAAGTCAACAAAGTTGTAAAACTCCAAGATGCTGAGCTCAATATTGATGTCCTGGTCCATGGGAAAACCGCAGATAATCTTCTATCTACACAATAGGTTAAAATGACATTATTAGTCAATTTAGGTCCTACCTAAACAATAGGTTAAAATAACATTATTAGTCAATTTAAGTCCGTAACTCTTTTATACCTTTCATTTTATGCCCTCTGCTGCAGAATCTTAGCGGATTTTGACTAGTATTACTGTAAGAGAACACTGTTCCACAGGTTCCAATTTTAGATTATTTGCTTTTCAAAAAATAGCTCTACTCTTTATGTGGGAAAAAATAGCTATTCACGAGCTTAGCCAAATAGTATTTATTTTTCAATCGTATGTGGTTACATCCGCAAAGTTAGGTCACATTGGAATGTAAACCAAATAAAGATTTAGATACTAATGTCATGTTTATTTGCACAAAACTGGTAAAAATTCATATCAATAAAGATTGCGGCAAAGCCGCAAAGATACAACAGACATTAGGGAAAACAGGAGTCGGGAGAAAAAGAGGGATAAGGGTTGAGGGAAAATCAATTGCTCACAGAGCATGCTATAACACCTAAATATTGCACACAGTTATTGAAACAACCAATATAGAAAAATTCCCTTTAGCGTATATGAAGCAGAACCAATGACCTTTGAGATTCTACTTTCTTATACCATTCACTTGGCAAGTTCGTTGCGGATGAGTTTTGCTGCGGCAACCATGTTTGTGAGGGCTGGCTTCACCTCTGTGTACTTACGGGTCTTGAGCCCACAGTCAGGGTTGACCCACAAGATGTTCTTCTCGAGCACTGCAAGCATCTTGTTGATTCTGTCTGCAATTTCTTCAGTTGGTGGTATTCTTGGGGAGTGGATGTCATAGACACCAGGGCCAATTCCAGCACCATACTTCACTCCTTCACGGAACACTGACAGGAGCTTCTCATCAGAGCGAGAGTTCTCAATGGTGATAACATCAGCATCCATGTCAATGATAGAGTGGATGATGTCGTTGAAGTTGGAGTAGCACATGTGGGTGTGGATCTGTCGATATGAAAGTTAATTGTTACACATGCAAATAAGGATGAAAAAAGAAACATCGGTGACCCTGAGTGATAATCCAAAAGTACAGTACCTGAGTGGTATCCTTGACACCAACATTGGTGATTCTGAAGGCATGGACAGCCCAGTCCAAGTAGTGAGCTTGCTCTGACTTCCTCAGTGGCAGCCCCTCTCTCAAAGCAGCTTCATCAATTTGGATAACATTAATGCCAGCCTTCTCGAGGTCTTCTACTTCGTCCTTGATGGCCAAAGCAATCTGGTAGGTGGTCTCAGATCTGCAGATGGATTCATACACTAAAGTTAGAAACAAGAAGGTGGTGAATATTGTTAATTTCTAAAGTTAGAAACAAGAAGGTGGTGAATATTGTTAATTTCTCGTTACACCCACATTACAAGGGTATGAAGTTTTACCTAGGCTGATCGTTTCTAACAAAGGACCAGTTGAGAATGGTAACAGGGCCAGTAAGCATTCCCTTCATTGGGCGCTTGGTAAAGCTCTGAGCCAGAGATGACCAGAAGACAGTCATTGCCTTTGGGCGGCTCACATCACCATAGATGATTGGTGGCTTCACGCAACGGGATCCATAGGATTGCACCCAACCATTGACAGTGAAGGCGAAGCCTGACAATTGCTCACCGAAGTACTCAACCATATCATTCCTCTGAAATGAAAGGCATCCACATTTAGTTGGAGGTGCAATTTTAGAATCAACAATATAACAATAAGGACAGAAAATCTGGCCAGAGTAGTGCTCTTCAGAAAGAAAGAGCCAAAGAGGTGAAGAATATATCAAAATAATATGTCTACTGAGAAGCTATATTCACTTCAATAGACTAATATTTAGTCAATACGAGGAGATGAGAGCTGACCTCTGGCTCTCCATGCACCAAGACATCAATATCAAGCTCTTCTTGAAGTTCAACAACTTTGCGAATTTCCTCCTTAATTGACTTAACATACTCATCCTCGGAGATCCTGAAAAAACAACATAATGGTCAATTATCGCAAAGGCACATGATCAATGATAACAAGACAGTTCAGCAGTCTCAGCATTCTCACTTGTTAGCCTTGAATTCACGGCGTACCCTCCTAAGTTCTACAGTCTGAGGGAAGGATCCAATAGTGGTGGTTGGAAGGATTGGAAGGTTGAGCTTCTTTTGTTGAGCATCAAGTCTGGCACTAACATTTGTTGCACGGCGATGGTCAGAACCCTTCAATGCAGCAGCCTGGGAGGAGGGAAAAGTAGACATGAGTAAGTAGACATGAGTAACGGCAGAATAACTTTAACAACATATCCAATTTAAGAAAAAGTGCAGTTGAAACAAGCACTCACAGCCTTCTGAACAGCCTCGTTAGTCACTCTTGGAGAGGACTTTCTTGAAGCCAGAGCTGCAGCATTGGCAGAGAAGAAAGCCTGAAAATGAATCCGTAAAATATTTATTAGACAATTTTGTGATAAAAACAAACAAGAATTGGCATATTTCATTCTCATGGTTCCAAATTTAATCATGAGCAATGCTACATCCATGTATATATTACCTACCACCGGCATTGCAACGCACAATTATCTGCTGTTTTTATTAACAGTTGTTATTTGTTAATATTTAAGGTACCCAATAATTGAATCTTCTTAATTCTAATTCTAGTGATACACTTCTTTTTTATCTCTTTCCATTGCGCAATTCCACTCTTTCAATTCTTTTTATAATAATAAGAAAATCCTATTTGCCAATTTATAAAATTATACTATATAACTTTTATTAAAATATGATCTTATTTTACTTTAATATTTTTAATGAAAACCTTGAAATTCTGTTGGCCCCACTAATCACATACTGCATTGTTTGCGGGTAACACATAATCAAATCATATTAATAAAATGTTTCATCAAATGTAAGATGAACTAAGATGAATATTACCTCATCCTTCTTGCCAGCCAATGCGCTAGCCAATGCGTTAACTTCAACAATTTTTTGGGCAGCAAAAGCTAGCCATGACTTGATCTCGTTATCCAACTTGGTCTCATTAACAAGATCAACAGCAGTGTGAAGAAGGGAAGAGGATGTGGACACAACAAGTTTATCTGCACAGTTTAAACATACATCCATAATCAGTTAATTATATTAACTGTAAAAGTCTCCCAAAATTTACTCTGAACTACATGTTCAATAAATACCTTTGCCCACAATGGCCTCGAGACTCTGAAGGGTAGTGAGAGAAGCAGCAAGGTCATTAGCCCAAATGTTCCTTCCATCAACCACTCCAGCAAAGAGGTATTTTCCAGCGGGAAATCCACCCTTGATCAAATCAAGAGTCTTAGTTCCACGGACTAAATCAAATCCATATGCAGTGACGCCAGCCAGAGATTTGAGAGTCTTGTATGCCTCAGCAGGGATGTCAGCAAAGTAGGTTGCAACAAGAACATTCAAACCAGACAAAGCAGGTGCAAGTTCTACATATGCATCACTAAATGCTTGCAACTTGTGAGCTTCAAGGTCCAAGACAAGGGTAGGCTCATCAAATTGAATCCATGAAGCACCGGCTGCCTTAAGGTCAGCAATAACTTCCCTGTTTTTATAGTTATAAGCAAGTTAGACAAATAGCATGAATATAGACAGAAAATAATAACACCCAATAAGTTAAAATTCCTACTTGTAGACAGCAAGAACTTTGGGAAGGAGAGAGAGGAGAGAGAAGGATTTCTCAACACCCTTGGCGGGCTTGGAGAGCAACAAGTATGTAACAGGGCCAACGAGGACGGGCACGGTGTCCACTCCAAGCTGCAAGATAAATAAATATTCAATGACGATGTTGACATAGGACAATATACAATCACAACAACTGACAACAGAACAATTCCCTCTCAAGTAGTTGCTTGGCCACAATAAATGAGAAATAGTGAAATACACAACAGAAAGTAAATTAACAAAAATATTTTCTCATACTTCAGCCTGATCTGAATAAAATGTCGCACACAGCAATACTTCTCAATGATATTTTCCTAAGCTAATCCAAATGGCTTCTAAGTTTTAACACATATAGAAACACATACCGCCTTGGCCTCCTTGTATTCATTAACAGCCTTGTGAGAAGCATAGGTGAATTTCACATCAGGTCCCAATTCAGGGACAATGAAGTGGCTGGATCAATACATACACAACAGTTCAGTATCAGATCATAACAATTTACAACATATCATTAATAAAAAGAAACAAATCCCAATATTAGCCGGCATTAGGAGTTATCATCACTTACTAGTTGGTGTCAAACCACTTGGTCATCTCCATAGCGGGCACGGTAGCGTTACCTCTGGCCATGGAAAAGTAGGTGTCAAAGCCGATCTCACCGCCGGTCCAGCCGTACCTTGGTGGGACAGCGCCGAGGGTGGCGGTGGCATCAAGCACCTGATCATAGTAAGAGAAGGTGTTGCTAGGGATGTACTTGATCCCAGCACTAGCCATCTGCTTCCAGATGGATGCCCTGAGATCAGCAGACACCTTCTGCAAATCCTCGGCGCTGCTCTTTCCATCCCAGAATGACTCGAGAGCGAACTTGAGCTCTCTCTTGGGGCCCATGCGAGGGTATCCAACGATATGGGATGCCATTGTTCTGCTACAACAGATCAAAACCCAAATCAACTCTCACTCGTCCACACTCCATAACAAAATTCAAAGATCACGGCTATAACATCCGTAATAACACATGTAATAATATTCAAAGATCATGGCAATAATTTTTCGTATCAAGGAAAGATTGCAACACACTTCTATTACACTCCTATTCCACTCTTCTAAAGACTCAACAACGATTAAAATTATTGAAAATTCTTATTAATAAAAACTTATTAAATAAGATCTTTCTAAACAAATTGAAAATAGAAAGAAAAAAAAAACTAACTAACTTATTAAATAAGACATAAGATTTGCAAGATTGTGATTATGATTAAAGACCTAAAGATTTTGTGATTTGCAACTAGAGTGGAGATTATTACAAACTGACGATAGATAACATGGTATCATGGAAGACTATAAAGCGAGATTCTCATTCCCTATGTTGCATGTGAAACCATTCAACAGTCAACAGAAGCACAGAGACAATAAATAAACCGAAATAATTACTACAAATCAGTGTCAGCAACTTAGGAGAAGTTCAAACCAGCATCACAAAATAAAAATTAAACAAAAACGATTCGATTTTCGATTTTCATTTCAGAAACTAGCAGATTCGAACGGTGTTGTTAAAAAACAGTGAAATGAATTCAGATCCAGCAGATCTAGGCATTACGATAACTACTAGCAACAGATCTAGAAGCTGCGCACGCAATGACAGAAGGTGAACATTACGTATAAAAGTAGATCTGAGGAGAATTAGGGAGTGAAATGGAAGCAACGAAAGAAGAAAAATGAGAATTAGGGAAGGGATGGTTATGCTTAAGAAGGCATAGGATAGGAGGGGAGAGAAAGACGGTGCGAGAGTGTGGTACCTTAGGGGTGAGTGAGTGGTTCTCTGTGGCTTCTTCTTCTAAGATAGTTGGTTGAAGCCGAGAACAGAGTGCGAGGTGTAAGGAGTGGTTCTCGGGTTATTTATAGCCGTTTCCGCTCCAGATCTGAGTGACTCAACCTTTTCTCTTCACATTTTTTTTCTCTCTTCCTATTAATGATTTATTTAATATTAATTAATTAAGAGGAAATTATAAATAGAATCGCATAATTTCTTTGCTATTGAATGATGAAGAATTTGTGGGCGAGAAATGTGTGATGGTTTGTATGCACGCGCTTGTGTGACCCGTTGCCCAAAATGTATGCGCTGCTCAGATTTACGTGGAGCTGTAATAGACTTTCTGTCACTGAAAGACACGTGGATTCAACCTATCTTTTGTCAAATGAGCATATTTCATTTACTTTAATATATAATAATACATCATATTTTAAATAAATATTTATGATATGTCATGTTTAAGACTTTTTTTTTATAATATATTGTTTTTAATTTATATTTACATAAATAATCTATTTTTCATATTATTTCACATGTGAATCGATTTCTCAGCATAGATGTTCTTTTTTAGTTTTTTAAGAGATGAGAAATCGATTTTTCAAAAACTGATTTCTCAACAAGGTTACTCATTTTTTCAAAAAAAAAAAATCCAATTTTTTAATTTTTTTGTTTAAATTTTTTAAAGACTATTTAAATTATAATTGAAAATTTAAATATAATTATTGTATTATTTTTAATTAATTTGAGTATTTAATTTTTTAATAAAATATAGATATTTTAATATTTTTAATTATTTTAATAATTTCATTTTATTTCAACAAATATATATATTTTAATATTTTTTGAGCAAATATTTTTAAAATTACTTTCAATTAATAACTATACTTGTTAAAATTTTCATAGTTTAAAGGGAATATGCTCGGTACTTTATTAAAAGAAATCTGAAAAAGTTACATTTTCTTTTTTGAAACCAAGAAAAGGTAACATTACTCTCATATATATGATTAAAAAAAACCATTTCTATCATTTGCTTTTTTTTAATCTTTATCTTTCCTTCTTCACCAATCATCATCGCGATTAGTTTTGTGATTCGTGAGATCTACTTTTTATGTAATAATAATAATAATAAATTAATTAATTAATTAAAAAAAACTAAGGGAAAAGTTTATACGGTAAAGAAAAATTAAAAGCTAAAAAATAACTACACCTATAACTTCTTATATTCGCCTTATTTTAAATTTTATCTGTCCGTTGCTTATATCTTGTAAGAACTCAAATTCACTATTCCATGTTTTTAGTTATATTCCATTTATAAAATAGTTAACTCTAAAATTAATTAAAAGATGGATAACATTTTAACTGTATATATCACCAAAGTTAAACATTAAAATTATTAAAAATTTCATTGTAATCAACATTATATGATATATTTGAATGAAATGCTAGTATCTAAAGCGTCAATAATAATTAAGATATATATACATCTTGGCACCAAAATTTTTATAACTATATTAATAATAGAAAATTTTATAATTACTTTTTTGATATTTAAAAAATTTTTGAAAATATTTTAACTATTTTACTTTAAAAATATCTATATAAAAATATTAACATTTTTATGTAAAAGTTTGTATAATTACATTTCTTATATTATCATAATAAAAAAAAATTATAATTACTATTTATGAAATTTTAGAGAGAAAAATTGTACTAGAAGTTGTTCACTATGTTAATGTGATATTTTTTCTTCTAATATTCATTATTTTTAGCATATAATCATAATTAACTTTATGTAAATTTTTTAATTACTTTTTAAAAATTATAATAATTTAACATTAATGTGATTAATGTTTTATGATATACGTTATAGTTTGTTATATTAATGGATTTTGCAATTATATAATTATATAAATAATAGAATTTTAATTTTATTTTATAAAATTTGTATATAAAAATATGTTGAAGGAAAGTTTTGGAGGAAAAGCATAACTTATTTCCTTTATATTGTATTAATTAATTGATTACTTAAAACTCATATGGTAATGACTCGTTTTGATCATTGTACTCATATTATTTACCATTGGCAGTAAAAAGATAACTAATCACTTAAAATTATATTTATGGTAATTGTTAATTGGTGAGTTGAATGGTTAGAATGAATAGCATTGTTTAATTTATTGCATATTGTACATAGGATGATGATAATAAGCATTGACATGTTATATTTATGTGGTTGAAGTGGTGATGAACATTGATATGTTATGTATGATTGATATGCTGTAAATTGCGTGGATGAACTGTTGAATAGGCATTGGTATGCTACTGTTGAATAAGTTGTTGAGCATTGGCATGTTAATCTTTGATGGATTATTAAGCACTGACATGCTAATTACAATTGGTATGATTTGATCTCTATATGCATTGACTTGAGTTAATATATATAGATGATGTATGTTGAGATGTTGATGTTTATAATGTTGTAGGCATTAAAACATTTTAATTGGCTTAGAACTAGAGGAAAAAATGTTGTTTGAAAGTTGACGATATCATATAAGGAGTCTTATTCCGATACTCTAGGAGGTCAATTGTTAAAAAACCACCTTGAGTAGGTGTGAAACTCTTTGAGTAAATTTTGTTGAGTCTCCTCTAAGACCTTACTTAATATGGAGTAAAGTATGAAGTCAAGGGCTACAACCTTTAACTGATTATTGGAAAGGTTATGTGGTTCCTTAAGAATAATTAGTGATTAATTTTATGTGGTTTGGTAATGCATGTGAACATCATGGTATGCCTATCCCACCTATACTAGTCCTAGCAACATGTGAAGAGACCGCTAGTTGGAACCATGCTTGGTGCCACAAAGGCAAGTCCAACATGACTATCATTTTTGCATAATGCAGATCACGAAAATTGTCTCATTCACCTTAAATTCAACCAACACAAGCATGCAATTGAAACATTTCATACAAGCACATCATCTATAACTCAAATTTGAGTTCAAATCACACATGCAACAAAAGATATATCAATTCCACCAAAGTCTTCTCTTGTAAACCATAGCCCTAAGGTCCAACAACCCCAAGCCCTAAGGTCCAACAATCCTAAGCCAAATCGTGCAACTCACCCTCGCAATTGCAACCAAAATCAACAGCCAAATCAATGCATTTATATCAAACATGCAACAATAATCTAATTTAGCTTCCCTTACCTCACAATCAATCTAAAAAAGAGGAAGAGGGAAATAAAAAACTCCAAGCTCTAAGGAAGTTCTACACCAAACCACTAACTTGATTCTTAGCTTTAAGCCTTGAATCTATAGCCCAACAATAATCCTCACACACTAGAGGAACTTAGAAGGAAGAAGAGAAGAAAAAAACTTTAAGCATCAGAGTCTATCTCGACTAGAAGTTTCTCTTTCTGGGTTATGAAGAACATGAACTTATGGGACTCAATTTTTAACAAAAATCTTATATACTTCATTCCCTTAAGGTCAACTGAACATTTGGCCAAAGACCCGTAAGACTAACAGACTCTTAAGAGTTCCTTAACCCTCAAAGTCCCACAACACACCTTAAGCATCAAATACTTAATTATTGCTAAAAGCCAATTATTAAAAACTTATAGTGTTACACATACTAAAATTAATTTTTAATTAATTGATAATGTAAACATTTTTTATTGATAGTGTATATAAAATAAATTTTAGGAGAGAACATAAGTGAAGTTAATCTAATAACCCAATCAACTTTAACCAAACCAAAGGGAAAATTTGAATTATTTTAGATCTTTCATTTGTTTGAATTTTAAAATCACATCCAATTATATTGTTTTGGATATCAAATTTGAGCTTGTAGACTTTGAAACAACCTAAAAACCTATATTATTTTTGTAAAAATTCTAGTGTAATTTATATTATGTAATTCTATAATTTTTATGTTGCCTTTACTTATAAACTTTTTGTTTGTTGTATCTCTAATTAATGTTTGGGGTGTAGATAAATGGTAGGTGTAACACTATTTTGTGAATTGTGGTTCATTTAATTTTATTAACTAAATGATGTATGTTAATGTGTTGTTTTGATGTTTTAAAACTCTATAGATTGAGAATTCTTATGAGTTTAGTTGTTTGATGATTGTTTTATGTTAAGGTCACAGTTAACCAAGTTTAGGGGCAGATATATAAGATTTTCTTAAGACTTGAACTTCATAAGTTAATTCCTTCATTAATCTAAAGAAAGGTTTTAGAGAGATAAGTTATAGAGTCAAAAAAGTTATTTTCTTCTTCTAACTCCATAAAAGTGTCTCAATCCTTCTCAGTATCAAGGTTGTGGTGTTTGATTAGAGATTCAAAGCCTGAAGTGTTGAGAATCAAAGATCAAAGTTGTCGTATGACATGAGCTTAGGGAGCCTTGTTCTTCACCGTTCTTCCTCCTTTTCCTTGATTTTAAGATATTTGAGGAAAGAGAAGTTTATAGATTGATCCTTGTTGTGTTGCTTGTGTTGATCATTGCATTGATTCACCCATTTGTGACTTTGTTCTTGGATTGAGGAGTGAAAAAGAACTTGATGTCTTAGGTTTCTAGGTGTTTTGTATATCTTGAAGAAGAATTGATGATATTGAGGCTTTTTGTTGATGCATATTATTTAAATTAATGAATTTAAGTTGCTGATGTCATATATATGTTGATTTGAAGATTACATGCTAAGTTGGTGTAGATTGATGATCGATTTTGTTAGGAGGAATTGAGTTGTTCATGTTAGGTGGTGCATCTTCTTGTTTTGGTTGGAGTTGATGGGCTTGCTCACTTAGAGCATCCATGGGGTTTGCTCAAGTGAGGTAGTGCAACCAATTCAAAGGTGGTCTTTGACTTGGTGCGCGTAAAGCTTTTAATTAGTTGTTTTGAGCGAATTTTTATCACTCAAAACGAGAACTCACTCGCTTGAGCGAGTGGACTACACCTCTCATGTGTGTTCTCTATCTAAGCTCGCTTATACCAAGTTGAGAGCGCTTTGAAAGAATTTCATTCACTCAAAGCATGCTCTTCATGGCTTGGAGCGATAGTCTCTTTGAGACTTGTGGTTTCTAAGTAATATTATCTCCATGCTGTGTTGTGGTGTGCATGAGGCATTCTGTGTTGATTTGTGTTGTGATGTGCATGAGACATGTTGTGTTGAGTTGTGTTGAGAGGTGCATGAGACACATCGTATTGAGATGTGTGATAATATACATGAGGCATATTGTATTAAGCTATGTTATCAACTTAGGACTAGAGGATATGTGTTATTTTGAAAGTTGAAATATCTCATTGTGTGGATATAGTGTTGTGGTTCTCTAAAAGCCCAATTGATGAAAAAAACCTTTATTGAGTTTGTTGTCTCTTGAAGTGGAGTGTTGAGTCTCCTCTAAGTCCTTAGTTGATATTGTATAGGGGTAAGGTTAAGCCATACTGGTTTAGAAGTGACCAATTTAAGTAAGGTATGAAGTCAAGGGATAAAATCTTTAACTGATTATTGAAAAAGTGTACAATATTTGGAGAGTAACCGATAGGTTAATTCCAAATAAACTTAGTTAATGCATACTAATATTGTGATAGACTTACACCCAAGTTTTTCTACTCTAGACAGTGGACTAGACTTTCCTAGTCTAAGTGGTAAAATCTAAGAAATCAGTGGAGTTGTTTTAGGCATTGGTATATCACCTGTAGTGTTGACTTAGCATTGTTATGTTAGGCATTGCTAACTTGATCTCCATTTTAAGGATCAAATGTTGAAATTTAGTAGAGCCAAGTCACTTAGACTACTTGTAGACACCCAATTTCGTCCGGGGGTATACAATCAGCAAAATAGGACATCAGACGCCCAAAAGTAACTTTTTTCAGTGACCCGGAATGGGCCGTTCCAAAATCGGAACGGGTCGTTCCCAAGTCCGGAACGGGTCGTTCTGAGACTTCTAAAAAGGCATAAAATTGTAGGTTGGAACGGGCCGTTCCAGACCAGAACGGCCGTTCCAAACCCCATCAAAGGACCAAAAATCTGTACCCCAGAACGGGCCGTTCTGATTTCAGAACGGGCCGTTTTGGTCCCCGGAACGGGCCGTTCTGATTTCAGAACGGGCCGTTCCAGGGTGCAAAATAGAACATAACTTTCGGATCCGGAACGGGCAGTTCCGAATCCAGAACGGGCCGTTCCGGACCACATCTGATGCCTATAAATAGAGATCTCGTGCATAGTTCTCATGGCGGCCAGAGAAATTTCGAATAAGACTCCTTTGAGCACGAAAATTCTCGATCTCTCTCCTTTTTATTATAATTCTTGAGATAGATTTGTGTCGCATCTCTATATTCTCTCTCTCTTCTATTGTATTTCTTGAGTGTTGTGAGGTAATTGTAGTGCGAAAGGTTGCCACAAAGCACCTCAAATCTCCCTATTTTGAAGATCCAATAGAGCTCATTCAAGAGGTATTTCACTTAATTTCTTTCTCTTTTTTTATTTCTTATCTATAATAATTATTGTTATAATAAAAATAATCATGTAGACATTTTAGGGTTAATTGTATTATTTAAATTTCAAGTATGTAAATAGTTATTAATAAAGGGGATTTAATATTTAATTTATTATTTCTTATCACATTAACTTCATCATAGGGTACCGATTGAGGGCGTTGTAGGGGTGCTTAATACCTTCCCTACACGTAACTGACTCCCGAACCCAATTCTGGCTATCAAGGTCATTATTGAATTTTTAAAAAAACCTTTTCTTTTTCCAATGTTTTTGAGTAAAACATTGGTGGCGACTCCAAGAACCTATTTTAAAACCATTAATTAAGGATTAGTCTGGCGTCCGGGCGTTCCTTAGTTGATGAGATCTTTAAAGGGATGTCCAAACCGTTAGTCGCGAGATCGGAAATTTTCGGGTTGCGACACTACTCACCTCTGTTGTAAAAGATCTCTCAGTTGAAATACATCACAACGCATTTAATTGTCATGTAGTGTTGTTGCTATATCATAATGATTAATTGTTGATACGTGAATGAGTTGCATCATTGTGTGGATATGTTGTAAAATGATAAGTTAAGTTGTTGAAAGTGGTTAAGTAGTTTATGTTGATGATGCTTGTATATTTGTCTATTATGCTTCTATATTATGTTATTTTATTGATTACGAGCTTACCCTTACTTTTTTTATTATTGAATTACAATGATTATATTATTATGGGAGCATGATAGGATTAAGCTAGAAGGCGAGCATGATTTTGGTGCCATGCTAGTGATGGCGGTGGTTTGGGTGGAAGTTGTTTTGATATAACTAGAGGTTGTTTGACGGATAACTTAAGATTTTTGTGTTTTTAGTTGGATATTTATGTGTATATGTGTGTTTACAAGATTATGTTGTAATCCCATTAAGTGGTCTTTATGTTTTAAGTTATATATTATTTCATGTATATTCAAGAACTGTTACATGATAACCCTAGGTATTTACATTTATGTTTTTCACTGTTTAGTTGTTGAGTTGTAATAAGTGTAGGACTTGTCAGATCATTATAGTGGAAGACTTTTTTTTTAATGATTTAAGATAGACGAAACTTGAGTTTTTCTCAATATATCCCCATGCTGAACACTATTGGCCATTGGGCTTGGTGCGTGTATTAATGATAGGTAATCATTTTAAAGTGGATATATGATAACTTTGATACCTTCTTAAGAAGTGAGTTATAGGCCTAACACAACATCGACTTATAAGATAAGAGTTGCTCCTAATTGTATACACTATATTAACCTCATCACTAGTTGATGTGAGACCTCCAACATAATATATAATTTCATACTTTTATATTAGAGATTGCTCATTAAATTTCTTTCACTTTAATACAATTTTTTGTGTTTTTCTTCTTGATAACTCAACTTGAACTAACTCAAATGTGATCAAGTAGTCCAATTGAGATTTTTTTAAAAAAAGAATATATATATATATATATATATATATATATATAATCCTTCTAAATCAATTAACACGATTAGCTTTTTTTTTTACGACATATATTATATAGTTTACTTCTCTTCATATGCAGAGTGTAATCTGTTGAGTGGGAAGCTGATTGTTTAAGGTGATCCCAATTAGAAATAAATTGTATTTTACAAGTTTAAATTATTTCTAACTAGAAAAAATTATGATACATAATTATTTTTTTCTGTATATGACTTTATGGTGTTCCTTATACCAGTTATTATATAAAAATTTGTTTGTCACTAAAATAAATACACTTCTTTTAATACACTACTTTTTATTCATCAAAATTTATAAAATCAAAAGAAAAAAAATCATTAAATAAAATACAAAAATCCACCAATAATAACAAAATATAAGACCCTTTGGATATCATGACTTCTAGTCTTGTACATTAGAAGAAACTGAAGGCACAATTGGCCAGTGTCCAGTAGTATTTAATTGCATAAAATAGACGTACATTAAAAGAATGCATCTAAAATGTCTTATTGTACACTCTGACATGCCAACAAAATAGCCATTTACTACATCCTAACATCAGAAGGAAAAGAATGTGCCTGATTTTTTCTCCAGCAGCAGTTAACAGTTTGTTGATTATGTTAGACACAGCATAACATTGGTGGCTGAAATTTTAAACAAGAAAGAGATATTTACAACAAATAATTGGTCATAAAGCTTAGTATTGCAACACTCTTGTCATTTGGTACAACTTATCAACTTACTCTCATACTTCCTCCGCAACCAGCATGACAAGTGTGAGACACACATCACCACACTTCATTGCGAGGATACAAAATGTAACACCACCTTCATCAAACACCAACCCAATGGAGTGTTACATCACGCGCCACATAAACCACACTTCCTACTCTTAACTTCTCAACAACAAAATTATGAACAATAATTCTGCACCATTTGTTTTTTTACCTTTTAATAATCTTAACATGCTTTTTTTTACTAAATAAAATATAAAAAGTTGTTAATACGAAAGCTAAAACCTAAAGTTTTTAGATCAAATGATGTTTATGTATAATTTTTAATAAAAACATTTAAAATAATTAGTTACTAGTTTTTTTGTTTTTTTTTTCTGTTTTGAAAAAAAAAATTACTTATATGAATGTGTTTGAGAAATGAGTGGGCCAGAGGGGGTTGGTAATGAAAGTTGGTGGGGAATTGGTGGCGAGCCCCACGATTAGATGCAGCTTGCACGATGTTTTAAGACTCTATTTTTAAAATGTTACTATTTATTGTTATTATTATTATTATTAATTAATTAATTAATTAATTTAACAACTAGAAATGGAATACCTATATTACCCTTCATTTATTGCAAAAATGGCGGCTTCAGCCCTGGGTAGGTGTGTTAGCCTTTTTGTTTTGTCCTGTACACGCAAACAAGGGTTGGTGGAATTATGAAGCCACGTAATGTGTAATTAGAAAGAGCAAATTGTAATTTTGATCTCTATAATATTTAATTTTTAATTATATAATTTTAATCTTTCAACTTCATAATTTTTTTTTATTATTAAATAATCATTTATCAATGTCTATCTTAATTAATTTCTAATGCCTAATTAAGCCCATTTAAATTTGGGCTGAAGTAAATTTTGTCATCTAATATTGTTTTAATCAACTCTAATAAAAATTGTGTATGTTTTTACAAGTATTTTAATCAAAGATAAGCAAATTATGCTACATTTTGAATACATTAATTTGTCTAAAAGATTATTAATTTGCATATTGTTTTATAGAGTTTAGATCATATATTTTCTTTAGCCTAAAGGTGGATTCAACTTTAGGTAGAGCAGTGAACCTAACAATTTTTCCTATTTTCATTTCTTCACCTTGGAAGCCTAACAAATTTCTATCACTTTGTCAATTCATCTCACACTCCCTGTGTTAGGTTTCAGCCTGCTCTGCAGGTACTAATAATACCAACACTTAATAGAAATAATTATGATATTAACATGTAGATAATTAAAATTAGACTCAATTATTTTTTTTAAAAACTTTTATATTGTGGTGAATTTTGTTTCCAATTTTTTTTCGTAGATTTTACCTTTTAATATTCTCTAAAATATAATTGAAATAATGATGTAAACATTCAATTTAATTGCATTTTATATCTCCAAATTTTTACTTTATCATAATTTTTTTAGATGATTTATTCACAAATTTTACCGTCAAATTTTAAAAATATTACAAATTATAATTTTCTATCCAACTATATTTAACATGATTGTAAATGATCATTTTAAAAAATATATAAAATAATTCATTGTTATTAGATAATTTAATATATTAATATAAATACCACATATATTAATACGCATACAACTTCTGCGATGTGTACGTGTGTCTCATATGCACATAAGTACATCAATACTACATTTTTGCTAGTATATTAATATTTTAATATTAAGTGTAAAAATTAGTTAGGTATTACTAGACTTTTTTTTATATAATAATAATAAATATTTATTTTTATTTAAATAGATTAGCCTATTAAACTTAAAATAATTTTTAAATGACCTACATTGTAGCTTTTTTTTATAAAAAAAACTAAATAATATTTAATAAAAATCTTGACTTGACCTATTTTCTATAAAAAAAAAATTTCATCAATATGTAGACGTGTGTAAGTGCGTGTATGTGTTTAGGATTATCATTCAAACAATCAACGCTTACATTTGAGTTACAATTAAATTTATTATTTTTAATGACAAAGAATAACTAGACTTATCCAAACTATACAAGTGATGTTGCATATGAAGATCTAAAAATAATTTTTTTTTTAAATTATATAAATTAAATAGATTAATTTTGATTTTTATAATAATATTAATTTTTAATTTAAAAAGATAAAAGATAAAACAAATTTATCCTGAATTTAATAAACAAAAAATATATTCAATTATATCGTTTAATACCTCAAATTCAATATATTATTTTGTTATAGTGGGCAGTATATTGTTCGTATACCAAACAACACTTCAAATTCGTGGATGTGATGTCGTTTTTGTAAGTAATAAGCAACCAAACTTATTAGATAGCAAGCCACTTTCATAATTATAGATTTTAAAGTGACCATAATATAATTTTGGTGTCAACCTTGTTTTGACCTGCAAAAAGTCATCGTATTTATTTTGAAACGTTTACCCTCTAAACAGAATCAACATAAAAATGATATTGCAGCTCATAGGTATCTTCATTTGACTGATTTCACAGGAAAAATGTAGCATCCTCTTGTTTTGTTTTGGTACACAAATGTCTTAACCAATGTCACCCTGCAGTTTTCTCAATTTTAATTCCACAGCTAGTCTATGACGATTAACGATTAACGATGACTGAGTAAAACAATATTTTTATGCAAAAACTGACGTAACTTATTTATTTATTTGCCGTGCATTCTCTGTCATTAGGATTTTTTATTTTATTTTTATAATACAACGACCAAGACTAAACCTGTTTGGTTCAAAGAAAAAAGAGAAAAATAAAATAAAATTTTAATAGAAGGAAAGGAGGAGAATAGAATGATGGATTTGTTTATTTTAAAAAGGGGGAGGGAGTGTAGTTTGTTCTTGTTTAATTCATAAGAGAAAATAAGTGATTTTAAAAATAATTTGTAAATTTAATAATATAAAATAAGAATATTTTAGATATTACATTAAAAATATTTTAAAATTTTTCTCCTCTCCTTCAAACCTTTTCAATATCGAAGGAAAGTTAAAATTGACATAAGAGAGATTTTGCTTCTCTAAAAAAAATATTATTTAATGCTCTATTCTCTATCAGTAGTTGCTATATATGAATATATTATATGTTAAGACATGGTTGGAAAAAAATGTCATTTACTTTTCTAGTATTTTGTACAAGTATTTTTAGAAATTTTTTTAAAAAAATTTGTAGAGATTTTTTTTTAATTTTCTATCTAATTTAATTTTTAGTTTTCATAATTATTTATAAATTAAATATTAATATTTTAAAATAAATTAAAATAATTTTTTGCTACGATATAAATTATTTATCATAATTTTAAAATATAATTTTTATGTTTAAAAATATATATTTATATAAATTTAAATATAATTTATATATTTAACTATGGTATTTATTTATATTTATTATAAGTTTTATTTATATATAATTTGTGTATTGAGCATGTTAAAATATTAGCTATCATATAATATATTAGATTATATATATCAAATTATATCAACAATATACATAGAATGTATCTAAAAATTCTTTTTTACAACATAGAATGTATAACAACTCTTTATAATAGTCCATACATTTAACAAAATCAACTACTAGCAATAGAAAATAAACTATAATTTCCTATGATTAATATATATAAACAATACTTGGATATATGTACAATTATATATATGTGTAAAATTTAAACATCAACTAAAGAAAAAGAAAAAAGTACACAATCATATACATGTGTACAAAATTCAATACTCCATATTAATCTTAAGTTGTCGATCAAATAACTCAACTATGTTTGTTACATTAGAGTAGCCAAAAGACTCAACCCTGCCATCAACTAGAATGGCCTAAAGCCCTGACATCAAGCCTCCAACCTAACCTTGTCCTATTCAAATATAAATATGATCATCGTAATCCGACCATCAGGAAAACATACAAGGGTAAACTAGTGTACAAAAGAATGAACAAATAACAAGTATAAATGAAATACAAATATACTACCAACAACAACATGTAAACCACCCAACATGCACCTCATGGCTTTACAACACTTAACATGGCATCAACAAATTTGAAAGACAAACAACTCAAGCAATTCAAAGTTACACCACAACCATGCCATCCAACAATATAATCACCAAAGCATATGAACAACACTAAATGATACCACATCATATGCATACACCTCAACTAATGTGTCATCAAACATTCACCTTTGGAGATCACCTACACCAAGATGAGTAATCTAAGTGATTTGACCCTATCGAACCAACATAATATTTTTCATGTCTTTCATGTCTGCTAGATCAACAGCTAAGTTGGATACCAATCCATAGTAACATGATTTCTTAGACGTGGCCAATTAAATTAGGAAAGTTCAATACCACCTGTTTTTACCGGAGATCGGTCTTAGGGACGATCTGCTGGGCAAGATTGGTGAACCTCCTTCACTAGGTACGATTGTTGTTCCAAGTGGGGGTGGTACCTGTAAAAGAGACTCTGGTGCTAAAGTTAGTGTTTGTGGATGTATGGGTCTCGTATAAGTAATGCACGTACCTTAGTGTGAATTAGGGTTTTACTGGGCCTTGGGCCTGAGATCGGTTATAATTTGTTTAGATAGTGCGCCTTGTCTTGGCCGACGTCGCGCGGCACGTGTCCGATGACAATCTGTGCTGTGTTGCCAAGCTTGAGCTCGGCTTAGCAGTACGGATAGTACACTAGCTCCCTGAGCTCCGAAGGCCGTGGGTCGAGGAGTTAAGACCGAGCTCGACCAGGGGTCGTGACTCTTCACGTACGCCTCTCTGTCATGACGCCATGTGTCATAACCGTCACCTCGTTCCCATAACGCGTGGGCAGCGTGTTAATGGGAGGTGACGGTTATGTAATGATGGCGCACTTTGCCATGATGGGCCTCATTAAATGTGTCGTCAGTTATGTCTCCTTCTTGTCTCATTAAATGTGATTTTTTGAACTTTGTTAATGTGGCTCCTTGCCAACTTCACCCCAACAACTGGGATTTTTTGAGGGCTTTTCAAGTCTTGTGCTCGACCCTAGGGATAGGGTTGTCTTTGCCTGTTTTTCTTCATTTTTACCAACTTAAGTTGGGTGAGCGTCCCTTTGGTTGGGCGTCCCTGAATGGGAGTAAGGCTGGGGGGTTGTTTTCTCTTTACTCCAAGTCATACAAGGGTTTCAAACAGGAGTTCTTCCGAGTTCTACCCAAGGAGGTCGACCCGTTGAAAGATGAGGTATTCCACTTCAGCGGGTTGCCGAGGTTTCCCCTCTACTGGCAGTAGGATCCGGTCAAGTTAAACGGGTCGACCAATCTTCAATTGACGGCCTCGGATACTGCTGCCATTAAAGACTTAGTTGTGCTCCCGCATCCCCTGGATTGCAAGCTCGTCTTGTCGCTTGCTAACTCGGCATACAAGGAGAGGGGTCTAGAGAGTGAGTACCTCGTCATTCTTAGTTGTCAGGGTTTATTCACTTTTTCTTTTTTTGATGTATTTGGCTCTTGTATTTGCAGGCATAATGGGGAAAAGCAAGTGGTGCGAGCTGAAAGCCCGCTATAACGTCGTTGAGATCGAGGTCCCCGAGCCCCTCTAGGAGGAGGTCGCCCCCTTGGAGACCTGCAGAAAAAGGAAGAGGGGGGAGAAGGAGGTCGGGGGGACCTCTACCCCTCAAGATGCTGAGGAGGTGACGTCGAAGGCTGTTGACGCCGACGCTGTCGACCTAACCGGAAGTCCCCCTCCTGAGCTGTCGTCCCGAGCTGCTGTGGAGGAGGTCGCCCATGGGGCAACTTGTTGAGATTTCCGTTGAAGTACTTTTGTTATAATTGAAATTTAGTTTAATTCTATCAACGGTCTCAAACACGGCAAGTATACCGGCCGTTCAAGTAGTAAAAATATCGTATCCACAGGGATTAGAAGGTAAAATAAGCATTTATTGACTATTCGTGACTAAAAAATAATTCCAATTTCATAATTTGTCATGTGAATTCAAAGTTAAGACTATTGGAATGAAAGCTGTAAATAAATATTGGTTTGTGAGTGGAAAGGGTAGAAATGATTTTATGATTTTGTGAGATTGTGGGGTCAGATTTCACCAAACGTCAAACTAATGAATCCTTAATCTCTTGTTAAATTCATTGCTTAGTCAACCCAATAGTTTACTCAAACCTAATCCCTTAGAGCAAGAGCCTAGATGTGGATATTGAATATCAATCCCTTGAGTACCCAATATCTACATCCGCATTACGGGCTAGGGTTTAAGACTACTAATGGGCTAAGCTCCATTCCTAGATACATTTCCCACTAGGCATTTGTTTCAGAGCTAGTTTCAAGGGTTATTTTCCAATACCCAATGGAACCTATATCATGCAATGAGATTAAATCCAAAGCAAGCATTAAGAATAGAAACATAAACAACAATGAATGAAACAACATGTATATATATCATAAAAACCGTAAGGATTACAATAGAATTCGTTGGTTACATCTAACCCCACAAAAATGGGTGAAACCACTCAACAAAGAGTGTAAATACAAAATAGAGATGAAGGGAGAAATGAAGAACCGAAGGAAAGACCCACACACGAACGGCTCCAAGCTCCGGGAATCCCTTCCACAGCTCCCAAAACGCGCCCAATGTGTGAATGAGGGAGAAACCCTCGAAAATGGCTTCAAGTACGAGCCTGGGAGGTCAGATTAGGGTTCTGCGCCCGGCGCATAAGTTGTCGCGCCCGGCGCATAGTCTTCTGAGCACTTTCTGCCTCGTTATAAGCCCGGCGCAATTACTTTTTACGCCCGGCGCAGTGTCTTCCAGAGACTTTCAAGCATTCTCTGCCTTAGAGCGAGCCCGGCGCAATTCTCTATTAAGCCCGGCGCAATTCGTTCCAGAGAGTATTGAGGTACTCTCTGCCTCGATCACGCCCGGCGTGGTGGAGTCTCGCGCCCGGCGCATGTACAACTTCCAAAAGTCCACTGCTCTGTTCTTCTCAAGCCCGGCGCAGCGTCATCTTACGCCCGGCGCAGACACTCTGCTCTGCTCCTTGGCTCCTTATGTTTCCAATCCAAAAGATCTTCAATCCTCAAATATCTAGCTCAATACCTGTACAAAAAATGAGGTGGATTAAGGTATTGTTAGATGAATTTGGGTTAGTTATATCTGCATACAAAATGAACCAAAAAGAGAACAATTATATTGCAATGGTTCAAAGGATGAGTGGAATTTGTTCAATAAGTCTCATCAAAAAGAGGTAAAATTGAGACTTAACAACTCCCCCAAACTTAGAACCTTGCTTGTCCTCAAGCAAAAGGTAATTAATCTAGCAGATAACAAGTAATGCAAGTGAGTCAATTTCTACATCCTAGTTCACTTGTATCTTCTTTTCGCAAGCATGAACCTCAGATGAATTTCCAATCACAATTATTGCAATAGAACATGACAAGGTGCAAACAAAGGTTTCAAAAGAGATCAAAGAGCTGAGAGGAGTAATGACTATCTGTGTATGCATCCTCACTAGGAAAATGTTTCTCTCTATGCACACTAGTGTATCAGGGTGAGTGTTTCTCTCTAGTCTACTACTCACGCCACATAATTCAACTTTGCTCTTCGTTTCCAAATGAAACCAGTGGTAAAACAAATGCAGACACTTATCACAAGGTCTTTATTAGGGCAATCTGGGTCAAGCAGGGTCAAGCGGTAGCAGTTTTATGGTTTTTCAAGGATTAAAGGTGCTATAGCTTAAGAGAGCAAATAAGATTTTTCAATGATGTCCCTCTCCATACCCCATTACAACAATTAAGCACATGCCCCTAACCGGATCCAAGCCATTAGCCTTTATGAGATGCATATTTACATTTTTGCATCTTAATATTTTTGTTTTTGTTTTGCTTTGTTTTTCTCTCTTTTTTTTTTTTTTTTTTTTTTTTTTTTTTTGAATGGCTGACCACATACTTTCTTCTTCCCAAAATTTCCCATTCTTCAACTCCCCCAAACTTATTTGATGTCTTCAGTTTGCTCTCTTAACCAAAGCAAGGGTTATGGTTAATTTTTCATGGTTTGGGACAAGTGGAAGGTATGGTGTTTAGGCTTAGGAAGGTATGGGTCAAGTGGAAAATGGATATGGCTTTTTGGCTTAGATGGTTAACAAAATATGGAAGTGTGAATGCCTTGATCATATAAGTGCATAACATAAGCAAACCACCAGGGAAACTCAAGCAAAGTCTATCATGCAACCTAAGCGTAGTTCACTCATCAGTGTTTAGGCTCAAACCTCACCCGGCTATGCATCCACAAACTATCAAGCTCAGCTCAGTTCTATGATCAACATTGAAACCCGTATGCAACTAGTCATGAACTAAAGATCTAATGTGACTTGAAAATGTCCAGGGTACAAACACTATAAACATCAAGCAAACTACAATCCAGAATCAACCACAAGCAAAGCAAGTATCAACAAGATCAAAAACCATGCTAAAGCAGAATATTCACAAAAAGAACCAACAAAGTAATCACCAAAAAGAAATGGATATATAAAATAAGGTTCTGGGACTAAAACAGTTAAATAACTACAACTGAAAAACAGAAAAATTAAATGACAACAAATAATAAAACTAAAATGGTCCAAGGCCAGCTCTATCTGCATCATCATGGGCCTGGTCATCATCCGCAGCTCCGGGGTCAGCTCCACCCTCCTCAGCAGCACCTCCAGCATCCTCGGAAGCTCCACCCCCCCCAAAGAAAGGAGCCTGGTCCCCAGGCCACCCCGTGTAAGCATGATAGTCAGCGGTGGTGGGGAACTGGTAATCAGGGGCAGAGTGGAGTGTGAATCTCCTGAAGGCATCAAACATGAAAGTCTGTCCACGGTGGAGTGATGCCATCTGGCCCTCGTGCCTCTGCATGAAAGTATCCAGGCGGTCCTCCTGGCGCTGCATGAATGTGGCCATGCGACCCTCCAAGGCGTCAAAACGCTGATGGATAGTGAGTGGAGGGTCTGAGGCAGCAGCATCATCCATGGGTACGTCCTCCTGGGGCCCAGCAATATGAATAGGCTCGGGGGCAGGGGCTGCTGGTGGCGCGCGGTCCTGGCAATAGGCAGAGATGTATCTGCTGTCAATGGCCCTGCCAGGACCCTCAAATGGTGGCGAGTGGACATCCACCCCTGCCAACTGGCATAACTGGGTGATGAGGGATGGGTGTCCTAGTGCTGAGCCAGGTGCGGAGTTGGCGCAGCCAGCGATCTCCATACAGATAATGCCGCCCAGGTCCACGGTTCTCTGAGTCATAATGCAATACATGAGCATGGACCGAGACCAGTGCAGGTCAGATACATGGGAGCACGGGAGAATGTTGGCATGCACCAAGGCTGACCAGATCCTGACCACTGGAAGAAGGTCCCGGCGCTTCACGTGGAGAGGCAACTGAGATCGGTTCCTGTGGAACCCACGTCCAGGTACGCAGATAGCAGCCTCTACTAGAGCGGGGTCCATCGTCTCCATGGTGTAGTTGCTATACTCTGACTCCTCATCATCCCTCAGCGCAGTCCCCAAAAATTGATTAATCGTCTGGGCGTCATAGGGGACTCGCACACCCCTAACATAGCTAACAAATGGCGCAATGCCCTCCTCCAATCGCAGGGCATTGGCGTAGAACTCCTTGACTACTGCTATGTTGGCCGGGAGTGGGTAAGAACCGAGCGTTCCCCATCGGCGTCGGCGTAGCTCGGCCTGAAACTCAGGGGCCTCACCTGGCTCTAACTCGACTCTCCTCTCAAGAATGAACTTCTTCGCACTAACTGACTCAAAGTGCTTCTCGTTGCGCTCGGTGAGGAAGAGATCAGAATAAGGCCGAGTCGGTTTGCGCGGAGTTTGCCCAGATTTGCTTTGGCGCGGGCGTTTGCTAGAAGAGGCCATCTGCAGAAAATAAACAATAGAAATCCCAGGCAGACAGACATGAGCATAAAAATATATAAGGATGACCAGTGCAATTTACCGAAAAGGAAACTAGCCCTAGACTGGAAATGGAATTTAAAACGGAACTAAAAACAACCAAAATATGGGTTTCAGAGGGGAATTGCGCCGGGCTTAGGAGTTCATGCGCCTGGCGCAGAGAGTGCAGAAAACTCTCTGGAAGCGCGTGCGCTGGGCGCAAAACATAATTGCGCCGGGCGCAGAGAGTAGGGAGGACTCTCTGGAACCAACTGCGCTGGGCGCAAAAATAAATTAAGCCGGGCGCGAGTAAGCGTTTTCAGAAAAAAAAATTGGCCAGAACGGGCTGTTCCAAGATCAGAACGGCCGTTCTTAAATTCGAAACGGGCCGTTCTGGAATTGGAACAGTCGGTTCCAAATACCGAAACGGGCCGTTCTGGACATGGAACAGGGCGTTCCAAAGTCCAAAACGGGCCGTTCTGGAATTTGAACGGGCCGTTTCGCAGCTTCAGCCGAGGGTACCGCGCCTGGTGTGATTGCACCCATAACAACACCCCAAAATCCCAAAAAGAAGAAGGAAAACTGCAAAACCAGACAAGAAAATGTTGAGTGTGAACCTACTGGAGGTGGAGTGCGTGGAGGGAGAAGGAAAGCCGCGTGCACTTGAGAAGAAAAGAAGCTGCGTGCCCTTGAGGTGGAGTACGGAGAAAAGGGTTGTGAGACTGAGTTGAGAGAGGGAAATGTGATTTGAGAGTTGAGAATGTGAAGTGGGAGGTTGAGAGAGGGAGGCTGGAGAGGGAAGATGAGTTGAGGGAGTTGAGAGGATTTGTTAGGAAGGGAGTTGTTGTGAGAAACGGAAGTGAAACGTGGGTGGCATCTGCGCGGTCGCGCCGGGCGTTAAATTACCCACGCCGGGCGCCATATCAGTAAAAACCCAAAGTTTGCCCTTTCTGGTATGATGCCGGGCGGTGCCGTTCTGCGCCCGGCGCAATTAGGGTTACAACGTGCCAGAATTTAATGCGCTACGCGCGCCGGGCTTGGCTAACCCCTGGAGCACCTAACTATTAATGCGCCCGGCACGCCAATAAATGCGCCGGGCGTGGTCGTTCCAGTGTTACAATGAAGTCTAGGCCGGGCGCAATATAAATTGAGCCCGGCGTGTGTCTTGACAGAGACCACATTACTGTAGGTGCGCTGGGCGTGGATAAGACAGGCCCGGCGTGATTAACTCTGAAGCTTTCACCTAGATTTTTCACTCCTCACACTCCTCACAAATTCAACTTAAATCTATCCACTCAAGCATGATTCACACACTTAACACATAATATCAAACACAAACAACATAATACAACATACATAGCATAGAACATAAACATCCACACAACAAGTCCTAGAACCAGTATAACATACAATTATAACGCAACAATAAACATAAAAACAAAGTTCAGATCTCTGGGTTGCCTCCCAGGAAGCGCTTGTTTACTGTCCCGAGCCTGACAAGAAGAGACCTCAAGGGTCTCTAAAAGAAAGGATACAGCAAAGTCTTTCGACTTCTTCACCCAAGTAGGGTTTCAACCGCTGTCCATTCACAACCCAACTTCTTTGTGCCTCAGGATCTTCAATTTCTATGGCACCATAGGGTTTCACCTCCTTAACTCTGAAAGGACCAGACCACTTTGATCTCAGTTTTCCAGGAAAGAGTTTGAGCCTGGAATTGAACAGAAGCACAGACTGGCCTGCCCTGAACTCTCTCTTCAGAATTCTCTTGTCATGATAGCTTTTGACCTTCTCCTTGTAGAGCTTAGATGATTCATAGGCTTGGAGCCTCAATTCATCAAGAGCATGCAGCTCCAGCTTCCTCTTCTCACCGGTGCTGAGAGGATCAAAATTCAACAGCTTCAAAGCCCAATAAGCTTTGTGCTCCAGTTCCACAGGAAGATGGCAAGCTTTTCCATACACCAACTGAAATGGAGTGAGACCAATTGGAGACTTGAAGGCGGTTCTATAAGCCCATAGAGCCTCATCAAGCTTTGTAGACCAGTCCTTCCTTGAAGCTGAAACAGTCTTTTCCAGAATCCTCTTGATCTCTCTGTTAGAGACCTCAGCTTGCCCATTGGTTTGAGGGTGATAGGCGGTGGCAACCTTATGATGGACTCCATAATGTTCTAGAGCCCTCTCCAATTGAGTATTGCAGAAGTGTGAACCTTCATCACTGATAAGTACCCTGGGGGTACCAAATCTGCTGAATATGTGCTTCTTGAGGAACTTCACCACTGTTTTGCCATCCGCCTTGGGGGTAGCAATGGCTTCAACCCATTTTGAGACATAGTCCACCGCCACGAGAATATACTCATTTGTGAAGGACGAAGGCAGTGGACCAACAAAATCTATGCCCCAGCAATCAAACACCTCAACTTCCTGCATGTTCTGTAAGGGCATCTCATGCTTCCTTGTGATTCCTCCGGCCCTTTGACAACTGTCACACTGCTTGGCGTGACTATGGGCATCTTTAAAGAGTGTTGGCCAGTAAAATCCAGATTGAAGCACCTTGGCAGCTGTCCTCTCTCCGTTGAAATGACCTCCATAGGGGGAGTTGTGACAGTGCCACAAAATACTCTTGGCCTCCTCTCTTGAGACACACCTCCTCAATAGGCCATCTGCACCAATCTTGAACAAGTGAGGGTCATCCCAAACGTAGTAGGTAGCATCACGGAGGAACTTCTTTTTCTGGTGCCATGTGAAATCTTCAGGGATTACTCCAGCTGCCTTGAAGTTTGCCAGGTCAGCAAACCAGGGTCGCTCTTGCACCATGAACAGCTTCTCATCAGGAAATTCCTCCAAGATCTCCCTCTCCTTCAGGGTCACCTCATCATTTATGAGCCTTGAGAGGTGATCAGCAACCAGATTCTCCTTGCCACTCTTATCTCTTATCTCCAAATCAAACTCTTGAAGCAGAAGAATCCACCTAATGAGTCTTGGCTTGGAATCCGGTTTGGTGAGTAAGTACTTAATGGCTGCATGATCTGTGAACACAACCACTTTGGAACCAATCAAATAGGACCGAAACTTTTCCAATGCAAACACTATGGCTAGCAACTCTTTTTCAGTAGTGGCATAATTGATTTGTGCCTCATTTAAAACCTTGCTAGCATAGTGAATGGCATGAAAAATTTTGGTCCTTCTTTGGCCTAAGACTGCCCCAACCGCATAATCACTAGCATCACACATGAGTTCAAAATCCAGTTTCCAATCTGGTGCAGTGATTATGGGTGCAGAGGTGAGTCTAGCCTTCAAAGCTTCAAAAGCCTTCATACAAGAATCATTAAAACAAAAAGGAGTGTCTTTGTTTAGGAGATTGCTCAGGGGTTTGGCTATCATTGAAAAATCTTTTATAAAGCGCCTGTAAAAGCCAGCATGCCCTAAGAAACTCCTAATACCTTTGACATTGATGGGTGGAGGAAGTTTTTCTATTACCTCCACTTTGGCTGGGTCAACTTCAATGCCCTTGTGAGAAATCTTGTGCCCCAGAACTATCCCCTCGGTCACCATGAAATGTCATTTTTCCCAGTTGAGTATAAGGTTGGTCTCCAAGCATCTTCTAAGCACCACTTCAAGATTAGTCAGGCATTCGTCAAATGAAGACCCGAACACGGAGAAATCGTCCATGAAGACCTCAATGCTCTTCTCCACCAGGTCGGAGAATATAGCTAGCATACATCGTTGAAATGTTGCAGGAGCATTGCACAATCCAAATGGCATCTTCCGATAAGCAAAGATACCAAAAGGACAAGTGAAAGCGGTCTTCTCCTGATCTTCCGGATCCACCACAATCTGGTTGTAACCTGAATACCCATCAAGAAAGCAATAATAAGCTTGACCAGCTAATCTCTCAAGCATCTGATCCATGAATGGGAGTGGGAAATGATCCTTCCTGGTAGCCTTATTTAGCTTCCTATAATCAATACACATTCTCCACCCCGTGACCGTTCTAGAAGGAATCAGCTCGTTCTTCTCATTCCGAACCACCGTCATGCCACCCTTCTTTGGAACTACTTGCACAGGGCTCACCCATGCACTATCAGAAATAGGGTAGATCATGCCGGCATCTAACAGCTTAATCACTTCCTTCTTCACCACCTCTTTCATCACAGGATTAAGCCTCCTCTGTGGTTGAGCAACCAGCTTGTACTCATCCTCCATAAATATTTTATGCATGCAATAGGCTGGGCTAATTCCCTTGAGATCAGAAATAGACCAACCAATTGCCCCTTGATAGAACTTCAGAACTCTCACAAGTTTCTCCTCCTCCAATGGGGATAAGGAGCTACTTATGATAACCGGCTTGCTTCCACCTTCATCTAGAAACACATACTTTAGATGAGAAGGGAGTATCTTCAACTCGAGCTTCGGGGTGATCACCTCCCCATCATCCTTCGAATCTTCCATGTGCACTGAGTCCGGTGTCACCTCCTTATATGAGTCAAGGCTCCTCAAACATGCCTCAACCTCTCTATCTTCTTCTTCATGGAGGTATTCAACCATATTGACTAAGACTTTTTCCAAAGAGTTAGTGAAAGAGATATGCTTCCTGGAGTCTTCAACAAGTTCATCAATGACATCAACCCGGAAGCAACTGCTCTTGTCCTTGGGGTAGTGCATGGCATCAAACACATCAAAGTTAACCTCTTCATCATTCACTCTCACCTTAAGCTTCCCATCATCCACATCAATTAGAACTCTTGCAGTCTTCATGAATGGTCGCCAAGAATGAGAGGTACATCAACGTCCTCTTCAATATCCATCACCACGAAATCAGCGGGAAATAAGAAACGGTCCACCTTCACCAGAACATCCTCCACAATGCCATGAGGATACTTCACAGATCGATCCGCCAACTGCAAAGTCATGCGAGTAGGCTTCACCTCCAAATCGCCAATCCTCTGAAGCATAGATAAGGGCATGAGATTGATGCTAGCCCCCAAATCAAGCAAGGCCTTCCCAATAGCTAAACTCCCAATAGTGACTGGAAGAGTGAAACTACCAGGGTCCTTGGATTTTGTTGGCAACATCTTCTGAATAATGGCACTACACCCCGCCTCCAATGTAATGGTCTCCTCTTCAAAATACTTTCTCTTCTTGGTGAGGAGCTCTTTCATGAACTTGGCATATGTAGGCATTTGCTCTAATGCCTCGGAGAACGGAATGTTAATTTGCAGGGTCTTGAAAATCTCCAAGAACCGAGCATATTGCCTCTCCTTATCCCTTTTTGAAGGTGCATGAGGATACGGTAAGCTCTTGGTGGGTGGCACCTTCACAATATTCCTCTCCTCCATGGGCGCCTTATTCTTTTCTCTACTGATTCTTTCTTTCTCTTTTTCAAGTTCTTTTTCTTTCTCCTTCTTTTTGTCATTTTCAATTTTTTCTTTATTCTCTACAACCGACTCACTTCCTCCACTCCTTCTCCACACTCCTGGGCCCTCTAAGATGATCTCTTCATCAACACTATCATCATCATCTTCGCCTGTGTCATTCTTCTCCTTGCTCTCATCATTCTTCTCACTCTCCTTCACCACAAACTCCCGACCACTCCTTGTAGATACTACATTCAAGTGCCCCTTCGGGTTTTGTTCAGTGTTGGCTGAGAAAGAACCTTTATGCTGCTCTGCTAGCTGCTTTGCTATTTGCCCCACCTGTATCTCCAAATTTTTAATTGAGGCATCAGTGTTCTTTTGGTTGGACATAGACAGTTGCATGAATTGTTGCAAGGTGTCTTCCAACTTGGTGGTTCTCTCATACAAAGGTGAGTGTTGGTGTTGATGTGGAGGTCTGCTACTTGATGAAGCATTCATGTCTGGTTTGTTTCCACCATAGTTATTTCTCCACCCCTGATTTGAATTTTGCGGATAGGGATGTTGAGAGAAATTTTGCCGCCCTTGATTCCCCATGTAATTCACTTCTGCACCTTGGGGATCAGAAGATCCGGCACAATAACCATTAGGGTGGTCACCTCCACAAAAATCACATGCCATCACTTGTTGCATAGGAGGAGCATTAGAGTGCATAGCTTGAAGTTGTTGAGGAAGCTTGGCCATCTGTTGATTCAAAGCTTCAATTTGTTGGGAAAGTATCTTGTTTTGAGCCAACACCGCATCTTGAGTACTCAACTCCAAAACTCCTCTCTTGGTTGAAGAACTTCTACCATGCTGGCTCCTGAAGTCTGTGGAAGCCATGGACTCAATGATTGTGATAGCTTCTTCAGCAGTTCTGAACATGACTGACCCTCCAAAAGAAGCGTCCAATATCATCTTGGTTTGAGGTTGTAGCCCATTACAGAAAGTTTGAACTTGAAGCTCCACCTCAAAACCATGATTCGGGCACCTCCTCAACAATGATTTGTACCTCTCCCATGCTTCACATAGTGGCTCATCAGCACCTTGAGCAAAAGTAGCAATAGCAGTTCTGGCTTCAGTGTTCTTAGATGGGGGAAAGAACCTGGCTAAGAATTTGGTCTCCACATCCCTCCAAGTTGTCAGGCTTTGGTTTGGCTGAGAATGAAGCCAAGCCTTAGCCTTACCATTCAGAGAAAATGGAAACAACCTCATGAAAAGTGCCTCTTCATCAGCCCCAGAAACTCCAACTGAACCACACAACTCATAGAAAGTGTAGAGATGAGTGTGTGGGTCTTCATGATCCAGGCCAGAAAATTGATGAGAACTGATAAGCTGTAGCAGTGCAGGCTTCATTTCTGCTAGTTTGTCGTTCATTGTAGGCCTCACAATGCTTGAGAACTCCCTCGGGCTAGTGTAGGTGAAAGTATCACCTATAGTGCGCCTCCGGTTGTGATTGTTATTGTGAGTACCATCTCCACCTTCCATAGTGAACTCAGGAATGTCAGAAACAAAAGCTTCAGGAAACTGAATGGTTGGTTGGCTAACTGGATTTGCTCTAGTCCTCCTTCTCCTCCTGTTGCTATTATTCCTCCTTGCCGTGCGTTCAATCTCAGGATCGTTCAACAATGGCTCAGAAGAAACAGTACCTCTAGTTCGGATGGTACCTTGCATACAAGAGAAAACCAAAGACTAGAGTGCACAAGTCAGCCCAAAGAATTAGTTGCTGAAATAGAAATTAGCAATAAAAGTAAAGGAACAAGTCACAAATAGCTATAAATACTAAATCGCCATTCTAATCCCCGGCAACGGCGCCAAAAACTTGTTGAGATTTCCGTTGAAGTACTTTTGTTATAATTGAAATTTAGTTTAATTCTATCAACGGTCTCAAACACGGCAAGTATACCGGCCGTTCAAGTAGTAAAAATATCGTATCCACAGGGATTAGAAGGTAAAATAAGCATTTATTGACTATTCGTGACTAAAAAATAATTCCAATTTCATAATTTGTCATGTGAATTCAAAGTTAAGACTATTGGAATGAAAGCTGTAAATAAATATTGGTTTGTGAGTGGAAAGGGTAGAAATGATTTTATGGTTTTGTGAGATTGTGGGGTCAGATTTCACCAAACGTCAAACTAATGAATCCTTAATCTCTTGTTAAATTCATTGCTTAGTCAACCCAATAGTTTACTCAAACCTAATCCCTTAGAGCAAGAGCCTAGATGTGGATATTGAATATCAATCCCTTGAGTACCCAATATCTACATCCGCATTACGGGCTAGGGTTTAAGACTACTAATGGGCTAAGCTCCATTCCTAGATACATTTCCCACTAGGCATTTGTTTCAGAGCTAGTTTCAAGGGTTATTTTCCAATACCCAATGGAACCTATATCATGCAATGAGATTAAATCCAAAGCAAGCATTAAGAATAGAAACATAAACAACAATGAATGAAACAACATGTATATATATCATAAAAACCGTAAGGATTACAATAGAATTCGTTGGTTACATCTAACCCCACAAAAATGGGTGAAACCACTCAACAAAGAGTGTAAATACAAAATAGAGATGAAGGGAGAAATGAAGAACCGAAGGAAAGACCCACACACGAACGGCTCCAAGCTCCGGGAATCCCTTCCACAGCTCCCAAAACGCGCCCAATGTGTGAATGAGGGAGAAACCCTCGAAAATGGCTTCAAGTACGAGCCTGGGAGGTCAGATTAGGGTTCTGCGCCCGGCGCATAAGTTGTCGCGCCCGGCGCATAGTCTTCTGAGCACTTTCTGCCTCGTTATAAGCCCGGCGCAATTACTTTTTACGCCCGGCGCAGTGTCTTCCAGAGACTTTCAAGCATTCTCTGCCTTAGAGCGAGCCCGGCGCAATTCTCTATTAAGCCCGGCGCAATTCGTTCCAGAGAGTATTGAGGTACTCTCTGCCTCGATCACGCCCGGCGTGGTGGAGTCTCGCGCCCGGCGCATGTACAACTTCCAAAAGTCCACTGCTCTGTTCTTCTCAAGCCCGGCGCAGCGTCATCTTACGCCCGGCGCAGACACTCTGCTCTGCTCCTTGGCTCCTTATGTTTCCAATCCAAAAGATCTTCAATCCTCAAATCTCTAGCTCAATACCTGTACAAAAAATGAGGTGGATTAAGGTATTGTTAGATGAATTTGGGTTAGTTATATCTTCATACAAAATGAACCAAAAAGAGAACAATTATATTGCAATGGTTCAAAGGATGAGTGGAATTTGTTCAATAAGTCTCATCAAAAAGAGGTAAAATTGAGACTTAACAGCAGGACAGTATCTTCATTGTTGCGCTTCTTTTTCCCGTAACGCAGTTTGCTTGCCTTTTAACTTAGGGAAAATTTTGTTTTGTGTTGTGTGCAGTCGAGGCCTGAGAAAACTGCTTATGAGATTCGAGTGGAACCGAGCTCGGAAATGCCAGTGCGGAACGTCCCCACTGTCGTGCAGGCGGCTCCTACCTCGACTTCCATCAAGGTTCGCGGAGAGGGGCCGAGCTCTGAGGTCCCAACGCCAAACCCTGCAGCCACGGTGCCACCATCTCGTCCTTCGAAGGAGGCCCCCAAGGGTAAATACATCGCTCAACACTTCAACAAGGGTTGCCCTTTGACGAGGTTGGATCACGTGAGCGCGTCATCGGATGTGGACTCATTGTGGAGTTCAGGGGTGACCGCTGAGACCTTATATCCAAGGGGTTCGCTTCGCTCGGCTGATCAGGCGATGATTGAGAAGGTCGGGCCAGTGGAGGACCTTGACTCTGCGGAGGTCTTCATGCAGAGGGCGATTGCTATTGTGGATCACTGGAAGCACCAGTGGTCAAAACAGCAAGGGGACCTCGAAAAAGCGAAGAGCCGAGTCCAGCCTTTGGAGGAGGAGAATCGGGCCTTGGGGGCCGCTTTGGGCGAGGCCAAGAGGTAGAATGAGGCCGAGCTTCAATCTACGAGGAGAGATCTCGCAAGGGTCCAGAAGTCTTTGAAGATCGCCTTGAGAGCTAACGAAGTCTATGCTGCTCAGGTTGGCGAGCTTTAGGAGCTCTCCACTTTCTCTCGGGGTAGAGTGCGTTCCCTTGAAGAACTAGGACAAGATGCTGAGAGGCGTCTCTGTGACGAGGTGCTTCTTAGTGCCAAGGAAGAGGAGGTCGCGGCTCTGAAGGCGGACCTTGATAAGATGGCCAATGTTAAGGCAGGGCTGGAGAGGAAGCTCGTCGAGACTGAGCGAGCTGTTTTGTTCGAGCATAAGAAAGGCTTCGTCAAGGCAGCTCGTCAAGCGAGGTTGCTTGCACTTGGAGTCGACCTCTTAGCTATGCATGTGGAGAAGGAGGTGCGCTTCGGGCGGCTGGTGAAGGAAGACGACCTCCCGGACAACTCGAGCGAGAATGCCTCTGCCTAGGCTGTTTTGTACTAACTTAGTTTATTTTGCTTATTTTTTGGATTCATGTTTTGAACTTACAAACTTGTTGTGTATATACCATTTTCCTGAGTTTTCATCTTGTGCTCTTGATGGTTCTATTTTGACCTTTGGTTGCTCATGTTTTAGGCTTAGCTGTTGCCCGTTTTTGTGGTTTGAAAACACGCTCGGAATTTGTTCTGAATTTGTTCTGAATTTGTTCTGTATTTTGTGCTTTGGTGCTCAAATTTGGCTTAGCGTAATGTGATTTGTACCAGGGTTCGAATTCGACGTTGGCTTAAGATTGCGTACTGAGGTTCGAACTCATCCTCAGCCTAAGATAAGATAATTCGTAACTAGGTTCGAGCTCGACCTCGGGTTAAGATTTTATTCTAAGGTTCGAACTCGACCTCAACGTAAGATAAAATAATTTGTACTAAGGTTCGAACTCGACCTCGGGTTAATGTTTTGTACTAAGGTTCGAACTCGACCTCAGCGTAAGATAAAATAATTCGTACCAAGATTTGAACTCGACCTCAGCGTAAGATAAAATAATTCGTACCAAGGTTCGAACTCGACCTCGGGTTAAGGTTTTGTACTAAGGTTCGAACTCGACCTCGGCTTGAGATAAAACTATTCGTACCAAGGTTCGAACTCAACCTTGGGTTAAGATTTTGTACCAAGATTGGAACTCGACCTCGGCTTAACATAAAGCATTTTATACCAAAACAATGTAAAATTAAAAGGCTATGAACAGAATGAGTCATTTTATTAATATCGTTGGTGTGCCTCATTAAAAATTCTCTCGGCCAAAACCCATTTTTCTATTTTTTTGGACAAAAGACCGAGTCGAGAAAAGAGTGTACAACTCATTCATACAATTTTAACTCATATAGAACTTGAGATGCGTGGCATTCCAAGTTCACGGGATGGCTTTGCCGCTGAGCTCTTCTAGTCGCGTTAAAAACCCTCTCGGCCAAAACCTATTTTTCTACTTTTTGGGACAAAAGACCGAGTCGAAAAAAGAGTGCACAACTCATTCTTACAATTTTAACTGAAATAGAACTTGAGATGCGTGGCATTCCAAGTTCGCGAGATGGCTTTGCCGCTGAGCTTTTCTAGTCGGTATGCTCCATTTTCTAAGTCTTCTACAACTTGGAATGGGCCATCCTAGTTGGGTGCAAGTTTCCCTTCTGATTAGTCTCTTCGCGCTTCGCCTAGTAGTCGCCACACCAAGTCAAACTCGCGTGTTATATCTTTTGGAAGCTCTAAGTTTGCAGGCTTCTTCATGGATCCGAGCTTCCTCTCTGAGCTCGTCAATCAGGTCAAGGTTGATCGTTGCTTTTTGAGCGTTTTGCTCATTGTCAAAAGCACGTCGCCTGTGAGACGTTTCACCAACCTCTACTAAGATCATGGCATCGGCTCCGAAGGTCAGCATGTAAGGCGTTTCCTGCGTTGTTAACTGGGGGGTATAGTGGTACACCTAGAGGATGCTAGGGAGCTCGTCAGTCCATTGTCCCTTGGCACTTCCCAGCCGCTTCTTGAGTTCACGGAGTATTATTTTGTTTGCCGCTTCGGCTTGGCCATTGGTTTGGGGATGCTCCATTGAGGTTGAGAGGTGTTTGACTCCGAGTTCACGGAGGAAGTCTTCAAAAATCTGCGCAATGAACTACTTGCCATTGTCAGTGACAAGAGAATGCGGGATGCCAAACCTGCAGATGATGCTTTTCCAGGTGAATTTCTGGACATTCTCGGTAGTGATCCTGGCAAGTGGACATGCCTCGATCCACTTGGTGAAGTAGTCGATTGCCACTAGGAGAAATTTAAGTTGACCTTTCGCGGGAGGAAATGGTCCGAGAATGTCCATTCCCCACTGAGCAAAAGGCCATGGCGACGTCATCTGGTGGAGGACTTCGGGCAGTTGCCGACGTGTGTTGCTAAACTGTTGACATTCCTTGCATCTTTGCACATAAGTTTGGCAAATTGAATTCAGTGTAGGCCAGTAGTATCCAGCTCGTAGTACCCTGGTCGCCATCGAGCGGGCCCTAGAGTGCATCCACAGATCCCTCGGTGAATCTCCTCGATGACATAGGTAGCCTGAGATTCAGCTAGGCATTTTAGAAGGGGTTTAAGTAGTTCCAAATCCCTGCCTTTAAGTAGTTCCAAATCCCTGCCATCCATCCTCAATCAGCGCTGTCACTGGTGTTGACAACCTTGTCGTCTAGGCTGGGCGAGTTCAGCGTTTCCTGTATGATGGTCTGATGTTGACAATCTTCGAAGGAGGAGATCTGTTGGGAGGCTACATCGAAGTACCTCTGTAGTAGTGTATCCTTAGTCTGGTATGCCCCGCTGAGCTGCTCCACCATGAGCTTTGAGTCACTGTTGCAACTCACTTTTCGTGCTCCGAGGTCGTGAGCCAACCTTAGCCCTGCGAGAAGCGCTTCATATTCTGCTTGGTTGTTGGTCACTTTGAAGCCAAACTTGAGAGATTGCTCTAAGGTGACCTTATTCGGCATTTCCAAAATAATACCTGCACCACCACCCTTAGATTTGGAGGACCCATCAACATGTAAAGTCCATACCTGTTGTTCGTCAGCCGAGGTTGGAGTCAGTTCGGCCACAAAGTCTACTAGGCACTGAGCTTTCAGGAGGCCTTGGCTTTCGTATTTGATGCTGAATTCGGATAACTCCACTAACCATGTTATCATTTGTCTGGCGAGCTCTGGCTTTCTCAAGATTTGCTTGATCGGGTAGTCAGCTTTGACGACCACCTGGTGACTTTGAAAATAAGGTCGGAGACGCCGAGCCGCCGTGAGTAGTGCTAGTGCCAACTTTTCGATCATCTGGTAACGTTTTTCGGTGTCTTGAAGGACTCGGCTGATGAAGTAGATGGCGTTTGTGCTCTCTGCTGCTCCTGCACTATGACCGCGCTAATTGCTTCCTCTGCCACAGCCAGGTAAAGGAGTAGGTCGGCAAGATGATCCGGTCTCTAAAGGATTGGTGGAGTTGCTAGGAAAACTTTGAAGCTCTTGAAAGCTTCCTCGCACTGCTCGGTCCATTCGAAGTTCTTGGGTTTCCCCAGCAAGGTGAAGATAGGCCCTGCTCTTTCTGCCAACCTGGGGATGAAACGAGAGAGGGAGACTAACCGTCCTGCCAAACATTGGACGTCTTTGACAATTTGTGGACTTTGCATTTGTATGATGGCTTTGCACTTCTCTGGGTTGGCTTCAATCCCCCTACTGGTGATCATAAAGCCAAGGAACTTACCTCCCTAGACACCGAAGACGCATTTTTCTAGGTTGAGACGCATGTTATGATTTCGAATTTGTCTGAACACCTCGGCCAAGTCAGCGGCGTGAGCCTCGGGTGAAGTGGTCTTGACCACCATGTCATCGACGTAGACCTCCATGTTTCGGCCGATCTGTTGGTGAAAGACTTTGTCCATCAGCCTCTGGTAAGTGGCTCCCGCGTTTTTGAGGCCGAACGGCATCACGCGGTAGCAAAAGTTGGCATGGTCAGTAATGAACGACGTGTACACCTCGTCCGGTGGGTACATCATGATCTGGTTGTACCCGGAGTAAGCATCTAGAAAGCTGAGGAGGGCGTGCCAGGATGCTCCATCGACCAGCCTGTTGATGCTCGATAAGGGGTACGAATCTTTGGAGCATGCTTTGTTCAGGTCGGTGTAGTCGATGCACATACGCCACTTCCCCGAGCTCTTCTTTAATAGTACCACGTTTTCCAGCCACGTGGTGTATCTGACTTCGCGGATGAAGCCCGCGTTCAGTAGCTTTTGTGTCTTAGTGATGATGGCTTCTCGTCTCTCACCATCGACCTTCCGCTTCCTCTAGGCCACTGGTTTTGCCTCCTTGTGGATTTCCAACCTGTGACAGATAAAGTTAGCATCTATACCTGGCATGTCGGCGCTGGACCATGCAAAGAGGTCAGCGTTCTTGGAGATTTTGGGTTCAAGTTGCCGCCGTAACTTCAGGTTTAACTGCCTGCTTATTTTTGTGCACTGTCCGAGGAGTTTACCAACTTGAAAGACATCGAGCTCATCGATGGGACTTGGCCGTTCGTCACGAGATTCTGACCTTGGATCTAGGTCAGTGATGTCAACCTGGGCTATGTGAGCTACGGTTGGGGGGTCACTTTTGCGACATTCCTTGGATGGCGAGACCTTCAAGCTCTAAGCATAGCATTGTCGAGCTATTTTCTGGTTTGCTCTGACGGAGATGATCTTGCCACTACTCCCTGGGAATTTCATCGTCAGGTGCGGGGTAGACACCACAGCGCCGAGTTGATTCAACGTTGGTCTTCTGATGATTATGTTGTAGGATGTGTTGGCTTTGACGAGGAGGTAGCGGACCATGATCCTCCTTGAATCAGGAGAGGTTCCAAAGGTTGTCAACAGATCCACGTACCCTCGAGTGTGAACTCGTTCTCCTGCAAAACTGACTAGAGGTTCTATGTGAGGTTGGATAAGGGAGTGAGGCATGTCTAACCTGAGGAACGTCGGCCAGTATAGGATGTCAGCCGAGCTTCCTTGGTCGATCAGCGTCTTGTGGACCTCCCAATTGGCGACCTCTACAGCGATGACCATTGGATCATCCTGGTTTGGACAGACGCTAGTGTAGTCGTCGTCGGTGAAGGTGATTGGTGGTGTGTTGTGGTGTGGGGCCGAGGTAGCGGTGTTGATAGACTATGGCCAAGGCCAAGGAATCCAAGAGGTGATATCCTAAAAGAACCAAGAGGAATGGGATGATCTTAAAGACCTTTTCATATGTTTGTACATAGTTTCTTTGTATAGATTCATTTTTTGCCTTTGTATTTGTGAGACACTTTACTTACTTTTAACTAGTGTTTGTATATTGATTTTGGGGTAGGTTACTTGGAGAGTTTGACTCCATTTAACTTCCCTAGTTGATACATTCATTTTGTATTTTTCAGTAGAGAAAAAGCGGTGACATTTAGCAAAGCTAGGGAGTGTGCTTAGAAATTGGGCCTGAGATGGGCCAAGGCAAAATTTTGCATATTAGACACATTTTTCCCCTAATTTTTCATAGATTTGATTTAGCTAGGTCTCATCATCATTTCATGAACCTAACTAAACCAAATCAACAATTTTTGAAATAATTCAAAGGAGAAATTGGAGCCTTGGCCGCCTAGCTCATGTGCTTTCTCTTTGGCCGAAATTTGTAAGCTCTCTTCTTAGTTTTTGAAGCTTCTCCTCCAAGTTTCTAAACCTTGGTAGGTTGGGCTGACTTTACCATGGTTCTTAAGTGAACCATGGTCAAGGTTAGCTTCTCCTACAAGTTTTAGAAACCATGGATGGTTAGCTACACCTTACCATGGTTCCTAGTGAACCATGGTTAAGGTTACCTTCTCCTAGAAGCTACCTTACCCTATATATTTGTAAATCCCTCTCTTGTAATCACTTTTGAACATTTTGAGAAATAGAAATCAGATTTCTTTCTCATTCAAGAGTCTTATAAACCGTAGAGAACTCTCTCTCTAAGGATTCTATCAAAGTTTCTTCAAACTTTGCCTTGGTTCCTCAAGCTTCCTTCACAAGCTAGGAAGTAACCGAACCTACTCCATTGCTTCTCCACCATTGGAGAATCCTCCAAGGTGATTCCGCCACCTCAAGGAGTTCAACCTCAAGAGTTCTTCGGTCCTTTGCATGGAAAACTTGAAGAATCAACTTTCTTCTCCAAGTAGTTCCATCAAGAGTGAACATTGTTGATGCTGCGCAAATGTCTTTTACGCACCGAGATGCTAGAGCCTCCCCCTGCGAAACCACCTGCAATTGTGTTTATAACTCCTCGCAAGGGAGCTGTCCCTGTTTCCTAGCTTACCTCGGCCTGCACCGCGCCACCAGCATTTTGTTGAGATCCGGAGGGTTGGTCTGTGCGAGTGTTGGAACCGCGACCTTGCCCTCGTCCTCGTCCGTTGTAACCTCCTCGGTGACCCTGCTACCGTTGGACGTATTGTCCGAGGTGTCCCCTCTAGACGAGTTCCTCTATGTGATCTTTGAGGGTGCGGCACTCCTCGGTTGTGTGACCATAGTTTCTATGGTATCGGCAGTGCTTAGATTTGTCCAAAATGTTGGAACTGTGGCCGGGCAGTGGTAGGGTGAGCAGATTGTTATTGCTGGCCTCCTCCAGGATGTGGACTCGGGGCGCATTCAAGGGGGTGTAGTAGTCGTATCTCCCCCCTTTATTTGCCCTAGCAGTCTTCTTGAACTGATTGTCGTTGGTGACCTTCACCTAATCTTTGTGACCGTGGTCTGACTTTGCTTGTGATTTTCCGCGAACCTGGTCACGGAAAGCGGAATGCTCTTTTATTTGAATGTACCCTGCAGCTCGGGCACGTAGTTCGTCTATGTCAAGGGGAGATTGTCGACACAGGCTATCGATAAAAGGGCCTGGCTTGAGTGCCATGAGCATGGCGTGTAGGGCAACCTCGGGATTCAAGTTCCGGATCTTGATCGAGACGCTGGCAAAGCGCTCCATGAACGTCCTCAGTGGTTCGTCGTCGCCCTGTCTGAGGCTGGCCAAGGTAGCTGATGTGACATGGTGAGGTCGGCTCGTCGCATATTGCGCCGTAAATCGCCTTATTAGGGTGTCGAAGTTGTCGATCGACCTCGCCGGCAATTGTGTGTACCAAGCCAATGCAGCTCCCTTGAGCGAGGTCGGAAAAACCCTACCCAGAATAACATCCTCATTAGTGTATAGGTTTACTTGTGTAATGTAGAGATCGACATGCTCGTCTGGGTCAGTTGTGTCATCGTAACGGTCGATGCTGAGAGGCTTCCATCCGAAAGGGAGGGGCGTCTCCATAATGCCATCAACAAAGGGGTGGCGGCGGATGCTCGCCCTATGTCCTGGATCTTGGGCGGGCGCATTGCTGACTTCATGACCCGACCTATTCGTTGGTGCGTGTGACCGATGTGTGGCAGACCTGTGGGTCGGTGCCCTGGGTGCAGTCGGTGGTTGGGAAATCGAGTGCCCATCTTCCTCGTGTTAATTACTCGGTTGAGGGGGTTGATCAGAAAGATGCCGAGGAAGTTGGGCTCGAATACGCTCATTCTCGGCACGCAGCGCTGCTAGGTCAGTTTCGTTCTTGGCACGCTGCGCCGCTAGGTCAGTTTCGTGCTTGGCACGAATGTTTTGCAGGTCAGCAGCGTGTTGCTACCGTATTTGTTCGACCTGTTCGATCAGTCTTCTCAGTGCTGCTTCGCTGTCCATTCTTGTTGTGCAATCTGAGTCGTCCATTGCTCGTCTATTATGGCTTCGGGTGAAAACTATAAGCATGGCCGATAAGAGCTGTCTTGATCGGCCCCACGGTGGGTGCCAAATGTTCTTACCGGAGATCGGTCGTAGGGACGATCTGCTGGGCAAGATTGGTGAGCCTCCTTCACTAGGTACAATTGTTGTTCTAAGTGGGGGTGGTACCTGCAAAAGAGACTCTGATGCTAAAGTTACTGTTTGTGGATGTATGGGTCTCGTATAAGTAATGCACGTACCTTAGTGTAAATTAGGGTTTTACTGGGCCTTGGGCCTGAGATCGGTTATAATTTGTTTAAATAGTGGGCCTTGTCTTGGCTGACGTCGCGCGGCACGTGTCCGATGTCAATCCGCGCTGTGTTGCCGAGCTTGAGCTCGGCTTAGCGGTACGGATAGTACACCACCCTCAAGTATAGCATAGCTCGGGCATGGTCTTACCATGACATTGACATGCATTAACCAAGTTCCTTATGGATTATAACCCTGCTAACTACCTTCCCGATTACACGCACCTTTCTAGTAATTAGTTAAGGGTTGTAGCCCTTAACTTTTTACCTTACTCCAATATCAACTAAGGATTTAGAGAAGACTCAACAATCCACTCCAAGAGATAAGGCCTATTCAAGGAGGGTTTCAACAACTAGGCTCGTAAAGCACCACACCAATATCCACACAATAATATATCTAACTTTCAAAAATAATATCTCCTTTAATCCTAAGTCAATCAATATGTCTAAATGTCTATAACATTCTCAACATCATACCTCAATAGTGTATCAATACAACACGCCTAAATGCTTATACAGTCTCAACATCAACACCTTAATAGGTCAACAAATCATGTCTAAAGGCCTAAAACATTCTCAAGATCAACACCTCAACAATATTAGTTAATATGCATTATCCCAAGTTAATAAATATAGATCTAACAACATTAAAACTCATATGAGCTAAAATCATCAAGATCACCTCAATGTGCTTATCCCGCCCAAAACTCATCAAGAACAATAATTTCATCACCTAATCACACACACAACCACAGATTAAGTGTAATACCACATCATACAACAACAAAATCAACCAAACCACCCAACAAGAACCATGAATCTAAATTCCCTTACCTCCAAGTCAAAGTGAACCAAGAAAGGGGAAGAAGAAAGGAACGCCTCCGAGCAATCATCAAAGCTTCGCTCTAACACTACCTTGATCTTAGTTTCTAGGCTTCAAATTAATAATGACAATCCTTATGTACTCGATGAGCCTAGAAAGAAGAAGAGGAATCAGAATATTAGAGTTCATCTCTTTAATTCATCTCTCTAAAGTTTTTTAAGAACAAAACTTATGGAGTTTATAATTCTTAAAAGAAATCTTATATACTTTTCTCCTCAAGGTCAAATTGGACATTTTTTTAGAGAAACTTTTTAAAACACCTAATGACTCCTAAAGAGTTCCTTAACTCTTATAGTTTTTTAACACCACACCTCTAAACACTACAACATATAATATAGCTAACGAAAAAATAATTCACAAAACTTACAATGTTACAATTAAAATTTATATATATATATATATATATATATATATATATTAATATAATTTTCATTAGATCAAGGTTATAAAGACTAACTAAATACTTAACAGTTAGTATAAGATGTGTTTTAAGTGTTGTTTTAATAAAAGACGTTTAATTAAATATTGGAAGAAATTCTCCATAAGTATTTATAAGAAAAAGATGTAAATAAATAATTTTTTATAAACTAAAACTAACTTATATACAAACAAATTAAAAACTTTTATATATTAACTTCTTTTAAAAAAAAATATTTTTTTAATTTATTAATGAGCTAATTTTTATTTTTAGAAAGACTTATTTTTTCTTTTATATGTAAAAAATTATGTAAGCATACCTTTAATTTATTTTTGTTTTATTCACCAACATACCCTTGACAAAAATAAGTAAGAAATTTTATAAATATATTTTTTTAATATTTTATTTATTATTAGCTAGTCATGATTTTTGCAAGTTTTACCAGCTAATAATAAACCTAAGTCAACAAATATAGGTAGCAACACTTTTTTTTTCTTTCTCGAAATTATTCCTATAAAATTCAAATATTGAATTTTTAATTATTGTTGTCAAACACCATTCACTACAACAAAATTGTCATATAGTGACACACACTCTATAGTGACACTATAGATGTCATTAAAAATTACTTTTATCCACACAATACCTACAATATATGGTATATTATTAAAAAGTGTAGGTATAGATTATAGTGACATACAAAATATGTTGCTAAATCTCATTCAAAATCAACATTAAAATTGTGTATAACTATATGTCAAATAGACATATACCTACATATATTATATCTATAGTGACACTTTTTGTATGTCACTATATGTAATATTTCTTGTAGTGATTATAAAAATATTGATTTAAAGATATCATCTTGTGTTGTGATAACATAATGTCATGTTATCACGTGACATATCAACACAACATGTCACATTAGCAATATAGTATAGAAACTAAAAAAAGAATAACAAGAATAAAAGATGAGAAAAAAAATGAAATTACAAAAATAAAAAAAGACTAAAATTACATGGACTAAAAGAAATAAGATGTCATATTTATAGTACAAATAAATATTCAAGTCTTAAGTATAATGAAAATAATTAATTTAAAATTAATAAAATTAAAAATTGAATAACCATTTTTTAATAATTACTTTTTCTCTCACATTTTCTTCATTTTTCTCTTGTTCAACACTATAAGGTGACTTATGCATGTCTTGCAAGAGTGACACGACTAGTTAAGTGTATACACACCTACTAGCTAGGACTTGGGATCAAATTTAGTTTCCCTTGTGCTTCATATTTTTCAAGTGGACTTGCATTGAGGATATGGTAGGCATAATACCACTAAAAACTTTCAAAAACGTTAGTGGCTGACTTTGACTTTATATGGGGTCATGCCTTGCCCAAATATAAACTTTTAATGAACCTAAAAAATAAGGTAACTTACACATATTGCATAAGCACTTCAAACTTTCTTACCCGCCACACCATTTTTTTTAATGTGTACATACCTCGTAGGAAAAAATAATTCACACCCTAAACTTTATTTATGATTAGCCTTAGCATATCTCAGTTGTGATCTCTTTAAGAGTTGGCTTAATTGCATTCTCAAGGATGATGATTTAGTTTCACATTGACAATAAATATGACTTAAGTAAATCTTATTGAGTGTGGACAATCTTAACCTTATAAGTTGATTTTATAAAGCTGAGTTAGACACAATCCAAATTCTAAGAGACATTGACAATTATTAGTCTTTTTTTGCTAGTGATTACTACTTGTGTCACATTTTAAAAAACTATGGCTTTGTAAAATATTGACACTTGTTGGCATGCAATGATTGTTGTTAAACTAGTCCTCCACCTTACCCTTCCAAAAATAACTAAATTAGTCATTAGTAATTGATTTTAGTGTCAACAAATTCTAATAAAACTCTTAAAGTTTATGTTAGTATGTAGAATGTTTGGGCCAATAAAAATTAAAGATAACCAATATAAGTTTTAATGAGAGAATGTATGATTTTGGTTATTTAATTAAATTTTATATGAATTTTATTAAATTTTTTACATTATATTTAAGATTTATACATTTGTTGGCGCATACAAATATGTCACTCTTTTTTAGCTCATGTAATTTTCTTACTTTTCATGCCAATAAATTCATTTTCTTCTCATCTTTTATTCTAATAATTTTCTTTTTTATTTTTAATTCCTCTTTTATATAGTTGACATGACACTCTTGGTGGTCATACATGACACTGTTGGTAGCCATACATGATGTGTTAGTGTGACGCATGATTATATGACATTATGTTGATATGATATGCAATGATGTCAACAAACTAATATTTTTGTATTAGTGTTTAATGACATATATTAAAAATAAAAGGATGAATTATACTTTTAGTTTTTCTATTTATTTTTAAGATTTAATTTAATCACATTATTTTTAAAAGGTTCAATTTGATTCTTTAGTTTTCAAAAAATGTTCAATGTTATCCTTTTGTTCAAATTGACACTATGAATGTTAAAGAAATTAGGTGAAAAGACAACAATGAACATTTTTTTAAAAATTAGATGAAAAAATTAAACATTTTAAAAACAGTGAGATCAAATTAAACATTTTAAATCATTCAACTTGATCATCTAAATTTTCAAGCAATGTTCAATGTTATCTTTCCATCGAATTTCATTATTGTTAATGTCAATTTAGACAAAAGATAACACTGAATATTTAAAAAAAATCAAAGAACCAAATTAAATTATTTAAAAATAATAGGATCAAATTAAATTTTAAAAATAAAAATAAAAAACAAAAAATATAATTAGCCAAAATATAATGTTTGAATTTTATAAGATGATTGGAAAAAAAATATTTATAAGAATGAAAAATAATTAAAAAAAATCCCAAAAATCTCAACATTTTTTTTTGGATGAATAACATGTTATTGAGTTCAATAAATCCTCATATAAAATTATTGATTATGGAGACATAGTAATATAAAAAAAAATATTAAATCGTTAATAATAATCAAATATTAAGTATACGATACAATAGTTAATATTTAAATTAAGTTTTACTTTTTTAGTTTATTCACAAAAAGAATAAGTTCCACTTTTAATTTATATTTTTATTTCATAAAAATAATAAATTAGATAAACAAATAAAAGTAAAAATATAATTTAATCTAAATTTTATTAAGTATTAATTATCATATTAATTTATAATTCATATTATAATTTTAACTATTAAAAGATAAATATTTAGTACAATTAAAATCACATATTTGATAAAATTAGAGAACTAAATTTATAAAAATCAAAAGAACATAAGTGAAAATATAATATTATGGAGAGTAAAAGTAAAATTTAAGGGAAGTGTGAATTCTTAAATAGTAGTAGCGAATTTTTTGTATATATTATATAAAAATAGAAGAAGTGAATTGTAAGGCAAAAGCGGGTAGATTCAGTTGCAGTTTAATATTGAGTAGTGTCGGCACCACAATAACTGTCGGTGGTACCACGGTTATCTGAGGATCTCAGTCTCAACTCTCAACACTCACGTGACGTGGCCCCCATCCCAATTCACACACAGTCGGTGATCCGGTACACAGTAACTATATAAATATTATTTAATCATTTACCTATCTATGAATATAATAAAACAGATCATCTCATATATAATTACTTTACTTATCTTATTTTTAATAATTATTAAAAAAACTACCGTAAAATTTATCATAAATATAAGACAGCAAAAATTATTATAAAAATGTATTATTTTCTCTATTTTTTTCATGGAGAGAAACTACAAGAAAATAATTTTTTTTTAGATAACAATATTGATCATTAAAAGCTTAAAAATTGTGACTAGAATAATTTAGTGAACGATATTTTAATTTATTATCCATCATTATTAATATATTAGTTATAATTAAGAAATGTATTGAATTAGGATTTTAAAGGACTTTTTTTAGTTGAAAAAATTCTGTGAATTTTAAAGGACTTTGTAAGGTATTCATGACTTTTAAGACTTCACAAGATTCTACAAGATTTTAAATCAAGATTTTAGTGGATTCTGCATGACTTTTAAATTAGGATTGGATTCTGCAAAACTTTTAATTCAGGATTTTAATGGATTATATGAAACTTTGTGGACTTTGTAGAATTTTGTGGATTTTTGACATATTATAAGAGTTCAAGATTTTTTTTCATATATTCAAATTTAAAAAGAGTCAAAGATAAAAATAATCAAAAATAACAATGTTTGGATAAATAATAATAATAATAATTCTGCGCAATATCATATCTTCCTAAATAGCATTATTATTATTTCTATATTTTAGATATTTAAACATCCATTTATTCAATTAAAAAAATATTATATGATATAGACAAATATCTCAAACTCAACGGTTAAAGGGGCTAGTTAACTATGGTAAAGACCTTTAAATCTAAATTGATTACAAGATCTTGAAGATTTACAGTTGATTGTAGAGATTAGGGATGACAACGGGGCCCATGGGGGTGGGTAATAGTAAACCCGCCCCTGCCCCCGCCCCGCTGAATAAAAATTGGTCCCATACCCAGTGACGGATCCAGAAATTTTAGATAGTGGGGGCAATAATTATTTATATATTTATAATGTTAAAAATTTTACATATAGTATAAACATATATCATAATTATTTTTTACAAACTTTTATAACTATGTTTACGATTAAAAATAAAAATAAGTTAAGTCAGACTATGTTATATTATAATTTAGTAGGTTTGAACCTAAATTATTTTAAAATACATGTCCTAAATATGACTTATTTATCTATCATAAACATTTTTTAAAATATTTGGTTAGAACTACAATTCTAAAAATATACTTTATAATAATTTAATACTAATAAAAACATAAAAATAAATATTTTAAGTTGTATAAAAATTAAGTTTAATTTATTTATAATATAAACATGTTTTTAATATCTAATATAATATTTTAGATAATAATTTATTTCAAACATATTTTATAATAAAAAAATTTATATAGAATATAAATATTCTAATCTTTTTCATTTTAATTTTTTAATCAACGTATAGAATCTTACGAATCTTTACTATTTTAATTTTTTTAATCAATGTATACATAAATAAAAAGCACAAAAGGTAAAAATATATATATTACAAATTTTATTTTATCAAAAAATAATCTTTTTAAAAAATTAATTCGTTATTAAAAAGTATTTTTTTATTACATATGAGAAGTAATCTCCTTCGAAAATTTGATAAATATCAAATAAATGAATAACTCTTTTAAACTTGTATTTTATAATATGATAATTTAAATATATGTGTTTCTTTAATTAAAATATAATTTTTATTTTTAAAAATATATTATTTTTTGGATAAAAAAAATATGTGTTAAAAAATGGTAGTGGGGGCACATGCCCCCACTCTCTCCTACGTGGATCCGTGCCTGCCCATACCTACCCTATATCCGTGCGGGTATCTATTAAGTGGGTATCCATGAATTTCTTGAATACTCATGAATATCCATGGATATTTATAAATTTTTTAAGAAATTAAAAAAATTATAGTACAAATAATTTTAAGTTTATAATTAATGTCATTAAAATATTAAAAATCAAAATTCAATGTTAATTTTGAACTTGTATTTGACGTTAATTTTGTTGAAATAATAATAAAAATGCAAGATAATCAATAACTTAAAATACACCAATCTCACAAATAAGTCAATGTCTCATCACAAAGCTACAATAATTCAATCTCATAATTTCAAACGAAAGTAAACAACTTAAAATACATAAATTTTATTGGTCTAATCAAAGTTAGAAAATTAATCAAATTACATCCAACATAATTCTATAAACGAAAGTAAACAACTTAAAATACATAAATTTTATTGGTCCAATTAAAGTTAGAAAATTAATCAAATTACATCCAACATAATTCTATAACATACTTAACACATGTTGGTAACTTCATCAACCTCACTTTTGTAAGAAAATAAGATGAGAGAGTGTAGTTTTAGGGTTATGTGGTACAAGGATAATTAAAATATTTAAGAAATATTATTAAACGGGTACCCGCAGGTATGGATATCATCATACCCGCCCCCGCCCCGTTTGTAAACGGGTAAAAAATTATCCGTCCCCATTATCCGCGGGTACCCAATTAACTTATTCATTTATTATCTGTAGCAAATTTTACCCGCAGATACCTGCGAGTGCGGGTATTTTTGCCATCCCTAGTAGAGACCGTGATATCATTTTAACTTTTATCTTTTCCTTTTCTTGACACATGTTTAGGGATGAGAATAGGTCAATCTTTGAATATATAGACTAGGCCTATTCTACAAAATTAAAGTCAAAGTTTAACCTATTATCTATCATAAACATTTTTTTATAGGTTTGGTCTGACCTTTTTAAAGTCTGGTCTACCCTATTAGTCTATTTAAAAGCCTATTTAAATTATTAATGTTAATTAGGTCAATAAACTTAATTTTTAAAAATCAACAAAATTATTTTTAAAATATAATTTACTTAATATTATTAAAATTTAAATTTTAAAAGAAATATAAAAGAAAAATTGAATCATTTTTTATTGAAGGGACAATTCATATGTAGCCATGTATGTTGCTGTATCATAAGTTTATAAATCTATAATGAAAAAAATAATTGCATAAGAAAATATTTTAAATTTTAATAATTTATTTTTGTTTTATTTATTTATAATTTTAATATATAATACTGTACTACTATTATTTACATATTGGATTTTCAACAGTAGTACAGTATTATATATAAGTAATAGTGTAATATTATAAATAAAGAAAAAAAAAATTGAGAAGACATGAGGATAGAAAAAAAAAAGAGAAGATGAAAAACTCACTTAAAAATTATTGAAACATTTGAAAAGTCACTTCAAACAATCTTTCAAATTTTGATGGGTTTGGATGGGATTGTTTTATGAATTTGATATTTATAAATACTACTAAAAATTTCTTCAAAATCTCTCTAATACAACAATCCTTTAAAATTATTGTATTTTTGAATACCAATAGATTATTTTTAAGTTGCAAAAAGTTTTAAATGAATATCGATGTATTTTAATGGAATCTTTAAAAAATCTTAAAAATTCATATTGAATACCACTGGATTGTTTTTAAGTGACATAAAATCTTGATTGAATACCAATGACTTTCTTTACTTAATTTTTTTAAAAAAAATTTATGAAATCCTAAACCAATACACTCCTTTAAATTAGTGATGATATTTTAAATGTCACAAAATGTAATATTCATTGCGATGAAAATATTGTCACTAACATTTATAAGTGACAAGATAAAGTTGTCACAAATAAATATAGTAATAATGACTATTTATTCATTGTTATTAAGATTTTTTAATAATAATGATTATAACTATTGGGACATTTATTTTTGCAAATTATTAACATTTTTATCATTGAAATGCAATAATTGACTAGCCCTTGCCTCAATCACACACAACTTTGTAGCGAATCTTAGGCCTCATTGATTTTTATTGTTGCTTTGTATGGGATTATGTCACTCTTGCCTCTCTCTCATTGATATTTTAAAATTAAAATTATTTACATGGTCTGAGGATGCTAATATTGTTTTTACAAAATTTAAAAAAATGCTTTAACATCTACTCTCATTTTAGTGTTGCTTGATTTCTCCCAGGTTTTCATAGTGGAAATAAATGCCTTTGGCAAAGCTATTGGTGCAATTTTATCATGGCAGGCCACCTCATTGCCTTTTTTAACAAAAAGTTCTCTCCCAAAATGTAAGCATCATCAATTTACATAAGATAATTCTGTTTTGATAAAAATAGTAAAAAGATGGTGTCAATATTTGATTGGTCAACATTTTCACATACTCACAAACCATCAAAGTTTAAAGGATATTTTAACACAAGCTTATACAACACTAAAACAAAAAAAAATGGTTTACTAAATTGATGGGATATAATTATGAGATATTTTACACTACTAAGTCTCTCTCAACTTGATTCAAATTTGGTTTTCTTCATGCTTGCATCTTCCCTAATTTTTGTTATCTTGCACACCTTACACCAATATTATCAATGTCATCCTGATGGACAACAATTTTTCAGAAAAGTTCAAGAAGATGTTTCTCTACACAATATTTTTCATGTGTTGAAAGAGCTTATGTTCTTCAATAACAAATTATTTTTTCTTGAGTTTTAAGATCTTCGTCATTCTCTCATCACATAATACCACTTCACACCTTTGGTTGGACATTCTGCACTTAAATTTATAGTTGCTCGCTTGACAACATCATTTTATTGGACTGACCTTCACACTTAAGTTAAGACCTTCATCCACTCCTATATCACATGCTAACACAATAAATATTTACCAACAAAAAAATCTAGTTTCCTTCAAGCCCTTTCTATTCTAGATAAGGTATGGGGTGAACTTACAATGGATTTCATCACCCAGTTGCCTTCATCCTTTGGACACAACAATCTGGGTGATTTGTGACTACTTAATGAAGTTCGGCACTTCCTTGCTCTACCCACTCATTACATAAGTCATACTTAAGCCCTTTGTTTTTCCAGCGAAATTTATTGCCCCATGGTGTTCCTCATTCTATCTTGACAAATAAAAACTCTATTTTTCTTAGTTATTTTTGAAAATAATTATTTAAGGCTTAGGGTATCACACTTAAATATACCACTACCTATCACCTTCAAACAAATGAGCAAGTAAAGGTTCTTAATAGAGAGTTAGAAGCTTACTCACACTATTTTCTCGACAACTAATCCAGGAAATGATACTCTTATTTACACTTAGCTAAATACCAGTACAAGTTGTCACACCACTCCGCCATAGGGATGACTCATTTCTAAGGCCTTTATGGTTGTCAACCACCCAACATCTTCAATTTGGTTTCCGGCTCAACCATTAACAAATTAGTTGTTGAACACATTATAAATAGAACAAAGGTGTTAAACATTCTAAAAGAAAATTGTGGCACGCTCGCCAACAAATGGTTACATAGGTAAACAAAGGCAAATTGATGTTACCTCCTCTGTCGATGATTGAGTTCTCTTGTGACTTTAACACTATCGCCAAACAACGGTAGCCCAACACTTATCCAACAAACTCGCAAGAAAATACTATGGCCCTTTCATGATCTCTAAATGCATCAATATGATTGATTATGAACTCCTTCTTCCTCTTAAGGCTTGCATACGCAACATGTTTCACGTATCCTTACTAAAACGCTTCTGCAAAGATGTGCCTCCAACCACAATGAAACCCTTACCACCACAATCTTCTCATTTAGATATTGACTTCCCATGCAGAGAAATGACTCTTGATTCCAATCCACCAAACCTTTCAGATTCCATTACGCTTTTCCAATAGTCCAATTTGAATCCTAGTTCTCGAATTTCCAATAACACCACTCCTTCATCCAATCTTTCTCAATTTTAGGTTGGCCTTTGATTGACAAATTTTAAGTACCACTCTCCATGAAAAAACTTGGACTTTAGTTGGTATTAGATCTGTCAAAATGGGCTCTGCCCGGTGAGCCAACCCAGTCCACCATAGGTTCAAGTCGAGTTGGGTTGAAAAAAATTAAAATTTTTAGTATGAGCCAATTTTGAACCCGACTCACCCAAGTTGAACCCGTGGTGAGTTGGGCTAACTCATCAACCCATGATTAAAAAAGCAATAATTATTGGGCCAAGGCACAAGTGCAACCCAACATGAGATAGGGTTTCAAGTTAACTTTCAACTTCAAAATAATTTCATAGCCCTTTACGCAGTTATGCCTCACTAGTCACCGCAGGCCACAACGTAGCCAGCTCCATCCACCCTCTCACACTCACTCACCGCACCACGCCACCACTTACGTGGTCGCACCTCACGTTCAAACTTAAGGCACACCGAGACATGCACCACACTAGGCCACCGCACCACAGCTGCCACGCACCACCATGAGCTACGTGCCACTATGTGCACCGCGAGCCACCACGCGCGTCACCACCTCGCACCGTGCATATCGTTTGGGGGCCACCCACCACCGCTATCCTAGCACTATCGCATGTGCCACACACCACCCTAGGACACCTCGCAGTCTTGCACCTTACACCACCGATGAAGGTAAGCTTTTTGTCATTCCTTGAGTATGAACCTAAATCCTAATACTCTGATAGTTCATACTCCATAGACACCTTTTTTAGTTCTTTTCATTAAATTTGTGGTTGTGTTATTGTTGGCTTTGTTGGCTACAAATTTTTTGAATATTAATTAAATTTGTTGGTTGTGTTGGCTGAAGCTAAATTAGTGAATCTTGATATGGTCGAATCCTAATGAATTTATTTTGTATGTTGGCTAAATTTGTTACTGTTGGCTTTGTTGCCTGTGTTGGCTATTTTTTTTAATATTAATTAAATTTGTTGGTTGTGACGTTGTGTTGGTTGAATTAGTGAATCAGAAATATTTGACAAGCTAAATAATTTTTGTCTGTTACTAACTGTGTTGTATATATTTATGGTTTTATAGAACAAAATGAGATCTGAAACCAAAGATGAACAATGTATTAATAATAATTTGAATGAATCTTTGCCATCAATTGTAGAAGAGATTGAAAATGAGGGTATTGATGCTGATAGAGAAAGTAAGAGACCTAGGGTAACTACTTCTAAAGTTTGGGATCATTTTACAAAAATTGATATAAAAGATGGTAAAGGAAAGGAGAAATTTATAGTGTATATGGTGTTGAGTATGTTGTTGGTGGGACAAAAATAGGAACTTCAACAATGTTGCGTCATTTGTTAAAGTGTGTGGTGCTAAAAAAATTAAAAGATAATGATGTGGGGAAAATGATAATTGATCATGCTAGGAAGTTAAGGTTTAGGGAAATTGACCAAAAAGTTGTAAATGATCTTATTTTAATGGCTATTATTCAACATGGGTTGCCATATAATTTTGTTGAATATAAGTGGATTAGAGAATTGCTTATATATCTAAACCCAGAAGTAAGAGTTCCAAGTAGGAATACAGTCATGTCTAATATTTCAAAGAAATTCCATAAACACAAAGAGAGGGTGAAAGTTGCAATGCATAAATCTCATGGCCGAATTTGTTTGACATCTGATTGTTGGGCTTCTATAACTCACTGGTCATGATTTGGCACAAAAATTTTTTGCTTTGTTGCTTGATTAGGGAATAGATAGGAATATATTTTTTTATCACATTAGACAATGCTACTGCCAATGAGGTGTTGCAAAAAAATTTGAGTGAGCAATGGAAATTGCAAAATAATTTGATATGTAATGGTGATTACTTTCATATAAGGTGTAGTGCACATATCTTTAATATTATTGTGCAAGAGGGCTTAAGGGTGGCTTCTAATGCTTTGCACAAGATTAGAGAGAGTATTAAGTATGTGAAAGGATCAAAGGCAAGAAAAATTGCATTTAAAGAATGTGTTATTAAAGTGAGGGGTATTGATACAAAAGTAGGTTTGAGAATGGATGTTGCTACTAGGTGGAATTCTACCTATCTTATGCTTGAAAGTGCAATTAGCTATCGACGTGCCTTTGGAAGCTTAGCTATCCGTGATAGAGCTTATGTTCATTGTCCATCAAACGATGAATGAAAAAGGGTTGAAAAAATGTGTGAGTTCTTGAAGCCATTTTATGTCATGACTAATTTGATTTCAGGTTCATCTTACCCAACTTCTAATTATTACTTCATACAAGTTTGGAAAATTGAATGTTTGTTGTAGGAAAATCTCAAAAGTGATGATCTGAAAATTAAAGATATGACATTGAATATGATGAACAAGTTTAATAAGTATTGGGATCATTATTGTGACATTCTTGCTATTGAGGCTATTCTTGATCCTTGAATGAAGTTTGAAGTTATTTGGTTATGTTGTTCAAAGATTGATCCTTCTACATGTGAAGAAAATATTAATATTTTAAAGGAGAAGATGTACAAGTTGTTTGAAGAATATGTCAAATTACATTTAAATGATCAAATACTTCAAGTTCTCAAACTTTCCCTCCAACACAAGTTGCTTCTTTTACGAATGATGAGCAAGTGATGGATGTATTTGATGTAAGTTTTTAATTCTCAAATTTTTCAACACAACTTGCTTTATTTTATTTACATCTTATTTCTTACTTATCAATGACATTAAAATTCTCTTATTATGTCGTAGGAATATGATGATTATTTGAGTCAACATGTTAATGAAATTGAAAGGTCTAAATTGGATCTTTATTTAGATGAAGGGAATCTTGACCCAAAGTTTTTTGATAAGTTGGATGTATTAAGTTATTAAAGGGATCAATGAGATCGTTATCCAAATTTATCTAAGATGGGTTGCAACGTGCTTAGCATTCTAATCACTACAATTACTAGTGAGTCTGCCTTTAGTCTTGGTTCTCGTGTGCTAACCAAATACTGTTCTTCCGTTCTTCCGGAGAATGTTGAGACACTCATTTTAACTCAAAATTGGTTGCATGATTTTGAATTAACATGTAACATTTATTAGTACTATGAAATTAATTTAATAATTTATTACTTAATTTTTCATCATTATTAGTTAACATTTTTTTAATTGTAGATGGGGATAAAGAAGATGCTTCAACAGATGAATATATTTTGGATTGTTCCATTCAAGACTCTAACGTTATAGATGGACAAGTGACAACAATGATTTAATGTCGGATTGTAATTTGTAATTTTTATGATTTTGGATTGTATTTGAAGTTTAAGATGATTTTGGATTTTATTTGAAGTTTAATTTGATTTTGGATTATATTTGTCTATTTGAGATTATTTAGATTTTATTTGATTGTATTTAGAATTATCATTTAATGTTTGAGATGAATGATTCATTTATGGATGTCTTAATTAAGAATATCATATTTTTAAAATAGGTTTGAAATTTTTGGACCTTAGTTATATATTAAGAAAAAAAATGAAAAAAAATTATATATATTTTTAAATTAGGTGATCCAACCTGTTTAACCCACTAATCCGTGATGGGTCGGATCGAGCTAGACTGGATTGCTCATTTTGACAGCTCTAATTGGTACTAATGTACCCCAAAAGTACTTCAAGAAATAAGTGTACATAGAGATCATTTGTTCATAATACAAAATGTATGTTTAACATGCCCAACAATCTCTTACTCAAATCTTGGCCTTACTGCATTTATTTCCTCCATCAACTTTTCTATCATCAACCTTTCTCCGTTCAAATCTGTATCTTCTCTCCAACTTAGCTTGCATTCCTAATAGATATTTCCCACCATACACTTCTATTGTTCTATGTTCAGATATAGCCTACCATATTTTATTCTCAAACCTTCTCCTCCCAACCATTTGTCCTCCAAAAACATAATTTTTTCCATCTCCATTTTTTCACATTATATTTTTATCAAGCCAATTTTCTTGATCACCCATTTGACAAATCTTTCCTAAATCTCTCCACTGCATTGAACCCTTCCTTAAATATTTGATCAGGTGGTAATATAAGTAAGCATTAAGGCAACAAACTAACAATGTATTAGAAATGCACAATTAACTTTATTTGCTAATGTTGAGGGTAAAATATTTTTTTCATTCATAGAAATTACAATAATAACGATAAAATTTGATATCTTAATCAACCGATAATAAATAGAAAAAATAAAATTTCAAAAAGATTATAAATCAACATATGTAAGAATTTTGAATGATAAAAAATGTTGCCTCTTACTATTGGTTAAAGTTAAATAATTTGCATCATTTGATTCATGTATTTAGTGAATAGTAATTAACTATAATTTAATGTATTATCTAACAAATTTATTTGTACAAAATAACACTTAAGTAATAATAAAGGCAGAATGATCTTTATATAAGTAAAGTAAGGATTATTTAAGAGAAAAAAATCCTTAAATCCTTTTTTATATGGAAACCGAGAATCAAGCCTTGAAAATGGATGTTCAACAAACTTCTGTGGTTGTAGTTAGGTGCTCCTATATGGAAACCGTACACGTTACAAAATAAGAATCAAAGTGAAAGTGTGTATTTTCTTAAGCAAGCTAGCATCAATGGTGGATGAAAAAATCATCTACAAACTTACACGATATATATAGAGGAGAATTCTTACTCTTAGATCCAATAGTGTTGTTGAAACACCCATGCATTTTCCCGAAGCCATGAATTGGAACAGAAACGGTGGAACATCCTACAACTAAAGACTATAATGATTATTAGTCTCCTCAATTGGCTGGCTCCGTACGAGGTTTACCTGCAGGTTGATCGTTTTGGATGTCATATACTTGGTGAAACTCCAACGTTGATGCAAACTTAAATTGTACAAAAAAGTACATGCAATATTATATTCTAATTTAAATGAAATTGTGACCTACATACCTTTATGTAGGAAGACGATTTGTATTATTATCATTACTTTTCATTAAAGATAAAATATCATTCTCATGTTTTACTTTATGAGATCTCTGGAGGTACTTGAGTAGAAATATCACGCACTTTGTGGAAATGTTAATTATGTAGATTTTATTTGAGTCATAAATATACTACTATATTTAATGTTGAAAAAGAGAGTTTTATTGATATGATATTTTTATTTAATTCAAATAAAATTGTCTCTGATAAAAAGTATACGTGATATATAAAAAAAAAGTGTAGTAGGTTTTGATAACATTTGAGTCAAAAGGAAAGTGGTGAAAATAATAAGCACGCAACCCACCATGATCTGGTCGAAAATGATTTGGGTTTATTTGGAAGTTCAATTTCAAAGGTTGATAATAGTGACAGGGGAGTAGGTATAGGCAAAAATGAAGTTAAAATTTTCAAAGTGTTGGTTTACATCCACAAATATGAGAGGGGTATCTAAAGTCACCAACCCAACCTTTGAATAGAATTTTCCTTCACTCGTAGCTAGCGCGGTTGGTGATGGTTTCCATGTCATGGTGGCTGGTTCTTCACACTTGATACCAACCACTGAGTGTTACGTTTTACTACTACAACCAACACTACATGCTACACGTGTTTTATTTTATTTTGGTATTAATCCAATACTCTTGTTGTCAGCTGCTTAAATTCTTGACACCCTTTGTCTCTTCCCAGATTGATGATTGAAGAAATGGGATTTGACCATATACTTTGCTCATCAAGTTGATATAACAGTTGTAACGACACCCAGAAAATTGAAGGCTAGAAGTGAGTATTTTTTGCACCAAAAATAGCAAATTAAGTGTGTTACAAGATTATATGTAGATAGATTATAGTGTTATTCTTGGTCTCTCATTTATTTGAGTTAGTCAAAAACAAATAATTATTTAAGCACTCAGAGTCTTTCTATATATTACTATAATTTTAAAGATAAAATTTAGGTACAGTTGGTTGTTCTTAAAAAAAATTAAAATTTTATCTTTGATATTATGCATTTATATTTAATATAGGTTTCATTAATATACATTATTGAAGTAAAATTCTAACACTAATTAAAGAACAACACCAATCACGTTTAAATAAATGTAACTAAATATTATCTTAATTTTAATCGGACAAAATAGAATAATCCTTTTTGATATTGTAACTTGTACGTTAGGTAGAAAGTTGCGGGCCATTAGTTTTATGGAATGTCATAATTAAAGCCCAATCAAGTGCAATTGTCACAGCCTGTATTGATTGGGCACCCAAGAACACTATTAATATTTAATATTGTTGGGTGCATAACTTTTTTTTGGGTCAAATTATAAATTAACTATCTCAATTCTCAACCACATTTATTTAATTATTATAATGGACCTTGAAAAAACTTTTCATAAATTATCCTGCACTGTACTTTATAAATCACTCAGTTGAACCTTGTAGAGTTAAGTAATGGTGTACACATTTTATAGCACGTTTATTTGAACTTAAATTTAGAATTAATATTATTTTTAAAAAAGGTCTGGGAGGGAAGAGGCTAGAGCAGAAGAGGCAAAGGCATAGAAGGGTGAAAGCTACCCGGAATCTGTCTCCTCCTGCCAACCTTGTTCCTCCAGTGAGGCTCCGCCACGTGTCGAACTCCAAGCACCCTGGCAAACCCAACATAGCCCAAGGCCTCAGCGATCTGCAACGCCGTAACGCCCTTGCTCGTCCTGGCCTCCACGTCCACCCCTCGCTTCACCAAAACCTCCGCCACGTCAGCATGCCCCGCCTCCACCGCGCAGTGCAGGGCGCTGTACCCCTCCTCATCCCGCGCCTCCAACTCTATCCCCTTCTCCAGCAGCGCCCTCACCGCCTCCACGCGCCCCTTGAAACACGCCCTGTGCAACGCCGTCCACCCGTGCTGGTCCCTCCCGTTCACCGCCGCCCCACTCTCGATCACCCTCTCCATGCTCCTCACCTCCCCCTTCCTCGCCGCCACGCACAGCCCGTCCCCCAGCCGCAGCGCGTCCAGCACGCGCGTCGCCCCATTCTCCACCGCCACGTCATACGCCGTCTTCCCTAGGTAATTCCTCACGTCCTTGTTCGCCCCCTTCTTCAACAGCAACTTCACCATGCTCTCGTCCCCCATCCCCGCTGCCACGTGGACACACGTGTCGCCATCTCGCGAGTCGCGAATATCCAACCTCGCATTGTTCGCCAACAACAACCTCACGCACTCTCTCTCCCCTCGCTTCACCGCCACGTGTAACGCCGTCGTTCCGTCCCTGCTCAACGAGTCAACGTCCGCGCCTTTTAGCAACACCAGCCTCAAAACCTCCACGTGTCCTTCCCTCGCTGCCAGATGAATCGCTCCAAACGCTGATGATTCCTTTCTCTCCGTCGTTGCCTTGTGAGCTAGTAGAAGCTCCACGATTAATTCCTCCCCCGAGGAACACGCCGATTCTAGCGGACTCAAACCGGAACGGTTCGCTGCTTCTACGTCCGCGTTGAATTCCAGGAGTAACTGAACCAGATCGGGTCTGCTTCGGGAGATTGCCACGTGGAGGAGCGTGTCACCGTTGGGGTCAACGGAGTCAACGGCCTTCCACGTGGGGTCGCTGTGTTCCAGGACTTCCCTGATTTCGTCCATGGACCCGTCTTGGACCAACTGGGCCAGGACGAGCGACCCCACGAAGAGGATTCTGATGCCGCTGTCGATGAACACTTGTTTCTTTTTGGCCGTGAACCACTCGCTGGGGACCGACTCGAACATGGAGGAGGGCTCTTTCACGGTGGCGCCGGGAACCACCACGCTGTGGAGGAGAAACGAGTCCTCCGAGTGGGGGAACGAGTGGGGGAGAGTGGACCCGCCTGGGAGACTGTAGACGATCTCGATGCTGATTGTTGCTAGAGGCGATATGATTCCCGAGTGGGGCTTCACCGTGTACCGCGTCTTGATGAGTGGCTGAAGGCGGAACGCGACGGGCATCGTGTACATGACGTTGCGAAGGGTGATTTTGCCCTGGCACTTTTGCCCTGCTTCGATTCTTATTGGGACCGTGTTTGTTGGGTCTACCTTTATGAGCCTGTCCATCGTATCTTGCTTCCTTCACCTGTGGGTGGGTTTTGGTTTTGAAGGAAAAGCCATGAAAGCAAATCAAGTGTTTGGGAGTTATTTAGGGGTGTGAGGGGCCGGCTTAATTTTCTAAGAACCTGCCAAGTGTTGCTGTAAAAAACAATGGTGACTTGTTCTATTCGGCGTCTCTTCCATATCCAACCAAACCACACTTGTGTAAGTTTAAAGGATTATAACCCATCTTTGTCCTCTTTCTGCATGTCACTCTCATTCCAAACCCCCATTTGTTCTTAAACCACACTTTTTCTTTTTATTAATTATCCTGACGCATGCTATATTCGTATATATATATGCTCATAATATAATATTATATATGAACAAAAATTAGGTAAGGTTTCTTTACGCGCGGTTACTGTTCTTCATCAATCAGGATTATTAGAGTTTTATGTCACTAGTATATATGCACAAATGTATGTATATTACTTACATTATACCCTAAACTCTAAATCTGAGATAAAACTTCTATTTTGATCAAAGAATAATAATAATGCATTAAAACTGTAATTAAGTTTTTTCTTAATATTAATTATAAAGCTGTTTTTTCTTTCTTTCATCACATTAATTATTTTTGTTAGAGCACAGAAAAAGTCTTGCATTCTTAGAATAAAAAGAAGAATATGAATTTATATGTACATGAGTGTCTATATTTGTAAGAGAGATTTTTTGAGTTAAGACTAAAAAGTAAATTTACGAGGGTTAATTTAATATCAAAATAGATAATATTAGAACATTTTAGAAACATGTGTGTAAAACTTTCCATGCAAAATAAATAGTATTAATTAGAGTTAATTATTTAATTAGGAGACATATCTTATTGATGCAAAAGTATTTGTAGCTTTCTGTATATGAAAGAGTAGTATTTAGCGTGGAATTCAATCGGTTAGACTCGAATAATATTACAGTGTTGTATGGCTGTTTGTTGCTGCAAGAATGCAAGTAAAAATCTGTTGCTGGTACGATGCTGTTTTGATTCAGTTTTTTAATCTTCTATCCTTGTTCTCTATGTATTCGGAAAGTCATATATGTTTGAAAGGACAATTGTTTATGACATTAGGTCTGGCTGTTTGGGAAAACATTCTGGTGTGAAGAACAAGAAATGCAAATTTTATATATTAAGTCTGAGTGATCAAGGTAGGGTTTTGGCGGCATTTTCGTTTACTTGGCCAACTAAGGTGACATCCTTTAACTATTAAATACTCTAATGTTGCTTTCTTCTTTGTATTACTTGTTGGAATTTTCCTTTTCTTACTGCATGCGATGGCCGAGAATCCTTAAATCTGATTCCTGCTTGCCATTTGCAATCACACCCTCATTCTTTGCAATTTTTAAATTTGGGTAGGTGAATATATATATTTAACCCTACAAGTGCGTTAAGAGATATCAAATTTGATATTTTTCAAATTAATTAGAAAACATGCATAAACGATTTCTTTACAGAGATAACTACTTCAGTATATTTCTTTATACTATTTTCTGCAAGCATGAATACTCACTTCATGGTTTTCCCTTCATCTCTCTGAATGGTTAAGGTCGTTAGAATATTTTTCGTGTTATTCCAGATGTACATACATTGATGACTCAATTTTCAACAATTTATAATGGGCTTAACAGGCAATTTAGCAAACTAGATAATATGTTTTCTCAATATGACATGCTCAAAAGTCAAATACGCTTGATTTATCTATTGTCTTGTCATTCCCAAAGCTTTTTGAGTTTTAATTGGCTGATGAGATATAAAAGCTCCTCTCCCTGTCACAATCACAGTCGCTCTCTGCATTAACTGGAAGCTGCGAAATCCATTTCATTGTTGTGAGAGTGATACTATATGTAACTGCTTCGGTTTGATTAGTAGTTCTTATTTTAACGTATTTTATGGTGAAAGACAACAAAATGGTATAAGAAACAAACATTATATCTTCTTGTCGAGGAAAATATATGGAAAATAGAATATTCTTTGAGAACGATATTCTCTTATTACCAACGAGCTAAACAATGGTCTTAATGGACAGTTGGAAAATGGGTGAATCAAGTAGTCATGAATAGGGAGTAAAAAACTTATAGCTTGTTCGGATTATTTTTTCTTGGTACTTATAGCATGTTCGAGTTTTATTGCATATGGTTTCAGCAGAAGTTTATAATAGCTCTTTTAACTTCGTCTAAGTGTGTATGTAATTTACCTGATCTTTTAAAAATATATAATTACTTATTTATAAGATTTTTAAAAATAAAAAGTAAAGTATAATTTCTTCTAAAATATTCACTTTCAAACACAAAATTAAATCATTATTTTAAAATTCTAATATGACATCCAAACATACTATAATGTCGATAGTTGTATGTAAAAAAGAAAATGAGTAAGTATCATATATTTCATATCAATTATTGATATGGTCAAAATATTTTTAATATCTCACATTGATTAATAATTTGATCAAAATGTAGTAAATAAGGGGAAAACAATTCTTATTTTGCAAGGTGATTTTGTAAGGTAAAGTTATACTAACTTTACCTTCTTAAAATAGTATCATAATAATATTTCGTTAGAGTTCATCCGAACATACTATAATGTCGATAGTTGTATGTAAAAAAAGCAAATGAGTAAGTATCATATATTTCATATCAATTATTGATATGGTCAAAATATTTTTAATATCTCACATTGATTAATAATTTGACCAAAATGTAGTAAATAAGGGGAAAACAATTTTTATTTTACAAGATGATTTTGTAAGGTAAAGTTATACTAACTTTACCTTCTTAAAATAGTATCATAATAATATTTCGTTAGAATTCATCTTAACAAAACTAAACAATGGTCTTAATGGACAGTTGCAAAATGGGTGAATCAAGTAGTCATGAATAAGGAGTCAAAAAACTAAACAATGGTCTTAATGGACAGTTGGAAAATGGGTGAATTAAGTAGTCATGAATAGGGAGTAAAAAAACCTAAACAATGGTCTTAATGGATAGTTGGAAATTTCATATAATTTTTCCACGGAATTTTTCGTCAAAAATTATAATTTTTTTTTAATTTTAATAAATTTATTAATGTAACAACCCTCATATTTGGGTTCTCAAGAGTTCTATTTCACAATATTTCACTGTTTAGCGTGTTTTATCCTTACTTGTGCAATTTCTGAGAGACTTCCTGAACGTTAAGCACGCTTAACTGTGAAGTTCTGATGAGTAAGCTACCGAAATGTATATGTATGTTGTCAGTATAACTTGTACAAATTAATTCATTTAAGTCATCCTCAAATATACAATATCATATTTGTACTATAATAATAATATATAATAATTTTATATTACGAATAAAAATAAAAATAAAATAATAATAATAATAATAATATATTTAATTATTCTTTATTTATATGTACTAACTTTTATAATTAACATCTACTTATTTCTATTTAAAATTATAATTTAAATTATTTAATTTTATAATTTATAATGATAATATATTTTATAAAATTATAAATATTTATTTATTACATACTTATAAATTAAATTTTAATATTTTAAATAAATTATTAATTAATTTAATATATTTATTTACCTTAAATCAAACATATAAAATTCAAAAAATGTATTTATCCTTTTTTTTTCTTTTCTAATTATTAACTTTTAATAAAATACTAACTTAAAATCTTATCTAATTATATATAATATTCTCATATCAAATTTAAAACCAGATATTAGTTATAAAAAAAATATTAAGATCATATAGTAAATTGTCAATAAAATTTTAGTTAAATCATTTAAAATAATTAATGTTTCAATTATATTGTTAATTAGCAAATAATTTATTTCAAAACTATTAATTTTTTTAATATTAATTATTAGTAAAACTTAATAACTTTTAATTTAACAATTAATTGGATCGACGAAATTCAACACATACACATACACACACACACACACACACACACATATATATATATATATATATATATATATATATATAATGTGACTTTTACTAAGTATTACACCACTCAATAACTTTATATTAAATGTGAATTTGGTAAATCCAACTATTAGATTGAAAGTTCATATCTTTTATAGATTATATATACAAAACGTTATATTAATCCATGATGATTTGATACTTCATTTTTATAAAACAAAATTGATGTAATATATTCATTTCAAAATACACTAAAATATGAACACTTTGATTATGTTCCAGTTGTTGTTCAATTTTAACAAAATTTGATATACACGTATAAAGTGATATGAACTTTCAATTTAACGGTTGGATTTACAAAATTCACATTTAATATAAAGTTATTGAGCGGCATAATACTTAGTAAAAGTTACACCGGTATAATTATAACCCCCTATATTATATATATACATGTATACACATATATTTGTGTTTTTTATTTATTATATACGTTGATTGAAAAAATCAAAATAGTAAAATTGTATACATTGATTAAAAAAATCAAAATAATAAAAATCAGAAGATTTATATTCCATTTAGAATTGTTATTATAAGATATATTTTAAACTAAATTATGTAAAAATATATATTAGATATTAAAAACATATTTATATCATAAATAAATTAAACTTTATTTTTATAAAATTTAACATATTAATTTTTATATTTTTAATAGTGTTAAATTATTATAAAATGAGTCTTTATGATTGTAGTTCTACCCAAACATTTAAAAAATGTCTATGATAGATAAATAAGTCATACTTAAGATATATATTTTTAAAGAAAGTTAGGTTCAAACCAACTAAATTATAATAAAATATAGTGTGCCCTATTTTATTTTCATCTTTAATACTAATCGTAGATATAAAAAACTTGTAATAAATAATTATAATATATATTTATACCTTTAAAAGATATATAAAATTTTTAATACTACAAATATATATAAGAAATTAAAAATAATAAATTAAAAATAATAAATTAAAAATAAGAAATTAAAAATAAGATTTGAAAATAATAATTAAAAATAAGAAATTTCCGACGGATTTATATTTCCGTCGGAAATTTCTGACAGAAATATAAATCCGTCGGAAATTTTCCATCAGAAATTTACATTTTTGTTGTAGTGATACTAACTTTACCTTCTTAAAATAGTATCATAATAATATTTCGTTAGAGTTCATCTTAACAAAACTACTTTTGTAATGTTGATTTTGAGTCTATAGTGACCCGAAAGCACATGATATAATAGGCTCAACAACAATCATTAAAATAAATTTTGATACTAACTTAAGATAATGAATTTGATTCTAATTCAATCTTACAAAATTAACTTATATTGTGAGGGTTCCTTTATACTTATATAATATATATATATATATATATATATATATATATATATATATATATATATATATATATATATATATATATATATATATATATCCATAATAAGCCAATGTAGAATAAAAAGGAGTCAAATCCACTTTTCTAAGGTGATATTAAAATAATATTCCTCACTTTATAAATTAATTTTGTAAAGTAGGGTTAGACTCATAATCAATATTTTAAAATGCTACCAAAATTTATCATAGTGAATGTTATTTTGTTTATCAATGTCATTATCAAACCACCTGTAGATGTCCAATCTTGCTAACTTCACTCTCAAGATGCCCAATCCTTAGCATGAGAGAGATATATTGAAGATTTCATATTGGTTAGTGATGAGTAAAGCATAGTATATACGTGGAAAGCAATATTCACTTTACAAGTTTGCTTGGTAAGGTTGAGTTAGATTCAAATTCACTTTACATATTGTGTAATTTTTAAGGCTTACAAATATTGAGTCTTTTTTTTTTTATATAGTTGTGGACTCCATTAAACATGTTGTGTGTGGTCTAATTAGACAAGGAAAATGCTCCCTACACTCAATATTTTTCCTAAATACCTAAATTACCCTTATGGTGTGTTTGGATGGAGAATTTTACAAATTCAAGGAATTTTAAATTCTTGGTATTTGAATTACTTTGATTTCAATTTCTATCATTCTTAAAATATTTTGTTTGGATAAGTCAATTCAAATTTATCAAATTTTAAATTGTTAGGTTGGATATGATAATTTGATTCTATCATGATAAAATTGATTTTAAAAATATATTTATATGTTGAGATTTTTAAATTAAATTTTATAAAAACAAATATTTGCTAATTTTTAAATATTTAATAATTTTAAAAATTAATATTAGATAATATTTAATAATTTTAAAAATATTTTTAAATATTCAATAATTAAAAACATGAAGAGATAAGAGATAAGATAAAATATATAAGTGAAATAAGAAGAAAAAAATATGAGGAATTTCAAATTCTTACTCTTTTGGGAGAATTTGAAATTCTACTATTTCAAGGAATTTCACAAATGCTTGAATTTCAAATTCCTTATAAATTCCTCATCCAAACAAGATATTTCACCTCAAAGAATTTGAAATTCTTCAAATAAATGAATTACTCCATTTAAATTCTCCATCCAAACACACTATTAAATTTTTTGAAACATCCATTTTACTTTTCTAGGAATGGATGTCCTGGAACACAATATACCAATCCAAATTAAGTATTCTAAAAACAATATATACTTCTAGTTTAGGTGTTTTGGGGTACAATTTATGCGTTTGCATTGGGTGTTTTAGAAAATAATATATGCATTTAGATTAGGTATTCTAGAATACAATATATACATCCAGATTAGGTATTCTAGAATACAATATATACATCCAGATTAGGTGTTCTGAGGCATAATATATATGTGTTTAAAAGGAGTGTTCTAGAATACATATACCATCTTGAAATGATTGATCTACAAAGACCAATCCAGAGTCAGAATTATTCATTCTAGATTAGTTGTTTTAGAAATTGAGAGGGTGCACACATTACATTTCAGATTGGTTAAAATCCATTATGAAAAAAAATAGGCCACGAAGCTAATGGAAGATGTGGGAGATGAGCAATGGAAAAGAAAGAGGTAAGAACGAGTTCTTTTGGAAAGTGATGAAGGAAGAAAGTGTATGAAAAGTAAGTAAGAGTTACAATGAATTAAACAAACTAAAAAATAGTTTAAAATTCAATTTGATAATTAACTTATAAAACTTGATTCATAAATCAAATAAATTAAATTTGAGCTAAAAATTAAGGTCGATAAATAAATAAACCAAATTTCAATTATGTATAATTTAACTTATTTAGTTCATGAATTGATTTGATATATAAATATATAATTTATATAATTGACTTTCTATTTAATTTTAAATTAATAAAAATTAAAAAAATCTTTAAAACTTAGGTATAAGTTAATAATAATAAGAAGAATAATAATAATAATAAGAATAATAAAAATGAATATTTTAGTATTTCATTGTTAAGGATTAGTTTTTTTTATTTTATTTTATGAAAGGTGATATAGTTTTTATTATGTAAGTTTTGATTGTAATTATATTTTTTAAAAGTTATATTTTGTATATATTATGCTTTTTCTTTTTAAAAAAAACTAGTAAATAATTCGTGCAAATGCACGAGTGATTATTAATTTAAATATTATTTTTCTTAGTACACCTTATAAAATAAGTATTGATATAAGACATTTATGTTTAACTAGAACACAAAAGTATTGTTCTTTATATATTTTATCAAAATTACAAAATCTTAAGTAAGTGCTTACGAAAGAGGGGAAGATCAAAAAGGACAAAACTTAAATTGTGCATGAAAATTTAACATGAATGAAGCTACTTCGTAAATAACATTTATCCAAAAGTTCTATGGTCAAACTTCAATCATACAGCAACATATTTAATCCTATAAATAAATAATAATAAAAAGCTTATTAAAAGATGTAACAATAAATAGTGCATTAAATTTAATAGCTATCATGCATTATAAATGTGTATCAAATTAACATTGTCAATGACAACTTATAATTAAATACATTAAAAAGGATTATTAAAACAATTTTCATGTAAGATTCAAATGACTAAAAGTTTAGATATGATAAATATTTAAACGACAACAAGTTAACTTATTAACAGTTATTTTATCTGAAATTTATTATTAAATTAAAATTTTAAATTTTATATGATTAAAATAAATTAACTTTTAATTCATATGATTTAAATTAATGAGTTCAATTGAATTATTAGCAAGATTAAATTAACTTGAGTTCGAATTAAAAAAGAAAAGTTTCTATTAAATACAAATTGAGTTCTAGATTAATTAAATATTATTGAGTCAAGTTAAAGTGTATCAAATTTAACTTAATTGAACTCATTTTTTACCTTAAAAGAAAAAGATATTTTTAGAAGATTAATGAAATGATTCAGGGGTTGAGAAAATAAAAAGGTGCATGGAGCATTTGCCTTACGCTGGTTGTAAAAAAGCAATGATAAAATCCATACAAACAGAAGCAGAGTGATGCTCTAAAAAGAAGACACAAGAAAGTAAAATTGGATTTTCAGTTTCATTTCTAAAATCCATACACCAAAGACAAGCATTGTCCAATTTGTTAAACAACAAAATAGATGGATTGGATAAAAGTCCCATCCATTATCAGTCTTTTAAATGCTTTAGATCAGATCAATTATGGTTTTATTCTGTTCAACGAGATTTTTTTGCTCACCCTTAATTCATATATACACTTCAGCATGTGCTTTTGAAATATTTTTATTTAAAAATGGTATAAATAACTTTCAAATTCATTTTAAAAAAAGAATTATTTTTGTTTTAATTCTTTGTATTATTCTATTTTAGTTTTTAAATATTTTTTCATTTTTCTTTGATCATTGTCTTTACTCTATCTTTTTCGCACTTAATTAGTGATTCATAGAGAAAACTTTATCACACAAATTACTTTTACAAAAAATAAAATACATAATACTTCCTAAAATATAAAGATTAAAATAAAAGAAAATTTTATTAAAAGTCTATATTCCTAAAGAAATTCAAAAAAATAATATCATAAACTAAATTGAAAAGAAAAGGTTTAAATATACATTTAGTTTATGTAATACACCTTTTTTTAGTTGGCTCGTTATAAAATTATTTTTTAAATAAACTTTTAAACTTTAAATTTTCATTTTGATTCTTCTTATTTTAATTCAATCTTCACAATATATTATTTATTTTGAACTATCATTTTTTTCAAAAATGATAAGAATTAAAATCAAATTATTCACGTATTATAATAATAATAATAATAATAATAATAATAATAATATATTACAAAGACTAGAAGAAAATAATAAAAACTAAAGTAAAAAGTAAAAAACTGAAAGTGTATTTAATGAAAAAAAAAGTATTATGTTGAGTATAATATTCCTTTACCCCCATCTACACATAATCGCCTTGCTGACATTTTTTTAGGTGTCGTGTCGCACATGCAATGGTTTTTAGTAACACCTCTCTCGAAATATGAAATTGCTCAACCAAAGTGCAATCCGGTAAAAAAAAAAAAAAAAATTAATCTGCATCATTTTGATAAATTGTTATAAATTCGGTAATGATTTTGTATAAGGCGTGAACGGTCGCGTAAAATGTGAAGAAGAAAATGTGATTATACTCTTAATTTTGTCCAGGTAAAAATTAAGAGACATCTGCGTAATATTCTCATTTAATTTCTGTTTCACGAATTTAAATTAGTGACCATAATATATTGAAGAAGAAAAAGAAGCAAAAGTGTGATGAATTGAACATCAAGCATCTAGTAAAGGTGGAAAAAAGCAGGAAATGGTTACATGAGTGCAAAATAGTGTTGTAAGAAAGAGAAAAAGTAAAAAAAAGTTAGATTTAGAAATTACAAGACAGAAGAGTAACCAAGATTCAAGGCCAAAGAACAAAATCCAGAGACACCATGGAGTCCATAGGATTGTCCAGCAGTGTGTGTTGAGTTTTGCTGTTGGTGTCAGTCTGATGATCTTTGGAGGGTTTTGTGAGAGCACAAGAGGTGGTAAGGGTGAAATTAGAAGAAGGGTATGCTGATAAGAGAGCTGCAGCATCCCACTGATCATGATTCCGAACGAGTTCTGAAAAGAGAAGCACCAGCGAAGCCATTCAAGATCAAGACGAAGATTTGTTAATTGGATTTGAATATTTGATAATTGATGGGTCAGACCAAAAACTTTTAATGTTATATATAAAGAGAGAGACATGAGTTGAGTGAAAAGTGGACACAGATTGATGTTGTTTTGTTTCTGTTGGCCAACTTGGTTTGCTGTTTACAAGGAAAGAAAGAAAGAAAACTGTGGTTGTATTATGTTACTGTTGCCGCTGATTTCCTCTCTCTTCCCAATTCTATCTCAAAATTCGTATATTATTTTACACAAATAATATATATTAAATATTATATGTTAATTAAAATTATATATAAATATATAGTCATCAAAATAAAACTTTGGACTTTGATGTTTAAATTATTACATATACGTTTTATAGAAAGATATTGAATGGAATTTTAAATTTTATTTTTAAATAAGTAAATATTTTTCCGTGTAAGAGGTGGGAAAAAAAAAAGTATATTATACTGAACATGTATTTTAGACCATAAATATAAAAACGGAATTAATATTAATAATTATAAAATATCTTCTAGAACAAGTACTGTAAATCAAAATCTGAATTATGAAATTACTTTATATCATCCAAATCACTGAATCCATTTCCTAACTCTCCGTGGTTTTGATTGCTGAAGCACTGAAACAAACCTGTTGGAATTTTATAATGATTTGATCCCCCTAAACGGATAAACCAGAAGGAAAGCTCTAAGACTTATATATATATATATATATATATATATATATATATATATATATATATATATATATATATATATATATATATATATCACTATTAATTAATAATATATCTCTTTTATTACTATTTTCTTTATTTATTACTTAAATATTTTTTCAAAAAAAAAAAACTTTCATAAAAGTACCTATCAAAAAGTATATCTTGTATTTTCTATAAATTTTAAAACTATATTTTAGCACTCACCTTCAACTTGTAAAAAAAAAATATATTACTGAAAAGTATTTTTCAAAATAGAAAGATATATACTTTTGGAAAGAGAAATAAATTTACTTTCAAAAATATTTTTAAAAGTATTATTTTATATTATAATATCACTCACCTCCAACTTGAAGAAAAAAATATTTTATAGAATATAAATATATACTTTCATAAAGTATTTTTTAAAAAATAAAAATATATTTATAGGAAGTATTTTTTAAAAGAGCAAAAACATTTCTCTTCCAAAAAAATACTTTTCAAAAGCTTATTTTAAGAATCATAAAATATGATTTATATAAAAATAAAAATATATATTATTTTTAATCATAATTCATCGTAAAATTTTTAACAAGTCATATTTTTGAAGATGATGTCTCAAAAAAAATTTGTAACCTTATACTTAATGTATGCAATATTAAAAATGAAGTGATAAAATAGGATGTAAAAATATTAAAGTTGAGATTAAAAAAATAAATTTTAAAAAATAATAAACATTACCAACGAATGCTTTGATTGTTAGAAAAAGATTAAGGAAAAAAAAAAAAAAGAGTTACAAATGAAAGGTAATGGAAGAAAAAGATGAGCGGAAGAGACGTGGAAAAAAAAAGAAGATAATTTTTAAAAATAAAATTTATTTTAAAAAGATATTTAATTTTTTTTTAATAAATCTATGAATGGTTTCAATCACTTATTTTTTTAGTAGAAAATATTTTATTAGTGATGTTAACAGAGATTGTACTGGGTGAAAACCTGATTAGGGATAGCAAATAAACTCGTACTCGTGGATAATACCCGAATCCATCTTAAATTTAACGGGGAATACCCAGTTTGATCGGGTACGGGTACGGGTAAAATCCGATAAATTACACCGGGTACGGGTACGGGTATATATATATTTGCCTCATACCCGTACTCGTACCCGATTTAATTATATTAAAAAAATTAATATTTTATTATGTGTAATTATTTATTATAATGTGAAATATTTATAATTGTGTAATTATTAAAAAATCTTTTGATTAAAATATGAGATAAAGAAATAATCTAATTATAATTATAATATAATAGAAAAATAATTTAAAAATATTATGTATTTTTTGCAAAAAAAATAAAATAAATTTACGAGTACGAGTACGGGTATACCCGATACCTGACGAAGACGAAGATGGAGATGAAAATCACATACCTGATGAGTACGTGTATGGGTACGGGGATGAGTTTGTATCGCGGGAACGGGGACGGATATCATAAAACCCGTACCCAACCTGCCCATTACCATCCCTAAACCTGATAGATTAGGGGAACAAAAAATTAACCACCCCATAAGTGCTCTAAACACCCCAACTATGAATACCTACTATCATCATTTTCCTGCTTCAGTTAGAATCCAAACGGAAGCAGGTGAGGTCTTTATATATATATATATATATATATATATATATATATATATATATATATATATATATATATATATATATATATATATATATATATATATATATATATATATATATATATATATATATATATATATATATATATATATATATATATATATATATATATAATTTCACAGCGGATAAATTTTTAAGGTTAAATATATATAGAAAAATTTATATTTAATATATAAGAGTTGATATATATGATAATATAATTAATTTAAAGTTTAAATATAAATAATATATTATAATTACATAATAATAATTGCGAGACAATTTAAATGAAAAAATATTTAAGGGTCTATCCATTGTGAGAAAAATTCAGTATCACAATGTACTAGAAAAAATTATGCCCACATCATTTTTGAAATCCATTATATTCTACTTCTCATTATTGAGTAATGTAATTCAAATATATGATTCATGTATCGTCTAGTTTGTACATATATATAGTGTAAATGGTTGGAACAAGAAAGGAAAAGACTAATGGAAAGGTGGTAAGAGTGGTGAAGCTGGTGACTCATCACATGGAAAAAATCAATGTCAAACTAAATATGATAAAGTTGACGATTAAACAATCCATCTTTAAGATATTGGAAAAAGAAGTTTGATAAGATGAAAATCAAGTGTTACAATTGCCTAAATTGGGGGCATTTTGCAAAAGTGGCAAAGGAGAAAAGGGAAAATCTAATGTTTATGATTAGCTTCTTCACAAGCAATGTGTCAAATTTTATAATTAGAGTCACTGTTTGAAAAGTTAAAAATTGAGTACAAGAAACCAATACAATTGTTTGTTGACAACAAGTCATCTATAAGCTTGGCCAAGAATTTAATTGCACATGAAGAAGTAAGTATATAGAGACTAACTTTCATTTCTTGAGAGACCAAGTGAGCAAGGGTAAATTGGAGTTGGTTTATTGTTGTACTAAGTTATATAGGTTACATATGTTTTTACTAAACCACTAAAGGCAGATAAATTCAAGGAGTTAAGGGGGATGCTAGGAGTTGTGTCTTTAGAACATTTGAATTAAAGGGGAGAGTTGAGTAGTGTAATTCAAATATATAGTCTATATGCATAGTTTGCGTGTTTAGTTAGTACATACAAAGTGCACATGTAGTTTTATGGTATAATCTGTAGGTATCGTCTATATACCTTAGTCTATCAATGTTAAATATTTGTATCATCTGTCAATGTACTCTATAAATACGTGTTTGTATTATTATTCATTAATAATAAGGAATGAGTAATCATATATAATACACAAGTGTGAGAAAAAGGTTTTTCTCTACTTAATTTTCACTCCCTATGTTATGAATGTGTGCGTTTATATGTATCTCATCCCCAACACTCAACCAATGCTGTGAAGTCAATTATGATACTCATTTTTTACTTCTTTAATCTAACGAGAAGCAATTATATGCACACGCTAGGAGATATGAGTGCCTTTCCCACGTTAGTATTCATTAGTACAATACTTCAAACTTACAAAACTTGTTATACCTCATGAGTGTAGTATACAAGGATGTAAAAAAAATGTATCTATGTATATCCGCGAAAAAAATCTACTATAAGTAGAAAATAAATATTATAAATGAGTATTCACAGATAACAAATGCAATATTTTTTATACCTGCATGTTGGTAGGACAAGTACGGATATCATAATATATATACATGTGGGTACCCACTAATATTCAATTACATAATTACATATTAAATTTATTTAAACTTATAAAAAGAAAATACTTTAACAATTAAATTTAATGTTTAAATTGAAGAGTCTTGATTAATAAAATTATGTATAATAATTCAAAATTTGACTTTTAAACTATTATTTTTTTAAAAAATTATTAGAATAAATATTAATTATTATTAAAATATTTTTAAATTTTTATTTATTTTATTTTAAAATAAATATCTATAAATGCTTATTTAACAGATATTCATAAATTAAATATTTATCCGGTAATGAGTAAAAAATTACTATTCATATCCATCCCACCTTTTTGAGTGTTAACATTCTTAGTTGTGTATGACCAGCAACGGGCCTTCTTAGGGACCGAGGGAGGCACGGCTCTCCCAAATTTTTCTAATTTATATATATATATATATATATATATATATATATATATATATATATATATATATATGTATATATATTTAATATTATATTTATATGATTATTTTATAAAATGATTGGTGAATGATAATATTTTTTAAGATTTTATTATTACGTATGTTTATTTTGAGTTAAAAAAAAATTATATTATTTTTTTAATTAATAAAATATTTATATATAAAAAATATTAATTTGACACCTCTAAATATTTTATCCAAGTTCCGTCACTGTGTATGACTAGGGATGGCAATGGGGCCTCATGGGGGCGAGTACTAGTAAACCCGCCCCCGCCCCGTTGAATAAAAATTGGCCCCATACTCACCCTATATTCGCGCGGGTATCCATGAATTTCTTAAATACCCACGGATATCCATGAATATTTATAAATTTTTTAAGAAATTAAAAAAAATTATATTACAAATAATTTTAAGTTTATATTTAATGTCATTGAAATATTAAAAATAAAAATTTAATGTTAATTTTGAACTTGTATTTATCGTTAATTTTATTGAAATAATAATAAAAATACAAGATAATCAATAACTTAAAATATATCAATCTCACAAATAAGTTAATGTCTCATCACAAAGCTACAATAATTCAATCTCATAATTCCAAATAAAAGTAAACAACTTAAAATACATAAATTTTATTGGTCCAATCAAAGATAGAAAATTAATCAAATTACATCCAACATAATTCTATAACATGCTTAACACATGTTGGCAACTTCATCAACCTCACTTTTGTAAGAAAATAATATGAGAGAGTGTAGTTTTAAGGTTATGTGATACAAGGATAATTATGATATTTAAGAAATATTATTAAACGGGTGCCCGCGGGTATGGATATCATCATACCCGCCCCCGCCCCGTTTATAAACGGGTAAAAATTTATCCGTTCTCATTATCCACAGGTACCCAATTAACCTATCTATTTATTATCCATAGCAGATTTTACCTACAAATATTTGCCGGTACAAGTATTTTTGTCATCCCTGACTTACTGTTTCATGCTAGAAGGACTCGTATCTACCAAATAATTTATCAGTCAGGTTTTTAAGTTTTTAAGACTATGAAATATAATCTTTGTCCCAAAAAAAGAAATAAGACTATAGTTTATAATATTTGCGTAGCAATAACAGGTGGTACGCAAAAAACGAAACTGGGCATGCAAACCAACGAAACGAAACCATCAATATTTTTCTGTGGTTTGGGCCGTTTCGCTGAAAGGTCAAAGGTTATCCAACACTAATCCTTTCCTTTTTCTTTCTTTTCCTTTCCTTTCCTTTCTCTAATCAAATGGAATGAGAGAATTTTTTAGATTATTTATTTATTTATTTTAATTTGTAATTATCACATGTATTTTTAAAATACTAATATTTATGTGTATAATTTCTAAAATAAATTATTTATATGTTCAAAAATATTTATTATATAAATTTTGAACTAATATAATTTATAAATTAGAATATATAATATTTATTTATGTGTATAATTTATTATAAAAATTATTTTATATAATAAATATTAACTTATGTCACTCACAAACTAAAATACTAATATATATCCTCAATTATGACATTATAAACTAGATTTTAGGTGCATGAATGGATCTCTAGACATCTTTCTCTATGTATGTAACCATATAGGCTCTAATTTATTTGGGAATAATATTATATATATTAAGATAATTTTTTACAACACTTATTTTACCACTCTCTCTATTATTAATTAAAAAAATAATAAATTTTAGTGAATTTTATCATTAAACTAAGAGATAAACTCATTAAAAGAGATATGAGATCTATAAAATTTATATTTTTTTAATAAATTTTAACCAATAAAAATGATAATGTTAAAAAAAAGTGTCACTAGAATTATTTTAATATCAAATTTCTTAAACAATGATTAACATCTACCATCTTAATATGTGTTTGGTTTAGGAAATTCTTTGTCAATTAGGTCTATAATGTTGGGAATGAAAAAAAAAATTAACAAAGAATTTCCTAATCAAAACGAACACTTTAGTTGTACTTGATGCGGTTATATACTCTCTCTCCTAATGGAATTGATTACTACCGCTGTTTTCTAAATATATAATGTTATTTTCATCATTATATTCCAAAAAATATTATTTCCATAAATAAACTTCGATAGCTTGGAACATACATTCTCCTATATTCATGGATCCTTATCAATTCAATTAGATTCTTTTGATCGTATTTGTTTTTCCACCATAAGTTTTATAAAACTCTGGAACTTCCGAATTTTGAGTATTTTGTTTTCAAGCAACTCATAATTAATATTCATCGATATTTCATAGAAACAGTGTACTGTTATTTGTAGTAGCAGTCTTAATTTTTTTTTTTTTTTGTGTTGTTAAACATTGTTATGGAAACATAGGTTAAGTTAAAAAAAATTGGCTTTATTAAATGCTTTAAATTATTTTAAAAAACTAATTTATTTTTATATATATAATAAATATTTTTTTATTAAAATTTTAGTTTTATTTTTCTAATCAATGTTAACAATATTTATGTATTATTTGGATAGAAATCTTTGCGGATAATTATTTATAGAAGAAAATAAAATAAATTGATTTTTTTTCAAAAATTTAAATCAACTTATGCTATTTAAGTTTTAAGTTTTATAAAAGCCTTATCATTTAACTTATTGATTTTAACTTGTAATTTTTTTATTATTAATTTATTTTTATAAATATTTAGAACATATAGGAGTATAATGTTCTCCTATATAAATAATGTTCTTTTTTAATCTAAAATAGAGACGATGTAATACTCTTTTACTTAATGATTGGACGATATTAGAGACCGAGTAAAATTTTATCACAATTAATTGGGATAAATGAAAATTTAATCTTAATATTATTTAATTATAACAGCCAGGGTATCCAATGTGAAAAACTTTATCAACATGATTCGTTCTACTATAGTCAATGACTCAAGAAGGTAGATAAACATTTTTGTTAAGCCTTAATTTATTGTGTTGGAATAAGAATTTTTTTTTGTGGTTTTTTATTTATTTAAAAAAAGCATTATATTGGAACAAGCAATTTAATCACAATAAGTCACTAGTACCATGTAATAGTAATACTGGTAATTTAAATATTTATTTCTTTAGGATAATATACAACCAAACATAACCAAAGCACTGGGGTTACAAAACAACCAAACCAGAGTATTAGCACTCGAAATAGAAACCAGAAACACGCACAATTTCTCTCTCACTATTTTTTTTTCCTTTTCTGTTTTCTCACTCATAAATATAGATCACAAGAAAGAAAGAAAAAAAGGCACACCCCTCACTACTATGGTCTCATGCACCTGCAACAGACACGAAGAAAAAAAAACATCAGAACATATATATATATAGCAAATGTCAGTAATTATTTTGAAAATTCCTAATTCATATATCCATTTCTCATATTTCATTTTTTTAATGTTTTTTCTTTATCTTTTATCACTTACTTCTAAATATATGCCATTTTTTTTTGTTTTTATCTTCCTTTCTCTTCTTATGTCTGTGTACACTTCTCATTATCCGTTTTATAATAGACTATACTTGCAGAGGAGCAAAAATCGATTATCATAATATTCTCCAATATACCTGTCTAGAAAATAAAATTTCGACGAATAATCCCATGATTATAAGACAATTATAAAAAGTAAAAATTTAAATATAATATATGTCGGTATAAAATTAGGTTTTCATGTTAATAATATATGTATTAGTAAAATGAAACTTCTAATTGAAAAAATTCACACCATATATAAACTTTATTCTTATAAAAAAGTTGACATGTTAATTAAAACCAAGAACATAAATTTCGTAATTCACCATTCATCCAAGTCCTAAAGTAGAAAAACATAACAAGTCAAAACAAAAGTTAACCTTACCTTAAGATGATCTAATCACTGTCACTGCTGCTGCTGTCATGGCCATGGTCATGGCCATGTTCATCCTTCTTCTTCTCTTTCTTCTTCTTCTTCTTCTCACCCTCTCCCTCACCATGGATCTTGTCCTTGATCTTGTCTATGAACCCTTCTTTGTGCTCTTCACCATGGTGCTCTCCCTTGTGCTCTCCATACCCATGAGGCTGCTCCCCTTTGTGTTCACCATGATGCTCCCCACCATACCCATGATGTTCTCCTTTGAACTCACCATGTTCACCATGATGCTCTCCCTTGTATTCTCCACCATGGTGCTCCCCCTTGTGCTCATCCTCTTTCTTGTGCCCTCCCACATGAAGGGTCTCCCCAATCTTGTGAACGATCCCTGACATTTTTTTTCTCTCTTTCACTTAATCACCTAATTCTCTCTTGTTTGCTTGTTTTTGCTATGTATAATCTCAAGGGGTTGATGGTATTTATAGCCGAGAAATGGGGGAAAAAGTAGAAGCATGGTTGATTTGTTAGGAAAAAAATAATGTCATCCTTTGAGAAGAAATTACGGGAATCACCATGAGCGTGTTCTTTACGTGTCATCATTTATAATTACTTTGCTTTCAAAAATATACTATCTGATGCATCACATATAACATCTTAACTTTAAAATATTTGTAGCAATTATAATGTTATTATAATCTTTTTTATTTTTTTTATGTTTTATTGGTATTTTTTTCGTTATAGTTTCTATAAAATGAAAAATAATTATTCACTGGTGTGAAGGTTTCTGACCAGCTAGCTATTATGATCATTAATGAACCACATTTATCTGCAATTTCTTAAAGAGTTAAGAATAGCCACAAATTATAATTACGGTCAGTTGATCCACCCCTTTAGTGGTTTAGGTGAAATTTACTGTAATTTATTAATATAAAAAGTTAGAAAGAAAACCACTATATATATATATAATATTTAACAACGTAATTATTATTATTTTTTGCTTGGTAACAGTTTTAGAGGTGCGAGGCAATTCAAAATAATCTGAATCATGAATTAATTAGACAATGACCTGGTAGAGGTTTTTGGCTTAAAATAAAACAGGTGTCGAGTGGTTAAGTTTGAGACAATTGAGTTGTTAAAATTTGGGCATTTGGAACCTAATCATAGCTTTTTTGGCGCAGTACGGAACCTATTGAGAGAAGGAGACAATGCTTACGAATTCTTAAGACTTAAGACATGAAAATGTTTAAGTTGGGATATGACCATGTGTTATGCAAATCATGACAATGTCTGTCCAAAGAGTTAGGTCCATTTAATCGGATAAGGCATGCAAAGTTTTATAAAGCTAATTACCCAACATTAGATTCTACTTTGGGATATATAGTCTATTTTTGCTTCATATTTTATTTCCTCATTTCAAAAATCAAAGGGAAAAAGTGGGAAGGTATTGTATGAGGACATATTCTAGTCCAAATCCATAACATGATTTTTCTCCTTTGCTTATAGTCCCTCTTTAATTTAAAACAAAATAAATTAAAGTGTAAAGGATAAAAGAGTAAAGAAATTATTTTGAAAAATACTCTAAAGCATGATGAATCAAATATCAAATGGGGTAGCGTGAAATGAGGAGGGTGATCGACCGACCATTATGGGCCATAAATGAAAAATTTAAAAGAGGATAAGATGGGCCCATAAACAGGGCCCACTTTCCGTATCTGAAGTAAAGAAAGTATGAAAGAACGTGATTTCAGAACCCCTTTCTTTTTTGTTACCGACTTAAATTTAAAATATGATTAAAGGAAGGTGTGAGAACCACTCTTTTTATTTAATAAGATTTTTTTTAAAAAAAAAAGATAAAATATCTCATTATTTAACGTAATCATAAGTAATCGTTATTAAAATGATATATAATATATATTTTTGATATAAAAGAAAATAAATAATTTAAAAGAGGATTTATTTGATGACGCGTGGATGCATATAAACTTGCCGACACGCGGAGAACGGTAGAAGAAACACTGACACTGACACTGACAATATTTATTTACAATATTCGTTCGTTTAATTTATTTTTTTTGTGGCGGAAAAAAAAATATCATTATTATTTTCCACACGTAGCATATACGCCAATTTCTTCCTACACCTATCAAATTATTTATGAATTAATTAATTATATATTGTTAGTGTAAAATTTTACATTAATAATTAATTATATCTTTTAATAAATTAATCACTTATAATTTTTTTATACTAACAATTAATCATATCTTTTAATAGTAATATTTATTTATTTAATAAAATAATAATAAAATAAATAATTTTAAAAGATATAATTAGTTGTCAGTGTAAAAGTTTTTATACTAACAGTATATAAATAATTAATTCTTCTTTTTTAAGTATGTCTTATCACTATAAATATATTTATTTTCAACAGTAACATAACACAATTAATAGATATAATTAATTATCAATATAAAAAAACTTTAGATACGCTATATAAGTGATTAAATCATTTGCACCTATTTTTGAAAATGTCTACGCCACCCTTCCTTTTTTATTCACCTTGCTGCTATGGGTCTTCATGCCATCAAATCAATTCCAACTCACTAAAATCAAACAATTAAATTTGTTCGAATTTTTTTAGTTTAATTTAAATTAAATTCAATATTAATTAGTTCATATATGAATTTACATATTTAAAATTTTGAATAATCCAAATCAAATCAAATAATAAATATAATTTTATTTTTTTTATTTTTCTTTAGTTAACAACTATCATGTATGTATAGTTTTTTTAAAGATAATTTTGTGTTGCGGTATGTATATTTTTTCATTCATATTCTCAAATATTTAAAGGAATTAAATAAAAAATACTTAAAATAAAAAATATATATTTTATAGAAAGTCATAATATAGTCAAGGTCATAAAAAATACTAATTTTTAATAAAATCAATGGGTACTTTCGTCAAAATCATGATACTCAAAATAAAATACTTAAAAAAACCAAAAAAAAAATTATATTTCAATATATTAAATGTTATCTTCACATTTGAAATTATTAAATAAAAAAAAAGACAAGAGAAATTATACTGTAAATCTATCCATTTAATTAATTTTTAACAATATATAATTTTAGTTAATGTTAAAAATCTATTTTTTTAAAAAAATTTAAAAAATTTATTAAATATTTGATGACTCGAACCAAACCAACCTAACAACCATTGAATTAGTTCAGATAGGGTTAAACAAAAACTATGAAATCAAAATCAAACAAAACTATCGATCAAGACTCATACTTACTTCTTTCTATCTTTTTATTTATAAAATGCATTATTAGGAAGATGGAAACTTGTACAAAGATTGGATGAGAAAATTTAGAAAAAAATACTACATGAGAACTAAATTTATTGAATTAGAATATTGATATCAAAATATCAATATTTATATTTTATTATAATTTTTTTTTGGTAAATTAAGTTCAAAAGCCAACTAAGATTAGGACAAGCCTTCAACTAAATTCATAATCACTTGTACAATTTTTTTAAGGTTATCCACTAAAAATGATACTCTAACTAATAAAGTATAATCTCAATTTAAACTCTTATAAGATATAAATTGACTAAGATAGACATCAAAATTCATAATCACTTGCACAATTGTTTACGATTATCCACTAAAAGTGATACTTTAACTTATAAAGTATAATCTCGATTCCAACTCTCCTAAATTCTAAACTCTAAACCATTATTAGATCAAAAGACAATCTTAGACCCCTCAAACCTTAAGTTTTAATGATAGCAAATATAGACATTTTTATAGAAAAAGGTTTTCATATCAAATAATAAGACAAATTGTTATAAGACAATTCATTCAAACGATTAGTTATCTTGACGTTAAGTCTAACAAACGAAGCATTTGACTTGTAAGACATATGTTTTGAATATCATTTATAATGTCTGATAACTAAATCAATTTTTCTTCACATGGTTCCTTAATATATCAAATTAAAAAAGCTTTTTCATTACTCACAAATAAGAAAAGAACAAAAGACATGTTTTTGCATAAAAAAGGACAAGTAGATCTCATAAATTGTGAAAATCCTCAAAAAAAGTTGCTTTGATCTGACACACATGGTTCAACTCTTTTGGTACTAAAAGATGATAAGTAGCTTCCATGGCCAAATAAAAAGTAATAATTTGATGAAACGTATTTAATGTACCAATGGATGCTTCTCCCCACAATGAAGAAGATGAAAAAAGATAAAACAAGTTTGTGAGAGATGTCAAAAATTTACAACGGTCATATTCATGAAACACCTATATAAGAAAGCTTAAAGGTTCAAAAAGTAGTGAGAACACACATTGTAAAAATTATATTCATTCTTTCTATTAATAAGTCTTGTACTTATTTGGTTGTATCATGTCTTGATAGTAAGATGAAACATTATCTTACCCAGCTTTAACTTAGTGTCATTGCTTTGAGCTTGAAGCGGCTTAACTATAAAAAAATACCTAATTTTTTGAAGCTTAGAGAGACTATATATAACAAATAATTAAGTAGTTGCTTGAAGATACAAGTAAAAAAATACTTAGATTGAGTCAAAAGTGACTTATAAAAAAATACTTGTATCTTTATAAAAGATAGTAAAACTTGATTAGATTGATTAAAGGACGTAGTCTTAGTGGTTAAGATAAACTAGTATAAAATATCTCTTCATCTACACTCCTAAAATTACGATACTACTTGGTTATTTTGAAAAAAATGTGAATTTTTAATTGACATTAGTTAACCTTCCTTCTAGTATCTCTCTTTTCTCCATAGTTTGATATTAAAGCTCAACCTTTGACGAGATTGAACATCTAATAATCATGCTAAAGAAAAATATCCTAATATATAAAGTAGTAAGGGTCAATACCTACCTAAAGGACAAGTTCTCCAACCTTTAATGAGAAAGACTACCCATATTGGAAGGACAAGGTGGAGATGTTCATCAAGTCCACCTAACATCAGCTTGAAAAATCATCATAGAAGCTGATTTTGAAGTTAAAAAAGCAAAGAATGAGTACATGCAAGATAACTACAATACTCTACAACTCAACACCAAAGTAAGATACACCTTGACTTCCTCTTTATCTAGAACAAAATACAAAAAATTATGTAGCTACAAAATTGCTAAAGAAATGTGGAAAGAACTCATGAGGGTGCTGAAGATGTTAGGCTCGGATGAAATATTACTATTTAAAGACACTATAAGTTATTATCTATGAAGAAAAACCAAATTATTGATGAAATATTTGAAAGATCCCAAACTATTCTTAATGGGTTAAAATCCTAGGAACTAAGTTTTTCAAAGCTCCGGATAATCTTAAAATTTTGGATAGTCTCCCAAAGGCCTAAGAACCAAAGACTACTACTATATCAAAGGCTCATGATCTCAAAATTCTTACTCTAGATTAATTTTTAAGAGTCCTAAGAATTCATGAATTCCATTTGAACAATAGGGATCATCTCAAGCCAAATGATTATGTTGCTCTAACCAATAAAAGGAAAGACAAAGACAAGGTTTTAAAAGTCAAACTAGAACATAACAACTCAAATGAAAGTTTTGAAAATTCCATAGATAATGATTATCTCATGTTAAAAAAGTTTAAGAACATGCTAAAAAAAAAGGAAGACTGAATAGCTTCCACACAAAAAAGGACATGTACAAGGAACATGTTTAAGAATACAACAAAGAGGCCAATTGCTAAGTGTAAGAAATATAGACATATAAAGGTTGAATATCCTAGACTCAAAAAGTGATGACCAACGAAAAGAAGATAAAGAAAATGTTTAATGGCAACCTAGGAGGATCTAGATAGCACAATTCAATAGATGAAAATGTCAACATTTGTCTAATGATAAATACATCCTATACAAGATTGGATGTGAATTCTGACTCTATTTCTTATCCTTTTGATAATTATGATGAAGAAGAGGTGTCATGTGAAACTATCCTAACAAACTCTCCCATGATCATTCTTGAATACAAAAAAGTTAAAGAAAAAAAGTAAACTATTACAAACAAAAATAACATTCAAGAATGATATGTCAAATACTACTTGAGAAATTCAGACCCTCAAAAACAAGATCATAAGCAATTTGACTATATACAAAGCACCTTACTAAATTTGTAGATGAATTCTCACAATTGAATATACTTTTATAGCATAAAAGACTCTCATATGATAAAAGTGGTCTTGGATTTGATTTAGAATCTGAAACATCACATTCTAAACTTGAGACTATTCTCTATAACATATGTGGAAAGAGTAATCATTCTCTTAATAGATGCAAAAGTAAACAAAAATAGAGAAACAAATATAAGGTCAATGGTACTAACAAAAGAGGGAAAAAAAATTTAGGTACTAAAGTCTCAAAATATTTTTATTGTAAATATCCTTTGTGGGAAAAAGAGATGATTCACGTTAGTTCTTAGAAATGGATGTTCATGACACATGATGGGAAAAATGTTTATATTCTTAGACCTCCAACTTCATGAAGAAACAATCTTGTTAATAGCCAATGATAAAGGAAAAATCATAGATAAAGGTAAGTTTGATAAGAACTCCAATAAGTTAATTTTTGTGATAATGAATATACTGTGTCTTTCTACAAAAATATATGTATAGTCAAGCAAAATGATGGATTTGTACTTTTTACTGTTTACAGAAAGAATAATCTTTATAAGATTAGTCTAGAAAATATAGGCAAACAAAACCTTGACATGTTTAGTCTCCAAAGAAGATGAAAGATAAAATTGGTATAAAAAACTTAGACATATAAATTTAAAACATATTTATAGTCTGTCAATTTTGGTACAAGAAATTTAAAGAAAAAATGTAAACTATTACATATAAAAAATGTCAAACCTCAAAAAGATCTGTTAAACGCTATCAAAGAGATTTAAACTTTCAAAAACAAGATCATTGCAATGAACTACTTGAGATTATAATAAAACAAGATCATAAACAATGAACTACTTGAGATTACAATATTACAAAGCTGAAAATATACAACTCTGCTAAATTTGTAGATGGATCCTCTAAATATGCTTTTAACACATAAAAGAACCCATTAGAGAAAAGTGGTCTGTGATTTGATTTAAAAATCTAAAATATTATATATTCTAAACCTAAGACTGAGACTATTCTTTTTTATAAGACCTGTGGAAAGATTAATCATCCTTTGAACATATGCAAAGTAAACATATATAGAAAAGCAAATCTAAGGTCAAGGATACTAGAAAAAAAACCAAAAAAAAAAAATTAAATACCAAAGTCTCAAATAATTTCTATTACAAATATTCTTGGTGGAAAAAAAAATTCACACTGGTACCTAAATAGTTATTCAAGACACAAAATAGTTATTCAGGACACATGACAAAAGAAAAACCCTATGTTGTTATACCAATCTCATGAAGGAAGGAACAGCAACGTTTAGAGACAATAACAAAGGAAAAATAAAAAATAAAAATAAGGTTAGTAAAAATTTTGTACCTACTTTCAAAAGTATAAATAAGATTAGTAAAAATTTTCTACCTATTTAGTATTGTATATTGAAGGATTGAAATATAATATGTTTAACATAAATCAATATATATTGTATCTTTCGTTAAAAATGCAAACATAGTTAAAATAGATAATATCTTTCACATAAATCAATTTTATAAAAAAAAAAGATATATCGTATCTCTCAATAAAAATGCAAGCATAGTTAAAATAGATAATATGTTTAGAAAATTTGGAATGTAACATGTTTGATCTCGAGAGAAGCCCCAAGCCCCAATATTTATCCAAGCAAGAAATGCAATGAAAACCATACAAGCAAGAAATGCAATGAAACAATTAACAAGCTCAACTATTATTTATACATGTATTTTCAGTGTCTTACTCTTATCCATTGCCATGTACACTAACCAGTTCCCCGTGTACCAAAGTTTGTTGTTGTGGGGGCAAAGGCTACATATATATTAAACTCACACAAGAAAATCTATTAAGCAAAAGTGAGTAAAAGCTATTTAGCACCAGTAGTGTTGGGAACCTCGTCCACTACACGAATTGGAACGATTGGTATTGAATCCCACCATTCCTTCAACCGTCTATTCCCTGTTCCAGAGGAGGACTTTCCTAATGTCATAGTGAAGCCTTGGATAATGAGACCCATGAGGAAGAATTTGATTGGAATTACAGCCAATAAGATCGCCAACCCACCCATTGCCACCATCACTAAATTTGCATGCTGCCACAAGAACAACGATGTTAGTAAATAAAAACAATCATAAATTGTAACAGCATTATAGGATAGGAGGAGCAAAACCAACAACAATTGTCAAATTGTGATGCACATCTCATATACAAAAGAACAAAAGTTTATTCACAAAGCATCGGAATTTACATTTGTTACCCCACTCTAGTCATTATAGATTATATACCAAAATAAGAATGCCCGGAAAAAACTAAGCCTTATATCTTCATATAGGCCAGAAATAAAGTATATAAGTAGGTAACAATGTAAGACTAAAATATAAAAGAATCTTTATCCTGATTTCGTAGAGTTAGGTTAGATCTAGAGTTAAGTCAGATCTAGCCCAAACCCAAGTTAAAAGAAATAGTACTTGACATACTCCTTTCCACACACTATTATAGGGTGAATTTCCACGGGTCTCACTAAATAGTATGTGATCTCAAGTCTTCTAGTAGAACCCACATAAAATTCACCTAATAATGGAAAGTAGGTTAGAAAAAGTGTGTCAAATAATATCTTCCTAACGTGCATTATTCTCTTGCATACACATGTATCCAAAAGTATATAGTTCTATCATGGAAGCAGAAACAAGTAAAAATAAATAAATAAATAAATAAATACTAAGGACAGGTCCCTCTGTAGGCAAGATTTATTTTGTAAAGAAATCATAATTATAAAAGAAACTTTGGCCTTTATATCAAATTCACGTTCTCGGTGATATATCTGTGACTGCTGCTGTTACACACCTCAAAATACCATTATATCAAATTCATGACCAAATGATGATTGATGAATGAAATATTAGTTTGAGTTCACAATGACACCATTCTAAAAAGGCATCTTTTATATGTTGGGATCAATCTTCACCAAGATCTTGTTAACTGTTGAAAAAAATCTTACAAGAAAAGTACCTTTTCAGCCTTTGAAATGAGTATTGACCATATCTTTAGCATTGCTATGTTTGCTATCTGCATCCTCTCATAAACACTGTACAATCCTTGTTGGGCTGAGACAATGCTGTCCACCGTAGACTGGTCAGAAGCCATACTGGCTCTACTGATTACTATCTCGTTGCATTTCTCATGAATCTTTTTTCGTCTTGTGTCAATCATCTTTATTATTGTCCAAATCAGGAAAGCTGCAAATGCCTTGCCTACCCATTCCCTGCATTATCCTCGTGATGTTACTTGCATACATTCAATCTAGAAAAGCTCACTCATGGACATGGAAATTTTTTATGTATCCAACACAATTTGACAGGTATATATAAAAGAAAAAGAAGAGTAAATAAACAAGAAATAAAAACTTACATATAGGTGATCATCAGGGATGCAGCAAGAATAGCAAGAGTATTCATTGGCCTTTTCCATGTGAAGATTTCTTGAAACCAAGGGACCACATTTTTAAATGGCTTTAGTAGTTCCTATATAATGAAATCAGTAAACTCTGATTAAGACTCAACTCCAAACACACCAATGAGGCCTTTCTTTCTGTTTTAGGACAATTCTGAAATCTGTTTCTCAAATGACTTAGTTAAAAAACATCTTAAAGAACTTTTGAAGCATACCATAACCTACAATTTAATAATTGAGTAAATTATATTGACACTCCTTAGGTTTACCCCTACATTAAACCTCTGTTTTCCTCATTTGTATGAAAAACATTATATGGACATCGCTTAGACATTACCCTAACTTCTTTAATTGTTTGAAAAACATTAAACTATGTTCCATGTCCCTTAACGTTAAAAAAAATTATGTACAATCTCAGAAAATAAATTTCAAGGAGTGTGAGTGTAATTTACTCTTAATTATTCTGTCATCCCATTCCCCAAATCACAAAAGAAATTTATAGAAAGGCATAACATATACTTTCTGCTACAAAGAAACAACTCTTTTGAACAATCATGTGCTACTGCTTAATAGATTTAAGCAATGGAGGATACAAATGAGTTTAGGTTAATTCCTTACCGTTAGAACCAAAACACTGTCAGTGACTCCTTCCTCCTTTAATTCTTCAGTCGTAGCTTTAGCAATGAGAAGTTCCTTTTCTTCCTCCCTAGATTGTTGGATAGCAGTCTCCAATGCAGGACCATCGTCTACAACAATAAAACTTTCTTCTGCTTCACCAGTCGCATCTATTATTTCATCAGAAACTATAGTCTTAGAGATGTTCATACTCCCAAGGATAGAACTTGCAGTACATGACTGTCCATTATTGCCCTTTTTGAGGCTATCAGCAAGCTCTTCTAGCACATAATCTCCCTTCGGTATCTCACTATATAGGGAAAATATTAAGAATTTTGTTGGGACAGGTGGTGATATTCTTAGCATTTCTCTTGCTGCATGCAGCCTTATGATTCCCAATATTGTCCTTGCATGCATCTCCCATGTTTGTATTGAGCTTTTAATCTCGTACTTTGATAAAAATTGGTGGAGAAACATTATTTCCCTTATTAGTGCAAGCCAATGATCACGTCTTGTAGAACTTGTAAGCTCTGGAAACTCTAGTACTAATGACTCTGATCTAGAAAGTTGAGAAGAAAAAGTTATTCACATTAGTAACAGAAGTGAAGATTAGATATTTCTATATTTGATATTAAATTGAGGTGGTACGAATAAGCTTAATCAGAACCAAGATAATATATAAGACTATGTAAAAGCCATAAAAAAAAGTATAACACTCGAGAAATTATAGAGCAAGATGTTGATTGGTCAAGTTCCTAAGCTTTTTAGTTTAGTCCATTATGATACACATCAGATACCATATAGATTTCGACAAATTCTATGGTTATTCAAGAATTATTTTTATTTAAAAAATTGTGGTGGTAAGTTTGAGGTTTGAGCTTCAGTCGGAAACTTTAAGGGATACCTCGCTGAAATCTTAGAAGTCAGAAGCCAAGTGCTTCAGTAAACAACACCCCAGCATGCAATATGTTATATTTTATGCAGATTGAATCCCTACCGGTTATTTTAATGTGCATTTTTAACACACACAACTCCAGAAATTAAAACTGCTATTCTAATGCCCTTACAAATCAGTTGAATCATAGACTATGGCTTTGTCATAAAGTTGAGCTCCCCATGGACCTGTGGCAACAGGTTTAACACTCTGCTCAACATTCTTGGAGAGGTCTATTTTGATAGCATCGTCATACTTTATTACTCCAGAAGCCTCAAAATAAAGAGAGTAATTTGTCAGAGTAAGCCTACCTGCCAATTAAAACCAAAGCAAGATTTACATTTTTATATGGAAAAAATTAGTTTTCTAAATTCTATCCATTAATAAAATTAATGATCAGATAGACCAAACAACTGACCAGGCCAACTTGTTGATCCTATGTGGCGAACTACTCTCTGAGTGCTGGCTGTTCCATCTACATGTAATATATATTCATCCTCAGCCAATTCCACCCCATTTGGTGTTGCCTGTTTCTGCACATGTCGTATGCACCTATGGAATCACAAATTCAAAAATAAATGATAATAAGAATTTGGACTTCCTCTATTGCATATGAATTTTGATTTATATCAAGATGCCTGTTCTGGTTATAGCATTAAAGTCAACCCTGTCCAAGAGGCTGAAAGGAGTTCTTACTTGTTGTAGAAGTCAAAAATCTTGAAGTAATCCTACCTTTTAATAGACTACAAAATTCAAATTATTGTTCCATCCACCATACAATCATTAGGAAGTTCTGAGTGCAGAGTTTTATATTATCCATATAAAGGTAAATGGTTATAACCAACAATTCAATATTATCATAACCATTACAATGGCATGTGTCGTTTACGGTTTATCTAATCTAGTAGCCAGGGAAAGAGAAATAAAACAGATCTATTTCTCTCCAAGGATATTGGCCTTTACCTGATAAGTTAGTGCATCCATTTTTCCAGAAAGAATAAAATTTCCCCCTTTTGTCTAATGAAACCAATCCTCACTTTTTAATACTCTCTTTTAATAAGGAAATAGAGCCAATCACAACGTAAGTAATTTTATTCAAGTCAATACACAGACTTGTCAAAGAACAAGCTCTCTAGAAAAACATTAAAATTTTTAGTAAAGGATCATCTTTCGGTTTATATCTCTAATAGACTCACTCATGAAAGAGCCTGTGGTGCTTAAATCATGGATAATGCACAGGCCAACTATACCTTGCTGAAATTGATATTTTATTAGAAAATTGGAGGTACGGATCAAATACTTAAATGTCAAAAAACTAATCCTCTTGAAAGCTTAATTGTTAGGTAAAGACACCAGATTGGTTTTATAAATCTAACAATATTAAATAGTTCCCTAATCAAGTTATGTTATTATCTCTCTCTTTTTTATATCTTTTATTCCACCAAAAAAAAATAGTTTGTAGACCCTAGAGACAACTTGGATAACTAATTTCCTGCATATCTTATATTTTCAGATATCAAATAATCCAAGATAGCCATCATATTCTTAATCAGAGATATTGTTAAACAGCATTCCAAATGAAGCCTAAAATGCATCGGAGGATTTTCCAAGCTATTATATTTATACTTATGAACTCCAAATTCATGAAGATGGACCAGGAAAAGATCTTTTATCAGATCGATACATTACTTGTCTATTTCTTTCAAGAACAAGTCGTATGCTGGAAAATGTAGCCGGAAGCCTGTAGGTGCTGTTAGAGTTTCAAAAGTAAATCTTCCATTTGCCACATCTGCAACTAATGGTACTAATGATCCCAACCATACAAATGCATCTTCTCCAACATTGGGCTCATCATTAACCTGGCAAGACAGTTTATGAATTATATGATTGGATAACAAAAATGTACTTAATAAGAGTGATCTCTGTTACAATTGAAAATATCTACACAAACCAAAAATGTATTGGTTTGGTTCAAATGCAAAAAACAACAAACATCCTTGTGAAGAGAATATTCAAAGACTAGACCTGCAGAAGGCTGGAATTCAAACTTATGCTTGAAACTAAAAAACAAAAAAAGGGGGGAAGCTTATAAAAGGGAGAAGATTCTCTTACAAGGAGGGGCATGATGTCTGAATAGAAAAGAGGTATATCATCTTGTTCTGGAGTAGAATTCAAAGTTATCTTCTTGTCTTCTTTCTCCTTTGCTACATGCTCCTGCAAAGATCAAAAGCCTCATCTGATTAAGTGCCTGTTTGTGTAACATCCATTACTTGCATTGTGAGGAAAAATCACATCAAAATCTACAAAATACGCTGAAGCTATCCCTGCTTGCTTCACTCGGAAAGTGCAATATACACAGTAATAACAGGAGTAGACACAAAACAAAAGCTTTATATCAAAATCTTATTTAGATATGAAAGGTGATAATGCTGAAGTTCAGATTAAACGAGAGCAGATCCTAGGCTAATGTTCAGTTCCTAATGTAACCTCACTTATATCAACAGAATTTGGTAATTCATCAAATATCTCGAATATCTCCATTTTAATGGCTTTGATAATTGAGTGTCAGTATGTACATTGAAACAAACATACATAAAAAGAAAGATAAAATAATCCTACTATTTGTTGGCTTATTCAAATTAAATCACACTCGGTGAACATAACTAAAATTATCAGCTATCAGCAAATCTCCAATTTTTTTTTTACCTTGATTGGAGTTGGTATTTTGATATTAGATTATATCTATATATTCTGTCCCAAAAGAAATAATGTGTGAGTGAGTGATCATATGCACACCTTGGGCTCTTCGTCGTAATAGCTAGGTTTCTCCCACGCAAGCATCATGTCATATGTTAACCTGCTAAATGAGCCATCATTGATGTTTCCCTCTATATTGTGGCACATTTCACTCAGTGTCTTCCCACTGCAAAATTCAACTAATTTTTTGCAATAGTCTTCCGTGTCAGGCTTCCATCCTCCTTCAAAATCTTCCACCAATTTCTCTACCGAAGTGTCCAGTTTCCTAAGTAACAAACAAACAAACAAAGACTTAGTTAATTTAATAGATAACTAATATGTTTGTTTGCATTTCATGATCTTGTTCCTCTAATCACATGCATAGACATAAGAAAACAATATGGAATTGGCTTCACCAAGGAAAGCAACTACACCAACATGGAGAAAATTAAAAGAACACTATATATATATAGATATGTTGTGCTATGATTCTAACAACATTGTATAAGATTATTATATTTCATGAGGAAATGTAGGAGGAGGCTATAAAAGTGGAGAGAGAGATTACTGTGCACATCTCATGATGACGTCCTGGCCAATGGAAGACAGATACTTGAGTTTCATCGCCATAACCGTACGTACGTTGCGGTTTCTCTCTTCCTCTCTACGGTGTCCTCTCTCTTTTAGTGAGTAAAATAAAATGAAATGAAATGCAATGAGGCACCGAAAATGGAAAGGTTTGGTCTAATAGTAATAGAAGAGAGGGGTGATACGTGGAAAGGCTCATTAGTGGCCACGTGTAATGGACATGCAACGTAGTCATGCAACACATGGTTCCCTCTTCATTCTCCATGCCGATACAAGCTTGTTTTCTTTCCAAAGAATATTCCGGTATCATGCAAAATTATTTTGTAATTTAAATATATTTTTAATTCTTAATTCTTAATATGGTAATTAATAAAGATAACTACTATCTTTTAGTGTCTACATTTTTTTTGAATTTGTTTCCCTCTCAACTAATATATAAAGAATATATATATATATATATATATATATATATATATATATATATTTTAGTAACTATCTTTATTTCTACAATTTTTTTTATTATCATGCCCTTTTATTTTAAAAATAAAAGAAATAATATTTTTTTATTAAATTTAACAACTTAAAATTAATAAAGTACTTATAATACTAATTAAATTAATATATTTTTATTATTTAATTTTTATTTTTAATAGTTTCAATCTTACTAGTATATATAAATATTCACTATTATAAAACTAATTGTACAATTTTTTAATTGTATCATCTACTTTTATTATTATTTTTTATTTTTTAAGCAACAACGAGACTATTTTCCCTGGTTTTAAGGTAAATATTTTGTATAATTTAAAATATTTTATGAGTTAAATATTTTTTTAAATTTTTTTTAAAAATTTGAGATAAATAATTTTTAATCTATACAAATATATAAAAGTGATTTTCTATTTTGTAAACATAATTTTTTACTATTTTATTTTTAAATAATAAAAATAATATTAAAAATTAATTATTTTTATAAATCTAATATTTTAAGTTTTGAAGATTAGATATAATACGGATTGATTCAGTAAATATTAATAATTTTTAAATATTTTTAAATAAATATAGAGATATATAATGTTTTAATTTTAATAATTTTTATAATTTAAGAAACTCTTATTTTATTTCTCAAACCAAGATAAAATTAATTGAATAATAAAAGTTGAGTCAAATGTAATATTTTTATTAAAAAAAATTGGTAAGTGGATTCTATATGATAAATTTACAAGTGATATTTGGAGAAAAGATTAAAACAAAATTTTTCCTTTGATTCATGTTATAATTAACATGTTTCAATACCTCTTAATTATGTATCTAGTTATACATGAATATACGTGCTCAAAGATAGTTCTATTGACAAATATTCAAGAGTAACTTTTCGTATATAAAATTATCTATGATTTTATTACCTACAGATTTTTTATTGTACATAATCTGTAAATAATTAAAACTTATCTATAAATTTTCATGCTTATCAACGATTTTTTTATGTAAATAATCCTGATTTTTCTTGTAGTAAAAAGTAAACAAGCATTTAAGAGTAAAAGTAAAAAATACACTTATGTCTAGCATACCTCTTTATATAGTAGTCTTGCCTTGCCTCATCTTTCACCATTTTATATAGTTGTCTTGCCTTGCCTCATCTTTCACCATTTTATCCTTAATTAATAATTTGGATCGGTTTTTATTTCTTTAGGTTTATTGTATATCATGAATAATTGAATTACCATAACGATATCTTTACTTATTATATGATATAATTATTATTATGAGTAACTCATCGATTTAGGAAGTATCACTTTCTTTTCTAAATAATCTTTAAACTAATAGAATTATAAAAATAGTCTTTAAGTATTAAAAATTCTGTTATATAGTACCATAATTATTGATTTTTTTTTATTAGTCCTTCAATGCTAGGAAAATATAAGTTTAATTACTCTTTTGGTTTATATTGTTTTATAAGCTTCACCTTTTAGTTTTTACAATAAAAAAGTATTTTATTTTAGTCTTTATGTATATATTGTTTTTATTCCTTTTTAGTTATGATGTCTATTTTTATAGAAATTAATTTTATGGAACTATAGGAATTAAAAAATAAAAATAATATATATAAGGACTAATTATTGAGACAAAAATACTTTAGGGATTAATTATATAATTATATTAGTTTGAGGTCTATTTAGGAGAGATGATGATACTTTAAGGACTAAATTAATGATGGGTTGATTGGTGATGTAATTGTGTTAGCTTGGATTGGTCACAACTCCTTATTCTCAGGTCTTTAAAAAAAGGCAAAGAGATTATGAAGTAAAGCTTTTGTTGATCGATTATTGAACTAAAAGAGTACACAAATCTCAAGTCTTTAAACAAAGGTAAAAAGACTAGAAAGTAAAGCATGGGATGATAGTTAGTTTTCAACCTATGAGGTACATAATTTCTTAGTCTCAAGTTTTTAAACAAAGTGAAAAGACTGGAAAGTAAAGTTTGTGTTAGTTGACTATCAATCTAAGAAGGTATACAACCCCATGTCTTAAATTTTTCACCAAAGACAAAGAGACTAGAAAGTAAAGCTTAGGCCAATTGGTTATCGACCTAAGAGCACATAGCTCCCCAATCTCAAGTCTTAGCAAACACGAAGAGATAGGAAAGTCATACCTAGGTTGGTCAATTAACTTATGTGAATATTAATGCCTTTAACAAAATATGTTGAAATGCAACCAAAACATCGTTTAGGAATTCACACATTTAATGTGTTTGCACCATGTGTAAGATCATTGGCAAGTCACTACAAAAAAAATTATTATATAATGACACACTATATAGTGACATATATATTTATCACTAAAAGTTACTTTTACCTATATTATAGATACAATATATGTTAATATATTGTTAAAAAAATGTAGATATAGGCTAGAGTGGCACATGATATATGTTGTTAAATCTCATTCAAAATCAAAACTAAAATTATACGTAGTTATATGTCAAATAGATTTATACATATATATATATTATGTCTATAGTGACATTATGTGTGTGTCACTATATGTAACATTTCTGGTAGTGAGTATTCCATTTTGTTCCACAATTTGAATTTTGAAACATTAGACATGCATACTACTCACACCCACTGAATGATACATAGCCTCATTTCTTTGCTTGTAAAAGGAAAAACTTCACATTTTTGCAAAACTTTATTGGCTAAAGTTCTACCTCCAATATATGCCTTCAAGTATCTCCTTAACAACATATTCAACTTGGACAATGTTAAGTCAAAAGATGATCTTAGATCTTTCAAAGTATAAGTTTTAATGATAATAAACTCAAACATCTTTTTAAGAGAAAAGTTTTTCAGATCATACTATAAGACTAATAATGATAAGACAATTGGTTGTTTTGGCATTAAGCCTCTTAGACAAATCATTTAGTCTATTAGGAAAAAACATTTATTATATATTGTTAATGATGGTTTATAACCAAATCATTTATATTTATGTTATTCTTTAACGGATTAAAAGGAATAAAAAATTTCTTTAGTATTCACACTTCAAAAAGGAACAAAAACATATATACTTTGCATAAAAAAAGGATAACCAAATCCCTTAAAGCATTCGAAAGTTGTTTCTGATTGACACACACATGTGTCCCTCTTTTTGGTATCATAAAGGTGATAAGCAACTTCCTTTATCATATAAGAAGTGACAATTTGGTGAAACACATTTAATGCTCACATTTAGTGCACCAATAGACACTTCCCTCCTTAAGGAACAAATACGAAGATAAACAAAATAAGTCTGTGAGAGACACTTAAGGATTGACAATGACCATCTTCATGAAGTTCCTATATAAAGAAACTTGGAGATTCAAAAAGAATAAAGATATGCAGATAGAGAGATACATGCACAAACATATATAGAATATCATTTGTAAAATTCATTACATTATTTCTGTAAAAAATTGTGTACTTAATTGGTTGTATCACATTTTGATAGTAAGATAAAATAACATAATGATTTCTTAGTTTTAACTTCATGTTATTGCTTTGAGTCTTAAGAGATTTGATTGTAAAAAAATACTTGGTTGTTAAAGCTTGAAGAGACTTGACTATAAAATAATACTTGGTTGTTAAAAGAGACTATGTATTGAAAGAATATTTGGATAGTTGTTAAAAGAGACAAGTCAAAGAACACTTAGGTTAAAATAGAAGTAGTTTGTGAAAAAATATATTTTTGTAAAAAAAATAGTGAAATTTGATCGACTTGATTAAGAATTAGATATAGTTTTAATAGTTGAGATAAACTAATAAAAAACTGTTATGTATTCTTTCTTTTAACTTTTTGTCTACATTCAAAAGATCTTGTTATTACTTCATTGTTTTGAAAGAAGTGTTGAAATTTTAATTGATGCTATTCAATCTTCCTTTCTAGTGTTTTTCTTTTCTCCATAAGCAAGCATCAAACATTGCAACAATAGTGCACTAAAGCCTTATCGATAATGTCTCCCTTTGATTGTAGTAAAATAGGCAGTCTCTTTAACAACCTTTATTGTCTCTTCCTTAGACGTTAAAGAGCCTTTGTTCCCCAAGTATACAACAATAAAACCCATCCACGAAGTCCTTTCTTCTCGAAGAAACCTAATGGTATCCAAAAGAAATTATTGGTTAAGCTAATGTCTCCTAAATAATTGACCTTGTACATTGAAACATTATTTTATTGCATATTTTGTATACATTTTGTACTTAGTATACATTAATTTATTGCTAAATTAGGATTAAATTCATGCATATTTCTTAGTTTTTTCATTTGTATGACTTTTTTTATGCTTTTGTGACTAGATATATAGTTTTTCTCCAAGTGATTTTGATTAAAAGATTAGGAATTTAAGGACTTGGGAGCCTTAGGAGGAATATGAAGACCCTTGAAAGCTATTTTGAAACATATTATTCCTTTTTAGACAACAATCACCACCATTTGGTGACTGTCAATCACACGCCACACTTAGTGGTGAATTCCCTAAAGAACACATTATAAGGCTAGACTCAGTAGCATCTAACACTAGTCACCCTTAACTTGGTGGTGAATTCCCTAGAGAACATATCATAAGGCCAAAGCAACCACCATTTGGTGGTAACCATGACAACCTCATGGGGAATTTCCTAGATAGACCATAATAAAGTAGAATCTATCACCCTTGCTGGTGGTCACCACACACTACAAAAATTTCCCTTGTAGTAGCACCCTATAGTGATACTATATTTATTACTAAAAATTATTTTAACCTACAATTATGTTCTCATAATTGTTAAAAAAATGTACATATAGGTTATAGTGACATGTAATATATATTAAATCACATTTAAAATCAACACTAAAATTGTGCAGAAGTATATACAAATAGATTTATACATACATATATTGTATCTATATTGACATTTTTTTGTATATTACTATATGTAATATTTCTTGTAGTGATAATCTAGTGGTGCAAGTAAGATTTTATTATATTTTTATTTTATTTTCTTACTTTGTTGGGATTGGACCCAAAAGAAATTTTAGGTTTTAAATAACTAGTCTCAATGGTTTTTATCCACTTTTGACTAGATCAGGAATGATGACAATTTTGAAAGAACAAAAACTTAAATTATTAGTTTGTTTGCTTCTACTTTTCAAGTTTGATGTTTCTGTTTCTATAATTCTATCTTGTTTCCATGATTAGCCATGATTAATCCTCTCTATTTCTAGGATTGGGTGTTAGCCATGAACTTTGAATTATTTTTTGTAATCCTTGTGTGATTATTGTCCTTTTGTTTTATTTCCTTCTATTGTTCTATTTGTGTTGAATGAATTGACCAACATTTAATTATATTTTAGTGACTAGGGGATGAAATGAGAGGTGAGCTAATAATTCTAAAACCTTAAGGAATTTATGATTTTAATTCACAAAAGTAGAATTAATCTTAAGAGACTAAATTAAACAAATTAACATAGAGTGCCTAATTGATCATAAGCACCATGAGAATAAATGGTTAATTTAATTAGATACTCTTCTTCGCATTTAAAGATAAAACTAAGAGTGCCTATAAGTTAATTCACCTTCAATTGAAACTCATAAGAACACAAGGTTAATTGAATTAATTTGTTTAATGCCATAGTGTAAAACCCCAATTTTAAAATAGAAGTCTTCATAAATAGAATTTTCAATCAAATACTTGTTAATTTTTCCTATTTAAATTTTGCACTTTGAATATATCTCACTTAATTCTCATTTTAATTCTCAATTCATGCATAAATCAATTGAAAAGATCACATCAGAATCCATTACAAAAGAAAAGATGCAGCAATAAGAGATAAATAAATGAAAAGAACTACAAATTCATTAAAGAAAAATGGTGTAGGGAACATACACATTATTCTCGAAGAAGCCATTTGAGAATGGACAAATTGGTACACAGAGAAATTCATGCAAAATATTTTATGACCTCTACAACTGACCTTGCTTTGAGTATCAAAAATAGAAGAATTAAAATAAACACTTAATATGAGCAACACACATATAAAAATGGTTGTTAATTATAAAAAATTCTAATAACTGACGCTAACTACTTTGGAATTCCTCAATGAAATTGAAAATGATGTCTTCCAAGAAAAAATCTTATTAAACTTTAGCATGAGAGAAAAGGAGTGTAAAAAGAGATGAATAAATCAATAGCAGCCTGCATACATTAAGATTATAAACGAGATATATATACAGAGAATGAAAAGTAAGAGAGAGAAAATGATTAAATGGTAACCGAATGCAAAACAAAAAAAAGAAGTGCAGCATGCACGTATGGGACGAGAGTGACGCGGAAGGCATGTACGGGACGTGGGTGACGCGGAGCGAGAATTGCAGATTCGCAGGGAGGAATGAGAAATCTGTTAAGATCCCCCCGCAAGCTGGGAATAGATATCAGACATTCCCAGCTTGGAATTCAACTCGTTGAAACGAGAAGGAGACAGTGCCTTGGTATATATATCAGCCAATTGAGCAGATGAAGAAACGGGTAACAATTTGAGTAAGCCATTTGAAACTTTCTCCCGAACAAGGTGACAATCTATCTCAATGTGTTTGGTGCGCTCATGAAACACTTGGTTGCACGCTATTTGTAACGCTGATTGGTTGTCGCAATAAAGAAGAGCAGGCCGAATGAATTGGAGGCGAAAGTCTTCTAAAAGATAAGTGAGCCATTGAATTTCGCAGGAGGTGGACGCAAGAGCTCTATATTCTGCTTCTGATGAACTGCAGGAGACAGTGGCCTGTTTCTTGGATTTCCATGAGATGAGTGAGTGTCCAAGATAAACAGCAAACCCTGTGATGGAACGACGGGTGTCCATGCAACCTGCCCAGTCGGAATCACTGAAAGATTTCAGTTGGAGAGAGCTGTTGGCAGAGAGAAAGATACCACGACCAGGCGCTTGCTTCAAGTAGCGAAGTATACGAAAGGCAGCATGCTGATGAGAGGTGGTAGGTTTGGAAGCAAATTGGCTTAGGTGTTGTACAGCGTGAGTAATGTCAGGACGTGTGTTGGTGAGGTAGATCAATCGGCCAATCAATTGGCGGTATGCAGATGGATCAGTTAAAGGTGTTCCAGTATCAAAAGATAAAGCAGCTTTGTAATCCATTGGGGTGGAAGATGGACAACATGCTAACATGCCAGTATCAGAGAGAATATCAAGAGTGTACTTGCGTTGACAGAGGTGAATCCCGGTACTGTTTCTAGCAACTTCGAGACCAAGAAAATAAGTCAAGTCTCCAAGATCTTTTATTTTGAATGTTTTGTGGAGAAGAGCCGTAATTTGGTGTATTTCAGTAAGATCATTCCCAGCAAGAACAATATCATCGACGTAAACTAAGAGGGCTGTGCAGGCAGAATTTTTAAACTTCAAAAACAAAGAGTGGTCTGCAAATGAATGGTGAAACCCCTGTTGCATGAGAAAGGTGGAAAGACGAGCATACCATTGCCGACTCGCCTGTTTAAGGCCATATAAAGAACGATTCAGTTTGCAAACTTGACCCGGTGTAGTGGTGGTTAAACCAGGAGGAAGATGCATGTATACCTCCTCGTTAAGATCTCCATGCAAAAAGGCATTATTGATGTCTAACTGTTTGAGGAACCAATTGTGAATAGCAGCTAAAGAGAGAAGAAGACGAACAGTAGTTAGCTTAGCAACCGGAGCAAAAGTGTCAAGGAAATCAAGACCTTCAAGTTGTGTGTAGCCTTTAGCTACAAGACGCGCTTTGTGTCGTTCCACTGATCCATCAGCATGATGTTTAACTTTATAGATCCATTTACAACCAATGGCAGTTTTGTGGGGAGGTAAGGATGTAATAGTCCAGGTATTATTGGCTTCCAAGGCAGTAATCTCATCTGTCATAGCCTTAATCCAACAGTCACTTTTAGAAGCTTCAGCATAAGATTTGGGTTCGGTGAGGAGGGAAATAGACATAATAAAATGACGGAAAGGATGAGATAAACGATTATATGAAATGACAGAGTCTAAAGGATATCGAATACCTGGAGATGATGATGGTCCAGTTGATGTAAAAGTCATATGGTAGTCACGTAGATAGGAGGGTGGGTGGCGTGAACGAGTGGGTCGACTAGGAATAGGGGATGAAGTTGGAGATTCTGGTGAAGAAAGGGAATGAGGAGGGTGAGAAGAAGGTGAAGGGGGATAAAAATTGTAGTCGTGAATCATGGGGTTGCTGGTGGAAGGTGTAGGAAGAGAAGGAGTGGATGATGCAGATTGGGTATCTTGAGTGAAATAAGGAAAATGATTTTCATAAAAAACAACATTTCGAGATACTTCAATGCTGCGGGTATTAAGATTGAAGGTAAGGTAGCCTTTTGTGTGTGGTTGAAAACCAAGAAAAACACAAGGACTAGCTCTGGGATCCAGCTTTGTACGATGAGCTTTGAGTGTGCTAACATAACAGAGACATCCAAAAACACGAAGGGTGGTAATGTCACAAGGTTTGCCATTCAATTTTTCAAAAGGTGATGTATGTTGCAAGAATGGTGTAGGAATGCAATTAATAATGTATGTAGCATGCATGAGGGCAAAGTTCCAAAACGTAGGAGGTAGATTGGATTGAAAAAGAAGTGCACGAGTGACATTCAACAAATGCTGATGTTTGCGTTCAACAATCCCGTTTTGTTCAGGGGTTTCAATGCATGTGGTTTGATGAATAATACCTTTGGAATCAAAATAGTTATTCATGGAAAATTCAGCCCCATTATCAGTTCTTATGACTTTAACACGAGCTTCAAATTGGTTTTCAATATGAGAAATGAAATTAGTAACACAGTTACGTGTGTCAGCTTTACTAGCCATAAGAAAAACCCATGTGTATCGTGTATGATCGTCGACTATGGTTAGAAAATAACGATGACCATGTATAGATGTTTTTGAGCAGGGACCCCAGATGTCAATGTGAAGTAAAGCAAAAGATTGTAATGCATGGGAGTGACTTAAAGGAAATGGCAGTTTCTTTTGTTTAGCATGATGACAAATGTTACACGTGAAATGTTTGTTGCTATATAAACATGGATAAGATTGTTTCATAGATTGTAACTTGTCATATGGCAAGTGTCCCAGGCGAAAATGCCACAAATCAATGTTTTGGATGCTCCATTCAGGATTATATATGGTTGCCAGGATTGAAGGTTGAACAACAGCAGCCGTCATGGTGTAGAGACCAACTTCTACATCAACTGTACCAATCTTCTCTTTGGTATTCACGTCCTGAATGAGACAATGTGTAGAATAAAATATAAGTTGCACATCGAGAGAAGAGACAAGCTTAGAGATGGAAATCAAGTTGTATTTAAATTCTGGTATAAACAAAACGTCAGTTAGATAGAAAGTGTCAGTGAATTTTACTACACCAGCATGAGTGGCAAGAACGTGTTGACCTGTAGGAAGCTTGACAGTAATAGGATTAATAGAATTGTATGTGAAGAAATTTGAAAGTGATGAAGAGACATGGTCAGTGGCCCCTGAGTCAATGACCCAAGAGGTGGAGATTTTTGTGTGAGTAGATATAGAGGGTACTGTACCTGGAGGTGGTGAGGGTTGTGTGGAACAGGATGAAACAGAATGAATATGGTTGGTGGAAGGAGAAGGTGAAGCTGAGCTGTCATTAGTGCACTGTTGTATTAAACCCATCAAGACTTGGTACTGCTGAGGAGTGAAGCGATAATCCTGGGTGATGGTGGCTTGCTGTTGATCATTGATTTTACATTCATCAGTCACTGTACTGTTAACAATAGAGGTTTTACCAATGGGAGCTTTGTAACTTGGAGGGAACCCATGCTTACGATAGCAAACTTCGACAGTATGCCCATTTCTCCCACAGTGAGTGCAGATTTTGACAGAGCGGTTAGACACTCCTTTGTTGGTTTTGTTTTCGTGATTAGAGGGAAAGCCATGCTTTCGATAGCACACATTTTCAGCATGTCCCTGTTTACCACAATAAGTGCACGTAACAGAAGAGGCAGCATTGATAATGGCAGTTTTCGTAATGGTATTGGCAACAAAATTAGATCCCAGAAGTTGTCGTTCCTGCTATACAACATATGAAAAGATCTTGGAGATTGGTGGGATGGGATCCATGAGAAGAACGTGGGATTTTACATTGCTGTATTGTTCATTTAAGCCACGCAAGAATTGCATCGCTTGGTCTTCTCGTTTCCTTTGTGCAATAGTGGGAATAACATTACATGAACATTTCTGGGTGCATGAACATGTGGGATCGGGTCTGAAATTTTCTAACTCGTCCCAAATAACTCGGAGCTTTGTGAAAAACTCAGTAATAGAAAGATCTCCTTGTCGAATGGAGGAAGCTTCGTGCTGCAAATCTGAAATACGAAGTAGGTCGCTTTGGGCATACCTTGATTTAAGATCATTCCAAATCTCATCTGCTTTATCCATCCAGAGAATGCTCTGACGAATAGGAGGAGAAACTGAGTGTACAAGCCATGAGACAACCATATTGTTGCATCGTTTCCAAGTTGGATAAGTAACGTCTGATTTTGGTGGTTGTGGAGCACTTCCATCTACAAACTCTATTTTGTTTTTGGCACTGAGGGCAGTAAGTATGGATCTGCTCCATGAGTGGTAATTTGTTGAATCAAGAACAGGTGAGACAAGTGCTGTGGCTGGGTTCTTGCTAGGATGAAGATAAAGGAAATTATGAAAAGACATTGAATGAGAGTCCTCCTCCATGGTAGCTTGAGAAAGGAGAAACGCGCAGCAGAGCTCTTCAATGGAAGAGCTCTGATACCATATTAAACTTTAGCATGAGAGAAAAGGAGTGTAAAAAGAGATGAATAAATCAATAGCAGCCTGCATACATTAAGATTATAAACGAGATATATATACAGAGAATGAAAAGTAAGAGAGAGAAAATGATTAAATGGTAACCGAATGCAAAACAAAAAAAAGAAGTGCAGCATGCACGTATGGGACGAGAGTGACGCGGAAGGCATGTACGGGACGTGGGTGACGCGGAGCGAGAATTGCATATTCGCAGGGAGGAATGAGAAATCTGTTAAGAAATCTTGCTACTTCAATCCACACTTGTCACTAGATATCCTCTTTGCCAATTTTTTGATAAATCATGTTTTGATTACTTCACTTCGCTACATGTTTTTTGAATATCATATAAAATCACCTGTATTAGTGAAAATTGATTTTAAAACATAATTAATTTTAAAATATTTTTTTTTTCATGGAAATATATATTACAAAAAAAAAACAGTTTAACCATCACTTTCTACAATACTATAGTACAAAAGACACTTTTAATTGAAGTTAAAAATATAAGAGAACAAATGTGAGTGATTTTGAGTAATTAATCGTAGTGTAATAAAAACTAAATAAAAAAAAAGGTGTTTTTGAAGGTTATAGAAGTAAAATAATAAAAAAAATATATATCGAAAAAAGCACATCACATTTATTAATAGTATAAAAGTGTAGATTAATCATTCAACTTTTGAGTATTGTTTACTTTTTACATTTTAACCAAAACATTGAAACTACATTATTAACTAATTACGTTAATATTTGTGTCCATTATTTTATGTTTAAATATTTTCATGACTAAATTGCATTTTTAATCAACTCATAGTATCAAATCTATAATTTTAATTTTTTATTTTAAATTTTGTAATTTTAATTCCTCAATTTTATAAATTAAAAATATTAATTCTCTTATTATATGTTTATTTATTAATTATTAAAATTGTAAAATATGTCATAATCAAATAACACAAAATTAATATTTAGGTTAAATTATATTATTTTTTTTCAATTTCATTCAAATTTCATCTTATTTTATTATTTTTATGAGATAAAATGAAAATAAAAAATAAAAATATTAATTAAATAATTTTTTTTTATATATTATTTTTAAATAATTATACATAATTTTTTAATATTTTATATATTAATAATTATTAGAGGCATGATGAGACTCCATCTCTCTAGTATTAATAATAAATGTGTGTATGTATGGTGTGGTTGCGGGGTTTATATTATACTCAGAGGTGAACGAAGCGAGTGTGTCTTCTCCAGCTGCGGCGTCTGAACTCACAAGTCACAACACAGCACTCGACCAAATTCCGAGTCTCAATTTCAGGTACAATTCCACTCTCTCTCTTCCAAACTCTTTCTCTGCAAAATCATTTTTTCATTTTTTTCACCACACACTCAACCATGTAAACCCTAATTACTTACTCGCATAAACTATTGGGTCTCCCCAGCAATGAACTTCCATTGGTTGCTGCTGCTTTCGGATTTCCTCGTAAATTATTTTGCACGCGCTGCTGTTAGGTTTTGTATGCATTTGAAATTTTGAATCATATATATGCAACATCGACTCAACTTTCATAGTTCGTCGATAAAATTTTCTATGTTATTTTATTTGTGCTCTGGATTTTGTTTTATTTTTTTTACTATCAGATTCTGTGCTGTTTTCTTCTTGAGACAACCTTTGGCAGTTGGTATAACTATCACTTGTGTAGTGTTATTTAGAACTATCTGCTTTGGAAGTTCCTATTTATTGCCTATAAGTTGTTGATTGTTCTATTTGATAGGGATGAGGTAAAATTCTGTGAACCGAACCAGACATTAGAATTAAACTGAATTGAACCACGTATTAGAACCGGTTGTTTTTAGTCGAGTTTTTATGAGCACCATTTTATACTGTTTGTTTGTTACATGTGAAATTCAATGATTTTTTTTTTCTTCTAAGAACCAAGTTGAACTGTTTGATTTAAAAAGAACTTTGAAAGTTTAGAACTTTAACCTTCCTGTCTAGTTTAGGGTTTAGGGTTTAGAGTTTAGGGAACCGTTGTTGTACAACCTACAATAGCGTGTTTTACTTCCTCTCTCAAATTTTGGGTTTCGTCTTCCTAGTTTATGAATTGTCTTCACTCTTCTGGTTATGCCTTTTGGGAAACTCGGGATCTTGATGAAATCAAGTAGAAAGTGGTTTTGAAATTGTGTGTAATAGAAGTCTGTGACTCTGTGGCAAGTCATACTGTTATAGTGGGCTTGCAAATTTGCCTCTTTGTGAAGTAGGTAGACACTAGGAGTTCAAGGATTCAAATAAAGAAAGTGAAGCTTGACCCCAAGATTTTGGTGATGTTGTTTTATTGCTACTTGCTAATCTGCTTTAACAACAACCTTGTTAATGAGGTGTTCAAAAAAAGTGGGAAGAAAAATAATCACATGAGAGGAAAACAGTGTGTCATAACATAAAGCAGTGGTTAAACAATTTTGCTGCAATTTTGATTGTCCAGTTAACTGAAGTAAACAAATCTCTTCACATAATTCACCTTTTTCCTCGCAAGACAAACAATTATGGTTTAGTCGCATATGCACTTCATTTCAGTTTAATTAGTTTGTTAGCTAGAACTAAACCATGCTCACGACTATTATATGATACACCATTTCCGCTGAAGAGCAGTTTACTGATGATTATGGAGACAGGCAATTGCTTGTTCTACTATGATGAATGTCTTTCTTATATATATATATATATATATATACACATATATATATATACACATACATATATATATATAAAGTGATCAACTAAAAGATAGGTTCCCCTCTCTCTGTGCTTTGGGTAAATTGACATCTGATTATCAGAATTATACTGTGTTATTAATATGATGCACATTTCATTTTTAGTGAATTACCTTGCTTTATCAAATGTTGACTTATAATTTTATCTTTTGCATTCTTTTTTGAAGGGGTTGGGGGCTTGGGGAGATATCATTTTCTAATCATATTATTAATAGCAATGGTAGATGAAGACCTATGGAATTAATTTAAAACTGCTAGACTAACTATGTGACTACTGTTATCCAGTATCTGTAGTATTTTTGTGATCTTACTTCTAATTCTTCTGATTCTGTTTCAGTGTTTGAGACTTGAGCTTATAGAAATTGAAGTTTGTTTAATTTGAATTTCGAGCAAAGGTCAACATGCAAGTTTTTCCCAGTGAAGGTGAAAGTGCTTTGTCAGTTGTTGGTCCAAGGCCAATGGAATGGTCTGCTGTTCCATATAGTGCCCCTCAAGCTCCTGGGCCAAATGGAAAGCAGCGGACCTCAAGTTTGGAATCACCAATCATGTTGCTATCAGGTCACCAGAGTGCTATATATACAATGAAGTTCAATCCAGCAGGATCAGTAGTTGCATCTGGATCTCATGACAGGGAAATTTTCCTCTGGAATGTGCATGGGGATTGCAAGAACTTCATGGTTTTGAAAGGTCACAAGAATGCAGTTTTAGATCTTCACTGGACTACAGATGGGACACAGATAGTCTCTGCTAGCCCTGATAAAACACTTAGGGCATGGGATGTGGAAACAGGAAAACAAATAAAAAAGATGGTAGAACATCTCTCATATGTTAATGCATGCTGTCCTTCCCGAAGGGGACCACCTCTTGTGGTTAGCGGCTCTGATGATGGAACTGCTAAATTATGGGATATGCGTCAAAGGGGTTCCATCCAAACATTCCCAGATAAATACCAGATTACAGCTGTTGGTTTCTCTGATGCATCAGATAAGATCTTCACCGGCGGTATTGATAATGATGTCAAAATTTGGGATTTGCGTAAAGGTGAAGTTACCATGACACTTCAAGGTCATCAAGATATGATTACAGGTATGCAATTGAGTCCTGATGGGTCCTATCTTCTTACAAATGGCATGGATTGCAAGCTTTGCATTTGGGATATGCGCCCGTATGCTCCACAAAATCGCTGTGTGAAGGTGTTGGAAGGGCATCAACACAACTTTGAAAAGAACTTATTGAAGTGTAGTTGGTCTCCTGATGGAAGCAAGGTAACAGCTGGTAGTTCTGATCGAATGGTTTACATCTGGGATACCACTTCTCGCCGCATTTTGTACAAGCTTCCTGGTCACAATGGATCTGTTAATGAGTGTGTTTTTCATCCCAATGAACCTATTATTGGATCTTGCAGTAGTGACAAGCAGATTTATCTTGGTGAGATATGAAGCACGAGGTTTAGAAACTTGCCAAATGAAATGAGCTTGTTAGCACTTTTGACAACCGTCAGGGAGTGGTAAACTTGAGAAATGCTGAATTCCTTTTGTAGTTTCTTGGTCGATAAATTCAGTGACTGTATAATGTTCTGGCAAAAATATTCTATCCTGCATTCGTTACTAATTGATGTAATTTGAGATTTGTTGTTGGTGAGAATGGCTCCACTGTTTCTACTGAACTTCGAGTCATATTGCTAAGGGTTTTCTAGAAGCTTTTTTCCTAAAGAATTGGATTAACTTTAAAAGTGGAAAATGTTAGTCATGCATTCACAAAGAGCTTCATAGTTGAGGTTTTAATTTACTTTTTTAACTTCTGTAAGATGTGTTTCTTTGGGATTAGTTTCATAACGTGCACACAAACAAACAACAAACATAATATCATACCTACTAGCAGGAAGACAGAGAAGGGATGCATTCATACCTTTATATTTTGTGACTTTCACATATTTTCTACATTCAATTGAATCATTTTTAGCTAAATTACATTTTTAGTCATTTTATTTTCATTAATTTCCAGTTTTGGTTTCTATTTTAAAATATAGTCATTTAATCTTTTTAATTTTAAAATATGAAATTTTAATTTTTTCATTAAATTGACATCTATTAATTAATTTTTTTTTAATATGTTTATTTGTATAATATAACATTTGTAGATGAAAAAAAGTGGAAATAAGATTTATTAATAAAATAAATATCAACCACTTATTAAAATATGTACAAACTAAGATTTTTTTTTGTTATTTTTTTATCTATGCATAAAATATTTTCAAATATCACGTTACCTAAGTTATTACAGGTATGTCAAGATTTAACGATTAATAAATATTAAATTGACGATATATTAAAACTTTATATTTTTTTTAAAATAAAGAGATTAAATATCTCTATTTTAAAATATGATAATCAAAGTTGTGAATTGAAAAAAAATAGAGCAATTAAAAATGCAAATTAGTCATCCTTTTTCAAGTAAAAACTAGTGTAAATTATCATACTAAGCTTTAGGAGTTTGCTTAAGTTTGGAAAATATTTTTCAATTTTAAAACATGATAAGGTAAATCAAAATTTAATAACCATGAGGTTGTTTAATATACACCTTTTGTATGAAACTATTTACAAAAGTACTCTTAGCATCCATTTGAAATCATTAAATTATTGAAATATGAAAAAATGAGAAGTTTATTTGCTTTTAATTTATAGGTAAAAGATTTATCGTGTTATAAATAATATTAATAACTAAATAATTTTTTATTATTATTAATGCTTAATAGTTAAAACAAATTATACTTGCAATAAAAAAAACTTAACTATTTTAAGAAGATATGATATATTAAACTAGGTTGGACGACTCGAAACATAACCTAAACTCATTCTAAAAAGTACACCTCAAGTCGGGTTGAATTAGTGGATTTAGTTGGGTCATGTTCACCCTTAATCAACATCTTCTTCTTGGTTATAAACTTTAACTACCAAGCGAATTTTATTTCTTGTAATTATTTTACTATCATCAAACACTCATTTGGTTCTTATAACCTGATTGTGAGAAGGTCTAGGAACTAGATTTCATACCTCACACCTTTCAAATTAATTTGTTTCTTCTTGCATAACCATTATCCAATGTTGATCATGAATGATCTCATCAATCTTTTGACTATATTTGTGACACAATGGTATGTGATTGCACATATTTCTTAAAGAAGATTTGGTTGAAACTCCCTTTGAGATATCACTTATAGTGTTGTCCAACAAATGTTTTTTTTTAGTTTCCCACTTATTTGGTGGTGTTGGACTTCAAGTGCATACTTCTCAAGTCTCTTCCTTTTTCTTGGAAGTTACTCTTCATGGGATTCATCAAGATCAAGATAATCTTTTGATTTTCACATATGCAATATTTTGAAAACAAAATCATTATCGAATATTTAAAAGCACATTCTTCATCCTCGAGGGAATAATTACTTTAGAAAAAGTTATGCTTAATATTAATCTTTCTAAGGAAGTGTTTTTGACTTGTGGAAATCAATTCCTTTAGACATATTTTCAATGAAAAACACTTGGCCAAAAATTTTAGGTTAATTTTACCTTTTTTTTATCAGTTACGTTTATTTTAAGCCAGTTAATTAACCTAAGAGATTTTAAGCCTTATTATCCTAATCAGGCACCCACAAACAAATTTCTAGACTTTACAAAATAAATGACTCCAAATTACATATGACTATTTATTATGTTATTGAGTCCTCTTAAAAATTCAATTTCCTCTATGTGAAAGGATCATTATTATTGCCAAGATCCATAATTTCTTTGCCTGTAACGATCTTCGACCCATCATATGTAAACTACCATCTGATGACTTAGGTGGTGGTTGACATATAAGTAGGTATTGTATAAAATTTCGATAAATGATGTTTGCAACTTTCGAAACAACAATTTCAACAACGAAAGTTTGGTTGACATGCAAAAAAATCCAAAGCTCGATTATCATTGAAGAGCCGCCATTTCCCTTTATGAAAAACCTAAGGTTAGTTGGTCCTAATGGCAGTTGCGTAACAACTTCTTGCTTTTGCATCGTGCCCTACTCATAAATAGGGATGAGAAAAAATTCTTCCCAAGGATATCCATAGATAAAACACGCTATGCATTTTAAATCCGTTTAATAATGTGGCAAAGTTGGATAATAAGGTACTCATCCTTGTAGGTATATATACTTTAAAAACATTAAAAATACTCATAATTATATATAAAATAATTTCTTTAATTTATTTTTACACTAATGTGTCACAATTATTCATTTTTAGTACAAATATGTGTTATAAAAAAATTTAATATAAATATGTGTGTTAATTTTTTTTATTTTTATTTTATTTTACATTTTTATATAATATTTCATTTTATTAAATATCCATGGATACTCATGGATATCTGCATATATATATATAAACAATTCATGGATTTCAACTAAATGGACACCCACACTAAACAAAACGAGTGACAAAAGCTATTACTTGTCCTATTCCATTGTCATCCATACTCCTAACCCTTTTCTTCCTTTTTTTTATACCTTTTTTTTCCCTATTTAGAGTTTCTTTTTTGTTGTTCTACAATTGTTCCCCTGTTATGCATCCTAAACGGGCATAATCTTGTTATTCCATCACCTTCCCATGTGACCCACTCACTTTTCCATGTCATTAATTGAATTATATGAACTGGTGTACATAATATGTTTTTAGATATAATATATATCATTAATATCATATATTAAAATAAGAACTCAGATACTTGTGTAGTGGGTTTGAGTCCTTATCATGTAAGTTTTACATTTTATAATTATGTTGTATTTTAAACTTTTACAAAGCCAACAATACACAAGACACATGCAACACGACACTAGACTAAAGCACTTTCTTATGTATCTATGTGTAGTAATTAGTAACACCTTTTATATAGGTAGAACTTGCAAAATACTCATTACCAGTCCACTTGAAACCTGATTTAATCAGTTTAATTTAGTTTCTAGTCAATTTGATGACTTCATGACTTCATTATTAGGCCAACAACATATTTGGTTTTACAAATGACTCATATAATTTATAGGTATGATTTATGATTAAATTGATCTAATCGGTCAATCTGACTCAGATTTGATAACATTATTAAAATCTTTTATTTTTTAAATATTTATTCTTTTTATTCTATAAAAATATTTTGACAATGATGGTATTCTTTTTTTTTTGTCTCGTGACAAATTGGGGAGAACAGAAAGTATACATGACAAATATTTATTCACAAGCATGCATATACATTTCATTTGCTTTGTACTATTTTTATGCTTACTTTAGTGTATCTTAGTGTTTATGCTTTGATATTTGTCTTTTATTTTGTATAGTTTGATTTCATTTGTTCTAATATTATCTATTATCCTTCTAGTTCAATAAGTTTAATTGCACTGATAATATTACTTTGATAATATGTATGTGTTATGAAATAGTTGTTATATCTTTCTCACTTTGATCACTTTTCTCACTTTGATCACTTAATTTTAATTGATTTAAAAAGCGATTGAGAGGAAGCTCTAATCCTAATCATAAATAAGTTTCTTCCCCCTCATCTATCTTAATAGCAAAACATTGGTCATACATCAAACAACAAAAATAAAGTTCGAACACAAACCTCATTTACTCACGTGCAAAAATTAACCCTTCCAATCCAATTAGAACACATGACAAGGAATGCAGTGTATTATCTCCTATGCGTAATAAAATCACTTACTACTTTTATCTACTATGACAATAAACTCATCTTCTATCACCACTCTTATAATTTCCTTTTATAGTTTTCTCTTCTACTTAATAAAATCATCTTCTCAAAAGTTAAATAAATTATGGATATATTATAGATAATTACTATAGTACCTTGTAATAAGATTGTTGAAAACAACGTAGGAATAATGTAAATCTGTATTATAGAAAACCTATTAGTTATAGCCTATAGCTATAGAGAAAAAATCTATCATACGAATTCAGTTTGACACACCACAAACATTTAGACACAAGACACCATTGATTTGATGGTATAAAGTTTTTTACATTCCAAATTCAAAATGGATTCAATTCCAAAAGGGAAGAGGTAATGCATTGATGGTATCAACCACATTTTGTCTCTACACTTGATGGTATAAAGTCCACTCTTGAGAGGTGGTTCGAATGACTATGAACCTTATCATTTCCCTTCTCACTGTGATCAACGTTAACTTTAAGAGAGCCTTAACATCAACTTATTTGCTAGCAAGCGCTATAAAGATTGAAAAGTGCATGAAATTATTCTTAAGATGTATTTCTCCACACTCATCCCCTTGGCCATAAAATAACCCTTAATTGTGAATTGATGCAGATAGCTCATTGTATGCGAGCATAAATGCTCATCCATAAATGGCTTCAAATTCTCCATCTGCTAATCCTCCCATTCTGCCATAACAATCATCAACGAAGACAAATACATCAAAAATCTATAGAGGATAAATGTGTAAATAAAATTATCTATGTTATATATAAAAAACTAGTTGTAAACCTATGTGATGCACATGTTTTTGGTACGAAATCTATACATTTTATACAATTCAGGAACTACCTTATTTATTTATTTTTAGTAAGACACTTTTACTCCAGTACCGGAGGGATCCTATCGGCCACGTGGACCAACACGTGTCTTGATTATGTCTTAATCAAGACAAGCACATGATTAAGACATAATCAGCCGATTAGCGTCGTATTACCTAATTTGGTAAGCTTCAGAAGAGGCCCACCACTGACAGGGCCCATAAAAGGTAGTATAAATAGGTCACTTATAATGAGGTACGTCACTGTTCATATTGGATTATCCTATAAAATCGTGTCTGTGCTGACTTGAGCGTTAGAGTGCCTTTTATTATTATTATTATTATTTTTTATAATGTGTAAGCAGAAAAAGAGTAAAAGAGGTTTATAACAATTAGTAAGGAAAAAAGGTATTTATTGTATCTCTGTATTTAATTTTTAAAAATAGTTATAGAAACAATGTTAAAGTTTAAAATAGGTTACCATTTTTTTATAGTTAAATAGTTAATCATATAAATTAGTAAGTGGGTAATTTTTTTATTTTTATTAAGGTAAATGGATAGCTATAAAAAGTGTTTTATTTAGGAGTTGTACCGGAGGGATCCTATCGACCATGTGGACCAACACGTGCCGTTCCGTTAGATACCCACGCGGATTAAAGGCAACCACGACCATACATCAACCTTGACTCTAACATCGCTCGGCATACGACCGAAGGTCGAGAAGAATCCACAAGCAACCTCGGTTCGGTTGAAGACCGGTAACAAGTACCATGTTCCCATATGTCCTACATATCGGCTCGGCCTAATGCCGACCCAGTAGGATAGCAACAATACCTGTCGGCCCGGCCAAAGGTCGAAGACATCCAACACCCCAAGCCTTTACCTGTCGGCTCGGCAATGAGTCGAGGGATAAAACAAGGATTATGGCTATAACCACAATTAATCAAGACAAGCACATGATTAAGACATAATCAGCCGATTAGCATCGTATTACCTAATTTGGTAAGCTTCAGAAGAGGCCCACCATTAACAGGGCCCATAAAAGGTAATACGACGCTAATTGGTTGATTATGTCTTAATCATGTGCTTGTCTTGATTAATCGTGGTTATAGCCATAATCCTTGTTTTATCCCTCGACTCATTGCCGAGCCGACAGGTAAAGGCTTGGGGTGTTGGATGTCTTCGACCTTTGGCCGGGCCGACAGGTATTGTTGCTATCCTACCGGGTCGGCATTAGGCCGAGCCGATATGTAGGACATATGGGAACATGGTACTTGTTACCGGTCTTCAACCGAACCGAGGTTGCTTGTGGATTCTTCTCGGCCTTCGGTCGTATGCCGAGCCGATGTTAGAGTCAAGGTTGATGTATGGTCGTGGTTGCCTTTAATCCGCGTGAGTGTCTAACGGAACGACACATGTTGGTCCACATGGCCGATAGGATCCCTCCGGTACAACTCCTAAATAAAACACTTTTTATAGCTATCCATTTACCTTAATAAAAATAAAAAAATTACCCACTTACTAATTTATATGATTAACTATTTAACTATAAAAAATGGTAACCTATTTTAAATTTTAACATTGTTTCTATAACTATTTTTAAAAATTAAATACAGAGATACAATAAATACCTCTTTTCCTTACTAATTGTTATAAACCTTTTTTACTCTTTTTCTGCTTACACATTATAAAAAATAATAATAATAATAACCACTCTCCCTGTTAAGCTTACCTTCTCTTAGTCCCTGAGTTTTTCTTCTTCACCATTTTTACCACTGATTCAATCAACACCAACCCATAATAACATATTGTTTTTTTCTTTTTATAGCTACCAAAAATGATTTATTTTTTGTTTTTTTAAAGGCATAAGTCCAAAAAAACAAAGTTAATACGACAACATATGATTTTCTCTCCACTTTTTCATTGAAGGCAGGTAAAGGTCAAATTTCACAAGTACACATATAAGTACTTTGTTGCCACGTGCAGCGTCCCCTCGACACGTGACATAAAACGTATCTCTGCATCTTTCTCCTTAAACACTGTTCTTCCGAAACAAAATACTCCAAAACCAAAACGCTGAGTAGCGCGCGAGAGTGTTTCCCTTTCCCATTTCCCAGCGGCAATGGCGAAAATCCACAAACCCTAACCCTAAAACCCCTTTCAACCGATTTTCCTCATTCTTCACGAGCAACGACGCCATGGACTTCGATCACCACCTCGCGGAGCTTTCCTCTTCCTCGCCATGCATTCCCTCCGGCGAGGACTTCCATTTCTACTACAAATTCAAGGAGTTCCGAGGCCCGATCGAGGAAATCGCGAGGAGGACGCAGTCAATGCTCGATAAAATCGGTTCCGCCGAGAATATTTGGGGCAGAGGCTCGGCGTTTCCCAGTGATGTCGACGACGCGTACGAGTGGCTTGTGAATGCGAACGAGGACGTTTTGGATCTGGTTGAAGAGTTGGTGGATGAGTTGCGGATGATTAAGAAAGATGGCGGAGAAGAATGTGAAAATGGGTTTGGGCAGAAAACGAAAGTGTCGTTTCATATACCGACGATTAAGAAGCCTCAGTACGCGTACAACATTGTGGTGAATAATGCAAACCAGCCTTTTGAGCATGTTTTGTTGGAGAAGAGTGATGATGGTCAGAGGTTTATTCATCCACTGGTTCGTTCGCTGCTCTGAATTTCTTGACTTTTTTCTCATCCTCTGTATAGAATTGAATTGGAAATTTAAAGAAACTGGGATGATTACAAGCATATTACCTTTACATGGAGTATTTTTGATATTCTGGTGTACGGACATGCACACACACATATACGCATGCAAATGCAACATAAATTTCATCACTATTTGGTATCCAACTATCCATGATGTTGTCAGAAGCTAATAACTTTTCGAAACCTTGTTAGTTTATCTTTATATTTTATATGTTGAAAAGAAAAGAACAAAATGTTTTTTTTGCTTGCGCTGTTCATCCTTGAATATTCTTTCCAATCTTGCAACTGTGATGTACTAAAAGTCCATGGTATAGTTATCAATCTTGAATAGCGGTGTGGGGCAGCTGACCCAAAAACTGCTATATTAATCAGAATAGCTGGTAGTGGGATGATTGCTAGTTTTGATGTTTTGAGATGCAAATTAAGCATGTGTTTGGAACTGCATTGCACACCCACATTAAGATGCCATGACTTCAAAGCTACAATTTGTAGCTTATGATTGAATGCACAATTTTTTTTTGCTGTAAACATGGTTCTAAATGTATGTTAAGTTGATAGAAACTAATTGTTGGGGCAGTTATGGACAGTGTTTTAGAAAATAGTTATGTATTAGAAACTCTAGGATGACAGTTGTTTGTAGAAAATAACTGTAGGTAACTTGGTAGTTATGAATTAGGATTATATATGTGATAGTAGGTTGTGTCATCAATTTGGTTCGACCTGCCAAATCAAAAGGAGGGAATTTATGTGATTAGAGAAGAATAAAACCGTGACGCATGTCTCTCCTTATTGGCCAATTTTGTGAAGTTGAGTTAAGCCCAAAACCCGACTAAAGTGGCAGCAAAACCTATCCTATATCTATTGTTGGGCTTGGGCCACCTTCAATGCCATGATCTAGGTTGATAGCCCTAGGTGTGAGGGGGGGTGTTGGAAAGCTGCTGTAATTGTGGTCACTCCAGCCCACCTTAATTGGTGCTTCTTTAGGGCCTGCATTAATTGGAGCCTCAAGGGTGGTTCTTAGTCCCACAATAAAGCTTGGATGGTCCTCATCTCACAAGTCAGTTTTGTGGGATTGATTTAAACCTCCCAAATTCTTAAGTAATATAATTAACTAATGCATCTAATAATACATATGTTTTTGTATTTTTGATATATCAATTTATATTCTATTTGATAATGATTATGGAATGAGATAATGAGTAAAATGGAAACATAATAGAAGATAGCGCTATAGTGGATAGCGGATGGTTGCTGTTTGAAACCCTAAAGAGATTTATATTAATGTATATATGCTGGAAAATAAAGAAAAATACATAATATCAAAATCATATTCATAATGAAGAACCAAATAGAAGAAAGAGAGATGAGTCTTTGAATTCATTGGCTATTGGCCAGAAAACTCGCTGGAAACTTATGGGTGTCAGTGCCTGGAAATGAAGAACCAAGATATGGATATCAGAAAACTTGCCAAAAAGTCAGCAGTCAGCAGCTGGAACAAGGGAGAAGCAGAACAGAGGAAAGGGGAGGAGCAGAATTTGCAGAACAGAGGAAGAAGTCACAGGTGCTAGGGCAAGAAAATGCGGAGTAGTGACAAAGCAAGTGAGAACAAACACAAAATGCATCAGATTCGGTAGGGACTTTACAAGTTTTACTGCCAAAAAACCTTAAAGTGACATTGGTTTCAGGGGCAAACTCAGCTTTTGGGTGTTTCCTCACTGTAGTGTCTACTCCACCTGCTATTGGCTGTGATTTTGACTGTGAAATGCACTACTCTGCCTGTGAAGGCTGGGTACAATGTGATTGGCAGTCTTTTGGAGGAGCAGTAGGGTGTTGCTCCACTCCAGTATGATTGTTGCACTATCACATATGGTTGATAATTATGGTCCAAACATTTTAGGGAGATTTAATTTCAAATGAAGTTCCCAAAAGTGGATTCAGAAACCTAAAAAGGAAGGGATTGCGAAGGGGGGAGGTTGAGCGATTCTTACAGATTGAGATGGATTTAGGGCTTGCTAGTTCTTAAATCACTGGTTGTGGATTGCATCATCGTTGTCAATCCCAGATAGTGGAGTGGTCGACCCCAAAAGTGGGATAGTAAGATTGTAGATAGTAGGATTCTAATATTATATTTATATATTAAATAATATATGTGTGCACACACACCTACCCACCCACGCAAGCACACACACACACACATATATATATATATATATATATATATAAATATAAATATCTATATATAAATATACACACATACATATATATAAGCTAAAAATAAGAAAAATAACATGAGATTCATGCATTATCATTTTCAATAATAAAATTTCATTGTACTTAAACAAAACATAACATAAAAAGTCAAGGAAACAAATTGCTTAAAGCTTAAATCATCTAAAACTAAAGCTTTAAGTAACTAAAAAAGTAAACATTAAAATTCAATCTTAATCCTCATCAAGATCCACAAATCATCCTCTCCTTCAATTTCATCACCTCCCAAGTAAAAAAGTAATGAAAAGAATAACCAAATTGTTGCTGCCATCAATAAAGAAAAATAGGAACAAAAGAAAGTGAAAGGGAAAAAAAGAAAAAAAAAAGAAGGGAACAAATATAAAAAAAAGGATAGAAGAAAAGAAGACAACAAAAATAAATAAAAAAATAAGGGTAAGAAAAAAGAAGAAAAGAAAATACTAATAGAAATAAAAAAAAAAGGAAAAAAAAACTTACTTTTTGAAGAAGACAAGTGTTACAGACTTGTCAGAGAAATGTTAGAGTTGCTTGAGAAGACGGAAGTCGTGGGAGAGGGGAGATCCGTTTGAGAAAAAGAGGAGGAAGGAAAGTTAGGGTAGTGAGGAAGGAGTGTGACGCCCACTAGGTCAAGAAATGCTCTCTTGTCCCACTTTGTTTCACACAAAGAGAAGATTCGATGGAAAGGACAAAAATACCCTCACTTAGTGAGGGTATTTTCAATTTTTTGCTGATTGCTGCCCTAACACCCAACTACACCCCCCTGTTTCGTCTCTTGTGTTCGCTTTGGCCACTCCATTAAATGCACCACAAGTTTTTTTGTAGCAGCGGATGACAATGGGGTCCCTTGGGGGTGAATAATATGCTCCCTATCCTCACCCCGTATTTGTCCCATACCTACATGGGTATCTGATAAGCGGGTACTTGCAAATTTTATTAATACACCTAGTATCCATTGATATCCTTGGATACTTGTGATTTTTTTAAGAAATTAAAATTAGAATAAAAGTATTAAAAATAATTTTAAGTTTGTATTTGAGATTAATGTTAATTCTATTGAAATATTAAAGATAAATAATTGATATTAATTTTTGAAGTTGCATGTGCGTTAGTTTGTTGAAATATTTAAAATAATAAAAACACAAAATAAACAATAACATAAAATATATCAATCTTACAAGTTAAAATGAAAGTATGATACATTATGAAAATAACAGGGAAAGCAAATAATAGGAAAAGTAGTATAGAATAGGTGATTTTGGATTGTTTACTTTTATATATATAAGAGTATTTAAGTAATAATTCTTAGTGGGTACCTTAGTTATGGATATTGGATCCTTTTCATTTATAAACGGGTAGAAAAATATTCGTACCCATTACTCGTGGGTATCTATTTAAGCTATTTATTTATTATTCATGGTGGATTCTACTCGTGGGTACCTACGAGTGTGGGTTTTTTTGCCATCTGTAGTCATAATAGGGGCCTCTCCAACCTTGATTGATAACATAGGGTTGTGTGACACATATTTGTCCAGAAAGAAGGGTCATTGAAGTTGTGTGAAGAGAAGGAAGTTTTTAAGGCCTAAAAATCCACAAAATGGGTTTCCTTGCGTATGGGTTGCTCAACCCAACGTCTTCAACCCATGAAAGCTCGTTGATCTTGATTGTAAAGGAGCATGGAGAAGGAGGAAAATTTGTAGGATGGTATATAGTAAACTCGCAATTTTGGCAACCTTGTCTATGATTGTTTGACAAGACATTTGAGGAGCTTATAAGCTCTTTTGAGTAACTTATAAGCTCATGTGATCAAAATAAGTTTGTCTGTTACAAGAGCTTAGGCCGTTTGGATAAAAACAACTTAATTAAGATTTTATTCAGTAAGTTTTTATTATATAAGAATTTATGTTATAAGTGCTTAAAAATCAGTCAGCTCTTTGCATTTGGATGTACATGTTAAATTAGCGCTTGCACAGTTTTAAAGTGTTTGGTTGTATTGTTACATAAGCACTTGGAAGATATATATATATATATATATATATATATATATATATATTTTTTTTTTTTTTTTTTTCATTTTAAGAATTAAAAAAAATCTTTTAAAAATAAAAACTAACTAAATAATTAATATACTAACATTGACTATTACAAAAATGTTAAAAATAAGAATCACTGCTCTCTATTTTCTTAGTTTTAATTTTAAAAATTAAGTATCATAAATTAAAAAAAGTAAGACACAGAAAATTTCACCATGCACCTATCAATAATTTTAGAAGTTAGAATATTTCATGATCAAAACATGATTAAAATATAAATTAAGGTGTTAAAATTAAAATATCACACACACACACTCATATATATATATATATATCATAAAATAATGATATAAGATTAAAATATTCACCATCCATATATATAAATAAATCTATGTATATAAAGAAGTAAATCATTACAAAAATTCAACCACTACACAATTTTGTAAAAGAAAAGATATATTTTTTTAATAGTAACACACAAAAGAAATTACTATCAGCACATAAAAATTTAAAATTGTTTAATTAAATTATATTTCTAAGTGAAAAAGAAGAAAATATTAAAAATAAAAATAAATTACTAGCAACAAATAATTATAATTCTTTTGTACACTACAGAAGCTAGTATTTATATTGAATTAGTTGAAGAAATGGAAAATATAATAATTTAGGAAAGAAAAGTAAAAATAAAAATCAAGTATATTCTTTATATTTGGCCTTGCTAGGATTTGGGCATTTTTATATGCTTTGCATAAGCTATTCCTATACGCTATCTTGGAGAACTTATGAAAATAAGTTAAAAACATTTTATTGACAGGTATTTTATAAGCTCTCCCAAACACTCATAAACACTTATAACATAAGATAAATTCAAATAAGTTGTTTATTAGTTCTTTCAAATGGGACAATATTTTAGCTTATAGCTTATTTTCATAAGTTCCTAGTTTTTTTTTGTTATCCTTTTAATTTACTTAAAATTCTTTTTTACATTTTTTAATTTAGAAATCTTTTTGCCTATCCTGTCATTCTCTCTCTCTCTCATTATAAGTTAATTAAATTAATTTATATATTTTTTTGTAAAAAAATCACATAAAACTAATGGTAAAACAACCAGAGTCATCTTTCTTAGAATAGTGGATTGAAGCCTAACTCAACCCTACAAAATCGGCTTGTAAGGTGAGGGTTGCTTTTTACTTATATACTATTCAATTGCCTAATTTCTTGTCGATGTGAGACTTGGGTTTTTCCCAATACACCCCCTCACGTCCAGCACTATTGGGTTTGGTACGTGGATAAATGGTGGGTGGCCCTTTTAATGATCTAGGATTGGCGGGACTTGGGTTTTTCCCAATACATCCCCTCACGTCCAGCACTATTGGGCTTGGTACGTGGATAAATGGTGGGTGGCCCATTTTTAAGAATCTAGGATAGCTCTGATACCATATTAGAATAGTGGATTGAAGCCTAACTCAACCCTACAAAACTGGCTTGTAAGGTGAGGGTTGCTTTTCACTTATATACTATTCAATTGCCTAATCTCTAGTCGATGTGAGACTTGAGTTTTTCCCAATAATCTTTTACTTTCAAAACTTATAGACTGCCAAATTGAGAATGATCAGGTAAAAACATCAAATTTTCACTATTCCTTTATAATAAAAATATTAAAATTATTGTCCTAATTTTTAGTATGATAAAATATAAGAAATAAATTAAAATATTGAATGTGGTATATATATATATATATATATATATATATATATATATATCCTTTTATGTCTTTTTTATATTTATGAGTTAGCTTGTCAGCTAATTTTAGCAAGCACTTTCAATTCAACCTCTTAGCTTATAAGCTTTCAGTTAACTTATAAGCTAGTTTTATCAAACACACACCATGTATGTGCTAACAAAAATATTTCATAATTTTTCTAATGTTTTCTTCTTTGGGTTCAGTTGGATTTTTAATTCTGGATTAATGTTCTTTTGCTCGAAAACCAATTCATAAATTGTGCTAGACATGTCTCATTCATTTTATTACATTTCCACATGTGCTATTTTAGCCACTGATGATTTTTTTTTTCTTTAATTATATTAGTCTGACTGGATTTGTACCCAATTCATGTGAAAGAAAATTCATAGCAAAACGAAAAGCATAATTCTTGATCTATTGTTTCTTGATTATATTCTATAATAATTAATTTATATTTCAGGAGAAACTCTCGGCTTTGGATTTTGTTGATAAAGAAAATCTTGAGAATCTTGTGCCAGTAAAGCCTCCCTCAATGGAATGCACCCCTTTCAAGTTTGTGGAGGATGTCAAAGGATTGAAGGAGTTGGCTGCTAAGCTATCTTCGGTTAATGAATTTGCGGTATTCATTATGTTTTACTAAAAGCTTCCTTCATTTATACTACTAGATTCTTGTTTATGTGGGTTGATTGTACACTTAATTTAGAGCTTGTTTCGGATTATTATTCATTAGCAGAACCATATTTTCATCTCTAATATGTGCATCTGCAATGATTTGTAATACATAATCAAAATTTGTGCATTCACTTTGTATCTTGTTTTTAAGCTGCACAAACCTTGATGCATTACTTCGTATTCAGATATCTACATTTCTTTCATTGTATTCTGTTGTCATTTTATCTTGACTTGGAATTTTTAGGTGGATTTGGAACATAATCAATATCGGTCTTTCCAAGGTTTGACTTGCTTGATGCAAATCTCAACTAGGAATGAAGATTTTATTATAGATACTCTGAAGGTCCGCAATCATGTTGGGCCATACCTGAGGGAAGTTTTCAAGGACCCTACCAAGAAGAAGGTCAGATGCACATGATTGATGTTTCTGTAATTCATCAGACTTGCTTCTTTTTGTTGACTGTAATTATGGTTAAGTAGGTTCTGCATGGAGCAGATCGAGACATTGTGTGGCTGCAACGGGATTTTGGCATTTACGTTTGTAATATGTTTGATACTGGCCAGGTTTGTTTGTAAAGCTCAGGATGTTCAAATTGAAATTACTCCCCTTATTAGTTTTATCAAGTAAATGAAATTGTACAATGAGTTATATAATTGTTACCACATTGTTTCTTTACTTATGGGCAGTTGATTCTGGCTCTGCATGTAGAGGGCATGCAATAAATATTTGCTGAACTAGTATTTGTTTTACAGATGAATTTGTCATGTAAATTCATCCCAAAAGCTTAATTATTGGGTGAAATAACATGAATTGTTTTTATATATACCAGCTATCTGTGGTTATTTTATTTTTAATTTATTTCTTCAAATTGTCATCCAAGAAGAATTAGCTTCATAAAATAATGAGTGTTGGGTTGTGTTTAATGTTGGATGAATTTGCTGCCTTAGAGTAATAAGATATGATTGTTTTGCTGCAGCTTGAAGAAAAATGCTGGCAATAAGCCCCCTGTCATGCGATCTATGTCAGCTTTGCTTTTGTTTGAGCCTTTTCTACTTGTCTGGTCTAATGACTATGAGTTTCTTCACCTGATTGTAGAGTTTCTTTTGAAATGGCCATTTATATGAATATTCTGAGACATATTTCCAGGATTTTATATTAAACTCATGCTACACTCATATTTGCAAGATCAAAATTTGGCATAACCCTGAATAAAATATTTCAGTGCTCAATTTTCATGCATGCATGTGTTGATCTGTTCTATGACATTATGATATGAATAAAAAATAAGCTTTAAAGTTCTATTGCTTTTGATTATTGTTGTCATAATTCATGTTCCTTGATCACATAGTGAGAATTCATTCTATAAGCTGCTCTTCTTTTTGTCAAGCAAGACTAATATATATTTAATTTTGTTGCTCAGGCTTCAAGAGTGTTAAAGATGGAGAGATATAGTCTGCAATATCTTTTGCAACACTTTTGTGGGGTTACTGCAAACAAAGAGTATGCTGTTTTTACCTTTTGGAATTACCCCCTTTTCCAGTGTCTTAACACAGAAGCTTTATCATTTCCTATTGAATAACTATTCCTTTTATTCTTACCAACATTGTGGAAGGTTGACAAGTCAACTCCTTGCAGATACCAAAATGCAGATTGGAGAATACGCCCTCTTCCTGAAGTGATGCTAAGGTGCAACTGTGTTTTATAATTATCACACTTTATCCATTCTTGATTCTGCACGTGCTTTAGTTTTCAGCTTGCCTTCTATTTTTTCAGTAGTGCTGGTTTTTGGATGTGTATTATTATAATATCTATAATAAACACAAGGTATGTGGTCCAGGTTTCTGGAGATGGGTCTTATAAGTTGTCATGTTCCTTGTACTCAGCTGGGGTTTATCTGTAGTTCACCTTGGAATAAGAGTTTGGCATTTATTTTAAGCCAATTCGGTCATGATCATGTGGGCATAAGTTTCATAATGAAGCTTTTAGTTGGTAGTTATAATAAATAGGATACTTGGTTTGGGCCTAAGCCCAACATGTGGGCTGAATAGAGAATTAGTTATAATTGCTGATGTGGCCAAGTTAGTTAGAGGATGCAACAATTATATAAGGAGTGGACATAGGTAGGTGGAAGGGTTTCGGTATATTTTTAGTTAGAACTTTAGAGAGGTTGGGCACAAAGAGAATCATCTCTTCTCTTAGGAGCAATAGCTCTGGGGTTACAGGGGTCTTTTCTCCTGTAATACATCTAATTTTCCAATAAATAATACACTTTCTGTTTCTCTTTAATTTGGGTTCCTATCAAGTTACCACCCCAAAATTCAAGGACTCAATGCACCAATGAGCTGACTGAAGGTGTCATTCATTTGGGCTTCATTTTTTTGAAAAGATATGACTAGAAGTATCATTCAAATGTACTCTGAATTTTACATACAACTACTTTGCTGCTTACTAACAATGAAGGTAACATGATGGACAAAGAAATAATGGGATGTGGGAAATGCGTGTTAGGATTATATATATTTGTATTTATAGAAAAGGGGGATATTCAGAATTGTGTAACTGTAAATTATAGAGGGATAAGACTCATGAAAGGTGATTGAACATAGATTAAGAGAAGAGATTGGGACTACATGGAATCAATTTGGATTTATGCTAGCTAGGTTTACAACCTTGAGTTTTTACTTGTTTAATGTCTTGGACGTGCTTACAAAGGACATACAAAAGATTATCCCTAGCATTCTCTTTGTGATAGCGATGTACCTACCAAGCTTTAAAGAAAGTTTTATCTTATTATTATACTACAATCTATATTTTATGGTAGTAAATATCATAGTTGTCAATCCTAGATAGTGCCCGACCTCAAAAGTGGGATAGCAGGATGACCTCTATTCTAATATTATATATATTAAGTAATTAATTAATAATTTATAATATATATAAAAATAGAAAAATAACTCAATTTATCATTAATTATTTTCAATAATAAAAATTCATGGTACTTAAGTGAAACATAAAATTGAAAGTTAAGGAAACAAAATGCTTAAAGTCTTATATTAAATTTTTTGTTACTTAAAATGTTCTCTAAACTATAATAATTAAAAATAAAGGGAAGTAAAAATAAAATTTAACTAAATTAATCCCATCAAACCAAACCAAAAAAGAGAAAATAAAGATAAAAACATTTGGGCCCATTGGCCCAATTTTCCCAACCCTAATTTGTTTATTGTATCCCTAAGACCCCATCAGCCAGGCACTTTGTCCCCTCCCCCATTAGAAGATTAATAGAGTCGTCGAAGAAGACAAAGCTGTCAAAGAAGACAGGAGATCCATCGAAAAAGAAGACATAGTCGCAGCCTGTCGAGAGAAGTAAGGAGATGTTAGGGACTTTGGGCACAAGGTTGGTGAGGACTGGCCCAAGTCGACACACATAAGTCGAAAATAAGAGAAAAAGAAAGAAAGCATTTGAATGGAAAGACAAAAATACCCTCATTAAGTGAGGGTATTTTAAATCTTTCGAGACTGCTCCAAACTTGTCACCTTAACTCACGATCATGCCACCCTGTCTGCAACTTTTGCGCCAGCTCCCATTGCTCTAGTAAAATGCCTTGCATCAAGTTTTCTGTTGCGGCACAAGAAGGATGAAATGTGGAATGATTGTATTCAAAGATTGAGTAGTTATTGGCATGACACGTATTGAGGAAAAGATGATAGAACATTGATTAATGTGGCTTGGAGTTTGGAAACATGCAAATAAGGTCATTGGAGGCTCCAATGAGGAGAGTAAATCACATGTTTTTTGTTAGCCATGTGATTGTGAGAAAGATTTGGAGGAAATATTAAAAGGGGTCTTATGATGAATGATACCTTAAAAATTCAGGTTTTAATTAAGCCTAATAAGGTTATGCAATCTGTAGCTAACCTCACCCAGTGGGATAAAATCGTAGTTACCAATGGCGATCGGAGCAGAGTGGAGCGGCTTAGTGCCACTACAAAAAGCTTGATGCGAAGCGGTTTCTTCTCTGACGACTCTATCTTTCTTTGGTGGATCTCATGTCTTCATCTCTAGCGGCTTCATCCTCTTCTTTGATGACTTTGACAATTGAATCTTCTAATGAGGGAGATCGGCAGTAGAGTGGCTAGTTGATGGGGTCTTAGGGTTACAATATACATACAAATTAGGGTTGGGAGAATTGGGCCAATGGCTCCAAATGTTTTTTTTTAATTTTTTTAAAAAAAAATTTGGTTTGGTTTGATGGGTCTAATTTGGATAAATTTTATTTTTACTTTTCTTTATTTTAATTATTGTAGTTCAGAGAACATTTGAAGTTCCAAAAATTTTAATATAAGACTTTAAGCATATTGTTTCCTTAACTTTCTATTTTATGTTTTGTTTAAGTACTATGAATTTTTATTATTGAAAGTAATTAATGCATAAATGGACTTATTTTCTGTTTATATATATATATTATTAATTATTTTAACATTTTTATATATTTATATATATATATATATATTTAATATTAGAGTAGCGGTCATCACGTTATCCCACTTTTGGTGTCGGCTGCTCCACTATTTGGGGTTGACAACTATGGATAAAACTATTAAATAGAGTTTTCAATTTTTAATTGGTAGCTTAGTGGTTTTTTCTGGAAACTTAAGATATTTAGTAAATGATAGTTTATGTTTGAGGTTGGGATTATTTGGATACCAAGTTGGCTGTTTCTTAGTGCTAGTAGGGTTTCACTGTTATAAGTTGCTGATATACTTGGATACTCTGCGTATATTTTGGAATTGAGTGTACTAATTCATTTTTTCCGTTCTTCCTCCTTTCTATATTTACTTTTAACCTTCTCGATCTTTCTTCCTATGTGTGCGTTTTAAGATCTTAGGTGATAATGACTTGTATGTTGTCCTTGTGATTTGTATTATTACTACAATCTAATGAATTATTATTCTGATGATAGATATGGCAGAGAAGATACACACTATCTGCTTTATATATACGATTTAATGAGGATCAGATTATTTACACTGTCTAAGGAATCTGAAGGTTCTGATAATCTTCTGCTGGAGGTAAGTTAATACCAAACTAGCTAAATGAACATGTGATCTATCAATTATTTCATCTGGCCATTGGTTGCTCCTTTGTTCCCCTAGTCTACTCCTTTTTTCCCCTAGTCTAATTTGTCTCAACTATTTTATCTTTTAACCATACATAAAACATGCTGTAGTTGATCAGGCCTGTTTGACATTTGATTGCTGGCCAATATTTCAACTACAGATAGTTGAAAAGGAAACATTAATGGGGAATAATCTTGATATTATTGCTTCATTAGAAATACAATCTTGAATCTACTTATATAGGTCAATGATAATCAAGAAGGCAAGAAATAGGGAAATAAAATATCCTAATAATTTCAGGTAATCAATCTCTGTCCTAAATTACTGCTAATTACAAGGAAAATATTTTGTAATAAAAAATTAACTACATATTTAGGACACTCCTCAAGTTGGTGAATGAATGTTAATCATTCTCAGATTGCAAGTTAGCTAATGAAACTGTCTGGCAGACAGCCCTTAGTTAACATGCTTGGTAATTGATGTCTGGTGGGAATATAGATAGTTGTTATCAACCATAGTTGTCAATAGCGGCCGAGCGACTGCTATAGCAATGGAGCGGCATGGAGCCGCTACTGTAACACTGTCATGATGCATTTTAATGTCACAGCTGGAGCGGTGTGAAATGGTGCCCCTGTTCGAGAAACACTCCCTTTCGCTGCACGACCCTATCTTCTCTCCCATTCTCGACCCCTTTGCCATTGCATCTTGTAGATGTCGAAGATCCACTCCCACCAACAACCTCCATTGCCAACAGACACTTCCCTAGCGTAAGGGTGTGTGAAGAGTGGAGTTGTAGTTTATCTAGGGTTTACAAGAAGAAACAAAGATGAAAAGCAGAAGAGTCAAAGAAGACAAAGAGAAGCATATTGCATTTGTCTCATTTCAAAATTGCACCAATTATGTGGTCAGTATCTATTTTCAATTTAAAATAATGATTTTTTAAAACCATCTTTAACAAATAGAAAAGTTAGGCAAAAGAAAATTATTAAAAATTATATTTTATAAATTAAATTTAAATTTAAAAAAGCCTTGTGTATTTATTTTAGATAATACCTTAACTATGTTGCACTTATATTTTAAAAAAATTAAATTATCTACACTCATAAGTTATTTATAGTTTTTAAATAAGCATAGCATATAATGTAAAAAAACTAAATAATAATAATAAATAATAATAGTAATAAAATTTAATAAATTATGTAAAACATAACAATTTTTTTTTGTTGGTGTACAAAAAGTTTAGATTAGGATAAGACATGATTCAATGCAAGACTAGAACTAACCACCAACATTTTTGAAGATTTCCAATGGGATTATAGATTTCTTACCCCATTTCTAGCACAAGTTTGCATGGAAGGATATAAAACATAAGGTAAGCTAGATTCAATCCCAGATCCTAGTTATAGTAGGAATGAAGACTTTATATTTTATGTTTTGTTCAAGTACAATAAATTTTTATTATTAAAAATGACTAATGCAAGAATTGAGTTACTTTTCTGATTTTGAGCTTAATATATATATATATATATATATATATATATATATATATATATATACACATATACACACACACACACTCACACATACACACACACCCACATACATTAGAATAGCAATAGTCTTGCTATCCCACTTTTGGGGTTGACTGCTCCACTCAACTATTCGGGATTAACAACTATGTTATCAACCCACTGCCAGTTTTTCCTTTATAAATTGTCAGTCTATCTTAATGTGTAGTGCTGTTATGTTGCACAGGATTATGGGCAATATTGATTGTGGATTTGTAGTCACAAGACAATACCATATTACCTTCAAACCTTATCTTTAAATCATCTAAGGATATTTTAGTTGGAAATAGGAATGTTTGAGGGATAGGAACTCCTTTAATGTTTATTTTTCCAAGTTGCCTTGATACTTGGTATGTATAGTTAGGTTCAATGCATCATAAGAAGTAGTGTTATCTTAATTTTTTTCTCTTGTAAATTGTTTTGGCATTAATTATCTTTGTTGAATATAAATTTATCCATTCCGCTGGGAAGAATTATCACTCAAGCATATTCAGAAAATATTTGTTTTTCTCTTTTTAACATGGTATCAGATCTCCGGATTTGACAGGAGCTCTGCTTCCACAAGAAAAAAACATCTCTGTAGAAGGTTTGACTGGGCTCCTGAAGCTGTCAAACATTAGAAAATACAGCTTAAATTTTCTGGTGACATTTTCTAGTAACCGTCAAATATCCTGGTCACTTTCTGCTGCCTTCAGGCAACTGCCATTTTTTCTGGTGACCTTTCCAAGGACTTTCTGAGTTTTCTAGCATTTTTTCCTGTCACCATCAGGACTTTCCGGACAGTATTTTTTGACCTGTTCTACCATCTACTAATTTGTCCCAAAGTTCATTTTGCTCCCATTTTCTGGTGCTGTTCACTGTTCTTCGTGAACAGCACCAGTTTTTCCCCATGCAAAAAGCTGATTGTCTCTCTTCTCTGTCTTTGTTCACTATGGAAGAAAATCCATCAGGTACCTGGACTTCAGCATATTCAGGTATGCTTCTTTCATTTGGATTTAATGTCTCAAAAGCACTCCCACCCCATTGGGTTCTCAACTCTTGAGCCACACAAACCATATGATCCCATCGTCTTAATTCTTTTCCACCTATTCTCAGTGTCCCAACAGTAAGAAAACAGTCACTGTAGGTGACACTCTTGTAATTGTAGCTGGTATAGGAAACATCAAAATAAATCCCTTCAAAAATTTACTGGCATATCTTGCATATTTATTTTTCATGTTCTAAAGTTGTCCAAAAATCTTATCTGATTACAAGCTTACGAGTGACATCTTTAATTGTTATTTTTTTTTATAATAATTGTGTATTTCAATGCAAGGAATTAGAAAGGACCATTGGACGTGCTAGATAAGGGAATGACCTTTATCTTCTTGAGGTTCCATGTGTGCTCATTGCAGTTAAAAAAAAAAGCCTTATTCCTTCATGTCAGTGTCTCTACTGTCAAAAAAGGGAAAAGTTTACTCTTTCATTATCGGTTAGGACATCATTTTTTTTTTGAATAAGGTATAAAGGAGTATTTTATTGATGATTGTACCTAGGGAAGTTGGTGGGAAGATGTCTATCATGCCCAACTTGGTAACTTGATATTCAAAAGGTTGCCTTAGGCCCTTGGTTAAGACATCTGTAATCTGCTGAGTGGTTGAAATAAGTGGCTTGCATATTATTCCTTCTTCAAGCTTCTCCTTGATAATGTAAGACTATATTATTAACTATATTTATTGCAGCCTTGTTATCGCAAAACAACTGCATAGGAAAAGTTGCTAGTTTTTTTTTTACTACTTTTTTCATCCAAAGAACCTCATATCCCTTGAGCCATTGAACTGAAGTTACTGAACTCAGCTTCAGCACTGCTCCTAGCAACAATGATTTGTTTTTTACTCCTCGGTGACAAGATTACCCCATAGGAAGGTGGCATATCCCGATGTTGACCTTCTATATATAACAGATCTAGCCCAATCAGCAAAAGTATATATACTGATGTTGACCACTTTTTTCAGCTTTTTTGAGGAGACCTTTTCCTCTTGTGCCCTTTAGGTACCCAAGAATTCTGTAAACAGTCTCAAGATGTTCTTCATGTGGGAAATGCATAAATTGATACACCATGCTTATAACAAAATCAATGTAAGGACAAGTATGAGACAAATAAATAAGATGGCACCTTTTGATCAGGACCCTTTTTGGAATCTTCAACTCTTCCATCCAGAAGATAATATGTACAACAACCCTATCTGTTTTAGCATTTCGAATAGTTTTTCCTGTGGCAAGATCCTGAATGAAATGAAAGTAAAAAAATGTTGCAACACTTTGATGTGAGCAATGTCTAATTCAACCATACAAAATCTGACTTATAAGGTAAGGACTTTCCAAGCCTTGTAAGGACTACATTAGCCACATATCTAGTTGATGTGGGAGTAAACACAGCCCTCAAGGCTGCAATTAAGGTAGCCCCCCAAAGAAGTTACAACTAAGGCGGGTTAGGGATGACTGTAATTAAGGTGACTTTCCAACACATTCCTTCACACTAGATGGGCCTGGAGTGTGGCAATGCAAGTGACCGAACAATGAATTTAGGATAGGCTCTAATGCCAAGTTGAAATAAAACATTAAAGAGGAATAATGTAAATATTATTGCTTGATTATAAATACAATCATGAATCTACATGTATAGGCCAATAACAGGAAATTGGGAAATATAATCTCCTAATAATTACAGGCAATCAATTTCTGTCCTAAATTAGTAATAATTATAGGAAAAATATTCGCTCTAAATTAATTACATATTTACAACATAGATCTTTAATCAAATTGCATAACGACTCTACTGAATGGCTGGTTTAATGAATCTTTTCTTATAGCCTTTTAACTAAAATTACCTGTCACTGACAGGTTTACAAACGCAGTTATGATATCTGCATGCACCTATATGAGAAAGAGCTGCTGACAGAAGACTCGTACCTTCATATATATGGGTTTGTTACCTTCTCTGTTGCCAATCTTTTATTACTTCAGAATTCTTTATCTGTAGCAACTGTTCCAAATTACATGCATTATTTTTATTACATTTCTGCCTCTTTTATGTAGAGCATGAATTTTGTAGTTTTTGCATTGCATTTAAATTTTCTATACAGGTTGCGAGGAGCTGGTTTTAATGCTCAACAGCTTGCTGTTGTTTCAGTAAGTTGCTCCCTGACTTTATTTGTATCACTTATCTTTGCTTACATACACAAGGAATAAATGTATGTTTTTCTATTGAATACCATTTTGCTGTTCATAAGGGTAGCCCTCAGCATTGTTGTCAAAATCACAATTTTACTTACAATCCTAGAATCTACAATCCTACAAGTTTTGGATGGCTTCTGTTCTTGGTTCAGTGAATGATTGCTTCAGAATGGGATCATATGAAGACCGATGAGCAAACTTGCTAGCTTGTGAGATCTCGTGTTTGTGCAAGTTGAAGACTCACAATTGTGCAGGTCAGGTTGCATGATCATGTACAGCAAAAATCCATATTTTTGGGTATTTTGATCTAAACTGATCTTCCCCTTCAAGCAATGCCACACTTCTTCCACTCAGCTGACTGATGCATGTCACGACACCTTTCCTCTCTCACACAGCATGACACTTCTCTGTTATATCTCTGTAGCCCTGTTAGCCTGTTTCAGTTGGAAACCTCATTATCTTGCCCACCTCCAAAAAAATGCAAATAGAAAAAGAGATCAATCTCTTGTTAGTTGCTTGAAATCGTAGGTTTTTTCCTTGGTGAATGCTACGGTGGAGAAGCTTCTCATATGATCCACCAGTGTACAAGCCTAAAATTTGCTACAGTAATTTAATTTTTAATTATGTATTTCTTAATCATAGTAAAATTACTATCAAGTCCCTGTTAAATTCTTTTTCCTACAGAGGTGTTTAACACAATACTCCCATTCTTAGAATGCGGGTTATGTGCCTAATTCAACTCTACAAAATCGACTTGTAAGGTGAGGGTTGTCCCCTACTTATATACTCATTAATTGTTTTATCTCTAGTTGATGTAAGACTTGGATATTTCTCAATATACACCCCCTCCCGTCTAGTACTATTGAGCTTGGTACATTGATCTAGGATAGGCAGGAGTTAGGTTTTTCCCAATACACTCCATGCCTAACACTATCGGGCTTGTTGCATGTATTAATGGTAGGTATTCCTTTTATAATTAGATCTAGATAACTCTAATACTATCTTAGAATGTGGGTTATGAGTCTAACTTAACTCTATAAAATTAGTTTATAAGATGAGGGTTGTCCCCTACTTATATACTCGTTAATTGCCTTATCTTTAGTCAATGTGAGACTTGGATTTTTCTCGATATCCATCACTTGTCCCTTACCCAAACCTTTCAAACACCACTGTGGCAGCCATGACAGCTGTGCGCAGTTCATTGACAGAATGGTTTCAAATTTTAAATATAAAATATTTATGAATTAATATGATTAAATTATTTTAAACATTTTCAGATTCTAACAATTAACACTGCAAACTTTAAAAAATCTCACACACCAGAACAATCCTTTTCCTTTGAGGCAGGATGCAACTGTAGCACCCTCAAACACAAGTGTAGACTACCGATCCCCATAATTCCATTGATAAAATCCACTTCGCCGGCCAACGCTACGGTGCAGATGAGAGAGTAGCATTCTTTTCCTGTTTCGCGCTCCAACATGAGATTTTTGGTGACCTGGGAGCAATGTTTTGCAATGTTCTAGAACTGTGTCAAGGAGTCTCAGATAGTCTTGAGGCGCTGAATTCTGCAGAGGGAGGTGAGCTTGATGAGGAGGTTGGCATCGAGGTGGAGAAGCTCCACCACCAGATTGTAGTGTTTGTTCGCCGCGGCACAAGCGGTGAGAGATGCATACCACTATTGCTCTCCCACCAAAGAGGCAAATACAAGGTTAAGAACGAAGATGGAGTGCAGGGTTTTAATCGGGGTAAAAATGACCATTAAATTTTTAATATAACTTTTTAGTTAATAAATTATTTCAATAACTGATATGATCTACACCATTCATTATATCAAACAATCATAATATATTGATCCATTGGTGGACTATGTTATGTAGGTTCAGTGTAGATTTTTCATGTTCCTATTGTGTTTAGTATCATATTTTGTCGAGTATACCCCATGCATACAGAGATAAAAAATACTATGTAATTATTTCCCACTATTTTTAAGGAACCAAGAGGTTACACAAGTGAAAGCTTACTCGGAAGGAAGAGGGATCATTTAGTAGTTGGTTATGACAGCTATAATTTGATGTAGCAAGAAGAGGGGGAAGAGGGAGAAGCATATAAATAGGGTGCAATTAACTGAATGAGGATTCTTCTGAACAATTGAAATACATTGTTTTACAGTTGGGAGGAAGTTGTTCGCTTGACAGAGAAATTTCTTTGGGTTTTCTGATAGGAATCCGATTTAATGAAGAACACAAAGCAATATTATTGATTGAAAAAAATAACTATTACAGAAGATGTTAAGAACTAAGAATTAGGAAAGAGAAAGAAAAGAAAGATTTTATTGAATATGTTGAAAAGAACAGAAAATAGGAGAGAAATATCTCCTCCAAGGGTTTCCCCTTCACAAAGGATTTCTCCTTTCACAAAGAGCTAATGCTCAATTTACAAATGTGAACAAATCTGAATCCTCCCCTCTACCAAGTAACCTCTTATTTATAGATGTGATGGGCCTAGCCCATGATATCTTTATAACTAATAACTATTCTAATTCCCTTTATTCTATATCCTAACAATACCACCCCCTTGAAAATCAACCTTGTCCTCAAGGTTGGAATCTGAAAACCAAAAAAAAAATGACATCAAAACACACTATAGTTGGGACTAAAGTGAAACAACACCCCTAAAAAACTACTTTTTCATAGGTTTGGGCAATTGGACCCACTTTGTAGAATTCCAAATCTACCCCTTCCTCTTTCTCATCCTCTAGAGCCAAATCACTTGCTCTAACAGAATGTGTCTCTTTGTTGTCTACCCATGATGGATCAGCAACGAACCCTTTGGCCACTGCATACAAACCCATGTCTGGCGGCTTTGGTGGTAGTGGAGATGGTGGACTTCGTATAACTTGAATCACAATTGTTGCCTTCGTACTTTCCTTTTGCCTAGGCTCCTTTGTCCTGTTGTCATCCATAGATGCAACGATGTTTAATGATGAAGGCTCGCCTAGAAAGTGGTCTTCCCCACCACATATAGTGTTGTTTTTGATGATTGAAACTTCTTTATTTCTGTTTTCTAACTTCAAGAATTGCAACAGGTTACTGTTACACCTTAGACTGCTACCCTTCATGTTAATTCTCTGTTCTATGCTTCCATCAAAGGTGGGTAACTCAACTTGTTTTTCCCAAGAATGCACCAGGTCACCTCTGCAATCTGACTCACTGCCTTTGGTATTTTCTGCATTTTCTTGAATCTGTCCAGAACTGGGTTGCTGGTGCCAATGTCTTCTGTCAAGTCCTGTTTTTGCAATAGGTGATCAAGATCCTCCTGAAGCTTATCTTTTTCCCCAAGTTTTGTTGTGATCTCATTAATGAGTTTCTTGATCTTTGAAACCTCATTGAGTCTCTTCTTAATCTCAGATTTTTTGCCACCATAATTCTTGATCTTCAAACTTTCTTTGTCCCTTTTCTTTTCTTGCTTCAAGAATCTTTTGATCAATGATGTGGAGAATGACTCCCAATCAGAATCTAGGTTCTTTTGGCTCCAAAAGTAGAACCACCGCATTGCTACTCCTTTCATGCTCATGAAAGCATATTGCAACTTATGGAAAGAATGAATTTCTTGCACTTCAAAGAATTTCTCAGCCTTAGCAATCCACCCCAATGGGTTTGTACCCACAAAGACTGGCAGCTTCCCCTTGGCCCAAATATATGCTTCCTCCATCTCTAGTAACACTGGCTCTCCCTCGAAGATCCGGCAGGTCGGACCAATTGTTAGGAACTAAGAATTAGGAAAGAGAAAGAAAAGAAAGATTTTATTGAATATGTTAAAAAGAACAAAAAATAGGAGAAAAATATCTCCTCCAAGGGTTTCCCCTTCACAAAGGATTTCTCCTTTCACAAAGAGCTAATGCTCAATTTACAAATGTGAACAAATCTGAATCCTCCCCTCTACCAAGTAACCTCTTATTTATAGATGTGATGGGCCTAGCCCATGATATCTTTATAACTAATAACTATTCTAATTCCCTTTATTCTATATCCTAACAGAAGATGACTTCTGTAATCCCAGAGAAAATGCTCCTTAAAGAAGAGATTACTCTCTTCTTGTTCAACCTCTCAAGGTTCTAACAGAAAAGATGTCTCATGCCTTCCCCCCTTGCTTTCCCGTCTCCTTCTTTCTCTCTATATCTTTCTTGTATCTTTGAGGACATAACAATTAGTCTGTCCTACCATTTTTAAATATAGGGTTTAGGGTTTAGGGATGTCAAAGTGAGTCAACCCTAAATCTTAAACCCTAAACCAGCTCATACGGACTGACTCACCACAGGTTGGTAACTTGGTATTTTAAATGGGTCAGTCCAACCCGACTCACTTTTTGGTGAGTCAAGAAAATCCCAACCCGGCTTGACCCACCACAGATTGGCAGGTTAGGTGGGTTTGGGTTGGCTCACCAAATTTTAAAAAATAAAAAATAAAAATTAATTACCCGTTCCTGTTTTTAATAAATAAAATAAAGAGTTACAATTTTTTCTATCAAGAAATCAGATCTATCATTGATTCAAATGCAAAAATACAAAAGAAAATATCAATCAAAATTTCAAATGGCAACAACATAAAACATAAACATAGCTAGAGTTTAGTGGGTTAACTGAGCTAACTCAGCTTACTTTGGCTTGAATCATAGGTTAAATGAGTTGGGCTGGAATTTAGTCAAAATTGGTACACGATTTTTCTAACCCAGCCTGGACTTGTGGTGTGCCAAGTTAACCCACCAGGTTGGACTCACTGTAACACCTCTATCATTGTGAGTAGTGACTATGGAGGCTGAGTGGAGGTGTTGGAGTCTTCTATGGAGTTCCTCAAATTGTTGTCATTGCAGCATACTACTCAGCTTACGTAGCTGAAGAAAATGGAGCTCTACTATGGGGATCTCAACAAGTTGCTTGCATAATGGTTTAACGAAGCTTGAATAACCCAAGCTGTGGGCTGATTTCTTACACTTGGCCGGGTTCTGGTTTAACACCAGTTTCCAAGCCTTTGCAAAATGCACCCAATTTGGGATGGTTTATAGTAGGTCCTTTCCATTCATTATCTAGATTCATACTAGAAGTTATTGTTGAGTCAGTGAGAGATGAGGCTGTATGGCATCTTAAATACCATTTATATCATGCTCAAAGCCATATGGAATTTGCTGATAGACATAGGAGACCCTCTAAAATCAAAGTGGGAGATTTGGTTTTGCTCAAAATTCGACCCCAGGCATGGTACTATTGTGCATCTGATAAGAACCTGAATTAAAGCGAAACAGAAAATTATATTATTGATCAGAAAACTAGATGTATTACAAAAGAAGCCTCCTGTAACCCCAGAGCTATTGTTCCTCAGAGATGAGATAATTCTCTTGCTGCCCAACCTGAGGTTCTAACTGAAAAATGATACTCACCCATTCCCCCTCGCCATTCCCTCTCCCTATATTTATATTTCATCCTCTAACTAACTGCTTAGCAATTGTAACAAATTCTTGATTTAGCCAATTTGTTGGGCTTAGGCCTAAACCCAGTATCCTAACATTACCTACCACAGGAAGAACAACCTTTTTGTCAAGGCTGAAACCAGTAAATAAATGATGAAAAACTTTTTTCTGAAATATGTGTCCATTATTGGAATGATCATAACTCATTGAGAGCACCATTGGCAGAGACCATGAGGACCCTGAAACTTGAATTCTCACATTATTTGATGTCACTTAAACATCTATAAGCATACCACCTTCAGCTGCCTTTCCTGTCAGAATGAGTTGAATGGCAATTCTGATTACCATGGCATGGATGATTCAGTTTCTCCAAGGTCTTCTTGTTCCAAGTTAGTCAATCCATAAAACATTCTACTACCATGGCTAAACCTTTTTATCATAGCTATGGAAACCGAATCGCGGTTAATATCAAGGTCCTTTATAGCACCAAGCCACCAAGCTTGAAACCAAAACATTGGCTACACCCTCCATGCTCACGAATTCCCATTGTAGCTTATGGGACAAGTGGATTTCTTGCCCCTCAAAGAATCTTCAGCTTTGGCAACACACCCAACAGGGTCTGTCCTTGAAAAATCTGGCAACTCCACCATCTTAGTCCACATGTCTTCCATCTTTGGCAACAGTGACTCTTCCTCGAAAATCAAACAGGTTGGATCAATTATTAAAATTCCAATTTAAAGAGAAACTGAAAATTATATTATTGATTGGTAAAGTAGATGTATTACAGGGGAAAAAAAAAAAGCCCCCCCTTAACCCCCGAGCTATTGCTCCTCAAATAAGAGATGATTCTCTTTTTGCCCAACCTTAAGGTTCTAAATGACAAATGATACTCCCCCATTCTCTCTTGCAATGCCGGCATGCCTCTCCCTATATTTGTGTTTCCTCCTCTAACTAACTGGCTACATCAGCAATTATAACAAATTTTTTGTTTAGCCAATTTGTTGGGCCCGAGTCCAAATCCAAGATCCTAACAGCATCTGTTATACTCTAAGTTGGCTGCCTGATACTATGTGTCTTTTTGCGTTGGTCAAGCAAACAAGGACTGCTTTTTAGCTTCAGATTCCTGATCAGGCTCAAGTGCACCCGATGTTTCATGTTTCCAAACTCAAGAAAGCATTTGGACAATGATGGTGAACAAACATCACCCCTGCAGTTACAGATGCAGGCAGAGGAAATTCTTCCAAAACAACTTTTAGACAAACGGCTCATAGGGCTGATGATCAAGTAGTTCAGATCCTGGTTAAGTGGCAGAAATGACCTTCATGGAAGCTATTTGGGAGAATGTTCTGACATGAGCAATTTCCTCAATTCAACCTTAAGGACAGGGTTCAGCAACTTTTGTGGGGGGGGGGGGGGATATTGTTAGGAATGAAGAGGTTCCAATTGTAAGTTTATTCTAGAAGGAAGAGGGATCATTGAGTAGTGACTGGTTATGCCAGCTATTGGTTATGACAGCTAATAATTAGATACAGTAAGAAAGTAAAGCATATAAATATGCTGGCAATAAACTGAATATGGATTCTTTTGGACAATTGTAATAAACTGTTTTACAGTTGGAAAGGGAGTTGTTCCCTTGTCAGATAAATTCCTTCTGGTTTTCTTTGATTTCTCTCTCTCTCTTGCTTTTCATATAAATAAGCCCAACATTTTGAAGTATCCATGTTCAGTTCATCTCTATATTATTTCAGCTTCCTACCAAAATCTGTGTTGTGGCTACCATTTGTCATTATTATTTATTACATTTGCAGTTGCATCTTCTATAAAACAACTGCCTTTTTTTTTTCACGATGCTTTTATCTGTAGACTCAACGACTCCACCATCAATAGTACCTTGAATAGTTATCTTATGTAATACTGTTCTGGTCAGCCACCTAGATACTATTGGCCTTCCAAGCATATTGCGTAATATAAGCTTTTCTTAGAATCACAATGCAATATAGCATCCGACACTGCATGAACCAGCTATAGTTTCAGGATTGTTGTAAAGAAATTAGAAATGTCAAGCTTCTAATTTCTGAACTAATGGTTGCATATATTGCTTCTACTTTATATTTCTGTATGGTCCACACCTAATATATTTCATATACACTGTACATGGCTGACAGGGACTTTGTGAATGGCGTGATGGTCTTGCTCGTGCAGATGATGAGAGTCCTGGCTATGTATTGCCTAATAAAATTATTCTTGAAATCGGTAAATGAAATTTATGTAGACTTCTATATTGTCCTTTGTCTAATAAGTAGTAATTTTGCATGGCAAACACCAATTCAGTTTTTGTTTACCCATTTCAAAGCTAAGCAGATGCCTGTCATTATAAGCAATCTACGGAGAATTGTAGGAAAGTCCAAGCTCCCATATGTTGAGCGCAGCCTTGATGTCATTGTCAACATTGTTAGACATTCTATGCAAAATGCTGCTGCCTTTGAAGAGACTGCACTACGTTTGAAAGAAGAACATGCAGCAAGTGTAAGTAATATGTTAGACAGTTGACACCTTGCTTGAATGATGCAGGAATTTTCAGTGTCATGTCTGCTTCGTACTTTTGCAGTGACTTGCATTGTTTTGAATAAATGTGAACTATTCTAAGTAATTTATCTTCTGTACTTATTCTTAATTATTAGTGATAAAAAAATGAACTGGGTTAATGTGACTTGCCACATCAAACTGTTGGCTGCTGTCTGTTATCTTACTAAGATAAGAAGAGAATGCAAGTCTTTGACCATAATCAATTGTGGATTATGTCTTTAAAATCTGATCAAATCTATGAATGCTGAATTTTGTTGTTTTAAAGTTTAAATACCCATCTGGTCCTTATAGTTCATAAACTTTACTTCTTAGTCCCTATAGTTAAAAGCATTATATTTTAGTTCTTATACATACCATTTTTTTATTATTTTTTTTAGTTTCTGTTGTCTATTTTCTATAAGAATTAAAAAGTAAAGTTCATAAAACTAAAGGGACTAAAAGGAAACAAAAATGATATATTTAGGAACTAAAATGAAATGTTTTAATTATAGAAACTAAAAGTTAATGAAATTATAAGAATCAAATAGGTATTTAAACCTTGTTTTAAAATGTATGATATTAGTCCTTGATACTTCCTAACATTTAATCAAATAGGTATTTATTCTCTTTATCATTTTTCCTTGTGTTCAAAATAACCTATAATCAGAATTTTATTGAGATAGTTTGTAAAAAACAATCCCTTATAAAATTAAGCAAATCCACACACATTCTGATTAACCATTTTTAGAATATTTTAAAATTGTCTGCTCCCTATTTTCTGGGATTAATTCTTGTCTAATTGTTTGGTGCCCAAACTGCTTTCTAAGTATATATTTTATGATTTTTTTTATGGTTTTAGTTACTGGTTTTTTACTTGTTAAAATTAGCTTATTATCAAAATCTTATTGTGATAGTTTGTAAAAAAATATCCTTTTAAAATTAAGCAAATCCACACACTATAAGTGCTTTTAGAACATTTTAAAGTTGTCTGCTCCTTATTTTCTGGGAATTAGTTGTTGTCTAACTGTTAGGTGCCCAATCTACTTTCTAAGTAGATATTTTATGATTTTCTATTTGGTTATAGTTATTGGTTTTTGACTTCTTGATAAATTGTGTACGATCATGATACAGTTGTCAAATGTAGTACCTGTTAAGGATGGAACTGAAGTACCTCAGACGCTAGTTGGATGTGCAACAACAGGAAACATTGGAATTGAGAATGACACCCGTGTTGATATCTCGGAAGTTGGTCTGTTATCTTCTGACCTGGAGGAGGAAACTTTTCAGCATCAAGATAAAGATGGACAAGGAAAACTTAAATCCGTTAGTCTCACTTCAGATCTACCAAGGGTCAGGCTCACTATTCCAGAGAAGAATAAGGATGATGCAAATGTAATTGCACGCACTACAGCGAAGGTTGTAAAAGCATAAAGTCTCATTTATTTCAATGCTATTCCAACATGGATAAAAAGAGAAGCTATTTCAATGTTTTCGCAATCTATCTAATCATAGCTAATTGGTTGATAGGCCAATGGAGAGGTGACAAAAATGCCCACTGGCGCTTTTGATGCTGCACTGCTGGACAATTCTGCTTCAGAATGGAAGCGTGATCGTAATAAAAAGGTGAGCTTTTGTCATAAACATTTCAGAGAATGTGTCTGTTGCAATAGGGTTGTAAACTGGTTGCTTTTCCTTTCTGGCTGTCATTTTCAATTTAGTATGTTTAAAAGCTTATTTCTGTGAAATTATTGTTTTTATGTTTAATTGCATTTTTAGCTCTCAAGGTATCAGGATTGGGATTTTGGTCTCTTAAGTTCTAATTGTACCAATTGGGTCCCCCCAAGTTTTTCCCCATTTTCAATCAGGTTTCCATCCTGTTTTTATTTATTTAAGTGATTAATTTTGCTCATAAGGGAAAAACATTTCTTATTCATGATTGTCATAAAAACAATTATTTGTCCACAAGCAACCACAACAATTAGGTCAATAGAGTCAGAGCTTGGGTTATTGTAGTTAAAATATTCTATGATTTTTAGCCGGTAGTGGTACACTGCATTTACTTGCTGACATATCATGTCCAATTTGTAAATGAAATCGGGAGAGAAACCTGATTGTAAATGAGAGAAAGCTTGAAGTGATCCCAATTGGCAAGTAGAACCTAAGACCAAAATTTTATACCATTACAATTTTCAGAGGACTAAAAAGTGCAATTAAATCTTATTCGTATTATTGTTTTGGATATTTTTTCTTAACAAGCCAAAATACAAAAAATTACCCCTAATTAAGCTAATCTAAACGGGCACGTCAGCTTTTGGTGAGACCATAGCTGATATAACTTGTTCGTTCTCAATAATCTAATGATGTATGCACGATTACACTTCCTTCTATATTTATATTTGAACTACTATTTCTGTGCAATTATTTCAAGACTACTTTGTGGGTTGGTTCTTAGGGCAAGGAAGAGATCAAGCTAGAAAAGATTAAATCATCAGTCAATGTTCCATCCCACTTGTTTTTGGGCAACAGTGAGAAGTCAAAAGTAGTTGTAGAAACTCCAAGTGTAGCATCTAAAATATCAGACACCCAGAAACCCGTTTCAGGTTCAGTTTCTGCTTCCAGACCCTGTGGGATTGTAATGGTGTGCTCTGATTCAGACTCGGAGGATATGCTACAGAATAAGCTAGAAAACTCCAACAATCAGCCGGGGGAGAATTCTCTTGTGCCCAGGAAAAGAAGATGAACAATGAGCCAATGTCGCAGTCAGAGTTGCCATCAAACTTCGAAACATGTTCTCAATCAAACTAGTTGGAAAAAAAAAAAAAAGGAAATTGTATATTAATTGTGTATTTTGTACATTTCCTATTCTCCCTTTTTATAAGGTAAATGACTATGCTTAAAAAATAATAATAACGAATAACAAAACAGGAAGTTTTTTTTATAAAAAAAAAAAAAAGATATTTAGAGATATTTTTGATCTCATGAATATCTATGAAATTTACTACACAACTAAAACCTGTGGTAGAGACAACTAAAGATGACAAGGAAACAAGTTTGTTTTGGATAATATGAAGATAATGCATCTTCCCAAAGTGGAGTAACGTGACTAATTAGCAAACTGAAAAGATCAACCGTAAAGCGTAGGGAACACACAAGTGATTTGACAAAATAATTGCTGCAAGGTAAATGTGGGTATTTCCAGCATCTGAGGTCGAAGTGCAACCTTCGGGCGATTAACTGAAAGTAGATTAGATCATTATGATTTATGTACAAAGAAAACCAGGTGTTGCCATTAACAGCGTCTTTGAATACTAGTTGATCTAAATGAAAATCAACTATGTTCCTTTAGCCATTAAAATCAAAAATCTAAATTTCATACAAGTTTGATCTTGATAGGTATATTTTCGTTTATAGAAAAACAAGTTGTTAAAATACGGAAGTTTTACCTGTATTTTTTTTTTCTATAAAAAGATGTGATAAAATTATATATATATATATATATATATATATATATATATATATATATACACACTTTATTAAAAGATAAATGCATTATTTTCCACAAAAATAATTTTATTTATACGAACTTTCAGCATGAATAGGAAGCAAATTTTTCTAATGTGAGATTTTTGGCCTTCAATTTTCTAAAGTGAAAATTATTAATTATAAAATTTATAATTAAAATTTATAATTAAATCAAATTTTTGTAAAATAAAATCTAAAATTTATTATAATATTAATTCCGATGGTTATTATTATATTTTATTTTTTAAAGTATAATTTTCTTATTTTAAAAGAGCTAGATCCGAGAATTTACTCAAATTTTCTCAAATGAAATTCTCCATCACCAAAATTCTATAACTTCTTTTTTTATTATTATTTAAATTTTCTCTTTTATTTTTAATTAAAAGATGAGGTTTCACTAAATAAAATTGACATATATGAGAAGACGCAAATATATGTAAATTTCTTTTATACAAACATTTAGTAAGGTTTAATTTTTAATGTATCATCTCATTAATTAATATAATATAGTTGTATGGTGAATATTTATGGTGTGACTCTATAAAGGTTTTATATTTATATTGGCAATGTATATAACTCATTCTTTTAAACTTTGATATTCAACATAAGATCGAGACTTTCAATGATTCTCCATCATGCTCTTCCTGATGTTATGACGTGATGTAGCTGCATTTCTGTAAAGTATTTGGTGAAGGTAGGTTACAAGTGGTTAATGGAAACATTTATGATATGAACACGGTATTTTGGCATTGGATTTGGAAGGTTCCTACATCTAAGAATATTAAAATTTTCCTTTGGCAGGTTTGTCATAATACTCTACCTTCTTGGTTGTTTCTACAAGCTCGTAATCTGATGTAGGATGTTGTGTGTAGCAAATGTGGATTCGCAGTTAAAGACTTGTGATAAGATTTTCTCTTATTCAGTTAGATTCAGTTAGATTCAATAGAAATGCTAGTTGATAAAACTGAGAAAAAAACTATAAGCTACTGAATAATTTCTTCTTCCATTCATAAAAGACCAAAGGTCCCTTAAATACAAATATGATATTAAAAGCAAAAGGATAAAATAGACTAAATTATTCTAACGGTTAAAAGAAAAACACTTAAACATACGAAGCAGCAAAACAAGGATTTCAAGCGGCTATATTAGGAACCAAGCTAACAAAGGGGCTGCCAGCAACTATATATATATATTTTTTAAAATATAATTTTTAAGCCAATTGGGTCGTTTCCTTTCACGTTTGGGCCTAGATGTATTGAACTCCTCATCTGGGCCTTGTTCCTTTGGATTGCATGTACCAATACTCGCCCCATCAGAATTGGCTTTGTCCTCAAAGCCGTTGGAAGTATCTGGAGTAGTGTCGAGGTGAGTGGACGTGGCATTTAATGAATTGGTTGGAAGTGTGCTTGTAGAGAACGGTGGTGATTTAATAGGAGAAGGTGAGGCATGGATCAAGGAATTATCAACGGTGGAATTTAAATGGGAGGATCCAGCTGGCACGTCATTTATGAAGGTAGATGTGGTGGAAGTATTAAGTGAAGAGGGAAGTGAAGTGTTGGGAACTGAGAGGGATGGTTCAGAAGTATCTTCCTTAGGACCAGAAAATAAATGAGACAGAAGAGACGGTGTTGCTTGTGGAGGATCACCGATGAAGCGTCGCAGCAAGGAAATATGAAAGACATTATGGATACGCGACGAAGATGGAAGAGCAAGCTCATACGCAACTTCACCAATACGACGAACAATTTGAAATGGTCCATAGAACTTGGGAGCTAACTTTTGCGAACGGTGGCAAGTAATTGAGTGTTGTCGGTAAGGATGTAAACGCAGCCAAACCCATTCATTCGGTAAAAAGGTGATGTTTGTTCGCTTCTTATTAGCTTGAGTTTGCATGATTTGACGGGACCGATGAAGGTTCTTTTTTAACTGAGTAAGGATGCTTTGTTTTTGAAGGAGAGTAGACCCGATCGTCGAAAGATGAGTGTGTTGTTGATGATAATGGAGTATGGAAGGTGGATTGCGGCCGTATAAAGCTTTAAACGGGCTCATTTTTATGGATGAGTGCCAAGATGTGTTGTACCACCATTCGACTAGGTGAAGATGGTTGAACCAGTGGTTGGGATGGTCTCCGGCAAAGCAACGCAGGTATGATTGAAGACAGCGGTTGACGACCTCAGTCTGGCCGTCCGTTTCTGGATGGTAAGCGGTAGAAAATTTCAAAGTGGTACCTTGGAGCCTAAAAATCTCTCGCCAGAGATTGCTGAGAAAAATGGGATCGCGGTCAGATACAATACTTTTAGGGACACCATGTAAGCGAACTATTTCCACCTCAAAGCGTTGGGCGAGGTTGGCAGCAGTGAAGGAAGAAGGCAGAGCAATGAAGTGACTGTATTTAGTGAGACGATCCACAATGACCCATATGACTGTGTGACGAGCAGAGGAGGGCAGGTGAGTAACAAAATCCATACTTATGTCTTCCCAAGCTTGATGTGGAACGAGTAGTGGTTGTAGGAGACCTTGTTTAGCTAACAAGGGTGATTTATGTTGTTGACAGGTTTTACATGCGGCAATAAAGGCTTGAACATGCTTGCGAAGATGAGGCCAAGAGAAGGAGGCCGAAATTCGGGCAAGCGTGGGTTTGACATCGGAACGACCAGCAAGGGGTGTAGAATGGAACTCATGAAGAAGGTTGGAGCGCATGGACTGGCAGTCAGGTACAAAGATCTTTCCTCGATAATACAAAAGTCCTTGTTGAATAGTAAATAGATGATCTGATGATGCAATTTTTTCCTTGATGAGTTCGGAGCCTGCATTGCTGGTGTAAAAAGTTCGGAGATCCTAAAAAATGCAAGGAACAGTTGTGGAGAAGGCATGAAGAATAACACTTGGAAGGTTATCTTGGTGACAACGTGATAAAGCATCTGCCACAAGGTTCTCCTTACCAGGTTTGTAGATAATATCAAAATTGAAGCCTTGAAGTTTAGTAGCCCAACGTTGTTGTTCGGGCGTGTGATACGCTTGAGTCAAAAAATATTTAAGGTTTTTTTGATCTTTGAAAATCTTGAAATGTCGGCCAATAAGATATTGTCTCCATTTTTTTACAGATTCAGTCACTGTGTGCATCTCTCGAACATAAACAGATTCTTGTTGCATCTTAGAACAAAGTTTCTTACTAAAGAATGCAATGGGATGTTGATCTTGGGAGAGCACAGCGCCTACTGCCACGGAAGAAGCATCCGTAGTGATGTCAAAATCTTTTGTAAAATCTGGGAGGTGCAAGACAGGAGTCTTAGTGATGGCATCCTTCAATGTTGAAAATGCTTGTTCAGCCTGTAAATTCCAAACAAAAGAAGTAAGTTTTAATAAATCTGTGAGAGGCGCTGCGAGGGATGCATAATGTCGTATAAAACGACGATAAAAACCCGTTAATCCCAAAAAAACCCTGAGTGTGGTGAGAGATGTAGGAGTGGGCCAATGTGCTATGGCGGATAACTTCTCAGGATCAGGTTCAACGCCTGTAGCAGATAAAACATGACCCAAATACTGAATTGTAGGAACAGCAAACACGCATTTAGCTGCTTTAGCATAAAACTTGTTATCCTGTAATAATTGGAAAACAATTTGTAAATGATGTAAATGATCACGTACAGAAGAACTAAAAACCAAGATATCATCAAAGAAAACTAAAACAAAACGCCTTAAATATGGTCGCAATAGGTCATTCATGGCATTTTGAAATGTTGAAGGTGCATTAGTAAGCCCAAAAGGCATTACTAGGAACTCATAATGACCATCCCAAGTGCGAAAAGCTGTTTTGTGTATGTCATCAGGGTGAACACGAATTTGATGATAGCCGGAGCGTAGGTCAATCTTAGAAAAGATAGTGGCTCCTCCTAGTTCGTCTAAAAGTTCATCAATGGTTGGGATAGGAAAGCGATCTTTGATAGTGATAGCATTTAGAGCTCTATAGTCAGCGCAAAATCGCCACGTTCCATCTTTTTTTCGAACTAATAGAACATGTGAGGAAAAAGGACCGGTGCTAGGACGTATGAGACCAGTTTGAAGTAATTCATGGATGATGAGAGTCATGGCATCTTTATGAGCATGTGGGTATCGGTACGGTTTAACATTGACAGGATTAGAGTTGGGAAAAATATTAATATGATGGTCATGTAAACGAGGGGGTGGTAAGCAAGTGGGTTTGGCAAATATGGAATTGAATTTGTGGAGAAGGGTTTGTATCTGTGGATCAGGGTGAGATAAAATTTGTTGACTTGGTTCTGGGGGTGGTTGGGAAATAGGATGGAAGGATAAAAGATGTAAAGAATCAATAGCATCCATGTGAAAAAGGTGGCAAAGTTGTTGACAAGAAGTGTTACGAAGGTTAGGCGGTTCACCAGTGAGAGTAATTGATGATTGTTGGTGGGTGAATGTCATGCATGGAATTGAAAAATCAGAGACAATGGGCCCTAAGGTGCGTAACCATTCGATGCCCAATACGATATCGGCCCCTTGTATAGGAAGCAAATAAACTGGAACCTAGAATGTATGTTTTTGGATTGTGATAGGCACATTAGAGCATAAACCGGAGCAGAAAATATGAGCACCATTACCCACCATAACTGGGAAAGTTGGGATAGGAGTAATTGAGAGTTGGCGTTGATGGGCAATTCGGGGTTGCATGATGTTATGGGAGCTACCAGTGTCGATGAGAATAGTGACACCAAGCCCATCAATAGAGCCTTTAAATCGCAATGTCTGAGGGGAAGGTTGACCGGTTAGTGCTTGTGGGGAAAGTTGTAAATGTATAGGAAGTGGTTGATTTTCAATAAGCATAGTGTTGATATCCTCACAAGGAGTTGATGGTTGGTCGACAATATGGGATTCCTCCTCTGTGAGAAGTAAGAGAAATTGTGTTTGGGTGCATTTATGACCTGGGTAAAAATTTTCGTCATAGTTGTAACAAAGACCCTTACTACGACGATCTTGCATTTGGGCATTGGACAATTTTTTATGGGTAAAGAGGGTGTGGGTGTTGTGTGAGATGATGAAGAAGGATGCGGCACAGAAGAAGGGATATCGGTGTTTGTTGGAGGGGAAAACCGAGAAGAAAATTTGGGTTTAGAATCTCGTAACTTGTCTTCCACGAGACGAGCAAGACCCATTGCTTGGTGAACTGTAACAGGTCGTAAGATTGCTAATTCACGTTGGATAGCTGGGGTAAGACCAGAAATAAAACAATTACGCAATGTAACCGGCGATAGACCAAAAACACGGTTGGATAATTTCTCAAAACGTTGTTGAAATTCCGCAACAGTAGAAGTTTGTTTGAGTTTGAGAAGTTCCGCTTCATGATTTTGATAAGAAGATGGTCCAAAGCGAGCCTCTATTGCTTGGATAAAAGATTCCCAATCGTGAAGTTGTTGATTTTGATGCATCCATTTGAACCATGATAAGGCTTCACCTTTCATATAGAAAGACACCATATGGATACGTTGCTCGTGAGGTATTTGATAAAAAGAAAAAAAATGGTCGGCTTGAAAAATCCAGTCTAATGGTTCAGAACCATCAAAGGGTAACAACTGTATTTTGGGCGGTCGGATAGTGGCAGGAGGCGGAAAAGGTGGCGGTGGTGGTGGTAAGGAAGGTGAATAGAATTGAACATTTGAATGTGGAGGAGGAGTTTGATAATGAATAGAGCCATCAGGTGCAACGTTGTATACGGGTGGAGGAGGAGGAAAAGGACAAGAGGTAGGCGGTGGAGTATGGTTAAAGGAAAGGTTTGTATTTGGGGGTGTGTCCGGGAAACGAGGAGCTGGAGCTGGAATAGTATGAACTTTTTCTAATAAACCATGAATAGCTCCTGTAAGCGCCTCATAACGATTCTCCAGGGACATTTGGAGTTGTTCATGTCGTGAATCCTGCTGAAGTTGAAAAGCTGAGAGCTTTTCATTTAAGGCATGGAGAGCTTCTTCCATGTCCTTAGTGGATTTAGGAGGCATGAGAAAATTTGAAAGCACCAATGATAAGATTTTCTCTTATCCAGTACGATTCAATAGAAATGCTAGTTGATAAAACTGAGAAAAAAACTATAAGCTACTGAATAATTTCTTCTTCCATTCATAAAAGACCAAAGGTCCCTTAAATACAAATATGATATTAAAAGTAAAAGGATAAAATAGACTAAATTATTCTAACGGTTAAAAGAAAAACACTTAAACATACGAAGCAGCAAAACAAGGATTTCAAACGGCTATATTAGGAACCAAGCTAACAAAGGGGCTGCCAGCAACTATATATATATATATATTTTTAAATAATTTTTAAGCCAATTGGGTCGTTTCCTTTCACGTTTGGGCCTAGATGTATTGAACTCCTCATCTGGGCCTTGTTCCTTTGGATTGCATGTATCAACTTGTCTCATCTTTTCTTTGGTTGTGGGGTGGCTTGTGCAGTGTGGCAGGCCCTTGTATCTTCCTAGTGTCCCAGGGGATTGGCCAAAGGTTCTAAATGAAGCTTACGTTATGCATGGGATTCTCATGTTTACTTCCTTATGGCATATTTGGAAATCCTATATTGAAGAGGAGTTCAGCTAGACCCATCTATGTAGTCCTTCATCAAGTGAATATTTTGAATGATGTTATGAGTGTTGCATTTGATAAGATTCCTAGTCATAACCAACAGGCTGTGTGGGAAAAGAGACGAGTCTCTTGTGTTTTGCCTCAAGAGTCTCAAGTGGCAATTCATGTGGACGACAATGCTATTTGGTTGTCTTGGTCTAGCTGGTTTTAGGATTATGTGTAAAGATATCATTTGTATCTCAAATTCCTTATATTCTTTGTCCCTCATTAATGGTGATCTAGATCCATTTTATAGATACGACACTGTAATAGTTGTTATTGTGGAGATGAGACAAAGACGTTGAAAAGTGAAGTTCTTACATTCTTTACGGGAGGATAATTAGTGTGCAGATTTTTTATCTTAAGATAGGTTTGAGTTAGAGAGAGTCTCTTCAAATGGCCACTCATGTGTCTGCGCTAGTTAAGGGCTTGTTGTTAGCTAATGTAATGAGTGTTAGATTCCTTCATTTGTAGTTTCATTTTGTTTTTCTTTGTTTAAAAAAATTCAATCAACATCACAACAAATATTAATATTAGCATAATGCATATTTTGATATTTCAAATAATTATAAAAATATTAAAATGACAATTTTAAAGAATTGAAGTGCGTGGAAAATATAAAAAATTCATACAAATTTTATTTTCTTACAATGCCCTTGGATTGCTTTTAAAAAGTTTAAAGTAAATATTAGATGTATTTGTGTAATTAATGTGCGGTATTCATATTTAAAAAATAGTTAACAATAATTAGAGGTATTTAAAAGATAAAAAATTATAGGTTGTAAGCGGGTATGAGAATCTGAACTAATTCAAACTGACTCAATTAGATCAACTTTTTAAGTATTTGAGTCAAATCCTATCCGATTCGATCAAAATTTGACATTGTATGGATCAAGTGATTAACTTTGTTTGTTTGACTTATTGCCCAACCCAAATAAGTCATAATAATAATAACAACAACAATAATAATAAGTTAGTGTTTGAATGGTTGCTTGTTCAAGATAACACTCACTATCACTCTTACTTAGTAACAACTTTTGTGTTTTTGGGTTGATAGTATGGTAACAATATAACATTTATTTTAAAATTTATTCTATATTAATGTTTTTTGTTTGAATTGATAACAATGTAACAAATGAACAAATTTATTTTAAAATTTAGTTTGTATCATTATGTGATTTATAGGTTGATAACTTTACATTTGTAGCAAAATATAAAATAATTTACATATATCCTTAATATTTTACAAAAAAATAAATTAATTAAATTTGCTAACCCAATTGACTCAACTCAATCATACTTATTCGTAATAAGGTTGGATTTGATTGAATTTAAAAAAAAATGCATAAACTCAATTGCAACCTAACCCATTAAATTTTTATCGAATTGGATAACAGCAAATTTTTTATCGAATTGGATAACAGATCCATCTAAATCCAGTCCAACCTAGTTATCTTACATTCCTAAAGAAGAGTATATTAATATATAAATATTTTATTATTATTTTTTACTGATTAGAATTGAACTTGTTATAAAAAAATTTACAATAATTTCATAAAATTTTATTATTAAGATTCTTACTTATACTTTCAAATGTTATTTTAAAAAGACAACTGTAACCGTCTAGTCCTGTGAATATTAATTTCAATATTATACGTATGTAATAATAATATACTTTATATAATTAATATTATTATACATAAAACAAAATTTTATTTTTCATACACTCGCTTACATATAGCACTTTATATTTGCATCATATATTAAACAAAAAAAATATTTACAATAATGTACATACTTATAATCTACTTATTTCCTACACTAATTATATGATATTTACATATCGGGTTGATATAAGTTCACTATTGGGTTAACATGATTGGTTGGAGGTAGATAAAAAATGACTACTATTTGGCCATCTATGATAACGGGATTTTGCTGGGTTGGTGAAAATACAAAAAGTCGGTAATCCTATCCCCTGAAATGTAACGGCATTTGCAGATGCGTCCATAGCCCAATTGGTACCCAGAAAAACTACAGTAATAACGAAAGTGAAAGGGCTTGGTACGATTGGTAGATCCATCTATTTTTCATATTTAATTAAATATTTTAAACAAGAAAAATAAGGAGTGAGAACAATTTTCAAAGAAATATTTATAATCACATAATATGCATAACAATAGTTAATATTAGAAAATATACATATAAAAATTTGAATTACACTTGCAGTGACTAGTCAGGATAAATGAGTATTATAATATCAATTTGATTTTTAATCTTAACTCCTTACTCATTTAAATCCCCAAGGTCAAACTTCCAGCTACAAATAATTTAAATTTTATCTTCTATGACTATAAAATAATATTTATCTTTAAAACGAGTCAAAGATATTTTAACAAAATTATATTATAGCTAATCATAAAAACAATCACGCTAAATAAATTGGAGTATTTATTATTATTTAAGTTTTAAATAAATAACATTTACGTAAAGGAATATATTAAAGAGCACCAATCAAGTAAATGACAATGATCATCATTATAAAATAATTAAACAATATAAAATATGAACATCTTAATAATTATTATGGATAAAAATAATCATAGGTCAAGTAAATAAATGAGGTTAGGGACACCTCACTAAATAAATATACATAAAAAAAATAACATAAATGAATAAATATAGTAGTATAAAATTTTAAAGAGATAAACTCACTGTTGCTTCGAATATTCAAACGGGTGCTACTATTTATAAGGGGTGTAATGCCCCTCGTCACCTTTATCTTTTGTTGTTTAATTTAATTATGCAAGTTTTTGTAATTAAATATACTCTACACATATTCACCATGTCACCTTTATCTTTTGTTGTTTAATTTAATTATGCAAGTTTTTGTAATTTATTTAATTATTCTAATATATATAAAAATATATAAGGTCATGGTAAGACTTGAACCTATGACCTAGAACTTGTAGTTCTTATACATAACCATTCAAACCACCGAACCATTTTATTTTATATGTCTATAACATCATATAAATTTATAATAAGTTATTTTTCGTATGTAATAATATTTATAATATAATTGGATATATATAATATATATATATATATATATATATAGTTTAGAAATAAAACACTAGTTTTTTATCTATTTGTTTTAAATATACTAACTAAAATTTAAGAGTTTGATTTAAAATAATAATAATAATAAAATTATAAATATTAGATGATTCTATTTTATTAATCAGATCATAATAATTATATAATTAGAAATAAATATTTTATAATTTTATTTCACTAAAAATGTTGTAATAAAAATTTAATATATATATTGTGAAAATATTGTACTTATTCTCTATTATATATATATATATATATATATATATATATATATATTATAATAACTAAAATTTTTAATTACTATTTTAAGAAGAGTATACTAATAATATTGAGAATATTATTATCTAAAAATTAAGACATTACAACAACAATAAAAAAGTAATATGTAATTCAATATTTTTAAAATTGGATTAGTTATCAAATCAGACATAATATTAGGTCAGTGAATCAAAAGTTAAACTAAATAATTACTAATTGAACCATATGATTTTTAAAAATATGTATGCATACATATTTCATACCTAGAAATTTCATAAAATTCATATAATAACTTTAAAATCTCTCAAAAAGTACACAACATATTTTATATAATATAATTAAATATATGATTAATATAATATAGTTAAGTTAAAATTTTAAATTAAACATATACTATAAAAAATAATTTATATCAATTAAAAAAATTGGTTTGATATTTGTTATTCCTTCAAAATGTAAAATCATATAAAATATAATTGAATTGGATTATAGAGAGCTAACATACATTGATAGGCCAATATGGTGCAGTGGTATAACATGTCCTCCATCTTAGTGACCACTAACATGTCCTCCATCTTAGTGACCACCGGTTGACTCTTGTTGCCCACTTTTTAACTTATTTAACATTTTATTAGAAGTTCAACTAACAACATGCACCAGCCCAAAGTCTTGAGAAATAAAAGGTTTGTCTGGTCCGGGTTCAAACCGAGTTTTAACATTATAGTTTAACAAACAGAAAATAATCTAGTTAGATAAAACTTATTTTGAAAAATATTTATTAGTTTAACTCTTCGGTCATTCTTTTCATGTCCTTAAATATGTTAAAATTTCAAAAACATAAAGGAAGAAAAAGCTATAAAAAAAAAAGAGAATAATATAAAAAGTTAGACAGTTGGTCCATCACAATAATGATTTATGAATAATATGAATTATTGTAAAATAAATTAAACTATTTTAAAGATAAATGATCACTTTGGTCTTTTAAAATATTTTGAATTTTAATCTTTATATAAAAATATATGATCTCAAAAAGCACATGTTTCTAACTGTTCGGCTCAATAAGTTAAAATAATTGATTTACTAGTTAATAATGACTCGATAGTCAATAAAATATATTGGTTGTGTGTGTTTTTGCATGTGATTAAGCATATTAGGTAGTGTTTGTGATAATAACACAACAACAAAATGGAATGCCGAAAGAACAACATCAAAGTGTGTAAAGTCCTAGACTTCAAAGAAGGGATTGAATTGATGTTTAAAATCTTTAAATGCACAACAAAATTGTTTTACCCCTTGTTTATGAATTCAAATAATACTACTTGACATCTTGTTTTTGAAAAGGAATTTCTTGATCTTTAGGAAAATTATCTCATAAGCTAATACAAATATCAAATCCTTTATTTTAGACTATCAAGAACTTTTAAAAGACTTTCAAGAATGTGCTTCAATATTCATTATTAAAACAAGATAATGAGAGTAAGGAGAGAGATTCACACAACAATCTATATTTGTTCACTTTCTTCATAAAGTTACACTCAATCTTTCTTGATCAACCCTTGATCATAGGTCGTTCACTATAAACAAAAGAGTAATTGCAAACGAGTTAGTTGATTAACTTTAGATCTAAAACATTCCTATAAATTTTACAAAAACTCTCTGCTAAATTTCTAACTAGAAAACCCTTCTCTAATTTGTAAACTCAATAAATCTTATCTGGAAATACCTTTTTCTTGCATGGAATACAAAAATACAACAAGAATAGGAAGAAAACAACAAATCAACCTTAATTGATTATAATGAAGACAGAATTGAGCGACAATGTAGCTTTCCCCTTGTTCTTTGGTGATCCTTTTTCAGTTTTGTGCCTAGAAAACATGGTTTGATTAATATAATCGCGAGAGAAATAATTGTTCTTGCGTATGAACAATCAAAAATATGTTGGACATGTTAATCATATTTTATCAAGTTGGATATGATTAATTTTTTAAATTTATTTAGCCTTTTTTATATATAAAAGAACAATAATTAGTAACAAAATATAGATGGTGTAATATAGAATGTACTCATAATGATCAATAAAAGGTTTTTAATTTGTTGAGTTTATATAGAAAAAAATTACACTTATGTAATTGATTATATTGATCATGTAACGATTACATTGATCATAGTTGCAACCTAGAAACAAATAAGAAATTAACTTATTTTGTTACATGACTTCTTCTTGATCTTTTTGACTTCTTTCATCATCATAGAAAAGTCAAAAAATCATGACATTCATCTTTGACATCTTCCTCTTATTTAAATTACAACAAAGTGGACATCCATCTTCTATGAAATGGTGTGTCAAAGAGTTCTAGGTTCATCAAAGTAGTCATGGAAATACCAAAAGGATGAAATGAAAAGGCAATAGATGATCCATCATAATATTCTAAGAAGAGTTATGTTATATCTTTCAACAAAATTGTTCAACTCAGTAACAAATTCACATTTGTCATTGATTTTCTGTATAACTTTAATCATGTATTTGCTCAATTTAAAGATGTCAAAGTGAGTCAAATTAATTCACATAAATTAGTTCATCACTTATTAATATTTTAAATAAATCAATTCAATTTATATTTTCAATTTATACTGAATGTCAATTCATCAAATTTTTGATGTGTTTTAATTATCATTTAATTTAAAAAAAAAATCAATTGAACATAAAAATTACAAATAATTATTCTTTAATTTGATAGTTGAAAATATGTGAAACCACATTTTCTCTTTAAAAGTGTGTGCAACAAAAGTTTAAATTATAAAACAAACAACAAAGTGAGTCTCCTCTATGTATAACTACAACATCCATATTTAATGTGAGAAGTGTTACACGTGGTTCATAAAGTGAAACGATTACTGCAAGTGCAACATTGAATTACTACTTTTGAAAGTCCTCATCCACAGAAAAAGAAGATAAGATGTGTCTTTGTGTGCTCTGATTCTGACTCCACATGGCTGTTGCCATTCCATCCTTCTCTCTTTTATTTGAACTTATAATTGCAATTAATCATTATAATAGCTGAAACAAATCATAGATTCCTCCTAGTCCTGTCCCATTAACTTTCATCTTTCTAAATCAGATAAAAACATTTAGGAGGACAAGATGAAGATAATATTATGTTGCTACAACTCTAGACAGTGTTAATCGGTAATCAGAAAAAGGAAAAAAAATAATAATAAAGAATCAACTGTTCCTGCGAAATATCAAGCTGTCTTACAATTATTCTAGTATTGCTAATCAATGTATGCAGGAGAGAAAATGCCACTTGGCACGGCTGGTCAGAAGTGTGAAACCATGTTTGTGACACTTGTGAACTTTTTTCACTTTTATATACCCCTAATGCACCCTCTTTTATTTTATCTTCATAATTAATCATTTAGAATATTTTATTAGAATATTTTAAATAAAATATAGAGAATATTTAAAAAGGTTTTTTTTGATAAAAAATTAAATTATCAATATTTTTATCATTTTCTTTCATCACACATGTGTTTGTGTCGTTGTGCGTAGGGATGACAATGGGACCACGGGGACAGCTAATAGTAAACCCGTCCCGCCCTACTGGATGAAAATTGGCCACATATCCATTCCATATTTGCGAGAGTATCCAATAAGCAGGTATCATGAATTTCTTAAATACTCACGGATATCCACAGATATTTATAAATCTTTTAAGAAATTAAAAAAAATATTATAAATAATTTTAAGTTTATATCTAATGTTATTAAAACATTAAAAATAAAAATTAAATGTTAATTTTGAACTTGTATTTAACGTTAATTTTGTTGAAATAATAATAAAAATGCAAGATAGTTAATAATTTAAAATACATCAATCCCACAAGTAAGTTAAAATCTCATCATAAAACTACAATAATTCAATCTCATAATTCCAAATGAAAGTAAACAACTTAAAATACATAAATCTTATTGGTCCAATCAAAGCTAAAAATTTAATCAAATTACATCCAACATAATTTTATAACATGCTTAACACATGATAACTTTATCAACCTCACTTTTGTAAGAAAATAAGATGAGAGAGTAATGAGTATAATTTCAGGGTTATGTGGTACAAGGATAATTAGGATATTTAAGAAATATTATTAAACGGGTACCCGCGTGTATGGATATCATACCACCCGCCCCCGTCCCGTTTATAAACGAGTAAAAAATTATTCATTCCCATTGTTTGCGGGTACCCAATTAGTCTATTCATTTATTATTCGTAGCGGGTTTTACCCACATATACCTGCGGATACATATATTTTTGTCATCCCTAGTTGTGCATGAGTGTACGTTAGTGTACATATGTGTGCATGAGTTATCTCCCTCTTACATTAATTTTTATTTTAATTTTAAATTTTAAATTTTAAATTTTAATAATAAAAAAATAAGTTATTTTTATCATGTAAATTAAAAAAAATCATAACATATTTAAAAATGGATTTATTAATTTATTTAAAATTAAATTTATTAACACATTTATTATTGTTAATATAAAACAAACTTTTAAGTAAATTAATTCGTCAAGTCAAACTTTTAAAATGATTAAACCAGATTTATAAAAAAATAATAGGTTAATCTCAAACTTTAATTTTATAAAATAAACTTGATTTATTTATTCATAATGTAATATGGTCATCCTGTACATGTACATTTTGAAAGTAAAAATAATATTAAAATTTAAAAGTATATTAGAAATATTTAAGAAAATTATAATATGTTAAAGTATAGAATTAAAAACAAATTAATGAATTGAAAATTAAAACTAATATTAAAATAATAAAAAAATGTTATTCATAATATATTAAAAAATTAAAAATAATTTATAAGTAATTATCTTATTTATATAAAATATTAAATATATTACTTAATTAAATTATTCACTTAAAAATAATATAATTATTTTTATTTAAATATTTTTATTATCTTAATTAACATCATTATGTGGGTATTAAACTAATTAGTTAATAATAAAAATTAAAAATAGAACATTAAAAATTAAAATAATCCAAAAAATAACTTTAAAATAAAAACTAAAAACTAAAAACAAGACGGTTATATTTAAAAATTTTAAAATATATTTAAACTAATAAATTCTTTTTATATTTTTACCATAATATAAGCAAAGGATAAAGAAGAGTGTAGATTTTTGTAAACCTGTGTTGGGTTCACCGTCTTGACCCACAAAACAAGGGTCGCTTTAACCGCCAGTTTCCAAACAATCTATGGGGCGAGGCGGGAATTGAACTGCACCAACAACACAACACCGCTTTTACTTTTCTTTTTTTTCTTTGTTATAACTTACACCACTGTTACAAACAAAACAGTGTCACAATACCATGCCACATGCCCCTAGTTTTCAAACTTCCATATTATTCTCTCTCTCTCTATTTATACAACTATCATCTCCATTTTTCATCCTCACCCTCATGCACTTTTGCACTCTTATTATTCCTAATACCAATTGTCTTTCTCTTTAAGTCAAACCACTACCATACCACAGTTTCTCAATTCCGGGATTTTTTATTTTTTTTTATCTCCTTGGATGTGTTATTTTCAGTTTAAAACATGATGCAAAAACTAAACTTGAGAAGGGTCATTGCCAAGAAAAGGAAGCAATTTCCTAGAAGGGTTAGGAGACCTGTGCTGAGTGTTTCAAACACACTTCAGCAGCTATCTGATTCATGCAGAGAAGCTTTCAAAGGTCCCGGCACTGTTCCTTCCCCACAAGATGTTCAGAGACTGCGCCACATCCTTGGTATGATGAAATATTATGATGATATTTGGTGGGGTTGGATAAAAAAAGTTTGTTCTGTTTTTTGATCCATTTAGTGTTTTGGGGTCTCAATTTTGCATATGTTTAGATATTTTTGGTGATTTCTTTTTCGGGTGATGGCCTGTGCATTTTGAGTTTGACTTCTAATTTCTCGATTTGCATAAATTGTCTTTGGGGCATATGTCTTAGTTTTGCCGATTCATATTTTTTAGTTTTTAATATTCATTTATTTTATTTTTCTTTCTTTCCAACAAGAAGAAATTGATGATATAACTTTAGTTGTGTAATATAGATGTAGAAAGTGGTTGCAAGGTGTGGTTTGAGCATTTCCTGACACCTAACAGTTTGAAAACTTATGATATGCATTTTGTGGCTTTACAAATTATTTTTTCTTGGACTTCAGGCATTTAATTTGATATTGATTGATTTGATTCCTGGTTTTCTATTCATTTGGAAATGTTGTTCTGATTCTTTCATATTTTCAGATAATATGAAGCCAGAAGATGTGGGACTTAGTAGAGATCTGCAGTTCTTCAAGCCTGGAAATATTACCAAAGAGAATCAAAGGGTCACTTATACAACCGTGTGCAAGTGTGACAATTTCTCAGTAAGTGTTTCAGTCTCAATCTCGTGGCTCCCTAGTCACAAACACTCACCACTGCAATTGTTACTTAATTGTTAGCTATGACTTATGTGTTTAATTAATTTATGGGCACATTTTTTTGTGCAGCTCTGCATCTTTTTCATACCTGAAGGAGGAGTTATTCCTCTTCATAACCATCCAGGAATGACTGTTTTAAGCAAGCTTCTATTGGGACTAATGCACATTAAATCCTACGATTGGGTTGATCCTGAGACCTCTAACAATTTATTGCAACAACCATCTCAATGTAGGTTCTTTCTCTATTGTTATCATTTTACAAATGACCATGAATTGATGGAGTGTGTAAATAGTTCTTGAAAGTTGACCCATACAAATCCTGTTTTTGCAGTGAGATTGGCAAAGTTAAAAGCTGATAAGGTGTTCACAGCATCATGTGATGCTTCTGTGCTGTATCCAACAACAGGAGGGAACATCCATGAATTCACAGCCATAACCCCATGTGCTGTGCTTGATGTCATTGGTCCTCCTTATTCCAAAGAAGATGGTCGAGACTGTTCTTACTACAGAGATCACCCTTATGCTTCTTTTCCTAGTAAGTAACTCTCCCATTGCACACAACCATTACATGTAGACTGTTGGCAAACCACATTTATATTGTTTGCAAGTATGCATTTTTTCTCCAATTTTCATTACAAATTTTTGCTTTAAGGACAAAACTTGTATAGTTCTTTGATGTTATTTTCCTGTTATAATTGAATTGAAGTTCCATTTCAGTATAACACAGATTACATCAAAGATCAAATAAGTTTAAGTTAACAAGGGAAAATTATAGTATCTCTTTAGATACCAGAAAGAGTTCTCTTTCTTTTCTGTCTTTTCCCCACTCAAAAATTTTTCTAAACTTTATTCAAGCATACCCTTGTTAACATGGGAAAACTTCGATTGCAACTAGAAAATAGAATAGCATCTGCATTTAATTTTTGTCCTTGTTTTTAAAAAATAAACATGGGATAATTCAAATGTTTCAGTTGCTCATAATTCCTCCTTGTACTGTGAAGTTTCATCAATGTAGATTAGATTCTTAAACGGACATACCGATTAAATTTGAAAAAGATATAAATGGGCAGAAACATTAAACAGTAGCAGATAATGTTAACATGAGATCCTATGTCTTGATTTGGGCATGCATGACTATTCCTCCACTTGTGGACTTTTATTGCAGTGTCTGAGGTTGTACAATTGTACATTATTTGGATGTCTCTGACCATTAATGATTTACCCTGCAGACGAAAGGACTGGTGAGGCAAAAGAGGAAAATGATAGTTACGCGTGGCTGGAAGAAATTGAGATGCCAGAGAAGTCTAAAATGGATGGCATCGAGTACTTGGGTCCAACTCCAACACCCTTTTAGTTTTCATCATGTGTTCACCCTCTTAAGTCTTAACGCCACAAAATCTCCCATCACTTTGGCTCTGTGTCCATATTCAAGGAATGAGTGCACGTGTTGCCTTTTGTTCCTTTAGGTGGAAAATGCACCTATATATATAATATATATATATAAATCGCTCATTTTTGCTATATAACTTTATGAGAGCCATTGTTGTCATGTATAGAAAAACCATGGGCCTTAGGTGGTTCACCTGTCAATCAAGTAGGAGTTTTGGTTTATTATTTGGCAAAGGGTCTATAATGGTAACTTTAACGGAGCAAGTGGTGAAGGTTGACTCACTTTTACGAGACAATGGTCAAATTTATGCTTTTCACGATATGTTTCTGGAAAATTAAAATAATAATTTATATGCTAATCTAATCACAACCATACATAATTATTACAAATAACCACTTTAAAAACTTATATCAATAGTGATTTTTTTATTAATTAATTATATAACATTATTTTACGCCAATGGTGTATAACTGGCTATTTTGTAAAAAGAAAATATTATAGTTGATAGTTTTAAATTGGATTAGTGGTTGAATCAGTCAAAATATTAGTTTTTAAAAAAAAAATTGTTAATTGTTTTAGAAAAATGTAATAGTTTATTTGTGGTTGAATTAGAATTAATAAAATATGGATTAAATAACAAATAGATTAATATTAATATTTTACACGGTTTTAACTTGTACATATAAAATTTAGAGGAGGAATTTAATATTAAGTATACTTAGATTTATTTCACTTAATAATTTATATTTTAAATTAATTTTTTATAATTTAATTATTAAATTTTAAAATTTTAATATATTAATTAAATTTGTAATATTTTAAAATAAAAATAAAAATTATTTAATATTTTATTTTATTAATTTAAATTGATAGATAATTATAAAAATATTTTATATAATGATTTAAATTAATAAATGAAGTATTAAATAATTTTTAAATTTTTTTAAAAAATTATATTTAATTTATGTATTAAGAATTGTTAAAATTTAATGTAAAATATGATATATATTAACAATTATTAAAATTTAATGTATAAGTCTTTAATTATAATAAGTAGAATATTTGACTAAAATTTAAATAAAAATATGTTATGGTACTTAAGTCTATTTTAATAATACATATCAATCATTATTTAAAAAAAATAATACAATCAACATGTAATAATAAAAAGTTTATATTTAAAACAAATAAAAAGAAGAATTTTTTTTATTTAATTTCTTTGAGTTTAATTTTTTTGCCAGCTTTTTAATCGATTTCATGGCTTTTCTTAATCTATTTTTGACAAGTTTTTTTTCTTTGATTGATTTTTTCTAGGTCAATATCATATAAGTTTTACTATCTTTATCTATGTCTTTATCCCTATTTCTATAATCTATGTCCATCTCTATTGAGTATCGAGTATATTTGTATTTGTCTCATATCCACATATTTGTCTCGTATCCACTCAAAAATTAATTAAATACTTTTTTATAAAAGAAATATTAAAAAGAGAATTTCAATATAGAATAACAATTACAAAATTACATTAATTAAGTATCATTTAACATAAATTTAAAATAGAGTAAAAATATATAAATATCAAATACTTTTTAAAAAATAAAATAAATTTTTAAAAATTTAAAAGCGAATACAAATATGGGTACGAGATAAGTATGCGTATACCCCATCCCCATACTCGATTTAATAAATCGAGTATTACTTGTACTTAATCAAATTCAATATTTTTTTTATCAAAGTCAATACAAGTTTGAGCATTACCTACGAATGAGTTTACTTACCATTTCTAATTGTTGTGATATATTTGAATCGGTATCTTGACTTATTCACTTGTTTAATTGAATACTTTAGTCTGATTTTCAAAATGTTGATTAAAATTACCATGTCATCATAACTAATATTTTATTATTAGATAAATATTTATTTATATATTTAGTATTTTAGTCTTCTATTGTAGAAGATAAAATAATTTCTAATGTAATTATACACAATATAAATATATTTTTTAAATTTATAAATTATATTATATTTATTAATTATAATAAGTAAAATTTAAATAAATAAATTTTATTTAGAATTTAAAAAGTAATTTAAATTTTGGTATTATATTTTAAAATTGAAATGAATAAATAATTAAGATAATTAAGTATAAGTATATATATATATATATATATATATATATATATATATATATATTATTTATATTTTGAATCGATCATGTTTTTTAACCAGTTGTGAAGAAGGCATATAAATGCACTTCTCATGAAAGAAAAAAAAAAGTGTCAATAATATCTCTATTGGGAGAGTAAAGAGAATGGAAAATTAATTCATCAATTTAAGGATTTTATTTTAGAGAATAAAAATATGTTAAAATTCATAATAAATAAATATATAAATTATATTATAATTAAATTTTCTAATAAATAAATATATTTAACTATATAAATTACTTTTATATTTATACTAATAGTAAACTATACTCATAATTAATAAAAACATTTTAAAATTATTTTTCCCTTTAAACGATTCTGAAAACCATTCATCAATCACAATAATTATCTTACAAAATAACTCCTTAATCATGATTCATGATACTTAAATCCTTCAACATTTTTTATTTTTAATTAAATAGTAACTAAATATGCAACTAAATCTAACTATAAAAAAAATATTGATAGACAAGACACAAAGTTTCTGATTTTTAACTAGTTTATAATAATTAATTTAAATTGTGGTATAATTTTTTTTGGTTATTGATAGTTGTTTTAAAAATAATTATTGAAATTTAATTTAAAAATTAAAATTAAAAGGTGTAAATTAAAATGGATAGACTTTTTTTGGTGAATAAATAAATAGACTATTAAAAAGATAAGTATAATAATATAAAGATAAAAGAAATTAAAAAAAAATTATAAGTTACGGAGAATTAAAAATGTACAATGCAAAAAGAGAAACAAGGTAATATAAAGTATACAAAAATAAAAGTCTCACTTTTAAAAAAGTGTATTTTAATTTATAATATAGTATTAAATGTTTAATAAAAAAAATGTTTTTATTTATAAAAATTATGTCCATGCAACTGTATTATATAGTGCAAGAAGAGAAAAATACACATTTTTATTGTGGTTTACCTCATAAATTGTGGCATTTCCGACATTAACAACTTGAGTCATTAAAAGTTTACTTACATAGTAAACTTGGGTTTATATCAAATGTGGGATGCTATGCTCTTCCTCGTTACTTTGCTGCGATTTGCAATCTTGTCAACTTTTCAAAAAAAAAAAAAATAATTATTCGCATACGACCATTTTGCAGGTTCAACAACGATTATTGGTTTTGAAGGCTAATTCGGTAATTGCAAACTCCAATATTTATATAAAACAAAAGTTTTCAAATATTAAATTTTTATTGTAAATCAAATTATATCATAAAGTATTATTATTTTCAATAAGTATGATGTCTCTTGAGTGAGACACTTACCTACATGTTTCACTATGGAAGCATTCATAAGTATTTTTTAACTTTACCTTTTCAAGTAATATCTCTAGTGTTGTCTCATTCATCTTTACATACACCAACCAAATATATATTTTTTTAAGTCTTCTTCAAACAAGCAAACTTTACATGTTTGAAAGAATGGTAACGTTAGACTAATGTTGGTTTAAGTTTAGGCATTCCAAATAATTGTTTTTTTAATTAATAATAAATATTAAAGCAGTCTTATTGAAGATTGAATTAAAATTTTCATGCATTTATTTTTAGTCCCTACAAAATATTTTTAAGTTTCATAAATAATGCCTTTAACATTTCTTGTGTCATTAAAAATTACTTTTACTCACACAATAAATATCATATATATTGGTATATTGTTAAAAAATATGAGTATAGGTTATAGTGACACACAAAATATATTATTAAATCTCATTCAAAATCAACACTAAAATTGTATATATAAATATATGTCAAATAGATATATACTTACATATATTATACTTATAGTAACACTTTTTATATGTCACTATATATAACATTTCTTGTAGTGACTTTAGAAATTAGTCATGTGAGAAATTCATCCTTTTGTTGAAAATATATGTCGAGGTGCACTAAATGTTGCATTATATGCCTTTTCAGTTATGAAAGGATATTTAAAATAAATTACACTCTTATATTCTTTTTTATATTATGTTTGTTATTGTGTATAAAATGTGTTTAAGGTGTATGATATCACAATAGTAACAGTGAACGGGCTTTAGATTTAAACACAAAGGATTAAGTTTGAATAATTATCAATTTTAATTGTAATTCTTAGCAATTTGAAGTGATAAAAATTGATAGTGAGAATGTGATAAAAAAAATAATAATAAAAGCAGAAAATAGATTGATTGAGATTAAAAAAATTCAAAATCTTTGAGTTGTGACTTATTGTTCCTGATTCCCCCAAGATAAATTTCACAATTTTTAACCCTTGTCACAAATTTTACTTTTGATATTGTTAACAATCTTTGATCCAAGAAGTCAACATTTTTTTGTCTTAACAAGAAGACTAGCCAAACATGATAAGTAAATAACTCAACATGATACTAGAATTCATAAAACAAAAGAATTAATTGAGAGTGGAAGAATCCTTCTTCGAGGATTTAACTTTTAGTCTTTTACAAAATCTCAATGGGGAATAGAGAAAAAGAAAGAATTTCTAAATACTAGAACAGAAAATAATATATTGAAAATATAGTCTAGACATTCCTATTTATAATTAAAATTAGGGTGAACTTTTAAATACGTGTATCTCAGCAAGTACAATTATACTTAATAATAAGGAGTGTTTCCTCATCAGTGAGAACGTGCATATCAATAAGCACAATCATGCTTGGTGGATTGGGTGTGGTTCCTTATCTAGGGAATGTTTCAAGGGGAAGTACGAATTGTGCTACCTTCCTTCTTGGGTTTGTTTTTCTTAAAGCACGACCATGCATGACTTTAAAGTTTCAATGTTACTCCAATTTGTCCTTTGAATGCATTGTTTTTCTCTTTGATGTATTTTCCCTATTTATTGTACACATACCAAGAAAATGAAGTTTTGCCAAAGAAATAACCATAAAACAAGATAAAATAATAGTGAATAACATGTTATTATACAACATTTTAAGGGTTACATTTGTATGACAAGTAGAAATTTTTGTACCTGTGAGAATATTCTCTTACATTTTTGTACAACTATTTTGATTATCTTTATTTTTGCGCTAGTCACTATTTAAGAATTTCAAAATTAAAAAAAAAAATTTGTTTGTTTTACTAAAGACCATGAATCTTTAGACTTGTTGGATATATCAAACGACTTATCTACTTGGATGTTTTGATTTTGTCATATCTAAGACAACTCAAGCCATAGTTTTAATGATAAAAAAATACTATTGTATAACCTTGATAAAGACTAAGAAACTTTTGTAACTTAGATTTTTCTAGAAGTTTGTCCTATATAGAAATTTTGTATTGAATTAATAAGATTCATTGGTTAACTCACCATAAATTTTTATCTAAGATGTTTCATTGGTTAAGAAGATAATAAGTGTCAACTGATTGTAAAAAAAAAAAAAATTAAACATTTATTTGATATCCAAAAATATTTATGTAATTAATTGTGAGTGTGTAATTATTTTTCCCCTAAATAAATATTTTATTTTATTTTTTAGTTGTAGCTTAGCATCACTAATTTGTGTGTGAATAATGTTGGCAACATATCTTAAGCCTCATGTGGTGTGTATCTGAAGTTCTTGATCTACCGCAGGAACACTTCCTCCAAAATAATAAACAACAAATGCATAACCTTTCCTAATCTTTTACTTCTTTTTTATGCTCCTTGTTAGATGAGGTTGTTTCTAAACCATCAACAACACACCACAAGTCCTACTCAAGCCATAATTCTTATTTTACACTAATGCTCCACTTGTCATAATTCTTATTGTTAAGTTTCTTATCAAGGTATCTAATGATGCAACATCTGTTACAGTAATTGGTTAGCGTCCAATACTTAACTGATTTAGCTTAGATCAACAATTATCATAGCCTCAAATTATGTAAAGCAAATTTCCTTGTATTATACCCTTGACCATAAGCACTTAAACTATGCAATTGCTTAAGCATAAAAGTTTCAAATTAGATGCTCACTCGTTGTGCAGAAGAGAAATTTTAGAAATTTAAAAAACTTGAAATTTTTAAAATTTGAATTATCTTGATTTTAATTTTTATTATTTTTTAAATATTTTATTTAGATATGTTAATTCAAATTTTTTAAAATTTAAATTTTTAGTTTGAATATAATAATTCTTTTATGATATATATAAAGTAATATCATATATAGTAATTTTATTTTCACCATAGGTAAAATTATATATATATATATATATTAAAATTTTAAAATAAAATTTATAAAAGTAAATATTTAATAATTTTCAAAATTAATATTAGATAATATTTAATAATTTAAAAATTATTTTTGAATATTGATATTTTTTTATGTTAAAAGTGAGGTGAGGAAGGTAGGTGAAAAAAAAAATAAAAAATGGAGAAAAGACAAAATATAAAGAGGAAGAGATAAAGAAAAAAAAAAGAGAAATAGGAGAGAGAGAGATAAAAGAAAGAAAAGGGATAAGAATTAAAGAAAGAAGAAAGAAAAGAAATAGGGATAGAAAGAAAAGAAAAAAAGAGAGAGAGGAAGAAGAGAGAAAATAAAATATGAGAATTTAAAATATAAAAAGAAAAAAATATATGGAAGAGAGAGAAATAAAAAGAAACATAAGAGATAAAAAAATGAAAGATATATAGATGAGATAAAAAAGAAAAAATATAATTTTTTTTAAAATTTTTATTTTTTTAGAAGAATTTAAAATTTTAGTATTTTAAGAAGTTTCACAAATGGTTATATTTCAATTTCTTTGTAAATTATTTGAATTTTTCATCCAAACACATTCTAAAGGAATGTTTGATACACACAATATTTTTTATATTTATAAAAATCTTAAATTAAGAACCTAAAGAACATGAATGTTTTGTAACGAAAATATCTAAAAGATGAAAGAAAAAATATTTTTCTTTAATATATTTCTTTCTTTTCAAGTACATATATTACCTTTTATAAGCAAATAAGATTCTTAAATGAACTCTTATATATTAAATATAAAATTTTATCACATGAGAATGTTTTTAAGGAGTTCTTTTTATCAATTTTTAAGAATTTTTTATTTATTTTTATCTAATTTGATTTTTATTTATCATAATTATTTATAAATTGAATTTTAATAATTTTAAAATAAACTATTAATAAATAAAATAATATTATGTTCTAATATAAATTATTTATCATAAATTTAAAATATATATATTATTATTAAAAATATAATTTATATATTTAAAAATATTTATTTATATAAATTTTAAATATAATTATATATTTAAATATAATATATATATATATATATATATATATATATTATAAATTTTAGTTATATATAATAAATATTAGTATGTGTATTATTCATGTTAAAATATGATTAAGTCAGAAGGAAAAAAAATTATTACAACAAAACTTTCTAATTTTAGTAAATATAGATTTGTGAGAGAATTTTGAGTTGATTCCAACTTAATTTTTTTAAAACGTCTTCAAAAAGTTCAATGATTCTCAAAATTATATTCTTAAAATTTTTTTAAAAAAAAAAGTTTGTTGTAATAAATCACAAGTAAAATTATTAAATTATATTTATCAACGCATTTCCTCTAGAAAACAATAGTAGTACTAAAAAAACCAGGCTAATAATATTTTGATTTGATTTGAAGCCCAAAACGAGAGCTTATGACATGTCCAATTTTTATTTTATTTTCCAGGCAGAGCAGTTCAAAACGCAACGTTTTGGTGTTGCTTTGTTGGTCCAGTGCAGCCCTAAACGCAACAGTACTGGGGTGTGGAAGTGGTGAGGACGATGAAGGTGGTGGCACTCGTAAGCGGCGGCAAAGACAGTTGCTATGCCATGATGAAGGCTATTCACTATGGCCACCAGGTTTCTTCATTTTTTTATTTTTCCCAAAACATTTTTCATTAACTTCCTATTTACTTATTCTAATTACTGTTTTTGCAACAGATTGTTGCATTGGCCAATTTGATGCCACTTGATGATTCTGTGGACGAGCTCGATAGTTACATGTATCAAACTGTATGTCTCTTTTCCATTTCTTGTTATTTCCATCGCCTTTTTTTTTTTTTTTTTTTTTTTTTTTATATATATATATATATAAAGGAAAACATGTACTTCTTTTTGAAATGCTGAAAAACAATGAGATAATGGAAAATATTAGCATAAGTGTTACATCGGGGTTTTCTTAAAGTAACCAAGATGAATGAAATTGGAAATTTGGTAACATTAGAAACTTAAAATTTCATTGGTACAATGGAAGCAAAGCTTTTGTTTATTGACAGGTTCACGACTCTCCTTAAGTTCTAGTTGCAGCCAATTTGACTATCATGCTCTTTGTTGACACTTTCTTCCTGATAAGCTTTTTTTTTAATTTGGTTTTTACCTGGGTAATATATTTTAAAAAATAAATAAAGAAATGAACTTAACAGTTTAAGAGTCAGCATTTTAGACCTCTGTTTATATTTAATTATTACTCCTTTACTGAATATTGTTTTTCCATTCCTGTACGAAAATGAAAATGAAATGGGCTGATCAATGTCTTCCACAGGTCGGGCATCAAATTATCGTCAGCTATGCTGAATGCATGGGATTGCCATTGTTCAGGAGGCGAATACAAGGATCCTCAAGGCAAGCCTTCTAATCACAAATCTTTTGATAAAACCAATTATTTTATTTGAGGGAAATCCATAGGATAGATTAGTTAGTTAATTAGGGGCAATTACAATGTCATTAAACTTCTATTGATATACCATAGTTTTTTTTTGTTTTTTTTTATGAGTATGGTTCACGTAATATTTCAAAACTGATAGCTAATGACTAATCTACACTAGTAGGATGTGGCTTTCGTCGGTCAAACATTATTTTAATATGCCATAATAGTTATCAATAACAAATAGCCATGTGGATTGGCTGATCCCAAAACATCTATAGAGGGATAGAACTACTAGTCTTATGAGTGCTATTCTGAAGTTTTGAGATATATTCATACTACAAAGGCATAAAGGCTTAAAAATAAAATGTATCCAAAAGTAACATTTGTAATTGATTATCAAAAGTCACAGTTTGAAGCTAAACACTCATAAGTCAATTATAACAAAAGGTAAGGAATCAAATAACTTTAAGCCTCCAAGGGAGAAAGAGAGCTTTGTTGAACCATATGTTTCAAATGTAGATGAAATCCCAAAAACATCCTCCAAAAAATAGGTTCAGCCCCGCACAAGCAGAGGGGTAAAGAGGGGATTTTCCCCTGTTAACCATACTGGCTGAGATGGTTGCAATTTTCCTGGACAGTGGCCACAACTCCCACCACATGAAAATGCTCTGCTGCTATAGTGCACTATTAGCAATTATGTGACATACTGTATGAAATATGAAAGTTTAAGCTGATTTTTCTATCCAGTGTGTTCTAGATCATGTGGTAGAATGATTCCAGCTCCCTCTGGCCCCCTCTTTTCTTTTTTAATCTCCTCAAGACTTCTGCTTCTGATGACCATTGGTTGGTTAACCTTTGAAGCAATGGCCTGTATCTAGCGTTATACAATCTTAATTTATCTAATGTTTGGTTTAAACCTTTAAATGATATTTTCTTGATAGGCATCAGGAGCTTGGTTACAAAGCAACTCAAGGTGATGAAGTCGAAGACCTGTTCATTTTGTTACGTGAAGTGAAAAGGCAGATACCCTCAGTTGGTGCAGTGTCTTCTGGAGCCATCGCATCTGACTATCAGAGATTGCGGGTGGAAAGTGTTTGTTCAAGGTTAGGCCTTGTTTCTCTGGCATACTTATGGAAACAAGATCAGTCATTGCTTCTCCAGGAAATGGTAAATAGTGATTTGGACTATTGTCTCCATAACTGATACTTGATAGCATGCATGTAGATGATCATGTATTAGGATTTTTTTTTTTTTTTTTTTTTTTTCCATTGTTCATATAATTCTAACCCTATTTTGGTCCTGACCAGATTACAAATGGGATTGTAGCTGTAACTGTGAAGGTATAACTATTTTAACTTTGTTTCTACTTTCAAATGCTTATTGCTCTTTATGGTTTTTCTTTGTCATTAGAGAACATGAGGGAATTCCTTTGTTTTAATTACTGGGTGGTTCTTATTAACCATTTGTGTAGAATGATCTAATGTTGCTTTGATAATATTGAGCATCTTGTCATTCTGATATCAATAGACAACATTTATAGGTTCCATGATGCTAATATAATGATTGCATGTTATAATAAAAAACTTGAGGGTTGTTTGAACTTTGAATGTATGGTGGTGAGTTATATGAGTGATATGTAGCTAAAAAAGAAGTTATACAAGTGAAAACATTTCCTTCTACCCAAGAATTATTTTAAAATTTGAATGTACTTGAATAATTGTTAATTTGGAATTTAATGCTTTATCTATGTTGGAAGGTAGCTGCTATGGGTTTGGATCCTGCAAAGCACTTGGGTAAAGAATTAGCCTTCTTAAATGCTTATTTACATAAATTGAAAGAGTATGTCGGAAGTTATTCTCCCTCCTTTTCTTTGTGTAATATCTGTGTAAATTCTTCAAAGTTTCTAGAGTAACATGACTATGGTGTTTTTATATATTCATTTCTCCCTATCCTTTCTTGTATCTCCTTTTTGCAGATTATATGGAATCAATGTTTGTGGTGAAGGAGGGGAATATGAAACATTAACTCTTGATTGCCCGCTCTTTTCTGTAAGTTCATATGACCACCATTGTTGTGATTGACTATTTTTTCCTCATCTTTTGAGGTCTATCACTGCTTTATTTGGTTTCTAACTTTGGTCTGCACACTGTACATTGTGAATTTTCCATGGTCTATTTGATCTTTAGTTGTCATCCATAAAACTGATCTGGATTTGCTCTCATTCATTTTGATGTCAGTTTAATGGTCCTACCAAATAATGATCTTGAGAATTCAATCTTGTAAATTGATTACTTGTGCTTCAAATTTAATGTCATCTTTTCCCCCATGTTCTTCTGTTGTCTGTATTCATCAATGTTATCAAATAACCATTATGGCGCCGCCATAAAGGTATAACGTGGCGTTTTTGAACCCCTCTGCCATTCGCTATCTGTTATTTCCTGTTATATAGCGGCGTCCGTCATATCCTCCATGGAACCCGCTATATCCACCATGGCGCCTGCTATATCCGCCATGGCCATGGCTTCATGGTGGAATTCCTCCTCATCCTCTTTTTTTTTTTTTTTTTTCCTCGTCTTTTCTCTTGTGAAGCTCCTAAATTGCGAACAAACAACTATGGTGAGTCTTCTTAGGCCACCAACCTCCAGCAACCTGAACCATAGTGGCCTAAGCTCCATAAAGTTTTCCGGCCAACAAATCCGGTGACCCATAATAGGTCTTTTTGTTTTCTGTTTGTTTTTTCTTCTTCCTTCCATTTCTTTATTTTTCTCTGTTTTTTTTTCCCATCTATTTTTCATTTCTTCAGATGTTCATCATCTCTTTCTCTCTCTCTCTCTCTCTCTCTCTTCTCTCTCTCTCTCTCTCTCTTATTTTATGTGATTGTTCTTGTTCTTCATCTGTTCAATGTTTTTGTTCTCAGTTTTTCAAAATTTTGGAATGTAGTTATCTATGTTTTAGAATTTCATAATCATGTTCTGTTATGTTGTTTTCTATATTAAACCTATAACGTTGTTCCCAATTTTGTTTCACTTATAGCACAATGGTAAGCAGTAAGCACCCAACACTAAAGTCATGCATCCTAAAAGTCTGTTTTTTATTTTTGGTTTTGTTTTTAATATATATATATAATTTTTGTCCACCATAAGCTGCCACGCCATCCGCCATATGTTTATGGCGGATTTTTGGCTTACCGCCATAGGGCGTTATCCATTATTGATAACCTTGGTATTCATTAATTTTTCAGAATGCTCACATCGTGCTTGATGAATATCAAGTTGTGATGCACTCTTCGGATTCCATAGCTCCTGTTGGAATCCTTCATCCCTTGGCATTTCATTTGGAAAATAAGGCAGATGTTCAGTATTTAAAATCACAAGAGAAAATACATGAGATTTATACGCAAAACCTCGGATCTGTGTTTGAAGTGCAAGACAGCCTAGAAGGATGTGAGACCACATGCAAGCCAGTGGGTTATAGAGCTGGCCCAGCTGATAGCATAGAACATACATTTAACATCTCAAGAACAAATAACACGGGCACATTCTCTATATGTTGCTGGCTGCAAGACTCATGCAATGGTCATAATTGTCCTTCACTTTTTCTTTTTGTTTTTAAATGATTTGTGTTGCCTCTTACACTTCCATATTTTTTTTTCTTTGACATAGTTTTTGTCTTATTTCCTTAAAAAGCAGGTTTGCAGGAAGATTTGAAGATTGTTTTGGGGAAAATTGAATCAAAGTTATCTGGCCTTGGTTTTGGCTGGGAGAATGTCCTCTATATTCACCTTTACATTGATGACATGAATAAGTTCTCTGAGGCTAACGAAACATATGTGAAGTTTATAACACAGGATAAATGCCCATTTGGTGTCCCTTCTCGTAGTACTGTTGAAATGCCTCTAGTAGAAATGGGTTTAAGCAGAGCATACATTGAAGTTCTGGTAGCCGACAATAAAGAGAAAAAGGTTTTGCATGTGCAGAGTATTTCCTGTTGGGCGCCTAGTTGCATTGGGCCATACAGCCAGGTAAACCCCATTGATTTCAGCAGCAGCCAATTATTTATCATAACAAGTAGTTTGCGCATGTTATCCTTATCCTGTTTCATTATATCATTATGAAAATTAGCATGGGACACAACTGAAAGCAGTTTTAGTACGAACACTTCTTATTGTAGATTTGATTGATTTAGGACCACTTCATTCTTTGGGTTGTTAGTTCTCTTTGAGGATAGGGCATTTAGTTTTGCTTAAATCAATGTCAACATTCTGGTATTGGCCGAAGAGTATCATGCAGTCTTGATACCAAGTTATTGAACTGTTCAAGGGAGTTAATATTTAACTGGAAAGATTAAGAGCCATGGAAAAAAAAGGTTTAATTACTTATTTTTGTTCTTATAAATATGCAATGCATTTTGTACTTTTATGTATTTAAGTAACAAGGATGTTGGGTGGTATCACCCAAGAAATTAGCAAAACTTATGTCTAATTTCTTTAAGCTTGTTCTTATAGTTTCTTCAGTGAAAAAGATTTATCTTGAGTTTTTTAACTAATTTTGATCCATCCCTAAATATTTGGACTACTACCTTAGTTTTCTTAGCTTTAGTATCTCTTTAATATTGTAAGCTGTTTTGAGCACAAAATTAGCTATTCCAAAATCAAACTAATACTTAAGTTGCTTGAAGTTTATTTCTAGTTTCCTCGTGTCTTGACCTGAGAGTCAGGACTCATTTTTGGGTGCCCTTATTAAAAAGGGATAAAGTTCATGGTGATCATCTAATTGAATGATGCAAGTGCAGTTAGTTGAGTGTTTGCTTCACCTCATGTACCGTCATTCATATATTTAGCATGTGATAAAATTATTGCATTTCAAATGTTATCTAGTGGCACTTCTGTTCTTTCTGATGCTTTTGCTTTCAGGCAACCTTGCATAAGGGTATACTTCACATGGCTGGTCAATTGGGGCTTGACCCTCCTACAATGAATCTTTGCAAGGGAGGCCCTGGTGTTGAACTGAAACAAGCACTAGAAAACAGTGAAGCGGTGGCAAAATGCTTTAATTGTTCAATATCTACATCTGCTATTGCTTTTGTTATTTACTGCTCTAAACGTATTTCATCATTGGAGAGTCTTGATATTCAGGAGAAACAAGAAACAATCCTTAGGCAGATGAAGATCTCCCATTTACAGGAAGGAGACACTATCAGAGCCTTAGATCCCTTGTTCCTTTATGTTCTTGTTCCTGATCTTCCAAAAAGGTACTGTAGGGTATCCGATAAATCTTCATTTTCTAATAATTTGCTATTTTTTTTTCTTTTTCTTCTAAAAAGGTCTCTTTCTATCTGTTTATATTAGGCTTCATTGTTTTAAGGACGTGGTGCCTTTTATCATTGTACTGTTTTCTTCATTACTACAAATAAAGTTGCCTGGAAGGGTAGAGAAAAAGTGGACATCGATTTGGTTCCTTTTGATTTGAGACTTTATCATGCCTATCATCTGGATTATCTTTTATGTCTTCCATTTTTTGTGGTTAGGATATGAGGGGTTAGAAAGGATTTTTATTGAATGATTTGAACCCTTGTCAATTATGTTGTTACTATCTTTATAAATCCTCACAGTATTAACGTCATGGGCATATCCATTTTTTTACTTTCCAGAGCATGTGTAGAAGTAAAGCCTATTCTTTATGTTGAGGACGGCACAGATGAAGAATTCGAGACCATAGCAGAAAGATCTTGTTCAAAGCCACCACCATTTTATTGGGGTTTTAAGCAGGAAAATTGGCACGATTCTTGCATTCAGAAATGTGTGATTTCTGGAAAGATATGTGCCATTATACTGTCTATTACAAGTGAGCTGGTTGCGAAGATATGTTTTGACTCTGTGCCTGCTGATTATGTGAATAATGATCAATATTCTATCGCTAAGGCACATATAGAAAAGATATCGAAGTTCTGCATTTATCTTCTTGACCAAATTATGACTGATAATGACTTTACCTGGGAAGATATAATGGTTCGTATATTTCTTAAACTTTCATATACCAGATTAATTTTATTCCTCCGTTGTCTGGATTATATTTTAGTTATGCATTCTTTTCAAAACTCATTTCCTGTTTTCTGTACAATTGTCATCAATCACTGCGATTCTGGAGTGTCCTGGCTTCCTCAAACCTCTTGGGGTGGGAGATGAAGGACTAGCTTAGACTTAGACATTCCTTTGTCTCTTTAATTAACACTTTTTAGATCAAGATAATTTATGCATCCTCACATCATGTTCATTTGTGCTAAAATGGTATCCATGCATTTTTGGGGTCTGTCTCCTCTTGGAAGTAAGGGACAATGGAGCATAGTGTAGGAGATTTAGCAAAAGCCAAAAGGTTACCGACAAGGCGACAACTATAGTTATCTTACGATAAAGAGGCCAGGGATCAGCTTTTTCCCACTCCGCTTTGTATTCTATATATGACCTTTGAACATTCTCTTTTCATGTTGTGCAGAGTTTGAGGTTCTACATCCCGGTACGCCTTCAAATGTCAGTGCAGCTATTACAACCTATGTTATGCAATGCACTTTTTGAACTTTTGGAAATGAGTGAGAAGAAATTTAAAAGTGGTGAGGAGCCAATCTTCAACATAGTGCCTGTCATAGGTGCTGGGAGGTCTGCATCCATGGACGATGTAGTAACCTGTGAATTAATGGCTCGGAAATCCTGAGTATATATGCTTTCTCAAAATACTCTGAACTGACTGGGGTTCAAAGGGTGGTTCAATTGCTGTGCCCATCGCCAGCTGATCTACATTTTCTTTTATTACAAAATGGATTCACTTTTCTTAAAGTCAAAACCACGGTTTTGCTGAAATAGCTTGGTGAATACGATGGAATGGGATTTCACTCATTTAGGTTCTGTTAATGACTTGGGGTACAAAAAAAGGCTTGGGAAATTATGTTGATCATTCCCAAGATTTGATAAATTTTGGAGCTACCCTTTTAATTTGAGAATTATTGTTTACTCTGCATTTTTCATCTCTATGAGATATACGGAGGGAGTGTAATTTTATAAAACTTTAGGGATGTCGGTATAACTTGAACGAAGTGTAATCTTGTTAGCAATTGCTATCGTATTTATTTATTTGTTAACCGTATAATGGGTAATGTTATTCATTCATCTTTTGCCCTTCACTTCCGTACCTTTATTCTTTTGGAAAAATAACGGAAAGAGCTTACTTCAGTTCACATTTCTTTACTCGTCCCTTTACTTTTTCGATAAAATGAAGACAGAAGATATGTACTAACAGCATTTTTATTATTTATTGTTATCAAATAATCAAAGTTATGATACGCGTGTTTGGTTCGGAAGCCTTATTTTATGTAACATACGCAAATGAGACTTTTTTAGACCTAGTCTGGTTCGGTCTTGGGTTTGGGTCTCCTATGCTCATTATCAAACAGGGTAAACTTTGTGCCTTTTAAATTTTTAAAATATAAAAATAAAATAAAATAAAGATAATGGAATAAATGTTTGTAAGTGGTTACTCGAAGAACATATGAGAAGTTATTGTTTTATTAAGCATATACATGTATTGATATAAGTATAAATAAGAACTCGCTGAAAAAGATGTTCATACAATAGAACATGTAAAAATTTATGTAATATAATTATTTGTCCATTCAAGTTGGTTACATTTAAAAGGTGTCGCTTGACCCAATGAGCTGCATACATGGATGGGACCTTGAACTACAAACTTGTTTGACAACTCATTTCAAATTTATTTAAGATGTCATGCTAATAAAAGTGTAGGCAGATTATACTTGTCCTTCTGATTCGGAGTTCGTTCACTTTATGGACACGTGATTTTAGGATTTATATTCGTTAAAGCTACAATGCGTCACTTTAAAATATGGAGGAGGGCTTCGTGCAAAAATGACATAGTAGTTGGCTTTTTACATATTTATTGGATGAATAATTATATGTTAGAGCATCTTAAAATGTAGAACCGATTTTGAGTTCTAAATATGGACCCGCGATGTCACGTAGAGAATTCAAGAACTTTACTTATTTTAATTTTTCAATTGAAGAACTTAATTTAAGTTCTTAATTTACTTAATGTGGGTTTCTCACTTAAGAATCAAAATCAAAGATAATTTATAATCATCTCATCCCTTAACTCACAAAAGTGTCTATTTAAGATAAAACAATAGTAGTCTAGTGAAAATTAAAATAGACAATATGTATAATTCCAATTGTGTTGGTGTTTACGGTGGAATTAACCATCAAATCCTGGGTTCTTTTTATTTAGACTAGCACACGAACGTATTTCAATTTAGGTGCTTTACTGTGTTATCGTGTTACCGAGAATGGAGAGTAGGATGAAAAAGTCTTAGCAACTACTTGTTTCGAAATGTTCTTCGATTAAAACAAACAAGCAATGTTCCCGCATGCAAATAACAATATGAATAGAATGAACAATGTATACATTCGCAATACAAATCATGTTCAAATTACATAATGTTCAAGCATTACAAGATTAAAGTCTATAACTACGTAATTAAAGGGAGAAAAGAGAAAAGAAAGACTACACTAATCCTACTCCTAAAAAGAGAAAAGACAAGTGGCTGAGAAGTAATCATACCCAAAGATGATTCCTTGCATAGAAGCCATATGTGCAGGCAGAGAATGCTTCAGAATTTGGTTAGAGTATGAGTTTTTCGACCTCCGTAAAGGTCCGTAATCCTTGTATTTATAGAGCAATCAAGAGCGGTTAATTCTGTGCATGTACGCTTTCAACTCATAACTGCTATCCACTATATTTGCTACGTGGTCTTGAATTATAACTTCCTTTAACCGCTCTTCCCACGTTCCTTGTTTCTTCGATTGATTTTTTGGTAACCGTTTTGGCTTAACCTCCATGTTCTGAGAGTCTCAACTATTCTCGAACAACACTTGCTTTTTCAAGTCCCATAATTTTGAGTGCTCCCACGTCCCTCGTGAGATTAGTCACAAGTATTCAGCATGTGTTGATTTTACTTCTCGGGCAGCGCTATCAATCTTTTCGAGTCACATGATTTTCGAGTATGCCTAACAAATGCCCCCCTAGGAATTTAGTTTTGATGAGCATCTTAGGAGAAAACTAAATTCCTATCAAGGCTGTTCTTCGATACTCCCTCGATTTGTTTCTTGATGTTCACTTTTCTTGACGTTAACTAATCATTCCTTCGATGAAAACCTATTCTTGTAAGGTACTGACCGTTTGGATGTGACATTGATGGCTTTAACGGCGTATACTTCCATTTTTCCATAAATTTGTCTTCTGATATGAAACGTTTTGGCGGTTGTTTTTGGAAATTCAATTTAATATTTCAAATAATCTTGCCTAACCCAACCCGTTTCAACCTAGGCCCATTTACCTCGTTTAAAACCTTTTTTTCACCCTAGGGTTAAATCGTTTTCACCATTCTCTTCCTTCGTGCCCAAGTTTTCTTGCTCACTGTTTCTTCTTTTGCTCTGGTTCTTGATCTTCTTCTCCGACCGTTCTCTCTGACCGTTCTCTCTGTTCTTGCTTTTGTTCATTATGGCTTCTTCTGCTGCGTCCACTTCCGCTGCCGTGGCCTCTTCATTGTCTCCTACTACCACCACTTCTTCCCCTATTTTGACTGCTACTACTTCTGCTGCTATGACCACCACTACTCAGAGCACTCCCCTGTTCATCACTAATGCCCAAGTCTGTAAGGTTAAAGATGGCGACGATACTTTTATCCCTATTCCTGGCATGGAAGAGGCCAGTTTAAAGATATACCAATCTCAGGTACTTCTTCCTTTCTCTTTAGAGGATGGTTCTATTCATGCTTTTCTTGGTCCATTTGCTGGTCAAAACACTAAAAAATTTGGTAATACCCTTCTTCCTGAAGATGCCTCCACTATTCCCTTTATTTACTCACCCCAGATAGACTTGAGCCTTTTTACTGATACCACAAAGATTTTTAGAGCTTTTCCCCCCGTTAAAGAACGACATCTATCTTGGGTAGCTCGCGTAGAATCTTCTATGTCCTCCGTGTGGAAAGAAACGGGTATTTTTGAATTTATCCAATTAGCCAAGTATGACCTTCATCTTTTCGATCCTCAAATGATTCTTTCTGCTATTTTCTTCTGGAATCGAGAGACTAGGGCCTTCGAGTTTCCTTGTGGTTTTGTTTGCCCTACCTTAATTGATGTTGCTGCTATAACCGGGTTAATGCCTCTTGGGGAGAGGTTTTATCCTGATGCATTTGAGGAAGATATTTCGATCAAAGATGTTTCGATCTCCTGGGACAAAAAAACTTATTTGGCCTTCATTACTGCACACATGGGTCAACCTGGTACAACAGTTTCCCCTTCTGAGCATATTACTTTTTTAATGTATTGGTTATCAGCCTGTGTTTTTTGTACTCCTTCCCTTCAAGTTCCTAAATATTACTATGCCTTGGCTCAAGCTCTTCACTCGAAGAAAAAGATATGTTTGAGCAAGTTGCTTCTAGCTTCTCTATATACGTGTCTGGATGAAGCTTCTGAAAGTTTTACCCGAGAGACGGGGCCTCGAAATCTCTCCGATCCATTATGGTTATTGCAACTATGGCTTAATGCTATCCTCGAGAAGAAACTTCGCCTACCTGCCAACCCAATTCCGCTTTGTGAACTCGAAGGCGCTCGTTTGACTACCCTTACTCCTCGGAAGCGTCTAGTGGATAATTTTGAAAAATATATTCGAGCAATTCTTAGCTTCACAGAGTTCACCGAAGATTTGGCTCCTTTTCTTCGATCAAATCTAATAGGCCCGGTTTGGTTGCGTCAGAACAATCAAGTTGGGAATATTAATCCTTCTTCGACTGATATTTGGTTTGGATTCTTAGCGTGAGATGTCATTTTCTCGGGTATGAGACAGAAGGATGTGAGATTATATCCTTATCAACCTCAACTCTTTGCTCGTCAGTTTGGTCTTTGCCAGATGAAACCCCTCCCTCTTCGACGTAAGGAAGGCATTGATGCAGATATTTGTGTCGAAGCAGGGAATTATGAGGAAATCCTCAACTTCATTCTACGGCCTGACAAAAAACTCCAACTTACGCCTTCCACTTTTTCTCCTTCTTTTCTGGCTTCAAAATGCTACCTTCGATGGTGGTGTTACTATATTGTAGATAAACTCATCGATTTTAATGGCTTTCTGAAAAAGCTAATTAATTCTCCTCTTTCTTGTTCGCAGGGGCCTAAGCAACCAGGTACTTTCAAGAATCAACTTATCATTTATCAATTCGAACAGTTTTTTAAGGTTTGTTATCGACCTGACAATGTGCACCGAACCATTTTTGACGCTTCGGTCTCATTATCGAAAATGGTACAACGGAACATTCGCTCAAAAAAGGTAATAAACCCTCAAGGTAAAACTGATTTCGAAAAATTTTGTCCAAAGCATATACCTCCTCTTCCAAATGCCCTTTTTGGTCTAGTTAAACATGTATCTCATCCTCCTTGGGTGAAAACACTCGACCCGTTTTACCTTGAGCGCAAAGAAGTTCCTGTAAAGAATAAAGTTACCTACGCGAGATGTTCCGTGTACGATTTTCCTCGAAACAAATGGTGGCCATTATGTTGGGTCAGTAACATTAACCCTCCCCCTGGTAAATATTTTTCACTTACTTCTTCTTCGAGTATACCTTAAACTTGTCTCACTTCTTTGCTCGAACCTTGTAGCTGCCATCCCTCAGCGTGTTCCTCGACATGCTGATCCAACTCCTGATTGGGAGAGTGACGATGACGAAGACAAAGAATCGTTGAAGAAAAGCCGAAAAAGAAAGACTGCAGCTGAGAAGGTTTCTCTTCGTTCTAAGGTATATTTCTTTTCGACTTTCATCTTCCTTACAATCAAAGTATTTTACCTTGCGTTCATTTATTGTTGATTCTTACCTTGCAGAGCATTGAAACCTTGAAAAAGCAAAAAGTAGGCTCAGACAGTACTAAAACTGTAAGTAAATTATCAATTTTGAGGTTATTTACTTACTCGAATTTTATAATCACATTCATTATTTCCAATTCAGGTCTCGACCACAAAGAAGCAAGACAAGGGGAAAGGGAAGATGGTCTTGCCTCTTCCCAAGAAACCTCAACAACCCTCTGGCGAGAAGTTGCTCAAAGACGCCATAAAGTCCGCTCCTAAGGTATTTCAATTTCAACGTCTTTCTTTATTTATATTTCTCTTATGCCTTTAACCGTTTTGAAATCCTATTAATAGGATATTGAGATTATCCCACTGGATTCTTTTCAATGGGTGTCTCGAGAAGTGCAGAAAAGCGTACCCTTTGCCACTGAGGTAACCCAACATGTTCATCTTATTATACCTTGTGACTCAAATTTTCTCTTGATGTTTAGCTTGACTTCTTCATTTTATCAGTTGTCTACCCCTCAAGTGGATGTTGCGACGCTTGCCTCTGTTTTGGCTTCCATAGAAATTCCCCCTCAGGTCGAAGAGGGTAGGGTTCTTCAATCAGGCCCTTTGATTAACGCGGAAACGCGACAAAATTCTGCTCAAGGTGAACCTTCTTTTGAGCTACAACCTCCTTCGAGTCAGAACAAGGGTATATTTCTTTCGACCTGACTATTTGTATGATGGCCTCTTACTGAAATCTTACAAATCTTCCATTGTGCAGGTTCGACTGAATCTCCTCGACCCTTTGCAACTTCCCCTTCGACTCAAGGCGGGGTCACTTCTTCTGTCCAAGGTCTTTCATCAATCCCTTCTTCGGACCTTGACTTGATGAGCTTTTTCGACGACGAAGATGAAGATATCAATAGTATCTTCGAGGTCTTGGATAACTGGACAAGTGGTCCCTCTGGGTCAGAGAAAGAAAAATTGAAGGTTGTTGAGCCAGCTTCTGAAACACCTTCTTACCAACCCCTGCTCGACTCTTTTCGCTCGAAGGCATACGTTGAAGATCTCGATCAGGCCTTCCTCATTCCTGAGTTCAAAACGGAAGTGCAACAAATGATTGATGACTTGCTCAGTTATTCCGACCTTCCTTCTGATATTTCTTTAGAGCTTCAAGCATTTATCAGGCCCTTTAGTCGTGCCTGGGAACTTCGAACTCAGTGGTCTACTGCATATCAAGAGGTGACCCAAATTGAGGTCGAAACTGAAGGAGACCGTGCTAAGCTCGAGAAACTCCGAGACGAGTTGGTTTCTATTAAGAAATCAACGGAATAAATGATTTCTGCTTTACAGGCATTGCAAAAGGAGGAGGCTGATATCGAACATGCTATCGAAGCTTTAAAACACGAGCTTGACAGAACTCGCTCGAAGAAGGATGGAGTGAAGGTTAAGAGTCAAGAGATCAAGCAACATCAAACAGGGCTTAAGGAAGAGGGCAAAGCCATTTCTTCTTGGCTAGCAAAGACTTTGGAGCAGAAGAAGCATTTAGAAGCTCAATGTGCGTCTCGCAAGAAGAATTTGGACGAAGCTTACAAAGCTTTCGAGGACTTCAAAAAACAATTTTGTAATAATTAGCGTTCAAATTTTTCTTTTCTTTCACTCTTATTAATTTATGTTCATCCTGTATTGAACAATTATCATTCTACCCTCTTGTGAAAATGTTTTAAGTATTTCCCATTCATGACTTTGCTTGTACTTGAATCATTTACCCCTTTAATTACGTATGCATTCTTTGAATATACTTGCTTGACTACAAAGGGACCTTCCCAATTATATGACCATTTTCCCAAGTATCGAGATTTTTGATCTATAGGAAGGATGACTTTTAATACCAGATCTCCAACTTGGAAACATTGGGTTTTAACCTTCTTATTATATGTTTTCTCGATTTTTTCTTTCTGTTGCACAAGATTTTGCAACCCAATTAACCTCTCTTCCTCTAAAGAAATCAACTCATCATACATTAAACTCCAATAATCCTCAACAGGTAATTCATTTTGTTTTTGTATGTGAATTGATTGTAAGTTAATATCAATAGGAAGAATAGCTTCATGACCATATACTAATTTATATGGAGTAGTTTTCGTGGCATCTCGAGGTGAATTCCTATAAGCCCATAGTACCTGAACAAGAGTCTCGTGCCAACTTCGAGGTCTGTTTGATGTATGTCTTTTAATTAAATTAATCACAACTTTGTTCGCAGCCTCTACTTGACCATTTGCTTGTGCATAATATGGTGTAGTGGCTATTAGCTTGATTCCCCTCGATTCTGCGTATTGAGCAAATTTTCGACCTGTAAAGACTGTGCCTTGATCTGTAGTAATTGTTTGGGGAATCCCAAATCTTGTAATGATGTGATCTTCGACAAAATCAATTATGTCTTTTTGCTCGACTACTTTTAAAGGAATAGCCTCTACCCATTTTGTGAAGTAGTCTATGGCGACTAGTATATGCTTGTGGTTCTTCGAGGAAGGTGGGTGTATTTGGCCAATCAAATCCATTGCCCACCCTCGAAATGGCCAAGGCTTGATAATCGAGTGCAACTCACTGGCCGACACTCTTTTGTATCGGTCCATGTTTCTGACACTCTTCACAACTTCTTGCGAATTCGATACAGTCCTTGATCATAGTTGGCCAATACAAACCTTTTCTTGATAATGCCCACTTCATTTTCTTTCCAGCTTGATGTGCTCCACAAATACCTTCATGTATCTCCGCCATTGCTATGTAGCTCTCATCTTTCTCCAAACATTTGAATAAAACTCCGTCGAAACCCTTTTTATACAATTCATTATTCAGTAAAAGATAACTAAGGGCTTGGAGTTTAATCTTCCTTTCTACCTTTAGGTTGGGATTTCGCAAGTATTCGATCAATTCGCTTCTCCAATCTTGCTGACTTACTGAACTAACATTCATAATTTCTCGGTGCTCCACCAATTCATTTTCTGTGTGGATTAAATACTCGAGACATTCTTCACTTACTTTATACCCTGAGGCTGTTTGAGCCAACTTATTTGCAATGATATTTGAGCCTCGAGGAATATGTTGTAATTCGACTTCATCAAAAGTGTTAAGTAATTGCACGACTCGAGCCTTTAATTCAATTAACCTCTCATTTAAGCACTTATATTCTTGTGTTAATTGTTTGACAACTAATTGTGAATCCCCTCGAATCAATACATTTCGAGCACCCAACTCCATTAATATTTCGAGTCCAGCTATCAACGCTTGATACTCAGTTTCGTTGTTCGAATACTTTTTGTTCATTTTAAGTGACACTTTTGTCGGCAATCCCTGAGGGTTTAGGATTAAAAGACCTATTCCAGCGCCTGACTCATGTTTCGATCCGTCAAAATATAATTGCCATGGTTTCGTGGTTAAGTATAAAATCTCTTTTGACTCATTCGAGTGATCAGCGAGAAAATCTGCGAGTACTTGACCTTTAACTGCTTTTAGTGGTTCAAAAGTAAGTGAATATTCAGTTAATGCAAGTGCCCATTTACCAACTCGAGAATGTAAAACAGGTTTACACAACATATACTTAATCACATTACTTCGACAAAATATTACAACATCACGAGTCCTAATGTAATACTTCAACTTTGTACAAGCAACATATAAACTTAAACACAATTTCTCTAAAGGAGAATATCTAATTTCTGCTCCTACTAACATTCGACTTAGATAATAGATGACTCTCTCGATGCCATTTTCATTTTCTTGCGCCAGCATGCCCGCAATAGTCGAATCACTAGTTGAAATGTACAACTTCAGTTGCTTCCCTTCAGAGATTGGTGCGAGTACTGGAGGATGAGCCAAGTACTCTTTGATGTTATCGAATGCTTTCTGGTGATCTTTATCCCATCGAAATTCTTGTTCCTTTTTTAAACGTAAAAGAGGAGAAAAGATTTTAGTTTTACCAAACAAGTTCGATATGAATCTTCGCAAAAAGTTCACTTTACCTAGGAGAGATTGAAGTTCCTTTTTGTTCGATGGAGGTTTAGTCTCCATAATAGCCTTCGTTTTGTTTCGATCCACTTCAATTCCTTTCTGGTGTATGACAAACCCCAGAAACTCTCCTGCTGTAACACCAAAAGCACATTTTAGTGGATTCATTTTCAAACCATGTTTTCTCATTCTCTCAAAAGATAATTTTAAATGGCTTAGATGATCCTCTTTTTGTTTCGACCCAACAATTATGTCATCAATATATACTTGTACAAACTTACCAATTAGATCATGAAATATTAAATTCATTGCCCTCTGATAAGTAGCACCAGCATTTTTTAATCCAAATGGCATCATCACCCATTCATAGACGCCTAAGGCACCTGGACATCGAAACGCAGTTTTCGACACATCGTTAGCTGCAATATAAATTTGGTTATACCCAGAATAACCATCAAGCAAACTCATAATTTCATTACCTGCAGCTGCGTCTATCATGTTTTCAGCAATAGGCATAGGATATTCATCCTTGGGCATTGCTTTGTTGAGATCTCGAAAATCAATGCAGACTCTGAGTTTTCCATTCTTTTTAATCACAGGCACAATATTCGAGACCCATTCAACATATCTTGAAGTTTTAATAAACTTCGCTTTTAGCAGTCTTTCAATTTCTTCCTTAATTTTCTCAACTACTTCAGGGGCAAATCTTCGGGGATTTTGCTTAACAGGTCTCTTTCCAGGAACTATGGGTAACCTATGTTCCACCAATTCTCGATCTAATCCTGGCATTTCCTCGTAATCCCATGCGAAGCAATCTTTATACTCATGTAAAACTCGAAGCAATTCTTCCTTTAGGTTTCCTTGCAAGAACTTGCTCACGTAGGTTACTCTTCTAGCCTCACCCGTTCCTAAATTTACCTCCTCGAGTGGATCCTGAGATTCTAACTTATATTCCTCTTTCTCCGTTCTTTCGAATCCCAATGGTGAGTCGTCGAAGATACAATCCAACTTGGGATCTAGCTCTTGCTCTTGGTTTTCTGTTGTTTTTTCGACCGCGTGGCCTTTTCCGTTTCCTCGATCTTCTTTTTTGCTCGAGACATCTTGGTCTCTTTGATTTCCTGTTTTTTGGTTTTCTTTTTCGTTGGAAACTCCCTGGTCTCCTTGATTTTCTATTTTTTGTTTTTCATCGGCCCATGTGGCCGTACTATTTTTATCAACTTCCTTCAAAAATACTTTTTCACTTTGAACTTCTTCGGCCATATTGGCCGTTCGATCGGCTACGTAAGCCGATATTCGAGCTAAAAAGCTCGAGTAAGGATCTTTATCCTTCATTCTTCAAGTGGAGCCGAATCCTTCTCGGCTCGAATCACAAAACCTCTCCTTACATCCCAGCAAAACGTCTTCTTGATGCCTTCTTCTTCATCCATCATTCTAGAATTGTAAGCATCGAAAGGTTTAGTTTTCGCAAACGCTGTAAGTTGTTGGTCAGCGAAATACATCCCAACTTCATAGGTTTTCTGATCAGCTTCAAGCATTTCTAACCCTTCATCATCATTCCAAAAAAAAATCTTTTGGTGTACAGTGGATGGAACAGCTCCTACTCCATGAATCCATTCTCGACCTAGCAGGACGTTAAAGTTTGCCTTAGATGGCGTTACTATGAACATTGTAGTCCTCCTCACACTTCCAATTTGTACGTCGAGTAGAATCATACCTTCAGGCTGAGAAGACTTTCCGGCATAATCCGAAATCATTATGTTGTGAGGTTTTAAATCCGCTAAGGACTTTCCAAACCTCTTCAGCATTGTCTTGGGTAGGATGTTCACAGCTGCCCCTCCATCAACAAGAACCTTATTTACCTCTTGCCCCTCAATCAACAATGTCAGCAATAAAGGCTTGAGGTGTCCTTTCATTTCCTCAGTAGGAGAATCGAACACAGCAGTGTTAAACTTGGGAATAACCCTTGATATTTGGCTAACCTATACGATTTTCGACTCATAATTGGGGTCCTCGAAGAAGTCCTCTCGATGGATATCTTCTTGTTCATTCACAGCTTCCATGGCTCCAGCATACTCAGTTGGTAAGATCGAAACTATCCCACAAATGTCCTCTAAAGAGTCCTCGAAGCCACTCTCAAAGCAATCAGTGATCATGTCCTCCTCATCATCTTCAATGAACTTTTGAGATGACTCTCCTCTCTGGGGAACAGGGATCGAAAAACGATTTCCTTTTACTCCTTCAAAAGTAGCTTTCCGCATCCTTTGCTGTCTTCTCCACTGAGTTTTACTCAAATTGTTGAAAGGTTGTCGAAAGCCACGACCATAACTTCCCGTTGGGAATTTTCCTTGATTTCCTTGCACTGGGTTCCGTGGATAAGCCATCACTTGTTTCCCTCGACCTATTCCTCCGACCATAGGTCTTGGCGGTGCATTCCATTTGCCAATAGGCACATTAGCCCTTGGAACAAAAGTGTTACCAAACCTCGATGAATTATACATCTCCATCTTTCCTACTGGAGCGTTATATTGAGGCATGTGAACCTGCCTCATAGTTAACCCAGCATTCAACCCGACGTTGGGCTTAGGCTTTTGTCGAAGGTTTTCAGCCTTATAATTCATCATCATATCTGACTCCTCAAAAGCCTTAGCAGCAGCCCTATCAAATACAGCACTACATCGAGGGCATAACATCACTTCTCTATCAGCTTCTTTCTTTTTCGACAAGAAATCAACTAAGCTATCCCCCTCTTTAGGATAAATGGGCTCCTGCTCCTTAGCAAAATCTTCCATTAGTTCCTCGAGCTTCTCATCAGAAATGGGCTCAATATTGTCATCCTCTTCGACAGTGACATCCACCATATTGATCCCTCCTATCGAGACTGGCTCGACATATCCAGTATGAGCAGCAAATGGGTCTGTGTCCACTTTCATATCTTTCTCCTCAAAAGCAAGACGACTATCAGTAATCGCCTTTTCGATAAAATCCCTGAAACGCACACAATTGTTAGTCCAATGACCATACATATTATGATATTTACAAAAAAAATTTCCTTTTCTTTGCTCGAATGGGGAATTTTATGATTTTCTGGGAGTACGATTTGTTTATCTCTTAATAAAATATCAAATATTTTTTCCGCTTTGGTTACATCAAAACTATACTTCTTACTCGAATTACCTTCTACATTATCTCCTGGTTTTAACATTTGACACTGATACGTAGGGCCAGGGCGTAGTTCTGCTAAGTTGATCTCAAACTCCTCACTCGAGACTTCACAATTAGAATCTTCCCCAAGATCTGAATTTTCTAAATACGCTACCTTCTCCTTTCGAACAAATTTGTCAAATTTTCTCAACCTTTATTTTTCTAGTTTAATTTGTTCGATCCTTCTCACTTTTTCAGCCAGTTGGGCCATATCCCTCAACTGTTCGTTTACTAACTTCTTGCGTATCGAGAAATCTAACCCTGTCGCCGCAATCCTAACTAATTCATGTTCAGGTATATTGGTGTAACATCGAGATTTTAATTGCCTGAATCTATTCAAATAGTCATCCAAAGTTTCATTATCTTGTCTTTTGATATTCATCAGATCGACTATACTAACTTTTGTTTCCTCTCTAAAGAAGTGTTCATGGAAACTACCCTCTAACTGTACCCATGTGTGTATCGAATTAGGAGGTAAGGTAGTAAACCATGTAAAAGCATGTTTAGTCAATGAACTAGGGAAATATTTCATTTTTAAATATTCGTTATTTGCTAAATCCCCACATTCGACTCCATACTTAGCTATGTGTTCGACTGTTGACTCAGTCAATTCTCCTGCAAATTTCGAGAACTTGGGTACTTTTACTCCTCGGGGTAGTTCTGCTTGGGTAATATAATCAGGAAAAGCTGACACGAAATATGGGCGTTCGTTTCGACCTACATCGAATCCATGCCTATTTAATATTCTTTCCACCATCTGGTCTAAATGATCATTGGGATTCCCATTAGGTCGAATTACATTCTGAAAATTTCCATGCCCCCCAAGGTTTTCTCTGTCATTCAAGTTCGCACTCATGGCTCTCGAAGGTGTTCCCTCACCTAGTTTATCCCCTATTTTGTTTATCAACTCATACAGGGGAGTCATAATGTTATGCATTTGAGTTGACAACAAATTGACCATGTCATGATTACTATGGTCTATTTGCTGTCTAAGAGCCATCATAGCCTGGTTACTAATTCCAGTGGGTACGTAACTGCCTTGTCGAATTAACGAACCTTCCTGACTCGTTCCTATATGTTGATAGGGGTCTTGCATAACAAACCCCATGCCGTTTGGTCCAGGATTATATCCCTGTGGGGATATATGCATTTGGGGATTAGGCCCTATCAAGGGTACTGGCATATCAGCATGTATAGGTTGGGTACTTCGCCAATTAGGTGGCATACCCCAAGGATACTCCCTCGTGACATCTACCAGTTCCTGAGTTACATTATTCGGCCTTGCTGTGTTTTCGAGTAACACAGGAGGAGACCTTGCCCCCTCGGTCACATTAGTAGCACTATCAGGATTGGGGTTAGGCTGTTCTACATTTGCATTATTATGGCTTGCATTCGGATTATTAGACGTAGACATAGTTCTCCCACTCCTTAATCTCATGCAATTCACACACCTAAACTAGTCCAATTATGTTCTGAATTAAACGGGTCCCACCGGGCGTGCCAATTTGTTTACGGTGGAATTAACCATCAAATCCTGGGTTCTTTTTATTTAGACTAGCACACGAACGTATTTCAATTTAGGTGCTTTACTGTGTTATCGTGTTACCGAGAATGGAGAGTAGGATGAAAAAGTCTTAGCAACTACTTGTTTCGAAATGTTCTTCGATTAAAACAAACAAACAATGTTCCCGCATGCAAATAACAATATGAATAGAATGAACAATGTATACATTCGCAATACAAATCATGTTCAAATTACATAATGTTCAAGCATTACAAGATTAAAGTCTATAACTACGTAATTAAAGGGAGAAAAGAGAAAAGAAAGACTACACTAATCCTACTCCTAAAAAGAGAAAAGACAAGTGGCCGAGAAGTAATCATACCCAAAGATGATTCCTTGCATAGAAGCCATATGTGCAGGCAGAGAATGCTTCAGAATTTGGTTAGAGTATGAGTTTTCCGACCTCCGTAAAGGTCCGTAATCCTTGTATTTATAGAGCAATCAAGAGCGGTTAATTCTGTGCATGTACGCTTTCAACTCATAACTGCTATCCACTATATTTGCTACGTGGTCTTGAATTATAACTTCCTTTAACCGCTCTTCCCACGTTCCTTGTTTCTTCGATTGATTTTTTGGTAACCGTTTTGGCTTAACCTCCATGTTCTGAGAGTCTCAACTATTCTCGAGCAACACTTGCTTTTTCGAGTCCCATAATTTCGAGTGCTCCCACGTCCCTCGTGAGATTAGTCACAAGTATTCAGCATGTGTTGATTTTACTTCTCGGACAGCGCTATCAATCTTTTCGAGTCACATGATTTTCGAGTATGCCTAACAGTTGGCCAATTTAATATTGAAACTAGTCTAGTTTAGTGTAAAAATGTAAACATGTTTAATAAAACTCCGAATGACACATGTTAAGTATAAATTCTCAAAAAGAAATTAAGCTTAGTTGAGAATAACAAATATAGTTAAAAATTAAAATCATGTTATGCTTATATTTTAATCATTTTTTCTCTTTTGTGAAATCCTGCCTTTCTTATTTAAGATTCAGGACCCACCTCAAAGTAAACGAGGGTTCTCATATTTATGGCCCTATCCATCTTTTGGGTCATAAGAGAGGAGCAATAACCACTTTTTCAATTTCCTTCAAAATCACATAGCACCGACTTGACAATTATGAAAGGTTTGATTGAACTTTGATCCTCTGAAAATTCCTGGGAAAATAATCGTGCTATCTTTTTTGAAAGCAAAAGTTAAAAGGAGAAAATGATGGGGGGGTGCAAGTGGGTGTGCAAATGTTCCTACCCTTTCTCACAACCCTCCCTCTTTTGTTTTACGATAATGCCCTTAATTCCATGGTATTGGTGGCTTAGGGGTTACCTCTTTGTTGCTTGATTCCGTCGCATCGTGTGGTGGGTCATAACATGAAGTGAAATCTTGAAACCTTAGTCCTATTGCAATTTCTAAGCATTCTTTTACCTAGAATGCTTTTTCTGTTGAACCTCTGTTCTACTTGTTGCTACGTGTTTCTGTGTTGTGACACATTGTTTTCCAACCAACGCCGACAAAATAACTCAAACATTATTAATTTAAAGACCTCGTATATTTTTCTTTCTTTCTTTCTCTTTTGTTTTTAGTAACTAACACGAAGTAGCTAATTTTTGTCAATTTTAATTCCTCGATAATAACCGGTCTATCAACAATTTGTATACGAATCCAGTTGTTATGAGTAAACCCTTCTTGTTTGATTATTTAATTTAATACTCACCGATGTATTTAAGGAAAAAACTTTTAATGAAAAGATATTGAATATAATGGTTGTTAGACTTAAAATATATTAAGAGTTATCAAAAATTATTTTAAAGTTATTAAAATTAACTCTCTCTCTCCCTTCTTAATTTATTAAGGGGTAATTTTAGTATTAAAAAAAAGATTTTGAAAAAAGAGATTACAAAAATTAAGCACATTTTTAAAAGCATAATCTCTCCCTCAAAAGTTTCTTTTAAGCATCTCTAGAAAATCAAACAATTTTTTTTAAAATTTAGAAAATTGTCGAGAATTAATTAAAGATGTTTCAATATTATCATAAGAGATTAAGTAAATGAAGTAAGAGAAAGGAGAACTATTTATATAATAGAAAATGTTTAATTACGTTTTTGATCCTTCAAGTATTTTAATTGTGCAATTTTGATTCTCAAAGTTTTAATTGGATAATTTTAGTCCCTAAAAGATTGCAATTGTGCGATTTTGGTATTTCAATTTTTAATATTTTAATCCCTCAAATATCATAATTGTGCCATTTTAGTCTCTCTTATTAAAAATTTAATAATTTTAATATATATATATACAATGTTTTAAAATTATACAATTATTTGTCTATTCAAGTTAATACATATTATAATTTTCTTCAATGTATCAAATGATATATATATATATATATATATATATATATATTTTAATAAATAAATAAAATTTATATATTATTATTTTTTATAATATTATTGATATTAATTTATCAATAATATTAAAATACTAATAATATATAAATTTTATTTATTTAGTAATAATAAATATATATTATTTGATATATTAACAAAAATTATAATATACGTTAATTTAAATAAGCAAACAATTGTATAATTTTAAAACATTATATATATATATAAATTCTAAAATTACTAAATTTTCAATGAAAAAACTAAAATCGCACAATTATAATAGTTGAGGGACTAAAACTGTTCAATTAAAAATTAAGGGATTAAAATCACACAATTACAATCTTTTAAGGATTAAAATTACTCAATTAAAACCTTGAGGATCAAAATTGCACAATTACAATACTTGAGGATCAAAAATACAATTAAGTCAATAGAAAATTCTAAATTACATTATAGATGTTAATATGTATTTTAAACTTTTTTATAGAAATTAAGAAATATAAAAATAAAAAAAAATATATTATCTTAGATGCTTGAAGTATAATATTTTCTTGAATAATAAATATTATAATGTTACATGTGATTATAAAATTTACTAACACTTAAAATATAAGTGTAATTATTAATAAAAAAATACAATCCATTATAAAATATAACGTTAAAATTCTCCTCGTGTCTATTGTGATTACATGACCTAGAATTTAATTGATAATTTTTCTTTATTGATGAAGTAAATTAATATTAACTTTATATGATCGATGAATTGAAATAATAGCAATTTTTATTTAATTAAATTAACGTTACTGTCGATAATTGGAGAATCTAATTGGTGTTAAAATCATTTGAATACATGAGGAGGGTGAGAAAATAACAAAGAAAAAGTTGTCACAAAATTATTGACGAATGACATTCTGCTGAGTGCTAGCAAGCTGTATTTTCATTAGACCCACCTTTCCTGACAAAAATCCAACTCAAACCTCCAACATGGAAATTAAAAGTAATTCTTTTATGAGGATGAACATTAAACACAACTAAAAAAAATATTCAATTTGGGCAGACATGCATGTAAGGCTGTTGCTATAAGAAAATAATATCTTGTTTAATGCATGTGTTATTTTATATTACAAAATTTTCATCTACAATTCCCTTCTTTCATTTTATTAAGTGTTTATAGTAGACATGAACATTTTGGTTTCTTGAAAGGATGTATATAAATAATCCCAACAGATTTATGTATAATACTTTCTTAGGCTGTAACCACTAATATGCCTCTAATATATAACTCAACACAAGTACAATGCAAATGCCAACTCCAGTTAATTGGCAAAAGTATCTCTTGTTTTTAAAACACTGCATGATGCATCTTTATGAGTAGGTGGTATTGCAGACATGTGATACAATCGTGCAAATTGGCAAAGCACAACTTTATGCATTTGATATGGAAATATTATTTGGCTAAATGATGTCAGATTTTGTTTCTTCTGCTCCCACATGAAATATCAAGTCAAAGTGCATATTCACCTAGATGCACATATCAATAACAATAATACCATGTTATTCTCTACGTATTATTATCCATATGCAATAGTTACCAAATTCCAGTTAATTAGGTCACTCTGTCAAGTCTTGTTCAATTATGGGTCTAGAAGAGTTCGTCCCTAAGCAAACCCTTTACTTTGGGACATGCTACAAAACATTGTGTCAGATGCGATGTCACACTATCAAGATACAGTCTTGATCTTTATCTCACAAATTTGATTGTTTTTTTTTTGGAAGAAAAAAATTGTTTGAAAAAAGAAAAAGAAAACTTATATGTTTGAGATAACATTTGAAATTTGTAAATAGTTATTTTTTCTTTCTGAAAAATAGAATCTATTTTCACACATCCAAAACTTTGAAGTTTATGATTATCTTTTTGGTATTTTTATAAGGCTAGTTAACTCCATAAGAATTATTTTAGTATATCCAATAACAAACTTAATCAAACAAAAGATAATTTCAATTATAATTTATAATCAATTATTAAATAATTTATATAATTTTTTCATGCACACTTTATATGTCACCAATTATTAATGTAGGGGTTGGGTGGGTGAAGGGCCTTTTCATTCCTCGTCCTTTGATTCATTCAAATGCAATTTGCTTTCATTCCTTGTCCTTTACTACGTAGCATCAAATTTGGTTATAAACTCATCTTAATTTTTATTGGGAAATGAAAATTTGATACAGAATCTTTTCCACTTGGAGCTAGGAAAAAAATAAAACCCTGTTCATACCTTCTTCTGTGCATTTTCGTGTTTTTACTTTCTAGCTTCAAACAGATTATGTATTAAAGTATATCTTTTAGATCAAATAATGCTTAAAAATATGTGAATAACCCTAAAATGTAAGAAATATAAAAATCAGATTAGATTATTAGTATACACATGCAAATTAAACTCTAAAATTTAATTATTATTTTGGGACAAGTATATTTATATAACTCCTTAAATGTGTTATGTCATTTAGACTGTCCAACAACAAATCCAGTCAGTCTAAACAGATTGCACTTATATTTTACTTCCATGTATAATTATTAATTTAATTTAAATATGTTCAAATTACTTTCAATTAGGTCAGTTTTTAAATTACTTATTAAAAAAATTATTTTAATTATTTAACTATTTTTTTTTAATTTAGTACTTGACGTTAATCTTTCTCTGTTAAGTGATGACGTGGCTGACAGACTGTCACGTCATCACCCAACAGTGTTTGCCACGTTATCTTAAGGACTACCATGTGGATATTTAGATGACATGGCAGACATTGTTGGGTGATAACGTGACAGTCCATCAGCCACGTCACCACTTGATAGAGGGGGATTAACGTTAGGTATTAAATTGAAAAAAAAAATTAGTCAGGTATTTAAAACAAAAAATAATAAATTAATAGGTAGTAATTTGAAAACCGACCTAATTGAAGGTAGTAATATGAAAATTGACCTAATTGGAGGTAGTAATATGAAAATCGTCACTGAAGGACAACTTATTTTGAGGCCACCATATTTCGATGACATAAATTACACTGAGTGGAACGAGTGTATGTGAATATTCATACAATCCGTCGACTTTAAACTTTGGTTTGTCATAAAAAATGGACCAAAAATTCCAACAAAGATAATGGACAATAAAGAAGTGGAGAAAAGTAAAGATTAATACAATGAATAAGACATGAAACACTTGTAACTAGAAGCAAAAGCAATAAATGTTTTATATTGTGTCATGAATTAAGTGCGGCTTAAATATGTTCAAACTACCTTCAATTAGGTCGATTTTCAGATTATTACCTATTAATTTATTTTTTTGTTTTAAATACCTGACTAAATTTTTTAATTTAGTACCTGAAATTAATCCTCTTCTGTCAAGTGATGACATGACTGGCAAACTGTCACGTCATCTAAATGTCCACTTGGTAGTCTTTTAGATGATGTGGCAAATATTGTTTGGTGATGACGTGGCAGTCTGCCAGTCACGTCATCACTTAACGGAGGAGAACTAAAGTCAGGTATTGAATTGAAAAAATAAATAAATTAGTCAAGTAATTTAAATAATATTTTTTAATAAGTAATAATTTAAAAATCGGCCTAATTAAAGGTAGTTTGAACATATTTAAGTCTATTATGTATGTACCATTCAATGTCCAGATTTTGACCTTTCAAAAATAACATAAAATAAATAAAGTAAAATATTTTTTTCCAGCAAATATCAGGTTCAATCTTCCATATATATCATAAAATTATTTTCACTTTAAGCAATGTTATTCAACTAAATTTGGTCATTAACTCGAATGAGGTATTAGGTAATTATCCAAGTGTCTCTTCATACTCCAAATTTTAAAAGACTGTAACTAAAGATATTGGTGGGACACACACTTGTAAAAAAAATGATAGAAAATTAGTTGAAGTGATTTGGATAAAGATATTGGTGTGACACTTGTAAAAAAAATGATAGAAAATTAGTTGAAGTAATTTGGATGTGTTCGCAAAGAAAAAAAATCATTGAAAGTTTTAGCGAAGAGAGTAGCTTACATAGTTTTTAATCTTACATATATGAAAACAAATAAAGAAAAAGAAAAAAAAAATTACAGAAAATTATTAAAAGAAATTTCATAATAAATAGTTATATAAAGGAAGAAAAAAAGTATTTCTACCCGATATAATCAAACATGACCAAATCTAAAGATGTAATTGAGTTGGAATGAGGTGGATTTAAATAAATTTGTTATCTGATCCGATGAAAATTTAATAGGTTGGATTGAGTCGAGTTTAGATATATATTTTTTTAAATATAACCAAATTCATTATAAATGTAATGTTATCAATTACTAAAACAAATAATGATATAAATTAAATTTTAAAATAAATTTATTAATTTATTACATTACTATTCATTTAAACAACTAATATTAATATAAAATAAATATATTGTATTATGACAATGCTGTCAATTCAAAAACACAATATTCGCAACTAAATAATAGTGACAATAATGAATATTGTTATGAAGAAATAATTACAATAATTTATTATTATTATTATTATCGGATCAAATTATATTATGAGTCAAAAAAATACAAAATTATTATTTGATCCATACCATATCAAATTTTAATTAAGTTAAATTGAATCTAATATGAATATTTAAAATTTTTAACCTAAACTCATTATATTAATTTGGATTAGTTTAAATTTATAAATTATTTATATTCGCCTTACACTTATAACCATATCAATTAGGTCTCGGGTCAAGTTCATGGGTCTGCCAATGGACAAGTTTAAAACAAGAATAAACAATGACTAAACACAAGTAAGCATGCAATTCATATTGTTAGAGAAATAAATTTAATAGAACACAAGAAAAAAAATATTTAAATTTATCAATAAAATTAATATCAATAACATAATAAATATTATAAAATTAAAACAGAACAATAAGTAACAACTAATTAAATACAAAGAATAAATAAAATTACTCCCTCTGTTTTTTTTTCATAGTCGTTTTGTTAGGGTTTGTTGTTTTCTTTTCATTGTCATATTACTAAAATCAATGAGTTATTAATTTTTTTCTTCCATTTTTACCCTTAATAATTAATACATGTTTCTTGAACAATGTGTGTATTTATTTTTAATGTCTACCTAATTTTTCTCTAACTACTCACATAAAGTTAATGTGCATTTATAAGAGCAATATGTTCTCAACAAAATACTATAAAAAACAAAAAAAGGGACAACTATTTAATGGAGTAGTTCAACAGTCTAAAACATGCAAAAAAAAATAGAGGATAAAATATCAATGATTTCCTTAAGTCCTGTAACATCTCAGTTTTCAACATGATTATTACTATTATTATTATTATTGTCATTATTACTATGTGGTATTTGGTCATAATTTGGTGGTTATATTTTACTTCAATTATAGATAATTCACACTCCATTTATGCTTAGAAAGATATGTGTGTTGTTAGATCTAATTAGATAGTTGTGAAATTTTTTTTTTTTTTTTTTTAAGAATCATTTCTCGCTGGGCTGACTGACTAGTCTCAGTGTCCGAGGCATAACTTGGGCTGTGATGGTCCAAATGATGCAAAATTGGTGTCAATGGAAATCTAAGAGAAAAACGCACAACTTTTGCAGAAATAGCCATTTGCAAAATCGGTCGTTTAGGAGGTCAAAATTGGACTTTTATTGATACAATTGTTTCTCGTTGGGCTGATTGGCAAGCCTCGGTTTTTGGGGTATAACTTGGTTGGTGGTTGTTCAAATGATACAAACTTGGTGGCTATGGAAAGATAAGAGAAAATCCTACAACTTTCATGAAGGAAATATTTTCAGATTCGGCTGTCTATAAGGTCCAAATCAGTAGCCAAAGTCGGTGCGGAAAAGAACATGGCACCAACTCCATTAATTCACACCAACTCCATTAATTCATCCCACCAACTTCTATAATTCATTCCACTAATTCATTCCACTTAGTTTTGTCTATATTTTTCTCCATTATTTTACATTTTTTTAATGTGTTTTGGAGGCTATAAATAGGCCTTCACTTCTCCATTGCAAACCATCCCAAGAAATACTTCTCATCCCTCAATTCTCATTCTCTCTTCTCTTATACTCTCTTCTTTCCCTCTTCTTCTCTTTGAAGACCAAGAGAAATCCAGAGGAAGAGGTTCTGTCCTAATTTTAGCTCCGGTCCCTGTTTTAGACGGAAGGAGCCTTGGGGAGGCAGCTGTGCTATAGTCTCAGTTTCTGCCCGAGTTTCAGTTCAGGATTATCCAAGTAAGGGTGGTATTTATAAAATTAATCTAGTATACTAAGTAAGGGTGGTATTTATAAAATTAATCTAGTATGCTAAGTAAGGGTAGTACTTATAAGACTTAATCTAGTATACATGAGCATGATAGGAGTAGTATAACTTTTAATATGCTATTTTGTTTGTATGAAGGTTGTTATTTATTTAAGTTGATGGTTGTTATTTATTCAAGTTGGTGGTTGTTTTGGATATTTAATTTGGCATGGTTATGATTATATTTATATATATAATTATGAAGTATGTTATGTGTATGTGGTTTGGAAAAGTAAATAGAACTGAGAGGAGTAAGGTTATGGATGGGAGATCTCTTGGTGAGATCAAGGATATAATCTTTGGAGAAAATATGGAATTTCGGAATCCCATTGTGAGGATTTTCAATTTGGAACTTTTCCAAGGATTATATAGTAAACCACTTCAGATGTTAGGTGGATTCTGAAGTACTCCTCTAAGTATCTATTTGCTACCGGTATGGGTCTGGGTCGAGTCATACCGATGGATGAGGTGACCCCACCAGGGTTATGTGACGACGTAACCCAACTGTATACTTTCCATGAGAGGTTAGGCGTGAGACATGGGTTGCTGACATGTTTCACCGTATCAACACTTGGTTTGGATAGGTGTTGAGGCCAACATTTGGTTTGGATGTGTTGGTTACATCATGGATTATACGGTGGTGTGACTTTGCTTTGGATGTGGATTATGTATACATATGGTATGGATTGTATACTAGGGTTATGGATTTCTTTAATTAATATGTATGCTATTGGTTTATATCTATCTTGGAAATACATGTTGGTTTGAACAAATAATTGTTAAATGATATTTATACTATGGTTGGTTTTATACGTGCTAACCCTTATGTTTCCATGTGGTGGAACTGTGATGATCTCACTATGTGGGGGAGCAGATCAGGTGTGAAGCCATAGGATAGCAAGGAGTCTTCTGGGTAGCTGCTTTGAGAAGTGGCTAGGCTTAGAGCTTGACCAGCACCTAGGGTGTTTCTGTTAATGGTTAATGTTAATATATTTTGGATGACTGTATGATTTTACTGAGAATGACTAATATACTTATGTTTGCTATTATGAAAACAATTTTTACACTCTAGCGTAGCTGGCTTTTGCTCTATTTTTTTTATTATAAATGCTCTTTTATTTTGGTTGGTTATTGATGTGATGACCTAAGGTGGGTCGTTACAATTTTGGTATCAAAGCTGGTCAAGTCTCTTTAGGATTTGTGGGAAATGGTCTTGTTGCATTTCCGTTGTGTGGAAATGAAAGGAACTTCATGAGTTTCTTGATCTTGATTAGGAATTTCTTATGAGTTTTAGTGTAAACTCATAAAATTCCTTGATTTTTTTTAGGATGGTTGGTAGGGGAAATCATTCTAATTCTTCTTCAAGCATGGATGAGCGGCAAATTGCTCAAGCTATGGAGTTAATTGCTGCTGCTATTGGACAACAGAATACTTTGTTGGCTCAGATGGAGGCCAATCGGGCTGCAGCTGAGACAGCTAGGACTAACGTACCTGATGAGTATAGGGGCTTGTCAGAGTTTAGAAAAGGGAATCCTCCTCAATTCACAGGTGTTGATGGACCAGAAGTTGCTGACCAATGGATTGAAGAAATAGAGAAAATTTTCATGGTGATGCAATGCCCCGAGGAGAGGAAGCTTGTTTATGCTACTTATATGTTGGTGGGTGAGGCTAGCTGCTGGTGGAAAGGTGCTCAGGTTATGATGAAGGCCAGAGGGGAGGCGGTGAATTGGGAGAATTTTAAAAAGGTATTTCTGGAGAAATATTTTCCAGATAGCGCCAGATATGCTAAGGAAGCCGAGTTTTTGAGACTGCAACAAGGGAACATGTCAGTACAGGAGTACGTGGTCAAGTTTGAACACTTGGCTAGATACTATTCTCAAGCTATCACTGAAGCATGGAGATGCAGGAAGTTCAGTGAAGGTCTAAGATTTGAGCTGAAGAAAACCATTGTTCCTATGGGAATTATGGAATTCCCAATGCTGGTTGAAAAGGCAAAAACGGTTGAAAGATTTGAGGGAGGGAATAAAATGGTGAAAGGACCAGAAGGATCATCTGGAAGGGGGAAACAATCTCAAAAGAGACCATCCCAATTTTAGATTGGGAATGCTAATAAGAAACCCATGGGGACTACTACTACAGGAGCTGTTAGATGCTATACGTGTGGAGGCCCACATATGATGAGGGACTGTCCTACAAAGAATTATGCGTGTTTTAAATGTGGCAAGGTGGGTCACATGGCTAAAGATTGCAATATCAGAAATGCTCCAGCTAGAGAGAACCAAAAGGTGGATCGACCTACTGCAGCAGGACGTGTTTTTGCCTTAACAAGTGTTGAAGCTGAAACATCATCTGAGCTAGTAAAGGGGAAGGGCAAAATTGATGGTAATGATATTTCTATTCTATTTGATTCTGGTGCATCACATTCTTTTATTTCTTACGAATGTGTGAGGAGATCAAAATTAGTTGTGAATTCCTTGAGTGTGGATCTAGTTGTTTCTACCCCAGCTTCAGGGTCTGTTTTGACTTCTGAGGTTTGTTTAGGATGTACAATAGAAGTAGAAGGGCGTTGTTATAAGGTGAACTTGTTTTGTTTACCTTTATCGGATTTGGATGTGATTTTAGGGATGGACTGGCTTTCTATCAATAAGATTTTGATAGATTGTTCAGAGAAGAGATTAATCTTTCCTGTTGTTAAACAGGAAAGGTTTATTTCTAATAGACAGGTGGATGGGTTGTTGAAGGATGGAGCTCTAGGGTTTATGATCCTATCTTTTATTAGTGTAGAGAATGAAAAATTGTTGAATAGTATTGAGGTTGTTAGAGAGTTTCCAGAAGTTTTTCCAGATGATATTCCTGGATTACCACCAAAGCGAGAGTTGGAGTTTAGTATTGATCTTATACCAGGGGCGGGACCAGTATCCATTTCTCCTTATAGAATGGCACCAGCAGAGTTGTCAGAATTGAAAAAGCAGATTGAAGAACTTTTGGAGAAGCAGATGATCAGACCTAGTGTCTCTCCGTGGGGAGCACCCGTGTTATTAGTAAAGAAGAAGGATGGTAGTATGAGGTTATGTGTAGATTATAGGCAGTTAAATAAACTGACAATCAAGAATAAGTACCCATTGCCAAGGATCGATGATTTGATGGATCAGTTAAAAAGAGCTTCTGTTTTCTCCAAGATTGATTTGAGGTCTGGGTATCACCAGATACGGGTAAAGGAGGAGGACATACCAAAGACTGCTTTCAGGACTCGGTATGGTCATTATGAGTATATTGTCATGCCTTTTGGAGTGACGAATGCTCCAGCTGTTTTCATGGATTATATGAATAGGATTTTCAGACCTTTTTTGGATAAGTTTGTTGTAGTATTCATTGATGATATTCTAGTTTACTCTAGATCTGTAGAATAACATAGAGAACATTTGAGGATAGTTTTGCAAGTATTGAAGGAGAAACAATTATTTGCAAAATTATCAAAATGTGAGTTTTGGCTATCTGAAGTTAAGTTCTTGGGCCATGTAATATCTGGACAAGGAATTGCAGTTGATCCTACTAAGGTGGAAGCAGTTTTGAGGTGGGAGCGTCCGAAATCAGTTACTGAAGTTAGAGGTTTTGTGGGATTGGCTGGCTATTATAGAAGATTCATAGAAGGATTTTCTAAAATAGTTATGCCTTTAACACAGCTAACCAGGAAGGATCATCCCTTTGTATGGACGGAGGAGTGTGAAAGGAGTTTTCAAGAGTTAAAGGAAAAGCTGACGTCGTCTCCAGTGTTGATTTTGCCAGATCCTAATAAATCTTTTGAGGTTTATTGTGATGCATCTCATCAAGGTTTAGGATGTGTTCTTATGCAAGATAGGCAGGTTGTGGCCTATGCATATAGGCAGTTAAAGACTCATGAACGGAATTATCCTACGCATGATCTAGAGTTGGCGGCGGTAGTTTTTGCTTTGAAGATTTGGAGGCATTATCTCTATGGGGCAAAGTTTGATGTGTTCAGTGATCATAAGAGTCTGAAATATTTGTTTGATCAGAAAGAGTTAAATATGAGGCAAAGGAGGTGGATTGAATTTTTGAAAGATTATGATTTTCAGTTAATGTACCATCCAGGTAAAGCAAATGTGGTGGCAGATGCTTTGAGTAGAAAATCTCTCCATATGTCTTACATGATGGTTAAAGAGATGGAGTTGGTAGAGAAATTCAGGGATATGAATCTTAACGTGGTGGTTGCCCCAAATTTCATTAGTTGTGGTATGACTACCATTACTAGTGATTTCTTAGAGATGGTGAAACAAAAACAAGTTCAGGATGCGAGTTTGAACAAGGTTAAGGAGTTGATGAGTTCTGGGAAAGCTGAAGGATTTGAACAAGGTACAGATGGAATTTTGAGGTACAAGAGTAGAATTTGTATTCCACAGGATGAGGAGTTGAAGAAATTGATATTTGAGGAAGCTCATAAAAGCAAATTGAGTATACATCCAGGTATGACAAAAATGTATCAAGATTTGAAGAAAATGTTTTGGTGGAATGGAATGAAAAGGGAGATAGCTGAGTATGTTGCATCTTGCATTGTGTGTCAAAAAGCTAAAGTGGAACATCAAAAACCAGGAGGTTTGTTACAAATGATGGAGATCCCTGAATGGAAATGGGATAGTATAACCATGGATTTTGTTGTTGGATTACCAAGGTCTGCTAAGAATTGTAATTCTATTTGGGTGATCGTGGATAGATTAACTAAGTGTGCTCATTTTCTTCCGGTGAATATAAAGTGGTCCTTAGAAAGGTTAACTCAATTGTATATTAAGGAGATTGTTAGATTACATGGTGTGCCCTCTAGTATCATCTCTGATAGGGATCCTCGTTTTACATCCCGATTTTGGCAGAGTTTGCATCAGGCGTTAGGAACTAAGTTGAGACTCAGTTCTGCTTATCACCCACAAACTGATGGGCAGTCTGAGAGGACTATTCAATCTTTGGAGGACTTGTTGAGGGCTTGTATTTTGGATCATCTAGGGAGTTGGGAAGAGATGTTGCCTTTGGTTGAGTTCACTTATAATAACAGTTTTCACGCAAGTATAGAAATGGCACCATTTGAGGCTCTGTATGGGAGGAAGTGTCGAACACCTTTGTGTTGGTTTAAAGAAGGAGAATCAATGATGGTGGGACCAGAGATTATCTTGCAAACTACTGAAAAAGTGAAACAAATTCAGGGAAGAATGAGAGCTACTCAGAGTCGACAAAAGTCTTATGCAGACAAGAGGAGGAAACCTTTGGAATTTTCAGAGGGAGAACATGTATTTTTGAAGGTAACTCCTACCACAGGTGTGGGAAGAGCTATCAAAGCGAAGAAGTTGAATCCTAAATTTATTGGACCGTATCAAATTCTCAAGAGGATTGGACCAGTGGCATATCAGATTGCATTACCTCCATTTCTATCTAATCTGCATGATGTATTCCATGTGTCACAACTGAGGAAGTATATTCACGATCCGAGTCATGTCTTGGAATCAGAGGCAGTGCAAGTGAAGGAGAATTTAACTTTTGAGAAACAACCAGTTTCAGTGGCAGACAAGAGAGTTAAGAAGTTGCGAGGTAAATCTATCAATTTGGTGAAGGTTATTTGGGATGCAGACACTAATGAAGCCACTTGGGAGTTGGAAGACAATATGAAGGATCAATACCCATATCTCTTTTGAGTAAGTGAATTTTCGAGGACGAAAATTTTTGTTGTTGGGGAGAATTGTAACATCTCAGTTTTCAACATGATTATTACTATTATTATTATTATTGTCATTATTACTATGTGGTATTTGGTCATAATTTGGTGGTTATATTTTACTTCAATTATAGATAATTCACACTCCATTTATGCTTAGAAAGATATGTGTGTTGTTAGATCTAATTAGATAGTTGTGAAATTTTTTTTTTTTTTTTTTTAAGAATCATTTCTCGCTGGGCTGACTGACTAGTCTCAGTGTCCGAGGCATAACTTGGGCTGTGATGGTCCAAATGATGCAAAATTGGTGTCAATGGAAATCTAAGAGAAAAACGCACAACTTTTGCAGAAATAGCCATTTGCAAAATCGGTCGTTTAGGAGGTCAAAATTGGACTTTTATTGATACAATTGTTTCTCGTTGGGCTGATTGGCAAGCCTCGGTTTTTGGGGTATAACTTGGTTGGTGGTTGTTCAAATGATACAAACTTGGTGGCTATGGAAAGATAAGAGAAAATCCTACAACTTTCATGAAGGAAATATTTTCAGATTCGGCTGTCTATAAGGTCCAAATCAGTAGCCAAAGTCGGTGCGGAAAAGAACATGGCACCAACTCCATTAATTCACACCAACTCCATTAATTCATCCCACCAACTTCTATAATTCATTCCACTAATTCATTCCACTTAGTTTTGTCTATATTTTTCTCCATTATTTTACATTTTTTTAATGTGTTTTGGAGGCTATAAATAGGCCTTCACTTCTCCATTGCAAACCATCCCAAGAAATACTTCTCATCCCTCAATTCTCATTCTCTCTTCTCTTATACTCTCTTCTTTCCCTCTTCTTCTCTTTGAAGACCAAGAGAAATCCAGAGGAAGAGGTTCTGTCCTAATTTTAGCTCCGGTCCCTGTTTTAGACGGAAGGAGCCTTGGGAAGGCAGCTGTGCTATAGTCTCAGTTTCTGCCCGAGTTTCAGTTCAGGATTATCCAAGTAAGGGTGGTATTTATAAAATTAATCTAGTATACTAAGTAAGGGTGGTATTTATAAAATTAATCTAGTATGCTAAGTAAGGGTAGTACTTATAAGACTTAATCTAGTATACATGAGCATGATAGGAGTAGTATAACTTTTAATATGCTATTTTGTTTGTATGAAGGTTGTTATTTATTTAAGTTGATGGTTGTTATTTATTCAAGTTGGTGGTTGTTTTGGATATTTAATTTGGCATGGTTATGATTATATTTATATATATAATTATGAAGTATGTTATGTGTATGTGGTTTGGAAAAGTAAATAGAACTGAGAGGAGTAAGGTTATGGATGGGAGATCTCTTGGTGAGATCAAGGATATAATCTTTGGAGAAAATATGGAATTTCGGAATCCCATTGTGAGGATTTCCAATTTGGAACTTTTCCAAGGATTATATAGTAAACCACTTCAGATGTTAGGTGGATTCTGAAGTACTCCTCTAAGTATCTATTTGCTACCGGTATGGGTCTGGGTCGAGTCATACCGATGGATGAGGTGACCCCACCAGGGTTATGTGACGACGTAACCCAACTGTATACTTTCCATGAGAGGTTAGGCGTGAGACATGGGTTGCTGACATGTTTCACCGTATCAACACTTGGTTTGGATAGGTGTTGAGGCCAACATTTGGTTTGGATGTGTTGGTTACATCATGGATTATACGGTGGTGTGACTTTGCTTTGGATGTGGATTATGTATACATATGGTATGGATTGTATACTAGGGTTATGGATTTCTTTAATTAATATGTATGCTATTGGTTTATATCTATCTTGGAAATACATGTTGGTTTGAACAAATAATTGTTAAATGATATTTATACTATGGTTGGTTTTATACGTGCTAACCCTTATGTTTCCATGTGGTGGAACTGTGATGATCTCACTATGTGGGGGAGCAGATCAGGTGTGAAGCCATAGGATAGCAAGGAGTCTTCTGGGTAGCTGCTTTGAGAAGTGGCTAGGCTTAGAGCTTGACCAGCACCTAGGGTGTTTCTGTTAATGGTTAATGTTAATATATTTTGGATGACTGTATGATTTTACTGAGAATGACTAATATACTTATGTTTGCTATTATGAAAACAATTTTTACACTCTAGCGTAGCTGGCTTTTGCTCTATTTTTTTTATTATAAATGCTCTTTTATTTTGGTTGGTTATTGATGTGATGACCTAAGGTGGGTCGTTACAATTTTGGTATCAAAGCTGGTCAAGTCTCTTTAGGATTTGTGGGAAATGGTCTTGTTGCATTTCCGTTGTGTGGAAATGAAAGGAACTTCATGAGTTTCTTGATCTTGATTAGGAATTTCTTATGAGTTTTAGTGTAAACTCATAAAATTCCTTGATTTTTTTTAGGATGGTTGGTAGGGGAAATCATTCTAATTCTTCTTCAAGCATGGATGAGCGGCAAATTGCTCAAGCTATGGAGTTAATTGCTGCTGCTATTGGACAACAGAATACTTTGTTGGCTCAGATGGAGGCCAATCGGGCTGCAGCTGAGACAGCTAGGACTAACGTACCTGATGAGTATAGGGGCTTGTCAGAGTTTAGAAAAGGGAATCCTCCTCAATTCACAGGTGTTGATGGACCAGAAGTTGCTGACCAATGGATTGAAGAAATAGAGAAAATTTTCATGGTGATGCAATGCCCCGAGGAGAGGAAGCTTGTTTATGCTACTTATATGTTGGTGGGTGAGGCTAGCTGCTGGTGGAAAGGTGCTCAGGTTATGATGAAGGCCAGAGGGGAGGCGGTGAATTGGGAGAATTTTAAAAAGGTATTTCTGGAGAAATATTTTCCAGATAGCGCCAGATATGCTAAGGAAGCCGAGTTTTTGAGACTGCAACAAGGGAACATGTCAGTACAGGAGTACGTGGTCAAGTTTGAACACTTGGCTAGATACTATTCTCAAGCTATCACTGAAGCATGGAGATGCAGGAAGTTCAGTGAAGGTCTAAGATTTGAGCTGAAGAAAACCATTGTTCCTATGGGAATTATGGAATTCCCAATGCTGGTTGAAAAGGCAAAAACGGTTGAAAGATTTGAGGGAGGGAATAAAATGGTGAAAGGACCAGAAGGATCATCTGGAAGGGGGAAACAATCTCAAAAGAGACCATCCCAATTTTAGATTGGGAATGCTAATAAGAAACCCATGGGGACTACTACTACAGGAGCTGTTAGATGCTATACGTGTGGAGGCCCACATATGATGAGGGACTGTCCTACAAAGAATTATGCGTGTTTTAAATGTGGCAAGGTGGGTCACATGGCTAAAGATTGCAATATCAGAAATGCTCCAGCTAGAGAGAACCAAAAGGTGGATCGACCTACTGCAGCAGGACGTGTTTTTGCCTTAACAAGTGTTGAAGCTGAAACATCATCTGAGCTAGTAAAGGGGAAGGGCAAAATTGATGGTAATGATATTTCTATTCTATTTGATTCTGGTGCATCACATTCTTTTATTTCTTACGAATGTGTGAGGAGATCAAAATTAGTTGTGAATTCCTTGAGTGTGGATCTAGTTGTTTCTACCCCAGCTTCAGGGTCTGTTTTGACTTCTGAGGTTTGTTTAGGATGTACAATAGAAGTAGAAGGGCGTTGTTATAAGGTGAACTTGTTTTGTTTACCTTTATCGGATTTGGATGTGATTTTAGGGATGGACTGGCTTTCTATCAATAAGATTTTGATAGATTGTTCAGAGAAGAGATTAATCTTTCCTGCTGTTAAACAGGAAAGGTTTATTTCTAATAGACAGGTGGATGGGTTGTTGAAGGATGGAGCTCTAGGGTTTATGATCCTATCTTTTATTAGTGTAGAGAATGAAAAATTGTTGAATAGTATTGAGGTTGTTAGAGAGTTTCCAGAAGTTTTTCCAGATGATATTCCTGGATTACCACCAAAGCGAGAGTTGGAGTTTAGTATTGATCTTATACCAGGGGCGGGACCAGTATCCATTTCTCCTTATAGAATGGCACCAGCAGAGTTGTCAGAATTGAAAAAGCAGATTGAAGAACTTTTGGAGAAGCAGATGATCAGACCTAGTGTCTCTCCGTGGGGAGCACCCGTGTTATTAGTAAAGAAGAAGGATGGTAGTATGAGGTTATGTGTAGATTATAGGCAGTTAAATAAACTGACAATCAAGAATAAGTACCCATTGCCAAGGATCGATGATTTGATGGATCAGTTAAAAAGAGCTTCTGTTTTCTCCAAGATTGATTTGAGGTCTGGGTATCACCAGATACGGGTAAAGGAGGAGGACATACCAAAGACTGCTTTCAGGACTCGGTATGGTCATTATGAGTATATTGTCATGCCTTTTGGAGTGACGAATGCTCCAGCTGTTTTCATGGATTATATGAATAGGATTTTCAGACCTTTTTTGGATAAGTTTGTTGTAGTATTCATTGATGATATTCTAGTTTACTCTAGATCTGTAGAATAACATAGAGAACATTTGAGGATAGTTTTGCAAGTATTGAAGGAGAAACAATTATTTGCAAAATTATCAAAATGTGAGTTTTGGCTATCTGAAGTTAAGTTCTTGGGCCATGTAATATCTGGACAAGGAATTGCAGTTGATCCTACTAAGGTGGAAGCAGTTTTGAGGTGGGAGCGTCCGAAATCAGTTACTGAAGTTAGAGGTTTTGTGGGATTGGCTGGCTATTATAGAAGATTCATAGAAGGATTTTCTAAAATAGTTATGCCTTTAACACAGCTAACCAGGAAGGATCATCCCTTTGTATGGACGGAGGAGTGTGAAAGGAGTTTTCAAGAGTTAAAGGAAAAGCTGACGTCGTCTCCAGTGTTGATTTTGCCAGATCCTAATAAATCTTTTGAGGTTTATTGTGATGCATCTCATCAAGGTTTAGGATGTGTTCTTATGCAAGATAGGCAGGTTGTGGCCTATGCATATAGGCAGTTAAAGACTCATGAACGGAATTATCCTACGCATGATCTAGAGTTGGCGGCGGTAGTTTTTGCTTTGAAGATTTGGAGGCATTATCTCTATGGGGCAAAGTTTGATGTGTTCAGTGATCATAAGAGTCTGAAATATTTGTTTGATCAGAAAGAGTTAAATATGAGGCAAAGGAGGTGGATTGAATTTTTGAAAGATTATGATTTTCAGTTAATGTACCATCCAGGTAAAGCAAATGTGGTGGCAGATGCTTTGAGTAGAAAATCTCTCCATATGTCTTACATGATGGTTAAAGAGATGGAGTTGGTAGAGAAATTCAGGGATATGAATCTTAACGTGGTGGTTGCCCCAAATTTCATTAGTTGTGGTATGACTACCATTACTAGTGATTTCTTAGAGATGGTGAAACAAAAACAAGTTCAGGATGCGAGTTTGAACAAGGTTAAGGAGTTGATGAGTTCTGGGAAAGCTGAAGGATTTGAACAAGGTACAGATGGAATTTTGAGGTACAAGAGTAGAATTTGTATTCCACAGGATGAGGAGTTGAAGAAATTGATATTTGAGGAAGCTCATAAAAGCAAATTGAGTATACATCCAGGTATGACAAAAATGTATCAAGATTTGAAGAAAATGTTTTGGTGGAATGGAATGAAAAGGGAGATAGCTGAGTATGTTGCATCTTGCATTGTGTGTCAAAAAGCTAAAGTGGAACATCAAAAACCAGGAGGTTTGTTACAAATGATGGAGATCCCTGAATGGAAATGGGATACAATTATGCCTTTTTTTTCAAGACATGAATACAATTATGTCTAAGAAGTCAAGTTCTGGTCTTCCTCAACAAATAATTAATTTGAAGCTCGCAAGCTTGCCATTTAATTATTGTACTCGCACTTTTCCTTTTCAGGCTATTTTAATTTTTTTTTCAATTCATCATAAGTAAAATAAACAATGTTATTTCAATTGTTTTTTTTTTTAAATACATTATCCAATCGAGTGATCTATTTTTTTTTAAATAGTAATCAAGGTCAAAATAGACCAAATTAATTTGGAAATTTTAAAATTAAATTTTGAGTCTGAATTAGCATAACATGTTCTTGTCAAGAATAAACTAACTAACTGGTATATATCATTGATGCCACTATATGTACGTAGCATGGGTTGATATCGGGTGAAGTGGAAGGCACAAAATATGTCATAAAATTTTCTAAAATGTTTAATTAGGTTGAATTTCTCCTTCAAACAAATTCCCATGCTTCTCGTATACGTATTAATTATGTTGTTGGAAAGTATGAGAATTCAAGAGTTCACTCTAAAGTGGCTAAACGACTCATTTGGTGCACTTTTACAAACAAATTACCAAAATGGGGTTGTTTTGAAACATATTACACTTTTGAGACTGTTTTCTTGGGTGTCGCTATGGCTCATAGCGACATCCATGACACGTGGCCTTTTTTTTTTTGTCTTGGTTGGGCTGGGATGAGTCAGATGAGTGTCGTTATGGGCTGAACCACCACAGTTGATGGACTAAGAAAAATAATGTAGCCCATAGCGACACTCTGTAAAGAAAAAAAAATGAAAAATTATTGCAACTATGGGCCATAGCGCCCCAAGTTTTTTTTATTATTTTTTTCATTTTTAAAATATTTTCACATTATATTACTAAATTTTTAAAAATTATATTTTTTCTTATTTCAATTATTTTTTTCGCTTTTATCCGAATTTTTTTTTATAAATTTTAAAAAAAATTTATATTTATAAAATAATACTTATATTTTTAAAATTGGCGCTATGGGCCATAGCGCCTCAGTGGAGCTATGGGCCATAGCGCCCCAGTTTTTTTTTTTTTTTTTTTTTATAAATATTTTCACATTATATTACTAAATTTTTACAAATTATATTTTTTCTTATTTCAATTCTTTTTTTCGCTTTTATACGAAATTTTTTTATAAATTTTTAAACAAATTTTATATTTATAAAATAATACATATATTTTTAAAACTGGCGCTATGGGCCATAGCGCCCCAGTGGAGCTATGGGCCATAGCGCCCCAGTTTTTTTTTTTTTTCGTTTTTAAAATATTTTCACATTATATTACTAAATTTTTAAAAATTATATTTTTTCTTATTTCAATTCTTTTTTTCGCTTTTATCCGAATTTTTTTAATAAATTTTTAAACAAATTTTATATTTATAAAATAATACTTATATTTTTAAAACTGGCGCTATGGGTCATAGCGCCCCAGTAGAGCTATGGGCCATAGCGCCCCAGTTTTTTTTTTTTTCGTTTTTAAAATATTTTCACATTATATTACTAAATTTTTACAAATTATATTTTTTCTTATTTCAATTTTTTTTTCGCTTTTATACGAAATTTTTTTTATAAATTTTTAAACAAATTTTTTATTTATAAAATAATACATATATTTTTAAAACTGGCGCTATGGGCCATAGCGCCCCAGTGGAGCTATGGGCCATAGCGCCCCAGTTTTTTTTTTCGTTTTTAAAATATTTTCACATTATATTACTAAATTTTTACAAATTATATTTTTTCTTATTTCAATTCTTTTTTTCGCTTTTATCCGAAATTTTCTTATAAATTTTTAAACAAATTTTATATTTATAAAATAATACATATATTTTTAAAACTGGCGCTATGGGCCATAGCGCCCCAGTGGAGCTATGGGCCATAGTGCCCCAGTTTTTTTTTATAAATATTTTCACATTATATTACTAAATTTTTAAAAATTATATTTTTTCTTATTTCAAATATTTTTTTTGCTTTTATTCGAAATTTTTTTATAAATTATTTAACAAATTTTATATTAAAAAAAAATTAAAAATATTTTAAAAAAAGGCTCCATGGCCCATAGCGACTTCAATTTTTTTAAAATTTTATTAAATAATTTATGTAGATGTCGCTATAGGGGATGGAGACTCTTGTAGTATATATCCCCCCTCCGTTTTGGTAAATCACATCGATATCTGAAGTGCAATTGTTGTTTTTGTTACTGTATTTGTTATTTATCCACTAAGTCAGTCTGGTTGGTTCTTTGTTCCAGTTAATTTGAGTTTTAGATTCTTATTTATGATTGAAATTTTTTGTAGTTTAAATAAGTTCTATGTATTTGTACTAATATTTTAATTTTTCTGCAGATATTATGGATCAAATTATAGCTTATATTTACATTGGAAGGATGTATGAAAGTCCAGAAGGTGTAACATTTGATGGACCAAAAAAAGGGATGTATATTAAACGAGGTTTAACTTTGGATATATTAAAGAGAAGGATTCACAACAAATTTCATCTTAAGTCAAATGAAGTTATATTATCTGTAACTTACAGATTTGTTGTTTCACAGCATGATGAGAACAGATATTCTTCATTGGAATTGAGTGACGATGATGATGTACAATGCATGATAGAAGCTTTTATGAGTCAGAATGTGATGCCAATAATGGAATTACATGCTGAAATAGGTAACTCAGAATCTTCAACAATTTCATTAGAAAATTTGTCAATTCAACGATCACCAGTGATGACAAGAGACGAAGACGAAGATGACGAAGATGATGAAGACTATCATGTTTCATTGTCATATGAAAGCATTGATGAATCAAATGAAGATGAAATAGATAATTGTGAAGCATCTGATAGTGACGTGGAGTCAGATGCTATTGTTCAAAGTCCAATGGTTGAACCAATTTCAATGTATCCATCTACTGAAGGTAACTTTTGAAAATTAAATTTGTCAATAATTTATGTTACTGTATTAATAAATTTAGTTTAAATTTTATTTGTCAATAATTTGTGTTATTCGTTTAAAAAATTTAGTTTAAATTTACATTATTTAATTTTATATATTTACTATGATTAAATTAGGTGAAAGTCAATTTTGGGGTAATTTACCTCACTACACTAATATCAATTGGAGTCATCTAGATGAAGAAGAAATCCCAGGGATGGATGTGGCTAATAATTGGTCTATTGGCCAAGATTTATATGTTGGATTGGAGTTTGAGAATAAAGATGCAGTAAAAAATGCAGTAAAGCAAAATGCAATGAGAATGCATCAGAGTTTTTATGTGGTTGAATCGAAAAAGACAAAGTGGGTTGTTAGATGTCCAAATGCACATGATGGATGTGGATGGTACATGAGAGCTATTGAGTCAAAGAAACCTGACAAGTGGAAAGTGACTCAATGGGGTGGACGTCATACATGTTTGAACATGTCTTTGTCACAAGATCATAATAAGTTAGATTCTGAGCTAATTGCATCATTTATACAAGGTAAGTTCTGCAACTGCAACTTATAATATTATATTAATAATAATTTATATCACTGATTTTGAATATTTAATATGTAGGAATGGTTAACCAAGATCCAGCAATCAAGATTAGCCTTATCCAAAAGAGAATAACATCTCAAACTGGGTTTAAGATATCTTATAGGAAGGCTTGGATGGCTAAACAAAAAGCAATTGTTAAAATATTTGGTGATTGGGAAGAATCTTATGCTTTTTTACCCCGGTGGCTTAAATACATGAAGGAAATTGCGCCTGGATCCTTTTATGATCTGTGTCATGATGAGTTTTTCGTTGGTAATCGTTGTGATCGTGGTTACCGTCAACTTAACAGGTTATTTTGGACATTCAAGCCGTGTTGTGATGCATTTGATTATTGTAAACCCCTGATACAAGTTGATGGCACTCATTTGTATGGCAAGTATCGAGGCACATTGCTCATTGCCACAACACAGGATGGTAATAACAATGTTCTTCCTCTAGCATTTGCTGTGGTGGAAGGAGAAACATTACTTGCGTGGTCGTGGTTTTTGGCTCATTTGCGGCTACATGTTACAAATAAACAAGGAATATGCTTAATTTCTGATCGACATCGTAACATTAAATCGACCATTGACAACGAGGCACTTGGTTGGAGACCGCCAAATGCATATCACAAGTACTGCATTAGGCACATTGCAAGTAATTTTAATACTCGATTCAAGGATGCCAAACTAAAACAACAATTTGTGAAGTTAGGTAAGGAAAATTATTTTCAAATTATTCGTAATTTCATTATTCTAATTGTGCATCATTCATAATTTGTATGCAGGGTATACACCATGTAAACACATTTTTTATTGTAATCTGGAAAAGTTTTGTCAATCTAGCCCTGATGTTCAAAGGTGGATAGGAGGAGTATCAAAAGAAAAGTGGAGCATGGCATACGATGCAGATGGTCGGAGATACGGTCACATGACAACAAATTTGTCTGAATGTGTTAATAAAGTTTGAAAGGACTGTAGAAATCTGCCTATCACTGCATTAGTGCGATCGACTTATACCAGGTGCGCTGAGTATTTCAGTACTCGTGGTAGTCGTGCTTTATCTGAAGTTTCATCAGGGAAAGTTTTCGTTTCTAAATTGGTTGAGGCTTTGCAAAAAAATCAAGAAGAGGCTTGTTCCCACCAAGTTTGTAGATATGACATTCAAGCTTCAAAATTTGAGGTTGAAGAGGCATTTGATCCAGTAAGACAAACAGGGGGAAAGAAATGGGTAGTTAATCTAAACGAACGATACTGTCAATGCGAAAAGTTTACAGCATTTCACTATCCTTGTTCTCATGTTATAGCTGCATGTGGTGTCGTTAGCATTGATTACTACCAGTTTATAGATCCAATTTATACAACTGATTATGTTTTAAGAGCCTATTCTAGTCTTTGGGAACCAATCGGAAATGAAGACTTAATCCCTCCAAGTGATGAAGACTGGATACTTGTCCCAGATCCAACATTTGTGCGTGGGAAAGGCCGACCAAAATCAACCAGAATTAGAAACGAAATGGACTGGGTTGAAACCTCACAACGACGACAAAAATGTGGTATATGTAAACAAGAAGGTCACAACAAGCACAATTGTCCGAGAATATGTAACCGTGATGATTAGTGTATAATTTTTTTCCATGATTGCAATTTTATGAAAGTTAATGAAATAGTTCATAAATATACAATGTCTAATCCTCATCCTCCTCATCCTCCTCATCTTCCTCATCATGATGACCTACACCTCTAACAGTACTAGGAGTGAGAATGCATCGTCGTCGTCTCTCTCTTGCTGCCCTTAGAGGATTTCGACGAACATGTTGCTGTTGTGGCTCCGATGGTGGATGACTAGCCTCCGCTGAAAACTGTGGTCGCAAATCAACCCCTGTTACATCAAATTTAAAAGACATATTTACATTATTAATAATTAAAAAAAGAATAAAATAATGGACAAATTAATTAAATATTATATTACCTGATGTATAAGCATGACTGATATAAGCATCATCATATGGAATATGATAAGGGGCTTGCTGACTCTGCTGTGTGTCATCCTGTGTCGCACTTGGTTGTGGCGTTGCAAAAGGAGAATGTCCAAATATGGCCATCATTTCTGATGAGATGAAGGGCTCGGGTGATGCTGGGGGCGTATCCTCTAAACCAAGTGACTGACAAATATCTGTCGTGGTCATCAGAACCGATGTCTCGAAACTTGGTGAGCATGGTGGATGGTACCAATATGTAGTCTGGGATAGGGAAGGATATGTGAGATCCTGTGAAGGAACATAATACATCCCTTCCGGTCTGTCTGGCACTGCAGGGTATGTATGCTCCATAGCCTCAACTGACGTTCTTCGTCGTGATAATCCTGCAGCCTCCCTAGAGTATGGAGGAACATTGAATGTCTCCATTTCATATGACTCAGAAGGAGGGGGTGCTTCCTCAACTGGCTCAACGACATGTGCTAGATAGTCATCAGAAATCGATAATAATCGATTAATTTGCTCTGTGACTGCCTCCACCGAAAACTCTTCTCTACCAACAGGGGAAGTCAAGTATGCCAAACACTCAGCTACATCTCCCTACATATACAACAAATGTCATAAATAATTAAGAACTTTATATTTAGACAAAATAGTGTATTAAAATATAATTACTAAAGTGCACATACCATAATTGACTCTTTAACTTCATCTGGATCAATGTGCAGCTTCCCTTTCCTCCGGTACCTTCTCATGTATTCTGAATTCGGACCTAATAGTCCGACCTGTGGAGGAGTAGGTGTGAAGTGATATGCATATCGATGACCTCAATGCTCTAATGCTGGACTTAATATTGTAGCCCAGTCATCTTCAACCTTACTGCGTAAGGTCAATGCATGCACATTTGTAGGAGTCATTGGAGGATTTGGAATTGGTTGTTGGCAACCAAATTGCCTCATCACCCTATCCGGCTGATGCCATTCACAAATACAGAGACAAAGTAAGGGGATTAGAGAACCCCAAATCTGCATCCCCTGTGTGCAGTCACCGGGCATCTGTTCAACAGGGGGATATGGTTGCCAAATAATCTGTAAAATATAATTTTTAATTAGTAAATATTAAAATACAAATAATTTACATAAATTTTTTTTAAAACTACAAAACGTTAATTACTTACAGATTTCCTAGTAGTACGATCAAAGTATTTGCGATAAAATTTTATATCATCGCTCATACTTATTTTGGTCGCTGTGTTTGACCACCTGAAAAAACAAATTGTAAACAATTAAATAATGTTTAATTAACTGATTAATTGTCAAAATGTAAAGTTTGAAATTTTGTCGTACCTTAAACCAATTGGACTGCCCGGAGGAATAGGTGGCAATGGTGAAGACATCATGGTTGGGAATCGTTTCCATGCCCATAACTGTAATAAAAGGGTAAATCCACCGCAGGTTGGGGTTTTGTAATCGGTTGAGGTGCATAAATTCCAATACAAATATCCAAGCACAGCTGCACCCCATGCATAAGTCCTACTAATATCAAGGTCGCGCAAAAACACCAACCACCGTAAGGACACATACGACGAAGATCTATCGGGAACAAGCACTCCTCCTAGATAACGTAATATTCAGGCTCTAGCATAACGAGCCAACACATGTACATCATCTATGTCATCAGCATTGTCCCCAAAGTTTGCTGACAACCAAGATAGCTTCACGCGATGTCCTCTAATTTCAGATTGCGGTGGAACAACCCCTAACAACTCCTCAGCTGCATAATTTCAAACAAAAAATTTAACTATTATTAATATAAAAAAAATATACTATAAATTTACAAATAAGTTAAAGTGAAGTTATAATTACCCAATCCGAATATATTTGGAATGCCTCGAGATAATACCGGTTCACCGTCAACCGGAAGACCAACAAGCATGCCAACGTCTTGAAGAGTAATTGTGCACTCTCCGAATGGCATGTGAAATGTGTGTGTCTCTGGTCTCCATCGCTCTACCAAAGCCGTTAGCAAACCAGGACTAACTTTAATATAATTAAGATGCGCTATCCATTCGAAACCAGCTTGATCTAGTAACAGAATTATTTGCTGTGGAACTCCCGCAATTCCAGTGCGCGTGGGAGCAGCACGTCGTGCTATTAGTCTCCTGTCTTCTTCTCTGTTCCAAACATGTTGTGACACATGTATATTTTGCAATGATAATAAATCATCGTCGACGGGTTCACATGTGACACACATACCCCTAGAAGATGATGATGATGCCATCTATAACAAAATCTAATTAAATTAATTATTTTTGAACACATAATTTATTTTTTAAATTTAATTAACATGATATAATCTATACGAAAATAACACACTAACAACCTTAAAAAATATATCTATGTACATCAATAAATTACACATAATGAAAATATATAATTTTAAAATAAATCACAATAATTAATAAATAAAATAAACCAACAATAATTACCTTAGATGAGAAAAAAAATACCTGAGATGAGGAAATACAGCAACAAATCCAAATAAACCAACAATAATCTAAAAAAAATAAAAAAAAATAACAGTTATAACAAATGTAAAATAAATATTATATTTAATTAAATTTTACTAGCAGATTTAATAAATTTAATTTCCAAAAAATTAATTTATTTTTTTTACAATATTTTATTTTATAAACATTATTTTTTCACTACAAACAGATAAATAAAATAATTTAAAATTATTTTATTTTTCAAAATTAAATAATATAACACATAATTTAAATAACTAATTATAATCAGAATCCAAATAAATAACACAGAATCCAAATAAATAATTTATATATGAATTAAATTTATTAATTCAAATTAACTAATTATAATCAGAAAAAATTACACAGAATCAAAATAAATAATTTTAAATAACAGTTATAACAGTTATAAATAACTTAAAATAAATATTATATTTAATTAATTTTTGCTGGCAGATTTAATAAAATTAATTTCATAATTCAAATAAACCAATTATAATCAGAAAAAATTAATTATATTATCAATTATAAAATAAATATGATTAATAAATAAAATTAAATGGCAGATTTAATAAAATTATTTTACGAATAATTGTATTTTTATTTTTTTAAATGATTTATTTTATAAACAATATTTTTTCACTACAAATTAATTTGCAATTAACTCGGATTATTTATAATATTAATTTACATATATTTTTTTTACTTTTTTTATTTTATAAAAATAACTAATATAACAGATAAATAAATTAATTTAAAAATAAATAAAATTTCAAAATTAAATAAGATAACAGATAAATAAAATAATGTAACAGATAATTAATATTGCATAAATAACACAGAATCCAAATAAATAATTTTAATATAAAATAATTTTTTTAATTCAAATAAGCCAATTATAATCAGAAAAATTAAATAAATTATCAGTTAAAACCAACTTAAAACAAATATGATTAAACAGAAACAAAATACAGAATTAAAAAATAAATAACAATTATTAACTAAATAAAATATGCAATCTTAAATACCCTCTAGCGACTTTTAAATATTATAAAAAATATATATAACCTGAAAATAAAATTTACCTCAAATGAAGAAACTCACGAGCAGCAATCCAAATAAATAAATACCTAATTAAAACGTAAAAATTATTATTAACCTAAACGTAAAATAAATAACAAATATTTAATAAAATAAAATTATAAAAACTAAAAAATAAAGAAGAGAAGAGAAACTTACCGGAAGAGGAAGCCAAAGTGAAAGTGAAAGTGGGGGAGGGGACCATCTCGGTCATTTTATAACTGTAAAAATGTAATTTTTAACCCAAAATGCCACGTGTCAGCTTGTCATTGGTCACGCCTGTGGTTAAACTGACACGTGGCAACCAGCAGATGGTGATTCAAAGCGGCGCTATGGCCCAGAGCGCCTCAGAGGAGCTATGGCCCATAGCGTCCCAGTTTTTTTTATTTTTTTTTCGTTTGTAAATTATTTTCAGATTATATTACTTAATTTTAAAATTTATATTTTTAAAAATTTCAATTCTTTTTTTCGCTTTTATCCGAAATTTTTTTATAATTTATTTATCAAATTTTATATTTAAAAAATATTAGATATAATTTGAAACAGGCGCTATGGGCCATAGCGCCTCAGTGGAGCTATGGGCCATAGCGCCTCAGTGGAGCTATGGGCCATAGCGCCCCACATTTTTATTTTAAATTATTATTTTATACTTTAATTATTATTTTTGAAGAAAATTTATTTTTTATTTTTTTTATATTACGTTATTTTTATTCGTTTTTTCTTCACATAATTTTTTCTATTTTTAAATTTATAATAATATATTTTTTATATTATTTATATAAATGTGATGTTATAGGCTATAGCGACTTCAGTTTTAGCCGAATTGAGTCGCTATAGGCTATAACGATTCCTTAAAGGTCTCCACCAGCTACAACGACTCTACTAATATGGCGTTCATGGCTTATAATCAGACCCAAAATTGCCACGTGTCATGGGTGTCGCTATGGGCCATAGCGACACCCAAGAAAACAGCCCCAAAGGTATAACATGTTTCAAAACAACCCCATTTTGGTAAATAGTTTGTAAAACTACACCAAATTAGTCGTTTGAGTTGATTTACGAGTCATTACCAAAAAAAAAAAAAAATTTCTAAGCGTAGTAATTACTGCAGTAAAAAAGTAGTAAATAATTAAGGTCTCCATCAACCAAAACACGTTAAAGAAATCCATTGGCTGGGTAGAAACATGCAGGCTCCAGAGACTTCTAAATAGCTGGATTTTTTAACTTATTTTTCTAATAAATATTATTGCTTCTTCAATTTTTTTTTTATGAAGACCAATTTTTTTTTTTGAAAAAAAGTTATTTTGTTCATTTGTTCTTACTCTCTTAGTTTTAAAAAATAATTCATAACTGATATGGGAAAAAAAGAAAAAGAAAATTGACCTAATATCTCTTAAAAAAATAATTAATCACCTTTACCTAATTAATTTCTTCTCCCAACTATATTATTTTCTATTTTCACTTGAAAGATTTGAATTCGAAATCTCACCTAAAAAAGTGTTAGTTCAACTTTATTCAAAATGTAATAATTAAAATATTATAATCTCATTATATCTTTAAACATTCATTAGTTTTTTATTGGACTAAATTATTTTCCGCTCTTATTAAAGATATCTAAATTACACTCCATATCTTTGTTATTTTAAAATATACATTCATTTCTCTGGGGCATAAATTATATTTCTGGTCCTTTTTAATATAAACAAATCTTTTAACAAAGATGAATAATTATAAAAGTGTCTTTTAATAACAAGAAATATTAACAACAAATTCTATTACAATTTTTGTAATACGAGAGAGGTGCGTTAAATATGAGATAGGATCCACATTTTATTTTATTATTTTAATAAATTTTGATTAAGGAAAAATAATGTCTTAAAAAATGTGTTCTTATTAATTTTTAATAATATCTATTTTCTTTTTACAATTATGAGAAGGCTGAAAAAAACACTCTCTTTCATTAATTAAAAATTATGTTACGATTACTAGTATTGCCCTTACAAATATGGGTGTCATTACCAACTAATTTTAACCATTAACTAATTATCGATTTTAGTATTTTAAAGACATAATGAAGTTTTAAACACCTTCAAAATTAAATGTTAATCATGTCAAGAATTATTGCAATAAATTTTCAAAATTATTTATATAAAAACGGAGTCAAGAAAAATATTTATTTTAATATAGAAAAGTGGGTGTAGTATAAGCATCTTTCAAGTGAGAAAAATATAATCTATCCTTTTTATTAATCATTATTAACTCTGTTTTAATTTTTATGAAGCAAGCATAGAAAATGAATTTTTTAGCCAAGCTATCTTTTTCAAGTACCAAAAAGAGGTAGCATACATATCTTTTTACGAAATATTCTCAACCCTAAAGTGGTTTGTTAACAAATAACAATCACATGATTTAACCATCACACACTAGTTAGCAAGCATTTGTTTAGGACATCGATCCAATGTAAAATGATGCGTGTGGTTCCTTCCTTTTCCTTCAAGATCTTGCATCGTTTGCTGACGTGGATTTGTCAACTTTTCAGATGAAACTCTTCCTTGGAAGGTTCATTGATCCTACCATTGACACATTAATGGAGGATAGGAGTTGGTAAGAGAGAGAGATAGGAACCAAAAGGGAAAAAAAACAGCAGAGACATAAATTGTGGGGGACCATGTCATAAAGTTGGAGTGAGAGAAAGCAAAGCCTTGCCCCTATCTGAAAGTAACACCTTACGTTACTGAACTCTGAGCCAAAACTAACTTCAGCTAATTTTCCACTCATAATTATAAGAAAAGTACAAAACTAGCTTCTTCAACCAAATCTACTAGATAGTAGACACCACATGCTGAGGTTAAAGGTTAAAGAATCATATCATAGTTAAGAATAAAGGGTTCCCTTATATGCACGAATCTTTCTTTTGCTTTGGGCCCTCCCAGACTAAGAAAATAGAAGGAGAAAAGAAAAAAAACAATTTTCCTTCCAGGGACCTAAACAAATAGAGGAAAATAAAATTGTCAATTCATTTATGACTGTGAATGATGAAATGCCACCTTGTGAGATAGCACAGTGTGAGTTTTGGACTTTTTCATTTGTTTTCATGTTTCAATTCTTATCACTGCCTTGTCTTGGTTAGAGCAGAGAAAAGCTGACCCTTGGGAAATGGTTCGTAGGCTTCAGTATGATTTGGAGACTCACTTCTGAATGTATGGTTGGAAAAACTTTGGATTTTGTTCAATTGGGTAGCCTGTGCTATTTCTGAAGGCATAAAAGCTTTTGTTTTCTTCCCATTTTTTTTTATTTTAAATTTGTTTTCTTCCCTCTTCCTCACTTTTCTTTTTTCAAAAATTTTGGTTTTGGTTAGCACTCATTGATTTGTACGTTCTATAGCTGGTGAAGCTTTTCTGTATAGAGATGTGGCTAAACTTTTCTCAAGTGGTTGGTACTTTGTTGATTTTGCATGAAACAATATTTTTTGTGAGAATTTGGCAATGGATTAACTTCAAATTTTGAGTTCATGCATCCAATAGATAGCAATATTTGGTTTTTTTTTAATTCAGTAGATTCTTTCATTCTTTTAATTTTTTAATGTCTGTTTAAATTAACATGACTTCTTGTAATTGCAGGGCTTATGCATGTCCCCCCCAAACTTCAATTTTGAGGGAATTTCAATCTTTTTGAGAATATAACCAAAACTCGCTTATTCACTGCATGACTTGGTGCTAATGGCAAGTAGACAGCATCCCTCAGTGTTTCTGGTGTTGGTTACAATTTTAGTTTCGATCCATTACTCAGAGCAATTGCAATCCTCTCACACTCAGACTCTTCTCAGAATTCAACAGCTATTGAACTTTCCTGCTTCTTTAAGCAAGTGGAACAACAACACAGACTTTTGCAACACAGATTCAAACTCTTCCCTCACTGTAGTGTGCTATGAAGACACCATAACACAGCTGCACATAATAGGTGAAAGAAGGGATTCACCTCTCCCTAGAAATTTCTCAATAAATTCATTTGTCACAACACTAGTAAGGCTTCCCAGTTTGAAAGTCCTCACATTGGTTTCCCTTGGTATGTGGGGTCCTTTGCCTGGTAAGATAGCTCGTTTGTCATCCCTGGAAATAGTGAACATGAGTTCCAATTTTCTCTATGGTTCCCTTCCTCAGGAACTTTCATCACTGTCAAATCTTCAAACACTCATTTTTGATAACAACATGTTGGCTGATAGGCTTCCTGATTGGCTTGATTCACTTCCAGCCTTAACTGTGCTTAGTTTGAAGAATAATTTGTTCAATGGATCTCTACCGAATTCGCTTGGTAGTGTGGACAATTTGAGAATTCTTTCACTTTCTCACAATCACTTTTTTGGGTTGGTACCTGATTTGAGCCGTTTGACAAATCTCCAAGTGCTTGAATTGGATGACAATGCTTTTGGACCTCAGTTTCCTCAGCTTGGTAACAAGTTGGTTACACTAGTGCTAAGAAACAATAGTTTCAGGTCAGGTATTCCTGCTGAATTCAGTTCATACTATCAGCTTGAACAGTTGGATATCTCCGCAAATGCATTTGTGGGGCCATTTCAGCCAGGATTGTTGTCACTTCCTTCTATTGCCTATCTGAATATTTCTGGGAACAAATTAACTGGGATGCTTTTTGAGAATCTGTCTTGCAATTCTGAGCTTGATGTAGTCGATTTATCCTCAAATCTTTTGACTGGGAGCTTACCTAGATGTCTAGTGTCAAATTCCAGTGATAGGACTGTCCTGTATGCTAGAAATTGTCTAGACACTGCGAATCAAAATCAGCAGCCACAGCCCTTTTGCCACACTGAAGCCTTAGCTGTGGGAATATTACCTGAGAGAAAGAAGCACAAACAAGTATCTAAGGTAGTTCTTTCCCTTGGCATAGTAGGTGGGACTCTTGGAGGAGTAGCACTTGTTTTGCTAATTTTCTTTATTGTTAGAAGAGGAAATGCCAGAAGCAAAATGAAGAATCCTCCTACAAGATTAATATCAGAGAATGCTGCTTCTGGTTACACCTCTAAGTTACTTTCTGATGCAAGTAACTCTCTCTTCCCTCTCTCAGTCACACACTACCTTGTTCCATTTTATACTTTTCTTCATTCACATGCAGATATTTAGAAAATTGTCAGATATTTGCAAGAGTCTAATGTGTAGCCATCGAAAAATTAAACACTGAAGTTAAATGATCACTAGAGCAAGAAAAATGTTGGATTACCTGTACACATGCTTAAACTCTTATTTAGAGAAAACTTGGTAATTTTGTTTAAATTCTTTGGGTTAGAAGGATCTTGCCTTCTTGGAAATTGGAATAATAAGTTTGCATTCTATCCTAGCTTGCTGCAGTAGTCCTCGGTACCTTGATTGATAAAAGATTAAAAGTTAGTTTTATACATTAAATCTACGTTTAACATAAGTTGAAAAATAAGGATGATAACTGATAAGGAGAAACTAATTTTAACCAACTATTATCTACTAATTTCTTTTTTGCTGAATTATATTCAATAATTGTATATAGGAAACTCATACAGATATAGATATACCTAAACGGAAACAGTTTCCCGCCAGTATATATACAAGGATATCATACTTGTTTGAATTTGATAAAAGAAACAAGTTTATTTGTAGCTGAACAAGTTATAACAATATTTCTTTATCAATGAAGTCCACAAATGATTGGAAACTATTTCTGGAGTGGATGATATGAAAGAATAATTAATCATTTATACATTTCTCTGCCTAATTCCATATTAAAGATAGATTGACAATCATGTCTTCTTCCTGCACTTAAAAGGGTATATATCTCAAACAAAGAAGTTGGGAGCAGCTGGCCTGCCAACTTATCGAAGTTTCTCATTGGAAGAGATTGAGGCAGCTACAAACTACTTTGACACAGCTTCTTTAATGGGTGAAGATTCTTATGGGAAGGTATCCTACAATGTCTCAAATTATTTTGCATATAAAATCAAAGGTTTTATTTCCTTCGGACTGAATTCATACAAAATCAAATGTTTTATTGCCTTTCATGGCCAGTTGTACATGATAAAATTAATTTGATCATGCAGTCATGATTCAATTAATTCACTATTGAAGTTGTTACAATAAATTCCAACTTTTATCTCGTTAGTTATAACATTTATGAGATGAGTGTTTCATTCTAAAATAGAGTGTATCTATATGTCTTAGATGTACAGAGGCCAGCTGAAGAATGGTTCAGTTGTTGCTATTCGATGTGTAGAAATGAAAAAGAGATACAGCACTCAAAACTTTGTGCACCACGTAGAGCTGATATCAAAACTCAGGCATCGTCATTTAGTCAGTGCTCTTGGACACTGCTTTGAATGTTCTTTAGATGATTCAAGTGTCAGCAAAGTATTTCTTGTCTTCGAATACGTACCAAACGGCACACTCAGGAGCTGGATCTCTGGTAATTCCTAAAACAGAAGCTTCTTTATCAGGTTGGAGGTAGTAAAACGGTATTATTCTAACAAGAAACAGAAAGGATGAGGAAGTTCACTAGAGGGCGTTCCATTTGTAGTAGTTACAAATTCATTTATCTCCTTCTTAAGTTATCTCTTTAGGCAACTTGCATGAAGTTCTAAATTTGCATTTAAGGATGAGAAAATATCATAATAATTTTTCTTAAATTAGTCATTTAAGTATATGTTGTAATCGAATATTGAGACTGTAATGCTATTTTTTGTTATCCTTCATCCTGATTTGTTATTTTCTGGTTCTTCCCATCACAATTATGGCATTAATGCCTCATATTTTTTGGCAGATGAGAATCCTAAAAATTCCTTAAGTTGGACTCAACGCATAGGAGCTGCAATTGGAGTGGCAAAGGGAATCCAATTTTTGCATACAGGGATTGTCCCTGGTCTATATGCCAACGATCTCAAGATAGAAGATGTTTTATTGGATCAGAATCTTGTTGCGAAAATCAGCAGTTATCACCTGCCTTTGTTATCTAACATGGGAAAGGTATGAAGAAAATAATTATGAAATTTTATGTTTTTTAGGAGGAAAAAAATCATTAGTTAGTTAGTTTTTTTTATTTTCCTTCAAGAAAAATAGGCGTCAGTTGGTACTGATTTGCCTTTGTTAATACTTCCAGGTTAGGCATGGAAATTCTTCCAGTGGATTGAAAAATTCTAGCAAGAATAAAGGGTGAGTAATATAAATTTGATCAGGTTGTGTAACATGCATGAAAAATAGAACTCATCGTATTGTAATTTTGCATACCATATAATAAGAATGAAAATGTCTCTTGTATAAGAATACTTGGGGTATGTATGTATGCAAGCTTGGTTTTAATGAATTCTGCTGTTTTGTAGTGTAAAGCATGAAGATAAGTCTGATATATACGACTTTGGAGTGATACTACTCGAACTCATTCTAGGAAGGAAGATAAAGACATCGACTGATGCAGACGCTTTTAGGGATCTGGTAATAATAGGGACTCTGATTCATTTCCAATGTGGGATTAACAAATCTATAGATGCATATTGCATAAAGTTTTTATTTTAGATGGACATATTATCTCACGTAAAGAGATTAATTAAATGTCAAAAAACTTTCCAACACACCATGCAGGAAAATATGAGACAGGATTAGAGGAAATATGAATGGATAAGATTTTTGGAATAAGCAATGTTCATATCCAATAAAGTTCATGGGGTATTAAAGTAAATGACTAAATGTTCAAGAAATTTTTAGATGGTCTGAAACTATTAGATCTCGACTAATTTCTTCATAATACATAATTGAGTGTTATTATTTATATTTTTATAAATCAAAAAACTTAAACATGTGTCGGATAGAAATTGATTGAAACTATAGACATGTGGTGGTCTTAGACTATCTAATAATTTATCTTAAATAATCCGATTGCAAGATAATATTAGTGTTCATTATCCATATTCAATGACCCTAATTGTGTTAATTGCACCATGACATGAGGCAGTTGCAAGCAAGCTTAGGAGCTGATGAAGAGGGTAGGAGGAGTGTTGTTGATCCAGCAGTTCGCAAGGCATGCTTGGATCAATCATTGAAGACAATGATGGAGATTTGTGTAAGGTGTCTGGTTATAGAGCCAGAAGATAGGCCTTCTATAGAGGATGTTTTGTGGAACTTGCAGTTTGCATCTCAAGTACAAGATGCATGGAGAGGGGATTCTCAAAGTAGTGAAGGGTCACCAGGCTCAGAATCTCGAGGACTTCCCTTCCATTAGTGTCAATCCACAGGTTTTCAACTTTTTTTTTTCTTTGTACATTTCACTATAAGCTTAATAGGTGGTTAATGGTTGAAAGATAGTATAAGTTTTTTATGTTGTAACTCCTTTGCCCAAAATTCTGCTGAGCTTCTAATGAAAAACTATGTTGTCCGAGCTAGCACCATGCATGTATTATGGAAGTTAAGGGTCCTTTTCGGGTGTTGCGAGTTTTTGGTTTTGGTTTTCAAATGTCATTTTTAAAACAGTATGTGATTGGCTAAAATGGTGTTGAATTGGTTTTTAATTCAATTTAAAAATATTTACATTTATTTTAAAATTAACAAAAATTGATTTGTAAATTTGGTTTAGTTTTTTAAAAAATAAACTTAATTGTTTTTTACAATAACTCTTCTTATTGCTATCATCACCACTATTATTGTCATTATCAACACTATTACTGTAACTATTAATATAGGTGTCACAATCATCATTGTATCACTATCACTATTATATATAAGAGACTCTCATTAATCAAGGTCCACAAAATATTAGGATCCCACCACCATTTTCAATATTGATGTTGTCATCACTGAGACACCTTCCTATTTCAAAATATTTTAATATAGTAAAATAAGTATTTATAGATAATGTCTCATTCACACATTATAAAAGGTTTACATCTTACATTTTTCCTCAATCAAACTCAAGTATATAATAATAAAACCAATTTTGAAACAAAAGGAACTAGTCACTAAACAATCTTTACAAGTTCTCAAAGAAAACCGTAGAAAGTATAAATAATAAATAAAGCTCCATATTTACAAAGGTTCTCCATGAACATAAACATAAAATTAACCCTCTAAATCCCGATCTCACACTAATTAGAGATATCCCATCAAAATAAAATACCTGAGCTATATTTGAAAGTGGTGTTTAGCCTAAACCAAAAACACAATATGCAAAGGAGTGACAATGCGCCTCACACATAATAGGGGCACCAAACACATATAAGAAAAATAGCTAGTAATTAAAGCAGACAAATACATCGTGCACATCAAATGCAGACTCAATCACAACTCATTGACACAATCATAACACAAGATTCTGAACCATGAGGATTCATGTTCTTGATTCTATATGCGTGTGGTTACCAATCATACTTCACACAAGGTAACATATGTAACACCCTCACAATTGTAATCCAATAAGTACGTAAGTGAGTGATTCTTTTATAATTTTTTATTGGAATTTAATTGTTGTAAATAAGAATAACATGTGTTTCAAATAATTAAATATCATAAGTAAATTATAATCATTATTTAATAATATTTTGTAATTATAATAGTTAATATTTCAACTCTTTAATATTAGTATTTGATTTTTTTTTTAAATTAAGAAAATATTGTGTTTATAATTACTCATTCCCTCACGTAAATTATATTATCTTGAATTAAATGTAAAATCAAACTAATTTTAGTTTTGTATTTTATTAAAATAGAAATTACTTGTTTAAGTTGTTAATTCTTATAACTACTATTTTGGATAATTAAATTCTATAGCTCTTAATTAAGAGTAATTAGAAGGTAGGAATTTAAATAAAACAAAACTTATTTAAAAGTGGTGTTTTGTGTAATAGATTAAATGCTTTTAAATTATGTTTTAATTTAAAGTTATAATAGTACGAGACAATATACAAATGATTATATAGCTGATGAATTAATTAACACCTAAACAATCACCTAAGCACCCACTAAGCATGGATTGCATGCCATCTTTGCCACCTACTTACCCACTCCTTAAAACCCCACGACCAACCCAAATAAACACCCACCAACTTCTGTTCATTTGATTCTGTCTCACACACGAAACCCATGAGACTGAGATAAGTTTAGGGGTAAACATTTTGTCCATTAATTCACCATGTTTTTGACACCTTCATTCACTCTCCCACTCCAAAATGTCATCACATTTGTTTTTGTTTCTAATGTATTCTCTTTTCACTTGGAAAACCCCACGAGACTTGGAGAGAGTTTGGGACAAGTTTCTCCCATTTTCCAAGTTTTGGATGAAGCATGAGGAGGAACAATAAGGAGTACTCTTTGATTGTATGCAAGCTTGGAAGCCCATCTAGTCACCACACACGACAAAGGAAATTGCACCCAAAACCCATCATTCTTCATTTTTCTATCATTCACTCTCCCTACACAAGCCACATGAGACCTTGAGAGGAAATGACTCTTGTACATTGATTTCCATCTTTACATCCATCACGAACAGGAATTCTCTATCTGATATAAAAATTATACAATTACAAAAATTAACAATAACCTGAGACGTGTGATAGCACTGTCCTTAAGGACTTATCCGCGTGATGCGCAAGTCCCCAGGATATAACAGGTTCTTCCCAATTAATATTTGAGGAAACAGAACTAACAAGTTTTCTTAAGTAAGAATAACCCATGAGACTCGTGATATAATCAAGAAAAGATGTGTGTGGAGATATATCCTCAAAATCTTCTATATGTTATATTTATAAAGAAGAGAAACTGTTTCTCAAAGTCACCTTTGACCAAGTCATAAAATAAAATATATTATCTCTTGAAGACCAAGTCAAGATATAAGATAAGACCTAGTCCAAAAGACCAAGTCAACAAGACTAATTCTAATTAAAATATTTATTTAATAAATCATAATTAATTTAAAATATTTTTCTAATTAAATAAACATATATTAACCTTTTTGAAATATCACTCAAAAATACAACAAATGACAAGAAGTTCTTCTCTCCTTTTTTTTTTTTAAGATTGTTGACCGTGAAGCTTAAGAGAAGGGAGCTTGGTCCATGTAATTGGCTTCACCTCCATCTTCCTCTCTTTGGATAGAGATCAAAATATCAACACTAGGTAAAGGGGATCTTCCTTGTGGACTCAAAATCATGACTGTTCTTGGAGGGTTCATCCATGGAAAGTCTCTTGTAGTATCTCCATTGAACTTGTTTGTGCCATGTATGTTATTTTTGTGGTGCTTGAAGTTTTGTTGTTATCTTCTTATCATGCATGCACTCTTATTTTATTTTTGGCTAGTTGGAATATGTTAGAAATGTTCTAGGACTAGGAGAAGCCTTGCAAAAATTTAGTTTTGACTTTTGGGATAAGGGAATTTTTGAACTTGTACACAAGTAGAAGAAGTGGTAGTGTTAGAATGTGAGTCTCCACTGGACAACCTCCACTTATTGAGTCATATATCAAGATTTAATTGTTGTATACTCTATTTTAAATGAAAGAGGACACATAATGGAATAACTATCATGTTTTACACTTTGTGAGATAAGGTCGTTTTTAGGGTTATCAAGGATGAGAAAAGGGACTGCTCTGTTTTAGTAACTTGGCATGACAATGAATATTTTTCTAAATTCTAGACCTTTGTGAAAACCTTTTTGAAAAAATAAAAATTTCTTAAACCTAGAGAAAAGTAGCTTTATGGGAATGTATGATACTAAATTTTACAAGGTCATTTGCTATTTTTAATAATTAGGTCATTTAGAACTAGGGTTTTTGAATTATTAGTGTTGTTGTTGAAGTTGGCCTAAGAAGCTAAAATTGTTGGGAATTGTAGAAACTAAATTTTTTTCAAAAACTTTACCCTTTTTGTAAAGATAAATGTGTTGGCTTTAAGGTGTAACAAGTCTTGTGCAATTTTAGTTTAGGAAGAGAGAGGAAATTGCAAATATTTGAACTATGTTAAATCTCAATTCAATTTACCATTACTATTTCTAGAATTTTTAGAGATATTTCATCTTCACCTTCGTCATCTTTGTATTTATTTATTTATTTCCTTCAAAGGTTTAGTTTGACATGTAAGATTTGGTTTAGTGATGACTACTCTGAGTCTAACATCTTTTTCTTCTATGTATTTGATCTGAGTAGACCTATGCTTTAGAATTTTGGATATGTATATATAAACCATCTTACTTTTTACTATATTTTTTGTTTATACTTAGGGCTTGTATATATCACTCAACTTAGGAAAAATAATTATATTATGACACTCTTTATTTTATAAATATGTATAGGTGTTGTAATAAAAATATTTCATTTATCTTCTCTTAATCTTTTTTTAAGCAAAAGCTTGAAAACAAGATGTCACTACATTTTCTTTTTCAAAAAATTTTAAATGAAAATATTTCACGTGGTGTTAACATTATAACTAACTTATGGTCTTCTTTTAAAATTCAAGCTTATGTTTTTTTAACTTTGCACGTTTCATTCAAGAAAATGAAACAATCATGTTTAAAAAAATAACAAATCAACTTTAAATATTGATCACATGTAAGTCCAAATTTAGGGTGTCATAACATAGACAATAAAAATGGTCACCACATAATGGGCACTTAACACACGATCTAAGCTCGTTAGAACAAAATCTATCAAAAGCAGTTAAGGTATCACAATTACGCGTGGTTGCCTCCCATTCTACCGTAGCACCTCTATGACAAAAGTAGAAGACCATGGTGACCTTTTCACATAGTCTTGCATCTACCTCCAAACAAAATATGCATGAATGCATGGACTTCAAACACATCACAGATTACACAGGGAATACATAACACACCTTTTACATATATCACATTGTTAGGTCAAGCCTAAACTTCCACCCTACTAGACCTTTATATCTAGACTTCACAAATGACCAAGTACAACTTGAATTTCACACTGCTAAGCCATTGGTTAGGCTTTCTTGTATCACGTATAAGGTTCTCATGGCATGCATAGAACCCACAACACAAGTAACTCTTTGTACAATATCTCACCCACATAACTTTTTCACATATTTGGTTCAATTGCGCATGTCGCTCATCACACAACATATCACACATACTCAACTTGATCACAAACAAAGCTCATAGGCACAAACATCTCAATCTCATAGTTTTAACCCTTAACACTTCTTATTTATATTTCTCAATTATTTCTTTAAACTCTCACATAACAAAATATAAGACTTGGTTTGGTCTTGGTTCTTAACACTCACCATTATAACTCACGATAGCTTTTTTCCTATCTTAAGCTTCTATGACCTTGTGTAGTATAAAAATGATACTTAAAGTTATACCCAAGATATCAAGTTAGGCTTAATTTTATTTGAAATCTAAGATAATTATCTACAAATTCTAAGTTGACCTTGAAATTTGATTTTACCATTTTTTATATTCCAAATTTTCAATATCGTAATAGTTAAGTCTAAATTTGACAACTTGAATTTTTTCACTAATTTAATCATAACTTAAGTTTTAGATCTTCTTTTTAGGTGGTTTTAATGTCATTAGAAAGCTAACAATTAAGGCTACAACTCTTTGTGACCTCAAAATTTAATTCGAACTTCTAAAGGGTGCACGACTATGCACAAAATCAACATGAGTGTATTTCATTCAAAATCAACCATACATGGGCATGCTTCCTTAAGCATGATTGTGGTACCTTTAGCACTGGCCAACATAAGCGTGCTAATCCTTTCTTTTTGTTTTAGCATGATAAACACTTAGTCACATATAAAGCATGTCGATAACGCATCATACACTAATAAATTACTCTAGTTTCAACAATACACATCAATTATAATAAGCCCCTAGTTTAACATGGAAGAACCCTAATCCACACATAAGAACAAAAAAAATGAATCAAACAACCATTAGATCAATATTCAATCATGCACAAACAATTCGTATTACCAACACTTGTTTCAGGGAGTTCACAATCCCTATAGTCATACATCAAAGATCCTATAGAGGTTTGGAGATCGTCTCACTACCCACAATCTTTATAGGCACCCCCTATTTATGAGATAATCTCACCCCTCCTCTTACCTGAAAATTTTTTTCTACTAAAAAGTTCCTAGTAAATCTCTCCTTCCCTTCCACCTTATCCTCTCTTCCTCTCTTTTCCATTTTTCTTCTCTCTATTCTCTAGGTGTTTTTTTACAACTAACTCTAAACTCTTCTCATTCTCTTTCTTTTTATGATGTAGGATTGTCTATCTGACTCTCATCTCTATTCTTATTAATTTTTATAATTAGAGTAATAATGTATCTTCATAAAATTAATATAAGAAAGATAATTCTAAATATAATATATTTATTTATTTAACGATAAATTGAATAGGATGATATATATATGTGATAAGATAATATATAGTAAAAACAATTTATCTAATACTTTAAATATAATAACAAATCTTATTGATAATCTCAAATAAGGTAAAATATTATAAAATAAGTTAAGATAATTTATCTACCATTTAAATCTAAATAAATACGTAAGATTACTTGATATATAAATAAGATAATAAGCTAATCAAATATATAGGAAAGTTAAGATAAGGTAATAGGATAACTGGATAAGATATGTTGTTAAACATAAATAATTCATGAAATAAACTATTTAATTATTTTGGTTATAATAATAATAATATAATTTCAAATATTAGTAATAATAAAAATAGTGATATACAAACTAATGTTCTAAAAAAATTTACATATTATTTTTTATTGTATGAAATTTGAGATGTAAAAAAGAATATGTAAAGTAAACTACATTACAAGGTACGTTCAATATCCATATATTTTACATTTTTGTTTCGAGATATCTGGACTATTGATCTTAGGTGTTGTTCCCCTTATTTGGTGAATTGAGAGATACATTACATCGATCATACCTTGGTTTACCTTCGTCCTCCTCCCATCTCAAAACATGTGTGGTGCACGACTTTCATTGAATTTCGTTTTTTAAACATTTATTGGTGAGTGTTCTTGAATCTCAGAAATTGCATTCTATAATAACATATATTAATTCATAAATGTAGTTATTGAAACTATGTGTAATTCGTTAAAATATAGTGTCGAGATAGGATTTAAAAATAAAGTAGAAAATGTTAAACAATTTTTGTAATAAATGCCAAACGATTAGTTTGGTATCACAAATATAATAGAGAAATAGGATAGAGAGATAGAGGAAATAAAAAAAAGAGATATCTAACATGTAATTGATTCTTATTCGATAGTTATGGGAGTGTTATCTTTTATTTTTTTTTTATTTTTTAAACATTAAAAAAGAGAAAATAAAGAAGAGATGGTCTAGGGAGTATGTTTTGAGGAGCAAAATTGGATTAAAGAGATTGTTTTTAAAATTTAAAAAAAAAAAAAGTATAAGTTTCGGCCTTTTTCAATCTTTGCAAAAACAAGAAGAAATGAAAAGTATTAACTTTTAACCAAAATGTAACATAGTACTAGTGATGAAGATTGATTGTTTTTATTATTTCAATGGTGACCATTAATAATTGCTTTATATGAGAGAATATTATTTTCGCAAAATCAATTGAATGTTTACAATCAATTGTTTTTTTAAAAATTGATTTTACAATTTTTTTTCCTTTTTTATGTTTTATTTATTTTCTATTTTTGAAATTAATTATTTTTATTAATTTTTTATTTCATTTCTTACTTACCTTTATTTATTTATTTTCTATTTTTCTTTACTTTTTTATTCACTTTTTTTATTATTATAAAACACTAACACTTTGTTTAGTATGTAAAGAAAAGAAGATAAAGATACCATCTTCCTTCGTTTAAGAAAGAAAGAATATTCAACAGTACCTTCAAAGAAAAACCTTTCGATCTAATTTGAGAAGAAAAGATAAAAGAAAAATGCATTTATTTTCAAAACACACAATCACCCGTATATGGATTCTTTTTAGTTAAAAAAATAAAATATAAAAATATAAAAAAAATATATTAAAAAAAAAAAAGTTTATATTCGTAAGATTAGTGAATAATGTGTGCATACGGGCAGAGTTTGACCAAGAGATAAACTGAAGGCTCTTCGAATCTCTATCAAGGATTATTCAGACAAGTATTTCGAGAACGTACCAAAAGTATGAGTTAAAGATAAATCAGATGATTATTAACTTGCCATTAAGATCCAAACATAATTAAGATTAATATAAATAATAATATATTAAGATAAAATAATATTTTTATATCATATTTATTACAATATTAATTATGCAAATAAACTCTTTTCCACCCTCATTTAGGTAAGTAGGAAGACATTTATCCAAATTGAATAAGTAATATTAAAAATATATATCTCATTCAAGTAAAACCAAAGAAAATAAGATATTAATGAAGACTTAGATGAAGGATAGGAAATTTTAGGAATAAGAATAAATTTACTTTTATACTTCGATACAGTTACAATGTGCATATGGTATTATGCATTTGCTTAAAAAATATCTTTATATTTATTCTTACAATAGTATACATAGATTTTGATTAATGTTAAATCAATTCAAATAATAAAATAATTATTTATTTTAATAAAATGAGGCATAATAAGTTGTTTAAATAATTTTAATAAAATACTATTAGATTATAATTATTTATAAAATGGCTTCTTAGTTTATTTAAAATTATTAAAATAATGTAATATTAATTTAGGCTAAATTATATTTTTAGTCTCTATTTATTTTTAGGATTCAACGTAGTCTCATTATCTTTAAAAGATTCAATTTAGTTCTTTAGTTTTAAAAAAAAATATTTGATACTATTTTTCTATTCAAAATGATACTAACGACATTAATAAAATTGGGTGAAAAAACAACATTGGACATTTTTTTAAAAAAAAAATTATATGACTAAATTAAACATTTTAAAAATAATGGGATCAAATTAGACATTTTAAATGATTCAATTTGATCGTTTAATTTTTAAATGATGTTCAATGTTACCCTTTCATAAAATTTCATTAACGTCGTTAATATCAATTTAGACGAAAGAATAACATTAAGTTTTTTTAAAAATTAGAGGATCAAATTGATTTTTAAAAATAAATAGAAGGACAAAAATATAATTTAACCATTAATTTAAAATATTTTTCTTAATATTTTGCATTTTTATTCTTTTTATTACACTTTTTTTCCATTTAAGAATACTTATGCAATTTTTTAAATACACCTTTTTCTTTCTTTTTTATTCTTTTTATTACACTTTTTTTCCATTTAAGAATACTTATGCAATTTTTTAAATACACCTTTTTCTTTCTTCAGAGTCCCTTTAACAATCAAATATGGTATTAGAGATACCATTAAAGTCAAAGGGAGCAAAGAGCAGACAAAGAAAGAGTAGAGAGAGGTGTAGAGGGAAAAATAAGCTAAATTTTTTTAAAATCTATGTTTGACCTAACTTCTTTTAGAGAGACGAGCAACAAAAAATTGGGCTAAAGGGTACTTTTAAGAAGGAATTAATATGAAATGATAACGTGAATTTTTCTATTTTAAAAGAAATTGTGTCCTAAATTGAATTTACATTGATAAATACAAGATTTACTCTCAAATATTTTATGTTGACAACTGTTTTCGTAGTAATAGATTTTGTGAATGATTTTGATGTAATTAACACTCTGTTTTCGTAGCTCTACTTTGTGATATGTTTCATCAGCCTTACTCGTATGTTATATCTTAATTCATTTTTCTGAGAGAAATTACTTGACTTATAATTTTTATAAAAAAAAATTAGTTAAAACTTATAATTTAACTAAATTTATAACTAGAGGTGAATACTAACTATAAACGTTTAAAGGTAAGTACTTCATAGTTCACATAAATACAAGTATCAACAATATAAAATGACTTGCATGATAATGTTAAAATAACTGATCTCTTGGGTTAATTTTGTTACGTGTAACTTGACGGGTTAACTTATAGTTATTTGAAATCAATTGAGTTAGCATTTTATTGGGATAATTTGTTAGCTGTAATAGCATCCCTGTATATATACATAGGGTATAACAGAAATAATGTAAGAATCAATAAAGATCATTTTTCTCAGATTCAGTTTGCAATCCTTTTTTTTTTCTCTACTCTAACATAATATAAAGAGCTTAGAATCAATAAAGATCATTTTCTCACATTCGGTTTGCAATCCTTTTTTTTTTTTCTCTACTCTAACATAATATAAAGAGCTTGAACGATCCAAGCATGGCTGATCAACCTCCTCCACCCCCTTCCACAGCTCCACTTACGGTTTATCATACAATCTTTGAGAAATTCGATGATAAGAACTTCCTCTTATGGTACCAACAGGTAGAACCAGTGATCAAGATGCATAGACTTCAACATTTTCTTGTTTATCCGAATATTCTGCTGCAACATATTCTACTTTTGAACACCAGCTATGACAATATTCAAAATATGCTTCCTAAACGTACATATGTCTCCAAATGCAAAAATGTATTGGCTCCGCATTGCTTTTGCAATTACAATAAAAAATACCATAGTAATAACACAAATTATGTGTTTTATGACAACTCTAGTTAGGAATGACTAGTGGCAATGTCAACACTTTGTTGACAAACATACTGTGCAAAGGAATATTGTAACACCCTATTACACTAGACACAACCATTTACTAAATATTAATTTATTTGTTGTTATAAAAATGAGAGTAAATTTTTCGTGTTTATTAGAATATATTATCACCATAAAATATAAAGACCTATAATCTTCTGAAATATAAATGAGTTCTTATTACAATTAAATACAATGAAAATATGTATCAACTATTCCCACCCATACATCACAAAAACTAACTAGAGTAGTACAAAAATTCTATCATACCCCAAACACAAGTATAAGTGAAAATTCTATCTTACATTTACACTCTTACTTCTATTATGCCACCCATACATCATAAAAACTAACTAGAGCAGTACAAAAATTCTATCATACCCCTGACACAAGTATAAGTGAAAATTCTATCTTACATTTACACTCTTACTTCTATTATGCTGCTGCTTCTTTATAAATATAAGCAAATTGGTTAAAGACATATCTCTCTCTCTCTCTCTCTCTGCTTTTAACCAGTTCTTCTAATAGCTACTACAGCTAGGTAGTCAAACTCCAAAATCACCTTTTTTTGATTATTTGTAAGAAATAAAATTCCTATATTAAAAAGAAAGAAATTAGGCAGGCAAAATTCCATATCTAAGTTTATCTCTATAACTTTTTTTAAAACTAAGTGTTTTCTTTCTTTCATGTTAACTGTCAAGATATTTTGATATTCTGGGCATAGATGTAGTCATAGATTATGAGGAAATTGGTGCTCCACTGAAATCAATATCATGTTTAGGCAAAAAGGCTTTTATTGTTGGAGTCGCAGATCACAGCAGATATGGCTGGACAATTGCAAATTTCCTTTTGATGCAGCAGGTGGTGAAATTCTTGTTGACACTTGGGTATCTGCAGGTTCTTTATTTGTTTTTCTCCTTTTGAAAAAAAAAAAAAAATTTGGTACCTCTCTGTCAATGTGTGAATCCATAAGGTTATCTATCTGCATACATTCGTGGTTTCTCTCATTATTTTCAGTCCTTGTTTATTGATCAGGTTGCTATCATATCATGAACATTCTCATTAGACTCTGACTATTTTTTAATCTAGCCTTTCACAGAAAATATTTGATGAATCACAAACAAACATATTGATGTAGACTTCCATTACCTCATTGAGAACACTTGCAACCAACTCCTCTGCAATATCATTGGCAAACACAAGGACAACACACTGGGCAACATAACCTTAGTTTGGGTCCACCACCTAACACTGCACAAAAATAAAATACAAATGATTGGAATGAGTGACACAGAAGATAGACCAGAAAACTAGCATACACAAAAAGAAAAGAGAATTATTTTCATTACAATTTTTGCTAACCCCATCTTTCTTTCTTTTCTTTTACAATTTTTTAAATTATTTCAATTTACAATTATTAATTTGCTAACATAATGGTGTTGCTTCCTTCAGTACAATATAATCTTAAGACATTCTTGAAAACCTAACTGAGGGATCTCTTAGAATCTTATCAAAACATCCATGGGAACATAAATTATCAAACAATAAATTTCGGTTTATTTTAGGTATCTCGTCAAGCTCATGAAGTCTTACCACTACCTTATATGTGTAAACAAATAATATAAAATCTACCATTACCAAATCAAAAATGGATAAAACAGTAGTCTTAGCTTATCCATGAGTTAGGTATTGCACAACATAATAAACTAACATCAAATTTTATTCTATTCTACCATCCCTACCACCAAAATAAGCTTAAATAACTAAAAATAAAATAAAATTACATCGTAATGAAAACTGCGAAATCGAAGCGTTCAAAGCAAAATTGAGAAACAAAATAGCTACCTATGAATAAGTCCAGAAACAGGAATCTCAGTTACTCATGAATCCAAGTTACCATCATACACACAGGATCTTTTCGGAAGAACCTAAAAATCAGAACACACAGACGGAAATCATCAATGAATTTGTAAAGGAAAAATTAAAATCGGTGAAAGTTTCGAAGGTTCAAAGAAAATTTTCAAAAGGTCAGAGAAATTGTACAGGAGGCAGCTTTGGGTTTCGCGAGGAGAAAAGAAACATTGCAAATTACGGTTCTTGTGAGTTTCGTTTCCATTCTCGTGTTCTCCACCCAAAACCCTTCAAGGCTCCTGAGATAAAATCTGGAGAAAGAGAAAGTCAACCAAGCTTTAGAAAAGTACCCTTTTATATGCGGAAGGTTAAAATACTTTGTCTCAATAATTTCGATTTTTTTAGTTTTTATATTTATTTTTGTTAATTTTTTAATTTTTATGATTTAATTTTTTTAAAATTTATTTTAGTTTTTATTATTAAATTTTTATTGTAACATTATGTGTTTTTATTAACATATTAAAAGTCTTTAATTTTACGAGGAAAAAGGCAATGAAACGTATAAATTAAAGATTGTAAAAAAATAGAAATGAGTTTAACTATTCTTGTTTTCATTCTTATACCTTGTATTTATCTTCGTTTCCATATTCAACAAGTATAGAATTTGTATCAATATTATGATATTCATCAAGTTTCAAGTATACTTATACTTATTTTGTAGAAGGATATCACATACTTCAAGTATTTTTCACCAAACTTAACACAACAAATATTTTATAGTTATTTTAATATATTGCATTTAAGAGACCCTTATAAATATTATTTTAGTTTCATTAAATTTTCATATATAATAAAAACGCTTAGGTAGTGTTTGTTTCCAGGGATTTACTGTTCACGAGCAAGGAAAAGCGAAGAAAATTGTTGTTTATTTCCAGTGATTTGCAACGACGGAAAGGCGAAGAAAACGGGGGAGAAGCGTGGTTCGCGTCCTCGCACAATAGCGAAGAAAGGAGAAGAAAGCCAAGTAGAATTTGTAAAAACCTGGAAATGCCCCTATCCCATGCATGCATAATCGATTATACGAAGGAAACATAATTGATTATGGTTGGCCACATAATCGATTATGGCCTTGCATAATCGATTATGGCCTTGCATAATCGATTATGGCTGAGCATAATCGATTATGCAAGGCCATAATCGATTATGTGGCCAAGCATAATCGATTATGCTGGGGTATTTTCGCTTCCAGTGGAACCCAGAACGGCTCGTTCCAAAAATGAATTTTATGAGTAAAATGCGAACTCAGAACGGGCCATTCCACTTTGGGAACGGGCCGTTCCACTTTGGGAACGGGCCGTTCCATAGATGGACGTTGTGGGTTAATTTGTAACCCCAGAACGGCCCATTCTGGTCTGAGAACGGCCCTTTCTGGGTATCAAATTTTATTTTACAAAATATAATTATCAGAATATATTTTGTTATTATTATTTATTATTATAAATATTATTATTTTCATTTTTATTAATATTATTATTATTTATTATAATTAGTATCATTATTATTTATTATGATTCTTATCATTTTTCTAATATTTATTATTATTCTTATCATTATTTATTATTTTTTAATAAATTATAGCTATTAATATAATTTTATTGTAATTATTATTATTTACAATAAATAATATTATACTCATTTTTAATCCAACAGTAAAAGTGTAAATTATATATTCATCTATTAAATTTTAAATTTTTATCTATCATTAAATTTAAAGCAAATATTTAAATTAAATTATTTTTAAATTAATATTTTATAATTTTTTTAGTTAAAATTTATATATTTATCTTTTAATTATAATAATTAAAAATCTTTTTTTAACCAAAGGGCAAAATAGTAATCTTACACAATTATCAATTAAAAAATTTATTTTTATCTATCACATCAATCAATTCACTCACAAACTTTCACAAACTTTCTCTACACTTTCTACCATAGTTTTAAAAACCGGACCGGTCATCGAACCGGTTAAGGTACTGGGTCAGTGGGTCAAAGGTTGAACCGGTGGGTTACTAGTTGAACCGCATGACTCGAATTTTATTTATTTTTATTAAAAAATATTTATATTAAATATATTTTATACTTATAAATTTTAATAAATTTATATCTTATTTTAAATTTCAATTTTTCTATCTTATTTAAAATTATTTTTATTTTTATTTTATAAAAAAATACATAAAAAAATTACATGTTAAACGGTATATTAATACAAATTAAAAATATAAATAATATGTACATATATAATATGCTTGCAATTAATATCATAAAATAATATATGTAATATTTACATAGATATTACATTATTAAATATATAATTTAAAATTAATAATATACTATAAAAATTATTTAAGTTGTATATATTGCAAACAAATATATTAAAACAAGTAGTCATTTTTATATTTAATAAGATTCCTTGCTTTTTCATTAAGAGATTCAATTTTCATTATTATTTTTGTGATTTATGGTCCCTTAAAAAAAATTTTAAAAAAATAAGAAAAAAAAGTGGTTGAACCGGTTTGACCCACCGGTTCACTGGTTGAACCAGAAAATTGACCGGTTCAATCCGGTTTGAAACGGGTCGACTGCATAACCGATCCAACTTCAGATTCGGACTGGCTGGACCACCGGTTCCCGGTCCAACCGGTCCGACCGGCCGGGTCGGTCCGGGTTTTAAAACACTGCTTTCCACTCACTTTCCCTTAATCCAAACAACCTCACTTTCCACTCTTTTTCCCTTCAAATCCCTCCTTTTCCACTCCCCATTTTCCATCCTCAAATCCAAACAAAGCCTTAAAGAATATGAGATACATTATAACGTCAATTCACTTTTCAAAAAAGAATAAATAAATAAAGATAACTTCACATATTCGTATACACAAGGAATGGGCACCTCCTCTATGTATAAATAAACTTATGGCACTGTATTATTTAAAGGTAACTATGGTTGATCAGCAAAAAATAAGCGTGATGTTGACGACACTTTTAGTGTTACTAAATGTTAGGTCAAACATGCTCTATTAGAAGCATCTTCACCTGCGTGTGGGGTGTGTAAGTACCAACAAAAGAAGTGCACTATGATTGCATGTTTGCCCCTTACTTTGGTTATGACCAAAGTTTGGCACAATTTACCAAGCTACACAAAGTTTTTGGTACAAGTAATTTGTTGAAGATGTTGTTGGCTATTGAAGTGAATCATCGTCAAGAAGCGATGTGTAGCATATTATTTGAGGCTCAGGGAAGACTAATTGATCCTATTAATAGATATGTCTATGTCATGATTGGTTTACAACAATAAGTTTGTCTGATCAAAATAATATTTTTGCTCTAACTAGTGTGGTATTTTATATGTAAAAAATACTTTTCTTATTAACAAAATATAAATGAAGTTCTTTTAATGTTTTTATTAATTATTAATTATAATAATAATAATTATTATTATTATTTATCTCCAATCCACAAATTTCTTGTAGTATTCTTTCCACCCATAATCTTAAAGAGCCTTTTTTTTCCTTTTTGTCTCAATGTGAGTTATAAAAGAAATTTTTTTAATTTGAGTTGGAGAAGAGTGCCAAAAGACATATCGGGAACTACAATTTTTTCTTTCCTTTTTTATTTATTTTACCAAATATTAAATAAAATGAACATAATTAATGTACCCGTTTTTTCCCTTTTCTTTTAATTATTTATGAAAATATAGTGATACTAACAATTTATAAAGAAACAAGTACTTCTTTCATAAATTGAGTTGTTTTGCTGTTATGATTATACGTAGAGTTTGAGTAACTTTCAATCCAAATTTTCATGGATAATTTTTTATGTGTATTCACATAGTGATGAAGATTTTTCACAAACCTACCACTTGGCAAGTGAATCAAGTTTCGAAGTAGTATTTAAAGATCATCCTCAGGGATTTGCGTGTTTAGTAATTCTCGCTCTAATGATTTAAAAGAGAGTGATGTTAAAATTGCAGATAAGTGAAAACAGATTAGAACAACACAATAAAATAAACGTAGTAAAGACAATGATTAAGAATAAGGATTGGTTCAGAGCACTTGCTAACTCGTAGATCTTCTTAAAATAAATGCGATTCTAATTCCATTATTTCCACGTTCATTAAGTAATCCAACAAGATTCCTCAAGGTTGAATCCTAAAGTCATTAAGCTCAAAACATGATTCCTCTATGTTTTGAGTTTTAACACTTTGCATTAAGAACAATGACTTGAACAATGTGACTAACCAAATCAAGTCTATTCCTAGAACAAGAAGTGATTAGGTGCAAGATTCAGTTCGGGTTTTCGAAAACGTTTTCCAACTGGATTCAAAAACCAAAAATCATACAACGGGTGATCAAGCCGATATAAGCGTTAAGAGAAGAATCAATGCACAAATAATGAGATCAAAATGCATATATTTAAGAAGAAGAGGAGTTAGTAGTTACATCCAACCAATCCTTAATGAGTTTAGCCACACATGGCCATTACAAGATCAAAGAGTGAAAGGAAGAAATTACAAAGTAACGGATGAAGAAATGGAGTTGATCTTCGTTCCCAAAGGATCCAGCTTCCAAATCTCTGTTCTTCCTTCCCCACCAGTTTTTCCCCTGTTTTTCTCTCTTAAATTCGTGCTCTCTATGTTGCCCAGGTTCTACTCCTTTTTCCCTTTTATATCAGCTCTAAAACTGGGCAAAAAGTGAAATTTTTAACTCCACCGCTGCAGCTGTAGAACCACAGCTATGGCTGTGGAGAATCCTTCAAGGTGAAGTAACTTCTGGTGTTGCAGCTGTAGCTCTGCAGCCATGGCTGTGGAGACTCCTTCATGAGTAAGCAACTTCCTGAGCTGTAGCTGTGAAACCACAACTATGGCTGTGAGTCTCTGTGGCTTCCCTTGATTTCCCAAGCCTCAACGCTCAAGCCTTGGACCCTGCAGCTGTAGCTTCAAGTCTCTGAAACCAAAAATGAGCATTCCAGATTTCCACAGCTATAGCCGCAGAACTACAACTATAGCTACAAGTCTCTGGACCTCTATATCCTTCCCAGACTTCCACAGCTCGAGCTCCAGATCCACAGCTATGGCTGTGGATCTCTGCCTAGCCAAAAAATCCTGCAAAAAATGAGACAATTCCTTAAGATTACTACTACTCCTCTATTCTTATAGTATGACTTAATTCTATAAATAAAAGGGGTGAAATGTCATATAAATATCTACAATTATACAAAAAGATTTCCAAAAGTTGAGTGCGAAACATACAAAAAAGACACTCAACAACTACCCCAACTTAATCTCTTGTTGGTCCCCAACAAGATACCAATCAAAACCAAAAAGATACTTCCCATCATGAGATTTCTTCTGGATCAACAATAAGGCAAACATTCAATCAATTCACTATCACAAACCATTTTTGACTCACTGAGGTGCCCACATATCAATCATGCTTAACTAAAAAGATTGCAAGCTAAATCATAACACAAACATTACAAACCAACAATTGAACAAACTCTCATAAGAATGACTCTCCAGGGTGAGTGTTTCTCTCAATTCCACTCATCATTTCTATGAACATAAGCATTGATATCATCTCTTCATTACTGCTCTTTGAGAGAAATTTAAGGATCACAAGGACTTTTTGAGGGTTCTACTGAGGTTTGGTTAACAAGGGAACGTGGTTTTTCAGATTAACAAGGTTTAAACTCAAAAGAGTAAAATGAAAATGAACCAAACACTCCATCTTGCTCACTCCAAATATTCAACTCCAACCAGATCTCTCAGCCCAAATTCTCCCTCGAATTACACACCCTCTTTCCTTAAGATTCTTTGCCTAGATTTCAAGAGGTCCCTCTCTCTTTTAAGACTCTTTGTACAGGTGCTTGCTTATTTTGCTCTTGATTTGATTTGATTATTTTTTTTGATTATTTTTTTTTTTTTTGTTTTTGTTTTTGTTTTTGTTTTGTTTTGTTTTGTTTTGTTTTTTTTTTTTTTGAGATCAAAATACATGATAATAGTAGAATGAGACTGACAAGCACACTTAATTTTTAGCAGAGAAAAATGATAGAGAGGTGACTCTTCCCTTCAACTTGCATTAACTTAATTTCACCACTTTCTCTCAACTTGACAATTCTTACCACTACCCCAACTTAATCCCCAATTCATTTTCATTTACTCTCAAGAATTTGGTCAGAGTGATGAGTTGGTATTTGGGAAAGGTTTAAGGTGATTTGAAGGTTAAAGCTCAAACAGGTTTTAAAGGATGAATTCAGTTATGGCTGGTTGTTTGGCTCTAGGCTTACAAAGATTTCAGTTATTTACAAGGGAATGCCTTGATCCTGTCCAAAACTTTCTGACAAGAACAATCATTCAAGACTCAAACAATGCAAACACATATGCTATGATGATGGCTCTCAAAGTATTAGTGTATATGATAGATGCACTGTTTAGTCTCACTCACTCACCAGCTTGGCTAAATGTTCAATTACTGATTTTTCATGTCATGCTAATCAAATAACTCACAATTTCATGATCAAGCAAATTGGATGAGTACAACCTCAAAGCAAGCCGCAAAACAAACCATTCTAAGGTGAATCAAAAGATATGTTTTCACTCTTGTTGATCTAAAAGCCATCTCTCATTTACTACCTTTCAAAAATGATTTTCAATTTTCCCTTTTTTTTTTTCTTTTTTTTTTGTTTTTGTTTTTTTTTTTTTTTTTGATGATGATTGTTAATTCACAAAAAGTATATAAACCACCAGATAGTCCAAACAATTAACAAAATAGAAACTAAAACAACTGAAATTTAAAATGACTGGAATTTGAAATGGCATAAAATTAAAGTGGAACTTCTCTTCCTCAAAACAAGGGTGACAGCGACCCTCTATTCTCTCCTTTTCATCATTGCTTGCTCATGCTCCTGCTCTCCACCATGAAGTTGTTTACCTTGATCTCCACCCCCTCCAGAAAATATAGGACTGTCCCCAGGCCACTTCAGATGGTGGTGGTGGGGTTGGTGCAGCTAGGATTTTATGAGTGGCTTTAGAGCTTCCGCTTGAACCGCCACCTCTTGAACAAACTATCTGAAAATTTTACAACCAAGTCTTGCAACCAAGTTAGTCTACAAGTTGATCATAAAAACAAAACACAATTCTTCATGGGGCATAAGGAATGATCAATAAACATTCTAACATGGGAAGCACTAAAGTTATTTCAAAGCCACCAATAAACAAGCAAATATTTCCTACTAGCTCCAATGATCAATGATTTCACACTTTGGATAAAGAACACATATTCACTTAGGCATTTGATCAAGCAATTGATGGACATGATAAGGAGAAACAACATCCATGTGAATTCTTGCCATGCAAGGCTCAAAATTCTTCACAAAATGGAACATTTCAGTGACCACCTTTTTCAAAGCTTTCATTATGTTCAAATCAAATACTTTTCTCATTCAGGCATTTCTTCGAACACACAAAAGGCAGAAAATGTGAATGTTTATGCATGTTCACGTTGAAAACTCAAACCCCCAAATTCATGCAATTCCACATTTGTGCACAATGGATGATGAAGAACAAAGGTTTTATGTAGATTATGAAGAAAGGAGATGAAATGTGAGGAGATGAGGAGGTTTCGTGAGGGGAGGAAGAGAGAAATGAAGAGGTGGAGGTGAGAGAAAGGAGAAAATGAAGAGGTGGAGTGAGGGGCTCAGTTTTAAAACTGACCCAAAACTATCTAAAGCTTCTCATTTAAATTAGAAAAATGGCTCCAGAGAATTGGCGCCTAGGCGCTGGAACTGGCGCTACAGCTCTGGGATTAAATATGCAATTTGTGCCAAGACAGCAAGTTGGCGCCAAGGCCGTGAGTGGGGCGCTGCAGCTGTGGAATTTTTTTGACATGAGATTCCCTGGCAGAAATTTGGCGCTAAGGCCATGGATTTAGCGCTTGAGCGCTGGAAAATTGAATCCAAGGAAGGTTCCAGGGAGTTAGCGCTATGGCGCTGGGATTTGGTGCTTCAGCTATGGGAACATGAAAGTTCTAGGAACCTTGGCAGAGAAGTGGCGCTTTAGCTGTGGATTGTGGCGCTGCAGCTGTGAGATTTTTTCTCACATAAAGAACTGGTCCAAAAAATTGACGCCATGGCCGTGAGCCTGGCACTTCAGCTCTGGAAACTAATACACATAAATGGCCAGGCAGGAACTTGGCGCTAAGGCCGTGGAGTTGGCGCTGAAGCGCCAATACTTGGAATTATCTCTAAGTTGAAAATTAATGCCTCAGATTCCCAATGATTTTCCATGAGTTGAGGGAATAGAAAAATTCCTTGAAGCACACGAGCAAGCTATTAAAATCGTGTTCACATAACATACATTCAATTTGAACTCTTTCTTGAACTTCCTAATTAAACCACTACCTCACAATTCTCAAAACTGCTCTAGCCAATGTGAGTCACCAAGATATTTCAACAGAATGTGCAGCCAACATGATCAAGGAACTCAAAATTTTACAAAATATTATAATCATTGAAACACATCAAAACAAGCTTTTGCTTCCTAAGAGATATGACTTAAAGCACCCACTTGAAACATGAACTTGAAACTTTAAACCTTCCTATTATTACACACTATTGAAACTACACACACACAAATGTTTTAGAACAAAATATATGCATTGCAGCAACATATCAACCATAAAGTAAACATGAGCAGCAATTGTAAGACATGAACATTAAATCAAACACACCAAATGACAAACATGTCTTACTCCATACTATGCATCACCTAGTTGCAACCAAAGCCACTACTCATAATAAACACCAAACAACAACACCCCTTGCAATCAAATATGAAATTCAAAACTCAAAATACAAATTCTACTACCAAAAAAAAGCATCAAAATAATCACAAACCCAAAACTCAGAATGCTACACAACCACTCTAAAACATCAAATTAACTTCATATATCCTAACATGCAAAACACAAACATATCCTCAATAAGATCAGCAATCTTAACATATCCCAAAACATGCCAATCATCAAGCACATCCATTCTGAAATCAAACAACCCTATGCACAAAAACTCTTAACTACTCACTATTCAAACTAAAACTTAGAATCTAAAACAGAAATTAAAACAAGAACATGCTAATTTAATGTCTTTAGCTTGATAGTCCCTATTTGATCATGGCTCCTTCCAATGAGTGATGGTAGTGAGTCTTTCAACTTCACCACCCAGATAATGCTTGAGCCTTTGACCATTGACTGACCAAGTCCTTCCAGAGGCAGGATCTTCAAGTTCAATGGCTCCATAGGATCTGACAGATTTAATTGAAAAAGGACCTAACAACTTGGATTTGAGCTTCCCAGGGAAAAGCTTCAACCTGGAATTGAACAGTAATACTTGTTGGCCAGGTTGGAAGTTCCTGTTCAGAATCTTCTTGTCATGGTATATCTTGGCTTTGTGCTTGTAAGACTTAGAGGACTCATAAGCTTTCAATCTCCTTTCTTCCCATTCATGCAATTGAAGCTTTCTTTTCTCCCATGCTGCCTTCAAATCATAATTTAAGGCCTTCAAAGCCCAAAATGCTTTATGTTCCAATTCCACTGGCAGATGAAAAGCTTTACCAATGACCTTTTCCAATTCTTCGTTAGAGATAGGCAAAGCCTTCTCTAGTGGCGATGAGCTCTTGAAATCATTTTGAGTTTCCATGTGCACATCATCTAATACATCAATTCTAAAGCAATCTTTGTTGCCTTTTGGAAACTTCATTGTTTCAAATACATTGAAACTCACTTCCTCATCTTGGACCCTCACCTTCAGCTTTCCTTCATCCATGTCAATGATAACTCGAGCTGTTTTCATAAAGGGTCTGCCCAATATCAAAGGAACTTCTACATCCTCTTCTATATCCATGACTACGAAATCAACTGGAAACATGAACTTATCAACCTTCACTATCATATCTTCCACTATACCATATGGAAGCTTGATGGATCTGTCTGCCAACTGCAAGGTCATTCTTGTAGGTCTCACTTCCACTTCTCCTATCTTCTTCAGCATGGATAAAGGCATCAAGTTAATACTGGCTCCAAGGTCTAAGAGTTCCTTACCCACTGATAGATTACCAATTGATACAGGGAGAGTGAAACTGCCTGGATCTCTGGATTTTTGAGGCAAAGATTTTTGTATGATGGCACTACACCCAGCCTCAAGCTCCACAGTTTCTTCTTCAAAAATTATTTTGTTCTTAGTCAAGAGATCCTTCATGAACCGAGCATAAGTAGGCATTTGTTCCATGGCTTCAGTGAAGGGAATATTTATCTGGAGCTTCTTGATGATGTCCATAAACCTTGCAAATTGTCTGTCCTTCTCTTTCTTTGATGGGGCATGAGGGTAAGGTAAGTCTTTAATAGGAACAGTGGAAATGAATTCCTTGCCCTTCTTTTTATTTTTCTCCTTCTTTACTCCATTCTTCTCTTTTATTTTCTCACTATCTACACCCTCATTTTTATTGCTTTCTCCCTCATTCTTCTCAATCTCCTCCTCAACCGCCTTCAGTTTACTATTCTCTTCCTTATTATCAGCACCCTCATTGTCACCACTCACCCCAATATCACTACCAACTACCTTCCCACTTCTTGTTGTTATGGCTTGGCAATACTCCTTGGGGTTGGTCTTGGTGTTGGCTGAAAATGGGCCTTTAGACATGTCAGCTAATTGTTTAGCTAGCTGACCCACCTGCACCTCCAAGTTCTTGATGGAAGCTTCAGTGTTCTTCTGGTTGTTCATAGATACCTGCATGAACTGGTTCAGAGTCTCCTCCAATTTGCTGGTTCTTTCATGCATAGAAGGATAAGCAAGCTGATGTTGTTGTTGTTGTTGTGGTGGTGGCCTATTGGATGGTCCAGCTTCATTCCTCCATCCATAACCTTGGTTGTTGTTGTTGTTTCTCCAACCTTGATTTCCTTGCATATAATTATTAGTATTATAATTACAGGAATTAAAATTACCTCCTTTATGTTGGTTCCCCACATAGTTGACCTCTTCTTCATTTGGAATTTCTGCACAATGACCATTGGGATGATCTCCTCCACAAAAATCACATTTTAGAGAAGGATTTGGTTGATTTGAAGAAGAAGAAATAGCATGAGCTGTTGTGGAATCTTGGCCATCTGCTTAGTCAATGCTTCAATCTGTTGGCACAGCAATTTATTCTGAGCAAGGATTACATCATTAGTGCTAAGATCAAGAACTCCTCTTTTATGAGATTGGTGTCTCCCGTGCTCTGCTTGGTGATCAAAAGATGCCAGAGATTCTATGATTTGAGTGGCTTCCTCTGGACTCACAGTCATCATAGTGCCACCAGCTGCTGCATCCAATAACATCTTCACCTCAGGCTTGATTCCATTCACAAAGAAATTGAGTTGAGCTATATCTTCAAACCCGTGGTTAGGACATTTCCTAAGCAATGACTTAAATCTTTCCCAGGTTTCACAAAATGGTTCATCTGCACCTTGCCTGAAAGTAGTAATTTCTGACTTGGCCTTAATATACTTGGATGATGGATAGAATCTGTTCACAAACTTGTTTTCCACATCACCCCAGCTTGTCAAACTTTGATTTGGGTGAGATTGTAACCAAACTTTAGCTTTTCCTGTTAAAAAGAAGGGAAACAACCTCAAATATACAGCTTCCTCATCACCTTCAGGTATTCCCATTGTTCCACATAACTCATAGAAATTTGAAAGGTGTGAGTATGGGTCTTCATGATCAAGGCCAGCAAATTGTTGTGAGCTAACCAAGGTAAGGAAGGCAGGCTTCATCTCAATTGCTCTAGAAGTATTTGGAGCTGTAATGCTAGAGAAATTCCTAGGACCATGTTGTTGTGCATAATCACCTAGGGTCCTTCTTGGCTGCCTACCTGGTCCACCTGTTCCCTCTTCAGTCATTTCTGTTTCGAAGTGTGGTTGATTTGATGAAGTAGAAGAACTCAGAAGATCTTGTTGTTGTTTTTGGATTCTCTCTAACTGTCTCAGCCTTCTTGTTCTACTGTTGTTCCTCCTTGCCGTTCTTTCAATTTCGGGATCAAAATGCAATTTTTCGGCTGGAGTTTTTCCTCGCATACACTTTTAAGAAGTCTGCACAGCAAGGTAAGTCCACAAAACACAACAAGACAAATATCTATATATTATAAATATTCACAAAATGAATTATCTACACAATTACAAAATCACAAGATTAAGAATTACTAAATAACACCAAATCCCCGGCAACGGCGCCAGAAACTTGATGAAGATTTTTCACAAACCTACCACTTGGCAAGTGAACCAAGTTTCGAAGTAGTATTTAAAGATCGTCCTCAGGGATTTGCGTGTTTAGTAATTCTCGCTCTAATGATTTAAAAGATAGTGATATGTTAAAATTGCAGATGAGTGAAAACAGATTAGAACAACACAATAAAATAAACGTAGTAAAGACAATGATTAAGAACAAGGATTGGTTCAGAGCACTTGCTAACTCGTAGATCTTCTTAAAATAAATGCGATTCTAATTCCATTATTTCCACGTTCATTAAGTAATCCAACAAGATTCCTCAAGGTTGAATCCTAAAGTCATTAAGCTCAAAACATGATTCCTCTATGTTTTGAGTTTAACACTTTACATTAAGAACAATGACTTGAACAATGTGACTAACCAAATCAAGTCTATTCCTAGAACAAGAAGTGATTAGGTGCAAGATTCAGTTCGGGTTTTCGAAAACGTTTTCTAATTGGATTCAAAAACCAAACATCATACAACGGGTGATCAAGCCGATATAAGCGTTAAGAGAAGAATCAATGCACAAATAATGAGATCAAAATGCATATATTTAAGAAGAAGAGGAGTTAGTAGTTACATCCAACCAATCCTTAATGAGTTTAGCCACACATGGCCATTACAAGATCAAAGAGTGAAAGGAAGAAATTACAAAGTAAAGGATGAAGAAATGGAGTTGATCTTCGTTCCCAAAGGATCCAGCTTCCAAATCTCTGTTCTTCCTTCGTTCTTCCTTCCCCACCAGCTTTTCCCCTGTTTTTCTCTCTTAAATTCGTGCTCTCTATGTTGCCCAGGTTCTCCTCCTTTTTCCCTTTTATATTAGCTCTAAAACTGGGCAAAAAGTGAAAATTTTAACTCCACCGCTGCAGCTGTAGAACCACAGCTATGGTTGTGGAGAATCCTTCAAGGTGAAGTAACTTCTGGCGCTGCAGCTGCAGCTCTGCAGCCATGGCTGTGGAGACTCCTTCATAAGTAAGCAACTTCCTGAGCTGTAGCTGTGAAACCACAGCTATGACTGTGAGTCTCTGTGGCTTCCCTTGATTTCCCAAGCCTCAACGCTCAAGCCTTGGACCCTGCAGCTGTAGCTTCAAGTCTCTGAAACCAAAAATGAGCATTCCAGATTTCCACAGCTATAGCCGCAGAACTACAACTATAGCTACAAGTCTCTGGACCTCTATATCCTTCCCAGACTTCCACAGCTCAAGCTCCAGATCCACAGCTATGGCTGTGGATCTCTGCCTAGCCAAAAAATCCTGCAAAAAATGAGACAATTAAGATTACTACTACTCCTCTATTCTTATAGTATGACTTAATTCTATAAATAAAAGGGGTGAAATGTCATATAAGTATCTACAATTATACAAAAAGATTTCCAAAAGTTGAGTGCGAAACATACAAAAAAGACACTCAACACATAGTCAATAATTTGAGATTGACAATTGAATATCGAATGGTTCAAATTTATCTTGCTTAATTGGATTTAGATTTTGTGATTAACATTTGAGCCATATAATCATAACTCAATGGTGTGCAAATTTCATAAATACATGAAAAACTCAACAACATCAAATTTGTTTATGAGTAACTCTACCTACAAGTGTTGCCGTGTTTGATTTTGATTTTTAGGGTTTAGTGTTTGCAAAAATATAACTTATTTTTCAAAAGCTTCATCAGTAAAAATTTTAATGAAAACTTTTGAATATAAAATAAGTGCGTATAAACCTTAATCTTCAAAAGACTTATGCAACATATTGTTAGAAATAGTAATTAGAAATTAAAAAAAAAATATGTTTTTTACGATAATTACTATTTATGCATCATTCTTTAATTTATGAAAGGTTATGCATGTATATCAATTTTTTGGAATAAGATGTACTTAAAAATTAAGGAAAAATATTTTTCTAACAAATTTGTGTTTGAGGTAAGTGATTTGTGTCTATAATTCTTGGATATGTCTATTAGGCATAATAAACTAATTAAGCAACTCTCATTTTTTTTTTTGTTCTTAGATAGAAGTAAAACCCACTCAAAAAAATTCATGTTAAGAATTTAATTATGTGAATGATGAATAAATCATTTTAACTTAATTAGGTGGCATCTTTGTAAGGGGAGCTATATATGGTGAAAAATCAGTTAATAAATACTAAGGAGGGATATAGGGTTGGAGTGATAAGGAGGGTGTGGGTTCGAATCCCCCCACTAACAATTAACAATTAACATTTGCCTATCAAAAAAAAAATTCTAAAATTTTATATGAAAAACTTATCAATAATATATATGAACAAGAACAACAATAACCTCAACCAAACATCAATGTAGTTGTGCAACCATCATACTCCAACAACTCACTTGCTTCCGCCAACTTCATGAATATGAATGACTTTGACTCTGGTTTTGATCAACTTGTAATGCAAACAGCTACCTTAGCAAACAACTCAAAGCCTCTTCAATTCTCTAAGCTACCCCAAAATGAGGAGGAAAACATGATTCTCCAAGTTTTCAACAATGACATGGCTCATTTCTTTTCTTGAGTTTCAATTTTCTTGCTTTGATGAATAAATTAATAATACTATAGCTTCATAGTCAAGTTCACACACACCCACACACACATACCCTACCCACACATACCCTACACATATGTGTATTTTCACGAAAGTAATTGCATTTGATAGAAATCATGAAAATGTTTAAATTGTAATTTTATAATGTTTATAGAAATTATGTCTTTGTAATATCTTTATGAGAGATAAATATTTAAAGTTTGAAAAACGTGGAATTTTAGGTGTGATTAAAAGCAATTTAATAGTTAAACCCTACAAACTTGTTTCTCTCAATCCAAAATTATCATCTCATTAAATGTGAAACTTGATTATATTTTTGTGTATCAAAAGATAAAAACAAGTTCGCTACTAATCTATTTCCTTTTATTTTATTATAGTTTACAGTCTTTTTTTTATTATTTAGTCTATTCATATTCAAATAAAAGACAATAATTATAATAATTTTAAAGTTAAAATTCACATTTTTCAAATATTGAAGAATAAGGAAATAGCGATATATCACACATTAATTAATATTTTTAAAATGGAAAGCTGATTTAAGATTTGATGTTTCAATCATGGTTAAAACAGTAGTTTTTAATCAATATTAAAAAAAACTAACAAAATATATAGTAAGTAATATAAAGATACAAAAATATCACCAGGTAATTATTTAAGTTCAAATTATTGACAAATGTAAGATTTGATGAATGTGGGATCTCTGGTGGTTTATGATATATATATTTTAATAATTGTTTAAAGATATAAAGATATATTGTATAATACATATTAAAAAGATATGAAAATATATGCTTTGAAAAAAAAGCTTATGTTACATATTTCATGAGAATCTAAATTGACCATACTATAATTAATACTTCAGATATAATTACACGTTCATTAATTATCACCATTTTCCAACGTAAGGAGCTTTAATTTAGCCTTCATTAATGCTTGTGAAAAATAGTCGATACTCCCTCGGTTTTTTTTTCATAGTTGTTTTGTAAGAGTTTGTTTTTTTATTTTCATTGTTATTTTACTAAAATCAATGAGTTATTAATTTTTTTCTTCCATTTTTATCCTTGGTAATTAATACATGTTTCCTGAACAATGTGTGCATTTATTTTTAATGTCTACCTATTTTCTCTCCAACTACCCATATAAAGTTAATGTACATTTATAAGAGCAATATGTTCCCAACAAAATATTATAAAAAAACAAAAAAAGAGACAACTATTTACAAGACTCTTTAACTTTAGAAATGGTAGAAGACTCCATGGATGGGATTGAAGAATCTGAAAATGCAAAAATAGTAGAAGTAATTGTGTGAATTCAATATTTAAATCTGGAATTTTATTTGAATCCATGTTAGTGGAGATGTAATTTTCTTGAGCTTAAAATGAGATATATATAGTGAAGTTAATACAAATCTTTTGGAGGGAAATAATAATCTTTTGGAGGTAAGCAAATTTTAGATCAAATTTGATAGAAGTAAATTTTAGATCAAATTTGATAGAAGCAAGTTTTAGATAAATTTTGATAGAAGCAATATAACCATTAATTCATGGACAGGTATAATTAAATACAGTAGGTTACAGTTCACGTGTAATTAATGCATTAATAATTAATGGAGTAGATGATAGTTCAACAGTCTAAAAAATGCAAAAAAAAAATAAAGGGTAAAATAGGAAAGTAAGTAATAAATATTTTTGAAAACTAAAATATCAATTATTTCCTTAAGTCCCGTGCAAAACCTTAAACGACTATGAAAAAAAACGGAGGGAGTAGCATTTTGCAAAAGCATCTGAATTAGAAAAAAAAATGATAAAGTTATGAAAGTATTTTTAAATATAAGTATTTTAAAACATGAATCATAATCTACATAAGTCAAACTTGTTATTTCAAACACCCAATAAGTGGTTTCTAGATTATTGTAGTAGTAAAGGGTTTTTAAAGAAAGTAGAGATGTGTGAACTGTGAAGCCATTGCATCATGTACTTTAGTTTTACGAAATATGTTGTGATGCATCAGAAAGTTTCTATGGTTGTTTTTTCTTGTTATTGGAACTAGGATCACGAGCAAAAAATATTGAAGAAAAAAAAAAGGAGTGACTAACAGTGACAGATCCATAAAATTTATTAGGTAGAGATAATAAAATATTTTATATCATTTTTACTAAAAAATATATAATAATTTTTTGAAAAATATATTTTTATGGTAAAAAAAACTTAAAATACCTTATTTTTAGAAATTACAATTGTGATAATTTTTCCTTTTTTTTTCTTTTTGTTTGAGGTTATATTTAAGTGTCATTTTATAAATTTTTTGTAATTTATTTAATATTAGAGAAATAAAATGGTAAAAATTAATAGAATAAAAATAATAAAATTATTAATTTTTGTTTCTTTTAGTGCCTTATAAATTTTTATACTCATTTAAAACAAAAAAATTTATGAGTGCAAATGTGCAATCTCTATTTTTTTATAAGAGTAAATTTCTTTATTTAAATATGTTCAAGTTAAAAAAAGATGTGTGACAATTACTCTCATTCCTGTTAATGAGTAGGAATGGCAACGAGGCGGGTCTGGTACGGGTTTCATGATACCCGTCCCCGTCCCCGCGAGTTAAACTTATCCCCGTCCCCGTACCCGTACCCGTTAGATATATAATTTTCATCTTCATCCACGTTCCCGTCGGGTATTGGGTATACCTTTACTTGTACCCGTCAAATTTTTTTTATTTTTTATTTTTTGTAAAAAAAAATGATATTTTTAAATTATTTTTTTATTATATTATAATTATAATTAGATTATTTCTCTATCTTATATTATAATAAATAATCACACATGAAAAATATTAATTTTTTTTAATATAATTAAATTAAAAGTAGGTATTAAATTAAAAATGGGAACAAGGACGAGTACGGGTACGGGACGGGTAAGTACATACCCATACCCATATCCGTACCGGATTTAATATATCGGGTTTTACCCGTACCCGTATCCGGTCAAACCAGGTATTCCCCGTCAAAGTCGGGACGGGTTCGGGTATTACCTGCGGGTACGGGTATATTTCTCATCCTTATTAATGAGGATCCTCTCCTACCAACACATAATATACATATACATGATCAAAAGGTTAAAAAATAAAATAAAAATTAAAAAAATACATTAGTAAACTAAATTATAAAATCTTTAATGAGTAAAGAAGTAATAAATATTTTAGTCAAAAAATATAGGAGGGATCTACTTATTCCAAGAGTATATCTTAATAAACTTACTCCACTCAATAATTCATATTCTACATTAAGTATTCAACCATTCAATTAAAAGTCTTTAATGTATATATCAAAATTATAAAATTTTTAAAAAATTAAAAATTATTTGATACACCGTTTCATTAATTTAAATGACAGATAATCATAAAAAATAGTTTATATGTTATTTTGAATCTATCTAACAAAGTATTATATAGTTTTCAATTTTTTAAAAATTTATAAACTTTATCTATATATTAAGAGTTTTTAATTTAATAGTTGAATTTTTTAAAATTTGATGTAGAACATTAGTTATTGAGTAGAATAAGTCTATCAAGACTTACTCTTAAAGTAAGTGAATTTTTTCCTTATAAAAAATTAAGATAGTTTTGTCACAAAATGAAAATAATTAAACAATAAAATAAAATATAAATGAAATATTAATATATTTTATTATATTAAATATAATAGGATAATTAATAATATATATTTATAAAAATAATTAATATTTTATATAAAAAATAGAATGAAAAAAAATTAGTGGGGCCAACTATCCCCACAATTATAAACGTGGATCCGTCCCTGGTGACTAACAAGGTTTATTAGGAAAAAATATTGAGAAAAAAAATCTTTAAAAATAGTTTTTGAAACCAAATTTGGTTCAAAATTCAATTAAACATATAAAATGATGTTATATATAACAATTTGAACACATTGAAATGAGAGGAATGCAAAGATTTGTAGATGTATAAGATTAATATTGAAGATGACTTAAAAAAATTAATTAGTACTATTTATATCAACAAGATATATCTATTTTTCAGTAGCTCATCAATTAAGAACTTTACGGTAAAATGTGTTTGACTTTGAGCAATTTAGGGATAAATGACCTTTTGAAAAGTTTCTTAGAAAGTCTGAAAAAAGATAAGCTCATTGAAAAATCTTGTGTTGGTTTGTGGGAACAATCTTTGATCCCCTAAAGTTTAACATCTCAAAAAGGGCTACTAATGTTTATCATGTTAGTAGTATTCATGTGCCTTGTAAATATTTTACATGGATGAGATAAATTCTCACTCCCCAATATTTGTAAGGTCGTTATTTTGTTTGAGTTGATTACCATTTGTAGGAGTAAAACAGATATATTAGGTCGAGGATAAGGTAGTGGAAGTTTAATGCTTTAATAGCTGTTTTGGGCCCATGCTTTAATAATATGACATTGGACATTGTGTGTTTTTATGTTTTAACTAGTTATAGAGAAATTATTTTACCTTATGGTGTTTTATGCTTTTATGTTAGAAATTTGGTATAAAGGGAAATTTGTGCCTTGTTTTTAGATTATGCCGAAAATTATTTATTTTTTATTTAAAGAGTTTTTATTTGGAAACTTTTGAACCCTTTTACAATGAATTTATATCTACATGTTTTAAGACATTTCTTTTATTTTATCTATTTGCTGATTATTTAAAAGAGTTCTTTATTTATAATGTTTTGGGATAGAAGGTGTCACATACTTCATATATTTTTCATAAAACTTTATACAACAAATATTTTATAGTTATTTTAATATATTGCATTTAAGAGGCTATTATAAATATTGTTTTAATTTGAATAAATCTTCATATATATAATAAAAACGGTTAAAGAACCTACTTACATTATAACGTCAATTAACTTTTAAAAAAGAATAAATAAAGAAAGAAAACCATATTCTTTTACATAATGAATGGGCACTTCTATGTATAAATAAACTTTTCACGCTATATTATTGAAAGGTAACCATGGTTGATCAGCAAAAAATGAGTGGTGGTGATGGCACTTCTAGTGTTACTAAATGTAAGGCCAAACATGCCATGTTAGAAGTATCTTCACCTCCATGTGGAGCGTGTAAATACCAAAGGAAAAAGTGCACTAATGATTGCATGTTTGCACCTTACTTTGGTTCTGACCATGGTTTGGCACAATTTACCATAGTGCACAAAATTTTTGGTGCAAGCAATGTATTGAAGATGTTGTTGGATGTTGAAGTGAATCGTCGTCAAGAAGCGATGCGTAGCATATTATTTGAGGCTCAGGCAAGACTAATTGATCCTGTTAATGGATGTCTCTCCACCATGATTGGTTTACAACAACAGGTTTGTTTGGTTAAAATAATATACATATTCTTGCTAGTGTGATTATAAAAAAATTATTATTATTATTTACAGAATACAAATGGAGTTCTTTTAATATTATTATTGATTTTTGATAATAATAATAATTATTATTATTTATTATTGTTGCTATTATTATTATTATTATCATCATTATTATATACTGAATTTTCTTTCATCGCACTTTTACTCCATTTTTTCCAGCTCTCTCTTTATTTCTCATCACATCATTTATCACAACTAACAATTTTTCTCTTTTATTTATTTTCTCATTTAGCAAGTGAATTTTGCGAGGACTATATAACAAATTTGCAAGAAACAACAACATTTGCTAGGAACTAGTGAGGGAATTATCCTGTCACTAATTAGTTACTTAGTATTAATGAGAATTTGTTTTGTAATTTCATCTCAAATATGTTGCAAAGTTGAGTAGCGAGGGAACTATTCCTTATTAGCAATTTTTTTGTAGTGTTCTTTCCACCCATAATCTCAAAAAGTCTTTTTTCCTTTTTCTCTCGATATAAGTTATGAAAGGAAAATTTTAATTTGGGTTAGAGAGGAGTGCTAAAAAAATACAGGGAACTACAATTTTTTTCCTTTTATTTATTTATGTAACCAAATATTAAATAAATTGAAAATAATTAATGCACCCATTTTCCCCTTTTCTTTTAGTTATTTATAAAAATATAGTGATACTAACAATTTATAAAGAAACAAGTACTTCTTTTATAAAGGGAGTTGTTTCACCATTGCAATTGCATGTAAAAAGTTATGCAAAGTAACTTTTAATCCGGATTTTCATGGATAACTTTTTATATGCGTTCACATAGTCAACAATTTGAAATCCAAAAATGAGTATCGATTGATTCATATTTTATCTTGGTTGAGTGGATTTAGATTTCTTTATTAACATTTGAGTCATATAATCATCACTTAATGATGTGCAAATTTCATAAATGCATGAAAAATTCAACAACACCAAATCCATTTATGAGTAACTCTAACTACAAGTATTGTTGTATTTGATTTTGATTTTCAGGTTGTAGTAATATAACTTATTTTTCAAAAGCTTCATCAACAATTTAAAATGATAATTTTTTAATTTAAAATAAGCCAGTTTATGGCTTAATCTTGTAAAGACTTATGCAACATATTGTTAAATATAATACTTAGAAATTTTTTAAAAAATGTGTTTTTTACGATAATTATTATTTTGTCTTTAAGAATCATTTCCTTAATTTGTGAAAGGTCATGCATGTAATATTTAGTTATTTAGTATAAGATGTACTTATGAATAAGGAAAAACATTTTTTTTAACAAATTTGTGTTTGAAGGAAAGTGATTTGTGTCTATAATTTTTATGTATAAGTCTATTAGATATAATAAACTAATTAAGCAACACTTTTTTTTTTTGTTCTTGGATATATATAGAAGTAAAACTCACTCAAAAAAAAATTCATGCTAAGAATTTAATTATGTGAATGATGAACAACTCATTTTAACTTATTTAGGTGGCATCATTGCAAGGGGAGCTAGCTATGGTGAAAAATCAGCTAATAAATACCAAGATTTTATATGAAGAACTTTTCAACAGTACATATCAACAACAACAACAATTGCAACCAAACATCAATGTAGCTGGGCAACCATACTCCAACAACTCACCTGCTTCCACCAATTTCATGAACATGAATGGCTTCAACTCTAATTTTGATCACCTTGGAATGCAGACAACACCCTTAACAGACAACTTAAAGCCTCTTCAATTCTCTGAGTTGCCCCAAAATGAGGAAGAAAACATGATTCTCCAAGTTTCCAACAATGACATGACTCATCTCCTTCCTTGAGTTTCAATTTTATTGCTTTGATGAATAAATTAATAATATCGTAGCTTCATAGTCAAGTTCACACACACACCCACACCCACACATGTGTGTATTTCATGAAAGTAATTGCATTTGATATAAATCAAGAGAATGCTTAAATTGTAATTTCATCATGTTTATAGGAATTATGTCTTTATAATATCTTTATGAAGGATAAATATTTAAAGCTTGAAGACATGGAATTTTATGTGTCATTTAAAACAATTTAGTGATTAATCCCTATAAACTTATTTCTCTTAATCCAAAATTGTCATTTCATTAATCATGAAACTTGATTATATTTTTATTTATCAAAAGATTAAAACAAGTCCGCTATTGATCCATTTATTTTATTTTACTAGAATTTTAAAAAATGACTTTCTTATTATTTAGTTTATTCATATTCAAATTAAAGGCAATAATTATAGTAATTTAAAGTTAAAATTCATGTTTTTCAATATAAAAAATAAGGAAATAGTAATACATCATACATTAATATTTTTAAAATGAAACCAATTAATTTGATGAAATTAATGTTGATTTAAGGTTTGATGATTCAATCACAATTGAACCAGTATTTTTAAGCAATATTTTTAAAAATAAAATATATTAAGTAATATAAAGATATAAAAATATCATTAAGTAATTGTTATATTTAAGTTCAAATTATTGACAAAAGTAAGATTTGATGAGCGTGGGATCTTTAGTGATTCATGATATATATTTTAATTATTGTTTAAAAATAAAATAATAAATTATATAATACAGGTTAAAATTAGAATATATGCTTTGAAAAGAAAAATTATATTACATATTTCACGAGAATCCAAACTTAACCATACAATAATTAATGCTTCAAATGTAATTACAAATTTATTAATTATTCATCAGTTTCCAATGTAAGAAGCTTTAATCTAGCATTCATTAATGCTTGTGAAAAATAGTCAATAGCATTTTGTTTAAGCATTTAAATGATAAAGAAAATTTGCTAAGGTTATGAAAGTATCTTTAAATTAAAATATAAGTATTTTAAAAAATGAATCATAATCAACATAAGTCCAACTCGTCATTTCAAACACCCAACAAGTGGTTTCTAAATTGTTGAGTAGTGAAGGGTATTATAAAGAAAGTAGAAGAGTGTGAAGTCATTCCATTATGTACTTTAGTTTTATGCAATATATTGTGATGCATTAGAAAGTTTTTATGGTTGTTTTTTCTTCTTGTTGAAACTATAATCATGAGAGGAAAAAAAAGACTAAAAAAAGTGACTAACAAGGTTTATTAGGAAAAAAAAACATTGAAAAAAAATCTTTAAAAATAGTTTTTGAAACCAAATTTGGTTCAAAACTCAATTACACATAAAATGGTGTTAGATGTAATAGTTTAGATATACTTAAATGGGAGGGATCCAAAGATTTACACATATGTGAGACTATATAGTTGATGATAACTTAAAGGAATTTATTAATATTACCTATACTAACAAGATGCATCTACTTTTTGGTAACTCATCAATTAAGAACTTGATGGAACTACTTGGAGAAGATTGATAAATCTTCAAGTGCTCCATTCCAAGACCTTTAAACTCTTGAGGTTGACCACGAATTTGGATGAGGAACTCCTTTGAAGAAGTTTCAATGGAGAAGAATCACCAAGGAGGTTCGGTTACTCCATGAAAGAGGGATGAAGCTTGTTGAACAAGCTAAAAGGTTGGAAACCTTTGAGAGAAACTTAGAGAGAAAGTTTCTCCATGAAATTTAGGACTTTAAGAGGAGAGAATTTGAGTCAAATTCTGATTTCATATCTCAAAAAGTGAAGTACAATGAGCAATTTAGAAATATATAGGGAGAGGTAGCTTGTAGAAGAAGCTAACCTTAACCATGGTTCACTAAGAACCATGGTAAGGTGTAGCTAACCATCCATGGTTTCTAAAACTTGTAGGAGAAGCTAACCTTAACCATGGTTCACTTAAGAACCATGGTAAGGTCAGCCAAACCTACTAAGGTTTAGAAGCTTGGAAGGCAAGCTTCAAAGCTTGTAAAAAGAAGCTAGAAATTTTGGCCAAGAATAAAAGGAATGAGCTAGGCGGCCAAGGCTCAAAAATGCTCCATGATTTATTTAAAAAATATTTGTTTTGGTTTAGTTAGGTTCATCATATGATGATGAGACCTAGCTAAATCAAATCTATGAAAAATTAGGAGCAAAATGAGTCTAATATGCAAAATTTTGCCTAGGCCCAGTTCTGACCCAATTACTAATCACACCCTCAAGCATTGCTAAATGCCACCCCTTTTTCCCTACTGAAAAAATATAAAATGAATGTATCAACAAAGGAGGTTAAATGGAGTTAAACTCTCCAAGTAACCCACCCTAAAATCAATATACAATCACTAGTTAAAATCAAGTAAAGTGTCTCACAAATACAAAGGCAAAAATAAGCCTATACAAAGAGACTACTATATGTACAAACATATGAAAGGTCTTTAATATCATCCTATTCCTCTTGGTTCTTTTAATATATCATCTCTTGGATTCCTTGGCCTTGGCCATAGTCTATCAGAACTCTATAGTTAAGCATGTTTGACTTTATTCAATTTAGAGATGAGTAATCTTCTAGGAAGTTTACTAGAAAGTGTGAGTGAAGATAAACCATGCTAAACAATCTTGTGTTGGTTTTTAGGAAAAGACATTGATCTTAAAGGTCGTTAGACATCTTAAAAAGGGTTACTTATGGAAGGTTCTGACTGTTGAAGGGTTTTGCTCAACAAGAAGTCAAATATGCAAGAGTGTTACAGATGGTATTAGTATTAGAGTAGGTATTCTCTCCCAGTACAATGTGTTTGAAGAAAAATAGGCGAAAGTTGATTGACTTGTAATAGCCTAGACACACTAGAATGAAAGAGATTTAATGATTTGTACAAATGTGAGACCGTATAGTTGATGATGACTTAAAGAAATTAATTATTACTATTTATAAAAAAAATATGCATCGATTTTTCAATTGCTCATCACTTAAAATCCTCATAGTTAAGTTTGATTGACTTGAAACAATTTAGAGATGAATGACAATCTTAGAAGTTTCATAGAAATTGTGAGTGAGAAAAAAACATGTTAAAAACTCTTGTATTGATTTTTAGGGATAATCATTGATCTTAAAAGTGGTTGGAGTGGTCAAACATCTAAGAAATGACTATCCACAAAGGGTTTTAACAGGTGAAAGACTTTGATAATTGAGAAGTTGTGTGAAGTATCATCATGTAAAATATCATGAAGTGAAACTATCAAGACGTCAAATATGAAGAAGTGTTACCCTACAACATATCTCTCATAAGATGCGAAAATAAATGTTACTTTTATAAATGTTTATTTTACCCTTAAAAACCTATGTTTTTATAAAATATAAGTCATATATAAGCAAATACACAGTAAATTATATGTTCATGTTTAAGGCATTGCATGAATTTAATTAAAATTTATTTGATTCAAATATATTTTTTTTCTTATAATGTACCAATTTTTTTTTATTTTGATCCTTGTAAAATTTATTTATTTTATTATGATCCTTGTTATTTTATTTTAATCTTTATATATATATAATTTTTCATTTTAGTCCCAATAATATTTTGTTCATTTTTACTTAATCCTTTTGGAAAAAATGGTAAGATTAAAAACAAATTATTTATACATTATAAGGAAAAAAAACAAAACAAAATATATATTACAAGGATTGAAACAAATTAACAAAGATTAAAATAAAAAATGTGAGATTTACAAGGATTTTTTTAAAAAAAAATTATAGGACCAAAACAAAAAAAAAAATAGTATAAGAATAAAAATATATTTAAGTCAAATTATATTTCATATTAATATTAAATTATGTGAAAATAATTTTATTGTGGCACTATATATGAACAATCCTTTAACATGCAAAAGTATTGTAAACTACAAATCTATATTAACAAATTGGTGCTAGAACTTTTTAAATAGAATATTGTATTCTTTTTTAGTCTTATTTTTAGGAATTAATCCATATATCAACAATGAAAATTTTAAGAGATGCTAACTTTTTTTCTAAAAATGGTTTTTTTAGCATTATTTTATTTGCTAACAATTAATTAAATTAAAATAACGTGTAATAAATTTATTATCATAGTTAGGACTTTTCACAAGTTTGGATAATTTGTGAACTCAAACTAACTTAAATCAATCCAATTATTTTAGATTAATTTTTTTTTGGTATTTCGGTAAAACTTAATCCAACTTATCATAGACACCCAATTTCGTCCGAAAGCATACAAACATGGAAATGGACATTCATTATCAAAGAAAAGAAGTTCCCATGTATAGAAACAACAGAACATGACACTAAAAGGCCTAAAGCCCAAATAAGCTGATTTTAGTAGTCCAGAATGGGCCATTCCAAAACCGGAACGGGCCGTACCAGAACAATTTGTCATGAATTAAATTCCAATTCAGAATGGGCCGTTCTGCTTCTAGAACGGGTCATTCCAGATTCAAAATTCTCTCAATAGACTAGTCTAGAATGGGTCGTTCCAAATCCGGAACGGGCCGTTCTGGCCATTTCTGATGTCTATAAATAGTAGACTCAGACAGGGCCTGAAAATTTCGTATAAGACTCCTTTGAGCTCGAAATTCCTCTCTTTTTCTATCTTTTTCTTTGTATTTCTTGAAATCTGCGAGACATTTGTGTAGTGTGAAAGGTTGCTACAAAACACTTAGAACTTCCATATTTGAAGATCTAACAAAACTTGCTATGAGGTATTTCATTCAATCTTTTTTTCTCTCTTTTATTTCTCATCTTCAATAGACATTGTTATAATAAAAGCAATCATGTAGACATTTTAGGGTCAATTGTGTAATTTAAATTTCAAGCATGTAAATAACCATTAATAAAGGGGATCAAATATTTAACTCATTAATTCTTCCTATGCTAACTTCATCATAAAGGTACCGATTGAGGGTGTTGTAGGGGTGCTTAACACCTTCCCTACACATAACCGACCCCGAACCTAATTTTGGTTATCAAGGTCATTATTGGACTTTTGAAAACCTTTTATTTTTCTAATATTTTTGAGCAAAATACTGGTGGCGACTCGTAAGAACCTATTTTTCAAAATCATTAATTAAGGATTAGTCTGATGTCCGGACATTCCTTAATTGATGTGATTTTTGAAAGGATATCTAAACCATAGGTCGCAAGATCGGAAATTTTCGGGTTGCGACACTCAACTCAATACAACCTATACACTTGACATATTATTAAAATTATTATATATATATATATATATATATATATATTTTTTTTTTTTTTTGAGGGTTTCATTGTGTGCACAATCATATTTAGGAAATTTGAGACCTTAAGAAATTTTGAGTCATCTTCATTTTTGGTAAACTAAGGTTTCCTTAGCTAAAAGCTAAAGACTAACTTTTTGAGGTACTGATATTTATTAAAGAGATTAACATCTCCCAACAAATATTTTTTTTCATACATATTAACAAAAAAACACAAATTCATGACTACATAATTAAGGAACAAAATTATTTACAACCATGTCAGAGCTTGTTGGTTATGTTTGAGACATTATAATATAATTCATCAAATTTATTTTATTATCCTAACTTTTTGGACTACAAATCTATTAATTAAGATTTAATAATAAAATAATTTTAAGTTTTATTTAATGGTAATTTATTCAATCATTATATTGTAACATATATAATTTATCTTAAATAAATCTAATAAAATAATTAAAAAAAAAGGGTTTTGACAATAACAATAATTTAAAATATTTTTATTACTTTTTATAAACATTACATGTATGTAAAAAGAATCATGTTAATGTGTTGTGTATATACCTGTATACTTGGGAAATGTAGCCCTTTTTTAAAAAATAATTAGAATAATCAGAAATAAAAAAGAAATATGTTTTATTAAATAAATAAAGGAGGAACACATTAGAAATATTTAGACTAGACTTTGGGTCTAACCTGAAGACTAATTTAAATAAAAGAGGTTAGACAAAGTTAAGTTAGTTTGTGTGTTTTTGAAATCCTAAGAGCTCACAAGAGTAGAACTAAAGGAAAGCATGGGAAAAACATAGTTTGACGGAAGAAGCTATTGAAGGGACACCATTCTTCGATATCCTTCACTCTAGGAAGGGGATGATAACTATCAAATCTTAAGTATGTATGAGGTATATGGGTAGAGGGACGAACCCTAAGTCTTTTAGGTTATTTGTTTGAGGGAAATTTCTTGAGTATGAATTTGATTGAAATTATATTGTTGTTGTATGTTATGATTTTTATGTGTTGAATTGATTAAAATGATATTGAAATTATGCATTTTGAGGATTAAGACCGTTATGTATGAATTTTTAGGTTTTAGGTTGTATGCATAATTTGGGCGTTTAGTATGGTTCATTTTTAATTGAGAAAAATTATTAGAGTATGATGTTTAATTTTGGTGATAATATCAGTGTCGGTTAATTTTATTATTTGATGTAAGATAGGGAATTGTGTGCGAAGTAGTGAAGCTCGATTCGATATCGTAGCTCTGGATTGACAAGCATGATCCTACTTGAAGGAAGCCTGCTTGCCCAAGAGGTACCAGATCGTGCTTGAAGGAAGCACATTTGTGTAAGAGACACACAGTTGTGCTTAATGGCCGAATTTAATAATTTAAATTTGTTCTTAAATTTTTAAATTTATTAATTCACATAATTTTGTAATCAATGAATTACATAACAAATAATTTTTTTTATTAGATAATGAGATATAACTCATGTTCGTCATGTCAACTTTTATAAAAATACCTCTAATTATAATTTCACGTCCAAAATAAAATTCGAACTCTTAATCTATATTAAAAAATATGTGCTGAAGTACTTGAAACTAATAACTTTTGATCATAATTAATGATTTTAATGGAATAATATGTGAGTTTTTATGTTAAAATTATTTGTATTTTCACGTATTTATTTTATAATTTTAATAAAATTTATTTAAAATTATTATTACTGACTGTAGTCAACTGTAGGGGTGTAAATGGATATATGTAACTCGTAAACTTGAACTGACCCAAACTAACCTTATGGTTTGGATCGGATTTTTTTAATGTTCGGGTCAGACTCAACCCAATTCGATCAAAACTCGCTATTGTACACGTCGTGTAATGGATTTTATGTTTTCAACCTATTACCAATCCGACTCAACCCGATCATATATAATAATAATAGTATTTGAATGATCATTTTCTCATGATAATACTCACTATCACTCTTACTCAGGGACGGATCTACATTGTCAAGAGTGGGGACACTTGTTCCCACTACTATTTGACACATACATATTTTTTATTCAAAAAATTATATATTTTAAAAAATAAAATTATATTATAATAAAATAAATATATGTGTTTTAAATTATCATTTGTATAAAATATAGATTCAGAGAAGATGTTTATTTATTTGATGTCTGTAAAACTTTTGAAGGAGATTAATTCTCTTATGTGATAAAGAATACTCCTTAATAACAAATCAATTTTTTTAAAAAAGTTTAATTATTATATATATATATATATATATATATATATATATATATGTGTGTGTGTGTGTGTGTATATATATATATATCTTAACACTCACATATATAATGTAATATATTAAAAAAAATTAATTTTTGATAAAATAAAATTTGCGGTATGCATGTTTACCTTTTGTATTTTCTATTTATTGTATACGTTGATTAAAAAAAATCAGAATAATAAAATTGTATATGTTGATTAAAAAAAATTAAAATAAGAAAGATCGAAAGATTTATGTTCCATTTAGAATTGTTATTATAAAATATATTTTAAAATAAATTATCATCTAAAAATATATATTAGATATTAAAAACATGTTTATATCATAAATAAATTAAACTTGATTTTTATAAGATTTAACATTTTCTTTAATTTTTAATAGTTTTAAATTATTATAAAGTAGGTCTTTAGGACTGTAGTTCTAACCAAACATATAATAAATATCTATGATAAATAAATAATTCATACTTAGGATATATATTTTTAAAGAAAGTTAGATTCAAACTTACTATATTATAATAAAATATATATAGTCTGACATAATTTATTTTCATCTTTAATTATAATCGTAGATATAAAAACTTGTAAAAAATAATTATGATATATATTTATGCTTTTAAAAGTTATATGTAAAATTTTTAATATTACAAATATGTGAATAAATATTGTCCTCACTATCTAAAATTTATGAATTCGTCACTGTTTTATTTTATTTATTTTTTTGTGAATAAAGGGGCTTAAAAGCCCAAAGACATAATTAAATTAATTAAGGAAAAGGTACAGCTGAATTATCAGCAGATAATATAAAGGACACCCAACTTGGTGGGGAAGTAAAAGAGGAGACTCCTTCAACTAAGGATAGCCCGTGTTTTGCAAAGCTGTTTGCTACCTGGTTGGCCTCACGTGAAACATGTCTACACTCGATATAGTTTATATCTCCAGCCATTCTAGTTATCAGGTTAACTAAAGCGTAGCATGGATGCTCCCTTAGGCAACCTTCGTTCAAGAACTTGACGGCAACAGCTGAATCGCTTTCTATTATGATATCCATGTCAATACTCTTTTCCTTCAAGAGACGCAAACCATGAAAAATGGCCCCCGGTTTAGCTTGTAACACTGAGCAAACTCCCACCTTTCCTGCAAATCCGAGAATGAAGGATCCGTTGTTGTCTCGTATGACACCACCACAAGCAGCCAATTTGGAGGAAGCCACCGTGCCGTCACAGTTAATTTTAATAGATCCTGATGGTGGGCGAGTCCAGCCTGTCATGTTCGTATTCTGAGCCGTACGAAATTCTGTGATCTGCAGTGATCCTGTGCGGCTAAACGACCATTGTGGGGCAGTTTTAGAAACTTATTACCAAAATAGGACTGTTTTGAAACATTTAACACCTTTGGGGCTATTTTCTTGGATGTCGCTATGGGTCATGGCGACACCCATGACACGTGGCAATTCTAGGTCTGATTATAAGCCATGAAAGTCATATTAGTAGAGTCGTTGTAGCTGGTGGAGTCTCAAAACAAGGCGCTATAGGCTACAGCGACTCAATCTGGCTAAAAATAAATAAATTTTGTTAAAAAATAATAACTAAAATAAGTATTGAAAAATATAAAAATGGGGCGCTATGGCCCATGCCTCCACTGGGGCGCTATAACCTATAGCGCCAGTTTAAAAAATATATGTATTATTTTATAAATATAATATTTGTTTAAAAATAAAAAAAAATGTCGGATAGAAGTGAAAAAGGGAATTAAAATAAGAAAAAATAAAATTTTTAAAAATTTAGTTATACAATATGAAAATAATTTAAAAACAAAAAGAAAAAAAAAATTGGGGCGCTAGGGCCCATAGCGCCTCTGGGGCGCTATGGCCCATAGCGCCTCTGGTGGCATTATTACGTACAGTACTTTCATTTAATCTAATTTTCTGGCTGTAACAGTGATGTAAACGATGATAAGTAAAACTCTATTATATAATTAAATTACTTTTATATAAGGATGAAATTGGAAGTAAGCATTTCGTATAAGAAAAAGAAGATACATTTGAAGTTAAAAAAAAAACGTGCAGTGTGGAACACGGAGCAGAGAGACGGAATCATGGAATATTTCCTTTCCTCACGAGGCGCTATGGCCTATAGCGCCAAAAATTCGCTATAGGCCATAGCGATCTGTCTTCTGTTTTTTTTTTTCATTTCTTTTCAAATTTTATATTATTAATTTATTTAAAATATTAATTTTATATTTCTATTATTATAAAAATTTATTTAATTTCAATAAATTATTTATTTTATTTTCTTTTATTCTTATTTATATTATTAACTTTTTTCAATTTTTTTTTAAATTTATGTTTTATTCCATTTTTATTTTTAAATATTTTTTTTCCTTTTATGTATTTCATTTTTCCACTTTTTAATGTATTTAGAAATTTATAAAAAAATAACAGATAAAAAGGAAAAAAAGGATTGAAATAAGAAAAAAATGTAAATTTTAAAAAATAAGTAATATAATATAAAAAATAATTTAAAAACGAAAAAAAAAATATTGGGGAGCTATGGCCCATAGCTCCACTCAGGCGCTATGCCTCATAGCGCCAGTTATAAAAATATATCTAATATTTTTTCAAATATAATTTTTTTTACAAATTTATAAAAAAAATAACGAGTAAAAGGAAAAAAAAGGATTGAAATAAGAAAAATGTTAATTTTAAAAAATAAGTAATAAAATGTAAAAAAGAATTTAAAAACGAAAAAAAAAAAAATTGGGGCGCTATGGCCCATAGCTCTACTCAGGCGCTATGGGCCACATTAAAAAAATACATTTTTTATTTATTTTAAAATTACGTTTTTTAAAAATTTAATTTTCTTTTTATAATTATATAATAAATAGTTCACTTTATTATATTTATTTTACATTATTATTATTTTCTTTTTTTTTTATTTTTTTCTTTACCCAGTGTCGCTATGGGCTACATAATTGTTTTAAGCCCATCAGCTGTGGTGGGCCAGCCTATAGCGACACTGGTCCAGCCCAACCAAGCCAAAAAAAAAAAAAAGGCACGTGTCATGGGTGTCGTTATGGTCCATAGCGACACCCAATAAAAGAGCTCCAAAGGTGTTAAATGTTTCAAAACAGCCCCATTTTGGTAATAAGTTTCTAAAACTGCCCCACAATGGTCGTTTAGCCATCCTGTGCCCTTATTTAATTCTGTCACTCGGCCTGTAACTTCACAAGCTACTTGAATAGGTTGATTTAGAACATGGTTAAAGACATAGTTGTTTCTAGTCTTCCAAATGGAGTCAAGACCTATTGCAAAAATCTTTGGCCAAGATCCTGAGGTTTCCCCCAAGTTTGTAGCTAACCATTCGTGGAGCGGGAGAGTAAAGAAATTATGATCATTCTTCCCTTGTAATAGGATTTTCCAGACAGTTGTTGCGAATCTACAATCCCGGAGGATGTGCGTGCAAGTTTCACTTTCTGAAAAGCAAATCGGGCAGCCATCATCATTTGTTATCCCACGTGATAGTCTCCAAGCATTGGTGCATAAACTTTTGTGAGCCAACTTCCACATAAAGCAACGCACTCTCTCTGGTCCCGGCCATTTCCAAACCATTTTAAATAACTGATGATTTAGGTGATCAAATTGTGTACTAAGTGCATTATAAGTTGACTTAATGGAAAAGCTCCCATCAGCCGACGCTCGCCAAACCATACAATTTGCATCATTTTCCGAAGACGGGGGAGCAGTGCCCATAATTTCCCACCAGATTTGGCCAGGTAAAACAGATCGAATGTCGTCAATATTCCAGTTGTCGTCGTCATGTATATATTCGGATACTACTTTCTTCTTGTCGTTCTCAGGAACCGGGGATAAGATAACCTCTTCAAGAATCACACGTGAGGGTAGCCAGCTATCCGACCAAAATTTAATTGTTTTCCCATCTCCAATATTCCATGCAATACGAGGCTTAACCTCTTCCCAGGCCTGACATATTCCTCTCCAAATATTTGAACCATCCTTCTTTTTTTTCCTGAAATCTGGAATGATCAACTCTCCATCTCCGTATTTGGATCCGAGGACCTTTACCCAAAGATTTTGTGGTTGTGTACAAACTTGCCAACAATTCTTCATCATAAAACAACGATTCACCTTGCGAGCCTCCCTCATACCAAGGCCACCTTCTGTCTTTGGTTTGCAAAGAAGGGGCCAAGATAAAGCGTGCAAATGTCTATTACCCCCATATTGACCCCATATGAAAGAGCGACACGATTTGTCAATCTCATCACATAGTAGTTTTGGAAAATAGACTGATTGCATCGTGTATGTGGGAATAGCAGCAACAACTGATTTTGTTAATGTTATGACAATATGTAAAAGAAAGAGAAGAGAAAGAAGACGACACACAAATTACGTGGTTCAGTCAGTGTGACCTACGTCCACGGGCAGTTCAAAAGTTTTTTATTTCTGAATGAATAGAGATATCTGATACAGATGCCTTTTAGCCTTATAACAAGGATAAAATATAACAGCCTCATTACAACCCAAATAAGATTGAAATAGTAACAGACAAAATTATAAATTCAAGGCATCTCAACAATTCTCCACCTTGACTTGAATTTTCCCAAGTCACCAGTAACCAAGAACAACTCTCCTGCTTATTCTCCCCGAATGGTCTCAAGCGATGCGAACATTCACCAAGTCCAAGCTATGCTTAAACTTTTCAAAAGACAAAGGTTTAGTCAACATATCTGCTGGATTGTCTACAGTAGCTATCTTCTCTATGGAGAACAATTTTTCTTCAATTACATCTCGTATGAAATTCAATCTAACATCAATATTCTTTGACCTTTCATGATAGACTGGATTTTTTTCCAAACACAAAGCACTTTGACTATCACAATAAAGTATACGTCTCTGCACATTCAAACCCAGACTATCAATAAGACCTTGCAACCATATACCTTCTTTAACCCCTTCTGTCAAGGACATGTATTCCGCTTCAGTGGTAGACAAAGCAACAGTAGGTTGAAGTGTTGCTTTCCAACTTACAGCACAACCATAAAGAGTGAAGATATAACATGTCAAAGATCTTCTCCTCACGAGATCTCCACCATAGTCAGAATCTGCATAGCCAATAAGACCACACCCAATATCATTAGAACCATAAACTAAGCAGATATTACAAGTACCTTTCAAATATCGCATAATCCACTTCACAGCCTCCTAGTGAGCCTTTCCAGGATTACTCATAAATCTACTAACCACACTCACAGCATGAGCCAAATCTGGTCTTGTACAAACCATGGCATACATTAAGCTCCCAACAGCACTAGAATAAGGAACCGTATTCATATACTCCTTTTCTTCATCAATACTAGGAAGAGTGCTAGCATCAAGTTTAAAATGTGTTGCCAAAGGAGTCCTAACAGGCTTAGAATTCTCCATTTGAAAAGACTGCAACAACTTTTCAATGTATTTCTTCTGAGATACATAAAGTAGACCTGCATTCCTGTCTCTCCAAATCTCCATTCCTAAAATCTTCTTGGCAGCACCCAAATCCTTCATCTCAAACTCACTGCTCAACATAGCTTTAAGAGCATCAATATCAGTCTTGCTCTTAGCTGCAATTATCATGTCATCCACATACAACAACAAATATATATAGGAACCATCTGATAGCTTCCTACTATAAACACAGTTATCAAACTCATTTCGGACAAAATTATAGGAAATCATAAAAGCATCAAACCTCTTGTACCACTGCCTCGGGCTCTGTTTTAAACCATACAAGGATTTTTTCAGCAAACACACATGGTTCTCTTTTCCGGCCTCAAGGAATCCATCTGGCTGTGACATGTAAATCTGCTCTTCTAAATTTTCATGCAAGAATGCAGTTTTCACGTCAAGCTGCTCTAACTCCATATCCAAAGCACTCACCATAGCCAACAGAACTCGAATAGTCTTATGTTTTACCACAGGTGAGAACACTTCATGGTAGTCAATTCCTTCTTTCTGTGAAAAACCTTTTGCCACAAGTCTTGCCTTGAATCTGGATGGTTCAACACCAGGAATCCCTTCTTTCCTTTTTAACACCCATTTGCATCCCACTGGCTTCACACCTCTAGGTAATGGTACTAACTCCCAGGTTTGATTTTTTTTAAGTGACTGCATCTCCTCATCCATGGCAATTGGCCATTTCGATGCTTCTTTACTTTGAATCGCCTCCTTATAGGATTTAGGTTCATCAGAATCAAGATTTTCACCTACTAGCAAGGCATATGCAACAGAGTTAGTATCAACACTAGTAACATCTGCATACCTCGTAGGTTTTCTGATTTCCCTCTTTGTTCTCCTTGTTGCTATGCTTTGAGGCTCTTCTTGAACATTACTGGATTGTTCCACAGGATTCAAATTTTCTTTATTTGAATCTTCAACCTCAAACTCCACCTTCTGATGAACTCCTTTATTTGTACTTTTATTTCCTGCAAGATTTTCAACTTCCTCTTTCTGGCCAAACATAGCAGACTCATTAAAAGTAACATCTCTGCTAATAACAAATTTTTTTGTTATGTTATTTTCAGTACACCATAATCTATATCATTTGACACCCGTAGGATACCCAAGAAATATACATTTCATTGCCCTAGGCTCTAATTTACCATCATTAACATGAGCATAAGCAGGACAACCAAATATACGTAAGCCAGAATAATCAGAAGGTTTACCAGACCATACCTCCTGAGAAGTCTTTAAGTCAATTGCAGTAGATGGAGACCTGTTCACCAAATAGGCAGCAGTATTAACTGCTTCAGCCCAGAATTCTTTTGAGAGACCAGCATTTAAACGCATGCACCGAGCACGCTGAAGTTGTGTTTGATTCATTCGTTCAGCAACACCATTCTGTTGTGGTGTATGTCTCACTGTGAGGTGCCTGACTATACCTGCTTCTTTACAGTAATCATCAAATAATGCATTGCAGAACTCCAATCCATTATCTGTTCTTAGAGTCTTGACTAATTTCCCGGTTCGTTTCTCAACCATAGTCTTCCACTCCTTGAAACGCCCAAACACTTCATCCTTGGACTTCAAAAAATACACCCAAACCTTTCTAGAGTAGTCATCAATAAACGTCACAAAATACTTGCTCCTTCCATGGGACTGCACTGGGGAAGGACCCCATAAATCAGAATGAACATATTGCAATATTTCGGTTGAAGTGTGCTTACCATGACTGAATTTCAGCCTGCGTTGTTTACCCATAACACAAGATTCACAGAAATTCAATTTCCCTGTCACCGCTCCACCCAACAGTCCTTGTTTACTCAACACTGCAAGTCCACGCTCACTCATATGTCCCAACCTACAATGCCATAATTTTGTGTTATCAACATGTTGCTCTAAGGAATGAGATATAGACATCGTTCCCTGAAAGGAATTGCCAAACATAACATAAATTCCATGTTGTAACTTTCCTTTCATAACAACTAGAGCACCTTTAGAAACTGTAATCTGTCCATCATTTCCTGAAAAACTGTACCCTTGTTTATCTAAGGTGCCAATAGAAATCAAATTCTTCCGTAAGCCAGGAACATACCAAGCATCAAATGTTCTGACCATGCCATCATACATTTTTATCTGTACAACACCACTACCTTTTACTCCAAGCTCTTCATCATCACCTAACTTTACACTACCATTCCATTCTTTAAATGAATTGAACAGCTTCCTGTTAAAAGTCATGTGATAAGAAGCTCCGGTATCCATGACCCATGTATCAGCAAAACTAGTAGTACTAACAGTCAAAACATCTCCGCCATCTCCTTCATCTGAACTCTCACCAGAGACGGTTGCACTAGAACGAACAACAGTTGCACTAGCGTTACTATTTCTATCTTTCTTCAGTTGTGGACAATTCTTCCTTATGTGCCCCATCTCTTTGCATTTGTAACATCTCACTTTCTTTGACTTTGAGAGTGAATTACTGCGTGTATGACCCTTGCTACTATTTCCTCTCTCCATGCTTCTGCCTCTGTTAACTGTCAGACCTACATCATCCACATTAGAACTAGAGACTACTCTTCTCTTCAATTCTTTAGATTGTAAGCTGTCCTTCACATTGTTGAGAGTAATACTATCCCTGCCATACAACATAGTATCAATAAAATTCTCATATGATTTTGGCAGAGAGCATAACAAAATAATAGCTAGATCCTCATCATCAACTTTAACTCCAATACTCTGTAGGTCCAAGATAATTCGGTTAAAATTATCAAGATGATCTCTCACAGACATATTCTCAGACATCTGCAAGGTATAGAGACGTTGCTTTTGATACAACCGATTGGTTAGGGATTTCTGCTGGAATTTATCTTCCAACATCTTCCACATCCCTGCAACCGTTGTCTCTTCACTTACCTCTCGCAGAACCTCATCAGTCAAACTCAAGATAATCAAACTATGCGCCTTTTCCAACATCGCTTTCTTTTCATCATCAATCATAATTATGGGTAATTTATCCACACCCTCCAGTGCTGCAGCGCAACCCTGATGCACAAGAACCGCTTTCATCTTCAATTTCCACAAAGTGAAATCATTCGATCCATTGAATTTATCAATATCAAATTTGTACGAAGACATTGCGTTTCTTCATATCAGACCCTAGCGTAACCTAGAGCTCTGATACCAATTGTTATGACAATATGTAAAAGAAAGAGAAGAGAAAGAAGACGACACACAAATTACGTGGTTCAGTCAGTGTGACCTACGTCCACGGGCAGTTCAAGAGTTTCTTATTTCTGAATGAATAGAGATATCTGATACAGATGCCTTTTAGCCTTATAACAAGGATAAAATATAACAACCTCATTACAACCCAAATAAGATTGAAATAGTAACAGACAAAATTATAAATTCAAGGCATCTCAACAGTTAATGTAAGTCGGCCAGGAAAAGAAAGATGCTTCATTTTCCATTGATTTAATTTATTGTTAATCTTCTCCATTACCGAGCTAAGAGTTCTTTTATTGACTCTTGAATGATGAAGATTCACACCTAGGTATTTGCCAAGATTATCTGTGCGTTGATACCCAAGTTTTGAGCTAATTTCAGAATTGACTACCCAGCCAACGTTTTTAGAAAAAAATACGTTGGTTTTCTCTTCACTCACCTTCATGCCAGAACTTTTACAGAACAGGTCCATACATGTTTTAATAATATCCACCTTCTCTAGAGAGGCTTCAACAAACAAGATCAGATCGTCAGCAAAGGCCAAATAGGATAAGGGAGGAGCATTCTTAGCTATCTTAATTGGAGCCCATAGCTTATGAGTGACTGCTATATCTATGAGATGGAAAAGGCGTTCCATACATAGGACAAAAATATATGGTGATAAAGGATCCCCTTGACGGATTTCGCGAGTTGGCTGGAAGTTTTTTAAAGCTTCACCATTCCAGAGAACCTGCATAGAAACAGTAGAATAACAGTTCTAGACTAGCTCCACAAAGTTATAAGGAAATCCAATGTCCAACAAGGTTTCCTTAATAAAATTCCAGCTTAATCTGTCATAAGCTTTCTCTAGGTCTATTTTTATGGCCATCCACCCTTTCTTCCCTTTTTTATGATTCATCGAATGAATAACTTCTTGGGTGATAATAATGTTATCATTTGTGTGCCTGTTTGGAACAAAGCTACACTGGTTTGGCCCCACCAGCCCCGCCATCATTCCATGTAAGCGACTTGCCAAAGCCTTGGTTAACACCTTATAGGCCACGTTGCACAGGCTAATCGGCCTCATTTGCTTTAAGGAGGACACGTTATCTACCTTAGGAATTAGAGTAATTAACGTGTGGTTGAGCGTTGCAACCTTTGATGGTTCTACCTGGATGTCTCGAATTAATTGACAGAGAGATTCCCCTACCGTGCTCCATTGCGTTTGATAGAAAATCGCTTGGAATCCATCAGGCCCAGGTGCCTTGAGACTGCCCATATGCTTCAAAGCTGCGAAGATCTCATGGTCGGAAAGAGGAGCTTCTAAAATATGAATATCACCAGAAGTTAACTCGGGGAAGGATTTGGAAAAACAAAATGGTTCATGCCCACCAGAGTTCGTAAATAGTTCCATGTAAAACCGGTTAACCAAGTTTTCAAGCTCAGCCTTGTCCTCAACCCAAACACCAACTTCATCTTGTAATTTAATGATGCGATTTTTCCTCCTCCTTACCACTGTACTGCCATGGAAGTAGTTCGTGTTGCGGTCACCTAACTCCAACCACTTGCACCTAGATTTTTGGAACAATAGAATCTCTTCTCGAATAAGAATATTTTCATATTGAGCCCACAGATCTTTAGAGAGGCTTTCAAGGAAAGGGTTGTAGCCTTGTCCTAGTTTAGCAGCTATCACATTTAGTCTTCTTAACAATTTTCGTTTTGTGTAAAAGATGTTACCAAAAACTTCGCGGTTCCAAGTCTGGAGGCAATGTTGAATATCCTTAACATTGCTTAACCAATCGGATTTCTTCCCCCAGTTAGTCCGAATTATATTTGGGAAATCCGGGTGTGTAAGCCAAGCAGCCTCAAATCGGAAGGGGCGACGAGTTTTGTTTATTTGCACGGAATCATCAAGTTTTAATAGTAATGAACAATGATCCGATTTCATACGATTTAGGTGTAGTACAACAGCTTGTGGAAACAACATCTGCCAAGCCATGTTAGCTAAAACTCTGTCAAGATGCTCACATAAATTTCCTCTTTTCCATGTGAATTGTTCACCTTGGAAACCAAGGTCAATGAAATCACAGTCTTGCACCACCTCCCTGAAAGCTCGATCACCCCTGTAAGATGCAGTATGAGATCCTCCTTGCCGTTCAAAATCATGAAGCACAGCGTTGAAATCTCCCATAATGCTCCACGGACCCTGAATGCCTCCTGCAATTCTTCTGAGGTCTCTCCATAACTCAACTCTAAATTGAGAGTGTGGGCTTCCATGCACTGACGTAAAGGTCCAGGAATGTGAGTTGTTGGAAATAGCAAAGTGAATATATTGTTTGGAGTATTCTAGAACGTCAAGTTTCCATAGTGATGGATTCCAAAGAACCCAAAGACCACCTGACTGTCCAATCGCATCAACAACAAAACTCTTATCAAGCTTTATCTGATTAAGAATCTTATGTGCCTTAGCACCACTAATGTGCGTCTCTTGTAGGCATAAAACTCCCACGTTGAATTCATCAATCAAATCATTAATAAGATTCACAAAACCTCTACACCCTGCACCCCTACAATTCCAACTTAATAAATTCATAAAACTGTTTTGAAGAGTGGGTGTTGAAACCCTAATAGCCTCCTTACTCGCATCAACCTTTTGATCCATTTGGGGCGCAGGACCATGCATGCCACTAGGATCTAGATGTCGTCGCATGAAGCTGGCAAACGCCATTGTTTGCTCGTCCGGATGAACAACACGAGTTATCAAATTCGTTCCATCATTCTGCCAATCGCCTTTATATGAGGTTGTATTCTTGATGCCTTGTAGAACACGATCAGTATTAAGGGTTTCACGTGATGCATGCGCTTCGCGTTCCCATGCAGACATATCAACAACCACATGAGGGTTTCCTTGGGTCTTTCCCTTCATAGAATTTTCCTTCTTTAGTTCCATGTTGACTCCCTTTGATGGAACGCTTGTCCCAGTCTGAAGGTTCGACTTATTCAAGGATTGAGAATTCTTGCCACCTATCTTGTTGCGAATCTTGACCACTTTTTGATTGGAATCACCTTGTCCCATGTCAGCATGATTAATTGGAACATAGTCTTCCTTATTTGCTATTGAGTTCGGTTGAGATTTTGGGTCATAATCTTCATCATTAAAGTGGGAATCCTTCATATCTTCCACCTTATTTTTTGCCTTATCGGTAGGTTCCCGAATATTCTTATATGGTTTTCTGTTTCATTTCACCACCATCCATGGACCATACTGGTCTTCCGAATCCTTGGTTTTCTGCTGTGAAATATTCTTTATCTCATTTTGGTTCTGATTAACCGAATTCGGGTTCATCGTCTTCACCTTGGCCCCGTTTGAGCCATTATCCACCTCCATAGACACCTGATCTTTCGCCCTTTCGGGCTGGTCCTCTTCTCCAAGCCTTTCATGGGGACAATTTGACTGCTTATGTCCATAGCGTCCACATTTAAAACATATCGAATGGAGGCCCTCGTATTCGAGTTTCAAGATATGGCCCAATACATTAATCTGTGGGACAAGCTTTTTTTGTAGATCAATCTCCACGCAGATTCTAGCAAAGCGTCCTCGGGATTAAATTGACGTAAGCTTATCAATCTTTAGCATTGATCCTAGTTTGCTACCAACTCTCCATAAGAATCTATCATTAAAGAGTTCAATAGGTAAACCAGGAATCCTTATCCAGACCGCCACTTTCCGAGTTTGTGCAGCAGTGATTGTGAAGAATGGCCGCCAGCGTTGGACCACAATGTAGTGGTCAGCAATTAGCCAGGGTCCTTCATATAACGCATGTTTATAGTCTTCTTCGGAAGCGAACTGGACCAGATAATATTCTTGTGATAGATCAACCAACCTTACTACACCAGTCTTGGCCCATTCTCGTTGGATTTTGTTATCTAGCATTCTATAGGTAACTTTCTTTCCAAGTACATGTACCACCAACAAACTTCTCCAAGGCGCACACCATTCTTCAAACTCTTCTTGAGAGACATGAATTTTTAGGCATGGATCTAGCTCTTCACCATCTCCGGTATCTAAATCTTGTTCCTTATAAAACTCATCCTCAGGGTTTTCCATCTCTTGGATCAGAGTTCTGAAATCTGTGAAAATCTTCCCTCCACCGGTTGACATCAAGCTTTCCATGTATGACTTAGCGGGGCTTTTAGTGCACTCGTTCTCAACTCCCTCCATGCCGCTTCCTTCTTCAATCATCACCGGGTCTTCATGATCACCCCTCTTCGTTTTGACTTTTTTGGAGCTTCGAAAAGAAGGATCATCATCAGGCAAAATCTCCGTTTCTAAAACCATACGTGGAGCAGAGAAAACCCTAATTCAGTCTGTTCTTCAATTTGTGCACTATAAATGTTTGAAACACTACAATATCACCCCATAAAAAATAAAAATTGTCCCATTAATTAATTAGTGTTATCCCCGTCACTGTTTTATTTAGTAACAAATTTTGTACTTTAAGTTGATAGATCTGTAACAATATAATATATTTATTATAAATTTTATTTTATATTAATTAATGTTAATTTTTTAAGTTAATAATAATGTAACAAATTAATAAATTTATTTTAGAATTTAATTTGTATGATTGTTTGTTTTATAAATCGATAATATTAAATTTACAATAATATATCAAATAATTTACATCTATTTTAAAATATTTAAATTTTTATAAAAAATAAATAAATATAATTATATCGACTCAATTAATTCAATCCAATCTAATTTATTCATAATTAAATTAGATTAAATTGAATTAAAATTTTAAAAAAATTACATAAATCCAACCCAATATAATCAATTAAATTTTAATTAAATCAAATAATAAATTTATCTAAATCTCATCCAACTTAACCTATTTTCACCTCTAGTCAAAATATTATAAAGAGGAGTTGGTAATGGGTTGGGACTTTAGTACCATGAAACACAAACAGATATTTCATTCTCCACACGACCATCCCAACCAAAACGACCAAAAAACGGGAAAAGATATTTAATCAATTATTTATTTTTTCCTATCTTTTTATATTTTGAAGATAATAATAATATAATAATAATAATTTTTATCCAGTGGCACCAGCAGCAACCACATCCAAACGAAAAAAAACCTTGGACGACGGTGTTCCGTTGGAAGCCACGCTCGTTCGCTCACTCATGCGTGTCACACTCTCCATGCCATTCTGAAACGTCTCTTTCCTTCAACCACCGTCGTTTCCTTCCCTTCTCAAATGGGGACTCTGACGAGTTGCAGTTTCATGCCTCTCAACTCGGAGTTCCGCTCCAACCCCGTTCGCCGCGCCTTCAGGGAGAGGATTCACTGCCACCAACTCACTCGATTGAGGGGCGCCACCTCTTTCTTCTCACGCGCGCGAGTACCCAAATGGGGCAACTTCGATAGCCTTCGGTGTTTTGCTTCCAATAACAACGACAATGACAACGACAACGTTGGCGCTGCTGGAGAGGACACTGCTGCCGACGATTCTAAGTCTAACGTTACGACAACGATGCCCGAGGAAGAGAGAGGGTTCACTTCCGAGAAATCGACGCCTCCCTCCACTTCTCACAGGGTACCAATTCATGGCTTAAGAATTCATTACCAATATTAGTTATTGGTTTATTATGTTTGCGTAGCTTCAGTTTTCATTGTTTACTGTAGAAATATGTAGCATCCAAAGCTTGTTCGAACATTGTAAGTTGCTACTTTGGTTCTCAAACTTTACTTCACATTAGTCCTTTCCTTGAGGACCTGCTTGGGGAGTTAGGACAAAACTTTGATACTGTTTCATGGGTACTTTTGGTGTTGCCTTTCAATCGAAATTTGGGTTTCTTTTAAGTGATTTCGCATAATGAAGGTTTGTGTTAAAGGTCAACTTTGATTTTTGAGATGAAACTCTAATTTAGGTCGGAGAACAACATCAAAATTACTTACAGAACTGTATTTAAGTTTTGTCTTATTGAACAAAACTTAGAGGTAGTTCCTTAGATGTTTTTGGTGTTGTCTTACGATCAAAATTAGAGTTTATCTCTTTAATTTACATAATAAAGGTTTGTATTAAAGGTCAACATTGGTTATCAAGATAAAACTTCATTTCTGATTCGAGAACAATACTAAAAGTACTTATAGAGTTGTATTTAAGTTTTTTTTTCTATTTTTAAATCCAAGGACTAATTTAAAGTCGTTGGGGAAGTTGGAAGACTAAAATTTCTATTTGGTGGCATACGTTCTGTTGCAGTTTATGTGTCTGAATCATATGTTGTGATTGCTGATTTTCTGTGTTTCCATCATTTTACTTCTTCAGTCATCTTTGTCGTCGCTAGGACCTGTGTACAACACCTTTCAAGTTGATTCTTTCAAACTTATTGAGCTCCTTGGGCCTGAGAAGGTTGATCCTGCTGATGTAAAGCTGATTAAGGATAAGCTTTTTGGGTATTCAACCTTCTGGGTGACCAAAGAGGAGCCTTTCGGAGATTTGGGGGAAGGCATTCTTTTCCTTGGGAATTTAAGGGGCAAGAGAGAGGATGTTTTTGCCAAACTTCAGAATCAGCTAGTTGAGATCACGGGTGATAAGTACAACCTTTTTATGGTGGAGGAACCCAATTCAGACAGTCCTGATCCACGTGGTGGGCCACGTGTTAGCTTTGGTTTGTTGAGGAAGGAGGTTTCTGATCCTGGACCAACGACGCTTTGGCAATATGTCATTGCATTGTTGTTGTTTCTCCTAACTATTGGTTCCTCAGTGGAGCTAGGAATTGCATCTCAGGTAGGCTACTTATTGATAGTCATTGAACATCAGGTGGTGATTGATAAATGCTTGTGAACAACACTGTTTCTACGGTATCTCTCTGAATGTCATTAATTGCATTGATGTCTTGCTGTCTAGATATTTCACAACACTCTTTCTATCATTTCTAGCTATTTTGTTGATGCCATGCTTTTTGATTAATCAGATCAACAGACTTCCCCCAGAAGTTGTGAAATACTTTACAGATCCAGATGCTATTGAAGCTCCAGATATGGAGCTGCTACTTCCATTTGTTGACTCGGCTTTACCTTTAGCATATGGTGTCTTGGGGGTTCTTCTGTTTCATGTAAGCATTCATTCATACTGTTTTCTTTTGGCATATTTTTTTAATATACTTACAATAAAATTGAAACTTTTTATTTATCTTTCTGTATTACAACAAATTGGAGTGAGTTTTATTCAAAGAATTGTCTGGGATTATGTTCTTTTGCTTTTATTAGACTTACTTTCTTCATTATAGAAATGTGGGATCTGAATGTTCTGAATAAACTTACTACATTTTAGACTATTAGCTTAAACAAGTAAACCTTATGTTGGTGCAAGTAATTTGTGCAGACCTTAGAGTTGCTGTGTTGAAGGTGATTCCTATGATAATTAATTATAAACAAATTATCATATAATTTTTAGTTTCTATTATCTACTTTTCTCTTCCTTTTACCTAAATCTATAATTTCCACAATACCATTAAGCAATCTGTCATAAGAACCTATCAAATAGGAATACCTGCCATGTGGGTTGTGTTGAAGGTCACTTATTTATTTTCTATGCCCAATGATCCAATGCATTACTTTCTATCTTATTTGTTTATTTTTCTCTTTCCACATGTTTACAAAATTCCATAAATTGCCCTTATTGCTTCTTGGATCATTGTATATATTCGACCTGGTGGCTATGGCTATGTGCAGGAGGTTGGACATTTTCTAGCAGCATTTCCTAAACAAGTAAAATTAAGCATCCCTTTCTTCATTCCAAACATCACACTTGGCAGCTTTGGTGCTATTACTCAGGTGAGATTATCTATTTTTTCTTACCAGTCACTTTTGCATTGAATTTGCAACTACTGGCTCAAGCTATTACAATAGCATGGTTAGTGTATTTGCCTATCTGGGGTTATATTTAATCGTTTGCAGAGTTACAAGTATCTTGTTTACTCAGATCATGTAAATATAATGCATCATTTATCACCCAAATAGTCATTAGTAGTATCTTTTAACTGTATTTATTGCTACTAAATATGACCAATGCTATATCTTAAAAATGTGAGTTTAGGCTTAATTCAAGTTTACAAAACCAGTTTGTAAGGTATAAGTTACTCTCCACTTATATACATTATTATGGTCTTATCTTTAGTCGTTGTGATATCTCCAGCACATCTTCTATGCTGAGAACTAAATATCTCAAGTGTGAATTAGGCAAAATTAGACATTTGCGGGTGGTCTGATAATGGTCCGATAGCCCCAACAACATTTGCTAGAATAGACTTTGATGTTATTTTAGAAATGTAGGTTTGAGTCTAACTCATTTCTACAAAATCGGTTTGTAAGGTGAGATTTGTTTATCACTTATACACACTATTATGACTTTAATTCTAGTTTATACGAGATCTCTAACACAATATTGACTATACTTGTTAGTTAGACTGAAGTTCATTTTCTATGTTTTAGTATGCATTTAAATGCTGATCTATGGTTGTTTAAAATTCATTGTAGTTTAAATCTATCCTTCCTGATAGAAGTACAAAAGTAGACGTATCACTTGCGGGTCCCTTTGCTGGAGCCGTGTTATCATTTTCAATGTTTGCTGTTGGCCTTCTTCTCTCATCAAATCCAGATACAACAGGAGATTTGGTGCAAGTTCCTAGCTTGTTGTTTCAAGGTTCCTTGCTTCTTGGATTAATCAGTAGAGCAACTCTTGGTTATGCGTATGTCTCCTTCTTTCCGTGGTTATTTTTATGGATCAACAACATAAATAGCTAAATATAGGTCCAGTGCTTTCGATTTTCTGTCATTAATTTAGTTAATGTTGACTAATGGATTGTTACATTTGGGGCATTTACCAGATCAAGCTGTTTTTAAGTGTATGACTTGATTGCAGCCTATGGTTTTAGGTAGTGTTTGGCCTGCTGGGCCTGGCTTTTTCAGAGCTTAAAAACTACTTTAAAGTTTAAAATAAAAGCTTTAAATTTCAAGATAAAATTGTTTAGTAATTTTATAATTTTTTAAGCTCAAAAGTTACCTTGGAGGTAAAGTTTATTGTGGTGTCTTCTTGGATGTTGAGATTTGAAATAAAGGAAAAGAAGTAAAAGCCAAAATTATTAAAACTAGCTTTTTTTAAAAGCTCCTCTTTACAAAGTTTTCTTTAATAAAATAAAGAGAAAAATAAGTTTTGACAGTGTAAATGCAGTTTCACACTATCATTTAATCACAAACTACCATTGGTAAGCTTGTTGATTTTTATAATAATTACCTCAAAAGTCATATCAAATGTAATTTTTGATTAGTTGACAGTGTAAAATTTTTTTACACCAACATTGCTTAGCCATTAAACTCAAAAGAAAGCTACTTTTATTGAAGCACCTTTTCTTAAAAAATTTGTTTGGCCCAGCTTCTGCTTTTAAGGAGAAGAGAAACCCAAAATAAGTTGGGCCCAACACTACCTTATGTTAATTACAATTGAGGCTTATGTGTGTATACTTTTTATTCTGGCTTCAATAAACATTGATACATTGCTATTTGCTAATGTCAATGTGCAGAACAATGCACGCTGCAACAGTTCCAATTCACCCTCTTGTGATTGCAGGCTGGTATTCAACTTTTCCTCCTGTATCCTAATTTAATTTCATCGACAAATCAATTTAATAAATTTGTGGTTCCAAACACTGTTGACCATTCATTTTTTACAATATGCCTTATTTACTTAATTAATTTATTTATTATGATTTTGCAGGTGTGGCTTAACCATACAAGCTTTTAACATGCTTCCAGTGGGGTGCCTTGATGGTGGAAGAGCAGTGCAGGTATCTTGTCTCACCTTTTAAGCTTTACCTGGTGAAAAATACATTACTAACAATATTTACCAGGCATGGACAAGAATTGGTAGATTGTCATTTTTTAAAGTTATTTGGGTCAGTGTTGGAATCAAAGGAAAAATAGTATTTGTCTATTTCCATTTTTAAACTAAAACTTTCCCTCAGAGTCTCGGTATTTATCTGTTCCAATTAGGATAATAGGATAAAGCAACATAAATTCGATGGCCATTTAGGGTGTTGGCTTCAATCTAGGACAATGCTTTTAGCACGTTTTGAAATTCAAGTAGATGCTTAGGAGTTAAAGATCTTTTTAATATATTCCGTTCTTGTTTAACAATTTATAGATATATGACCAAACACACACACACTTGTTATTAATAAGTTAACAACCTTGCTTTCTAGATTCCTTTGTTTTAAATTAGGACATTATGTCATCTGTTTTAATTTATTTATATCGTTACAGTTCCTAATCCTAATATCAATTATCAATTTGTATATTTTATGACTGTTATCAGTGCAGTCAATGAGTTGAAAGACTCAAAACTTAGTTTTCCAAGTAGGGGGGATGGGATTAAGAAGAACATAAAGCTTATTTGAATGTATTGTCCGGGAAATGAAATGAGGAGAGACAGAAAATAAGAGGACAAATGATTTTTCTGACATGGCATGAATGAACGAATGAAAAAGAAAACCAATGTTAGGTTCAACATATGCTTATTCCTTGGTGCCTCTTGATGTCATGACCTTTTATGAACACATTGGAATGCAGTAAATATTTTAAGATATATTTATAGATCATGAAAATCACAAATGGGCTGGCCGTTTTGGTACCAAGGGTTACGGTGTTTAAGTGGTTTTGGAATCACTGAGCTGATTTTTGATATGTAATCATTTTAGGACCAACAGTGGGGCCTTTGTCAGAAATTGGAGATATAAGAAAAGACCTAATTATTTCTATTTATTCCTTTCTTGGGGAAAATGCTTAAAAAATTAAAAGGGAAGACATTGCTATGACATGGCTTTGCCCACGTCAGATTTTAATAAGTGGGGACATACCTGTAAAGGGGAAGGTTTGAAATGGGAAACTAGAATGAGATATTAGTCAAATACTTTTCACATGGATCTAGGAATAATAACATATATATTATTAAGGTAGTTTAGTATAGGAGGTAAAGGTAAGTCTTTGAAGAATAAAACCCTGTATGTATGATTCATGGCATTACTCCTTTGTTATTAAGGATGATTGATGATTGTTTTGGACTTTTTGATTTATTTCCTGGTGTCCCCAGGGATCCCATAAGGTCAAAATTCAAACTAGCTTTAACTCATATTTCATATGTTTGTTTTATGACTTTTGATAATGATCTGATGTTAAAGGTAATACTATATTGACCTTAGGTATAAAAATTTACAACCTATGTGTCTCCAGGGGTTACATAGTTCAAAATTCAAACCAGCTTTAATTCATGTTTCATATGTATTTTTTATGACATGATAATTACTAGATGTTAAAAGATATTTTGAGCTTTGGTATACTATTTACAACCTATGGCATGGACATGTATATTTTTTTCATTGGAAGAGGTGAATATATTGAACTCACAATAAGAATATTCTCATTCACATGATTAGATATCTTTTATATATTTCTCACACGTAAAAAGGCATCATCCTTTTCTAATTGTTGTTCTAAATTATCTATAATATGATGGGGTGAGAATTACAATTTAGGTCCATAGTGATGGAAAAAGAATATGCTAATTCTGTTACATGTTTTTGCAGGGTGCTTTTGGAAAAAGTGCACTAGTTGGCTTTGGTTTAACCACTTACACGTTGCTTGGATTAGGAGTGGTATGTCTGATCTTTGCTCAGATTAAACAAAGCATACAGTTGTTCAATACCATTGTTAAAAGTTCAACCATTTCATGATTTTATTGCACTGATTTATCATATGACTAAAGGGGTAGTAGAAGTGCGAGCCATTTGTTCACTTTCAAGTTCACTAACACTCTCCCTAGTCCATTCAGAAAGAAAAAAAAAAAAAAAAAAAACTCCCTAGTTCCTCCCTAAAAGGAAATAAGGCACATGTGCACTAAAAAAGATGGAGTCCCTATTTTCTCATAGTTTAGTCATTTTCTTGATTTATTATTTTTTTTTTCATTTTTATTAAAAAAGTTAAGTTTCATTTTTTTTTTTTAATTCCTTGCAACAGCTTGGCGGACCTCTTTCACTTCCATGGGGGCTTTATGTTTTGTTATGTCAGGTAGGCAAGTACTTGTGTTGAATTTGAAAGAAAATGATGATATTGAATTAATTGTTTTTGCAATTTTTTCTGATGAGTTTTATTGTATTTTTTTTTTTGTTTCCAGAGGACACCGGAGAAACAGTGCTTAAATGATGTGACAGAAGTTGGAACATGGAGAAAGGCACTTGTGGCAGTTGCTATTTTTCTTGTTGTCTTGACTCTTGTTCCTGTTGGGGATGAGCTTGCAGAGGAACTGGGTATAGGTCTTGTAACTGCATTTTGATGGTTATGTGTACACTAAGGCCATTTTTAATTAAAATTGAGTAGTGAAATATTTAGGTAATATCGTTGCAAAGCTAAGCCCGATTCAATACTAATTTATACTAATTTAAATGCGATACCTCGTAAAATCGTGCAAAAAAAAATTGACTAAAAGAAATATTTATTGGGCGAAAATGTGAAAAATCTAATTTCATCCTTTGCTCCGAAAAGAATAAAAAAATTAAGGTCTTTTTACGTTGCATTCTTGGTGCACAGTCCTAACCTGTTTGATGTTTCGGTATCATTAGAAGCCAGAATTAAAAAAGAATATCAATTTGCATAGATTTGTTTTTTATTTGGATGATCTTTGGCGTTTCAATGTTAATTTTTCTAAATGTAAAATACATTTCGAGAGAAGAAAGTTACTTTTTGAGAAGGAATTATTGATTTTATGCATGAAATGCTTTGCTCTTTAAAAAAAAAATAGAATCAGATATTTTTTTCTTTCTATTTATTAATGTGAAGTATTTATTATTATTTTTTTGTTAATAATTATTTTTTTTAGAGAAACTTAGTTGTTAGCTTTAGTAGGATTTTATTTCCAAACTATTTTTTTATATATAAAATTTGTCCCGGATATTTTGCTTGAAGGATATGAATATAATTTTATTCAAAGTAACCGCATGTTAGTAAAAAAAAAATGTGAATCAGATTGAGCTAAGTGATTTATTGAGCAAATTGTATTTCTTTCAGAGATGCTGAATACCTATCCATCAATTATTTCCAATAGCATTTGACTGCATTGAATGGTGTATGAACATCAATGCAAATACCTTAAAAAAAAAAAAGAACATCAATGCAAACACACTCATAGTGAACCAAGAGTCCAAGACAAGTGAAAATAGAGCAAAAATGGATTCGTGCACTTTTCATGGTGGAAAATATCAATGTTCTAATATGTATTTTATTTTTCATTTAGTAAGATATCTTGATTTTATCTTATTTTTTTAAAAAACAAGTTTAAAGCTTTTACTTAGTTTAGCAGTCTTTAACGACACCAAATAAGATTTAAGAACTCCAATAATTTATTTTACTCTTACAAAGCAATTATTGAAAACTCTCATTTTATATTTTTAATTTACATTTACTTTTATTTTCTCAATTTAAAATACTAATTTATTATAAATTTAAATTTTATACTTAATTTTTAATACTCTAATTTATTACTACCAATTTTTATTTTTATTACTATTTAATTCTCTCAATATATTAATTAGAATAATTACTTTAATCAAAGACATTTTTGAGAATGCTTTTTAATAAGAGTATTTGTAAGAATTCTTCTTTAACAAAAATATGTTTTATAAATTTTTCTTAATTATTTATTTTTCAATTTATTCTTTGCGTTTTTATTCTTAAATATTATTTAATTTTATCAAAATAATTAAAAGTAAACTCATATCACAATAAAAAAAATTTATCATAAATTTAAAACATGATTTATATACTTAATAATATTTATTCATTAAAAATTAAATATATTGTAATATTTGTTTTGGTACACTAATTTTATTGTAATATATATATATATAAATATGTACTTGTTATAAATTTTAATTAATTAAAATAAATATTTATTACATACATCCTATTCGTACATGTTAAAAATTAATACTAGTTTATAAATTATTAAATTAAAATATTTATTTTAATTATTTCAATTTAAAACACTTCAACAAAGAGAAAAGGAACCGTTTCTGGAATTTTTGACTAAAATAATATTTAAAACGACTACTAAAAATGCTTTTTTGGTAATTTTTTAAAAAAAATAATACTTCAGAAAAAAAATCCCCGTTGCCGCCCCCAGCCAGAGTGTGCTTCTTCGCTTTCGCCAATGACCAACTTCGCGTAGTGACCATTCCTCCGCCGAATCTCTCGTTAGCCCTTCCTTCTCCGCCACCCGCTTCATAGCGCAACCATCGTCTCGCTCCTCTGTAAGTTCTAACGCTCAAGATTTCTGCTTCTATTCTCTCGCTTGCAACGATTGTTGCCGTTCATTTTGTGATTCCGCATCTGTTATTGGAATTTGTGCTTATCATTTGTGATTGTTGCTATGTTGTTTGCGATTTGGGATTTTCCTTCTCATTTTGGTTATTTATTTATTTATTTATTTATTTATTTATTTATTTTTGCTTTCTTCTGTCAATAGTTGCGATTGATGCGAGATTCTTTGTTCCATTTGCCCCCTTTAACCAACTTCACCTTTATTGGCTCCACCACTGCCACCAGAACCCTAGCTACAACCTCGACCTTTTCATCCTTCCCAACAACATCAAACTTGTACTAAACTAAGATTTGTGATTTTTTGCTTAAATTAAGATTTCCATGGAAGCCCAACAGATTCTTCCCAGGTTTTGTCCAAAATCATCGTTAGCTCCATCAGTTACAATTGTGAAACAATCATTCTCTTTGATGTGCCCTCCTTTGCCTTCTTCATCTTCATACGCTTCCGTTCAGTCTGGAGCTTTTCGTGCTATCAGCATTGCGCGCAAAGAAGTGTGTTCTAGCTCTTGGAGAAGAGTATGTTGTAGCAGTAGTAGTGGTGCAGAACCAAAGGAGGGCCATGAGGTGAGAGCTCAGGTCACAGTGAGAAGGAAAAAGCTAGCGGTTTTTGTGTCTGGTGGAGGATCCAACTTCAAATCAATTCATGAGGCCTCCAAAAGGGGTTCACTTCATGGAGATGTTCTTGTATTGGTCACAAATAAAAGTGGTAATGCTCTATCTTACTAACCCTGTACTTTCATTTTTTGACCTTGTGTCTTCATTTTCCTTAGCTAAATTCTTAAATAGATGGCATTAGTAACTGGATTAAGATCCCATGCCCCAAAGATCATTTTATTATTCATGTGGCTCTAAGAAGCAACCTTTTGTGACCTGGGATGTTGGGACTATGTTTTGATTAGCCTTGGTCTACTAAAATTCCTCCTTTTTTATATAATTTTTTTAATACCAGAGTGTGGTGGTGCGGAGTATGCAAGAAATAATGGTATCCCAGTTATATTGTTCCCTAAAGCAAAGGATGAATCCAATGGATTATCTCCCAGTGACGTTGTTGATACACTAAGGTCAGGTCGTTCTTTACCTCATTTCCTGCAATTGTATTTAACTTTGGACTTTGGTGTTTGTTGTTTTAATGAATCTAATGAGTGGATTATCAGCTTTAAAGTTGAAACGCAAATAAAAAAAAAACAAGTGTAGCACAAATATGGCAGGGAACAGAGGTGCTGCATGGAGATGTGGTTACAGTATTAACATTAACATATAATTCATTTTTTGATCAGGAAATTCGAGGTCGATTTTATTCTTTTAGCTGGATACCTCAAACTTATACCAGCAGAATTGATCCGAGCTTATGAAAAATCTATATTGAACATTCATCCGTCACTTCTTCCAGCTTTTGGAGGCATGGGCTATTATGGCATGAAGGTTCATAAAGCAGTAATTGCTTCTGGAGCAAGGTATACTTTTCATAAAATATCTCAAGCATGTTTTATCTATGAAACACTGTTGTACTTGGTTTGTGTTTACTTATTTGTGCTTCATTTTTCTGTGTTGGTTAGATTTTCAGGTCCCACAATTCATTTTGTTGATGAACACTATGACACAGGGCGTATCCTTGCCCAGCGTGTGGTCCCTGTTCTTGCCAATGATACTGCAGAGGAGTTGGCTGCAAGGGTTCTCAATGAGGTAATGTCAGACTATATCATTAATCAGTTCCCAAAAATGGTGGCACTTTAAACTATGACTGGCTTTAATCCTGAATGGAATTCAACAAATATATTTGTGATAAGAAACATTCACGAACCTTGACATTTATGCAGTCAAATGACTAGCAATTTAGCAGATTGACTTTATTTTTATTTCCAAATTTAGGAGCACCAATTATATGTGGAGGTAGTGGAGGCTGTATGTGAAGAGCGTGTGGTTTGGAGGAAAGATGGTGTTCCTCTCATCCAAACCAAAGAAAACCCCAATGAGTTTCGCTGATTATCTTTGATATGGTATGAAAATCACTTTTTAAATTTCTTTGAATACTGTAAAAATATCTGTATATTCTACTTCATCTTTTTACTACGATGATGCCTTGCATCTGATAAGACCTTTGTTTCTGTTGTAGGGGATTTTGGTTGGAGATTTTGCTTATGCAATCTTCACATTTGCCCCAAATCTGTAGCTATTGAATTGTAATTATTAGGCAGGTAATTTCCGGTGGCACTCATGTCACATCTCCTCCAAGAATATAATAAGCAGGTAATCTCAAACTTTTCTGCACAAACTGTTAATATGCTCAGTGGATTTTGATACCGGGTTGCTGAGCATACTTTTGGAGTCCTTCATTCCCCACACAAAATTCCATTAACATATCATGATTTTGCTCCTTAATAAAGAAATTATCTACTATACTATCTGGATAAGAAATTTGATGTGCCATACAACATTTCTTAGTTTATAAATAGAGTTTGTAGAGCAAACGGAACTGTCAACGAATGCCAAAGCTGCTACTGCTATTCTCCCCGTCTTTTGCTATTTCCTATTTTTTTTAACATTTTATTAGTAGTGGTACGAACTTTGAAGTATTTATTGCCAAAGATCATGAGCCTATATAAGGTTGATATTTTTCTTCCAAGAGTGTATTCCAAACTTAAGGTTAAGATTCAAATTTTGGACAACTTTATTTACGGGTATTCTCTTACTACTTGAATTGTTGAGTATGCTTGATTTGAAGACGGATAAGGCTGCGTCTCAATTAAAATTTTGATTCATGTTAATGTGGAAGGTTGACATATAAGCCTTTTTTTAACATGCATCAGATTCCAAATCACATCTTAAGTACCGGTTTTTAATCATGTTAAAATTTTGATTCATTTTTGCAGTACCGGTTTTTCTGACAGAGCCTATATAACCTTGCTAATAATCTCAACAAATCAGGATCGCAAGTAGTTTGTTCCATTGAAACTTAAAACATAAGGCTTTTAATTGTAAACTTTTCCGATTTTTTATTACTTAATTCAAGCTTTTCATGCAAAGTTAGGGTCATTTTATGCAAATTTGTGCCTTCATTATTGTGGAACCTATGTGCTCTCGAACATAATTTAGGGGAAGAGGCTACGAGGCACAAGTACCTCCACCTCTTCCAGACAGCCAAGGGAGAATTATTATGTCATTATTATTCCAATAAGTTCTACGACCAATTCAGATACATGCAATTTAATATACAGTTGAAATTTGAGTTAAATTAAATGCTCAAAAATTGTTAAAAAATCATTTTAAAAACATGAACACAATAATTCACTCAAGTCCATCATATTTTGATTCAAAACTTAAGTGATTTGACATTTTGTGTTTATTAGTGAAGGATTAACAGTTTGATCATGGTTTTAGTATGAAGTTGTGAGATGTTACTTTGTTTTTAAATGGGTCGATTTGTCAACAGAGAAATATACTATCTAGTTATATCAACCAAAAATTAAAAATAGTACAACACTGCATGAACTTTAAAATGTGATATAATGCTGACAAACCACAAATACAACCTACCAAGCACCCGTAATCCTCTAACAACAAACGCGATATAAAAGCTTACGTTTCACGCTAATGTATAATTAATGAATCTATTCGATAGTTTCAATTTGTTTACATGTTTAAGAATGACTCCTCATAGAATATGCTGCAATGCAAGGTTTTTTGAAGCATTATCTTTCCATATATTTTAAAATATATGAACATATTTTAATTCATTTTTTATCTTTAAACAATTACTAAAATATGTATAGCAAAAAAAAACAGTTTTTCACATCTTACTTCCATCAATAATTTGAGCTTAAAATAATAAAGTACCCAATGATATTTTATTATATTTTTCTTAATAATTTTATATACTGGTTTTTGAAAAAAAAATGCAAGTTTCTATTTTGAGCTCAAACAAATTAAGGATTAAAAAATTATATGAATTGAATTGTATGATAAAAATTGAGGTCAACAAGATTTTCATTAAAAGTGAAATTATTTTTGTAAAAGTGATATTGAGAGGGGTTTAGACAAAAAAAAGATTTGATGCTCCTAATTGTTTTTCAGGCATAATCATATATTAAATGTATTTTTCTAGTGAGATTTTAAATTTTAATTCACTACGTTGTGAGAGACTAACCTCTTCCATCACACTCAATCTCATCAGAGTTCTTTTTGATGATTTTATATATCTTTCATATATAGATTAATACATAGAAGATTGTATTTCATATTGTACTTTGGACTTGTATTACCAATATCACACTTGGTATGCATTATCTATACCTCAGTAGACAAGTTTTAGTATGGTTATGCAGGAATGATATTTTCTCACTATATTTACCTTATATATATATATATATATATATATATATATATATATTATAGTTTAGTTAAAAAATATTGTTGTTAGAAATTTAAATAAGAACAAAAAATTAAATTAATTTTACTAATAAAAAATGTTCTCATTTTACTCTATAATAATTAATTAAAACTATCCATTTGAGCGAGATGATGCATCAAGAAGTGTTTCATGTAAATGATATCACCCAAAGAAAATTATCAACTAAAATAAAAAAAATGAATGACTCATTTGGTGGGCTTAATATGATATGATACAAATACAATTATAATTTGTTGTTTGTTGTAGCAATAAAGGATATGATAATCTTAATGTATCTTATTAGTCTAATATATATTTTTTTGTATTACAAAGGAGCTAAATTAGGAAATAACAAGATAAGACAGATTCTCTCTTTTTATATATAAAATATGTTAAATATTACATATAATAATATAAATTAATTTATGTAATAGATATTATATAAATTTTGTATTCAACATATTATCTTATATATATATTTAACATGTAAACTTAAAGTACATTATTAATTAAAATACTAATTATTAAATAATTATTATTTATATATTTTCTTTAAAATGTTTTTATAATAATTAGAATTTTAAAAAATTGTATATTTTATAATTTTAAATTAATCAACTGAATTTAGATAAATACTAAGACTAAGGGGGGTGTATTGGATTAGGATTTTAAAGGACTTTTTTAGTTAAAAAAAATCTTGCGGATTTTAAAAGACTTTGCAGGATTTTCATGACTTTTAAGATTTTGCAGGATTCCATAAGACTTAAAATCAGGATTTTAATGGATTCTGCAAGACTTTTAAACCAGGATTTTAATGGATTCTGTGGGATTTTGTGGAGTTTTGACATTTAATAAGATTTAAAAAAAATGCATACATTCAAAATTAAAAAGAGTCAAAGACAAAAATAATAAAAAAATATAATAATGTCTAGATAAATAATAATGATAATTCTCCATAATATTCTATCCTCTTTTTATAGCATTCACTATCAATTGTAACAATTCATCGGAATCCTCCTTAGTCCAAGCTTTATAGTTTTCTTTCTCTTTTCCTTTTTCTTTATTATTTCCTCGTGAATCTCCCATTTGAATTACTAAAACAATATATGTTGAAAACTAGTTATATAAATAATTATGGATAAGAGACAAAATTAATAAAATTATATTATTATTTTTAGAAGCACACCAATCATACAAGATCGAATATATCTTGACTATCCAAATGGATCAAATACCTCAGTCATTATAAAAAAAATATGTAAAAACAAAAATATAGAAACATAAGATAATTTTTTATATAAAAAAGAAATTAGTATATTCGATACTGAGAAAATATTTAAATATATAATTTTTTTATATAAACGAAAGTATTTAGATATAGAGAATATATATATATATATATATATATATATATATATATATATTATTTTAGTTATATATTATATAATAATTTTTAACGATATTTATAAATGTAAATTATTTTAACAAATATTTTAACAATATTTTCTTTTTTAAAAAATAAGCTAATGAAGGCATAAATCTTAAACCTTAAAAAATTAGATACTGCAATGTCTTATGTTAATTTTCTTTTTTTTAAATATAAAAAAATCTTAATTTCACAATATAAAAATAAAAAATAAAAATTCATAGTAAAAAAAATAAAATAATTGTTGAGTCATAAAAGGAAGAGGATAAGAGTAACAAATTCAAGGGAATGAGAGAGTTCGCAGTTTTTATGTTGAGAGGGTTCTTCTCCCAACTAAGATCCATTTTCATCTCATTCTACTCACAGAAACCCTAACAAATTCATCTTATATATATATATATATATATATATATATATATATATATATATATATTATAGAGATTATGATATCAATTTCATCTTTCACCTTTTTCTTTTCTTGATGTGTGTTATAAAAAAAATTACCACTTAAAATTTGAAATTTCAAGCATTTTTTGTGTTATATAAAGGAACATATTCAACTACATAGAATAAATAAAGCAAGTCAATTAAAGAGAACGAACAGAAAAATAGAACAAGTCAATGACACTATCACTTACATATCAGAGTTTCCCAAATAAATAAAAGAATGAGATGAGAACAGTACTACAATATTATATATGAGCAATGAACAATAATGTAGTATTATTAGTAGAGAAAAAATGGAGAAGACAGGAGCATAAAAAAAATGAAAAACTCACTTGAAAATTCTTGAAACACTTGAAAAATAACTTCAAACAATCCTTCAAAATCCGATGGCTTTGGATGGGATTGTTTTATGAATCTGGTATTTATAGATAACACTAGAAAGTCCTTCAAAATCTCTCTCACACAACAATCCTTTAAAATCCTTATATTTTTGAATACCAATGGATTGTTTTTAAGTTGTAAAAAATCTCAAATGAATACCAGTGGATTTTAATGGACTCTTTAAAAAATCTTGAAAATCCAAATTGAATATCTCTGGATTGTTTTTAAGTGACATAAAATCCTGATTGAATACCAAGGGACTTTTTTACTCAAAAAAAGTCTTTTAAAATCCTACGAAATCCTAAACCAATACACCCCCCTAAAATTAGTGATTCCTCATATTCTAGAAGAATAAAAACCAAATACAAACTGCTAAGATTTATTTATAATATTTTACAACGGCTAAAAATAAATAATATTTTAGAGGGTTGAAAAATAAGATAGAAATATTAGAACCAAAATCAAAATTCTTATTTTTAAGTACTTAAAAAGTAAAATAATATATTTCAATATAATATTAATTATTTTACTAATTATCTGCAGCAATTCTGGCATTACAGTAATTTACTAATTATGGACAAATACAATAACATTGAAACGAGTATAAAGGATACGGGCGGTGTGTGTATCATGTATGTACCGTACCGTATACGCTTTACGAAATTCAATTCCCCGCGTAAAAGAAAAACATAGTTGCCTTGAAACGACGCAACGCTGTGAAAAATAAAAATAAAATAAATAAACATAATAACATATAAATACACCCAAATCAAATTGTGCCCTTAGTTGTTACACTGGCAGCAGCAAAAGGAAGAAAAATCGAATTGAAGGCAAAGAGCGCAATTTCGAGGCTCTCATCCCATACTCATTCATGGGATCGTTCCCCTCTTCCCTTCTTCTTCTCTTCTTTTTCTTCTTCTTCTTCTTCTTCTCTTCGTCACTCTCCAATCCCCATGACCCTCTCACACTCAAAGGTAAGAGCCCCTCCTTCCCACTCAATACCAATGCCTCTCCACTTATTAATGATTCCTAGGGTTTCTTCTCCCCCTTTTTGAATCTCACTGCTAAACCTAGGATTTTTCTGAATTGTTTCTTGGCTTGATTTTTCAAATGTCTGTTCTCACTGGTTGTTGTTACTGTGCAGGTGTTGGTATTGAAAACCCGGTTGTGGAGGTCACCCCTTCCGTGCTTTTAGGGCACTCGGATTCTCAAGGTGCTAAGGACACTTTACGATGTGAGCGTGTTCGAGTTTCGGGTAAATCCAGGCTCAAACTTGGGAGCTACGCTAATGCGTTGCATGTTACTTTGGCTCCGTCTGTTTCGATTCCGGAGAAGTTGCATAGCAGAATTCAGGTTTGTTTCCACAGGTGAGCACGCCACTTGAACATAGTATTCTTTGGTTTCCTTGGTCCTCTATTTTCTCAATTTTTTTTTTGAATTTACTCCTTTTATTTTTTTATTCTATATTTTAATTGTGTGCACATAAACTTAACAACCCACTAAGATTGACCTAATGGGTAGGGCTGGAGTAGATGCATGAAGATTAAAGTTTGATTTTTCGTCCTTGTAAATTGTCATGTAGCATGGATATGCTGATGTGGCAATGTGTGAGATTATCAAATCAGCATTTTTTTGTTAATTATTAGATGTTAAATTAGCGGCTGAACTGAAATTGTACAACTAAAACAGTTGGAGGATGAATTCACGAAAAAAAATTAGGAGATGAAATTTGCAAATTTGACAAATTAGGGGACAATAATGCAATTAAGTGTAATCTTTCCTACTAATGAAAAGAACTTGTCAACGGATACTTAACTGAAATGATAGTGTAGTAGAATGTTATGTTAGCATGGATATGCTGATGTGGCAGTGCTTTAGGTTATCATATTGGCTTTTTTTTGTTAAATATTAGATGTTAATTTAGCAGCTGAACTGAAATTGTACAATTAAATTAGTTGGAGGTTGAAAAAAGATAGGTCATGAAATTTGCAAAATTGATAAATTAGTGGATCAAAAATGCAATTAAGTGTAATCTTTCCTGCTGATAAAAGAAAAAAGTAACAATCGATATTTAACTGAAATGACAGTGTAGTAGAGTATCATGTTAGCATGTATACACTGACACAGAAGTGTGTTAGATTATGACATTGACATTTTTTTGCTAAACATTAGATGTTAAATTAGCGGCTGAACCAAAATTGTACAATTGAAATAGTTGGAGGATGAATTCACAAAAGATAATGCGAGATGAAATTTGCAAAATTGAGAAATTAGGGGATAAAAATGTAATTAAGCCTTATGACATTGCTGTCACTGCACGTACTTCACTCCGGTGCATGCTTGGCACACAAACTCTCTCATAATCATTGTTTCTACTTCTTGTGAAGCCTGTTAGGATTGTCATTTCTTGTTTATAATGTGCAGGAATGATAAACTTGGATGGTGTCAGTGCAAAAAGGATGAATGGATGAGTGTGCAAAAGGGGGTCTGGAATGGTGTTATGTCACCTTATCAAACCAGATACGTTGATGTGAGGATCAGTGGAGAAATATCGGGTTCTGTTACAGTTGCTCTTGAAGAAGGTTAGTTTCTTCTACCTTAAATAAGGGGTGTGTGGGTGATGGTGGGTTGGGGGAAGTTAGGCTTTTTTTGTTTACTGTTTTCAAAAAAATGTTTGTGTTTTGTAAAATTTGTTTGTCCCTTGATCACATTTGAAATATCTTGTTCACTGAGCCCATTTTTATTTTCTAAAATTTTGCCCATTGAGCACTTGAACAAAACACTTGAAAGCACGACAAGAGGATGGAACAAATCCTTATTCTGAAAGCAGTGTGGAATTATTTTATTAACAGTTTATAAAACCAAAAAAGTGATAAGAGAATTGAACAAATCCTTATTCTTATGTTGTATCTTTCCTTTGCATTTTTTTTATACTTTTGGTGCTAATTTTTTTATGTTATACGAAAATGTTGCAGAATTTCAGCAATGGCGCCTCATTTGTCTTGCGGTGGGATTGATACTGCTGTTGTTGGCTCCAATTGTTAGCAGTTGGGTTCCGTTTTATTATAGCACGTCAATGGCTATAGGGATCTTTCTTGTCATTATAATCATTCTTTTTCAGGTATATAAATAATTACTCTCCATATATGGATTTCATTTTGTTTTATTGCTTACGAGTTTTCCTTGATTGTTTGACATGTTTTCTAACTAATTTCTTCTAATTATGGTGTAGGGTATGAAATTAATGCCAACTGGAAGAAAAAATATCTTATACCTTACCATATATGGATCAGTGGTGAGTTTGATGTAACTTTCGGCCATTGTTCCAGATTGTCATGTTTCAACGGTCTTAATATTATACTTGTTCTATTTCAGGTTGGAGCAGGGTCATTCCTTTTGCACCAATTCTCTTTGATCTTAAATTCAATTTTTCAGAGCCTTGGGCTGAGTGAGGAGATGCACAATTCAGTAAGTATACAGTCCATTTCTATTTTAGATATATCTGTGTATTATAGTTATACAATGCATGCTGAATGGCTAACATCTATTTCCACATCTGGATTTCTAATCCTTTTTGTTACCTTTTACTTCTGACCTTTACGTATATTTATCATGTATGATTAGATAACATTTTTGGACTGATTTGAAACATTTTGTTTTTGCAGTCAGTGCATCATTCATAAAAATTTCTTCCCTACCTTGTTTCTGATCTTTAGAATATATTGAGCTAGCTTTTTGTCCATTTAGAATAACCTTTATACATATTTGATTCTCTTTGGGTTAGCAAAAAATGTTTTGGTCAACAGAAAATACTGCTGAGGTGGAAATAACTTCCTCTTTGCCACTATAATCATTTAATTTTTTGGAGGAATCTCACCCTTTGTATGTATACTTGTTACCCTGATATTTGCTGCAACTTTCACTCACCAATGGTTAGTCCCTGATCCGTGCTTGCCCACCTACCCTCGAGCTATCACTTTACACACTATCTTTTCCTTTCTTTGGCCCTTTTGTTAATACTTTGTATTCTTGATGATTGTTGGAATGCTGGCCATCTTTGCTTGTTTGTTGGACATATATTATCATCAACTGTATCCCATACTATGGACTTTGGCTTGTTTATCAGACATATCTTCAATTCTCTCATAAAATAATTGTCCTTGATGCTTTTCAGGTTGCTGTTTTTGTAATACTGGGTATCATCTTGGCTGGAGCTGCTTTAGGCTACTGGATTGTTAGGAGGTTTGTTATTTCAAAAGAAGATGGTAGTGTGGATGCTGGGGTTGCTCAGTTTGTGAAATGGGCAATGTACATTGTCGGAACCACTTCCATTTTGCAGGTTCACATCAAGTATTTTGTTTTTAATCTTTGAAAATATATTTTAAAGTTGTCAATGTGTGAGAATTTAGTATATTTTAAATTTACAGCATAAATTAAACTTAATAAATCCATAAAAAATACAATATTTGGCTTTTGGAATCATTTGATATGTTCATTCAGGGGAAAAAACTATATAAATTAGAAAATATTTTAAGCATAAGCAAATAAAATATAAAACTTAGCAAAGAAAATAATTGAAAATATTGTTACCAAAAAAAAGTAATTGAAAATACATTACAAATTGTAAAATGGGTCTGTTCCTTTTGATTTAAAAATGATTGAAATATAGCATAGTTGTGAAATGAGTATTTTGAAAACTGAAAATAGTGAAAATGAAGTTAAATATAAAATATAGCATAACTTGATAATATTTTTTATGAAGTGGCATGGTTTGGTAATAATGCCATTACTCATTTTACCTGATTTTCATGAAGTCTGTTGGATCCATATATGAATTGGTGCTGAGATGGATCTGTTTATCTGTTTTAAATTTTATTTTTATTTTTTATTTTTAATTAAGACTGTTCTATAGTGATGTCTGTCCATTTTGGTCTGTTACATACTACTATTTTAAGGATGCTGTTCATTTTCCTATTCTTTTCTGATTTTCTTTTGTCTGTCAGAGCACTCTTGATCCTCTTCTAGCAATTCCTCTTCCAGCAATTGGAGCTTTGATTTATTGTGGAGCTGCTTGCAAACTTTTTTCTGCGATAAAACTGTTTCATGGATGGTAAGTCTGATTTCTCTTCTGTTTTATTCTATTTTTTCGTGTAGAATCATATCTGCTGGACATGTTAGCAGTTAGCCATATTTGCCTGTTTTCATTCAATTTATTATGCCAGCTAACCTGAGTCTTTCTTCACCTTTCACTTTTAAGTAAGGGTATTGTTCTTCTTTTGAATGGGCATGGTATTTGTCTAAACAGCAATAGATTGGATGATTGTCACGATGCTAATAATTTATTTATATCACATCCTGGATGTTTTCATGCATTGTTATATTTTGCTATTGTAGAATTTAAAAGCACAGAATCCTATTGTAGGAAATGGTCACTCTGATCTGATTAGATGGTTGAACATTGTAAACCATTTGTCCATAATACATTAGCTTAGGTTGTGGGGGGTTTGGGTAGTTTGTATAAGGTTTTAGGTTCAAGGCTCATTGTTGCCTTTGGTACAAGAAAAAACCAAGAGAAAGTGGGATCTACTAACATATGCTGGTCTTATTTTATTTGTTTTTTTTTTCCGTCATTGTCTGTCAATGACACTGCATTCAAAGCTTCAGCTTTTCACTTCTAAATATGCCATTATGATTTGATGTAGGTATGAAAGTTCAGGAAATGATGACTATTCGCTGCAACGGTTGAGAGGAAGACCTGGTCGGGCAGAATTTCTTAGCAAGTCAACCCCTAAAGGAAAACAATGGAAAAGCCCTAAAGGAAAATTGTGGAATAGCCCTAAAAAATCAGCATGGTCCGATTCTCCTGTGCGAGGTATTGTTTAAAATTCCAATCTTCTGATATACTACGTATTGTCCAAGCAAGATTTCATTTTTTTCCCTGCAAATTAAACAAGATCTTTAAATTAAATCTTCTGAATTTGTATTGCACTTCTGATGCCTGTTCCATTCAGAAATTTACACTATTGTTGAAACGCGTGAAGTTTGTGGAGAAATATGTTGTTTACAAAAAAGACGATATGAATATGTTGTATGTTATTTGTCTATTGCAGGTGTTGTATCACCATATTCTGGGATTTCGTCACAATCTTCAGGGACTCAAACAGGGCAGGATTATTATTCAACCTTCCACAAGACCCGCAACAGAAAGAAGTTCACAAAGCAAGAGTGGGATGAGTTTACAAGAGAATCCACAAAGCAGGCACTAGCAGAATGGGCAGCTTCTCCAGAATTCACTGATTGGATTGTTGAGCACGCAGATCGGATTAAAGTCCTTCCAAGTGAGAGTTCAGACGAGACAATGGGAAGTGAATCGGATTCCACGGATCTAGGAAGTGGAAGTGGATATCGGCTTTTTAATTGGCAGTGACTTGTGAATTAGAAGTAGAGTGTATTAACCTGCAGAAATAGTGAATTAGGGAGCAATCACAATTTGACAAGAATGTTTTAGGTACGAGTTTAGTTTTAACCGGCGCTGTAGATAGTTTTATTTCTATGCCCGGATTTTTCAAACTGCAAAGCCTGGGCAATCTACGAAATTTTATTGTAGCATAGTTTGTTTTTCCCTGCAATGTTTTTGTTGCTTCTCTTATGTTATTTCTAGTTTGTAGTAGTGTGTAATTCTTTTTAAATGTTTATTATTAGTTGGATTTCGATTATCAAGTGTCTTTGGATAGAATTATAGAAATTGCATATATAATTGATGGTTTCTTTTATCTTTTATTATTATTATTATTACTAGCCGGAAAAAGGCGTGCCTGTATTATATTGAAAGGAAAAAATAATTATTTTTATAAATAATTATAATATTTTTACAATAAAATAGAAAAAAGAAAAAAAAGGAGAAGTTACTTATAGAAAAAAGTAGTTTTAAAGAGTTATGAAAAATAAATAAAGGATAAAATGATCTATGTAAAAATAAAAATAAAAAATAATTATTAAAAGTGATATTTCTTTTATATATTAGTATAGATTTTTATTTGGGAGTTAGTTTTAACGGGTCTTTTAAGAGTTCATATGGACTTATAAAAATGTCTTATTATCTCTAAGAATTCAATTTGGACTTTTATGTTGTAAGGAAAAAGTTAAATAAAAAGATAATTAGTTTTTATTATAGGATTCAAAATTTTAAATTGATTTAGTTTTTTTTATAAAACTAAATATATATCGTTTGAACATTAATCTTTTGAGGGGAAATTTACTTATTCTAGTTGTAAATTTATTTAAATATATTTTACTTAATAACTCAAATTTTAACATCTAATTATTGAATTAAAGATTCTTATGCGTAAATTATGTCTATAAATTTTTTAAAAAATTTAAAAACTATTTGATATTACGTTTTGTTAATTCAAATCAATAAAAATTTACAGATTTGATCTTTGTATATAAAACTTTTAAATCAATGGTTAGATCGTTTAAATTTGATGTAAAACTTGAATTATTGAGTGAAATAAGTCTAAGCAAACTTATTTTTAGAGCAAGTGATCCCTCTTTAATTATTTTGGCAATATATTTTTGAATATATTTTTGAGTTTATCAAAGAAGTGCAATTTATTAAATTTATGTCTTTCAAAATATAGTCTCATTTTTTTAAGAATTAATATTAAGAAACATATATTAAGTGTCTTAATTTGGGAGTAATTTTTGAAAGAAATAGAAATTTAAGATACATTTATTGATCATAACTAAAACTAACTTTTCTTAGTTTTGGAGAATTAATTATTTAGATCTAATAATTAGCATCTAAGATAATATTATTTGTTAATAAGCTTTTTTTTAAACTTATATTATTGAGGCTATGTTTTGATGTTGAAGGTGTTCAAATAGTTGTTACACTCAAATCAACTAGACATATTTTTTCATTAAATTATTTTGAAAGTTGTGTTCTAAACTAAATATATGAATTTTGGAGAGGAATTTGTGTAAACATTTTAGTCAAGTTCTAACTTATAAATAAATTATTATTTCATGAAAAATTATTAATAGATACTTAAAATTTTAAAATACGCACATTTTTCAAAATTTTTGTAACACATCTCTTAGTTGGTCTCCTATCTTTACATAGAAGGTAGATATAAGGTTTTGTGGTACCTTTTCTCATTTAAAGTGAGAACCAATGTCAATATGTGTAAAGAAAAGAGAGGTACTAGAAGGGGGTGTATAGTATCAATCAAAAACTCACTTTTTTAAAATAGTGAAGTAGTATTGTAACTTTAGGAGTGCAGACAAAGAGATAAGTGGAAGGAACATAAAGTATTTTATATTGATTTGTTTCAACTACCGAGATTATGTTTAATTCTTGATCAACTCGATTAGGTTCTAGTATCTTTTACAAAGATACAAGTATTTTTTCACAAGTCATTTTTCACTTAAGTATTTTTTGACTTGTCCTTTCAAGTAACTACCCAAGTATTTTTTGAACATAAAGCCTCTCTAGACTTTGAACAGTTAAATATTCTTTTACAGTCAAATTTTTTTTTTTACAATCAAGCCTCTCCAAGCTCAAAGCAATAACATTAAGTTAAAATTAAGTAAGATTATGTTGTTTCATCTTACTATCAAAATTTGATACAATCAAATAAGAACAAAGCTTATTAACAGAAAGAATGAATACAATTTTTACAATGGATGTTTTCTCTTCTTTCTGAATAATCAAACTTTCTTATATATGTGCTTTATAAAGATGATTATTGCAAATCCTTGAATATCTCTCATAAACTTGCTTTGTTTGTTTCATCTTTGTTCCTTGTGAGGAAAAGTGTGTGTTGGTGTATTAAATGCATTTCATCAAATTGTTACTTCTTATCTAATCAAGAAAGTTACTTATTATCTTTTAGGTAAAAAGAGTGGAAACAAGTGTGTCTCTAGTCAAAGCAACTTTTTTCTAAAGATTTCCACGATTTGAGATTTATTTGTCCTTTTTTGACATAAAAACATGTCTTTTATTCCTTTCATTTTTTATGAGTATTAAAGAAGCTTTTTCACTTCGATTTGTTAAAGAATCATGTGAAAAAATTGATTTAGTTTACAAATATCATAAATGATATAGATTCGAAACATGTCTTATAGATGAAGTACTTTGCTTATTAGACTTAATATCAAGATAACTAATAGCCTTATAACAATTTATTCTGAAATCTTTTCAATATAAAAACGTCTATATTTATTATCATTAAAACTTAAGGCCTAAGGAATCTAAGATCGCCTTTTAATTTAATAATATGCTTTATTCTTTCAAAAAAATCAAATCCAATGTGACATGTAAGACAACTTAATTGTCACACCTTAATTTCATAGGAAGGGTATTATCAAATCCTATCTCCTCTAAAATTCCCCACCCACATCAACACACAAGTTGTTTGAGTCATATCCTTTTATTTTGCCTTTGCACTAGATCTCGCTACCACATTTTTCTTTTTTACTTTTCCAAGAGATTGAGTTATCTCCCAGAAATACACAATAGTTTGTGGTAGATTTACCATCCATAGGAGGCCCAACCCAATTTGCATTAGAGAAAGCCTCCACCTACATATTCCCATGATAAAGATACACAATCCCTTTTAATAGAGCTTTCTTCAAGTACTTAACAATGCGGATAAGTGTTTCCCATTAAGTGTCAATAAAAAGGGACATGAATCGACTAACAACACTTACTAGAAGAGACAATATTTGACCTAGTGACAATGAGCTAATTAAGCTTGCCCACCAATTGCCTATATCTTTGTGGACCTGAAGATGAAACTCCATTTACTAATATCTTAACTCCTAGTAACTTAGGGGTCTTGCATGGTTTGACTCCCATCAAACTATTCTCATGCAACAAGTCCAAAAACATACTTCCTTTATGATAAAAGATCCTATTTTTGAGTATATAACCTCAATACCCAAGAAGTAATCCAAGGCCCCAAAGTCTTTAGTCTAAAATAGAATTTGAAGAAAACTTTATCAATGTCTTTGTTACCACTTCTTGTAATCACAATATCATCAAAATGCACGACAAGTAAAATTCTACCAAGGTTAGTATTTTTATAAGAACACTATGTGATCATTTTGACTTTACTACATTCCAAATACAACAACCACATCCTAAATCTCCAAAACCAAAATTCAGGTTATTGCTTCAAGTTGTATAATGACTTCATTGGGCAACACATGTTACCAAAATACCTTTGAACAACCTAAGTGGTTGCTCTATATACGCCAACTCTTGTAGGTCACTCATGAAAGTGTGGAAAAATATTCTTTTGCATTATCGTTGTGAAGGATACATATGGGACAACCAATTGACTATGAATTTCAACACAAAAAATGACAAAATATGGTGAGTAATTTAGATCTAGATTCCATGATATATAACCACATGGCATAAGAAAATTCATCAACAAAGGTAACAAAATATTTATAATCAAACTTTGAAGTAACTGGACAAGGACCCCATCCATAAGAATAAACAATTCAAAAAGAGCAAGAGCTCTTTTATTTCAACAAGGAACATCAACACTACAATGATGTAGACTCTAACTATAGACATAATTTCCTAAGTACTCCCAAAGATAGATGACCTTGTTGATAATGAAGTTGAAATGTAGAGACTGTAGAAGTTGGAAATGCATGTAAAACTTCTTTTTATAGCAAATACAACCCATTAGATACTCATTCTTTACCAATAATCTTTTGTGTTTACAAATCTTTAAATACGCAAGAATAAAAAAAAATACAAAGAAATTTAATGAATGTGTGATTTGACTAATAGAGAAAAGATTGCACAAGGATTCAGGTAAGTACTAAATAGAAGACAATGGTAAAGTAGGAATTTGGGGTAGTACATCCACTCCCCTTAACATGAACACTAAACCCATTCACAAGGGTAACTAAAGAATGGATACTGGATAGATTGAAAGAACAAAATAAATTTGAATCCCTTGCCATATTGATGAAGATTTTCACAATCTCTCCACTTGGCAAGCGGACCAAGTTTCGATGTAGTATTTAAGTATCGTCCTCAGGGATTTGAGAATTTAGTAATTCTTACTCTAATGATTAATATAGAGATGTTGATATGATTGGAAGTGAGCTAATGTGAGGCAAAATTAAAACGGTAATGTAAAAGTTATAAGAACAATTATATGAAACAAGGATTGGACCCTAGAGCACTTGCTAACTCCTAAATTTCCTTAAAATAAATATGATTTCATCTTCATGACTTCCACGTTCATTTAGTAATTCAACAAGATCCCTCAAAATTGAATCCTAAAGTAATTAATCTAAAACATGATTCCTCTATGTTTTATGATTAACACTTTGCATTAAGAGCAATGACTTGAACAAGGTGACTAAACAAATCAAGTCTATTCCTAGAGCAAGAGATGTTTAGGTGCAAGATTCAGTTCGGGTTTTCAAAAACGTTTTCCAACCGGATTCAAAAACCAAAAATCATACAACGGGTGATCAAGCCGATATAAGCATTAAGAGAAGAATCAAACACAAGTAATGAAAATGAAATGCATATATATATTTAAGAAGAAGAAGAGTTAGTAGTTACATCTAGACCAATCCTCAAAGATTTAACCCCTCATGGCCATTTACAAGATCAAAGGAGTGGAAGAAGAAATTACAAAGGAAAAGATGAAGAAAAGGAGTTGATCCTCGTTCCCAAGTGATCCAGCCTCCAAATCTTCGTTCTCACTCTGTTCTTTCTTCCTCCTGTGCTCCCAGCTCTTGTTTTTCTCTTTGTTTTCGTCTCTGTTCCCCCTTTTCTCTCTCCCCTGCCCTTTTATAATTGCTAGAATTAAAACAGAGTAGGCAGGAAAGAGAAGAATCCGCTCAGCGCCTTGAAACGGCTGAGCGGTTTGAAGAATTCTTCACCATGAAGTAATCTGAATGGCTGAGCCATTCAAATCCGCTAAGCGCCTGAGAGATTCTTCATTGTTAAGCAAGCACAAGGGGCTGGGCGCTTCATATCCGCTCAGCGCCTAGGAGGCAGAGAGCACTCCTTCTTCCAGGGCCAAATCCGCTCAGCGCCTTATAGTGGCTGAGCGCCTCTCTTTTGCTGCATTTGTTGAGCTCTCTGGCTTGAAGGCGCTCAGCCGTTTCAAGGCGCTCAGCCGTTTGCCTCCAGATTTCAAAACCTACAAAATAACACAAAATTTGATCAAAAGATTCATCGCTTCATGTACTAACATAAATCAAAAGTCCCTATTTGATTCTAAGTATTTATAAACCAAAATTATATCAATATGTACAAAATTTGTGCTAGATAAGTGTCTCAAATTCATATTTAATCAGATTAGTTAGACACTTATCAAGCTACCCCCAACTTAGAAATTTGTTTGTCCTCAAACAAAAGGTCTTAATTGAGAGTATAATATAACTAACTTATCTATCCAGTGAATACTAAAAGTTTCACCCAAAAAATATGTTAATGCATTTACATGATTTCAAAGATTCCAATAAGGACTTGTTTGCAAAATCCAGTGAGTACATGTTACTACAAATGGTGCCCACATAATAACAAAAATTATGAACATCAAGCATACTCAAGGGAAACATCTACTCATCTTCCATTGTTTTCAATCAAAGGCACTAAAATTTTCCTCACCAATGTGTATCTCTCTTTAGTGTTCTGTGAAGGGTGACTGTTTCTCTCGTTTCATGCACCAAAACACGCTAAGTCTGGTTTGTTACCCATCTCCCACAAGTTTGTTGTTAAAACTAAACATGAATCACTAAGGATTTAAGAGGGTTGTAATGTGGCCTGGTTATCAGAGATTTGGTTTTTCTTTAGGAAACTAAAGGCCTGTTTGACAAGAGACATTCTCACTCATATGGGTTAATTCCAAATTCTTGCACTAACTTGAACTCTCTTGACTCTTTATGTTTCATCCCTCTTTTTGATTGAATTTACTGGTTCCTTCTCTTTCAGACTGTACACAAATTGATGAACTGATAACAAGGAACCTTGATTATAAAATTAACTCTAAATTTTTTTTTTAAAGTAATGGATATACACAAGAAACACACTTTGCCTGTACAATTCAGCTCCAACCATATGATCTCTTCATACACGCTACCCCCAACTTGGTTCAAAACCCACTTGTTTCATGAGAATGTCTCTTACCAACAAGGCTAAGGACAATCATGGTTTTTCTTTTTAAGCTTAGGGGTTCTGTTTAGGCTCAAAACTGTTTGATTAAAGGTTTATGTAGTTCATGGGTCGGCTTTTTTGGCTACTGGCTACATATAATAAACAATTGCCTTAGTAAGTTCCAAGCATAGCTTAACTGTAACTCATGGGAGACTCAAACAAAACTGACTGCATGAATCAGTGATGACTCTCAATGATTGAATTTTAACTGTTTGGCTCACTCCCTCACACGACTTGGTTAAGTGCCCTAGACATCAACAACTTCAGACTCATTTCAACTTCACTTGAACATGCTTGAAGCACATACTTAAAGTCAAAAATGTACAATCACTTATGCAACAATGTAGATTTCCAGATTAGCAAACAATGCTCATTGAAAACTTGAACCATGAAAATGCTCATTCCAGAAAGATTATCAATTTGATTCCCAAAAAGAATTTTGTCATCACCACAAGTGGACACAAAACACATTAGATACTAATACAATATTTGCATGAAAGCACAACAGAAATCAAAAGAGAGAACTTAAAACTTACCTTGAATCAAAGAGAATGATGGTGTGTGTGAAAGAGAAGAAAGCGAGAGAAAGGGATAACTTCTTTTCTGTTCTTGGATTGGTCTTTCTCAAATTTTTTTTTTGAGGCGCTCAGCCATTTGGGTACAGAGAGCATTATAAAGAAAAGCGCTGAGCGCTTTGAAAACGCTCAGCCATTTGATGCAGAAATCTCAACTAAAATGTTTTGCTGATATGAACGGCTGAGCGCCTTGAAACGGCTGAGCCGTTTACCCCCTGTGAGGAAAATTTATCTACAAAGTAGACACTGCAGCCAAACGGCTGAGCCGTTTTTAATGGCTGAGCCGTTTTGTCAGTTTTGTAAACTTACCTGGAAGAAGCACATTTTGTTCTCCTTTCACACTCCCACTTCCAGTTACCTTCAATAAACTATAAAAAACATAACACAAGAGAAGAGAATGTTGAAGGAACAAAACATTTGATAGAATGCATCATCAAAACATCAAATCACAAACTCAACTCTTCAAAAGCATAACTACATATGTAAAGTATTAAACTAAAATGAAAATGAGAATTCAAACCAAAATAGCTGGGTTGCCTCCCAGTAAGCGCTTCTTTATTGTCATTAGCTTGACACTTCCTGTATGACCATGGCTCCTTCAGATAAGTAATGGTGGTGAGTCTTTCACCTCGCCACCCAAATATTGTTTGAGCCTTTGACCATTTACTACCCAAATCCTTCCAGTGGCAGGATTTTCAAGTTCAATAGCCCCATATGATTTGACTTGTAAATATATAGGTGAGTCCACAAAACACAACAAAACAAATATATCTATATATTATAAATATTCACAAACTAAATTATTTACAAAATTACAAAATCACAAGAACAAGAATTACTAAATAACACCAAATCCCCGGCAACGGCGCCAGAAACTTGATGAAGATTTTCGCAATCTCTCCACTTGGCAAGCGGACCAAGTTTCGATGTAGTATTTAAGTATCGTCCTCAGGGATTTGAGAATTTAGTAATTCTTACTCTAATGATTAATATAGAGATGTTGATATGATTGGAAGTGAGCTAATGTGAGGCAAAATTAAAACGATAATGTAAAAGTTATAAGAACAATTATATGAAACAAGGATTGGACCCTAGAGCACTTGCTAACTCCTAAATTTCCTTAAAATAAATATGATTTCATCTTCATGACTTCCACGTTCATTTAGTAATTCAACAAGATCCCTCAAAATTGAATCCTAAAGTAATTAATCTAAAACATGATTCCTCTATGTTTTATGATTAACACTTTGCATTAAGAGCAATGACTTGAACAAGGTGACTAAACAAATCAAGTCTATTCCTAGAGCAAGAGATGTTTAGGTGCAAGATTCAGTTCGGGTTTTCAAAAACGTTTTCCAACCGGATTCAAAAACCAAAAATCATACAACAGGTGATCAAGCCGATATAAGCATTAAGAGAAGAATCAAACACAAGTAATGAAAATGAAATGCATATATATATTTAAGAAGAATAAGAGTTAGTAGTTACATCTAGACCAATCCTCAAAGATTTAGCCCCTCATGGCCATTTACAAGATCAAAGGAGTGGAAGAAGAAATTACAAAGGAAGAGATGAAGAAAAGGAGTTGATCCTCGTTCCCAAGTGATCCAGCCTCCAAATCTTCGTTCCCACTCTGTTCTTTCTTCCTCTTGTGCTCCCAGCTCTTGTTTTTCTCGTTGTTTTCGTCTCTGTTCCCCCTTTTCTCTCTCCCCTGCCCTTTTATAATTGCTAGAATTAAAACAGAGTAGGCAGGAAAGAGAAGAATCCGCTCAGCGCCTTGAAACGGCTGAGCGGTTTGAAGAATTCTTCACCATGAAGTAATCTGAATGGCTGAGCCATTCAAATCCGCTGAGCGCCTGAGAGATTCTTCATTGTTAAGCAAGCACAAGGGGCTGGGCGCTTCATATCCGCTCAGCGCCTAGGAGGCAGAGAGCACTCCTTCTTCCAGGGCCAAATTTGCTCAGCGCCTTATAGTGGCTGAGCGCCTCTCTTTTGCTGCATTTGTTGAGCTTTCTGGCTTGAAGGCGCTCAGCCGTTTCAAGGCGCTCAGCCGTTTGCCTCCAGATTTCAAAACCTACAAAATAACACAAAATTTGATCAAAAGATTCATCGCTTCGTGTACTAACATAAATCAAAAGTCCCTCTTTGATTCTAAGTATTTATAAACCAAAATTATATCAATATGTACAAAATTTGTGCTAGATAAGTGTCTCAAATTCATATTTAATCAGATTAGTTAGACACTTATCACATATGATCATGGTGTTAGAATTAGTCACATCGAGAGTAAAAAGTAAAGCTCGCATCTTTGCCATAAGGACATTTGAGTATCCTAAGTTCTTCCCAAATCCTAAAACCCAACCACCATCAACATTCCTAATTACAATAGCACATGATTTTGTTTATTTCAAATAGACATTTGTATTAATTTTAAATCAATCCAAAAAAGGGTTTCCCACCTCACATCACAAGTCTAGTAAGAAAAGATCCCAATCGCATAGCAAGTTTGCCAAAAATTCTTTTACAAATCTAAAGACAATAAAAAACTTCACTGTTGATCTTTAAAAAAATTATTTCAACTCTTGATAATTTTAATAGAGAAGGGTTCAAATGACACCGGTGTAACTTTTACTAAGTGTTACACCGCTCAATAACTTTATATTAAATGTGAATTTTGTAAATCTAACCGTTAGATTGAAAGTTCTTTACTCTTAGATCATATATACAAAATTTTATAGTAATCCAAGATGATTTAATACTTCATTCTTATAAAACAAAATTGACGTAATATATTTATTTTAAAATATACTAAAATATAAACACTTTGATTACCCTAAAGTTGTTGTTCAATTTTAATAAAATTTGACATACACATATAAATTGATATGAACTTTCAATCTAACGATTGGATTTATAAAATTCACATTTAATATAAAGTTATTGAACGGTGTAACACTTAGTAAAAGTTACACCGGTGTCGTTTGAACCCTCCTCATTTTAATATGCACAAAACAACTCCTCTATCAATTTGTCTATTAAAATTTGATAGATTCAAATGAGTGCCGCATGATTACACTTCTCCCTAAATTCCTTTAAAAACCATGTAGATTAACACTACAATTGTGAGTCATGTGCAATTTAGTCACTTATTTTTAGAAAATTTGTATTTAAATTATCACTATTTTAAAAATGTTTAAGATAATCCACCAGTGGTTGAAACATGATTCATTCATTCCTAAGTTATCTTTACTCACATTGTCTTTTTCACTCTACTTGTTTTTCCTTTCATTTTATTTCAAAACTTTAACTTCTATTTTTTTTTAATTATTGAACTTTTTTTTTCTTGTAGTAAAACAAATAATATTTTATTTTCCAATTTATCAATTTTCTAATTATTCTTTTACTAGGATATAGAGAAGTGAGATAGATGACTCCAGTCTCCTAAAAATATTTTTGAAAAAAATTATACATATGATATTTTTATTAAAAAAATGTACGGTCAAAATATATATATTTAAAATTCAAAAATTAAGTTGCACATGACCCACATACCATGATGCAAATTTAAATCATTTTACTAAAATATATATTAAAGGGAATGCCTAACATAGTATATGAATGATAATATGGGTTAAATTTAGTAGACAACCCATCAATCTACCTATTTTTGATAGGTTGGATTAGACAAATAAATCCATCAACTTAGTCAACCTACCAACTCGATGGGTTAACCCGCCAATCTAGTGAGTTAATTATCAACCCACTTTTTGTTTTTTGTTTTTTTTTTTTTACTTTATGCTTTAAAAAGATAAATTTATAGTATATTTGTGTTAAATCAATATTTTTATTTTATAACTTAACTTTTATTGTAAATAATTATTCTTTTTATAAGAAATAGACGTATATTATTTAATCAATGTTTTTATTAGTATCTTCAAGTATAACGCTTATTTTAATAAAAAAATATATTTTGTGTGAAAAAGTATAACACCTTTAATTAATTTTACAAAAAATAATAAAATTATAGATTGAAGTGATAATATAAATTAAAAATTTTAAATGAGATTTTTTTAAAAAAAAAATTGATAAATTGAAATTGAATCAACTTACCAACTTATAATTTTTAACTTATAAACTCACTAAAATAGATTAAGGTGTTAACTTATTATTTATTTTGATGGATCAACCTGTTTCCCTCTATTCCTTTAATGAGTGAATCCATCTTACGAGAGTCTGATGCATTTTTGTTTTATTTTATCAACAAACATTAGTACAAGTATTGTAGGGGAGAATTCAGAAAGAAAGAAAAAAATGTATTATAGTGGAGATCACGTGCATGTCACGTGTAGAACTTCATTTTGTTTAGGTGGTAGTGACCAAGTATCAAACCAAAACAAAACCCTTCTTAACTCTTCTTCTGCCTTTCCCTTAACCATGTATCTCCCCCGCCGCATCCTCACCGGACTCTCCCCGCACCGCCGCCACTTCTCCCACTCCGCCGCCCTCCTCCTCCACCCCCCGGAGCCGGAGCATACCTACCTTGACGGCTTTCCCCGGCCGGATCCCAAGTACGACGAGACGATCCTCGCCGTCCCCCGCGCCGACTCCGGCAAAAACATCTCGGCGAAGGAGCGCCGCGCCGGCCGCGTGCCGAGCATCGTGTTCGAGCAGGAGGACGGCCAGCACGGCGGCAACAAGCGCCTCATCTCCGTCCGCACCGACCAGATCAGGAAGCTCGTCAGCCACCTCGGCCGCTCCTTCTTCCTCTCCCGCCTCTTCCACCTCGAAGTACGCCCGCAGTTCGACTCCGACGACGTCGTCGAGAGCGTTCGCGTTTTGCCGCGCAAGGTTACCTCTCTCTCTCTCTGTATTTGATGATGATGCGAAGCGTGTTCAACTTTTGAAAATCCTCTCTCGTTTCGCAGGTTCATTTGAAAGCTGGTTCGGACGCGCCGTTGAATGTGACGTTTATTAGGGCTCCGTCGCATGCTTTGTTGAAAGTCGAGGTTCCTCTCGTCTTCAGAGGAGAAGATGTGTCGCCTGGACTCAAGAAAGGTATGCACTGTCATCGTTGCGATGTAATTTTCTTTGTTAAGTAAGGAATGTTTCGACGATTTTTTTTACAGAAGAATATAAAATAAAAAAATGTAAAATGAAAATTGAACTCTCTTGTAGGTTAAAATCAACTTATGCACTTAAAAATTTCTGATGAGGTACATAAGTTGAGTTTAACATATGAGAAAATCTCAATTATTCTACCTTTTTAATTTTTCTCTTATAAGTGTTTATGCCGATGTTTATCTAAGCAGTAAGCATGGCATAATTTTATGATATTCACTTACTGCGTTACACCATCTCTTCTTGATTTCTATAAACTTTTTTGGTGTGGGAATGTATTTGTAAATATTCTGTTTGAATTGGGGGCAAGGAGAGAAGCTTGAGATTAAAGTTTTGTAAGATATTTCTTCACTCAATTATCATCGGAAAATTCTATCAATTTGGCTGGGCCTGGTGTAACCTACAGGTCTGGATATGTTCAATTTAATGCTCGTAAGTTTCATGCTAAGTTGTGAATGCGATGGATTTTGTTTTTATGTAAGAATTGAGTTTTGATCTCTGTCTCCATACCAAAGTCATGCTAAGTGCTACGGAATATTGATAATCATTTTGACGATGATAATTGGTATTTGGTAGATATAAATAGGTCTAAGACCTTGCGTTTTATTAACTAGGTGAAAAGGCTAAATAGATAGGGGGATGATCTAGTGCATGAGGCTCCCACCATTGTAAGGTCTGAGTGGAGAAGCTGTTTATGTGACACCATAACTACCAAGGTCACTAGGTATCAAGTAACCTTACTACTATTGATTTAATAAGCCATTCAAGTTTTTCCTGTATAACATTCATGTAAAGGTAAAATGGATGCTCTTTATCTTATTTTGTTATCTATGGTAGGTATGTACTATTGTAACCTGACTGCAAGTTGCTTATACTAATGATATTGCCATTTGGTATTTTAAAATATGCAGTTTTTTGTAATAGACTATGAGACCTTGAGCACTAGTATACGTTTTTCTATCACAATTTCAACTATGAACAAGTTTATTTTGAGTAACACTGCTAGAGATGTCCAATAATTCTTTGGTTTAGTTTTTGTTCCTGTTTTCCTTGATTTCCTTTTTGTCCAATAATGACCTGTTAATTAGCTGTTGTTTCTAAAGCAAACTGATCTGCTGTTACTTCCTAGTAGTCCCAGCTGATGAGTGCTTGTATAAATGTTTACTCACTCAGTTTAAGAACAATGTGGATCCTCTGGGCAATTATAAGCATTTATTGCAAATTTTAGAAGGTCGATCTGCATTGGAAAGACTATGGTTGAGAATATGGTTTGGCAACTCACAGGATATTTGTCTGACTTGTAAATTTGTATAGTGAATTAGTGTATTGTCTTTGTTGAAATTCCTGAGGTGATAGTTATTATTACAAGGACAGAAGATTTAGAAGACAGGCTGGTTGAGAATATGATTTGGAAACTTAACAATGTACTTGTCTAACTTGTAGATTTAACAAACAAATTAGCATGTTGTCTTATTGAAGTGCCTGATGTGAGTTATTATTAGAAGGTTAGAAGGTCAGTTTGTCGAATGATTCAAGGTTCTATTAAAGCTAATACGCAATGGAGTTATTTTGTGTATGCTTATATTTGATGGTGCAAAGTGATTGGTTATTAACTCATTATTCAACATTTTTTGTCTTTTTCCTGGCGCCTATTTTTCTAACTGATTTCAATTGTGCTGCCTGTATGTATGGATATTAATGCCTCAACATTATGAAAATAATTTCATCACACAACATTTTGTTTTTCTCGTTGTTTGTGTGCATAATGTTTTACTTTGTTGAGTATTATTCATCACCGTACAAATTTGGCAGGTGCTGCTTTGAATACCATCAAAAGGACTGTCAAGTACTTATGCCCTGCTGACATTATTCCCCCGTATATTGATGTGGATTTAAGTGAGTTGGACGTCGGCCAGAAGTTAGTCATGGGAGATCTCAATGTTCATCCTGCTTTAAAACTACTTCAGTCAAAAGACGAAGCTGTTTGTAAAATTATGGGCCAAAGAGTTTCTGAAATACAAAAGAAATCTAAGTAACTGCTTTTTGTATCATTGGGGGTTATTGGTGCTGCACTGAGGCATTTGATAGCTAACATGTATCACTCAAGGTCATTTTATTAGTTGATTCTTGGAAGCAGTGAGGACAGGGTTCTAGAATTCCAATGTTAGGCTTTTGTTAGCTTCCTTTGCTGTGTTCATTCAGTTCCTTCCCATCTTTCTTCAATTATTTGTTTCCGCCGTTTCTTTTGGCAAAAACGAAATACCTAGGGGATGCGAATAGGAAGTTGATGCGTCGAGTTTTTGTATGCAATTTCGATTGTTCTGTTTTGGGTTATATTGCGTACAAGCAGAGAGGGTTACTACCACTGATGTCCTCGTGTCCTTAATAAAATACTTAAGTCCACCTGTCTAGAACTCCAGTTTGGATTTAAGATATCTGACAGGGTATTTATAAACTTATTTACATTTAGTCGATGTTTGCCCAAATATTTGGTTTTATATTTTGTGTAAGTTCTAAAAAGTGTGCTTGTAAATAAATAGTCCATAATTTTTTTGTATAATTATAGGAGGTATAACTCTCTTGTCATGTTTTATTATCATGTTTTATGAGTAAAGTAATCCTTTTAGTTGTGACTTGTGATTCTATGCCGTAGCCGGATAAATAGTTCATAATGATCAGAAATTCAATCGCTGAAATGTGTCTTATAGTTTACAAAATCAGCTATCTAGCATTCAAAGGTCGACCGACGAGTGGAAGTAATTTACTAAGGTAAACTCTAGCCGGCGCAAAAATCTGTAGATGTAAAGTAGTAAAAATTCTCTTATTGGCCTTTTGTGTTTTCAAGATTAGTTTCAGCCTCCACTCCCCCCAAGTTTTGTAGCAGAGAATATGAGCAGAAGCAAATGGAGGTCGCCTGATGCGCTGACTCGGCCCATTCCGGGTCATTCTAATTTAACTAGGTTATTGGGCTTTGTTTGGGTACAAAGTCAGATGGTTCATGATATATACACTTCGTTTTTTTTATAAGTACACTTTTTTTTATAAAAAAAATAATTAAATTTTTAAAATATTCTTAATTTTTTTATTTTACATCCATAACATTTAATTTAGTACTCTTTTTTTTCACACATCTTCTCTCCTTTTTTCAATTTTCACATATACCTTCTTACCTTTTTTTCACCCTACTTATTTTGGTAGGTAGTTTTAATTTTTTTAGTTTTACATTATTCTCTTCCCTCCTCTTTCAATTTCCTTACTATTATCTCCTCTCTCCTCACTTTTAGCATTTATTACCTTACCCAACTCATGTAAGTATAAAAAAAACAGTGTGTGGTCTGTATTCGATACACAATTTCCCAAATTCTATGAGGATGTTAGAAATTTGTTATTTTTTGTTTGTGTCTCGTTTGGTAGATTTACTGATTAATCCTTATGATCTTGTCTAATGTTTGAGAAGATAATGGAACAAGTAATTAGCCTTAAACAAATGATTTGTACATACAAAAGTGACGGTAAGTCTTTTTTTAAAAAGATATTGAGTTGTAAGATTTGGTAAAAAAAGAAAAAAATTTGAAAGATTTGGATCAGACTAATTTCATTTATTTTAAAATAAGGTTATTATTTGAATTATAATAGGTAAAAAGAATTAAAAGAATAGAGGGAAAAAATACATTAGCTTCTAAAAAGTAGTCATGTTGTATTTTAATAAAAAAAATTGATTAAAAATATTATTTCATATCTTAATTGAATCAAATCAGTAAATTTGCAATTACACTAAGGTCATTAATAATTGTATGTGATCAGTGTTAACTCAAGTCTCAGCAAAGAGTAATATATAAATCAACTAAAAAGAATAAAATTATGTCAATCGACTAAAAAATATATTAAGAAATTTGAAATGAAAAGGAAATAAGAATTATTTAATTTTAAAACCTTGTAATATCGATCTACTTAATTAATAGTAATAATAATGAACTTAAAAAACATATTAAGGAAAGACTAATATCTATTTAATATACAATCAAGTTAAAAAATGCTTCAACTTATGTATAAATATTTTTTATTTAGGTTAAAACAATACTATCAGAAGAAAAAATTGAACTTTAGGTCATGTAATGATTTGGCAGCAAGATAGAAAAGTCAAATTGGAAAAAATCTAGTAAGACTAAATAGGATTTTATCAATTAAAAATGCAAGAATATAATCCAGAAATAATAATTATTAAGGAAAGAGTATTAAGTAAAAGCTAATATATTAATATGAATAAAAAATAAAGAATTAAAGAAATATATTTACAAAGGGTTATTATTTGAATCAAACTAATTTCATTTATTTTAAAATAAGGTTATTATTAATAGGTAAAAATAATTAAAAGAATAAAGGGAAAAAATACATTAGCTTCTAAAAAAATAATATACGTGCAAAAAAGTTTATCAATGTCTTTACTAAAATCATTGACTCATTGTAATTGATTTTGAAAACAATGTTCTTACTAATCATAATTTTTTAGTGAAGATAAAAATTTCAAACAGAAGCAAGAACAAAAAACTACACTATCCAATAATGAAATTTATAATTGTTATAATTTATGAAGAAAAAAAAACCTCTTCATCCACCAAAATCATCTCCAAGAAATTTGTTTACAGTAGTTTCTTAAACTCTAGCAGCCTCCACAATCTTATTATACAAACTCTTATCTTCCAATCAATTTTCTCTGCTGCAATATCTTTTAGTAATGTAAATCTCTGAGTCATGTCCTCTAAAAAGAAGATAAAAGTATAAAAAAAAAACTTTTAATAATATGTTCACTATACATCAACATTGAAACAACCAACCTTTAAAATTAAAACTTCATACAGACTTACCTAAAAATGGTTTTCTTATGATTGATAGAGAAAGTGTGAATCCTCATATTAAAAATTCAAAAGTACCCAAATCAGAAAGTGGACAATGTATATATGGAGAGAGTATTTTTAGAAATAGAGACTATGATGGAATAAGACAATCAGAATGAAGTTTTGAAAAGAAAAATGCCTTAAAAATGAGAAGATAGTTGAGATCAATTGGTATTGAAAAACTGCAACCAATACATAGGAAATAAATATCCATAATTGCTTCTCTGAGTGAAAGACAAAGTGCGCAAACAATTTAATGAAAAACCTATGAAGCAGAGAATAAGAGGAAGAGGAAGGGTTTATGGTATTATATGATTGGGTTCAGATCTCGTGCAATGTTTCTTTGTTAATAAGAATTATCAATTGACATTAAAAAACTATAATCAATGCATAAGAAATAAATATCCATAATTCCTCTAGAAGATAAAGTGAAAGCAATTTGATGGGAAACGTATAAAGTAAAAAGAAAGAGAAAGAGTTTTTCTTCTATTCAGAAGTACTACAAGTTTAGAATTTATTAAATTAAAAAAATAAAATTCAGAATAATTATGATAAGATAAAGTTATATAAATATCCTTATTTTGAGAGAAAAATGAGTTACAAACTTCCTTTCTTTTATTATAATAAAGATAAAGATTTTAAAAACAACTAAAAGAAGTTAAACTTATTTCAAGAAAAAGCCTAACCATAAAAAAAAAAAACTGAAAGCTCATGGGCCAATTCCCTAAACCCAAATCCTTTCTTAAATTTATCTCTATGACTTCATGCGGAACACAACTCGGTATGGTCTCTGGAGGCAAGTTAGTGGTGACAGTGCAACTTTGATAACCAGCTGCTTCAATGGAAGCAAAGAGGTCACAAATGGAAAAGGAAATACCGAAATAGGGTTGTGTGGCCAATGAGTGATTCTCAATTGGGGGAATTATTTTTCAGGTTTTTCAACATCGTTGGGAATCCACGATTATACGTTTTTACGAGAAAAATCGCGATTTTGCTACGATCCTACCTCCCAACGATCCTATCTCCGATTTTAATAACACTGGCTGTGGTTCTCTAATTCTTTTCATTTTGTGTGCTGAGCAGAACCCTCACTGTGCAAGCATTGGGTAATTGCAATGAGCAATTCCTCCTCTGGAACTGGAACATCATCAAAACCGAGGGCAGCTTCCTCGCAACCATCAGAAACTTCATCCAAGCGCAAAAGAGGAGTTTTCCAAAAAGAATGTAAGCTTTTTTCTTCATAATTTTCAACATTTAACCCTACTTTCTTATCAGTCTCCTTTGGTTGCTATAGTGCAGCACATGATGTATGGCTTTGGAGATGACCCTAATGTAAGTCTCTAGTGTTATCATTCTATACATCTTCTTTTCATGTAAATTTTAAAGAGCAATGTCTATTAACTTGAACTTTTATTCTTGTTTGCCACTGTAATTAGCCACTTCCTGAAAGTGTGGCACTTATGGAGGACATTGCTGTGGAATATGTCACAGAATTGGTAAGACTCCTAACCCTTTAGTTCTTCAGCTCAGTTTGACTAGTTAGTTAGCTTTGTTGTCCTCATGCTAATTTTCTCTGCAAAGGTACATAAAGCCCAAGATATTGGATCTCAGAGGGGGAAGCTATCAGTGGAGGATTTCCTCTATTTGATTCGCAAGGTACATTTTTATTCTCAATAATTATTACCAAGATTAATAATTATTGGGGAACCTTGAATTCCTCTGCATCTCTTTTCATATAGTCCATCCTTTTAGTAAATATAGAACCAATATTATGTATTGGAAGAGAAAACACAACTGAATAAATGAATTAAAGAGGAATCCAGCGCAAGCTAAAGGAAAATTCCTCTTTAACACTTAAATATTTAGAACAGTATTGACCCATCTTTTTATAAGTGTTTATTTCCTAGTTGATTTGGAATCAGATTTGCATTCTAGCAATCAATATTATCACTATTAGCATTCTATTACCTTCACCAGCCAAGGAATCTGAAGAATATTTCGGTGACTATTTAGTACTTGCACCCTCATTTTAATACTAGGGACTGAGGTACTATTATTTGACCCTGAGTCTGCAGGGAACGGAGAACCACTCATGCATAATGCATAAATAATTATGTTCTTTATATTCCGCTTTTCTCTAGACTTCCTCTTTGGTTTTTGTAGCATCAATCATTAGCATTAGATCTCCATGGATCAAAATTTAGGCCGAGTTATCAGTGTCTTAATGATCATTAACATTAAGTATTGCGAACAAATTAAATGTCGGTACTCAGTAAGTACCATAGATTGTAGAAGTAGGCAAGTAGCACCCTACTGACACTAGCAGAGGTTAGTTTGGTTCCCCAAAGGTATAAGCATTGGCAGAAACCCTTCCTACATTAACATTACCGCACCATTGTTTAAGTTGAGCAAATGTACCATGATATTATGAGAAGCTAATGAAGACTAACTCATAATCTTTTGTTCAAAAAGTGAAGAAAAAAATGAATCCACTGCTTTGGTGGTTGGTACGGAGAACTGATTACCCAACAAACTTCTGGATGGTCTTATCCCGGATATAGCAGTTAAGAAATTTTAAGTTGTCTTGCAAGCCTAGACTTGGTTCAGAAAAAAAACCCTGAAATGTTGTAGCCTTCATTGACAAGATCATGAGCTAGCATGGCATTATGCTGTCATAAGTTCATGTCATCTACCTTTTAAACATGATCTCACTACCGTCATATTTAATTGCAAGTACATGATAATCTTTTTGTTAATTATCAAAGTCACATAAGAAATCTGGAATTGTCTTACAAGCCTAGATGCAGCTCAGGCAAAAAAATCTGAAATGTTGTAGTCTTTACAGGGAAAATCTTGAGCCAACATGGCATTAGGCTGTCATAAGTTCATAACATCTACCTTAAAACAACAAGATTACACTACAACATAATATTTGTTTGTCGTTTCATGATAATCTTTTGTTGTTTGTCTAATATCTATAATATATAATTATGTACTGCAGGATTTGTCAAAACTTAACCGCTGTACAGAACTCCTGTCTATGAATGAAGTGCTGAAACAAGCAAGAAAGGTTTTTGAATCAGAAGAATTCGATTGACGAATAAAAAATCCTAAAAACAAATAGTCATTTAGTTTTATTAAATAGTGACGATAGTTTATAAAATATTTCAATTTCATGTGATTTGGTATAAAAATGTATACATTGTAATATGTATTGTTTATTATTTTCTTATATAAACAGATTAAGTTGATTGCTCTAGAAAAAATTATAAATCTACTTGATTGCTTGATAATTAGATTAATTATATAGTTAAAACAATCTAATAATTACTATATGTTTTCATTTATTGCATTCTTTATTATTAAATATGATAAAATTTGACAAAAAAAAAAGTATGGCAAAAGTGAATTTTATCAATACATTTATGAATCTAATTTTAGATTTGGATGAGATGGGTCAAATCTGTACTAGCTTTTACCTATTGTTTGTTTCAAGAGATTTTTAAGTATGCGAGAAAGTGGAAGTGAAAATAGACTTTTTAATTGTTTTTAAGAGGAGAGAAGTGAGAGACCGAAAAAAGATAATGAGGTCCATAGTAAAAAAAAAAAAAAAATTCTTCATGAATGTAAAGATTTTGTAAAAAGTTCATAAAATTTGTGGGACCCATTTGAAATAATTTTTTTACTAATTTTGTTTTACTTCTCTTATTTTAATTTCAACATTCTAAAACTATTTATTTTCTACTTATTTCTCTTTTTTTAATCCTACTTTTTTCTGCTATAATTTTGTCATTATCCAAACAAAGTATTAAGGGTTAGAGTACACATGACAGGGCACCCATATCACCCCGTTATATTACAGCAATGGCATGCTATCACAACCATACAAGTAATAAACATCCAACCAACTCCATAGCTTTCCTCTTCAGAACAAAGACTCAGTACATTGGTCTATAATCAAATCTCGACACTTATGCCAGAATTACCAAGTGGCAGTATTTGATAACCAAACCCAACAGGCCAACACAACAATATAAAGGCAATGGCCAATAGACTACTGGGCAGGCCCTAACTTTTTTTAATTATTTTATTATTATTATTATTATTATTATTATTATTATTATTATTTATATTTTTATCTTTTATTTCTTGGCAAGTAAAGAAAAACATACCAGAACTTCAACCAACTGTGTTAGCAAACCTTAGAGGATTTCCGATGAACTCCATCTTATAATTTAGTTTGTGACTGTTACTTTTATTTTGGATGCCACCAACATAAAAAATTAAAAAAAATTAAAACTTGGTCGTTAATGAAATTAGGAAAACATTGAAATATCATTTAAATTTTGCCAATAGTATAAAGATTACATTAGTTAAATTCCTTATTTATTTATTTTTAAATTCAATTTTTTTTGTTTGATGAAAAAAATAAAATAAAAGAGGATTTAAAGTATTAATCAACTAAACTTTTTTTTTTTTAATTCTTGAGTCCACGATAATTAAATATTGTCAAGTTTGTCGATCTAATTTGCATATTTTGACAATTATGATATAGAAGTTTTAATGTCTAGGAACATTCTTATTTTAATTTTTTTTTTCCGAATTCACTCTATTTAATTATCATCATTATTTATGAATTAATTTATCTTTTATTACTATATTTCATAAAATATTTTCTCAAAATTTAATAAACCATATAATGCGTGTTGATTAAATTATTCGTAAAATAAATGTCATTAGGATTTTTATAGCATTCAACAGGGAATGATCATGAGATGGTTTTTCTATATGGTGTATATGGTTATACAGGAATGCTGTCATTTCTAACAATGTCACACCTTATATATGGTGGGTATGTCTTTGACTTGATTAAATTTAGACCATGGTTAACGGCGAAAGTAAAAGGTTTTTCATCTTCCTTCTTTCAGTGGTCAATGAACCCTTGGGAATGCCTGAAGAGTTTGTAGGTCTATCATGTAGCATTATGGTCCTGTTTTAGTGGTGTTGTGTCTCTGCTTTACTAGTGCTTACTTGAATCATCTCTTGATTTATTAGAATGAGCAGGTAGCTTGCATGTTATATATGTAATTTGATGGCAACGTTATTAGACTGGTATGTAAAATCTTGGATATCGTATAGATGGTTAGGGTATTCTCCATGTACCTATATATAATATAGTTCTGTCATTGGCTGATAAAAAAAATGAGATGGTTTTCTAACTTGGACCTAAAATATGATTAGACCAATTTCTTTAACTTAAATCCATCCCTATATATCTAAAGAAACTTAATATAGTTTATGAATCTATTTAAAACTATTCCAAAGAAGGATATGGGATATAATAAGTTAACCCAGATTGAGATATACTTTAGTAAACTAGTTTATGATGCATACATTTATTATTAACTCTTTCACATAAATCTAAAATGTAAATCAATATTAATTAGACTATTATCTTCACGCATCTTTTCATTAATATGTTTTGGTATCTCCTATAAGTTATACTAATAGAGTATGATCACCTATCTACCTCTATCACATTAGTTATAGAAGACAAGTTTTTAAATATTATATATATATATATATATATATATATAATTTATATTATTATTATCATATAAGGATAAAAAAATTATTATGGATTATTTACTTCAGATCATATTTTTTTAATAAATTATTAAGATTTTTTTTTCATTGGATTATTTTTAACCCTTATTGTCTAATGGAGATATAACCCTTATTCTTGAAGAAACTAGAATAGGATCTAGTTGCCTCGAGCAATAGTGTGTTTATTTTGGAATTTTTTCACTATCTTCACCATTTGAAAATAACAAATATTCACTATAATGTCACCCACGTCTTCACTAATTGTGAAAACTCTAAAAATAGGTGAGTTCATACTTCTTGCACCGTACTCCATTTTGAATCGGTTCCATGTTTTGCTTAAGTTATTTTTCCTTCTTATTTTTAATTATACTTCTCACTTTCATGTTTGTTATGTTTGCATAAAAAAAATACATGACATTTTTTTAGGTATTTTGTGTTTGTTACCATTACAAATAGAGGTAGACAAATGAGATTTTTAAACCATGTTCTTGTATTAATTTTAGAGTAAATCAAATTAAAGTAACATCAATTGATATAAGAACATGGTTTAGAATTTCCTTTTACCCATTTGCAATGGTAATAGAGACAACAATACTCCTAAGTCACATATTTCCTCGATTCAAATGTAACAAACATGGAAATGAGAAGGAAAGATAACTTTAGCAAATCAAGATGGGTTCAAAATGGGGCTTAGAACAAAAAGAATAAACTCACCTATTTTTAAGATTTTTATAATTAGTAACGACGGTAGTGAACTTGTGTATCATGATGAATCTTTGTTCTTTTCAAATTGGTGAAGATAGTAAAAAAGTTTTAAGACAAGTATACTATTACTTAGGATTGTTAGATATTGTTCTAATTTTTTCAAGAACAATTTTCTCATTAAAGGAGAAAGGTTGAAGATGACCAAAGAAAAAAATGACCTAATAACTCATTAAAAAAAATTATGACCCAACTTGTAACTAAATAACTCAAGGTAAAGAAAATTATCCTTATATGATAATAACAACAACAATAATAATATAAATTAATATATATTAAAATTTGTATCTAAATATTTAAAAATTAAAAATAATATTTTAAAAAAAATACCTTCTGTAATTAATGTGACAGAAGTAAATAATTGCCCCCATCGTATTAATCTAATTCACATATTACACTAAAATATGTTAATCAAAAATATGTGTGGAAGGAACGTAACTAATAAACCCCTTATTTATGTGTTAATCGAAGTGAAACAACGCTAATTTTAATGTTATCATAAGTTTTACCCTGCCTTTCACCTAACTTTCTTTATTTTGCTGTAAGATTGATGTGACTAATGACTTGTACATATTTAGTGGGAAGGAAACATGCATTGTTTTTGAATTATAATGTACCTTTTATGCCTTATTTTCGGCTAATGAACCATCAACATGCCATGTTCAACCATTTAGCTTCAATTGAAAAAAGAAAGTGGTGGCACAACTATGTTTATTTCTAGCACAATTATGCATATAAACAAAAGTGGTTGTGCCTGTTTTGATTATTAAATAAGTAATTTTGGTCTTTTTTATTTTTATTTTAAGCCTAATCTTGATTTTTAAATATTAATGATACTCCTGTCTAGCACAAGAATTTTCATTTAAATATATCATCATATTTAACTTATTCTTTTACTTCTTTATCTGATATCGGTAATCTTTGAGCATGTTTTACATCTATACATGGCATTAACTTTTTTCTTGAGTTTCGTAAGGGATCTTTGAGACTCATGGGCGCGATAGGATTCTTGAGTATTTAAGGTTGTAATCATTAATTTGAAAAAGAAATTTGTGTACGTCTTCCTTATTCTTACGTAGTTAGATACTTATTGTTGTAATTATTGATATTTTTAGGATTTGATTTTCTCTTATAATAATTAGCTAAATCTATGGGTAAGTTAGTAATCGATCTTGTGATTAAAGTCCTATATTTCCCCCAATTTTCAATATAATTGTGCATTCCCTTTACATTAGGGTTATTAGTTTTATTGTGTGTCATTCATAGTTAATTAGAAGATTTAAAAGGCAATACAAGCCTAGGGTCATTGAATGACCACAACAATTCTCACTTTCATTTATACTTACTAGGGTAACAAATCTTTTTGAACCTAATGTTTTTATTGACAAATTATTTATGAAATAAGTAGAGAATTTAACTAAATGATAGATAGAATGCAATCTTACGATATCAGTAATTGTTTAGTCTTTCGAAACAATAATTTGGATTTAGTTTCGTGTAATAATTATGTGCAAGGTACATTAATTTTCCCATTTCTATTTTGCATGCATCATTTATCAACATCATAAATAATATCTACTAAGAGAAATAATATCTATCGGTGCAAGAATTTATCATATTATTTTCATCCTATTTAAGTATTATACTATGAAATTTATTAATACTTTCATTTCATCAATTTAAAAGGGTAGGATGATAAAATGGTTGGCGGAAAACCTTGGCCAAGTTGTTGTCCTTATTGAGTTAATAAAACATAAATTAATGAATAAACATATCTTAACTTGACACCAGGTCAAGATTTAAGAATCTGGTGTGAATTATCTTTGATTGATAGAGGAATATCGTTAGACTGGCTTATAGGTACTTGGACTTAGCTTAGGTTGAAGGATAAGGTCAGTTCCTATGTTCAAGTTTCAAGCATATGTTGTCCGGGGATGTGTTGGATTGATATATGGATTATTTTAAGGGAATAATACTCATTGTTAGGGATGTAAGCGGGTTACAATAATCCATCAATTTAAATTGATTTAAATTGATTTAAATCAATTTAATGAATTTGAATTAATTTTTTTTTATTGTTCGGGTCAGATCCAATCTAATCCGATCAAAATCCGGTAATGTACGGGCCGAGTAATGAGTTTTGTGTTTCTAACTCAACCCAACCCGATTAATAATAATAATAATAATAATAATAATAATAATAATATTTGAATGATTATTTGCTCAGAATAATATTCATTATCATTCTTACTTAATAACACAAGTTTTGTGTTTTAAATTAATAATATTATAACAATATAATATATTTATTTTAAATTTTATTTTATATTAATTAATGTTGGTTTTTTGAGTTTGTAATAATATAAAAAAATTAATAAATTTATTTTAAAATTTAATTTGTATCATTATTTGCTTTATAGATTGATAACCTAGAATTTGCAATAATGTATCAAATAATTTATATATTTTTTTAAGGGAATTTATATCTATTTTAAAATATTTAAAATTTACAAAAAATAAATAAATATAATTATGTTAACCCGATTAACCCAATCTAATATAACCCGTTGGTAGTTAGGTTGGTTTGGATTGAAATTTTAAAAAAAATTTGCACAAATTCAATCCAACCCAATCTATTAACTTTTGATCAAATCGAGTAACGAATTATCTAAACTCGACCAAATCCAACCCGCTTGCACTTTTACTCATTGTTGAATTTTGTTTATTTTAAAAAACTATATGACATTGTCCAATTGACCTAGCCTACATAAAGAGAATCTCCCACTTATTTTCTTTATTTTGTTTTTTTATTCCTCATTTTCTTACATGTATAATGATTGTTCTAATTCCCTCTTAATTGTTTCCCATGTAGGAATATATATTTTTAGTCTTTGTAAATATACGCACATACGTACTAAGTGTATGTTAATAAAATCCAGAATTAATATTTGGTAACCCAAGTAACACTCTAAATTTTAAACATTTGTTAATTGACACCTTTTATTATTATTATAAGAAATAAGTTAATAAGTTACACATCGGTACATTTTTAAAAAAGAATTAGTTATAACTCGTTAACTTTCTCCTTTAAAAAAATAAGTAAGTGTAAGTTAGTAAATACACCCGCATATATATATATATATATATATATATATATATATATATATATATATATATGACTATTTATTTTAAAAGTAAATTTTTGTAAAATTATTTCATTTAATAACTTATAAAAATGTTTTATGCGTTAATTTAAATTTATATAATAAAATATCATATAGTTTTAAATTTTTTTAAAAATTTCATACTTGATCTATACATTAAATTTTTTTAATTCAACGATTTAATTATTAAAATTTGATGTAGAATGAATTATTAAGTAAAGTAAGTCTATTAAGACTTATTCTTAGGAGACTTTTGGTAGGAGAGAAGTTTTTTCATACTTAAAAATTATGATTCCTGTAAATTACAAATCTAGGAATGATTCTTGATAATAGTTAAAATTTGTTTGGCTGCTTATAAAAGTTCTTGAGAATATTCATACAAAATTCTCGAAAATTAAAGATTTTCATGTTTTGTTACAATAGTATATGCTTATGGGTATATGAATATTTTTTGCAAAAATATTCTTTATTGGAATAAACTCATTAAATATACTTATTTACTCATATCTTATTACAATTATGACATTAAATTATTTTAAAAAGTGAAAAATTTAGGGGTGTATAGATTAGGAATTTAAAGGTCTTTGGATTTTAAAAGACTTTGTAGGATTTTCATGACTTTTAAGTTAAGATTTTAATGTATTTTACGGGACTTTGTGAACTTTGCAGAATTTTGTAGATTTTTGACATATGATAAGAGTTCAATATTTTTTTTCATACATTCAAATTTAAAAAGAGTCAAAGACAAAAATAATAATAAAAAAATAATGTCTGAATAAATAATAATAATAATTTTTTTGTACTATCATGTCCTTCTAAATAACATTCACTCACATATCCATAACTATACCAGTCCTCTAAGTATTGTATTAGCATATTTTCGCTCTTGCTCTTAGGTTTTAATAATAGGCTCAAAATTATAATTGTCATTAATCGGTAATGTTGAAGACACTACTAGAATTTCTTTTATTACATGCGACTTTTCTTACAAATTTTTATGAAAAACTCGCAGGAATCGTTGTTCCTACAAATTTTTCTGCGAAATTTTATTTGTAGGTAATACCTTCGTGGATAATATATTTTTGCGAATTTTAAAATTTGCAGGAAATTTTCTTGCGAATTTTCTTGCAAAAAAAAATTCGTAAGAGAGTTTCCTGCAAAAAAAAAAATTTACAAGAAAGTTTCCTACAAAAAAAAATTTGCAGGAAAATTCGCAGGAAAGTTTCCTGCGAATTTTTTTGCAAGAAATTCTACAGAAATATTTTTATGAAAAAAAATTAAAGAAATTACTATAAATTCTATCAATAATTCTTAAAATTTCAAATGCTCACAATGAATTCATCCGAAGCATTTTTTTCATGCCTCCAACATGTGATACATAATCTTTTAAATTCTAAGATTGTAGATTATAAGCCTAACACTCAACCATACAAATCAACTTGTAAGATAAGTGTTGCCTCAACTTATATACTCTTTAATTGTTTTATTTTCAATCGATGTGAGACTTGAAGTTTTTTTAAAATATTAAACTTATAAATTTTTTTTTTAATTTTTCCTACTGATTAAAATTTGCAGGAAAATTCGCAAGAAAAGTTACTTGCAAAATTTTTCTATCATTTAGTAAACATTACTTGCAAATTTATTTTTGCAAGACATAAAATAAAATTCTTACAATATTTACTGCAAACTTTTACCATGGAAAAAAATTTCTTTGATCATTAAAATTGTAGCAAAATTTGTAAGAAATATATGTAAATTATTTTTCGCAAATAAATTCGCAAAAAATTTCTACGAATATTTTTTTGCAGGAAAATTCGCAAAAAATTTCTGCAAATATTTTTTTGCAAGATATGAAGGTTCGTCCATCACTCCAATTGAAAATTCATCGGAATGACATTCTTTACGAAGAAAGTTATGTAGTACTGCACATGCTAAAAATTATTTTAAACAATATTTCAAATTTTTTATAATTTGTGATTCAAAATATTTTATTTATAAATTTATAAATGATTAAAAAAATAGTAAAACAGTTGTCCTACTCTCTTATAACTAAATATGTTCCTTCATTTTATATTGATACTGAAGTAGAAATTTACAAACATCAACTAGAAAAAAAAATATATCTGAAATTTGTTACAGGTACAAAACAATTTTTTTAATTTTTAATTACTTTCAATTATTCACTCATGAAGAAATATTTTTAGTATTGAATTATAAGATACTACAATGTCTTATGTTAATTTTCTTTTTTAAAATATAAAAAATCTTAATTTTACAATATAAAAATTTAAAAAATAAAATAGTAGAAAAAGAAATAAAATAATTGTTGAGTCATAAAAGGGAAAGGATAACAGTAACAAATTCAAGAGAGGGAAAGAGATCATAGTTTTTGTGCTGAAAGGATTCTTCCCGCAGCTAAGATTCATTCTTATCTCATTCTACTTACAAAAACTTTAACTCAAGTTCATCTTTTATATATATATATATATATATATATATATATATATATATATATTATTTTTTCTTGTTCTAATAAATCTAAATTGGTTACAAGGTCTTGAAGATCTACAGTTGATTATAGAGATCATGATATCAATTTTAGCTTTCACTTTTCCCTTATCTTGATGCGTGTTATAAAAAAATTATAGAGTTGAAATTTAAGCATTTTTTGTGTTATATAACCGATGAACAATCTCAACTAAACAGAACAAAATAGAGCAAGTCAATTAAAGAGAATGGAGAAAAAAATAGAGCAAGTCAATGACACTATCATTTATATATAGAAATTTCACCAAATAGGGGAATAGAATGGAAACTGTAGTACAATATTATATATGAGCAGTAGTGCAGTATTATTAGCAAGAGAAAAATGGAGAAGACATGAGCATAGAAAAACAAAAAGATGAAAACTCACTTGGGAATTCTTGAAGCTCTTGAAAAGTCACTTCAAACAATCTTTCAAAATCTGATGGGTTTGAATGAGATTATTTTATGAATTTAGTATTTATAGATACCACTAAAAAGTACTTCAAAATTCCTCTAATACAAAAATCCTTTAAAATTCTTATATTTTTGAATACCAATATATTGTTTTTAGGTTGTAAAAAGTCTCAAATGAATACCAATGAATTTTAATGGACTCTTTAAAAAATCTTGAAAATCCATATTGAATACCACTGAATTATTTTTAAGTGACATAAAATCCTTATCGAATACTAACGGACTTTTTTACTTAAAAAAGTCTTTTAAAATTCTATGAAATCTTAAACTAATACAACCCTTATAGTTAAAATTATTTAAATACATAATTCAACAAAAGAAGTGAACAAATAAAAAGACTACATTATAATTAAGAAAGACAAAAATATATTATTTCATTTCATTTAAATAAATAAATAAAAAGTATTAGCAAATACTATTAAACTATAAAAATAAAATAGACTCTAATAATATTATTAAAATTGGCAAGGTCAAGAAATAATAAGATGCAAAGTCTTTTAAAATTCGCAGGATTTTTTTTAACTAAAAAAGTCTTTTAAAATCCTAATTTAATACACCCCCTTAGAGCAATTCCAATGGGAGTTGTTTGTCCCATGAAGCAACTCAAGCCCCCGTTTCTTGTCATTGGAGGACTCTGACGTGGCAACATGAGTTGCTTGAAGAAGAGAGAGAGTTGTTTCCTCAAGCAACTGTTTCTTACTAGATTTCAACCAGATCTTATTAAACATATTTGGGAATATTTCGAAAATAATAATGATGAAAAATAATTTCGTATAATGTCTATCTATTTACTATTACTTTATTTTATTTTTAATATCTACTTATTGTGTATTTTTTTTCTCGTAATTTATTTTCTTTCATTGTAGTGCAATTATCTTTTTTAATAAGAATTTAAAATTGGTTCATAAATGATTAGAAAAAAAATTTTAAAAGTTGAATTTCTTAAAGTTTCTTACCATTGGAATAAATTTGTGTTTGAGTTGTTTAATACTTACATGACACACTAAGGACCACTTTTTTCATTTTTCAATGCATGAAGCAACTCAAAAACGAGTTGCTTCCATTGGAAATGCCCTTAGATTCTCACCTCCCCAAAAAAATTTTTTTGTGGAAAAGTGGAATAAAAATAGCTTCCGGGAAATTATTTTCTTGGAAATCCTTTTTTTCAACAATTATCAAGCATGGGAAACCAAGATTCCCAATTTAATTTTCCCAAAAAAGTAAAAAATGTTTCACATTCCAAACACCCGTTTAGAGTAAGTGTATCCTTCCTATATATAAGACCAACCTTGAGTTTTTTGTGCATGAGCGAAGTGAAAGAATGATGCTATATAATTATTTGAATTTGAATACTATTTATGATCTTATTTTCAAACCTAAAAGTATAAAGTACACTAACAATAAAACATGCAATTGCTAAAATAAACCACTAAACTTAAATTCGTATGAGATTGTGAGTTATCATTAAAAATTACTAAATACTGAAAAATTGGATTGATAACGGTGATATATCACAAATAAGCTTATAGTAAAGAGGTGAAAGTCAACAATTTGATTTTGAGATTTTAGCAGATGAAAAACAATTTGAAAATTAGAAAGAGAATTAAAGAAATTAGAAACAAAAGAGGAAAAAAGTTAAAGACAATCCTTATTTATGATTTCAAATTAACAATTAGGAAATTCACGACAAAAGAAAAAAAGGAAAAGAAATAATTTAGTGATATATCATATTTTTCTCGTTACATTTAATATTACTGATTTTTTTCCGTAAAATTATGGGTAGTTTTTTGTTGACTAGTAGGAAAATTAATTATATATTATTAATTGTTCACAGTTATTTTATTTTCACTAATACATTTTATATAATTTAATTAAATAAATTTTAATTTTTATATTATATAGAATATTAAATAGCATTTTTATGGTGTCCCTTAAAAAATGGGGCCTTGGACCCACCAACTCGTACTTAAGTCATCAATGCCTATATATATATATATATATATATATGAGTTAGGGTCCGTTGACACTGAGTGTAAGTCTAACCACTTATACCAAACTATCTTATGTCTTTAATAACTTTTTATATAATGTAAATTTAACTAATTCATTCGTTGAATCATGTGATATTATATTCAAGATTATGTATATCAAATTTCACATGAATATAACTTTTTTAGATATGTTTTTCAAAAATGAATATTTACACATATTTTAAATATCTTATTATATATTAAAATAAAAAAAATGTGATAAACTACTAAATAATTTTGGAATCATGTGAAATTTTATATAAATAATTTTGAGTATAATATTATATAATTCAAAGGTTAAATCGATTAAATTTGTATTAAAAGGTTATTGAATATATAAGATTTGGTGTAAGTGTTTAGACTTACACTTAGTGTCAACAAATCCTAACTATGTATATAATTACTTTAAGAATAAGTCTCAGTAGACTTATTACACTCAATAACTCATGTTTTACATCAAATTTTAATGATTCAACCGTTGAAATAAATTTATTAATGCATGGATCAAATTTACAAATTAAAAAAAAAGTTGAAAATCATAGATACTGTAGATTTAAATCAATTCATAAAATGTTTTTATAATTATCTGTCATTTTAGATTAATAAAATAGAGTATTAAATAACTTTAAAGTTTTCAAAAAATTTGTAGACTTGATTTATTCATTAAGAACTTTTAATTAACAATTAAATTTTAAAATTTGATGTAGAATATAAATTATTGAGTGAAGTAAATTTATTCTTTAAATAAGTAAATCTCTCCTCACACAAACACACACACACACACACAATATATATATATTAAAAAAGTAATTTACCTAACAACCATTTCATAAAAGTAAAAATAAATTATAAAATTTTTAAGTTAAATATTTAAAAGTGGATTAAAAAGTGAAGTTAGGTTCTTTCAAAATTTTAAAAAAAAAATTAATAAAGAAAATTCTTAAATTTTATATGAAATTGGGAGATATACGAAAATTGTTTCTAGATCTGAAATGTATTCTGCCAATAGAGATGCTCTAATGCTCAAAAAGGAGACATGTATCATCATATGTATAAAAATTTAATATTATTAATTTAAATTAGACAAAAATGATAATATTCCATTATTTGAAAAATAAAAAACCAGATAAAAAAAGTTTAATTAGAGCTCTCTCTCTCTCTCTATATATATATATATATATATATATTTTTTTTTTTTTTTGAAAGAGTAAGTCAACAACCATTTCTTCGAACATTTCTTAAAACCAAAAATAAATTGTAAAATCGTTGAATAAAATATTTAAAAAAGAATTTTAACTCAAGTCATACTCTTTCAGGCACAATTATTAATTTCTCATTAAAGATATTTGTGGTCAAATCAAATCAACAATATATAGTCAACAAGTGTTGAATTAAATCATTAAATATGCCATTTAATACATTCATTAATTAATATGTTATATAACATTTATTTCTTAATTAATAATATTACAATAAATTTTTCATTGAAATAATTAATGTATTTACTATAGTAAAAAAAATAACTAATTTCATTATAATGCATGTCATTTAATTAATAAAATATACAATAAGAGAAAAAAAATTATAACGTATATTTTGTTTGTGAAGTGTGACTGTTGTTCCAGGGTACGTAGCATATGACTGGAGTGTAAGAATCCAAAAAAGGTCAAAGTATAACAAGAAGAAAAATATAAATAAAAAAATTCGAAGCATTAAATTGTTTTCCTTCTGTTGGATTATTTATTTGAGAGCTAGTTCAGACAGAGGGAAGCCAAAATCCACAACCAGCTGTAGTGAATGAGATTCATTGGAGGCAACACGTATCCATTTTGTGTCGCTTTTTCACAAATGGAGATGCAGAAAAGAACCGTGGCGAGATGGAACGGAATAGAGTCTACTCATACGAGTTCACGATCCGTGACAGAAACGGTGAACGGGTCACATGATTTCTTAATAAAGGGCTTCTCGTTGACGAAAGGAATGGGCGTAGGGGTGCCCTTAAAGAGTGAGAGTTTCAGCGTGGGAGGGTACGAGTGGGGCATATACTTTTACCCTGATGGCTCCAAGTTAGAGGACAACAAATATGTCTCCATCTTTGTAGCGCTCCTTTCGGACGCCACCAACGTTCGTGCCCTCTTTGAACTCGCCATGCTCGACCAGAGTGGTGAAGATGACCACAAGATCAACAGCCACTTCGACCGCACCCCCGACGCTGGCCCTCACACCCTCAAATTCAAGGGCAGCATGTGGTTAGTAAAAATCTTCTTAACTATATATCGTATTAATTTAGATCCCTTTGGACCTAAATTAGAGCCTGTTTGAATACTAGTTATTATATCGTGCTGAATTTGATCTCTTTAAATAAGATTATAGATCCCTTCTGATCTAAATTAGAGTTTGTTTGAATACTAGTTATTATATCGTATTTAAATAAGATTTTAGATTCTAGACTTCTGATGTAAATTAGAGTCTCTTTGAATACTAGTTAGAAGTGTTTTTGAGAGTTTCATACTGAGTTAAGAAGCTCTCGTGAACTCTTCTAAACTTATATCTAACTAGAATGTTGCGTGTGTTTTGTGGATATATTAATGATGTAGTGTTTGTGAGTTTGTGTGTCTGCAGGGGGTTTCGGCGGTATTTCAAACGGAGAGTGCTGGAGACGTCGAGGTTTCTGAAGGATGACTGTTTGAAAATACACTGCGTGGTTGGGGTTTTGGTGTCATCGTCGATGGATTGTTCTAACTTGAACCCAATAGAAGTTCCTGAGTCTGATATGGGGGCACATTTTGGGATGCTGCTTGACGATGAGGAGCTATCGGATGTTACTTTCGTAGTTGATGGAGAAAAGTTTTATGCACATAAGCTTATTCTGACTACACGCTCAACAACGTTTGAAACTCGGTTTCTTGAAGGGAAAGGGTTAGATAAAAGTGAAATAGTTATTACAGACGTGGAACCTAGGGTTTTCAAGGTAACACATTCGTTTAAAATGACATTTTTTCCTTGCAACTTGAATACGAATGTGCAGGTAAATCCAGTTTCAGTGTGGCCAATCAGAGCCAGCCGGGACATAATCCTGTTATTTCTATTGTTAACTTTTTTAATGTACGTATTACAATCATTAAAAGGGTAAAATATGCTTTATCCTAAAATTTAAATTAATTTGGTTTTAGTTTTTTATTTTATTTTAATGTTTTAATTTGAAGATATATACACAATCTCAAAATTATAGATATAATATTTTATAATAAATGATAATTTAGAAGTAAATTTTATAAAAATTATAGTACATTTTTAAAAAAAATATGTAAACATCATGTTATTTGTTTAATGCAATAAAACATGTGATCTTTAATTAAATGATGTGTTTATTTATATATTATTAATGCTTATACTTAAAAATGTTTATATATGAAGATTGATGTTTATTATTTTGCTTTTTAAAATGTTGCAGCGTATTGTTTGTTTGGTTATCTAATGTTCTTGTGTTGTATTGTTGAACAGACTATGCTTCAATTTATTTATATTGACAATTTTTTACCGGATGAAGAGCTCCTTAGGCATTGTTCGGCATCTTTGGAGTCTGTATTTGAATCATTTGTTTCGAAGTTGTTAATTGCTGCAGAAAAGTATGGTTTGCCAAGACTCAAGAGTCTTTGCGAATATTTGTTGTGTCAAGACATATGTGTAGAGACTGTTGCCTATCTACTTGCTTTTGCTGATTGTCATGATGCTATAGTGTTGAAGTCCAAATGTCTTGAGTTTTCTGCTGATTACCTTGATGGTGTGTTTTCTTGCTTAACCCTCCCACCCAACTCTACATTTGAATTTAAACTTGATACTTTTTAGCCTCTAACTAATGTATTGTCATCATTTTGGTTTTTTAGCATTATCCTACATCTTGTCTTATTTTCGTTACTACAATGCAGATGTGTTGCAATCTGAAGGTTGCAAGTATCTTAAGAAAAATTGTCCATTGCTGCTATCAGAACTGGAAATGATGGAATGCGTGCAGAATGTGGCTGAATGCAAGGGCAAATTAACAAATGATGTGCCGGTAGGTGAAGAAGAAGCTAGGGTAGAAGAACAAAATCAAAATGTCTCACTTATTATTGTTGACGACAACAATTAGGATGAAGTGTGACATATATATACAAAAATTTATCTATTACATAACATTTGAGTTTGGTTTTTGCAAGAAATTCTACAGAAATATTTTTATGAAAAAAAATTAAAGAAATTACTATAAATTCTATCAATAATTCTTAAAATTTCAAATGCTCACAATGAATTCATCCGAAGCATTTTTTTCATGCCTCCAACATGTGATACATAATCTTTTAAATTCTAAGATTGTAGATTATAAGCCTAACACTCAACCATACAAATCAACTTGTAAGATAAGTGTTGCCTCAACTTATATACTCTTTAATTGTTTTATTTTCAATCGATGTGAGACTTGAAGTTTTTTTAAAATATTAAACTTATAAATTTTTTTTTTAATTTTTCCTACTGATTAAAATTTGCAGGAAAATTCGCAAGAAAAGTTACTTGCAAAATTTTTCTATCATTTAGTAAACATTACTTGCAAATTTATTTTTGCAAGACATAAAATAAAATTCTTACAATATTTACTGCAAACTTTTACCATGGAAAAAAATTTCTTTGATCATTAAAATTGTAGCAAAATTTGTAAGAAATATATGTAAATTATTTTTCGCAAATAAATTCGCAAAAAATTTCTACGAATATTTTTTTGCAGGAAAATTCGCAAAAAATTTCTGCAAATATTTTTTTGCAAGATATGAAGGTTCGTCCATCACTCCAATTGAAAATTCATCGGAATGACATTCTTTACGAAGAAAGTTATGTAGTACTGCACATGCTAAAAATTATTTTAAACAATATTTCAAATTTTTTATAATTTGTGATTCAAAATATTTTATTTATAAATTTATAAATGATTAAAAAAATAGTAAAACAGTTGTCCTACTCTCTTATAACTAAATATGTTCCTTCATTTTATATTGATACTGAAGTAGAAATTTACAAACATCAACTAGAAAAAAAAATATATCTGAAATTTGTTACAGGTACAAAACAATTTTTTTAATTTTTAATTACTTTCAATTATTCACTCATGAAGAAATATTTTTAGTATTGAATTATAAGATACTACAATGTCTTATGTTAATTTTCTTTTTTAAAATATAAAAAATCTTAATTTTACAATATAAAAATTTAAAAAATAAAATAGTAGAAAAAGAAATAAAATAATTGTTGAGTCATAAAAGGGAAAGGATAATAGTAACAAATTCAAGAGAGGGAAAGAGATCATAGTTTTTGTGCTGAAAGGATTCTTCCCGCAGCTAAGATTCATTCTTATCTCATTCTACTTACAAAAACTTTAACTCAAGTTCATCTTTTATATATATATATATATATATATATATATATATATATATTATTTTTTCTTGTTCTAATAAATCTAAATTGGTTACAAGGTCTTGAAGATCTACAGTTGATTATAGAGATCATGATATCAATTTTAGCTTTCACTTTTCCCTTATCTTGATGCGTGTTATAAAAAAATTATAGAGTTGAAATTTAAGCATTTTTTGTGTTATATAACCGATGAACAATCTCAACTAAACAGAACAAAATAGAGCAAGTCAATTAAAGAGAATGGAGAAAAAAATAGAGCAAGTCAATGACACTATCATTTATATATAGAAATTTCACCAAATAGGGGAATAGAATGGAAACTGTAGTACAATATTATATATGAGCAGTAGTGCAGTATTATTAGCAAGAGAAAAATGGAGAAGACATGAGCATAGAAAAACAAAAAGATGAAAACTCACTTGGAAATTCTTGAAGCTCTTGAAAAGTCACTTCAAACAATCTTTCAAAATCTGATGGGTTTGAATGAGATTATTTTATGAATTTAGTATTTATAGATACCACTAAAAAGTACTTCAAAATTCCTCTAATACAAAAATCCTTTAAAATTCTTATATTTTTGAATACCAATATATTGTTTTTAGGTTGTAAAAAGTCTCAAATGAATACCAATGAATTTTAATGGACTCTTTAAAAAATCTTGAAAATCCATATTGAATACCACTGAATTATTTTTAAGTGACATAAAATCCTTATCGAATACTAACGGACTTTTTTACTTAAAAAAGTCTTTTAAAATTCTATGAAATCTTAAACTAATACAACCCTTATAGTTAAAATTATTTAAATACATAATTCAACAAAAGAAGTGAACAAATAAAAAGACTACATTATAATTAAGAAAGACAAAAATATATTATTTCATTTCATTTAAATAAATAAATAAAAAGTATTAGCAAATACTATTAAACTATAAAAATAAAATAGACTCTAATAATATTATTAAAATTGGCAAGGTCAAGAAATAATAAGATGCAAAGTCTTTTAAAATTCGCAGGATTTTTTTTAACTAAAAAAGTCTTTTAAAATCCTAATTTAATACACCCCCTTAGAGCAATTCCAATGGGAGTTGTTTGTCCCATGAAGCAACTCAAGCCCCCGTTTCTTGTCATTGGAGGACTCTGACGTGGCAACATGAGTTGCTTGAAGAAGAGAGAGAGTTGTTTCCTCAAGCAACTGTTTCTTACTAGATTTCAACCAGATCTTATTAAACATATTTGGGAATATTTCGAAAATAATAATGATGAAAAATAATTTCGTATAATGTCTATCTATTTACTATTACTTTATTTTATTTTTAATATCTACTTATTGTGTATTTTTTTTCTCGTAATTTATTTTCTTTCATTGTAGTGCAATTATCTTTTTTAATAAGAATTTAAAATTGGTTCATAAATGATTAGAAAAAAAATTTTAAAAGTTGAATTTCTTAAAGTTTCTTACCATTGGAATAAATTTGTGTTTGAGTTGTTTAATACTTACATGACACACTAAGGACCACTTTTTTCATTTTTCAATGCATGAAGCAACTCAAAAACGAGTTGCTTCCATTGGAAATGCCCTTAGATTCTCACCTCCCCAAAAAAAATTTTTTGTGGAAAAGTGGAATAAAAATAGCTTCCGGGAAATTATTTTCTTGGAAATCCTTTTTTTCAACAATTATCAAGCATGGGAAACCAAGATTCCCAATTTAATTTTCCCAAAAAAGTAAAAAATGTTTCACATTCCAAACACCCGTTTAGAGTAAGTGTATCCTTCCTATATATAAGACCAACCTTGAGTTTTTTGTGCATGAGCGAAGTGAAAGAATGATGCTATATAATTATTTGAATTTGAATACTATTTATGATCTTATTTTCAAACCTAAAAGTATAAAGTACACTAACAATAAAACATGCAATTGCTAAAATAAACCACTAAACTTAAATTCGTATGAGATTGTGAGTTATCATTAAAAATTACTAAATACTGAAAAATTGGATTGATAACGGTGATATATCACAAATAAGCTTATAGTAAAGAGGTGAAAGTCAACAATTTGATTTTGAGATTTTAGCAGATGAAAAACAATTTGAAAATTAGAAAGAGAATTAAAGAAATTAGAAACAAAAGAGGAAAAAAGTTAAAGACAATCCTTATTTATGATTTCAAATTAACAATTAGGAAATTCACGACAAAAGAAAAAAAGGAAAAGAAATAATTTAGTGATATATCATATTTTTCTCGTTACATTTAATATTACTGATTTTTTTCCGTAAAATTATGGGTAGTTTTTTGTTGACTAGTAGGAAAATTAATTATATATTATTAATTGTTCACAGTTATTTTATTTTCACTAATACATTTTATATAATTTAATTAAATAAATTTTAATTTTTATATTATATAGAATATTAAATAGCATTTTTATGGTGTCCCTTAAAAAATGGGGCCTTGGACCCACCAACTCGTACTTAAGTCATCAATGCCTATATATATATATATATATATATGAGTTAGGGTCCGTTGACACTGAGTGTAAGTCTAACCACTTATACCAAACTATCTTATGTCTTTAATAACTTTTTATATAATGTAAATTTAACTAATTCATTCGTTGAATCATGTGATATTATATTCAAGATTATGTATATCAAATTTCACATGAATATAACTTTTTTAGATATGTTTTTCAAAAATGAATATTTACACATATTTTAAATATCTTATTATATATTAAAATAAAAAAAATGTGATAAACTACTAAATAATTTTGGAATCATGTGAAATTTTATATAAATAATTTTGAGTATAATATTATATAATTCAAAGGTTAAATCGATTAAATTTGTATTAAAAGGTTATTGAATATATAAGATTTGGTGTAAGTGTTTAGACTTACACTTAGTGTCAACAAATCCTAACTATGTATATAATTACTTTAAGAATAAGTCTCAGTAGACTTATTACACTCAATAACTCATGTTTTACATCAAATTTTAATGATTCAACCGTTGAAATAAATTTATTAATGCATGGATCAAATTTACAAATTAAAAAAAAAGTTGAAAATCATAGATACTGTAGATTTAAATCAATTCATAAAATGTTTTTATAATTATCTGTCATTTTAGATTAATAAAATAGAGTATTAAATAACTTTAAAGTTTTCAAAAAATTTGTAGACTTGATTTATTCATTAAGAACTTTTAATTAACAATTAAATTTTAAAATTTGATGTAGAATATAAATTATTGAGTGAAGTAAATTTATTCTTTAAATAAGTAAATCTCTCCTCACACAAACACACACACACACACACACAATATATATATATTAAAAAAGTAATTTACCTAACAACCATTTCATAAAAGTAAAAATAAATTATAAAATTTTTAAGTTAAATATTTAAAAGTGGATTAAAAAGTGAAGTTAGGTTCTTTCAAAATTTTAAAAAAAAAATTAATAAAGAAAATTCTTAAATTTTATATGAAATTGGGAGATATACGAAAATTGTTTCTAGATCTGAAATGTATTCTGCCAATAGAGATGCTCTAATGCTCAAAAAGGAGACATGTATCATCATATGTATAAAAATTTAATATTATTAATTAAAATTAGACAAAAATGATAATATTCCATTATTTGAAAAATAAAAAACCAGATAAAAAAAGTTTAATTAGAGCTCTCTCTCTCTCTCTATATATATATATATATATATATATATTTTTTTTTTTTTTTGAAAGAGTAAGTCAACAACCATTTCTTCGAACATTTCTTAAAACCAAAAATAAATTGTAAAATCGTTGAATAAAATATTTAAAAAAGAATTTTAACTCAAGTCATACTCTTTCAGGCACAATTATTAATTTCTCATTAAAGATATTTGTGGTCAAATCAAATCAACAATATATAGTCAACAAGTGTTGAATTAAATCATTAAATATGCCATTTAATACATTCATTAATTAATATGTTATATAACATTTATTTCTTAATTAATAATATTACAATAAATTTTTCATTGAAATAATTAATGTATTTACTATAGTAAAAAAAATAACTAATTTCATTATAATGCATGTCATTTAATTAATAAAATATACAATAAGAGAAAAAAAATTATAACGTATATTTTGTTTGTGAAGTGTGACTGTTGTTCCAGGGTACGTAGCATATGACTGGAGTGTAAGAATCCAAAAAAGGTCAAAGTATAACAAGAAGAAAAATATAAATAAAAAAATTCGAAGCATTAAATTGTTTTCCTTCTGTTGGATTATTTATTTGAGAGCTAGTTCAGACAGAGGGAAGCCAAAATCCACAACCAGCTGTAGTGAATGAGATTCATTGGAGGCAACACGTATCCATTTTGTGTCGCTTTTTCACAAATGGAGATGCAGAAAAGAACCGTGGCGAGATGGAACGGAATAGAGTCTACTCATACGAGTTCACGATCCGTGACAGAAACGGTGAACGGGTCACATGATTTCTTAATAAAGGGCTTCTCGTTGACGAAAGGAATGGGCGTAGGGGTGCCCTTAAAGAGTGAGAGTTTCAGCGTGGGAGGGTACGAGTGGGGCATATACTTTTACCCTGATGGCTCCAAGTTAGAGGACAACAAATATGTCTCCATCTTTGTAGCGCTCCTTTCGGACGCCACCAACGTTCGTGCCCTCTTTGAACTCGCCATGCTCGACCAGAGTGGTGAAGATGACCACAAGATCAACAGCCACTTCGACCGCACCCCCGACGCTGGCCCTCACACCCTCAAATTCAAGGGCAGCATGTGGTTAGTAAAAATCTTCTTAACTATATATCGTATTAATTTAGATCCCTTTGGACCTAAATTAGAGCCTGTTTGAATACTAGTTATTATATCGTGCTGAATTTGATCTCTTTAAATAAGATTATAGATCCCTTCTGATCTAAATTAGAGTTTGTTTGAATACTAGTTATTATATCGTATTTAAATAAGATTTTAGATTCTAGACTTCTGATGTAAATTAGAGTCTCTTTGAATACTAGTTAGAAGTGTTTTTGAGAGTTTCATACTGAGTTAAGAAGCTCTCGTGAACTCTTCTAAACTTATATCTAACTAGAATGTTGCGTGTGTTTTGTGGATATATTAATGATGTAGTGTTTGTGAGTTTGTGTGTCTGCAGGGGGTTTCGGCGGTATTTCAAACGGAGAGTGCTGGAGACGTCGAGGTTTCTGAAGGATGACTGTTTGAAAATACACTGCGTGGTTGGGGTTTTGGTGTCATCGTCGATGGATTGTTCTAACTTGAACCCAATAGAAGTTCCTGAGTCTGATATGGGGGCACATTTTGGGATGCTGCTTGACGATGAGGAGCTATCGGATGTTACTTTCGTAGTTGATGGAGAAAAGTTTTATGCACATAAGCTTATTCTGACTACACGCTCAACAACGTTTGAAACTCGGTTTCTTGAAGGGAAAGGGTTAGATAAAAGTGAAATAGTTATTACAGACGTGGAACCTAGGGTTTTCAAGGTAACACATTCGTTTAAAATGACATTTTTTCCTTGCAACTTGAATACGAATGTGCAGGTAAATCCAGTTTCAGTGTGGCCAATCAGAGCCAGCCGGGACATAATCCTGTTATTTCTATTGTTAACTTTTTTAATGTACGTATTACAATCATTAAAAGGGTAAAATATGCTTTATCCTAAAATTTAAATTAATTTGGTTTTAGTTTTTTATTTTATTTTAATGTTTTAATTTGAAGATATATACACAATCTCAAAATTATAGATATAATATTTTATAATAAATGATAATTTAGAAGTAAATTTTATAAAAATTATAGTACATTTTTAAAAAAAATATGTAAACATCATGTTATTTGTTTAATGCAATAAAACATGTGATCTTTAATTAAATGATGTGTTTATTTATATATTATTAATGCTTATACTTAAAAATGTTTATATATGAAGATTGATGTTTATTATTTTGCTTTTTAAAATGTTGCAGCGTATTGTTTGTTTGGTTATCTAATGTTCTTGTGTTGTATTGTTGAACAGACTATGCTTCAATTTATTTATATTGACAATTTTTTACCGGATGAAGAGCTCCTTAGGCATTGTTCGGCATCTTTGGAGTCTGTATTTGAATCATTTGTTTCGAAGTTGTTAATTGCTGCAGAAAAGTATGGTTTGCCAAGACTCAAGAGTCTTTGCGAATATTTGTTGTGTCAAGACATATGTGTAGAGACTGTTGCCTATCTACTTGCTTTTGCTGATTGTCATGATGCTATAGTGTTGAAGTCCAAATGTCTTGAGTTTTCTGCTGATTACCTTGATGGTGTGTTTTCTTGCTTAACCCTCCCACCCAACTCTACATTTGAATTTAAACTTGATACTTTTTAGCCTCTAACTAATGTATTGTCATCATTTTGGTTTTTTAGCATTATCCTACATCTTGTCTTATTTTCGTTACTACAATGCAGATGTGTTGCAATCTGAAGGTTGCAAGTATCTTAAGAAAAATTGTCCATTGCTGCTATCAGAACTGGAAATGATGGAATGCGTGCAGAATGTGGCTGAATGCAAGGGCAAATTAACAAATGATGTGCCGGTAGGTGAAGAAGAAGCTAGGGTAGAAGAACAAAATCAAAATGTCTCACTTATTATTGTTGACGACAACAATTAGGATGAAGTGTGACATATATATACAAAAATTTATCTATTACATAACATTTGAGTTTGGTTTTTGCAAGAAATTCTACAGAAATATTTTTATGAAAAAAAATTAAAGAAATTACTATAAATTCTATCAATAATTCTTAAAATTTCAAATGCTCACAATGAATTCATCCGAAGCATTTTTTTCATGCCTCCAACATGTGATACATAATCTTTTAAATTCTAAGATTGTAGATTATAAGCCTAACACTCAACCATACAAATCAACTTGTAAGATAAGTGTTGCCTCAACTTATATACTCTTTAATTGTTTTATTTTCAATCGATGTGAGACTTGAAGTTTTTTTAAAATATTAAACTTATAAATTTTTTTTTTAATTTTTCCTACTGATTAAAATTTGCAGGAAAATTCGCAAGAAAAGTTACTTGCAAAATTTTTCTATCATTTAGTAAACATTACTTGCAAATTTATTTTTGCAAGACATAAAATAAAATTCTTACAATATTTACTGCAAACTTTTACCATGGAAAAAAATTTCTTTGATCATTAAAATTGTAGCAAAATTTGTAAGAAATATATGTAAATTATTTTTCGCAAATAAATTCGCAAAAAATTTCTACGAATATTTTTTTGCAGGAAAATTCGCAAAAAATTTCTGCAAATATTTTTTTGCAAGATATGAAGGTTCGTCCATCACTCCAATTGAAAATTCATCGGAATGACATTCTTTACGAAGAAAGTTATGTAGTACTGCACATGCTAAAAATTATTTTAAACAATATTTCAAATTTTTTATAATTTGTGATTCAAAATATTTTATTTATAAATTTATAAATGATTAAAAAAATAGTAAAACAGTTGTCCTACTCTCTTATAACTAAATATGTTCCTTCATTTTATATTGATACTGAAGTAGAAATTTACAAACATCAACTAGAAAAAAAAATATATCTGAAATTTGTTACAGGTACAAAACAATTTTTTTAATTTTTAATTACTTTCAATTATTCACTCATGAAGAAATATTTTTAGTATTGAATTATAAGATACTACAATGTCTTATGTTAATTTTCTTTTTTAAAATATAAAAAATCTTAATTTTACAATATAAAAATTTAAAAAATAAAATAGTAGAAAAAGAAATAAAATAATTGTTGAGTCATAAAAGGGAAAGGATAATAGTAACAAATTCAAGAGAGGGAAAGAGATCATAGTTTTTGTGCTGAAAGGATTCTTCCCGCAGCTAAGATTCATTCTTATCTCATTCTACTTACAAAAACTTTAACTCAAGTTCATCTTTTATATATATATATATATATATATATATATATATATTATTTTTTCTTGTTCTAATAAATCTAAATTGGTTACAAGGTCTTGAAGATCTACAGTTGATTATAGAGATCATGATATCAATTTTAGCTTTCACTTTTCCCTTATCTTGATGCGTGTTATAAAAAAATTATAGAGTTGAAATTTAAGCATTTTTTGTGTTATATAACCGATGAACAATCTCAACTAAACAGAACAAAATAGAGCAAGTCAATTAAAGAGAATGGAGAAAAAAATAGAGCAAGTCAATGACACTATCATTTATATATAGAAATTTCACCAAATAGGGGAATAGAATGGAAACTGTAGTACAATATTATATATGAGCAGTAGTGCAGTATTATTAGCAAGAGAAAAATGGAGAAGACATGAGCATAGAAAAACAAAAAGATGAAAACTCACTTGGAAATTCTTGAAGCTCTTGAAAAGTCACTTCAAACAATCTTTCAAAATCTGATGGGTTTGAATGAGATTATTTTATGAATTTAGTATTTATAGATACCACTAAAAAGTACTTCAAAATTCCTCTAATACAAAAATCCTTTAAAATTCTTATATTTTTGAATACCAATATATTGTTTTTAGGTTGTAAAAAGTCTCAAATGAATACCAATGAATTTTAATGGACTCTTTAAAAAATCTTGAAAATCCATATTGAATACCACTGAATTATTTTTAAGTGACATAAAATCCTTATCGAATACTAACGGACTTTTTTACTTAAAAAAGTCTTTTAAAATTCTATGAAATCTTAAACTAATACAACCCTTATAGTTAAAATTATTTAAATACATAATTCAACAAAAGAAGTGAACAAATAAAAAGACTACATTATAATTAAGAAAGACAAAAATATATTATTTCATTTCATTTAAATAAATAAATAAAAAGTATTAGCAAATACTATTAAACTATAAAAATAAAATAGACTCTAATAATATTATTAAAATTGGCAAGGTCAAGAAATAATAAGATGCAAAGTCTTTTAAAATTCGCAGGATTTTTTTTAACTAAAAAAGTCTTTTAAAATCCTAATTTAATACACCCCCTTAGAGCAATTCCAATGGGAGTTGTTTGTCCCATGAAGCAACTCAAGCCCCCGTTTCTTGTCATTGGAGGACTCTGACGTGGCAACATGAGTTGCTTGAAGAAGAGAGAGAGTTGTTTCCTCAAGCAACTGTTTCTTACTAGATTTCAACCAGATCTTATTAAACATATTTGGGAATATTTCGAAAATAATAATGATGAAAAATAATTTCGTATAATGTCTATCTATTTACTATTACTTTATTTTATTTTTAATATCTACTTATTGTGTATTTTTTTTCTCGTAATTTATTTTCTTTCATTGTAGTGCAATTATCTTTTTTAATAAGAATTTAAAATTGGTTCATAAATGATTAGAAAAAAAATTTTAAAAGTTGAATTTCTTAAAGTTTCTTACCATTGGAATAAATTTGTGTTTGAGTTGTTTAATACTTACATGACACACTAAGGACCACTTTTTTCATTTTTCAATGCATGAAGCAACTCAAAAACGAGTTGCTTCCATTGGAAATGCCCTTAGATTCTCACCTCCCCAAAAAAATTTTTTTGTGGAAAAGTGGAATAAAAATAGCTTCCGGGAAATTATTTTCTTGGAAATCCTTTTTTTCAACAATTATCAAGCATGGGAAACCAAGATTCCCAATTTAATTTTCCCAAAAAAGTAAAAAATGTTTCACATTCCAAACACCCGTTTAGAGTAAGTGTATCCTTCCTATATATAAGACCAACCTTGAGTTTTTTGTGCATGAGCGAAGTGAAAGAATGATGCTATATAATTATTTGAATTTGAATACTATTTATGATCTTATTTTCAAACCTAAAAGTATAAAGTACACTAACAATAAAACATGCAATTGCTAAAATAAACCACTAAACTTAAATTCGTATGAGATTGTGAGTTATCATTAAAAATTACTAAATACTGAAAAATTGGATTGATAACGGTGATATATCACAAATAAGCTTATAGTAAAGAGGTGAAAGTCAACAATTTGATTTTGAGATTTTAGCAGATGAAAAACAATTTGAAAATTAGAAAGAGAATTAAAGAAATTAGAAACAAAAGAGGAAAAAAGTTAAAGACAATCCTTATTTATGATTTCAAATTAACAATTAGGAAATTCACGACAAAAGAAAAAAAGGAAAAGAAATAATTTAGTGATATATCATATTTTTCTCGTTACATTTAATATTACTGATTTTTTTCCGTAAAATTATGGGTAGTTTTTTGTTGACTAGTAGGAAAATTAATTATATATTATTAATTGTTCACAGTTATTTTATTTTCACTAATACATTTTATATAATTTAATTAAATAAATTTTAATTTTTATATTATATAGAATATTAAATAGCATTTTTATGGTGTCCCTTAAAAAATGGGGCCTTGGACCCACCAACTCGTACTTAAGTCATCAATGCCTATATATATATATATATATATATGAGTTAGGGTCCGTTGACACTGAGTGTAAGTCTAACCACTTATACCAAACTATCTTATGTCTTTAATAACTTTTTATATAATGTAAATTTAACTAATTCATTCGTTGAATCATGTGATATTATATTCAAGATTATGTATATCAAATTTCACATGAATATAACTTTTTTAGATATGTTTTTCAAAAATGAATATTTACACATATTTTAAATATCTTATTATATATTAAAATAAAAAAAATGTGATAAACTACTAAATAATTTTGGAATCATGTGAAATTTTATATAAATAATTTTGAGTATAATATTATATAATTCAAAGGTTAAATCGATTAAATTTGTATTAAAAGGTTATTGAATATATAAGATTTGGTGTAAGTGTTTAGACTTACACTTAGTGTCAACAAATCCTAACTATGTATATAATTACTTTAAGAATAAGTCTCAGTAGACTTATTACACTCAATAACTCATGTTTTACATCAAATTTTAATGATTCAACCGTTGAAATAAATTTATTAATGCATGGATCAAATTTACAAATTAAAAAAAAAGTTGAAAATCATAGATACTGTAGATTTAAATCAATTCATAAAATGTTTTTATAATTATCTGTCATTTTAGATTAATAAAATAGAGTATTAAATAACTTTAAAGTTTTCAAAAAATTTGTAGACTTGATTTATTCATTAAGAACTTTTAATTAACAATTAAATTTTAAAATTTGATGTAGAATATAAATTATTGAGTGAAGTAAATTTATTCTTTAAATAAGTAAATCTCTCCTCACACAAACACACACACACACACACAATATATATATATTAAAAAAGTAATTTACCTAACAACCATTTCATAAAAGTAAAAATAAATTATAAAATTTTTAAGTTAAATATTTAAAAGTGGATTAAAAAGTGAAGTTAGGTTCTTTCAAAATTTTAAAAAAAAAATTAATAAAGAAAATTCTTAAATTTTATATGAAATTGGGAGATATACGAAAATTGTTTCTAGATCTGAAATGTATTCTGCCAATAGAGATGCTCTAATGCTCAAAAAGGAGACATGTATCATCATATGTATAAAAATTTAATATTATTAATTTAAATTAGACAAAAATGATAATATTCCATTATTTGAAAAATAAAAAACCAGATAAAAAAAGTTTAATTAGAGCTCTCTCTCTCTCTCTCTATATATATATATATATATATATTTTTTTTTTTTTTTGAAAGAGTAAGTCAACAACCATTTCTTCGAACATTTCTTAAAACCAAAAATAAATTGTAAAATCGTTGAATAAAATATTTAAAAAAGAATTTTAACTCAAGTCATACTCTTTCAGGCACAATTATTAATTTCTCATTAAAGATATTTGTGGTCAAATCAAATCAACAATATATAGTCAACAAGTGTTGAATTAAATCATTAAATATGCCATTTAATACATTCATTAATTAATATGTTATATAACATTTATTTCTTAATTAATAATATTACAATAAATTTTTCATTGAAATAATTAATGTATTTACTATAGTAAAAAAAATAACTAATTTCATTATAATGCATGTCATTTAATTAATAAAATATACAATAAGAGAAAAAAAATTATAACGTATATTTTGTTTGTGAAGTGTGACTGTTGTTCCAGGGTACGTAGCATATGACTGGAGTGTAAGAATCCAAAAAAGGTCAAAGTATAACAAGAAGAAAAATATAAATAAAAAAATTCGAAGCATTAAATTGTTTTCCTTCTGTTGGATTATTTATTTGAGAGCTAGTTCAGACAGAGGGAAGCCAAAATCCACAACCAGCTGTAGTGAATGAGATTCATTGGAGGCAACACGTATCCATTTTGTGTCGCTTTTTCACAAATGGAGATGCAGAAAAGAACCGTGGCGAGATGGAACGGAATAGAGTCTACTCATACGAGTTCACGATCCGTGACAGAAACGGTGAACGGGTCACATGATTTCTTAATAAAGGGCTTCTCGTTGACGAAAGGAATGGGCGTAGGGGTGCCCTTAAAGAGTGAGAGTTTCAGCGTGGGAGGGTACGAGTGGGGCATATACTTTTACCCTGATGGCTCCAAGTTAGAGGACAACAAATATGTCTCCATCTTTGTAGCGCTCCTTTCGGACGCCACCAACGTTCGTGCCCTCTTTGAACTCGCCATGCTCGACCAGAGTGGTGAAGATGACCACAAGATCAACAGCCACTTCGACCGCACCCCCGACGCTGGCCCTCACACCCTCAAATTCAAGGGCAGCATGTGGTTAGTAAAAATCTTCTTAACTATATATCGTATTAATTTAGATCCCTTTGGACCTAAATTAGAGCCTGTTTGAATACTAGTTATTATATCGTGCTGAATTTGATCTCTTTAAATAAGATTATAGATCCCTTCTGATCTAAATTAGAGTTTGTTTGAATACTAGTTATTATATCGTATTTAAATAAGATTTTAGATTCTAGACTTCTGATGTAAATTAGAGTCTCTTTGAATACTAGTTAGAAGTGTTTTTGAGAGTTTCATACTGAGTTAAGAAGCTCTCGTGAACTCTTCTAAACTTATATCTAACTAGAATGTTGCGTGTGTTTTGTGGATATATTAATGATGTAGTGTTTGTGAGTTTGTGTGTCTGCAGGGGGTTTCGGCGGTATTTCAAACGGAGAGTGCTGGAGACGTCGAGGTTTCTGAAGGATGACTGTTTGAAAATACACTGCGTGGTTGGGGTTTTGGTGTCATCGTCGATGGATTGTTCTAACTTGAACCCAATAGAAGTTCCTGAGTCTGATATGGGGGCACATTTTGGGATGCTGCTTGACGATGAGGAGCTATCGGATGTTACTTTCGTAGTTGATGGAGAAAAGTTTTATGCACATAAGCTTATTCTGACTACACGCTCAACAACGTTTGAAACTCGGTTTCTTGAAGGGAAAGGGTTAGATAAAAGTGAAATAGTTATTACAGACGTGGAACCTAGGGTTTTCAAGGTAACACATTCGTTTAAAATGACATTTTTTCCTTGCAACTTGAATACGAATGTGCAGGTAAATCCAGTTTCAGTGTGGCCAATCAGAGCCAGCCGGGACATAATCCTGTTATTTCTATTGTTAACTTTTTTAATGTACGTATTACAATCATTAAAAGGGTAAAATATGCTTTATCCTAAAATTTAAATTAATTTGGTTTTAGTTTTTTATTTTATTTTAATGTTTTAATTTGAAGATATATACACAATCTCAAAATTATAGATATAATATTTTATAATAAATGATAATTTAGAAGTAAATTTTATAAAAATTATAGTACATTTTTAAAAAAAATATGTAAACATCATGTTATTTGTTTAATGCAATAAAACATGTGATCTTTAATTAAATGATGTGTTTATTTATATATTATTAATGCTTATACTTAAAAATGTTTATATATGAAGATTGATGTTTATTATTTTGCTTTTTAAAATGTTGCAGCGTATTGTTTGTTTGGTTATCTAATGTTCTTGTGTTGTATTGTTGAACAGACTATGCTTCAATTTATTTATATTGACAATTTTTTACCGGATGAAGAGCTCCTTAGGCATTGTTCGGCATCTTTGGAGTCTGTATTTGAATCATTTGTTTCGAAGTTGTTAATTGCTGCAGAAAAGTATGGTTTGCCAAGACTCAAGAGTCTTTGCGAATATTTGTTGTGTCAAGACATATGTGTAGAGACTGTTGCCTATCTACTTGCTTTTGCTGATTGTCATGATGCTATAGTGTTGAAGTCCAAATGTCTTGAGTTTTCTGCTGATTACCTTGATGGTGTGTTTTCTTGCTTAACCCTCCCACCCAACTCTACATTTGAATTTAAACTTGATACTTTTTAGCCTCTAACTAATGTATTGTCATCATTTTGGTTTTTTAGCATTATCCTACATCTTGTCTTATTTTCGTTACTACAATGCAGATGTGTTGCAATCTGAAGGTTGCAAGTATCTTAAGAAAAATTGTCCATTGCTGCTATCAGAACTGGAAATGATGGAATGCGTGCAGAATGTGGCTGAATGCAAGGGCAAATTAACAAATGATGTGCCGGTAGGTGAAGAAGAAGCTAGGGTAGAAGAACAAAATCAAAATGTCTCACTTATTATTGTTGACGACAACAATTAGGATGAAGTGTGACATATATATACAAAAATTTATCTATTACATAACATTTGAGTTTGGTTTTTACAATTTTTATGACTTTTTTACTTAATTAGCTTGTATGATTACCCGGATATTAATAGAAAACAAAAAAGTTTTATTCTAAAATCACATCTTTATCTGCTGACAACCTATTTCTCTCATGGAGTCATCATGGACCCTATTCATAAAATTGGTAACGCAAACCCTTCCCCCTCTCTTTTCCTTTTCTTTTCATGTATATATCAAAATACATGAAAAAGTAAAAATGGAACCGTGCATTCTTATCTGTTCTATCCCTTCCTGTAAGACTCATGTTCTTTATCTTACTTTTTTAGTTTTAGACTTTTTTTTTTTTTTTTTTTTTAGTAGTAGAAGTTTTGAATCTTTTAAGTTTTTACCATTCTTTTTTAATGGAAGGATGTTGCCAACTCAGATAGTCGTGAAAGTGGAAAGTGGGAGACCATAGAAGTGTGCCGCGGAGGAGGTGATTGTAGCATGAGGATGAAGTGTGATGTATATAAAAATAAATTATACATATAATAATCTTTACTCATATATGAAGGGGTACATATATATTGTAGTATGTTTTGTGTTCAATATTTCTTTCAGACATTTTTACTTTCAAATTATTATTATCATGTTAAATGAAAACTTGCATAATTCACTACTCACTTTTTTATTTTCATTTTTACTTTTTTTTTTTTAAATTAAAAAACCAACTGCTATATCCCTCTTTAACTTTCCTCATTTATTCATATAAGAAAAGACAAATAATTTTTTTTCCCTTTCTTTGTAGTTTGTATCGTGATTGTATATTTTTATTTTTATTTTATTTTATTTTAAAATAAATATATAAAAAAAACACAACGTGCCTCTTCTAGTATACTTTATATAATATCAATTTATGTGTTGTTAATCTTTCTTTAAAAAAAAATTTCTTTACATTATTTATTTTATTTTTCTCTCTCTTAATTTTATGATTTTTTTTTACAAGTATCATTTTTCATAATGTATTAACAAGTTTTACATGATGTCAAGAGTTCAAGGAAGACACATATTTCAAAATCTTAAATGATGTATACACTACACAATAGCATTTCAAATTAAACATATATTTAGGAATTACACAAAAGTTTCACAAATTATAACTTTTCTCTGTGTTTATCCTTTGTATACATTTAAATGAAAGATTTTAATGGTAAATTATGAAGGGTAATATCTTTAAAGTCTAAAATTTCAAAGGAATATCTACAATGAAGATTTATACGATTAAGTCACGCATTCATATGATAAAAAAGTCATGCATTCTGTCAGATTTAGTTTTAACTATTAACTGACTAATTAGGGTTGACACTTTCTTTGCATTTAATTTTTCTTTGGACAACTCCTATTACATTGATTTTTTTTTCTCAAATCCCACATTAATTAATTGCATTTGTAATCAGCAAATGCAAATGTCTATTTATTTAATATATTTACAAATATGATACTTTTCTGTAATCAAATTTAGTACGTCAAAATAACATTTCAATTTTTTTAGATATGAGATAAATTTCTTTAATTTGAACAAAAACATGTTTATTTATTTAATATGTTTACAACGTTGGTGACATCATTTAATTTGACAATATTGGCAATGATGATTTTAGTAATAATCATAATGGTAATGATATAGTGATGAAGATGCCACTAAAATTACCATTGTCATTACCAATTCACCAGTATTGTTGTTATCAATAACAATGGTAATTATGAAAACGATAATAATAGAGATGATGACAATGTTGATAGTAATTAGAAATGAAAGAAATGAATCCTAGTCTTTAAATTATATATAAAAATTAAGATTAAAATTCAATTATATATATATATATATATATATATATATATATATATATATATAAGATTATTACTATTATTACTAGTATTGTTATTACAATCATCATTACTACGATTATTGTTGTCAACACCATCAATGTTATGTTGTCGAGCAATGTTATCAATGTTATCATCATTGTCATTGTCACTATTGTCGTTATCATCACATGACAACACTAATAGTGGTGGTGATGATGATGATGATGACATTAGTGACAACATTATCGCCACCATCGTCATAGTCAATATTGTTATTATTATTATCATCACTATCACTTCTATATAAAAATAATTAATAGTTAAGATTAAAATTCAATTATACAATTAACTACAAAATTATTTTTTTTAATCCCCAACACAACTATCATCATCATCACCATTCATTGATGCAATTACCACCACCATGCACCACATGACAGCAATGACGTTGGTGATAGTTGTGACAGTGCATGGTGATAATATTGATAGTTATGGAAGAAATAATAATAATCTTGTAAGGAGATGTCTATAATATTGAGTTTTAAAATCTTAACCATTAATTATTTATCTATAATCTAAAGGTTACAATTTACTCTTCTCATCTCATATAATAAGACATACTTGTTATATCATTGAATGCTCCTTTGTGTTTGTGTGTATATATATATATATATATATATATATATATATATATATATATATATATATATATATATATATATATATTAGAGGGAGGGAGGGAGAGAGATAGATATATAGATAGAGAGAGTTATATAATATATATGTTTTATCTTATTATGAGAGATGAGAAGACTAAATAATAGTCTAGGACGCAGGTCTTTATATTTTTATGGGTCTTAAATGAATTGATAGATATGGACCTTTATAGTTCTTGATATTCATGTTATTGATACAATGTATCCATCGATTTCACTAGTGAGTAATTTCTACCTAAGAATCTAGCTAGTTATCTTGATATTTTGTTTAAAAAGATTGAGTGCATGAGTCCTTATATATAAATATTTAACATAATTTTAACAAATCTGACTGGTGTGACATGTTTGATTACATTAAATAGATAATATAATGTTAACAAATCTAAAAAAAATTATGTACTATAATTTTCATTTAATTTAGTTACTTCTTTATTATCATTTATTATATATAAAGCACGCTATATATAATTAAAGAGGAGTGCTATATCCTCTGAAAAGGATCAGAAACAACGTCCGAAAATTTAAAATACTAATATTTTATAATAATTTTACTATTGAATAATTATTTAATTTAATATTTTATAATTTAAATTAATTTTTTAAAGATTTGGAACGTATTTCGGAATACGTTTTTGGAGTTTGTAGAATTTTTCATAATTAAATAGCTTTGAAGACTAAAAGTGATACATCTCCAAATTAAAAGGATCAAAATAAGATAAAACTTTTAAGGAATAAAAAAAATTTGAAAAATTTTATAGAGATCAAAATCATATTTTACACTTTTTTCTAAATATAATACATTAAAAACTAATGATATAAAAATAGAAATTTACAATCATATTGTAGTTTTTATATTTAGATAAAATAAATATATTAGAGATAATTTTTAAGAAAATAATATAAAAAAATCATCTCACAATTATATAAATTTTTTTAAAACTAATTGGACACTTCTTAGTCATCGTTTTAGGGTAGTCGAATCTTTACATAAGTCTTGACAAACAATTATATATAAAAATAATGGCAAAACACCTAATTTAGTCTCTTTTAATAATTAATAGTTTCAATTTCGTCCTTCTATAATTTTTTGTTTCAATTTGGTCCAATAATTTAAAAAAATGTCAATGTGAGACTTTCCATCCAAATTTCACAAACGGTGTTAAATGTAGATGACGTGGATGCCACGTAGATACACATGTGACAAGGTCTCGTACTCCTTCTTTAATTAAAGACACTCACCAATAGGATGATTACTATTGTCACCTCCACAACTACCATCATCAACACCATCCATTGTTGGCATTGCCATCACCACCCATTATTGTCATCATCATCATCACTATCGTCATCGTCACGTGGAGGCAAATGTGGGTGGTGGTGACGACACTGATGTTAGCAATGACATACCACCACAACCACCATCAATGCCATTAAACATTACCACTACAACCATTGTCACCTTCGTCGTTGTTGTTGATGTTGTCACTACCATTGTTGACATTGTCAAGTGATGATAACAACACTAATGATAATGGTTGTGGCGACAATAATAGGAGTAGTGATAATTGTGATAATGGTAGTGGTGATAGTGGTAGTTGCGGAGGCGAAAATAATAATGATCTTACATGTGAGTGTGTATATATAATTAAATTTTAATTTTAGAATTAATTATTTATATTTATAATAAAATATCTATTATTTAGCTTTTTCATCTCTCATAATAAGACTTATTATTATTGGATATACTCTCTCACTCTCTAGATCAAGTTTATATTGAATAACTCTTCGTAAATTTATTTCACTCAATAATTCATTGTCTACGCTGAATTTCAACAATCTAAATGCTAAGTTTAAAAATTCTTATTATATAGGTTAGGTGTACAAGTTTTTGCAAAATTTGAAAATTATTTGATATTTTGTTTAGTAAATTCAAATTAACATATATCAATAAAAAACATATTTTATGTTAATTAGAGGTCATGTAATGAAACATCAAAATGATTTCAAATTTTAATTTGCAAAAATTTGTACATTTGCCTATACAATAAGAACTATTAATTTACTACTTGAATAATTGAAATTTAATGTACTCTATGAGTTATTATGTGGATTAACTCTATTAAGAGATATTATTAGAGTAAATGAATTTCTCTTATACTACTTTGATGATAAATATAATTTAATAATTTATGTTAATTTATACTTTTTAATATCTTTATTTTAATAATTTATATTATATTAATTTAATAATTTTTATTCTAGATATAAGCTTGTTATTATTAGTGGACATTATTATATTTTATTAAAATTTTAAAATTAAATATATTATATTATGTATATAATTTAAAATTTTACGTGTATATTATACGTTAAGAATCTATAAATAACATTTTATTTTAATATTTAGTGTTATGAAATTATAATATTATATTTATTTAATATTAATTTTACATTGATGATGATAATAATAATTAATTAATTAATACTAGTTTGATCACAGTACGATCATGATTGAACTATTGGATCTTGAACTAGTGTTTAGACTTATTCAATGACATGTCTAATTTTGAAAACATTTATACCACAATAGGATTAAACATATTTTTAACTCTTTAGACAAAATTTTATTTAAATTTAATCCTTAAAAATCTTCTCCATAAAAATAAAAAATTTGATGTCAAACACTAAAGACTAAAATTGAAAACCTACAAAAGTTAATGAACTAAAACTAATAAAAAATAATTGTTCATCAACTAAAACTAATAATATATATATATATATATATTGAATATTATATTTCATGTTAAATTAAGTAATATGATGAACCTTTAAAATAACTTTTGAAATTGTATAAAATTTTGAATGCTTGATGTAATTAATCAAATATAGTAATCAGGTTGAATAAATTTTCATTTTATAAAACATTAAAATTATAATTTCACTAACTTTTACGCTTAGTGTTAACGGATTCTGAACCAAGTTTCAAAGCATTAATTTAAACTATTATCATTTAGAAAGTGGTAAAAACTTTAAAAAAACTATGGGCGTTTTATTTTAAAGAGTACACGTTAAATTAAATGCTTCATTGGCAATAATTATATTTCTTATCATCTTGACTATATATTCTTAAATAAATAAAAAATATTAACGCGTCAACTTTATTGACTACAATAAAATAAATTTTTAATGGCAATAAGAATTGTTATAAAATCTTTTATCGGCATTTTCATATTAGTCATTATATACAGTGTCGCTAAAATATTTAGTAGCAATTATTCTAAATGCTGGTAAAAACTTTTATAATAGTAAAAAAAAAATGTCTAACTTTTTGTAACATTTTTTACTTTCTAGTCGATGTGAAACTTGTAAGATGAGTAAAAATACTCTTTAATTACTTTATCTTTAGTCGATGTGAGATTTGTAAGATGAGGGTTGTCTTCTACTTATATATATTTTTTTTAATTTTCTTATTTCTAGTTGATGTGGGCCTTGTAAGATAAGGGTTGTCTTCTATTTATATATTTTTTAAATTTTCTTATTAATAGTCGGTCCCATCAAGTTTAGGGACTATTGAGTTTGATAATTGTGAGTAATCTCATACCAATTTAGAATAGTAAATTATAGGTCTAACTCAACCCTACAAAACAAACTTGTAAGCTGAGAGTTATCATCTATTTATATACTCTTTAGTGGCCATTATATATTAATCGTTAATACTTTTATTAAATAATAAAATAAAAATAATTAATTTATTGACGTTAAATAATTATCGGTAATAATAAATTTTGTTGTAGTGATTAGACCTATTACTTAATTTTTCTAATTAAGAAAATTAGTAATTAATTTTATTAATAATATTAAATTTATTCTAAATTTATATATTTAGAAACAACTACTTCTAAGATTAATGAAATACTTACTTCACCAAATTATTTATTGAATCAAGAAAAAATTACTTTAGTTTAAGGTATTTTTTTAAGAAAATAATTCATACGAGAAAAATTTTAGATTGATTCTAATAAGAAAATCATATGAAAGTGATAATCATACAAAGTTAATTTAGACATAAAATTTTTTTTAAAGAAAATTATAACATTGCTATTGGTAAGAGTCTACTGGGACGATAATTTAAAAAATTAATTTTAAATGAAAATTTTCAGTATAACTGATTTTTGAAGTGACATTATTCATATTTAATTTTTTTTAAAAAAATTAGTATTGTAATAGTAGAATTCAATATAAATTTTTTATTGAACCAAAAAACTACTTTAAGTTTTTTTTTTCTTACACCAAACTGCTGCCTGAAGTTATTTTCAATTCATAATCAATTATGAACTTAAAATCAATTCTTCAATATAAAATTAAAAATATAAAAAAATTACCTAAAATTAGTATTTTATTATAATTTTATAAAATTAAACGTAAAATCAAACATATGCAAAATATTTATAATAAAAAAAACCCTCATAGTAATTTTTTTCTGTTCAAGTCAGCAGTTATGTCTCATTAAATATATGTTTTAAAATTCAAATCATAAAAACTTAGTGAACAAATAATTAAATTCATAGAATTTATTATTCAACATTTAATACTTAATACCATGTACAATAAAAAAGGATTATTTTTTCCTATTACTTTGTTTAAAATAGACATTTTTAGTCATATACTTATCTTTTCAATCATTTTTTTTCTATAATTTAAGATAATTTTTTAATTCATATAATAATAATTTTTTAATCTTTTTAGTCTCTGTTATTATTCTTTTAACGTTATCTCTTTCATGTTAGCATGATAGATGTACTAATTCAACTTTGTAAGTTTAATGTTGAATTTATTTTATCAAAATTATTCTAAATTAGATCTATCGATGTTCCGTATCTCTTTTGAAATTCATCAGTGATACTGATTTCTTTATTTTTACAAAATTGAAGACTTTTACCACACCAATACAAAACATATAATGCTACAAAAAAAAAATAACAATAGAGATTAAAAGGATGTAATTTTTGTATGGACATGATAGATATATTAATTTAACTTTGTGTGTCTAATATTAAATTTATTTTATTAGAACTACTCTAAATTAAATCTTTCAACGCTTCATACCTCTTTTGTATGTCACTTGTGATGTCCATTATTGAGACTCTTTTTTATTTTTTCAAAATTAAAGACCTTTATCACATCAGTACAAAATAGTTCATGTTACACAAAAAAAAAATAATTGAATCTAAAACGATGAAAAAAAATTCAAGTATAGAAACTAAAATTAAAAAATCTATCTTAAACTATAAAGACTAAAAAGGATTGAAAAATAAAAGTTTAGGAACTAAAAATATTTATTTTAAATCATAAAGACAAAAGTTAAAGTAAGTAAAATTATAAAAACTAAAAAAATATTTTAACTAAAAAAATATTTTAACTAAAATACAATGAGCAAGACAATTTTGTTTAGAAAAATAAAATAATGTACCAATAATAGAGAAAAAAAAATTATAACATACAAGCACTACAAAAAAGTGTTACATATAATGATATACAAAAATTGATAATATAGTTACACAATTTTTTTGCTAAGTTTAAATGAAATTCAACACTTAAACAATATATATATATATATATATATATATATTATATGTTACTATAACTAATATATACACTTTTTGAATTATATATCAACATATATTATAATTATAACATAAACAAAAAATAATTTTTAATTAAAAATATTATATTTTTAGTCATATATTTATTTTTTTAATTATTTTTTGTCCCTATAATTTAAGATAATTTTTTTAGACCATATAATAACCGTTTTTTTTATATAAAAAAAAATAGTCTTGTTATTATTATTATTTTTTAATGTTATATCTTTTGTTTTAACATGATAGATGTACTAATTCAATTTTATAAGTTTAAATTTATTTTGTTGGAATTATTTTAAATTAGATATTTCAACATTTCGTATCTCTTTTGTACTTTACCAATAATATTCATTAATGTTAAAATACTCATTTTTTTACTTTCACAAAATTAAAAACTTCTATCACATCAATCACAAAATAGACAATATTACAAAAGAAAATTAACATTATAAATTAAAAGGATATATTTTTTTGTGTCGACATGATATATATATATATATTAATTCAACTTTGTATGTCTAATATTGAATTTACTTTATTAAAATTACTCTAAATTAAATCTTTTAATGCTTCATACCTTTTTTGTATCTTATTTGTGATATCCATTGTTGAGACTTTTTTAAGTTTCACAAAATTAAAGACATTTACCACATCAACACAAAATAGTTAACATTACAAAAAATTAATAATAGAATTTAAAATGATTGAAAATTTTCAACTATAGATACTAAAATTAAAATATATATCTTAAACTGTAAAAATTAAAAAAAATTAAAAAATATAAGCTTAAAAACTAAAAATATTTATTTTAAATCATAAAAACTAAAAGATAAAATAAGTGAAGATATAAAAACTAAAAAAATATTTTAACCACAACACAATTTACAAGACAATTTTGTTTAGAAATAATATATATATATATATATATATACCAATAAAGAAAAAAATTATAACATAAACACTATCAAAAAGTGTTACATACAATAACATACAAAAATTATAATATAATCACATAATTTTATTGTTAATTTTATTGTTAGTGAACGTTGAGTCGGCCAGCCAGGGCAGCACAACGCAGTTGTCTCATGCACATGAGTAAATAGGAGCATTAAATAAATATTTAACATTTTAAAGGCTTTAAATATTTCCCTCGGCATTTATTTCAGGCAAAGAAAGATTAAAGAAACGCAAAGTGAATTCATATTCATCCATTCATTCTCATTGTATGCGATCCAGAAGATCCATTTTTAGAGACATGGAGAGTGAGTCGTGGTCAGTGACGAAAACCCTGAACGGTTCTCACCTGTTCGTGGTCGAAGGTTACACTCTGTTGAAGGGAATCGGCGTTGGAAAACACGTCAAGAGTGAGAAGTTTGACGCGGGAGGACACAGGTGGATCATATACTTGTACCCTGATGGCAAGTACCCCGAAGATAACACCGTTTTCATTTCTGTTTACCTTGCACTCGTTTCCTTAGCCACCAATGTTCGTGCCATCTTTGAATTCACCTTGCTCGACCAGAGCGACAAAGGGGAGCACATGGTCAATGACTACTTCACCACCAACCTCATCGATGGACCCCAAATTTTCCACTTTGGCTCCTTCTGGTTCGTCTTCTCTCTTTCATGCTTTTCTTTTTAAATATCTTGTCAATGCCAAATGTGCACCAACTTCAACATTTTCTCTTCTTTCAACTGTCTTTTTCTACTTGTGGCTGGTTGAAAATAGAAGTCTTGGTTATTTCTTTCTCTTCCATTTATTTTAACTTTATTATTAATGTAATGTATCTGTATATTTTATCAGTAATTAATCTTTTTTAGAAAGTCTTGATGATAATTTTTAATGAAATTTCTCTTTTAATTATATTTTTTTTTTATCTATAAGAATTAAATATAAGATTAATCAGTCTAATTTTACTCGGACCAAGAAATTTATGACTTATCTCTCTATTTGATTAATGTCTATTATGGTTTTAAATTTTATATAAAAACACATTATCAAAGATGTTATTTAAGGAAGCTCATTCTCATATGGATATTTGAAACCTTATTTAAGAAAATCTATATCAATTTCATTAATCATACCAATGACTCGATTTTTTCTCTATTTGGTTAATTTTTTTATAGATTTTTAAATTATATATATAGTATTATCTTTTTTGGTGTGATGAATGATGAATCAATGGTTTGTGTCATAGGGGGATCAGGCATTTTATCGCAAAGGATAAACTGGAGAAGTCGACATTCCTCAAGGATGACTGCTTGAAGATAAACTGCGTTGTTGGGGTTCCGGTAACGAGCGTAGAAGTTCCCAAGCCCCTGGTGAATATTCCTAAGTCTGATATTGGATCATATTTTGGGAAGCTGTTAGAGAATGAGAAGGGATCAGATGTTACTTTCTTGGTTGGTGGAGAAAGGTTTCGTGCTCATAAGCTTGTTTTGACTACTAGGTCAACGGCATTCAAGACTATGTTTCTCACTGGAAAGCAGGAGGAGGGTCCTAATAGTGACAAATGCATTGTAGTTGATGGCATGGAACCTAAGGTTTTCAAGGTAGCATACTCCTCACAAATGCCTTTTTCTTTTTTTGTTTTTCTTTTTCATGCAATTGGCATATCATTTCGTTTGCTTGGTGATCTAATAATGATTTCTATTGTTGAGCAGGCTTTGATTCATTTTATTTATACAGACACTCTTGAAGAAGATGAAGAGCTCTTAATGTCATGCTCAGAATTTTTACCTTCGTTATCTGAATCATTTCCTGGGAAGTTGCTAGTTGCTGCACAAAAGTATGGTTTTCCAAGACTTGAGTTGATGTGCCAATCTGCAATTGCCAAAGAAATATCTATAGATTCTGTTGGTTATATTATGGATTTTGCTGATCGTAATCAAGCTGAAGAATTGAAGTCCCTGTGTCTAAAATTTTCTACTAATAACGTTGTTGGTGAGTCTTAACCCTCCCACCCAAGTCTACATATTTGAATTCATATAGTCACCTACATTTTGGCTTGTAAATATTCTCATGGTTATTTTGGTGTATGCATTATCCCACATTTTATGTTCTTTATGGCCTAATTGGAAGTACCCTTTTCTGGAGTATTGAATTCTTACATTTAAGTGTTTGTATTATATTTACTTCCATATTTTTTTAACATTTTTTAAACCTGTTTGGTTGTGAGCATAGATTGTAGAGGCACCAATATTTAGTTTCTACCATCTGTACTCATTTCTTTCCTTTCCTACCTTTCAATGAAACTGTGAAGCCGACCTAAAATGTATAATAGTTGATTCTTAAATAACTTCTTTCATTATTTTGTCTCTGGTAGCTGTGGTGCAATCAGAAGGTTTTGAGTATCTTAAGAAAAATTGCCCCTGGTTGGAAACTGAACTGCAAAAGATTGTGACAGGATACAAAAGTGGAGAGAATTCGTGTGAAGAAGGAAGTCAAAGTAGTGTATGTGGCCAACTTTATGGTGGTAATATCAGCAAAACTAAGAGGATTAACAAGAAGAAAAATAGAAAGAGATCTCGAAAGACTATTGAAGACATTGCAGATATTTAGGGATATATAATCATTAACTATCTAGCTAGGAGTTAAGTAAAAATTACTAATTAAAAACTTTAATATTGCTTTGCTTATCTTAAATACATTTAAATGAATGAAAGATTTTAATGGAAACGAGTTTTTTCTTTGGTGGTAATGATATCTTCAAAATCTAAGATTTCAAAATATACCAAATGACGACATTGAAGTGAGATTTGGTAGCTTCTATTTCAATATATATATGTTTGTTTTTTATGGTATATTGGTATATATCTATTGGACTGTTAACCGATGAATATGAAATAGATATTCATACAGATGAATAATGTGCTTATAACTAAATTTAAACTAATATCCGAAGGCTACATACGTACGTAGTTAAATCATGACAGTGTGCTGAACAAGTATGCATATTATGATAATTATGATATGTTGAAACTTGAAATTTTGTTTTCTAGGAATAATTAATATTTTAAAAAAACTACTCTATTATTATATTGATACTTATGAATATACTAATTTCTTTATTTTTTTACTATATATTTCACAAAATATTTTTTTTTCTAGATTCTTAAATTTTAACGCATCTGATATATTGTGTGGGTGAAATTTTTTGCATAGAATAAATTTTATTTAGTCACTTAGTTTTTGTTATAACTATTCTTTTTACAATTTTTCAAAATGCAAATAAATCAATTTGTTTAAAATTAATAAACCAATTTTCCTATATGTTAAACACAAACTTTTATTGCAATAACATTTTTATAGACTTTTTTTATGAAAGAGTTTTTAATTTTTTTTAAACTTTTTATCTAATTCATTTTTTATTTAATCAATTTTTTATTCACATATAAATTATATATTGTGTGGGTGAAATTTTTTCCACAGAATAAATTTTATTTATTCAATTAGTCTTTGTTATAACTATTTTTTTTACAAAGTTACAATTAGTTTTTTCAAAATGCAAATAAATCAATTCATTTAAAATCAATAAATGAATTTTCCTATATATTAAACACAAACTTCTATCGTAAGAATGTTTTTAGAGACATTTATTCGATGAGAGGGTTTTTAGAAATTTTTTAAAATTTTTTCTCTAATTCATTTTTTTATTTATTACCTAAATTTTAATATTTTCAAAATAAATTTTTAATAAATAAAAGTAATATTGCCCAATAATATAAATTACTTATCTAAATTTAAAATATAATTTATATGTTTAAAAATATCTATATATACAAATTTTAAATATGATTTATATATTCAAATATAATACTTATTTAAATATATAATTTACCATAAATTTTAGTTACATTTAATAAATATTTAGTCTTTATATTATACAAATTAAAATATTAGTAATAAATATGACCAAATTAAAAAGTTATGGAAATAACACTATATTCTTGTAATAAATAAATAAATAACACTAAATTATATAACCATTATTTGAGTGAACTCTTTAAGATTCTAATTAATACATTCCCCGTTGATATTTGAAATGCAAACCATGTTTTTAAAATATCTAATAACAATTCTATTTTTAATGGGTGAAACGAGTGGTAGGAGCTTCAAATTTTTAAAATTTTCAATTGTCCACACCCTCTTCAAGATAGTGGTTATATATACTATATTCTCATGGGATTTTAGGTTCCCAATCCTAGATGTCTACCAAAGAATTAGTAGGAAGAGGATGCCATTAACTTCTATGTGTGTGAATTTATCTGTGAATGATAAATTTTTGTTAGTCAAGTAGCCTTTGTATAAGTTAAGAGGGGTGAATTAAGTTATCCAATTTTTCTTTTTTATGAGTTTTTAGAAATATTTTCTTATAAATTTAATTTCTTAGACAAATTATATATAAAGTTTATTAATGCAAAATTACTCAAACACAATTAAATAACAAGTAATTAAAAGTATAGGGAAAGAAGAATTGCAAACTTGTTTTATACTGGTTCGGCCAATCTTGCCTACGTCTAGTCTTCAACTCTCCTACTTGAGATTTTTACTATTATTGTAATACTTACAATACTTGAATCCTCCAATACGTTGGAATTCTCTTTCCTTGTGTTGAGATTCAAAAACCAACAAACTAAGGAGAACAACTATTTCTCCTTTACAGATCAAATGATCAAGTGGGTATAACAAAGTAACTCTATTTGAAGAGTAGATATTACACTTTTAAGATCTTATTGAACTCTTTGGAGAATAATGCAAATGACTTTAACCAAAAAGTTTTGTAAATATTTTTTTTTCACAATAGAGTTCATAACCTTTTCTAAAAGAATTATAGGTATTTATAGACAAGTATTCCTATGGTTGAGTCTTCTCATGAAAAGTTGTAACCCTTTATAATTTTCAGAAAATATACACAACGATTTTAAATTAAAAAATAATTTGAAACGTTGTATCTTTAAATTCAAATTTTTGAAGTTCCCTCGTCTGGTAATCGATTACAAAGGATGGTAATCGATTACCGTAACTTATTTTTGTATTTGAAATTCGAACTTTGAAGTTTCCTTACTCTAGTAATCGATTACTTAAACTGGTAATCGATTACCAGACACATATTAAAACATTTGCTGTACAAACTTTTGATATAAGAAACTTTTCTAATTATCAGTAAAAAAATATTTTTGTAAAATCTTTTTGAACACTCTTTTCACTTTCTTTTCAAAAAGATATATAAAAAAAACTTACTCTTATATTCAAAAAGATTATTTGAGGTTTTCTTGAAATTATAGTTTTAATGGTCAAATAAAATTTGCAATTTTTAAAAGTTCCTTTTACATATTTAACTAAGTTAATAAGACTTATCTAGTTAATTCTTGGTATCTTGTTTCTTGATCAACTTACTTTAACTTGACCTTTTATTTTCAACAATGTTTTGACATTATCAAAACTTTGTGCATATGTTCTTCTACAAATTTCATAGTGAAAACAAGGTAGTATATATACATAATTTAAATATAATTTATATATTCAAACATAATATATATATATATATATATATATATAATTTATCCTAAATTTTATAATTACATTTAATAAATATTTAGTTTGTACCGCATAGAATATTAAAATATTAGTAATAAATATAACCAAATTAAACAGTTATGAAAATAACACTATATTCTTGTAATAAATGAACAACACTATATTATATAACCATTATTTGAATGAACTCTTTAAGATTCTAATTAATACATTTCCGTTGATATTTGAAATGCATACCATGTTTTTAAAATATCGGTTTCTCTAATGCGTGTCATAGGGTACACTTTAATAATTATTAAAATTTATTATTTAATGTCTCTTTTTAATATATTTATTATGTGAGAAAGTAAATAATAATAAATAATATTAACTCTGATTTTAAAACTAATTTGATGTTATTTTTAATCATGTGTTTCTATTTGCTTTTTTCACTCCCGATCAAAACAATAATGCAATAGATTTTAACAATATTTCACTTAAAATATTAGACATTATTATATATTTTTTAACAATGTTATATTTTTGTTGTTACTGGTTTAATAATATTTTATATTAATAAATAAAATATTATATGATAATAATTAATAATTTTTTAATAAAATTAAAATTTAAATATAAGAATTAAAATTTTTAATAAAATTAAAATTTGAATATAAGAGTATAATTTGAAACATATAAATGACAGTAATAGAAAAAACCAAACAACAACAAAAATATAATAGAGTTTAAAAAAATATAAAACAATGCCTATTACTTTAAGTATAATATTGTTAAAATATGTTTTATTATTGTTTTGATTGAGAGTGAAAAAATTAAATGGAAAGTCAGAGTTAAAAATGACATCAAATTAATTTTAAAATCAGAGTTAATATATACTATTTATTATTGTTTACTCTTTTACATAAATATACTAAAAAGATATATTGGATAGTGAATTTTAATAATTGTTAAAGTGTATCTTAGGACACACATTAAAAAACTATTAAAATATCTATTAACACTTCTATCACTACACCAAAATTAATTTTTTGTGGCAATTAATTTATTTTTTAATGGCCATATAAATGATCATTATTTTTTTACCAGCATTTAAATAATGATTGGTGTATCTAGGGTCGTTAATACTATTACCAACATTTATATAAAATGCTGGTAAAGACTAGCAACCATTTTAAAGGCTATTAAAAGTTATTTTTTTTAATTGTCTCATTTCTATCCATTTAGTGACTTTTATCTTTTGCTAGTAAAACTTTAAATAATTTATTCCTATAATTTTTTTTTCTAAATTCATAACTTATATATATTTTTTTTATCTCTAGTCAATATAAGATTTGTAAGATGACGGTTGTCTTCTATTTATATATTTTTTTAATTGTCTTGTCTCTTAAGAGATGTGAGATTTATAAGGTGAAAGTTGTTCTCTAATTGTTTTATAACACTATTGAACTTGGTAATAATGAGTGATTTGATATCAATTTAGAATAGTAAATTAGGAGTCTAATTCAACCTTATAAAATTAACTTGTAAGGTGATAATTATTACTCACTTATATACTATTTAATTATCTTATCTCTAATCGATGTGAGACTTAAGTTTTTTCCAATAAATAATTGTTGTTAATAGTAAACTTTAGTATAATATAAATACATTTTTAGTGACTATTATATATTAGTCATTAATATTTTTATTATATAATTAAATAGCGAAAATTAAATTATTGTCATTAAATAATTGTTTTTAATAACAAATTTTGTTGTAGTGTATTTTTAATGGGCGAAGCGAGTGGTAGTAGCTTCAAAATTTTCAAATTTTCAATTGTCCGCACCCTCTTCAAGATAATGGTGGTACTATATTCTCGTGAAATTTTAGGTTCCCAATCCTAGATGTCTACCAAAGAATTAATAGGAAAAGGATGTCATTAATTTCCATGTGTGCGAATTCATATGTGAATGTTAAATTTCATAGTGAAAATAAGGTTCTATATCAACAAAAATAATCCCAAATGTGTTTCACAACATTGAAGTTTTGAAGGCACAACATTGAAGTTTTGAAGGCAGTGAATCTTATCCTATATATGAATGCATCTTATCCTTTGTATGGGTTGAGCATTTTCGGCATGTGTTTGAATAGGATTTTCCTTGAAGACATTAGTGAAAATAACATAGTTATACAAAAACTTGATGAAGAAGTTGATATTCTCTTAAAGCTAAGTTTGTATATCCAACTTTATCAATGTTGTTTATTCAATTTGTAATGAAGTTTATATTTGTAAATTTGAATTAATGAAATGAAGTATTAAATAGTTTTTATTTAAAAAAAATTACAAACTTGATTTATGCATAAAGAACTTTTAATTTAATGGTTGAATTGTTAAAATTGTTGAATCCTGCTTGGAGATAATTTTTCTTTTACAATGACAAACTCTTAGTTTCAAGTTTTAATGTTGAAGAGTTCTTGTGTGGATTGCTAACAAATTTGTTCAAGTGTTTCAAAACTACTATGTTTAGTACTCATAAGTTTAACAAAGTACTACAATCCATAAGCTTCGATAGATAGCATTCAATCTACTTGAGTTGTCTTGTAAATCCAAGGTCTTAGTTTTTTAAGGAGCACAAAATGTCTACTTATCAAGAAAGTTTAAGCTGAAAATTTCCTCTCAAGGAAAATGCCTTCAAGACTTGGCTCAAGAGACTAGTTCTTTGAACCATTCACTATAAAGTTTCAATTAAAACTTAACTTCTCAGAAGATTGGTACTAAACTAAATTCTCTGCATAGAAGGCTTAAAGAGAAAGTTTACTTAGAATATAGGTTAAATACCTCTTTTCGTCCTTGATAATAATTTTTTGTTTTAATTTAGTCCCACTTTAATTTTAGGTCTCAATTTGGTCCCCAATAATTTAAATCATTGCAATTTGGGACTTCCGTCTAAATGATTTAAACGAAGTTAACTGGTGGCCACGTGGATGCCACGTATATGCCACGTAGGTGGATCCCAAAATACTGGAAGACACTTGGAGCCAGAACGGCCCGTTTTGGTTACACAAATAGTGTGTAAAATTTGTACCTGGAACGGGCCGTTCCAGATGCAAATTTAACACACTAACAGTGTAACCAGAACGGGCCGTTCTGGTTCCAAAATTTCGTAAAAAAAAAACACGGTACAAAGCATTTCAAACACTAGATTTGGTAATATTGTTAATGGAGATTGGTAACTTCAATTGCTAAACATTTGGGCTATACAATGTATTATTAAGGATGATACAGTGTATCACTAAGGACAATGGTAACATGTTTTATTTCATTATTAGTCAAACTAGAGTGAAATAATTTCTTTGAACTTTTTTAATATATGTTATATTCTGAATTTTTATTTTCAGTTTCTGAACCATGTTTTTGTCTTTGAATTTATGATATATTATGAATTTTTATTTTCAAATTTTGAATCACATTGCGGCATTTTAGGATCAAGATTTTGAACTGGATAAATTCAAATCAAAGAAAGATTTTGGAAGGTCTTATCTTATTTGAATTTTTTTAAGTTTTATTCATAAATAAATATTAATTTATTGTATTTTTATTTATTATATTTTTATTAATATAGATATAATTTTAAAAAAATAGAACAAAAGGATGAAGTTGGCGTTCTGGAACGGGCCGTTCTGAATTCAGAACGGCCCATTCTAAGAGCAGAACGACTCGTTCTGGTTTCAGAACGACCCGTTCTACTGCAATCATGTTGTGTTAAATTTGCATTTAGAACGACCCGTTCCATTTGCAAAATTAACACATAACATGTGCATGCAGAATGGACCGTTCTGGTTTTAGAATGGCCCGTTCTGGTTCCAGGTGTATTCATGTCATTTGGCATCCACCTATGCATCTACGTGGCATCCACCTGGCCTCTACGTCAGCAGGAGTTAACCCCGTTTAAATCATTTGAACGAAAGTCCCAAATTGCAATGATTTAAGTTATTGGGGACCAAATTGAGACCTAAAATTAAAGTAGGACTAAATTGAAATAAAAAATTATTATCAGGGATGAAAAGAGGTATTTAACCTAAAATATAACAACTTATGAAGAAAAAACTGACAGGACCAGCAAAGGAAAGTACAGTTGATGTTATCACTACTTAAAACTAAGCTAGCATTAATGAATTTATTTTTCAAGGCTATAAAAGGAAGACCAAGGCTACATTTTTTAAGAGAGCAAGATAAAAGAGAGTAATCAAAATACAAGTTATCAAATCTATAATCATTGCTTCACACTCTATTTTTCAGAAAACTCCACTTCTACATTTGCATTAATCTTGTAATAGATAAACAAAGTGTAATCTTCCTTAGCAAAAGCTCCAGCTAGGATACACAAACCTATTTTTATAAACACCCTATCCTACCTAAACTTGAGTTGCAAAGGCATAGGAAGGAAAGAAATAAATCACAATAAGTGGTTGTGTAATCTCATAGCAAGTGGTTGTGAAGTTAGGTGTCTCAACATGTTGTTGAGGGTGGAATCTCAATAGGTAACTAAGTAAGAAAAACTAACAACATGTGATTGTGTAGAGGAGTGATTGTATCAGTAGGTGGTCGAAGTTGTAATTTGAACAACAATTGGTTGTGATAGTAGAAAATCTCACAAGGTTACTTGCTTCAATTACTTTATTGCATCTTACATATATTGTTACATATTTTTTTGTGCAAACGGACTTGCTAAGAAACTAGTTTCATAAAACAACTTAAGTTTGAACACTAAATAAATTACCTTTTGAATATATATTTTCATAAAGAACTAATTTTTGAATAACATAACAATTCAACCTTCCTTCTTGTTGCTTAACATCCATTTCAAAAAAAAAAATTGTGTAAAACCTGAGTTACTGAGTAAAGTGAGTTTAGGTAGACTTACACTTAGAGTAAGTAGATCTTTCATATATATATATATATATATATATATATAAATATTAAGGAAATTAAAACAAAAATATGTGAAAGTTTTGAAACATTAAAACGTTTTTGAGGTGGTAAAATAATCACATGATCATATACACAAGCTAATTGGAACCAAACTTTGAATAAAAGAAAACATATAACAATCAAATAAACTTGTGACACTTCAAAGGTCATACAAATGTTTCAAAAACCAAGATAATTAGAATGTAAAATGACATATAATAAATCCAACTATAACTAAAATGGAATTCCATACTATGATGTTATGTCTTATTAGAATAAGGTATCCAAAACATCAAACTAAACTCTAAGTTTCACTTATAACACCAACACATAACTAATCCTCATCTATAAGTGACATTTCGTCAAAACCATTGTTTTAAAACCACTTTGGCTAGTTTATGAACGTAAGAAAACAAAGGTTTGATGTGAACAATAAGAAGTTATATGGTTTGTGCTCGACACAGTAAGGGGTTGATGAATGTGACTACTCAAATCATCTATCTCTTTTTGGCTTCTCGTCTCACTTCAGACCTATGCTCGTCTATTCACATCCATTAGGGGAGTTACAAAACTTGACGTACAGACTTTGACTCTAAAATCAAACCAAAAATCATGTGAAATAATGCAAGGAAGATGTCACCGTAGAAAGGAAGGAGCAAGCACGTGGAAGGGAAACATGGTTTTGTGATTGGAATTGGGAAGTAAAAGTAAGTTATGTGATTTTTTAATTGATGTGACAAAATATTATTGGTGAGACAAAAAGTGAGTTAAGGAGTGTGAGACAAATGATTTTAATTTGACTTGGATAATGATGGATAACCTCTAAGAGAAAAAAAAGAGTCATATTTTCGTATAAGGATAAAGAGATCAGAAACACTTTATATCACGAAGCAATTACATAGCACATATCTAATAACATCATCCACTTTTCAACAAATGCATGTGTCTCTCTTTGGTGGCTAATATCAAATTTGTCTCTTGGAGTTGGCTTAAAGCCAAGAAAAGGAGTTTAAATGTAGTTTTTTCTTATTGGGAATCCAATCCCTTGTTATGCATCTATAGGCTTAGAATCTCACCCAAGATTTTTTTTTAAGACAACTAAGTCTTTTAATTTTAGGACCATCTACCTACTATCGTTAGGGTGGCTTGTTTTTGTAGTGGAGGACTATCACCTAATGGTTAGACTTTGTGTTTGCATGTTTTTGAGGTGTTGGTTTGCAAAGATTTTTTCCTTATAGAAATCGTATCTTGGCATATGCATGTTTCTTTGTATATCCTAAGATGTCTAGTTCCTTAATATCCCAATGCCTTATGTCCTCTCTTGTACTTCTTTTAGCACTTATCGTGCTCCTTATATATATATATTTTTAGTTTTGAAATTCAAAGAAAATCTTATTTCAATTTCTTTACTTATAATTCCTTATTGAATTTGTTAAATGGATCCACCTATCATTATCAAATTTGTCATACAAAATTTATTTACTAATATATTTTTAATAAAAATATTACATTAAACTTGTAAATAATGCGTGATTATTGTTCTTGTTAATCACGTCATTAGTAATATAGAAGAACTAAAATAACTTTTTAAAATTAAAAAAATTAAAAGAAACTAATTTTAAATTTAAATACTAAAAATAAGTTGATCTCAATTTTAAAAGATTAAAGTTTTTTCTTTTTAATTTGTGCAATGGATATTGGGGACGGAAAAAACCCGGTTGTCTCGTGCGACGGAAGCTTCAAGATCAAAGAAAGAAGGAAAAAAGAAAAAGAAAAAGAAAAAAGAAAAAATCTTCAAATCATTAATTCATTTTCTTCGTTCTTGCTTTTTATATTTATTTTAAGTAAAGAAGCGAAGGAAAGCCAGAAGTGGATTAGATTCGAACCAACGAGCTAGCGCAGATCCATCTTCGTCCACTTCCCCCAAAAAATAAAAAATAAAAAATAAAAAAATAAAAAAAAATCCCGTTTCCCTAGAAATCCGTACATGGTCTGGTGTTGATCGTCATCGCGCGTGAGATGTACAACCCCGCGGCGGCGAGCAGGAGCGTCCTGGCGTCGCGCACGAGTTCGCGGTCGGTGACGGAGACGGTGAACGGCTCCCACAAGTTCGTGATCAAGGGCTACTCTCTGGCGAAGGGAATCGGCGTCGGAAAGCACATCGCCAGCGAGACTTTCACCGTCGGAGGCTACCAGTGGGCCATCTACTTCTACCCCGACGGCAAGAACCCCGAGGACAACTCCGCCTATGTCTCCGTCTTCATCGCGCTCGCTTCCGAGGGCACCGACGTTCGCGCGCTCTTCGAACTCACGCTGCTCGACCAGAGCGGCAACGGCAAGCACAAGGTCCATAGCCACTTCGATCGCTCGCTCGAGAGCGGCCCCTACACTCTCAAATACCGCGGCAGCATGTGGTTAGTGTTGCTTCTTCGATTGCTTTTTCATTTCTTGATTAGGTTTTTGCTTCGGTGACTGTTTTTTAGCGTTACGTGAGGTTTAGGTCAAAATTAAGTGCTCACGGTTTCGGCGGATGTTGAAATTGAGACTGTGCTAGTGCTTTGTTGGATGGATTTTACTTCCTGTGGCTGCGTGTGTCTGAATAAGAAGCTGTATGTTATGTTCACTCTTGATTGCTTCTCCTTAAAAAAAATGGTTAAATATGCTTTAGGTAGTTAATGATCTTGAAATTCTTATGAAAATGTAGTAGGTTTTTAGTCTTTACTCTTTAACAGAAATCCATGTTGGATGTAGTCCAGGTGAGGTGACTAAAACCATATCACTTTTGCTTAGATTTTAACACGCTAATGTCAACCTTTTGTCATTTTGTTGTGTGTTTTGGATGTCATCCTGATTCATTAGCTGTTTTATGTGGTGTACGTTATGGAGTGATGAATGATGAATTGGTTGTGATAGGGGGTATAAGCGGTTTTTCAAACGGGCTCAACTCGAGGCGTCGACTTTCCTCAAGGATGATTGCTTGAAGATAAACTGCACTGTTGGTGTGGTGGTGTCGTCCATTGATTGTTCTAAGTTAAACACGATAGAAGTTCCTGAGTCTGATATTGGGGCGCATTTCGGGATGCTGTTAGAGAATGAGGAGGGGTCGGATGTTACTTTCTCTGTAGGTGGAGAAAGGTTTCATGCGCATAAGCTTGTTTTGGCTGCCCGGTCAACTGCATTTGAAACCGAGTTTTTTAATGGGATGGAGGAAGATGATCGTGACATAGTTGTTACTGATATGGAACCTAAGGTTTTCAAGGTAGAATATAGATTCCTTAAAATTGTCTTATTTATTCCTATCTTTTTGCAGTTATTACATGCTAATTAATTCAGTTTCAGTGTGGCATATCATTGGCTTGGCCATCTAATGTTTCTTGTGTTCCATTGTTGAGCAGGCTTTGCTTCATTTTATTTATAGAGACTCTCTTATTGATGATGAAGAGCTCTTTACGTCACGATCGTCTTCGTCATTCTTGCCTTCGGTGTCTGAATCATTTGCAGCGAAGTTGTTAGCTGCTGCAGAAAAGTATGGTTTGCCAAGACTTAAACTGATGTGCGAGTCTGTACTTTGCAAAGACATATCTATAGATTCTGTTGCCTATATTCTGGCTCTTGCTGATCGTTATCAAGCTACAGAATTGAAGTCTGTCTGTCTGCAATTTTCTGCTGAAAACCTTGTTGGTGAGTTTTCCTGCTTATCCAAGTCTACATTTGAACTTATAGTCACAGCTACTTTTGAGCAAATAATATATTCTCATTAGTTTGGTCTCTGTAGTATTTTGTATAATATTCTTCAGTGATATTTTATTTGTTGTTTGACTAACCACTGTATCATACATACATTTTGCTTGTCTTTTTGTTTCTGGCTATCTACTTGGTTTCTACCCAAAAACTTGTCTGAAGGACCTCACTTATAATGAGGCTGGTGGCATGCATAAATGACTTAACTTTCTTAAAAATTTTCTTATATGTAAAAATTGATATATAACAGGAACAGGATAGAAACTGCATGCACTTCACAGAACAGAGTATCACACTTAACATGCTATATGTAAACGAACTCATTGTTTTGAATTCATTCTCACGCTAATGAAAATTTTCACCACTTGCAGACATGTTTGTATGGAAATAAGCTTTAATTCTCAGTATCATGAGCAGATATAGCAGCACCTTTTATCTTGAATCATGAATTCATGATTAAGTTTCTTTCATAAGGATTGTATTAGTGTTGTCAAATAGCATGACTATTGTGGCTCTATAATGATTATCTTGTAGTATTTTTGTTTTTGTTTATATTGGGTTTACTTGATTTTTAAATTAAATAGCCTAAGCTATCTTTTATTTTCCAATTCTATCTCTTTCATCTTTCCGTTTATTGACTCTTTCTGGTTTTTTAATCTTTTTTTTTTGTTTCCTTCTATTTCTTCTCAATTATAAGTTTTTATTTCTTGTCTTTTTTCCTTCTAAATTTTAAGTTTTGCTCTTTTTTTTTTTTTTTTTTTTTTTTTTTTAACTTTTCTAAATTTGAAGTATTTTTTTTATCCAGTTATTCTAGATTTAAGTTTTTTATTTTTATTTTTTTCGCTTCTAAATTCAGTTTTTTCTGCTCTTCTAAAAGTTTTTTTTTCTTCTAAGCTTATTTTTATATAATTGTTAGACATTATATTTAAGCTGCTATGCAGCTTTCATTATTGGCCCGCCATGCTATCTGCTATATTATATAGCAGATTTTTTTTTAATTGATCGACAACTGATTGATTTTATTTTTTTTTAATTTAAAATTTTTATACTTCTGATAATTGAAGAAGTAGTATCCTTTTCTGGAGAAGTTCTTTTCATTTTGATTGATTGTATTATTCCCATATTATTTGAGCCTGATGAACAGGCATTTTGACCCATGGTAGCGAGAAAAGATCACAGAGGCACCAATAGTTAGTTTCTATCATCTGTCTTTCATTTTCTATTTCTTTTCTATGTTCTACCCTTGGAAGTTTCTGGAAACGGCTTATCTATAGCTTTCTTCATTTCATTTTACTTCACCTCATACATTTTATTCTGAATTTAATTGATGGCTGCTCCGCTGCTCGGGTCTATGTTTGTTTGCTCTCTATTTACTAGTATTATGCACTTCTCAAGTTTGTGATTGTATGCATATCAATTTGTGTTCCCTAGATTTTTCGATCAAATATTGGCATCTCATCTTGTATTCAGTTCTGTTTGTCTTTTAGGATTTTCGTTTCTGTTAACAGCCTAAACATCATGTAACAATCAAGCCGATCTCAGATGTAGAACATTTGATTCTCATATCATTCTTTATTCTGTCTCTTGCAGCTGTGATGCAATCTGATGGATTCGAGTATCTCAAGGAAAATTGTCCATTGCTGCAATCAGAATTGCTAAAGACTGTGGCAGGATGCGAGGAGGAATTTAGTGGAGAAGGAAAGTGTAGAAGTGTGTGGGCCCAGTTTTCTGATGGTGGTGACACCAATGATAGGAGTGTAAGACAACAAACCTGGGAAAATGGAGTCGAAAGAAGTCAAAGCTTATGGGTTCACCTTTCTGATGGTGTTAACAACAATGATAGGAGTCCAGGGCAAGAAGCTTGAGAAGGTAAGCTACCATCATTTATCAGTTAAACTTAAATGGTAGATTAAATGCTACTGCAGGGACAAAATTAACCCATTATGTGGGCTGGCCGTCAAAGGGGTAGGGATCCAAAAACAATGTAAATGAAGAAGGCTGAGATACTGCCACCACTGTAACATGTGTTGTATTGTTTACTTTGATAATTTCTGAGATAAAATGGTAGCAATAAGAAATAACATTGATCATTGTATGGAAGTTTGTTTCATGAAGAACTGGTCTTGCTTTACTTGATGGTTGTATTTCATAATGAAATTTATTTTCTGGCTATAAAAAATTAAAGGACCAATTAGCAGTATTTTCTGGTCTGGTCTTGTTTCTTCAAAGTCCAATTCAATTAAAAAATGATGAAAACCATGAATCGTTGCATGCAGGGATTCCGTTGGGACAAGGAAACGGTCATTGGTACAAGACCAGCCTGCAGGGATTCCATTGCAAGCCGCATTTTTTCTTTTTCTTTTCGGGGGGAACTGGTTAAGAATAGCAGATTAATCTTGTAACCATAGTGATGTATCTTTCAACACCAATGGGTGCTAGCAGGTAGCAAGTTAACAAAATGACATGAAGGGACAAAACAGTATCTAGTTGAACATTGGTTGTATCTAGAACTTTTCTTAGGGTGGGAGGTTGTCCACCCTGGTTAGTGAACACAGGACATTTCATGCACGATTGATGTAGTTTTACACCGTGGGAATCTTCATCCTTGTGAATTGTGAAGCACCCTATCTCTCCCTCCTCTCTCTCTCTCTCTCTCCCTCCCTCCCTATATATATGTTGTGTCAAGAAACGGAAATTACTACCTCCATCCATTTAGATAGGGTTTTCTTAAATTTATTTGTTTCATTTTATAAGACTTCAAAAAGAGATTGTATTAATTTTTTTTACTTCTCAAGGGATTTAAGTATTGTGTAAATTTTTTAATAAATAAGCATCAAATGTTGTAAATTAATATTTTTTATAGAATTGAGAAAGATTAGTCACATTAATTAATTGGGTAGAAGGTGAAATGACGAGTTTCAATAGCTTTTAAGGTAATTTTGCAAACTTGGTAGAAATGGCTAAGAAAATTTAATGCCATCAATTAAATATTTTAATTCCTATGGGCCAGTTAAAATGGATTTTATACAAGGATGGAGGTAATATATAAATATAAACCACTATATCATTTATACAATTTTACATGTAATTCAACTTGTCTTTAATTTGTCAAAAAAAAAAAAAAAAAGTTTGGTTAAGTTAGACTATTTGAAAACTAGGTTGGAAATCATAACAACTACCAACCTACCATGGTAATGCGGTTTAGGTTGGCTTGTCAAATTTTAATAAAATAATTTTTTTTGATGATTAATAAATAAATAAATAAAATAAATTTAAACATATTATAGGGATATTAAACAATTGATTTATATATAAGTTATACAAATCGTAGTAAAGTTTATGCGCTTCATTTCAGTCCAGCTTAAAGTAGTTTGTGTTGTGTGCATAGTTTTAAAAATCGGACAGGTCATCGAACCGGTTAAGGTATTGGGTCAGTGGGTCAAAAGTTGAACCGGTGGGTCACTGGTTGAACCGCATGACTCGATTTTTATTTATTTTTATTAAAAAATATTCATATTAAATATATTTATACTTATAAATTTTAATAAATTCATATCTTATTTTAAATTTAAATTTTTCTATCTTATTTAAAATATTTTTATTTTTATTTTGTAAAAAAATACATAAAAAATTACATGTTAAACGGTATATTAATACAAATTAAAAATATAAATAATATATACATATATAATATGCTTGTAATTAATATCACAAAATAATATATGTAATATTTACATAGATATTGAATTATTAAATATATAATTTAAAATTAATAATATACTATAAAAGTTATTTAAGTTGTATATATTGTAAACAAATATATTAGAACAAGTAGTCATTGTTATATTTAATAAGACTCCTTATTTTTTCATTAAGAGATTCAATTTTCATTATTATTTTTGTGATTTATGGTCCCTTAAAAAATTAAAAAAAAAAAAAAGTGGTTGAACCGGTTTGACCCACCGGTTCACCGGTTGAACCGAAAAATTGACCGGTTCAATCCGGTTTGAAACGGGTCGACTGCATAACTGATCCAACTTCAGATTCGGACCGGCTGGACCACCGGTTCCCCGTCTAACCGGTCCGACCGGCCGGGTGGGTCCGGGTTTTAAAACACTGGTTGTGTGTTTGTTATTGTCAATTCTTAAATTACTCGTTTAAATAAATAAACTATATTCAAACAATTAATTCTGCAATGAGAATGTGACACCAGGTTCGTCCGGCACAGGAAGTTCTTAAGATAAGATTGTTGACTGTGCGTTGCAAAATTGGTTTTTTTCATTTCCACTTTTATTGCATAAATCAATTAAATATTAGGTAAAAAATGAGGATATAATTGATAAAGAAAACTTAATGTTAGTTTGAAATTTAAAAATAACAAATAGAAAATAAATGTTTCAAAAATTTTATCAAATATAATTTTAGATTAATTAAGTGTAAAATCTTTTAAGGTTTAATGATCACATTATAGTATAAAATTTTTACATTATTAATCAAATAAAATTATCATTAATAGGATTTTTAAGATAATTATTTCAAAATTCAATAAGTTTATCTTATATTATTATTTTTGTAGTGTAGAATTATTTTATATTTGGAGACAGATTTTTCTCTTAATCTTTTATACTAATATATATATATATATATCATATTATAAAAGGATTTAATTATCTTTTGAATTCTTATTTTATAAATTTTCTTTATTTTACAATTAAAAATGATTCATTTTTAGTTTCTATATATTATTTTTATTTCATTTTAATGTTTATCAACTTATTTTTCCCTTAAAAAAAAAGCTTATTTTTTGCAAGGACCAGAATAAAAAGTTTATACAATTATGGAAATTTAAAAAATAAAAATGATATGTAAAGAAATGAAAATAAAATATTCTTAATAAGGCTAAAAAGTAAGATTTCGTGAAATTATACGTTTTATCATCAATGATTGTGTAGTTATCCTAAACAGAAAGGAGTTAATAATAAAATCCAAAGGGGACGAAAATTCTATTGGCAGAGTTAATTTTATACTAGTGATAGATTACTACGCACACAAGCATCTTCATACATTAAAATATTAATTTTTTGAAGGGATACATTAAAATATTATTATTACGCACAGTTGCATTGCAATACGCAAGCGTCGCAGCTGATTCATTTCGCTCCAGTCTTCTATTTTTCTCTCAGCACAAGCAAAAGGGTCGTTTTTTCTGGGTACAAAATTTGGTGGGGATCATCAAAGATTGCTCTTTTCGGCAAAAGAAATTTGACCCCAAAGTAGCATCGATACTTGGTAACAATATTTAACTGGTTTTGGATAATGATTGTGAAGGATGACAATTGTGGTGTTAGTTTTGGAGGAGGAGGAAGAGGGTTGCGGGGTTTTGGAAGCTTAATTAGGAGGAAGCAAGTTGATTCTGTTCATAACAGGAGACATGCTCAACTGGCTAGGAAGTTATCTGCTGTTGACCTCGTTGGAATTGGTAATTAATGTTCAATACCACAACTTCCAAGAAAGAAGGAAATTAAGTAGAACTTTGGAGTATATGATGTTGTGGTGTGTGCTTTGTTTGTTATTAGCGACTGATTTTTCTTTCATCTTTTATTTTTTGACATTTTTTTTTGTAGTTAATGTAGGAAGCCCGTATCAAAATTTAATTTTGTCCTTCATGATGATTTTGACATGTATGGATTTGCTACTAGTTTAAGATTACTGATTTTGTTTTTAGTTATCATGACGTGTGCAATTGGCAAATTTTAATTTATGGTGATTGGTTTCTCTAGTGTATGTTGCTTTAGCTTCTTTTTATGAGACATTTACTTTCCTGAAGGTAACTGACCATTCCTGAAAATCAGGGGTTGGAGCTACCATAGGAGCTGGAGTGTATATTCTCATTGGAACAGTTGCTAGAGAGCAAGCAGGACCAGCACTTGTGCTATCACTTCTCTTTGCAGGAATAGCTGCTGGACTGTCAGCTTTTTGTTATGCAGAGCTTGCTTGTCGGTGCCCGTCTGCGGGGAGTGCTTATCATTATACGTACATATGCATTGGAGAAGGGTAAGTTACAGTTTTGGCTATTTTGGAACAAAGCATTAGGTATAAATATAATGGTTAACTGAACTATTCATGTGTTGAAGAAATCTTTTGTCAAGTTATCAACATTAATGGAACAACTATGGACTGCTATTCTGCCGCCAACTGATTTGTGAATGGTTATGTTTTGTTTGTTTGTTTTTCATCAATGTTAGTGAATTCATGATTTGAACATTGCTTTTGATCTCAGGGTTGCTTGGTTGGTTGGTTGGTCTCTGATTCTAGAATATACAATTGGGGCATCGGCTGTTGCTCGTGGCATAACCCCAAATCTGGTGTGTTATACCTTTTTTTTCCTTTTTTCTTCTAACCTCTTAAGTTATCTTTTCTTTTTTATGTTCATGGTATCTTTGTAATTGGGAATGTATGAAAGGAGTAATTGTATACATTCAAACAAGTTCTGGATATTCGGGAATCACTTATTGGTTGACTTGGATACCCCAAATGCATTTTGACACAAGGTCTATTTGATTTGCAAACTTATGTGTGATCTGTTTGGAATTCTCATCCATAATCTTAGAAACAAGGTAGAAGAGGAAATTCTGAGAAAGAACTAACATGGTGCTACCACTGTTAACGTTTGAGTTACTTGTTTGCTATTTATTTTTTATGCAGATTCCACTGAATAATGAAATGAAATCAGCTGACCTTGTGTCAAATGATATGTGTTGCCAAATATTAAGATTTTATGTTGTTAAGAGAGTGGTAAATACTCAGTTTATATCGATTTCTCCTCTAAAACCCAATGGCAGAAAGTCAACAACGGTGGACTAAGCATGCCATCAGTTATTTGTGCTGGAATTTAATTTAACAGTGAGGAACTGTATTAGGGGGATGTGAGGACCCACTTGGTCAACTATGATGCCATGTCCCATGTTAGAGAACTACGTACCTAATAGGCTAAGGTGTTGGGTAATTTTTTAGAGATGACTGTTTGCATTGATTCAGTAGTTGAAACCATAAGTTGCATATTTGAGATTTCTTTCTTTATTCCTTTTGTTTAGTTTGATTCTTTATTTTTCGAATTTTGGCTTGCTTGCAGTCACGCCTAACTATGCTTCTTTCTTATTGTTTTAAATAAAAATAATGTTATGGTAGCCTCGTATACCATACCCATGTTTTCCCTTAGGAATGCTCTATGTTTTTTGTAATTGACGACATATATACTTAACTTTATCCAACAACCACAACATACTTAGCAATTTGGGTTTGTATTAATTATGATCTTGCCTCTTGCAGGCCTTGTTTTTTGGTGGAGAGAACAACCTACCTTCATTTTTGGCTCGACATACCTTACCAGCTCTTGGTATTGTAGTTGATCCATGTGCAGCAGCATTAATTCTTCTTGTTACCCTACTCCTGTGCCTTGGAATCAAGGAGGTTGAACTTTCAAGTTTCAAATAAAATATGTACACAAATATTAGTTTATTTATTTATTATTTTTTTTTTCACTTATTTTTTCTTACAATAATGTTTCAGAGTTCAATGGCACAATCCATTGTGACCACAGTAAATGTCTGTGTCATGCTTTTCATCATTTTAGCTGGTGGATATCTAGGCTTCAAGTCTGGATGGGTTGGATATGAACTCTCCAATGGGTAATGGGTGTGTTTGTGTCTGCTTTGTTCAGCTCACAATCCATAGCATACGTTTTATTGATATCACTGAAATTTCTCTTTTATCTCAGGTATTTTCCTTATGGAATGAATGGGATATTTGCTGGGTCTGCAATAGTTTTCTTTTCATACATTGGTTTTGATTCAGTGAGCAGCACAGCTGAGGAGGTAAATATACACTGGGGGAACTGACCTTTTTAACTCATGTCTTGTTTGTATTGGCAGAAACCAAATGCAAGGCACATCAAATAAGCATGTATGCATTGTTATTTGTTCAAGGATACATTTAATATTTTGATTAAAATTCTGACTTGTACTGCGAAACCTTGACACTACTCTAATCAGTTTTATGCTGGAGTATTCCTTTGAAGATGTCATTCTGGTGACTGACTGGCATTCCTTTTTTTCCATTTGCTTGTAAAAGTTGATATATAAGCAGGTGAATGGGTACATGTTCATCTTTCTATAGCTAGTTCTTTTCACGTGTTTTGGCTTTATCAATATTTCTGTCTGGTAGTTTTTGTATCTCAAATGCATCATGGTCTTGTGATTCTGGTATTGTGATTAACATTATTCACTTGAGGATTCTTTTGTTAAAGTTTTTTGTTTTGTCATAATGCAGGTCAAAAATCCTCAACGAGACTTGCCAATTGGCATATCAACTGCATTAACTATATGTTGCATTCTGTATATGCTTGTAGCAGCAGTTATTGTTGGCTTAGTACCATATTATGAGTTGAACCCTGATACCCCAATCTCCTCAGCATTTTCTAGCTATGGGATGGAATGGGCAGTGTAAGGTTTGCTGTGGCAAACTATTTCATTGTTTATACTATCAGTTTATGGATATCTCTTGAAGCTTCAAGCTCCATTTTACCCCTGGCAGGTATATAATAACAACTGGAGCTGTCACTGCTCTTTTTGCAAGTTTGTTGGGTTCAGTTCTTCCTCAGGTACATAAACAAGACTTAATTATTTATTTAGCATCTCTGTTGATCTTTTCACTTAGTTATGGTTGCTAGATTTTGGTTTTGAATTTTCACGACCTCAAAAATTACTTCTCAACTTCATTTAAGCCCTAATTTGTTACTGGATTATTTTATTGTCATTACGTACTTCCTGCGTATTTTGGTCTAATGTGAGATGAAATGCTGTAGCAGGAAGTCAGGAACTGAGATTGTTAGTACATTTCAAATTTCTTGCTAGAAATATTCCTAGGAAAACACCCATGAAAAGCTTACTATGCCTCTTTTAATCCTAAGTAGAGTAATTTATCCTCTTCTTTAGCAATTCAATTTACCTGTTTCCTTTTTCATATGTTAAAAGTATTGGAAATAACTTCTAAAATCACATATATGAGAATATACTCTGAATTGTATAACTAAAATTACCATCTGAAAAATATTTGGAAAACATCTTGCAAGGATTTTATTCAAAATCGCTAGAAAAGATGGATGTGGTTGAATGTTGAAGGGCACTAATGTATTTCAAGGAAATTTTTGCTTTATATCATATTACCCTTTTCACTTTTTCTAAACAAATTTCTGATAAAATAATTTTTTTCTGATGCATTGCTGTTCAAGGATTGGTATAAGGTTGTATATCATGTATACATCTCTATTTACACGAGTCTATGCATTAGATATGCTAGATATTTAATAGTTATTATAAATGTCTTTTGAACATGATAAATAATATATCTTTCTGTTGGATATATGTTTTGCAGCCACGTGTCTTTATGGCAATGGCTAGGGATGGTTTATTGCCCCCTTTCTTCTCAGACATTCACAAAGGCACACAGATCCCCTTGAAAAGTACCATTGTCACTGGTGTCTTTGCAGCCACTCTCGCATTCTTTATGGATGTTTCCCAATTAGCAGGGATGGTGAGTTAAGTTGTAAAATAATGAGACTAACTAAGGAGATACATCTTTCTTAGAATATTATAAACATAAATTTGTTGTTACATTTATTGCTTTGGGAATACAGGTTAGTGTGGGAACATTGCTTGCATTCACCACCGTTGCAGTTTCAGTTTTGATAATCAGATATGTTCCACCTGATGAGGTACCCATTCCGTCGTCACTTCTAACATCTGTTGGTCCATTGTTGACGCATTCTGGTGGTGATATTGGAGAAGATAGGGCCATAAGTCCTGTAGAGCAACTACATGACAAGTCAGAGGCTTTGCTTGGGCATCCGTTAATCATAAAAGAACAGACCAAAGGTAATTATTCTTTGAATCTTCTTCCCTTTTTATGGAGTGAATTTTGGAGAAAATTTAGAGTGTAGATGCATTTGCAGTTCTTTTGTATGTGGATAGAAGACTCCCTTTATTGGTTGATGATATCCTGTATCAAAGGGTCTGTAATTGCGGAACCGTACAAATTGATGATCTGACCCCTTCAAAGGCTTTGCTCATTCGCTCAAAATATTATCTTGAGAGGTCAATGAAGAACAGCCTAATGCTCACATTTTGTTGAAGAGTTTTTTTATTTATTTATTTATTTATTTTTATTACGTATTTCACAGAAACATGCCTAATTTCTATGGAAAAAACTTAGATCATAATAAAGTTTGTAATGTTTTCCAATCAAAATTAGATCTATATCAATAATCAGCATAATAAAGGTTGTATTAAAGATCAAAATAGATTACCAAGGTGAATTCCAGTTCTGAACGGAGAATAATACTAAAAACATATAAGGAATTGTACATAAGTTATGTTTAGTTTCACTCTTGGCACTAAATTTTCTGTGAAAAAGTTTTGGTATGTGATATTCTTTGTGTCAACCTTCGCCTCCATTTTCTATATGCTAATTAAATTAACAAACTTGGATTTCGAGTTGTTTGTACAGATGAACAGAATGAGAAATCTAGGCGGAAACTTGCTGCATGGACCATTGCTCTTCTATGTATAGGGATTCTTGTAATCACCAGTGCGGCTTCTGCTGAGTGGTGTCCCAGGTCTGTCAACTTTGACAATCCTCACAAGGTTTGAGGTTGTATGGATGGTGTTCTTTTCATGAATGCTTTTCAACTGAATGATATATTCATTTTGGAAAAAAAATGGTCTGAGTTAGAAATTTTATGTTTTAAAATTCATTGGCTGTGCTACCCTTACTTCCTTTCTCTCTTGGCGATGGTGCATATGCAGGATTTTGCGCTTCACATTTTGCGGAATAGGTGGTATTCTTCTTCTATGCAGTATAATTATACTGGCCTGCATAAAGCAAGATGATACAAGGCACAGCTTTGGACACTCGGGAGGTACATGTTAACAAGTTGAGGAATGTTAGCAACACACTCTTCTTATTACACGTTCTCTTATTGATTAAAATTGATTGAAAACTATAAAAGTGGGAGAGGGACACTAAATAGGAATGACACCTACCAATATTTGTGATTTTCAATAATTTTAACGAATAAAAAAGAGTGTGTTTTTGGCATTTATTTGACAAGTTTAAATATCTAAAGCTATCAGATTTTGATGGATTGGTTAAACTCATTTTAGAATGAAATGAACTACAAATTTTGTAGCTAGCTCCTATTTAGATGTTTCCTCTCTCTAACAGCTTACAATTACCTAAGCTGCAAGGATCAACCAAAAAATGAACTTATTTTACTAAGTTTATCATATCATCTTTACAAATTTCCTATCCTGTGTATATTAACTAACTACTAGTTCATTGCGTTTCTTCTCTTAATTTCATACAAGAAGATTTGGTTAAATCTAACTCAATGGTTTTATACCTTGTATTTCAGGTTTTGCTTGCCCATTTGTTCCATTCTTACCTGCTGCCTGCATTCTCATAAATACCTACTTACTCATTGATCTTGGGTGAGAATCTCTTGACAACCATGCTTGATGCTTCCTGTTTTGTGGCATGCATGACATGAGCACCAACATCTAATCCATTCTTATGTTTGTATTTCAGAGTTGATACATGGCTACGAGTTTCAATATGGATGTGGATAGGAGTACTCGTATACGTGTTCTATGGCCGCACTCACAGCTCACTGTTGCATGCAATCTATGTACCCTCAGCATATGCTGATGAAATCCATCGTTCTCAAGCAATTCATCTTGCCTAGTATTTTCACGGCAGGTACCAAAGTTACCACATTGGAGGTCTCCATCCATTTGTTACATAATTGTCACCGTAAATCACATGCCTTACACCAATTTGTAAATATCCTATTCTAAAACTGATACTTTATTTCCGCTATCAGACGGATGATAAATATGATTATTTAGTTGTTTATTTAAACAAGTGGTGTCATATATTTTACAATGCAAATAAAATGAACGCATCGAAAATAAGGTACTGGATAAGCTTCATGCAACATGAAAATGAATTTTCTTTTTGCCAAAAAATTGAACACTAGACTAGAAGATTGCTGGGTTTGAATGAGCTTATCAAGAAACATTTATTGGAGAAAGAAACAAGGAGATAAAATGAATCAAATTTATTTCGGAGTGGGAAAGGAATTCATTTGTTCACAATTTATTTATTTTTAGTAGAAATTACCTTTACCGGAAGTAGTCTTGATCGAGTCAAATATAATTTCCATGAATAACAACGAATACATTAATCGAGTCAAACTACATATACCATTTACAGGAAGTAATCTCATTATTGTCGCACAAAAAAGTTGCAATTTGATTTGATTCCTCATTATGTCTTTATAATTAATTAAGAAGTGTTGATAATTTTTTGTTCTTGCTTCATCTTTTAGATTAGTATAATTTACAAAAATACAACAATTGAGGTGAAATTTCGATCATATTTAAAAATGAATCGATATATAGTTTTTTTTTTCTTTTATTAAAAATCCCGTTGAAGTTACACGAGGAAGTGCATTGTTACATTTGTTAGGTTCCATGTTTATCCAAACATACCCAAGTGCTGTTAAAAAAAAAGTCATTAAGTGTGTTGCTTAATCTTTAAATAGGTGTGTTGGGCATGACACTGAACACGAGCTTGAGCTTGTACATTTTGGCTCAATCGTTTTTATCTGGAAGCAGAACTTTTCAATATTTGCATAAATGCTTTTTATCTCTTCAATATTTCTACTTTACCCCAAACAATTTAAGCTCTACTCCTTAGCTCTCATCACGTGACAACCTCAACTCCTGATTCTTAGCTCTGAAATTTTGAATCTCAACTCAACTCCTACAATTTAAACTTCAAGGAAGGATTAGAGCAATTTCGTGAAGTCAAATGGAAGATCAGTCTTCTTTTGCTCTAAAGCCTATCTCTAAAATTTTTCTTTAAATTTCTTATATATGAACTTATGAATTTTTAAGTCTTAAAAAAATCTTATATATCTCCTGTTAAACTTGATCAACTTTGACTTCAATACAAAATAATTCTCAAACAATTAAATTCATAAAAATTTCTTAATCCTTAAAGTTTTAAAACATTAAATAAACAATAATTAGTTTCACAATGTTAGTAATAAAAAAATCAAATTAATTTCATTAAATTTAATCCAAAGGTTATTACTTAACCTTTCATATCTCATAATAAGACATGTTCTAATTCAATATGCTCACTATACTCATTTGATACACTCCCATAAATAGTAAACATGATTATAGATAGTCTCAAATGGTTAAATAATAGTCTTTAAATTATAGACAAAAATAATCCATTATTGAGATTAAAATTCAAATATAAATACTTTCTTAATAATGAAATCATTATTATTGTTATCTCCATGATTATTAACATTACTATCGTCATCATTAACATTGTTATTATTGTCGTTACTACTACTACCATCATCGTCCTTGCCATGTAGAGATAATGAAACAATATTAGTAGTGACATCAATAATAATAACAGTAATAATAATAATGACAATAATTCTATAGTGATAATGGTAGAAAAAATAATAATAATAACTTCATATGAGAAGTATTTATAATTAGATTTTTATATTAACAATTAATCATAAACGTAATATTTATAAAACATATGTAAGTATGTATCGTAACGTAATCATATTTAGAAAATATATATAGATATTTATAACATATATAGAAAATCAAAATTATATGAAAGTTGATATATAAAATAACATTATTACTCTATCTAAAACTTTTCTCGGCGTATACATATCCGAAACACGAACACTCTCTTCATTGAGTCATTGACAATGAAATTTATAATGTTGAGAATGAAACATGGCGACTTTATTAAGCAAATGCAACGTCAACACGTAATGTCACATAAATAGCGTTATGCTTTATTTAAGTTTCCTTACTTACAAACCTGTCCGTATGTCATGGGGGTAACATATGCTCCAGTATTTATAGCAGCATATGCATATCACATTGCTCTAACCATTCCCATATACTCTATCACTGATCAAAACAAAAAACAAAAACACAAAAAAAATATCATTGATAAAAAAAAAACAAAAAACAAAAAACATCTCCTATCAATCGATCAACTTTGTCATTTGTGGATGTTGCTCATAATCATCATCTTCCTCATAGCTTCTCAATCATTTCTTACGATTAAAAAAATAATAATTACAAACAAGAGGAGTTCCGATTTGGAATTGGAGTTGTTTCTTCTTTTAGAAGGCACCAATTATTTTGCTTGTTTTGTCCTTCAAGGCAACAACCCCACCACAAAAAGCAAGGAGAATTTGTGCTTTCTCTGATTCTTCCCACAAACTAAAGCAATTTGTGATTGGAATGCGACCACATTGATTGGTCAATCGACATTAATTACATTTTGATCTGAATGCAAAATTAATATATTGGTCACAACACCATTTTTGATATTGGGACAATCATTGATTTGATTTTCCCATAAACGGAAATTGGATTTTGTGTGTGTTTTCTTTGATGGGTGTTTCCGTTGGTTCACATTCTCAAAAGGGTTCATGGGATTCCTTGAAGTTCTTAACTAGAAGGAAGCAGGTTGATTCCTCACGTAGGAACGTTGAGCCTCTCCTTGCCAAGGAGCTAAATATTCCTGATCTCATTGCAGTTGGTAATTAATTCAATTCCATTCTCTTCAAAATTTCATCTTCAATCGTGTTTTCATCTAGGAATTGTTATAACTTTCCTTGAAATTCGGTGTTGTTATGTGGGAAAGGATAATGTTCGGTTTATGTTCATGTTTGACCCTTGATTTGACGATGTTGTCGGATATGAAACTTTTCCCGCCATTTTCTCATTCACAGTGCAACATTTGCCTTCACATTTTTTATATTTCTGTGAGCATGCCACATATTTGGTTATTAACCAATAACGTGTTTATTTTTCTCATTTTCCACTCCACAAAGCATTTTCAATCTGAATTCTTATTGTTTTGCAAATTGAGTTGATATGTTATGATAATCAGGGGTTGGTTCAACAATTGGTGCTGGAGTGTATGTTCTGGTGGGAACGGTTGCACGAGAGCATGCTGGACCAGCTTTGGCAGTTTCTTTTCTGATTGCAGGATTAGCAGCTGCTCTTTCTGCATTTTGCTATGCAGAGTTGGCTAGTCGTTGCCCTTCTGCTGGAAGTGCATATCACTATTCATACATTTGTCTTGGTGAAGGGTACTCTTCTCTTTCTTTGTGTTTCAACATTATTCTTCATCTTTGTTTTTCTTTGTAATTCTAAGATTTCTGTGTGCAAAAATAATAAATCCATTGAATTTTAACAACTCAAAAGAAGATTACTTTTGATATAGAAGATATATGTTTTAATTTTAGGTTTTTGCTGAAATGAAAAATTTAGGTAAGTTGAGCTTTAGAAACTGTTATACATTAAGGTTAGAATATGTCATTGACAGCGAAAATCAAACTCACATTTTTGTAGGATACGATTTTATTACTTACTTATTGAACCAATATTTGTTGGTCAATAAAATATACATGTAGTCTTTATTAAAATATTATTTGATTTTTTTTTTCTTTTAAATTGGGAGGGGAAGGGGATAGTATTTTTTTTATGATAACTTGATTTTAGGTGAATTCAATTTACATCATGTGGTCTAGTGAAGTTAATTTGCATTATTTTTATATGAAAGAAACTTATGTCATTCTTAATTGGGAATACATCAACAAAATAATTACTTATATTTTCAGTGTTGCTTGGTTGATTGGTTGGTCCTTGATATTGGAATATACAATCGGTAGTGCTGCTGTTGCTCGTGGCATAACCCCCAATTTGGTATGATATTATTTTAATTCTTATATTGAGTTTTTGCTTCTATTAGAATATGTTGATTATATCATCCAAATTCAACTTTGTGTTTATGGTTGCTCTTTCATATTTTTAGTAGTTTGAGCTTGACCCACCTTTCATTTATATAATTTTCATTAGTTAGGTGAATCTGTAAGGATAATATGTCATGCAAAATATTCTTATTTCTTTAATATTGCAAATAAAATAATTTTCTTGGTGTACGAGTATGAAAAATCTTCTGTTTTCATTTTTTTTTAATTTCAGAAATTCTATTGGATGTTTTACATGTCTTAAAATAATAAACAAATTAGCTGATTTATTTGAAGTAAAATTGGTTTAACACTAATATCAAATATAATACTTGTGTGATTAGGGTGCACTTTTTGGTGGTGCGGATAATTTACCCATCTTCTTAGCGCGCCATTATATTCCTGGAACAGATGTGGCTGTGGATCCATGTGCAGCAATCTTGGTATTAGTTGTTACTGGACTCTTATGTGTGGGGATCAAAGAGGTAACTTTCTACTATAATCTTATTTAAGCTTAAATTTTCAAATTAGTTTAAAAGTTTTGTGACAAGTCTTTATATTTATCAAGATTTTTTAGTAGTTTACTATTTGTAGGAAACGTTTTTACTAAACTATAAGGATCTGTTTAAAAATTCTAATAAATTACAATGACCTATTCAGTTATGTTATCTAGGAATTAAATTTCTATAATTTATCCAAGTCTTTAAGTAGACTCTTATGATTTATAAAATCTAATGAAAACTTAATAATTATCATCGAATAAAGGCTTATTTAAAATGAGTTAATCACCTATACACTGTCAGTGTAAAGTTTTTTACATTAGCAACCAATTATATTTTTTAATTGTGTCATATCACTATTAAAAGATATATTTTTTATAGTGACATGACACAATTAAAAGATATAATTGGTTGTTGCCAGTTTACACTGGCAGTATATAGGTGATTAACTCATTTAAAATTCTTTCACTAAATAAAAATTATGCAAAAATAAATAAATAATAATAGTGAAAATACAAGAATTTTTATCTAGAGTATAAAATTTTCATATTGTAGAGACTAATTTAAAAATTTATTGTAAGAATTTAGGAATTTATAGAATAATTCAACCAAAATTTTATTTTGTTTATATTTCTTGACTGTATGAGCTAGAGTTTCCTTTTCCTTTTCCTTTTGGTTGGTGTGTAACTTGTTTGCATTCTCTATCCAATCACTGTTCTTTATTATTTATAATTAAAATATCCAAAAACTTAGTGTACTTAATACATGCAGAGCACAGCGATACAAAGCATAGTGACAACGGTGAATGTATGTGCATTGCTTTTTGTCATAGCAGCTGGTGGTTACGTGGGATTCAAATCTGGATGGGTTGGATATGAACTTCCTATGGGGTACTTTTTCATTTCCTAATTGCCAATTGGTACTATAAATATTTTGTTTTTGCACTTTCCAATATGATATGGCTTCTCTATTTTGGTTGCATAGGTTTTTCCCCTTTGGGGTTGATGGGATGCTGGCTGGTTCTGCAACAGTGTTCTTTGCATATATAGGTTTTGATGCAGTTGCCAGCACTGCTGAAGAGGTATACCATGATTGCTTCACTTTATTTTAGTTAAATAATAAATATTTAGGCAGCTCAATCTTTTGAATAGTGGAAAGAAAATATTTAAATATATTTTAATCTTTGAAAATATAACTATTTTTTTCATCCTATATAAGTTTTATTCATTTTTAAATCCCTACTTATAACAAAGTGATGTGTTTTAGCTCCTCACTCACGTTTTTATGTTTTTCTGAGGGACTTAAACTACATCATTTTTTCTTTTCCAGATGAGCACGTAAATCAACTAATATGAAATTATTTATTTTAATTTAGTCAGTAATGTTAAGTTTGAATTCTAATATGCAGTTGTGACTTGTGATAATTATATATTTAATTGTATTAAATATTTAGAAGAAGAATTTTACGGTCAAACAAATTTACTTGCGATAGAAGATATATATTGAATCATAGCAAAAATAAAAAAGTTTAAAAAAATGTCATTTTTCCAATGTAGGATTAATGAATTTATAGTATTAGATATGTTTTTAGTCCATAAACTTTTATCGATTCTTAATTTTAGTCCCTAAACATTTCTCATTTGGTTTTATTCTCTAAAAAAATTTTATATGAACAAAAAATTTTGAAGACAAAGATAAAAATATTGACAGGAGAAAATGTTCAAAGGTCTAAATATGAAAATTGACAAAATTTTAAGAACTAAAAATAGTCAAAAATTTATTCGGAGACTAAAAATAAAAATTAACAAAAATTTAGAAATTAAAGACATATTTAATCATATTTTATATAAATTAATAGGAAAAAAATTGATATTTTAGAGATAAAAACATATTTAACTCAAACTCTACTCGAATTCCTTAAACAAGTGTCTTGGATTTGAAATTTATGGATGAAAAATACTTATTGAGAGCGGATACATTAGTGGTAGCCAAGCCAGGTTTCCAGTGAAGATTAGATGTTGAAAAATTCAGTGAATACTTCATACTTATAATTATAACATGATGAGTGTTAAGATAATTTTATAAGATATAGTTTAGATATACTAGTTTATCTTCTCCTAATTTCTAGTTTAGTTTCCTTAGTTAGTTTTATCTAAATCTCTAAATTTTAGGGATTGATTATGTTTTATGCCTATTTATTTTATTGTATCCATCAATTCAATAACATGAAAATTATTCAGATTCAAGTTGGTATCAGAGCATTCTGGTCCTGGTTTGGAAACCCTAACCCAGCCGCCACCAAGGCATCTAGGGTTTTTCGAATTTTGTCAGCGGTTGTCGGAGTTGACGCCGCCTGAGTGTTCAGAGGTCGCCGATCGGCCCTTCCGTCGCGAGCCACCTCCAGAACGGTGTCTCACGCGCTCTCACGCACGATTTTTGTCAGAAAAGCTCGCCGGCGCGTGGGGTTCACGCGCCGCCCTCCAGGCCTCTATTTGCGACGCCGTTTGCACCATTGGACTCGCCGGCCCTCCCTCTTCTTGTTTTGACCCTTTTTAGGTTGTGGGTCACACTGTAGGTGGTCGTTTGGTTGCTGTTTGGATTTTCGTGGTTGTTTGGGTGCTGCCACGGAATTTCGAGACTGTTTGGTTGCTATCTCGGAGGTCTTTCCGGATTGTTTGGAGGTGTTTTTTTTTGCTGTTCTTCTCTTTTTTCTCTTCATGGCAGAGATTTCCAAGAATGGCACACCCTCTTCTTTTATCCCTAGTTCAACTGACTGTGGAAGTCGAGGGCGTGGTCGAGGTCGTGTTCGTGGTAAAGGGGGTAGAGGAAACCTCCATTGTACCTACTGCCAAAGAGATGGGATACACGAGACAAGTGTTATTCCTTGCATGGCTTTTCGAGCAAGACAGCTAAAGTGGCTCAATCTCCGACTTCGGCTCTAGAAGTCAAGATTGAACCCAAGAGCAATCATCCAATCACATTATCTGCCGATGATTACAAAGAGTATCTTCAACTAAAGGCGACTAAACAGGTCCCTTCCTCCATCACTGTTGCTCATACTGGTAATTCTAGAGTCTGTCTCTCTCATTCTACGTCTATTGGACCTTGGGTTTTGGACTCCGGTGCTTCTGATCACCTAACCTGTAATGTCTCCCTTTTCCGTAACCTATCATCACCTAAAACTCCACATCATATCACTCTTGCAGATGGGTCAAAAGTTCAAGCCACTGGTATTGGTCAAATATCACATCTTCCATCACTACCATTAAAATCTGTTTTACTAGTTCCTGGATGTCCCTTTAATTTGATTTCTATAAGTAAGTTGACTCGGTCACTAAACTGTGTCATAACCTTCACTTCTGATTCTTTCTTGATACAGGACCGGAGTACGGGACAGACGATTGGAGCTGGATCTGAATCACATGGTCTCTACTACCTTCAGCCTTCTACCTCTACCATATGTGCATCTATTGAGTCTCCTGGTTTAATCCACCGTCGCCTGGGTCATCCAAGCTTGAATAAATTAAAGAAAATGGTACCTCATCTCTTACGGTTAGAATCTTTAGAGTGTGAGTCGTGTCAATTAGGAAAGCATGTTAGAGCTTCTTTTCCTAATAGTGTTAATACTCGAGCTATGTCTCCTTTTGATGTTATTCATTCTGATGTTTGGGGTCCTAGTCGTGTTCCTTCTCTTTTGGGGCATAGGTATTACGTCACCTTTATTGATGATTTTTCTAGATGTACTTGGATATTTTCGATGAAAAATCGTTCTGAGTTATTCAATATTTTCCTAAGTTTCTATTCGGAGATCAAAATTCAATTTGGCAAAGTAATTCAGATTTTACGAAGCGATAATGCTAAAGAATATTTTTCAGATTGCTTCAAATCATTTATGGCTTCTCATGGCATTCTACATCAATCTAGTTGCCCTCATACACCTCAACAAAATGGTGTAGCTGAGCGAAAACATAGACATATTATGGACATTGCTCGTACTCTTTTATTGAATGCCAATGCACCCCCAAAGTTGTGGGGCGATGCTGTCCTCACTGCAGGATATCTAATAAATCGAATGACATCGTCTGTCTTGAATGATCAAGTACCTCATTCCCTATTATACCCATTGGAACCCCTTTACTCTGTTCATCCTCGTGTCTTTGGTTGTACTTGTTTTGTCCATGATCTTTTCTCAGGATGTGATAAGCTGTCTGCTCGGGTCATCAAATGTGTGTTCTTAGGATACTCCCGTGTCCAAAAGGGGTACTGTTGTTACTCTCCTGCTACGCATTGATTTTACACCAGTGCAGATGTCACTTTCTTTGAAGATACACCATATTTTATTGCCACAGATGTCTCTCTGGTTGACTCAGATCTCCTCTCTCAGGTATTGCCTATTCCTCATTTTGATCATAGTGTGCCTCCTACCACACCTGCTACTTTAGAGGCACCAGATCCTCCCGCACTACCAGGGTCTGACAATCCTCTCACCGATTTGGGATAACCTATGAGCGTCGATCACATACTGTTGTTCCTCCCAATGATTCTACAATTGAGCCATGTGATTCTACTCCTGCTTCAATCTCCTCACCTACTCCGGCCCCACCTACCTCAGTTGACTTGCCCATTGCTCTTTGTAAAGGTAGTCGTTCTACTTGTAATCCTCATCCTATTTATAACTTTCTTTCATATCATCGTTTGTCTCTTACTTATTATGCTTTTGTCTCTGCTATTTCCTTTATTACCATTCCCAAGACAGTACAGGAGGCCTTAACCCATCTAGGATGGTGACAAGCAATGATTGATGAGATGACAGCTTTAGACTCCAACCACACTTGGGTACTTGTCCCACCTCCACCTGGAAAATCTGTTGTTGGTTGTCGGTGGGTATTTAATGTTAAAGTGGGCCCTGATGGACAAGTGGATAGATTGAAAGCTCGTCTTGTGGCTAAAGGATACACGTAAGTATATGGTTTGGATTACAGCTTTTCTCTCCAGTTGCAAAGATGGCCTCAGTTCGTCTCTTCCTAGCCATGGCTGCTATGAGGCATTGGCCTTTGTTTCAATTAGACATCAAAAATGCCTTCTTACATGGTGATTTGGAGGAGGAGATTTATATGGATCAACCTCCCGGGTTTGTTGCTAAAGGGGGGTCTAGTCTTGTATGTAAATTACAAAAGTCCTTGTATGGCCTCAAACAATCACCTCGTGTTTGGTTTGGTCGGTTTAGCAAAGTTATACAGGAATTTGGAATGATCCGCTGCGAGGCAGACCACTCTGTCTTCTTTAGACGCTCATTGACACATAAATTTATCTATCTTGTTGTTTATGTAGATGATATTGTGATTACAGGTGATGATCAGGAGGGCATCAAGGCTCTGAAGCAACATTTATTTAAACACTTTCAAACTAAAGATTTAGGTCCCCTACGTTATTTTCTTGGGATTGAGGTCGCTTAGTCAAAGTCCGGTATTGCTATTTCTCAGAGAAAATATGCTCTTGATATTCTAGAAGAGACCGGACTTACAGATTGTAAGTGTTAGATATAGTTTTATCTTATAGTTTTTTATCTTATAGTTTTTTATCTTATGGGCCTAGGCCCACTGCTTTGTATTTAAACACATCTTTTGCTTTGCAATACACAAGGAATATGTTCTCTCCATTCACCATTACTCTCAACATGGAATCTAGAGCCTATCCTTGACTTTCCGGTGGACCCACTGTTCATCGGTGTCCGGAAAACGTGTCTCATTCCGTTTTCCGGCTATCCACTCAGTCGTGTCTCTTTCCGGCAATTTTTCCTATTTTTTTAGGGTTTTTCTTCGCTGCCGCCGCCGCCGCCACCTTTCCGGCCGGCGACCCCCCCACCCAACTCGCCTTCCTCCGGCGAACCCAACGCCATCGGTCGCGCGGCAAACGGAGGCCGCACGCGCCCCCACGCGCCGCTTCCGTGTTGGGTGCGTTTTCTCTCTCCTCTTCGTCAGCCGTCGCGCGTGGCGGCGCGTCCGGCGACTTTTCCGGCGGCGATCACCGGCGCCGGACTCGCCCTGACCTCCTCTACCCCGATCTACTATTTGTTTTGTGATCGGACCTCGTTTGTCACGAATCTCTTCCTTCTCGGGCCGTTTTTTTCTTCTCTCTCCTGTTACAGCATCTATGGCTTCCTCTTCCGCTGATCGGCCTGACTTTGCTATTTTCACTAATTATGTCAATGTCTCTCTTTCCATTGACAAGTTAGATGGCACCAATTATGATACTTGGGCTTCGGATATCAAGCTTTGGCTTAAGGGACAGGATTACGTTGCTCACCTTACCCAGACAGCTGCTTCCGTTGATGAGAAGGATCGTCCTCATTGGTTGAAAATTGACGCTCAAATTTGTAGTGTCCTTAAGTCGACCATTCATCCCTCCCTAAAGCAAATTTTTCGTGCCCATGAGACATGTGTTGGTGTATGGGAACAAGCCCGAGTGTTATACACCAATGATACTCAACGTCTCTATGGTGTGTGTCAAAATCTCCAGAATATCATCTCCCCACGACGCCTTGATGGCTCCATGGCTGAGTATTTGGGCAAAGTTCATGGCCTCCTACATGACTTCAATGAACTTTTGCCTCCTGCTGACACTCTTGCCAAGGAACTAGAGCAACGCCAAACATTCTTTATGTTGATGGCATTGTATGGGCTTCCTGATGAGTACTCTTCCATTCGTGATCAGATTTTGGGATCTCCGACCGTGCCTACCTTGAACTCGGCTTGGTCCACTCTGTTGCGTGTGCCTTGCAAGTTTTCCCCTGACATACCTTCTTCAGCTCCCACTGGCGACTCCTCTGCTTTGCTTTCTCAACGTGATGATCATCAGCGTTCTCGCAAACTGGGCAAAGGTCGTCCCAAGTGTGATCACTGTCACAAACTGGGCCACACAATTGACCATTGTTATGTCTTACATGGTCGTCCCCCTCGCCCTACTACTGCTGTTGCCCACACTGCCTCTCCTGTCTCTACTGCATCTGGTGCTACCCCCTCTGATAGTTCTGGCTCTGGGCCCCCAGCTCTCTTCAATGACTTCCTTAAATGGTATGAAGAACGTCAAGCTTCCAATTCCACTGCTTTTGTTGCGCACACAGGCCCTTCGTTTGTTGGTCTCACTCACTCCACCTCTCTTGGCCCTTGGGTCCTAGATTTTGGTGCTACCGATCATATTTCTGGTAATCGGTCTCTTTTCTCATCTCTTTCTACCTCTACTTATTTACTCTCTATCACTATGGCTAATGGTTCTCGCGCCACATCTCATGGTGTTGGTACTGTTCATCTTTCTCCTTCTCTCTCCATTGACAATGTCCTTTATGTCCCAGAGTCTCCCTTTAATTTATTATCCCTTAGTCGTGTTACTCGTTCTCTTGATTGCCTTATTTCTTTTACCAAAGATTCTGTTTTCTTACAGGACCGGAGTTCGGGACGGATGATTGGCACCGGATGTGAGTCTCATGGCCTTTATCACCTATGCACCTCTGCTCCTGTTGGTTTGGTGGCGGATTCCCCTTCCCTCATCCATGCTCAATTAGGTCATCCTAGCCTTGCCAAGCTTCAAACATCTTGTACCACGTCTGTCTAAGTTGTCTCATTTATCGTGTGAGTCGTGTCAGTTAGGCAAACATAGTCGTAGTTCCTTTTCTCCGAGTGTCCACAACCGAGCATCGTCTCCTTTTGCTTTAGTTCATTCTAATATTTGGGGGCTGAGTCGGGTCCCGTCCACTTTAGGATTTCAGTATTTTGTCACTTTTATTGATGATTACTCTCGATGTACTTGGTTATTTTTAATGAAATCTCGTTCCGAATTATTTTCCATATTTCAATCTTTTTATAATGAAATTCAAACTCAATTTGGTGTTTCTATTCGTACTTTTCGTAGTGATAATGCTCGTGAATACCTCTCTCACTCCTTTAAAGCCTTCATGGCTTCCCATGGCATTCTTCATCAGACTTCTTGTGCATATACCCCTCAACAAAATGGGGTGGCTGAGCGCAAAAATAGACACCTAATTGAGACCACTCGCACCCTCTTACTTCATGGTCACGTTCCTCAACCTTTTTGGGGTTGTTCTCACTGCTTGCTATCTCATCAATCGAATGCCATCTTCTGTCCTCAACAACCAAATACCTCACTCTATTTTATTTCCCACTCAACCTCTCCACCCTCTACCTCCTCGCGTCTTTTGATCTACGTGTTTTGTCCATAATCACAGTCCTGGTCTTGACAAACTTTCCGCTCGATCTCATAAATGTGTCTTTTTAGGGTATCCTAGGTCTCAAAAAGGGTATAAATGTTTCTCACGCTCCCTTCGTCGCTACTTAATTTCAGCTGATGTCACCTTTCTTGAGTCTTCTCTCTACTTTTCATCTACTTCATCTTCTCCTACACCTGTCCTTGCCCCTTCACCCTTACCTCTTGTCTTTGATACTCCTCCTGTGTCTGCTGTGTCACCCGACCCACCACCTCAGCCTCCACTTCAAGTTTATCATCGTCGGCAACGCTCCAGCCTTCCCATTGGACCCCACCCGACTCTACTTCGGTGCCACCTCCTTCGTCTCCTCCGGCCCAACCACTTGAGTCTGACCTCCCTATTGCCCTTCGGAAAGGTAATCGTTCTACTCGTAATCCTTCCTCTCATTATATTACTCTGAGTTATCACCGATTATCCCCCTCCCAATATACTTGTCTCTCTTCTCTTTCCTCTGTGTCTATTCCTAAAAATGTAGGTGATGCCTTGGCCCACCCTGGTTGGAGACAAGCCATGCTTGATGAACTGTGTGCTCTTCAGAACAATGGTACTTGGGATCTTGTTTCTTTGCCTCCTGGGAAGTCTGTGGTTGGATGTCGATGGATCTTCACAGTCAAGGTTGGTCCTGATGGCACCATTGATCGACTCAAAGCTCGTTTGGTCGCCAAAGGTTATACTCAAATTTTTGGATTAGACTATGGTGACACTTTCTCTCCTGTTGCCAAGATGACCTCTGTCAGATTATTCTTAGCCATGGCTGCTCTTCGCCGTTGGCCTCTCTATCAACTGGATGTTAAAAATTCCTTTCTTCATGGGGATTTGCTTGAGGAAATTTATATGGAGCAACCTCCTGGGTTTTTTGCTCAGGGGGAGTCTTCCGGTTTGGTATGTCGTCTCCGCAAATCACTTTATGGTCTTAAGCAATCTCCAAGGGCATGGTTTGGTAGATTCAGTACTGTAGTCCAACAGTTTGGGATGACTCGAAGCGAAGCTGATCATTCGGTCTTTTATCGACATTCCACTGCTGGGTGCATCTACTTGATAGTGTATGTTGATGATATTGTTCTTACTGGTAGTGATCATCATGGCATTTCTCAGATAAAACAACATCTTTGCCATCACTTTCAGACAAAAGACCTTGGTAAACTTAGGTATTTCTTGGGGATTGAGGTAGCGCAATCTACAAATGGAATTGTAATATCTCAAAGAAAGTATGCATTGAATATTTTAGAGGAAACTGGGCTAATGAATTCCAAGCCCATTGATACACCTATGGATCCTAATGCTAAACTTCTACCTAGTCAGGGGGAGCCTTTCTCAGATCCTGAGAGGTACAGAAGACTGGTTGGGAAATTGAATTATCTCACGGTAACTCGTCCTGACATCTCTTTTGCGGTTAGTGTGGTGAGTCAATTTCTCAATTCTTCATGTGCAGGACATTGGAATGCAGTCATCCACATTCTGAAGTATATCAAAGGTGCTCCAGGAAAAGGTTTATTATATGGCTACAACAATCATACCCAAGTTGTGGGATACTCAGATGCAGATTGGGCAGGCTCTCCCTCTGACAGGAGATCCACCTCAAGTTATTGTGTCTTTATCGGTGATAACTTGATTTCCTGGAAAAGTAAGAATCAAAATGTAGTGGCAAGATCTAGTGCAGAAGCAGAATACCGTGCTATGGCCTCTGCTACGTGTGAGCTCATTTGGCTCAAACAGTTGCTTAAAGAACTGAGATTTGGCGAAGTTACACAGATGACTCTCATATGTGATAACCAAGCTGCCCTTCATATTGCCTCAAATCCAGTATTTCACGAGAGGACCAAACACATTGAAATAGATTGTCACTTCATTCGTGAGAAGATTTTATCTGGGGACATTACTACTCAGTTTGTTAACTCTACTGATCAGTTGGCAGATGTCTTCACCAAATCATTACGGGTCCTAGGATTGATTATATTTGTAACAAGCTTGGTGCATATGATCTATATACACCAGCTTGAGGGGGAGTGTTAGATATAGTTTTATCTTATAGTTTTTTATCTTATAGTTTTTTATCTTATGGGCCTAGGCCCACTGCTTTGTATTTAAACACATCTTTTGCTTTGCAATACACAAGGAATATGTTCTCTCCATTCACCATTACTCTCAACAGTAAGCCAGTTGGCACTCCCATGGATCCCAATGTGAAGCTTATGCCTAGTCAGGGGGAGCCTTATCCTGACCCAGGGAGATATCGGAGATTAGTGGGAAAATTGAATTATCTCACCATGACCAGACCTGATATATCTTTTCCTGTGAGTGTTGTAAGTCAGTTTCTTAACTCTTCCTGTGAGAGTCATTGCCTTGCAGTTGTTCGAATCCTTAGATACATCAAAAGATCTTCAGGAAAAGGACTTGTTTACAATGATAGAGGACATACAGACATTGTTGGATATTCAGATGCAGATTGGGCAGGTGATGCAAGTGATAGACGATCAACATCAGGCTATTGTGTCTTCATGGGTGGTAATCTTGTCTCATGGAAGAGTAAAAAGCAAAGTGTTGTTGCACGATCAAGTACAGAAGCAGAATACCGTGCTATGGCTCACACCACATGTGAACTCTTGTGGCTAAAATTCTTAATTCAAGAGTTGCAGTTTTGCAAGGTTGGTCATATGGAACTAGTTTGTGATAACCAGTCAGCTTTATACCTCTCCTCTAATCCAGTTTTTCATGAGAGAACAAAGCATATAGAGGTTGACTGCCATTTCATCAAAGAAAAGATCCTCTCCGGTATCATTAAGACCACCTCAGTTTGCTCCAAGGATCAACTTGCAGATATCTTTACTAAATCTTTACGAGGTCCTAGGATAACATATATATGTAACAAGCTAGATGCATATGATATATATGCTCCAGCTTGAGGGGGAGTGTTAAGATAATTCTATAAAATATAGTTTAGATATACTAGTTTATCCTCTCCTAATTTCTAGTTTAGTTTCCTTAGTTAGTTTTATCTAAATCCCTAAACTTTAGGGATTGATTATGTTTTATGCCTATTTATTTTATTGTATCCATCAATTCAATAACATGAAAATTATTCAGATTCAAGTATGAGAAAAAGAAATAATCTATACAAAGGATGTTCAATTGTTCAAACTGCTGACAATTGTTCACTTGATGAACAGGTAAAAAATCCTCAACGAGATTTACCCCTTGGTATTGGTGGTTCACTGTTTCTTTGTTGTGGGATTTATATGATGGTGTCCGTTGTTGTAGTTGGTTTAGTACCTTATTATGCAATTGATCCGGATACCCCAATATCATCTGCATTTGCTAATCAAGGGATGCAATGGGCAGCGTGAGTTTACAATTTGGCATCTCATTCTTCAATCTTCATTAAGTTTTGATGGCTCAATCTATGTAGTATTTGCCAAAGACAAGTTTCTTGTTCGTGATTGCAGTTACATTATAAATGCTGGAGCTTTCACAGCTCTCTGCTCAGCTTTGTTGGGTGGAATACTTCCCCAGGTAAAACCAATGAAAGTTGTTTAGCTTCATTTTTTTAATGTCATATTATAAATTGTTCAGTCGCTCAAGATTTTTGTTAAACAAATGGAAATCTCTAGATTCTCATATTAATGATACCTAGTAAGTGTAATGAAATTACCTTTTGTTGAAGAGGAAAATTAAATGATATTTCTATCGAGTAGATAGTGGTAGGTATTGATTAAGGATTTGTGTTACTTGATCATTTCTAGGAGAATGTTACAGGTGGAGGTATTCATAGAAAAATGTTATCAATGTTTCAATACACACCTTGATTTTCAGCACAAAAGAAAATGTTACTAGTAATTCATTTGCATTTTGCAATGGACAAGAAAACCTAGGTTAGTCTAGTGAATTTCATTCGAATCATTCAATCATATAGTTCCATTCATCACAAATTAGTCCTTTTTTCTTTTCAAGTATTTAATTTACAAGGCAAAAATGATAAATGTGTTTTCTTCGATGTTTCCCAGCCACGAATTTTGATGTCTATGGCAAGGGATGGGCTACTGCCACCTTTTTTTTCTGATATAAATAAGCAGACTCAAGTTCCTGTTAAGGGCACAATAGCTACTGGTGTTATGGCTTCAATCTTGGCATTTTTTATGGAAGTCTCTCAACTGGCAGGAATGGTAAGCCCAGAAATTATCTGCTAGGACTTTTCGCTTTAGTGTATAAAAATTTCAGTACTAATTGACATATGCATTGCAGTATAGAGTTTATCAGTTTAATTTTTATACATTGTTAGAATAAAAACTTTTGCACAATCAACTAACAAGAAATCATGGTATGATTTTTGACCTTCAAAGCATACAAACTTAACATACATGACTCATGGCCATATGTGATCGAATGACAATATAAAAACCCATTATACTATCACTATATAGAGTATAGACAATTTTGAGTCTATTTGAATACAAGCTAAAAGCACTTTTAAGAGTTTCTCTATTGAAAATGAACAATATTTTTAAGTAGAAAAGTTCTCAAAAGCGCTTCAAAATTTGTATCCAAACAAGCTCTTACTCTTCTATAAAAGTAAATACTCTTTGAATAGTGACCTGCTTATGAGGTAACTAAATTCACTTTTTAAAATATGAACTAATAATATAGTGTATTAAATAATGTGTATTTATCATTCATGTACATGTAATAACAATGTGTGACACTATACGGGTCATGACACCAGGAATTCTTCAATAAAAGTCTACAATGAATCTGTTTAACAACTTGTGGCTGTTTATCTTAATGTGGCTAGATCTTCTTTTCTTGTTTGTGATTGCATACTCATGAAATCATTAATGTCTATAGTAGTACTAATGGCATGTATGGTCTTCTCCTAAAGATCCTTTGACTGTCATGTAAATGTCTATAGTAGTATTAATGTGCATGTACCTTTTCTCCTGCAGGTTAGTGTGGGTACGCTTTTAGCATTCACCATGGTGGCAGTGTCTGTGTTGATCCTAAGATATATTCCTCCAGATGAAGTCCCATTGCCTCCATCTCTCCAGGATTCAATTGTTTCGGTGTTAAAGCGGTGTAGTTTGAACAGTGCAGAGACAGATGTGGAATATACAGATGCTGCAAATGTTGGTACTGCTGAGGACAGAAAGCCTTTAATTGTTAAGGAAGATGTTATGATTGATTTTGCTAAACATCTTGCTGTAGGCAACCGTGAGTTATCATTTCGCTTCTCCTTTACTGATCTCTATAATAGATAATATACTTTCAGTACTCCAGATATATAATTTTGGTTTAATTACCCTTTTGGTACCTATAGTTTCATCAACTTTACCTTTTAGTTCCTATAAATAAAAATATTTTTAGTCTTAATACATATCATTTTTGTTTCTTTTTAATTCTTTTAGTTTCATAAACTTTATTTTTTAGTCCCTCTAGTAATAGATGATAAGGACTAAAAAGAAACAAAAATGATATGTATAAAAGTTAAAATGAAACATTTTTTACAATAGAAACTAAAAAGTAAAGTTTATGAAACTACAAGGCTAAAAGGATAATTAAACCTATAATCTATGTTTCTCAAGTAGCTAACACTAGTTCACTTGTGAGGATTGATTTAGACTATATCCAGATTGTTATTCTCTTTTTGTCATTTGGCATATGTTTCTTTTCTCCTTAATTTATTTGTTTATTTTGGGTGCAGATCTAAATGAAGGTAACAGGCGAATTGTTGTTGGGTGGATCATAGCATTCATATGTTTAGGGGCGTTTGTCCTTGCATACGCTGCTTCAGATTTAACTCTTCTTAGGTTAGTCTAGTTGCAGATTATGTAACTTTGCTTAAGCTGCACATTTAATAACAATATATTAATTCATGGTCAAGGATTCAAGATCCCTAAATAGTATGGTGGCTGGTTTGAAATGCAAAGAAGTGGACTATTTAGGGACTTGGCCTTATGCTCTGGGAAGTGGAGTGGTTTGACAATATTATTAATGGAAAATCTCTACAATAAATATGCACTTCATTAGTGTTTATCGTGTCATTTAAAGATTGCTTGATGTTCCTAGTCTTGAGAATGTTTTTATGATATTGACAGTTATATTCGCTTCGCATTTTGTGGAGTAGGAGGTGCTCTTCTTTTGTGTTGTTTTGTTTTCCTAACCTGTATAGATCAAGATGACGCACGGCATAACTTTGGGCACTCTGGAGGTATGTCTTACAATCATTTCCTTGTGTTTCATAAATTTATGTCATTAGTGTTGCCTGTGTGGGTAGTATCTCATTCCTGTCGACTAATGTAGATGTAATGCAATGTCACACACACGAAGTGTATTGAACAAGCATAGTGTACTATCAAAACGAACTGTAGAAAGTAGGTTGGCCATTAAGCCTGTTCAGTTTAAGATAAATAACAATAATTTAATCTTTTTTCAGGTTTCATTTGCCCATTTGTGCCACTGCTTCCCATAGCTTGCATTCTCATCAATTGCTACTTACTTGTTAATCTTGGGTAAGCATTGATACTTAATTTGCTAATACTTTTGATTAATCAAGCTCACCTTTTGTATATATTTTTTCTGTCAAGTTGTGTGAAATCTTGAACATTTAAGTTTTTCCACAGATATGAAATATTGAAACTGAAGGAAGTGGTTTGATTTCAAGACTAAAAGTAACTCAGGGACCATCTATCCATTTATAAATATTTTTTAAAATGAATATCAGAATCTATCTGGTATTTTCTTTCTGCTATGCCTGCTTTAACGGTGGCAAACTAAACTTCATCTTCATCTGAGTAAACAGGCAGGGACTCTAATAGTATAATGATAGTCATATCATATGTAATGTTAATTGAACTGTTTAGTTTCTTTTAGTGAATTATCCTTCCTCCTTAGTCGTTGGTTTATATTTATAGTTTATAAATGAATAATAAAATTTAGTACAATTCAATAACTACATATTCCTGCAAATCTAGGAACCAAAGTGAAACTTTTCTTTATTAAATCAAAAGTACATGTAATTGTTGTTTTCATTTTTTTATCTCTGTTTTTACAAACGGAATGTCCATGTCCTGAAAGAAACTCTGCAATAAATTGAACTTTCATCCTACAAGAACAGAGAAGAGGCATGTGGACAAAACTATTAAGACATCTTCAATGTATTTTGTCGAATCAGAAATTCTATGTTGAGACTTTGTTAATTGAATTGCATGCTTTATCTAATTCTTGCTTATCTTTCTTTCAGAGATGGTACATGGTTGCGTGTTTCTATATGGCTGGCAACAGGACTACTAGTGTACGTGTTTTATGGCCGAACACATAGCTCTCTAAAAGATGCAATTTATGTGCCAGTGAAGCAAGTGGATGAAATTTACCAAACTCACACAAGATGTCTTGCTTAATTTCTACAAACCAAATTAGGAGGAATATGTCTGTGTGAAGATTGCTTGCATCTCAAGCCAAAGAAAATAGTGCAGTTCCCCCGGTTGAACATGTAATCTCGTACAGAAGTGCTTCTCAAGCTTAGGGTCGTGTTTAATATTTTTTTTCTTCTCGAGAAGAATGTCACTGTGGTGTGCCTAAAATATATCTCATTTGTTCCCTCATTGTGTACCATTTGTACGATATATCTTGTTCTGTGTGAGTGACTTAGGGCATGTTCAAAAGAATGTAAATTTAGCTTGATCTTTGTAATTTAAATTCATCTTTTTTGTTTTGGAACAATGAAAACATTAGAGGAGTCTATTTTCTAAGACGCAGAAAGTGATGTTGACAAGTTGTACAAATTTGTTGTATATATATATCATTAAGAAAACCTACTATTTTCTGTTTTCCATGGTAGAATGATGACAGTAGAAATTCAATGTCATTAAAAAAAATTCAAAGTGAGCCGGTTAACATGAATCTAGCTACCGATTTCAATTCTCAAGGAACCACCGAATAAGAACATGTATTCAGAATTTTGAAAACGTGTGAAGTGAAGGAGTACCCTTCCCGAAGTCATGTATATACATAGAACAAACTTCCAATTTAAACTGCACTTTTCCCATGACTTTATCCAGAGATCTGCTATTGTGGGCGCTGAGCATACATCTTAAGTTTTAAAAGTCGTTGACAATCTTTTTAAGTTTTAAATCCTTTATTAAACTCGCGAACAAGAAATTGGATCATTTAACAATTAATGTTCATACCTTATTCAGACCAGCTCGGGAAAGAAGCATATATTTATTATTGTGTGCACTGCTTTTTTTTATTGCTAAGGGTGAAAAACAAGAATTTAGGAGTAAAAATGTCCAATTAAAAAATTGAAACCTAGTGCTTGGTTAAAGGTATTTTCTTTATTATAGGTATCGATTTAACTACCATCACATTTCATTCCACCTTGTAAGAACATCATTGAGACTCTAATCATAATTCTTCACATTAAAAATGTAACGAGAATCCACAGGCTCAAGCACCACGGCACATTCTGCTATCCCCCATGGAACTCAATGAGAAGCAAAGGCAGTAAATGAAAGCTTAAAGATAATACACACATAAAAATTCAACTATAACAAAATTTTCTGGCTAATAAATTGGTAACTTCAAAAATGAGAAACTTGCACCTAGTAATCATCCGATGGACCTCATAGACAACATCGCAATTTTGATACAACAATGACTATTAATTCATTTTATTGATTAGTTCGTTGATGTGATCCTCACGGTTCCCCGTGTCTCCACCGTCTTTGTATAGAGTTTTTGATCCTTTCAAACCTTCAGCTGGCTTCTTGAGCTCAAAGGGCCACATAAAACTGACAACTTCCTTAAAATGTGGACCAACATTACAAATCTGATGCACCATGTCTTCTATGCATACAATACCAAACTTTCCTAATTCCTGCATGGCAACGAGTAGAACAATAACAAAAACAATCAAGGGGAAAAAAGTTAAAGGAAATCCAGAAATCAAGAAATACCATATATTAGTATTACCTGCTCAATAATGTTATTATCTGTTAAGGGAACTTTTCGCCTATCCAGCCTCGCAAGTCCTTTCTTGTAAATTAGCTCTTTTATGCTTTTAAGATTCGGATATCTTAAAAAGAAACAAACATTCACAAAATCAAGAACAACCCTTAGCAAGTGATATAGGATTTCACTTTAGTAAGGAACACCATATATACAGGAACATAAAGATAGAAGAAATTGCTAAACAAGGCTTTCAAGAAGGCAGTGAATTCCACCCGATGCATTGAAAGCACTCCACACTGGATGAAATACAATTGATGTGCGAGGAGCAAAGCAACAGTGTGATATTCGTTGGATTAGAACACATTATCATACTGCTTAGCATTATCTTTCCTAAATACTAAGGGTCAATTTGGGTAAATAGCTTAATTAAAGGCTTATTGAATAAGATCCTATGGATAAACTTCTCCATAATAAACACTTAGAAAATAGATAATAAGGTAACATGAATTGAAATTCTACCATAAGATAAAATCAACTTATGTGCTTCAGCTTTTGGAGAAGTTAAATGGGAACACTTCAATCGAAGTTAAGGGTATAAGTTGATTTTACGTTATGATAGAATCTCGATTCATGTTACCTTCTTATGTTCTTTTCCTACAGCAGGACCTGCGTATTAATCACATAAGCACTTATGTAAAAGTTGTTTCTACAATTATACAGGAAATTAGGGTCAAGTGTTTTCACATTATTCTAGAAAACTTATTAAAATAAGCTGAAAAGAAAAAAAAAAAAAACTTACGGATAAACACTCCCAATCACTTACACGAGTTTATACTAGGACATGCATATAAGCTAAAACTACCTATCCCAAATGGACCCTAAACTGATTTTGCCCATGAACACTCCTATTCCAAATCAATATGCAAATACCTGAAACCACCCTATCCCTCACTAACACAGCAAACATAAAATAAACAAACATTAACCAATATCTTACCCATAGGTCACATATGGCTCCACCCTCTGCAGCTTGGCCATTATCCCCTCACTAGGCTTCACAAATACAGCACTGAAAATTTTCCTCAACCCCAAGCTGTACAACACCTTCCTCGTCTTAGGATGCATGTCCTTTTTCCTAAACCAACGGCAAGACACACGTCACCACTTATTCAATTTCACAATTCCAAAAATAAAAAATCAAACCACCAAATATTTTTTTTATAAAAAAAAAAAAGGTAGCAAGATACCAACCCCTGTATCCGAATAACTATCAAGGCGGTGGAGGAGTTACAGTGAGGCACATTCCTCTTCACTCTCCGCTTCATTCTGATAAGGTCCACCTCCTATATATACATCAAATCGAAACAATTAGGTTTAGTGGTTCATTGCAAAGAGTTACGCCAGAGAACAAGTTACCTTGTTGCGATACTCGTGGACGAAATCTTCGGGCTTTTTGATGGATTGGTAGTGTTTGTGCTGGAGCTGTTCCTTTTTCCGCAAGGCCCATGCTTCGCTGTTTTTCCTCTTCTTCAGTATAACCTCAGGGATGTAGTTCAGAGGCTTTGGATCCTCTTCTGCCATCTCTGCAAACGCGCGCGGCGGAGATGGTTGTACTCTTGCGGCGGCGAACGGCGGCGATAACGTAAAGCCCTAAGGTGTGTTTATTTCGGCTTTCGATTTGGTGTTATATAGTGCTCCTTTTTTTTTTTTTTTTGTTCCTTTTTTCTTTTAATTTGATTTTGGTTGCGCGCTTCATTGGGCTGGTCTTGATCCATTGGGCCGAGTTTTTGATTGGGCTTTTTTAAGTTGGACATCTTTTTTAATAAAAAAAATAATATATATAATATATACTGATAAATGATAATAATAACAGGAATATCCTTTTCTTAGGTACACTTTTTCGTGCAAATCACATACTAATTAAATTTTTTATGCATTCGTAAAAAATTCAGAGAAAAATATTGTGAAATCTATTGGAATAAAATATATAACATTAAATAATATGTTTTTTGGCACATGGAACTGGTACAACACAGATTCTTAAAATATATCTAGAGAAAGAAGAAAATATTTCAATTTATAACTGAGCCATGGTGTTTTATTTTTATAGAATTTATGAAATCTTTTACGTGCTTTTAAAATACTTTTAAAATAAAAATAAACAAAGAAACTTTTAAAAATAAACATTACTATTTTCTCTCATTCATCTCTAATGAGAGGAAGACGCATAGAACATGCATAACAAAATTACACTACTTGTCAAACAAAAAATACACTATTTACTAGATTTTCATGCTATTCTTTTTTATTTTTGTGAGCATGTTTTTCGTAATTAATGTCCAATGCAATCACGCATTTGAGTTACTTGAGGGGATTTTTATTTACTTTTTTTTTAATTTATATAATTGGACATTATTAAATTTCAAAATTAAACTTAGGCATTTAAGAAAGGTTCTTGCAACTAATAATTGATTTCAATACATCTAAATAAAACCTTGAATTTAAGTCTTTAGAATGAAAATAAAAACATGATTGAAAAGGAAGACTTCACTAAAGGCACTCAGTCAAGTTTCAAATATTAGTCATCAATAAAATTAATAGTAGTTTACACAAATAAATTAGTTATTATAACAAAGAAAAAGTTCTTGCATTCAAATTATTACAGTGATAATAGGTTCAAGATATTAGAAATTGACTCGTTTAAGCATAATTATAAATCTTGGTTCGATGATCAACTAGATTAATATATTAGATGAGTAAATTACTGATTGAACTGCTTGAATTAATATGTAATAAAATAAATAATTTTAAATTAATGAGTTACTAAAAAAAAAATTCAGATCACAAGTTCAAATCTTGTTTAATTTAAAATCCTCTAATTTTATATATAATTTTCTCAAATTGTGATTTTCTTATAGTGTGCAAGGCCAACAAGCGTAGGAGGAGTTAATGTTCATTTATCCTTCAATCATTCTTAAACACTCGAGTTTGAGTTCAATTTCATTCAAAATTCTCTCAGTTTTTGTAATTTTCTCAAAATGTAATTTTCTTAAAACATGCAAGGCTCAGATTAGCTGGTTAAGTAGTCATTTAGCATTCAACCATTCTTAAACACTCGAACTTCAATCCCATTTCATACAAAATCCTCACATTTTTTTCTATAATTTTCTCAAAACACGATTTTTTTATATAATATGCAAGCCTAGCAAGAGTGGGACAACTTGCTCTACACTATGACAAACATAATATATATATATATATATATATATATATATATATATATATATATATATAAAATATATATGAGGAGGGTTCAAACAACACTGGTGTAACTTTTATTAAGTGTTACACCGCTTAATAACTTTATATTAAATGTGAATTTTAAAAATTCAACCGTTAGATTGAAAGTTCATATATCTTAGATCATATATATTAAATTTTATATTAATCTAAGATAATTTGATACTTCATTCTCATAAAACAAAATTGACGTAATATATACATTTCAAAATATACTAAAATATGAACACCTTAATTATCTTCAAGTTGTTGTTCAATTTTAACAAAATTTGACGTATATGATTTAAGATATATGAATTTTCAATCTAACGGTTAGATTTTTAAAATTCACATTTAATGTAAAATTATTAAGCAGTGTAACACTTAATAAAAATTACACCGGTATCGTTTGAACCCTCCTATATATATATAAACCCTAAACCCTAAACCAATAGGTTCAGTGGTCATTAAGCCTTCAACTATTCTTAAACATTCAAGATTGAATCCCATTTGATTGTAAGTCCTCTCATTTTCTCTATAATTTTCCCAATACATGATTTCCTCATAACATGCCAAGCCAACAAGCGTGAGACAATTTGCACTACACAATGATAGGCATGGAAAATAGAGCAATGACGAATGCATGCATATAAGAGATGCTAGGAATTTTAAGGTTTTAAAAAAATCTAATTGAACAGGTTGCACCATATCAAGTGCATATCCAATAGAAAAAGAAGCTAGAGCTGGTTGGTTCAATGAACATTTAGCCTTCACCAATTCTTAAACACTTGAGCTCGAACCTGTTTCATTCAAAATCCTTTCATTTTCTTGTAATTTTCTCAAAATGTGATTTTCTCATACCGTCTAAGACTAACAAACGTGAGACAAACATGAAAAAATAGAGCAATGACAAACATGTGCCTAGAAGAGATGTTAAAGTTTTTAAAGTTTAAAAATAAATATAATTGAATTTGCTGCATCGAGTTGAGTGCATATCAAATTGAAAGAAAAAAAAAAGTGAGTTAGTGGTCATTTAGCCTTCAACTATTCGTAAACACTCGAGTTCGAATTTCATTTTAATCAAAGTCCTAACATTTTCTATAATTTTTTCAAAATGTGTTTTTCTCATATTATGCAAGGCTAACAAGCGTGAGACAACTTGCACGAAATCATGGTTCCCCAACCAGATAGTGAGTCAATTTTTTGAAACACTACATGCCAATGAATGTATAATTCGTCTAGGTGATAGACTAGTAGTAAATTGTGGAAAATAATAACTACATTTTATATTTTGAAGCTATATTTTGCAAACAAAAGTTACTGGAATTATAATAAATCGATTTACTTATTTAAAAATAACATAATCAAAATTTTAGTAGGTCTAACAGGCATTTAATTTAATTTTCACTTTAAATCATCTTACGAAGGTTTGAAAGAAGGAAAAAAAAATTAAAATTTAAGACCCGGTTGTGTTTCCATTTCCCATTTTTAATTACAAAACTATCATTATTTCTAATCTATTTTCTCTGTTCAAGTATTTGTATATGAAACAAAAATATATATTTTTTCAATATTTCTTGGATAAATATTTGAAAACAAGATTATAATTTTGTAATTAAAAAATAAAAACACAAATAAACTAAGACTACACAAGCCATAATTATGGAATATAATCTAGACAGCTTATTAATGATGTAAAAAAATAAAAATAAAAATAAAAATAAAAACCTATTTCTATCAGAATAATTCGAAGTTATCATTCAATTTCAAGGTGCAAATCTTACGAAGTAATACATGTCACGAAATAACAGTAGAGTATTAACAAGTCTAATGACTTCTATATAAAAATAAATAAATAGAGTCTAATAACCAGTGAGGTTACACAGCAAAACTTGCGATTTGGAGTATCGAAATATCAAAATTTTAATTAAGTAAAACTGACAATAAATACAATGTGATGTTCATCCCTCTCCCTTGAACTGTTGTTACATAGATTTACATTTGATACCTCCAAATCAGGAGGGAAGCAACACATAAAATAATTCAAGACTGAAATATATAACAACGGATTGAAGATAGAGAGTATCATCGGGAGAAGAAACAGACAAAATTCCCATCATCACAAACATCCGAAGCATTACAGTGAGATGTACGGACTATACAAAGAGTTCTCTCTTACACCTTTCCACTTTCCAGCATAAGCAAAGGTTGTCTGCTTTTCAAAGAAGCAAGGGTCGCATGGATTCCAGTTTAGGCTCCAGCATGTTCCAAAAAAATTTCACTGCCAATAAGATCAATACAATCAGTAGGAAAGTAAAATAACTCTGGAAATAGAAAACATGCCACCAAAGCCTGCATCATGCTTATAGAAAACAAAACTTTCAGACTTACAATCATACTACTTAGTCATTAGTTCTTAGATAAACATAAAACTCAACTGCCATCCTAGCTATGCAGTCTCATCCCTGCGAGATTGTTTCTAGGGTTTGAACCTGTGACCTTCCAGTCACAAGGCAGCAACCTTATTTTTGCGTCAAGGCTTGCCCTCTAAATAGCCTCTGTTCTGGGGCTACTGAATTGCCAATCATTTAACAGGGGCTGAGCAGTTTGAGTTCTGGCAATTTTCTCTTGTTTACCATTTATATAGTGTTATCAAAATAGTTGTTCCTTGAGGCAAGATTTGAGAGTCTGGGTATCAATAAAATAAATCAGCAGAGAATCAATATAGGTTGTTCATACCATTAATCTGCTTGTTTGCAAGAGCTTGCAACCTCAGCCTTCTTGTGCATGTGAAACCAAAATTTTCTCATTAGCATTACTTCTCTCTGCTTTAGTTGCAAATACTTTGGCTATCGGTTTTATGCCTCTCCACTAACCAAACTATTTTCATCTTTGCCAGAGACACTACCAGCTTCTTTGTTGCTACTCTTATTAGTTTTGTCTTCATCAGGGTTGTCCTGAGAAGAGCTGACCAATCTCCTGACAAACTTTTTAGATGGAAGTACAGAATCATCCTCTGAACTCCTTTTAGAAGAGGCTGTAACTTTGGGAGTGCTAGAAACCTTTTTCAATGAATCCTTATCAGGTGATTTTGATGAAGTTTCTTCTGCATCTTCAGTGAGTTTGCCAGTAGGCTGTTTAACATTTGAGTTGTCAGGATCTGTATCAGGAAGCATTGCTCGGTGACTAAGGCGCAGCTGGCCCTTATCATTTTTCTGCAGTGCATGCTTAAAAACATAAGACAGAATGCCTACCACACAAAATGGTAACATCGAACATTTTGAAACAACAAAAACACAAATCACATTCTTAGAATATAAGAAAATTCTGTTTTAAATATGTTTTTAATGCCTCAAATTTGAAGTAAATATATTTTTAGTTCTCAAATTTAAAATTGATCTTTAAGTCCTATAATTTAAAAAAAAATAAAAAATAAAAAATAAAAACTTCTTTTCAGGGACAAATCGAGTCTACAATTACATGAAGACAGTAATATCATAACCTTATGTTCCTTTGAGCAAATAAAACCCAAATCATGTAGTCAACTGTCTATAAAATAGTTATAACTTACGAACACCCTCAAGTGAGAAGTGAGCACAACTATGTCACTCACTAAAATAACCTAGCAAATAGGACACTAAATGAAGGAATCGCTTGGCTATGTTGAATCACCATTGAGAAAAACACGAATTACTACGAAATCAGGCATAGAGCTATTGGTAAACTTGAACATGATTCAAAGCTAACAATGAGTAAAATGACATACCTCTATAAGCTTTACATCAATACGATCTCCCACTTTGAAAACCTGGAGGAATGCAAGTCAAATATTATCCCAGCATTATTTGCATACACTGTTAATTTTCATTGGAAAATGAAATCAGAAGAACAAGCTTACATCTTCTGCCTTGGGTAACCAACCTGAACTCAGTTCACTGATATGACAAAGTCCCTACATAAGATGATAAAAAATGTCTACATGTTATATAAAGTTCAGAATTTCATCATTCTATAGAAGCATGCTACTTTTCCTTTCAAAATTTTTTAAAGCATTCTCAAGTGAAATGCAAACAATGAAAGGGAAATACATCTTTCTAATCATCTGAGAATTATAAAACATGATAACATGAAGTATCAGCTCAGCTCTAAAACATATATGAGATTTAAGAAATAAAACAAGCAAAGATACAACTTCATTAGAAAATCCAAAATTCAACTACATTAAAGAAGATATCTAATGGTATCTGTTTCTAAATTATCTACATTTACACTTTTGGCAACCAGGTGGAAGCATGTACCTCTCGTCCAGGTGCTATCTCTACAAAAACTCCATAAGGGGCTATTGATTTGATTTCACAGTTCCTGAAGTATAGAAGGCAGCACAATCATATATATATATATATATATAATTTATCAATAGTTCTCTTTTGTAAACAAAATGGTAATCATTAAAGAAAAACAAAAGGAAATTTTCATAGCTAATTTATGTTTTCAGTCCCTTAAAATATTGTGATTATTTGGCCCCTTCGTTAGTCTTTCATTAGTTTTATCCAAAAAAAAATTTTGCTTATTTTCTAGTCTCTCTAAATATGACCCTCTTTTTTCCGTTTGGTCCCTTATTTTTTTCTTAGTCATCTTGGCACATGACAGAAAACAAATAGAAGTCTAACAAACAGACTATATGGGAACAAAAATAAAAAAAGCAAAATTGAGAACTAAATAACTTGTTGAAAATGGGGACCAAATGGGAGAGTCATGATATTTTGAGGGACAAAAATCATAACTTAAACTACTTTTATAAAGAAGAAATTTGTTAAGGCAAGAAAGAAGAAAATCAAGAGGAAAATAGATCCATTCATGTCATTAAATTTCGAAAAGAAAATCACAAATAATTCTTTTTGTTGAGATTACGATAAGATTGTATCAAGATTATGAGATATAAGCTGAGACTTGCTAGAATATTTAACTGACTTCATTGTAATTATTTCCTTTTAATAGCTGAACATAATTAGACCGACTATCTTGTAGATCAAGTAATATTCTTTCCCTAATTATGGGAAACCCCCATTGTACATGTACAGTACTTCTATATACATGGAAGGGCGGGGAGACTCTCACTCAAGCAAGTTTTCTATCAAACCTTTGTCTTTATTTTCTGTATTAAGTGATAAGTCACTATTTAAAGTCTACTATTTTATAAATTTTATGACATAGAAATATATCATTCTCAAAGGCCTTGGGGGTAAAGACCAGGAAAGCCAGATGAATAGTTCTGAGCCAAAGCATACATACTACTCTTTCATTTGAAAGATAAGAAGGAAGAGGAGGAAGCAGGAAATAAAACCAAAAGGTTAACAACCTACTCCCCATCCCCACCCCACCAAAATAACACTTAGAATTACTTTCCAAGCATTTTGTACGTTATGAGCAGCAATTGACCCATGAATCTTGAAGAGATGCTGAGAAAATGTGTGTATCCACACATGTAATCCTCAATTTATAATGAATAAAGATACAAAATAAGAAAATACAAAAACAAAAGATAACAAGTAATAATGAACAGAATCCCTAATTCCTGCTATACAAATTTCCCTAATTACTAGGGGTGTGCAAAAAATCCAAATTGATCCGAACCGATCCATAACCGATCCGATCCATATTGAAAAATCCGATCCATTTTGAAGAAAAAAAATCCGAACCGATCCACTTCATAAAACCGGTTCAATTATCCAATCCATTTTAACAAAGTGGATCGGTTCGGTTCGGTTTGGTTTTAAAAAAAAAAACGATCCATATGTGAGTAAAAAATGGATAACCACACCGAATCGAACCGATCCAATTTCAAAAAAATCGATCCATATTTATAAAAAAAAACAAACCGATCCATTTTATAAAAAACGGATCGGTTAACCGATCCACTTTTATAAAACGGTTCGGTTCAGTTTGAAAAAAACCGATCCATGAACACCCCTACTAATTACAAAGGGATCATATCAAATCATATATTTAACAAGTCTCTTGCAGATGTTTCACTGTTTAGGAGTACTTAATTTTTCACACTTTCTATCTAATTATTTTTTAACTTGTACTATTTTCGTCGTAGCAATGCAAGCAACAAATCAATATAACTAGAAAAAGTGATTACCTATATATATCACCAATAGTTGGAACCATTGTCAAACTATTAATAATAGCTTTAGACTTCTCTAAACTAGATAGATCTTTTGCAAATATTTTCACCTGCAAAAGCCACGGAAGAGTTATTCATTGTAAATTAACAGAAGAGTAACTGTAATAATCACATAAAAGCACGTATATAAGCTGATTATTCTCGTACAGTGCCATTATCTTCTGTATCGATAGCCTCTACTCCAGATTCTTCAATGATGCTCTTCACTTTTTTCCCACCAGAACCAATTATAAGATTTATTCTATCTGGTTTGACCTATTAAAAATGTGTACATGATAACCGATGGATGATTAAGTGATAACCAATGAAGGGGGAAAAGGAAAGTAACAAACAAACCTTCATAACGTGAATCAGAGGAGCATGCTTGGAAAGCTTTTTGGCGGGAGGAGGTGAGCAGTTCATCATTGCTCCTGGATTAGGCAACAAAAGGGAGAACAAAAGACAGATATTTAAGACATCAACAGCAACCAAAGAAAATTAATTTAATACTTGAAAAATATAAAACAATTTTGGAATTTTACAGAACTACAAGTATTGCTCCCTAAATCACAAGTAGGATTTTATTTCACCAAGAGTGAAGTATATGCAGACTGAATTAAAAATGTGAACAGGAAGATCAAGAGTCATATTTTCTTAACTGCAAACAAAGTAAATGGAAAATATAGAAAATGTTCACCTCTATAGAATTGTTAACGTAAGGGTAAGGAATATCCTACTTATATTTAGTATTTACTAGTTTGGTCCTTCCATGTGAATTTTGAATAAAATATGGGTGTGACTAATATGAATAGATAACCATTAAGTTTAGGTTTTGACAAAAAAAAAAAAAAAAAGAGCTCATTATCCCATCTTCAAAACCCCACTTTTATTTTTTTTTCCTGTGTTGACACCTTTTATCGGGTAAATGTAAAAGTTTAAGTTTTTTTGACTTTTTGTCATTTTACTAAGTGTTCAGAATCTAGAGAGATTTGAGAGAAAATCCAAGAAAATTGATGGATTGATCAAAGTTATTGCCAAGCACAGTGATGCCTATTTTTAAGTTACAAAGTTAGTCAGATTCCCCACCTTACAGTTTATCTAACTAACCTATAACAGAGTACAGTTGTCATATATAATATATAACATATTACAATTGATAGTTAGCTAATAGCTATACCATATAGTCTAAGACTAAGCATGCCACAAGAGACTGAAAGCTCCTACATATAATATAAAAAAGCAAGATATGCAATAATCAGGGTGAAACTAAAGTCCCAAAGTGAGTTACAAAAAACTACTTATATTAATTATCCATGTTTGACATCAACCAAGAAGACAGTTCTAAGATGATAGGTTCATGCTTTGAAAGGTGCAGTTGTTAGATGTCATCTTAAAACAGTTATATAAGCAGCATCCCAAGAATTGAAACAGGCGATGAGGGACTTGCCAACAACCCCCTCTACATATGACTGCCAAAACAAGCAATGCATGCCAGAATAGGCAAACCACAAAGATAGGTTGTAGGCTTTGATAACATGTTAGATTTCATCTTAAATCCAATTGGTATTGAGTGAAGTTGTCCAACACATATGTGTTACACCCTATTGGGAAACACCCAAGTCCTAAATTGACTAGATATATAGCAAACAAAAAGTATATAAGTGGGAGCCAACTCTCACCTTATAAACCGATTTTGTAACGTTGAGTTAAGCTCCAAACCCACATTCTAAGACACCCCAATAATTGAGGCAAGAGATGTGGTACTTCCCAACAACATCAATATGGTGTTATATTACAGTATAAACAAAAAGCTTTTGACATCCCCCCTCCCCCCACGAAAAATCTACAGGATTTAAGAAAAAGAGAGCAAAAGAAAATAAAATTGATAGTGAATAATATGCTTGGATAAAACCCATTACCAATTTATACTGATAAGTAGGTCATGCACTAAAATAGTATCCTATTAAGCATTACTTTCAAAATAAAAGCCTTAACCATATAGGGGAGTTTGGTCTTTCAGAAAGAATGTGTGTACTGTAAGAATATAGTGAAAATTTAAGAAATTAAAAAAAAAATGGAAATGGAAGGAGGACAATAGAGGAAAACTCATCACTGTCAAAATAAAAGCCTTAACCAATATACAGGAAGCTGACCTTCCAAAAAGAACATGTGAACTACCAATGAAAAATATATAAAAGAGTTAGAAATAAGAAACTGGAAGAAGGACATACAGGAGAACAACCTTATGGTTCTAAAGTCCAAAGACTCCAAAAACAAGCATCCTAGGGATTACGAAAGAGGAACAGCCAAGAATGGCCATCAAGGAAACTATGACAGAAGTCTTACAACTACAAGTCATGATCACTAACATTATAAAAAGAAGAAAAAATGGAAATTTCAGTAAATGGACTAGTCAAACAACAGGAAAAGATTTGGATTTTACACTCCTCTAAAGTATTTCATGTAAATGGGCAATTCCTAATTCCAGATCCTCGCTCATCCTCCATACATGTTCTTAAGAAAGTGAATTATAAACCTAACTTAACTTTGCAAAATCGGTTTGTAAGATAAGGATTACACCTCGCTACTATAGCCTTATCACTAGTTGATGTAAAATCTCTAACACACCCTCAAGCCAAGGAATGGACATTTCTAACATGAAATTAGCATAACTAGACAAATGTTGATAGTCTGATAACGACCTAATAATAGGTGTCTAATAAGTCCAACAACAATTAATAATCATTAGGATATACCTTGATACCATCTTAAGAAAATGAGTTATAAACCTAACTTAACCTTATAAAACCGACTTGTAAGATAAGGATTGCATCTCATTTATATATATTATTATGACCTTATTATTAGTCGATGTGGGATCTCCAACATGTATATGAGTTTCTACGTGCTAAATGCATTTTAAGGCACCCTCTGAGTTGAATAATTACATAGGATTAAATTGAATGAAATGCTGCAGACTACATAATACAACAAAGAACTTTTCCCCTAATGGTTTGTGTAATGTGTTTCTCTTTGAGATTAGCACCCACTCAACATTTTAGCTACAAATCACTTGATAGTTGCTACCATAGAGTGATGGAAACACAGTTTATTTTTTTATTTTACCATAGAGTGAGCAAAGAAGGTTTTCTATCTCGGTTGGAGTGTCATTGTTTTTCCTTAATTTTCCTATCCATCTTGTAAGTAGCTGTATGCACCGACTGTCTTCTTACTATTTCATTTGTGATGTCTGTGTTCTGTGAGATTGTAATTGAGCTATCTTAATACCAAATTTAGTTTCATTTCTACTTTATTCCTCTGGTTCCAATCACAAGGAAAAGCTCCACTTATGAAATGTACAAATTCATTAACTGCACCATACATGCAAGTCATACCAGCATGAAGGAAGCTAGTGTTTTAACTTTACCAAGTATATGCTTCCTGCCATCTCTTGCTTGAAGGAGTGCCTTTCTCATGATGGGCAAAGTAATTCCACCCACCTGCAACATGATATATTAATAACCATTAACAAAGAGTACCATAACACACACACACACACACACACACACACATATATATATATATATATCAAATAAAATAACTTATTTAGAAGGGAAAGTGAATAAAAATAACAAGTAGAAGCTAGTTAATAAATAATAAGTGCTCTCCCTTCAAAGAAAATAAGCAGTTTTTCAAAATCCAAACAAGTGAGTAAAGAAGAAATAAGCATATCAAGATATTAGCATTTAAATGTTCATATTCATAATATTTCACCTTAATGTCCATTTGAAATGCAGTTATGCCATCCTCATTTCCAGCAACCTGCATTTTATCATTGTCAAAACATATTTTTTAGCAATATGATATGAATACAATGTTGACCAAATATAAATAAACTAGAAATGAAATTATAGAACAGACCCAACTCCACTCTCCATATTACTTATCAACCACATGATCAGGTGAAGAAGTAAGTATACAAGTTCAATTATGTAAATTACAACCTTGAAATCCATATCTCCAGATGCATCTTCAGAGCCAATTATGTCAGACAGAATAAGTGGAGTTCCATCTCCACCAAATTCCTTGGTGTCCAGTACCATACCCATTGCAATTCCAGCAATTGAACACTTAATAGGAACCCCAGCATCTTGCAATGCTAAGCAACCTCCACAAACAGAAGCCATACTATAATAAAATAAACTTTTTTATATTAAATGTGGAAATATCAAAGGCTCGTAAAAAAGAACAATAGTATAGTGCGCAAAAATATAAAACAGTGAATTAGAGGTGGTAGAATATGACATCCCCCTTAAATAGCAAAAATATCTCATCAACAGCAAAAGAACCATGAGCTTTGGATCTGAGTTCTATACATAAATGCTAAACAACAGCAAAAACAGCATAGCTTCAGAAAGTCTACAGCTTCTTACCCATCACAAAACCATGATTCTGGAACCCAAGACATTTCAGAATTTAGCTTAAAATGTTTGGAGTACAACAGAACAATCAATGTAATTCATGTGTCCCTCGATGCTCATTTTCCAGGGAAACATTATTGGCTTAATTGTATCTTTTGTTACTCATGTTTCACAATGTCGTAAATTCTACCATCCAACTTTCAAATTTTCAACATTGTGTAACCTTGTTAGTTGGTCGTCAAACATCATTAGTTGACCAATAACTGCTACCGTACCGTGACACATTATGCTACGTCATCGATTCATACAAGTGATCAATGTGTCACATTAGCCGTCAATGTGCCATGTTGGTGGTTTACTAAAAGTGTCAAACGATCAACTAACATGGTAGAATATGCGAAATTTTGAAAGTTGGCGGCAAAATCATAAAATATGAATGACAAAAAGTTCAATTAAACTTATAATTTTTTAGCCAAGAACTTTTTTTTTGTTAAATTTTTGTTCTTGTTTAGGATCGTTGTACCAGGCAGGACATGAGTGTTGAGAATATCAGTGTTTTAAATTGCGGGCTGCATTACGTGTTGCAGCTACAATATTGTGGTTCTAGAGCTTCACACAACAACAGACCGCAATTGTGGAATGTGGAGTGATTTCAAATCACGTTTTCCTGCAATACAATGCCATTACAGCCACAACAGAGCCACTACATTCACAACTCGAAGAAGCAAGTGAAAAAAAAGAAGAAAGCAAAGCAGAGCAGATAATTGTTTGAGTCTTTCAGATCTAGACTCCAAGAGGTTCTCCCTACATCTTTGTCTCGCTGTGTGGCTGAATGTGCTCTGCTCTCCACCTTCCTGTTTCTGTTCTGCACTAATGAGGAGGAGAGTAGGGAGAGTTGAAGGGGCTGTGGTTTCATCCATCCATGACTCAGTGGAAAAGGGAGACTATGGGTTTGTGTTTTATTAAAAAAAAAATTATGGCTTGAACTGTCTTCCACGCATGCACTCCATTGCAAGTTGTCCCACACCGCCCAATGTGCACATTCTTTGTGAGCTTCATATGTCAGCCATTTAATTGATATTTATTTAATTAATATATAAGTGATTTAAATAATTTTATATTTATATTTTTAATTTAAAATTAATATTTAGTTATATTGAAATAACTCTAGTATATTTTTAATTGTGTTTCTCTAGTTTTTTTAAATTTATTTAGATTGCATCTTTACTTTTAGGCTTAAATATGTTTTTAGTCCCTCAAATTTAAAACTGATTTATTTAGTCATGTAATTTCAAAAAATCTTTTTTTAATCCTTATATTCAAATTTTATATGAGAATTTATCAAATATTGTCGCATAAAATCTACTTATTAATATCTCTATTAGTAAAAACATCACATTAAACCAAACTAATAGCGTATAATTGTTTCAATTTGTTGCTTTCAAATATATTATTGGTGACCTGAGGAACTAAAATAAGATTTTTGAAAATTACAGAGACTAAAAATAACAGTTATAAATTTGAGTGACTAAAACCAACTTTACCCTAAATTTGAGAAACTAAACATATTTATGCCTTACTTTTATTATAAATGATACAAAATTTTAAAAATGAATGAAAATATTAAATATATAGAAACTTAAACAAAAGATATACTAATAATTATAGAATTTTTTTTAATGTTAAGTGCAAACACATAATAACTTCATGTCACAATCTATATTGCAGTAGCCGCAATGCTCGCAACCGCAATTTAGAACCATAATTGAGGATTATATCATCTTTCACTGTCAGATTTTATTACATTAATTATACATAAATAGAGGATATTTTGTTTCCTCTAGATCAGAACCATAGTTGAGGATATTTTGTCTCCTCTATAAACTGCTATTATGATAATAAATAAATACAGAATATCATATTCTGATTTCCAACATAAAGAATGTAAATTTTGTATTGAAACTTAAAAAGGAAAGAAAATAAAAGGAAAAAAGAAATAACTCACCTTGAAGAGCCATTGCTTTCTGTGATAGTACTCTCAACTCGTATAGTGTAAGGGAAATCAACTTCAGAAGGCAAAATTGGTTCAAGGGATCTCTCAGCAAGCATACCATGACCAATTTCTCTTCTACTTGGGGCACCAATCCGGCCAGCTTCCCCAACACATGAAGGTGGAAATGAATACTGCAAATGTTGAGTTAGTCACAACAATTTTCATTCTGAAATTTTAAGGGAAGAGGCATAAAACATGGATACCAAAAGTTTTGTTGGTGCATAAACAAGCAAAAAAATGAATACAAAGAAAAGAAGCGACAAATGTTCAAAGTTAAATCCAGTCACCAATATCAAATGTTACTACAAGAGTATAGATATATAACGTGGTTGATTTGAGAAAAATCATGATCAGGTGGGTTGGTTTTGAACATAAATAAGAATGGAAAATGAAAGAGAAGAGAATCAGAGAGAAAAATGCAAATGTATTATTCTGCTCTGCCTAGGGAAAAATTCCTTTACTACTCTGAAAACAGTTTATTCAATACAAAGAAAAATAATATCCCCCCTAATTCAAAGTACAAAGGTATTTATAAAGCCCCCTCCACAAATCCCAAATTGTCAAACGAGGCTTCCCAGTAATCAGTCACTCATTACATCTCATTGGTTCCCTTGTCTCCTAGAATAATCTTTTAATATTGGAACCTCTTGGCTCATGACAGTGATGTGGAGCATTTGATGCAGCCACTGCCATGTCATCAACTGAGAACTAGTTGGACCTGCTGAATGGCAGTTCAGAGCGTTATCTTGGCTTTTGGCATCTATAGATCTAATAATGAACTAAACTTGAAAACGGATTACAAGTCAACCCAACCAGTCCAGTTAGGTTTTTTCAAATATTGCTCAGATTTCTAAAAATAGGCAACATCCACAGCCTTACACCAATTTAAAAGAACATAAAAGTAGTCAAGTTCTAAAGATACCTGCAGATAAAACCTCTTGAAATCAGCAACACCATCAAGAGTATCTATTCTTTGCGCCATTTGTTTATCTCCAAGTGTAACAACTGCTAGTGACTGCCAACCAGATAAAGCCAATTTATCACTCAAGTTAAGATGCAGATATAAAAATCACTAAAGGAAGTATTGAAAGTCAAACTCTGAAAAAAGTACAAAAATAAAAATCACATGGTTTTTAGTAATCATGAGATGTTCATTGTACACCTCTAAAGAAAGTGGATTGGAGTCTAATTCTACCTTACGAAACCATCTTGTAAGGTAAGAATTACTCCTCACTTATATACATTATTATGATCATCTCACTAGTTGATGTAGAATCTCCAACACACACCCCTCACATTGAAGACCGAACATTTGCAGGTAATCTGATAACAGTCCAATAGCAAGATGGCTTGATAAGTCCAACAACAAATAGCCTAGGATAGGCTTTAATACCAACTTAAGAAAGTGGATCGGAGTTTAACTCAATCTAACAAAGTAAGGTGAGGATTGCTCCACATTAATATACACTGTTATAGGATTAATCTCCACTTATATACATTATTATGGTCATCTCAGTAATTGATCTGGGATCTCCAACAACACCAAATTGCCAAAATGGGGCAGCATGGAAGACTTGTGACCAGACCCAAAATTGAAAATGGAGAAACATACAGTTATGATTTTGGGTGAAGTCATAATGAAAATACATGTTTCCTCAAGTAGAAGCTTCTTAAAACAACCATCACAATTGGTGTGTCTAGAACTCTAGAAGAGCAATATGGAGAACCAATTTTTTTTTAAGGTGGATATTTTTTTAATAAAGAGTAGCAGTTTAAACATGGAATACCTCAGAAATATAAGTATAATTACATGTATACTAAAATAAGTGTTACAGATATTGTGAATATATTACAGATATTGTGGATACATATATTATGGTTATTATCCTCACTATCAATTAGGGATATGATTAGATTAGTTTCCATAATATAAGAGATTAGTATCTCTATCATTTATTGTATTCACTCTATAAATAAGATTGGTGTGTGTACAACAATACACACAATTCCTGAATCACAACAATAAGTATAAAGTATTACCAGATCTAGTGCTCAATGCAAAAATTTACACAAGGGTCAACAGAAAATATACTATTATGTTGTCACCAAGCTAGAGAAACTATATAATTCCATCCTTCTAAGGCTTGTAATAACCTGAGTAATTCACACAGTTTGTCAGGACTCGTATATTAGCTAGCCCCAGTCCAACTCAAACATGGGCCCAGGGTCTCTGTATTGGAGTATAGTTTTACTCCTAAAATATATATGTACACATTTATTTATGTTAATACAGACCAATATAATTTGGCTCTATATATACCTGTATTGTTCTCCTTTGAATTAGTTAATGAAAACATAATTCTCTTATTATAAACTTTCTCTCGTCTCCTCTGTTTTGCTCTCTCTCTCTCTCTCTACCTTTCTCTCTCACAACTCTATTAGTCTGGAAGACATAAAGCAGGAGGAATAAAAAATAATAGAAATATAGAAGTAGGAGGGTAAAAGAGGAAATTGGAGCAGGCAATTTTGGAGAATTTTGTTAGTAGTGGGTCAGGATCTGTTCTCTGTTCAAAGAGTCAGTATTATTATTATTAGTTTTGTTCCTCCTCTGTATTTGTTCATTCTATCTCCCTTCTAATAAAACTAACAAACAAAGAAAAGAGGTAATGTGACTGCACAGGCATATAAACACACCAACAGATATCATCAAAACTAAACTGGGAATCAAATAAAGTTGCTCAGACCTGTGTCTCGCCTCTCGTGAAAAGAGCACTTCCATGTGCTCTGGGTAATAGACCACATCTAGAGTTGATTGGTCGTATTTCATCAGGTGTTCGACCATCGCTCCTTTTCCCCCCCTGTCACATACAAAGAAAAGAATTCAATAAACATGGATCCACATGTTTGGTAATTCATCATGCAGGCAAGCTTCTAAGGATTGCAGCAGTATTGTCACAATAACATTTACTTGAACTTACAAAAATTATACAATTTTTTTTTTTAAAAAAAAAGTTGCATCCTTTTGACAAGTACATGGCCAAGTTAATAGCTTAAAATACTTTGTGATCAAGAAAAAGTTGGAATTAGTTTACAACTCTATGAATAAGCTCCTTGGTAAACAAGTCTTAAGTCACTTTCAAATCAAGAAATCCGAACAACTTCCTCTGTTTTACCCAAGGATGCCAAGTGCCAACGGCATCCTTATTAATAAAAGGCTTATTATCCTATCACCTTACAGCCACTACAGGTAGCTTTATCTGCAATTTTAGCATCCAAATAAATATGTTGGCACTGAAATAAGCAATGCTGCAGCATTATCTATCTAATAATACAAACTGGAAATGAACAACAAAAAATAGTTATTTGAACATCTCTTGTTCAGAGTCTTGGAATCTGCTTTACGTCTATATTCAAAGGTCCAACATGATACAGGTGTAAACAGTTACTCCATGTAAGACACTGTCAATGATGGTTACCAAGATCAGGACAAAGCAGAAAATGAAACACAAGCAGAGAATGCAAGTAAAACAAACCACACCCATTTGGAGAGTTTACTCCAGGCCTGGGAATAGTGCAATAACTGACACAAGACAATTATTTTAGGAGTATGGAAGTTATTATGACTAAAGGGACCGAGACGCTTAGTACTTCTAGCAATTACACAGACAGAATATTAGATAGTTGTGGGTAATTATTCAAAGAGAGTATGAGAAATTTTTATTTTTATTTTAACATTCGAGGGTAGATTATATAGATTATAAATATAGATATAGATATAGATATTAATTTTCAGAATGTAGAGTGCAATAACTGCCATGAGGCAGTTATTGTTAGGAGTATGGTAATCGCTAGAATTAATAATGTAGAGTGCAAGCACGGCTGAGACAGTTATTTTATGGATTATGGCCGTTTTTTAAGGTAAGCTATACAATATAGAAGTTAGGAAATAGGTAGACAGATTTTCATGCATGTAATATTCATAACATAAGTAGAAAGTAAAAACATTCTGTAGGAGCTTTATGATCTGGATGAGCCCTGGCTCAGTCTTTACTAAATAAAATCGGTGTTATAATTGTGGAATCCTATCAGTCAAGCACTTACACTATGAAGCAAATAACAGTTCTGCAAACCCTAATTGATTGACTGAAGAACTAAAGAAAGATGGAAAGAGGAAGAACTTCAATAGCATGCACCCTTTATTAGCTTCATGTTTTCAGCACAAAAAAATGTTGGCCCAAATTTAAATCAGAGAAATATAACATATTCATATGCAAAAGAAAAGGACAGGTTATCCACATACGCAGTAAGCATTGTCATAAAGTTTCATATATGAAGCAATTGAAATTTATCAATTTTATTTAAAGGCATAAATGAACCAATGCTCATCAACATGCTCAAATGCAAACCTCTAAGTTGAAGTACAAAGGTAAATTTACTTGGTAATGCCTTTTTCTTGTTAGGACCAACTCAAACTAAAAGTTAACAAGTTAGGTGCAAAACTTATAATGGTTTTACTTCAAACATGACACATGTTTAGGCTAGCTGAAAACGGGCAGCAAAGATCATTTCAATCCAATACCATGTCACCAATTGTTTCAGCTGTTTAACATGCAAGCCCATGAATAATTTAATACAAAACGGACTTGTCTTTTCTATAGCAAATTCATGATAGATAGTTGGGCATTACCTATCTCATTGCCCATTGAAATGATTAATGCATTTCGATAGCATGGAATGGAATAATCTTACAAGTTTAAATTTCAACAGTTGAGAACAGTAACTCCTTTAAGACTCTTTTGAAGGAATACATATTCCATTTATGCTTCCACAAAGACTAAGATTTATTTGCCACAGTTATCAAATTATTCTCATTGGCTAAAAACTATATCTAAAACTCTCAATTATACTCTAGTGAAAGAGCTTTTCCTTTATGAAAAAAGCAGAAATTTATAGACTATTTGACTGAAGTCTCCCCAAGACAAAATAAAAAATAAAAAAAATCGCACATATACATACAATTGTTTGATAGTAATCTTAATTATTTTATGACAAGTATTCATACCTCTACTATGCGCTTCCTCAAAAATTTTGATGTAACTTCCTTAAATACCAACTTCACATCTACCTCAGAAAACTGCACAAAGTGAAAAAAACAAAAAATATATATATATGTTGAAAAGTAAAACCAAACGAATTCAGAACAATAGGCATAGGGCAGGGCATCATCTCTACATGAATCAAGGGACAAAGTATAAATATTAACAATTCAAATACATAAAAATAAACTATATAGAACATTATATTGACAAAACAAGGGAAAGAAAACATGAGCAATATCCTTGTTTTGCCCCAGTTCTTGGATCATGGGTGGGTATAAATAAAGACATTATTAGACAGAGAACAGATAAAAGATTACAAGAGATACAGTAAGGTTTCATCCTAAAAAGAGAAATTTAATAAAAACAAAACCAAATAGGAAAAAAATTGTAGCAAAACTGGCTAATATCTCTGCACTGACAATGGTTATTCCCCTAAAAGAATCACAAGCAGAGCACCAACGAGAGGAAAACTATATATTGGCAGCACAAGCCTCAAATTGAGTTTGGCATGCTTCATTGAGAAAATTGCAATATGTGCATTTTGCAATCTATCAGGCAACTCCGAAAATTAAATTTGATAGATTGTTAGTCACGTTTCAATCTAGGATTTCTGAAGCTGGGGAAAGGATATCCTCAAGCATCCAGTCCGGAAAGGCCTTCATTGCAACACAAGCCAAGTTGAGTCATTCTGAAAAATTTTAAGTGTAACGATTCTTCAGTCATTTCATAGGCAAATACAACAAATTCAACTACCTTTTTTAGTTCATGAAGCTTTTTTTTAACATCACAAACTTTCTTTCACAGATTCACCTTCCTAGAGAAAGCTGCTGCAAATCATTCCCCAAGCTTCCAGGTTGGGACTTAATCCCAGATCAAGCAATCTCCAAATGAAAGAGACCTGGTCCAACTAGAGTCAAGATTCTTTGCTAGAATATGTCATAATGTCTGAAGTTTTCACAGAGCATGTGTTAAAAGGTCAGCACTCTGTTACAATACTGTTATTTAGGTAATCTGTAGCAGACTGTTGTATATTTAGACATAACTGCTCCTAAAGCACCATGTACATGCTATAACCATCACAAGGTTAGGATCTCATTTTCTGGAGAGATTCCTCTATCTCTGTAGTTTCTTTCTCATTCTATCACTTTCCCTAACTTCGTTAGAAACACACACTTTAAAGGTCTGTTGATGGTGCTCTCCAATACTCAACCATCAGCAGACCAGAATCAGTTAAAGCATGAATAAGGACATTTTTAAACACAAACAGAATATGGAGAAACCCACAAGGCCCATTTTATCCTGCACATGAAAACCCTAGTGCTGCATTGTCATCAACCTCTTGACACAGCGGCAACTCGAGTACGACAAGCCCCACCCATCTAACGATGCAATACCCGCACTGGCGCCGCAATCACCTTTATAGCAGACTCTGCAACATGACCGTCGCGATTGCATTTCCGATGAAGTCTGCAACGCAATAGCATTATAGCACTGCTATTTGATGACACTGGTTCTAAAAAGACCTGCTGTTGCAGCTCTAACAAGACTATTACCTCTATGCATCACCTTTTTTTACAAACAAAATCATAAATAAAAAAATGAGAAAAATATGATTAAACCTCCAAAGGCAACAAACAAACTACAGAAACAAAAAAAGAGGACAAGAAAAATCAACTCATTTGAGCATCCTAGACTGTTTCTCTGGCCTAGTTTTATAATAGAGAGCACTGAGCCTAAGACATCCATATATGCATCACATTTATAATCCATTTAAAGAAGGGTAAGAAAAATAGAAATAAGCTTAGCTCGTACCAAAAGGGCTGGTTTGCGTGGAGTTGGCTTTATATGAACATCACCTTCATCAACTTCACCATCAACAATTATTTCCTCATCTTCATCCTCTTCCTCAAGAATCTCTGCAATGGTCTCAAAATTACTCCTCAGTGTTGAGTCATTTGAGACAAACCCATTTTCTGTGAGTATCTTCAGAACCTTTTCTTCTAATGATGAAAGGGCTTTCCTTCTGGGTATTTTGTTTCTAATTTGAAGAACTTTTACTAACTCATCACCAGCAATTTCCTGCACATTCCCACTCACTTCAGTTTCTATCCAAACAAACATATTGAAGAAAAATATTTAATGAAGTCTTCAATCATCTTGTCTAACCTAATACTTAATCAAGTAAAATGCATATTCCTCTTATATGGACATGCAACAAACAATGAATATCAACAGATGAGCAAAATGATTTCATAAATATTTCACAAAAAATTCACACAAAATAACAGTATCACAACATGTTAGAGGAAAGATATTTGGGGTATTTCTCTTGCACACACATGGCAGAGCAGGATGGTGAAGACTGAAGTGAAATACAGAGCGCAACTGCATGATCCCAACGACATCATGAAAGTGATAAATCTGGCCAGAGTCCATAGATGTGTAAGAGGCACTGCATGCCTCCAAACTCCTCCAAGAATATTAGCTCTGGTTTCGACAGCAAGTTTTTTGTATAACACAGGTGGAGGAATTGTCTCCTGAATAAGGGCCACTAGAGAAGCTCTAGTGGGCATAACCAGCCTGATTAGAGGACCCCAATTAATTCATAGCATAGTAATCAATCTGGAATAGCAGCGCAGAGCACATGACCACAACAAAGCCATAGCTAGGTCTTGAGACTATCCCACAAAAATGGTTTGAAAACTCAATTCAAGGGAAAATGGGGATTTTAGCCCCTGTTCATCATAGTGGCCACAACAGCCACACTTTTACAATATAGCGGCTATGATTGAGCACAATAGCCACAGCCAATAAACAGTTAAACACAATGCGATTAAGCACTTGTAGCAGCCACCTGCCACAACTTGACAGCACTGTAGCACCTCTACTGCCTGCCATTGATAATTCTGATTGAAGACAGTCATCTTTGGGCCCAGTCAGGAATGGCACTAGCCCAACAAATTTAAAATAATTACTTTCACAGCACAATGGCAACAGAATGCAGAGTTTTAGGAGTATAAAAAGATATGCATATCAGGGTTAGCAAAAGATTTGATTATTATAAGCACTTATCTTCAATGAAGGGTGTGCCTTTTGGTTCCCTCTCACCTAAAGGCATTAAAATCCATCAGCCTCTTAAGGGCACCCAATGCCTTTGATGACCTTGCTACATTCGCAGTTGACATAATTATTATAAGTATAGACAAGATAGGTGTTAGAACTTTGTATTATACACACCAAATCAATATTCTCCTAATAATATTAAGAGCCTCGTTTCTTTCTAATCCTCCTACTGTACCTAAAGTCTGAGAACTATAATTTCAACAGACTCATTCTGTTTGTTGGAACCCCCTAATTTGGCTGAGATATTGCTGTTTGGTCCCGGCATTCTTCCTGTTTGCCTCTATATGATTAACTTGCTATTGTTTGGTGATTTCTTCTCTGCTAGGCTGCTTTCCCAGCCCACATGAAATACTGTGTTATGGTTGCTGTATGGTCCTATTTTGATCTGTTAAGCTGGATTTTCTCGGCCAGGTCCTTGATATAGTCAATAGCATTAACCTGTGAAATACTATTGCCCAAACAAACAATGAACTACTGTAACATACAAACTGTTGAGGAGCTGTCAAGTAATGTAGGAATTGTGAAGGGGAGAATAGCATCTCCCTAGACATTCACAAATCAGGAATAATTCAAAATCTTTAGACTAAAGAAACAGAAGAAAATGATAATGGATAGCAAAGAGCATACTTCAACATGTTTATAAAGTTCAGGAGGAGGCAACGTGATGGCATCCAACATCTTTGGCTTCCCACACTTCTTAACCAGAGCTTCTACCTCGTTGCAGATAGCTCGCACTGCATCCTGACAGTAAACAACAGGCAAAAGATGATTCATTGGTAAGTATGCAAAGAGCTGTTCATAAACTATCAAAGAAAACAGATGGCACATAAAAACAGGAAAACCTATAAAGTAAAGCATGTCAATCCCACTATAACTAAAACAAAACCTTTTTGAGAGGCAAGTGCTTATTCTTGTACCATATGAGCTTTTTTAGTAAAAATTTCAAATGCTCGATGCAATAATAGTCATGGAAAACTGAATTGAAGGTCCTAACGTTATAGATAGATGTACACAGCAAAAAGGTTATTTTGAAATATTTTAACAATATTACATTTGCAAGGAGTTGAGGACGAGGATATTTCCAGAGATCAAAACCTTCTGCGGTGACTCCTATATTAAACACCCATAAATAAATGTGTATTGAATGATGCAGTTCAAATAATATTTTAAATAATACATGCATATGATTTCAGTTTAGGGTAGGAAAGGAAAATCCATTAAATGTGCCAATGATTGGTAAGCTTGTCTACATAGTATTTTAAGGTAACAACCTGACCAACTTCTACAGCTTTAAGTAACTTCTCTTCTGGAAGAAAATTGCTATAGCCCTGCAACAAAAATTTATAGCAGTTGAGCCAGTATGAAAGTACTACCATCGGAATTTCAAGAATCATGATTGACAGATTATAGGTTTGGGAAAGATATGATTTCATAAGCCTTTTTTATACCAATCAATGCAGATTCCAGAAACTTGTCTCTAACAGCTGAAAATGGTGACAATTCTTTGTTTTCAAAATACTGAAAATTATTAGAGAAGAAAGTTTTGGAATTTGTGCTCCCCTGACAAGTGCCAGTTCAATAAAATTTCATAGTAGTTAAGATTACATATACTTGATCTGGATAAGGATTACAAAAAAGCTAATTAAATGTTTCAATTATTTAATCATTATGATGTAGAACTTCATCTTACATTTGTTTTAATGAAAAAACTTGCTTCAAGGCACTATAGCAAGGCATATTCATTCTCAATATTAATCGCTAATATGGAGGCATTCAGCAGAGTGACTAGCCTAACTCCAAAAGGTCACTCAACTGGTCTTCATGGAAGCCTCTTATGTTTGCAATTCACAATTGGTCTTAATTTGTGATAACCTATTTTTATGTTGTTACAGAAATTGTACAGATATTGTTGGATACATATATTATCCTCACTATCAATTAGGGATATGATTAGATTAGTTTCCATAATATAAGAGATTAGTATCTCTATCATTTATTGTATTCACTCTATAAATAAGATTGGTGTGTACAACAAGACACACAATTCCTGAATCACAACATGGTATCTAGAGCTTAGGTCTATTCCTTTAGAATTTTTTTTTTCTCCTTTTCTTCTTGCAGGGGCCTTCACCGGCCGACCACCGCCGCCGGCCGACCACCGCTGCCATCGGCCGCTGCGCCGGCGGCTACCACCTCCGATCGTCGCACCGCCGACCGCCGCCTCCGGTTGCTACCTCCGACCACAGCCTCCGGTCGTCGTGCCGCCAGTTGCCGCGCCGCCGACCGTCACCTCTGGTCGCTTCCTGTCGTCGCCTTCAACTGCCGCTTCCAATTGCCACCTCTGACTGCCACTTCCGGTCGCCAACTTCGACCGCCGCCTCCGGTCATCGCCTCCGATCGCCGACTCCGACCGCCGCTTCCAGTCGCCGCTTCTGGTCGCCAACTCCGACCGCCGCTTCCGATCGCCACCTACAACCGCTTCCAGTCGCTAACTCCGACCGTCGCTTCAGGTGGCCGTCGCCTCCGATCGCCGCCTCTGACCACTGCCTCCGGCTGCCTCTGGTGACCAGTTAGCAGATATGTTCACAAAATCGCTTAAAGGACCTCAGATTGATTACATTTGTAACAAGCTTGGTGCATATGATATATATGCTCCAGCTTGAGGGGGAGTGTTACAGATATTGTGAATATATTACAGATATTGTGGATACATATATTATGGCTATTATCCTCACTATCAATTAGGGATATGATTAGATTAGTTTCCACAATATTAGAGATTAGTATCTCTATCATTTATTGTATTCACTCTATAAATAAGATTGGTATGTGTACAACAATACACACAATTCCTGAATCACAACAAATATACAGAACAGAATAATTGCATTGTATGAAGAGAAATCTAATATTTATTACCTTCTATTTATTTCCCAAAAATCAGGATATCTAGACCTGCATGATTTTCTTTTGAAAGCAAGTTACAAACAATTATTGAACATGCTCTATCAGTCTATTGACATATTCCTAATATTTTATTGTTCACAATAAAGGATAATGTTTTACCTCTATCATCAATATTGCACTATCTGTGCCAGCCAGCAAGAGGTCCAACTCAGAGTGTTCCATCTCCTGAGTTGTAGGATTTACTATATATTTATCACCAACAAGACCAACACGAACTCCAGCAACTGTTTTTGACACAGGAAGTTCTGAAAGTGCTCTGGAAATTAAATGAATAAGATTAATAGTTATGCAGAGTGTTTATGGGCATGTGTAAATAGCATAATGCATGTGTTAGAATATGTCAAGTAGGACTGTAATTGTTAGGTTCTTTCTGTAGTGCAGGCACAGGCTCTTCTCAGGGTTCTGCTGTATTGTATCTTTACTTGCTTTCTGTTATTTTTCTGTTAGACTGTTATTTGTTAGTAGCTGTTTGAGTTATAACCGAACTTTGTACCTTCCCTATTATAAATATAGGGATCCTTGCATTCTGGTGCATAATGAAAATACTTCAGATTCAAAATAAACTCTATACTCTCCTCTTCTCTCTCACTGAAACAGAAATCTAATAGCACGTGACAAAACACCTCAGACCTAACTTTAGTGTCTGTGTTTGTGTCATATTGCATATGTACCTTATTTTTACATCTTCTATAGGATATTTCATCATCTCATCCTCCTTTCGGCTTGTATTTCTTTCCCCTTTTTACTGAATTATCATCATTTTTATGTTTTGGCAACCAAAAATTGAGTAAGAGAAGTTTTTTTAATTCATTTAAATAGAAGAAAAAAAATATCATTGTGCATGGGTTCTAAATGTCCTATGGTTGGCAGCAAAAATAGAATGACCAACTTACACTGCTATACCAGCTGCAGTGACAGCCAAAGAATCAGGGGAGTGCAATCCATCGTAGCTCAAAACCTAAAAGCATTAATTTACAATAGACACTAGCATGTGAAATTTCCAAAAGGTAGAGACATATTTTAATACACCAAAAAAATGAACAAAAGCATGATATATAAACCATTTCAGTACAGCAGAGAAATGAAATAAATATTGTTAAGTTGTTGATAGACAAAGAACAAAGAAAAGGGTGGCAGTTCTGCATATCTCTCTTATTGCCTGGGATGCTTACAGCCATGACATTTTCAATATCAACATATGGTATTTCCTAAAATCTATTTTGAAGGCCAACAAGAAAATGATAAAAAAGAAAGAAAAATAAAACTAATGTTTTCCCACAACTAAAATAAAACTAACGGTTTCCCACAACTATCTATCTATAAATTTTGTAAACAATGATTAAACAAAAACGATGAGTGTCTTACGTGTTATCTATGACAAAAAGGTACTACTCAAGCTTAAGAGATAATTTTGCCACTCAACTATAAGATATGTCATGTTGTATGGAATTGAGTGTTTAAGAAATAATTAAGCTTTATGCTCAACTTTCAATAATCAGTCAAAGTTTTTGGTAGTGTAGCCATGACTGGAGTTAATACCAAAAATCCAGCACAATGGTGCAATTCTTATGGGATAAACATCCAGAGCTCCAAAAATTTGCTATACATGCATTAGGCTTTACATGTATTTTTTTCCTATGGATGTGAGTGTAACTAAAGTGCATATGAGAAAAAAATATATGGAATATGCATTATATTTCATTTTTATAGTTACCTACCATTGGCGACATGTTAAATGCTTTTGTATTTGGTTCAGGTCTACATCTAAAGAAAAAACCATTTGAAAGAAAAGACATGAATGATGTTTTTATGATGGCTAACTTTAAATTGTCCAAGAAGCAAGCTACAGAAGAAATTAAGTATAACAATGATGACCTTTCTTCCTATGATGATTAGATCAGGAATATTGATGAAATTTCAGATAACTTGGGTTTGGATTTGGATACTCCAAATGAAGAAGACTTGGTTCAAGTAGGAGAGGATTCTAGTGGTGGTGTTGGTTCCCCTCTAGACGAACTTGATGGAATTTAGAGAAAATACCATGGATATTGATGAAGATGAAAAATCTATGGAAAATGATAGCTATGATGATCATAGCATGAATGATATGCTAGGTCTAGAGTTAGACTGTTTTCTTTTGGTGTTTTAGCTTCATGCATTGTAAAAAAAAAGATTTTATATTTGCATTGTTAACTTGTACCTCTAGCTCATGTTGTGAATTTGTTACTAACGAGGTGTGAGTGACATACTAATGATTTTTCGAAACATGATGGCTACCAATTATGACCTATGTATATAAATAATATACATGATCAATAGAAGTAGACTCTAACTGTCTAACAACAAAATTTAAGAAGTGAAATTACAAGGACTATACCCAAGATAATATTTGAGTTTCATGGTAGAAGCCCTTTGGCATCGTAGGACGTAGGGGCCTATCAATCAATCTACAAATAAGAACCTGCAAGCAACATATGACAATAAAAAATTTAAGGACAAGAATTAAAAACAAAACCTTTTACAAATAGCAAACTTGTATATAAATAAGATGTCTTCTTTTATTCAAAAATATACTGTAGAAGCAAGTTCATCCAAATTGAAAATAAAACCAAGAAGCCAATACTAAGTAAGATTGAATTGATCAAATATCCATAAAAACTTCCAAATCGCTAAATCCTAGTACATAACTTCTTCAATTGGCTTTTCAGAGTCATGATGTCAAGCCAAAAAGAAATTGAACTGTGCATTCAAGCTTTACACATGAAATACATGCTTCACAAAGGTTTATTTGGACTCTGAGAGGCCCCTTACGACTACAAAATGTGTCTTCCATCAACAGCTTGGCTTCTTATTTATATTTCAACATGTATCTTCATTTGAACTCTAAATCAGCACTCAAAACTCTTGAAAAGTAACCGCCAAGAATATTTCTTCAATTTTTTCTTGTTGATTGGTATCTGAGATTTATCTTTCAGCTTCAAAAGAGCAATGCAGGTAGTAACACTACACCAGCATTGCAGAGTTCCCTCGAGACTAGTCAAAGGGCTAGTGCACAACCAGCCCGTATGGGTACAAGGGCTGCAAAGCGTGGTGACATGTTAGGATCAAATTACAAGGTATGGAATTTAATCCCACATTGAAAGTATGGGATTCTAGTGTAGGGTTTGAACGGGAAAAAATTAGTATCAAGAACAACAGACATCAATGTAGTAAATCAAGCCAATGCCTCAACATATCAGTAAGAGGCACCCCTTTAAAAAGACCAAGTGCTATACAACATAGGGAAGCCAAATGGCTAATGTTATCCCAAACAGACAAAACAACTTACCCAACAAACAATTGCCAAGCTACCTCACTGTGCAATAAGAGATGGCTAAGGCAGCATAACACAAATGGCAGTGAGAGAAGGACCATCCATACATTTCCCAGATTGGGAAGGGGGTAGAGAAAAAATTAGAGAAGAAACCAAGTACAAATTAGAGGGCAAAACACCTTCCTGAAATAAATCATGCTTGAAATAAGAACAAATAAAAAGGCACCGCCCCTTTTTGTCAAAGGAATGATGGGTATATAAATTGTTACACTTCATAAGAAAAATGAAGGGAAGTGTTCTAATCAGGCTGTAATAGTGGATAAAAGGACTTTATCAATTGCATAAGTGCAAGATGGAAAACTAAGAAAGTAGGCATAAACTAAGTAGGCATTGGTCATCATGATGAATAGAAACAAATAAAATATATGGATTTTGTTTCCCCTTGTATTTTCTTTTAAGTATCGAACAAGATTTTTAATAATGTATTTTTGACTGAATTTCCTCTATTATTTACTTTTAAGTGTCATGTAAAATCCATATAGCTGATCTCATCTAGAGGGATACAGCTTTTATCATTATTTATTTTTATGTAAAAATGAAAATTTTAATAATGTATCATTGACTGAATTTCCTCTATTATTTACTTTTAAGTGTCATGTAAAATCCATATAGCCGACCTCACCTAGAGGGATACAGCTTTTATCATTATTTATTTTTATGTAAAAATGAAAATAAGTGATCCTCCGTCACGAAAAATAACAAAATATAAGTCACAAATTGTGGAAATTTAAGATGGGTGACCAGGATTAAGATTAATTGTAGATTGACATTATTGAAAGCCAAAGTTAATAACTAGAAAAGTAGTACCTCATGATCTTTTGTCTTTCCTTCTCGCTTAAAAAACCCTCCACTGAAACAATAGTAAATTGAAGTATTAAACACCCGAACAAAAAAACAAATCAAGTAACAAGTAAAATGGAATATGGAAATAGAAATGTGTGTATGTCATACCTAGTGCGACCAGCTGCTGAAAAACGCTCTTGATAATTAACAGAAAGAGGGAAAAAATCAGACGGTTCAGTAGGAACATCATCCAAGCAAACAGTTGTGTACACAATCTGCAATGAAAAACACCAGCTTGAATTTTCAAAAGAATAAAAGCTGAGTTCTTCATGCATAAGTTAATGATTGTTTCCATCCAAAACAATGTAAAATGTCATATTTTTCTTCAATAAATAAAATGTGAAAAAAAGTTGTTAAGTATCAATGTTGAATTATATGTGTCAATGCATCATCATAAAAATTCCTAATTTACATACTCTCCATCTCAATATAATAAAACAGTATATTAATTCATTTGATGTCCTGGCTAAAAATTTCACTTAGTCAAATGTTAGTATATGGGCACTAACACTTACTAACCTCTCAATAACACCAATAATTTTTATGACCAACAGAACAGTACATTATTTACCTGAGCCATCTAATAATATATTTGCAGAATGTACGATATTATATCATGTAAATTGGAAAAACTCAATATTTTGAACCCATTAAACAACAAATTTTAGTTCCTTTTTCTTGTAAAAGTCAAGTCAAGCTGAATACTTGAAAGTTCAAAGTTCAAACTTGTCTTGCAAAAATAAAAAAAGGTGGTGCTGAAACTTGACTCAATTATTTACAAAAGCCAAATTTAAAGCTTAGACTTGACTTCTTGGAAAAATATGAAGCTTGAGGTTGACTCATTTAGCTCATTTATAGTTTCATTATTTTTTTTTTACAAAATTATTTAATAATAATTTTTAATAAAAAAATAACAATTTACCAAGTATATTTTCTTAAAATAAAATTAACATTTTGGGTGGGCAAAAAATCCAACTTTACTAAACCTATCCATAACTGCACCAGTTCGATCGATTTATAAACCTATTTTAACGGATTGGATATTTTATCCAACCCATATTTGTAATCTGTTTGAGAACCACTATCCATTTCCCATGACATGAATTTTAAGTAGAATCCAAAAAACCCAAATTGCAAGTCTCAAAAAACTAACTATCAGTAAGCTGCGTACCATTTTATTATTACTCCTTATATATATATATATATATATATATAAAAAGAGAGGAGGAATTCACTTACTCAAATAGTAAGTCTTAGTAGACTTACTCCACTCAATAACTTATTTTCTATATCAAATCTCAACAATCCAACCATTAAATTGAAAATTCATAATGCATAAATTAAGTCCGCAAAATTTCACGAAATTTGAAAATTGTTTAATACTTTGTTTCATTAATTCAAATCAACGTATAAAATATTTTTATAATTACCCGTCAATTTGAATTAATCAAACGGAATATAAAAAATTTTCAAATATTTTAAAAATTTGAAAGTTTGATCTATAAATTAAGAACTTTTAATTTAACGGTTAAATAATTAAAATTTAATGTAGAACATGAGTTATTGAGTAGAGTAAGTTTACCATAACTTCCTCTTAGAGTAAGTGGTTCCCTCTTTATATATATATAGAGAGAGGGTTCAAGCAACACCAATGTAATTTTTACTAGCTATTATATTACTTAATAACTTTATGTTAAATGTGAATTTTGTCGATCCAACTGCTAAATCATAACTTCATATTACATTGTATGTGTATATCAAATTTTGTTAAAACTGAACAACAATTTGAAATTAATCAAAGTATTCATATTTTAATATATTTTGAAATATATATTATGTCAATTTTGTTCTATAAGAATGAGGTATCAAATCATCTTAGATTAATATAAAAATGTATATATGATATAGGAGTAAGAACCTTTCAATCTAACGATAAGTTTTAAAAAATTCACATTTAATATAAAGTTATTGAGGGGTGCAATGGTTGATAAAAGTTACACCAATGCCGTTTAAATTCTACTCATATATATATATATATATATATACACACACACACACTCTAACATATATAAAAGTGTTGTGATATATATAGCACCATGATATTTATACGTTTATATTTCTCAAGCAAATATAAAAGTGAGTATCAAATTAAATTTGTGTAACAATTTAAAATTGTTCAATAATTGAAAATTACAGAACATAACATTGTTTAGTTTAATAAAGTAAATTTATATTAAAAAAAATCAACATAATATTATATAATTACGTTTTGTTTTATAATGGAAATTTTATTAAAAAAATATATCAAACATAAAATTATATAGATATATTCTGTTTTAAAATTAAAACTTAGATAGTTGTAAAATATAACCATTTCATTTTTAAGATTTACATAGATAAAATAATTATTGATTCAAATGAGAATATAAAACCGTATATTTATTTATTTTCTAACTGTAAATAAAAATTTTAAACAATAAATATAAATATTCTATTTAGTTAATGCGTTTATATTAGAAGAAAAAGAGTATGGTCAAATAGGAATTTGAGTTTTTCACTTCTCCTGATTGACCGATATATGATTTTGTGACAACTACTACTCTGAATTATGACTCAAGCTTCAATCTATATTAAATGTAAAAATATATTTGAAAGTGAATTAGAACCTCTTTTATAACAAGTTATTAAAACCAGTTTTGAAACCAATTTCAAATTAGTTCATGAAAAAATCAAATTGTTTTTAAATCATCATAGTTTGAATGCTTAACGTCATTTAAAAATGAGAGTATGAAAAAAAGTTGTAACATAATTTTAAATCATAATGGATTAAATCTGGTTATGGTTTAAAATGGTTCTAAATAGATTTTTAATTTTAAACCGATTTTTAAACCAAACCAGTTTTAAAATCCGTATTGAAACATCAACTGGTTTAAAATCTAGTTGATGGTTTTAAACCAGAAACCAGTTTCAACCTGGCTTTTAAAAATCAACCTGTTCTTTTGTTATATGGGTATGGATTTTAAATCCAATCCATTTAAAAGTTCAATTCATGCTCACCCTTAATTTTCTATCATTACATAAATGCACATGAGTCATTCATAAGCTTTTAATATCAAGCCTATAAAGTTTTAACTTAACTCATTTATATAATCGGCTTAAAGTCAAGCTTGATTTTATTTCTTATTAAAAACAAATGAGTTTGATTGAGAACTTAATGAGTCCAGCTTAAAATACTTCATGAATTACTCAATTCATTTACACCCCTAGGTATGATTCACAGAGAGCATTCAATTTTCTTTTAACATAATTTTTATCCATCTGACAATGTTCACAATCATGTATAAACTAATAACTAGAAGAAATAAAGGGAACTTACAGTCTCTCCATCTGTAACTGTAACAGAGCCATTTGCTTGTCTTCCTATATGACCAGTCTCAACCAAAATCTGTAGAATGCCACAACCTAATATGTAAATAAAACGAGTACTGGATGCATATTTTTAACTCCAAAAATATATTTTAGCAAATTGCAACAACCCCACCCCACATACAACCATAATTTGACACAAAAATATTGTGCAGATTTGTCATTTGGAACCAAAAATAAACTCTTCTCAAGGGCATAAAATCTTGCAAAGAAATAAAAACAAACTTTACAACTGCAATAGAAAGATAAAAATTAAACTGTTCCATTTCCGCATTTATTTAGCTAGAAAATCTTTAAGAATAAACGTTTTTGTGAAATCACAAAAATGGATTCTAAGTCAACGCATTCTTTCATTCAAGTTTCTGAAGACAAGGAAGTTTGATGAAAAAATAATAAGGATGATGAAAAACTTCCTTCAAAATTATAATGAGGAAATATTGCCCAGCTTCAGAAAATTAGAGTCTAAAAATGGCATTTACTTCCATAGAACCAAGTGTGCTGTATTGCAACAATCACCTTGTTGGTAACCAAAAATTAGGGGTGATCACATATTAATAACCAAATTATCTAAACCAATTAAATGTAATGAGACTGGGCTCAGAAAATTTTCTTTTATTAGCCAAAACTTATAGGAACAGAAAATTATAATAGAAAATAGAGATCCAACTCCTTACAACTTACAAGCAGAGATGAAAACTAAAATGTAGAAGAAAACAAGAGGATAACAATGGAAATTATGCAGCAGAACAGAATATCCCAGCCCATACAAACCTTTCTACCTCACTCAACCCTTACCTACTACCTCCCCCAAGCTCTTACCCTTTAAATATGCCATAGGGAACAAGGTTCGAAGGGAAAACTTTCACAACCGTTTAACCAAAAGAGCTATGTATTTAGGCAAAATACTACCAAATCCGAGACTCCTCCTTCCCATTGTTACAAACTTACAATAAAAAAATAGCTAGCAATCCTTCCTTAAATTTTTCACTATCAACCTCTCTTGACATAGTTATCAGAATCTCAGTTCTTAGTTTGAATCCTGTGAAGCAAAAAAAACATCCTTGTGTAGAGGGTCACTTGGTACAAGCCCCCACAAGAATATCTCCAAAGGGAGGGAACCTGTGGATATACACCCCAAAAAAAAACCAAGAGAAGAATCTCGAATAACTATGAATCTTACGGTACATGAATGAATTACTGTAATTTCATATCACTGATACGAATCACATAATTCAATGATTCGTAATTTTTCTTTTTTTACTTTTCTTTCACTAAGTCTTGCGACAGAAATAAAGAAGCCATATGACTTCAATTGTTTAATGAAAAGGAACAGAAGGAGCACTCTAAACATATACTATTTGATTATTTCACTAGTTTATTATTATTTGTCACTTATTCATTCAATGCATGAACTCTAATTGACATTTTCATTACTTTGTTTCCATTCTTCTAAAATAAAGGCTTCACAAACTCAAATATACTAATAATTTTGTTTTATGAGAACTTCACGGAACCAAACTTACATGTCTATCACCGACGGGAATCTTCACGGAATACGGTTCCAGGACGCCACCATCGCCGACGACGGAGTCCGTCACCTCGGCGGAAGCTCTGACGCGGGAGCGGCGGCGAGCGGTGGAAAGGAGGGAACGGAAGTTGCATTTGCGGGAAGCTGCGAAGCGAGAGGAAGGAGGGAAGAGGAGAGGCTTGGAGAGGAGGAAGTGAGAGGGTTGGGAATGGCGTTGCAGTGCGGCGAGGCCATGGAGGGAGCTGCTAGGACATGCTAGCATCTTCTCCTTCTTCTTCTTTGGGTGTTAGGGTTTTGGATTGCGGAGGAAGAAGGTGAAGTTGTTGGTTTTCAGTGTGAGGGAGTGGTGAGTGAGAGTGTGAGACGCAGAGAAGAGGGAGAAAGTGTTGCCGTTATCCGCTTCTGCTATTTGGTGTAGACGCGCGCTGAGGGTGTGGGCTTTTGGGGGGCATTCTTGCTCTTCACACCTCCACTTTACTTTTTAAAACCCCCAACTTTTTTAAATACGGCTAAAATTACTAAATTATCCCTTAATCCCATGTTGTATTTTTTTTAATACACGAAACACAAACAAAGTAATTAAGCTACTATAATAAACTCAGTTCCTGCAACATCTACTACCAACAACAATGTAAGAGAAAATGGGCAATATGTTAAGATTTCATAAGGTAAAGATGAAGTTGTACTTCAATAAACAATAGGCACAAGTATTCGCTTATATGTAAGAATGAACGAAGGTAATATTTCATGCAAAAGATAATAAAGAGTGAATTATATACATAAGAGGAGTATATAGATGAGTTGAGACAATTTTACTATTGATGAAATGAATACTAAGCTTTAAATCTAATTCACATATAAGAGAATAATATTTATTAGCTCAGGTCAGTTGTGGGCCATGAAGAATAACAAATAATCATGCATTTAAACTAGAAGAGAATCCATACAGATCAAAATAATCATAAAGTCATGTACCAAAAACATCACAAAATAAATTTCTAAATCATGAGCTACCCAAATTCTCTTGAGAACTACTATCAGTATTAAGCTTAACGGTGTTACCAATATAAGTTTCTGTGCATCTCACAATTGATTTGACCAAATGCATATTTTGAATGCATCGAACAATATACCAAACAAGCCACTCATATTCATTAAAAACTACATGATTCCTTGACTTTCATAACCTCCAACAAGTTATTGCAAAAAGAACTCGTTAAAGACCCTCAACATGGTGAAGCAACCAAGCTTTAAAATCCATAATGATAGCATCCATGTGAAACATCATACTAATAGATTGCCAAATATAAGTAACTTTCGGACAATCCTTGAGTAAGTGAATAATTGACTCTTGATGATAACTGCACCTAGGACAACAAACATTGGTATAGGTAAATATGGTATGTTATCCTTACAAAATTTAAAATATTTTCAGGAAGATACCAAACTTAAGATTCGATACTTGTGGAGGGGTCACTAGAAAGGGGAGCATTGGTTAGTCAATGGAAGGTAGCTTTAGCATTATATAACCCGTTAAGAGCATGGTCCCATGTTGTACATTTTGAGCTATTCTAAAAGGTTAATTTATTTATGAAATTATTTTAAATTTAAATTCAAAATATTTATTTTAAATTTAAATTTAAAATTTTAATTAATATTAGTTTTAATGAGGGATAATAATTCGACTGTTTTAATTTTATTTAATTTTAAATGATCAAATATTTTAAATTATTTAATTTTCAATTATTATGATTAATTATAACCTAATTAGTATTTTATCCTATAAATAGTGAGAACCAACTCTTTTCAAATTGGTTGCATCTTTTGTTCCCCTTTAAACTTTGTTAGACCTGCATTTGATCCATTGGTTCTTTCTTACTATTCCTTCAATTTGGATATTTTGTGAGTTTAAGCTTTGTGGTTGCACATTCATGAAACAATTATTCTTATTCATTTTTTATTGTTGTTATGTAGTAGTTGAAGGCATTGGTGGTGGTGTGGAAAGAACTTTTAAAATTTTGTTTGATTAAGATCTTTCAAATTGTGCACACCTACTTATTTGATGTTCCATTAGCATTAATGACCATATAACATTCCCATGACAATAATCGTTTGGTTGTTTTTCTTTTTCCCTTACTTTTGTGAATATGGCAATGGGGAAAAAGTCATTGTATAGTAAATTGTCTTCCTCGGTTTGTATTAAAAAAAAAACCTTTCTTCAAATTTGTAATTTGACATGGTGTAGTGTTGTATTTGAATGTCTGCAACTTAAGATGACATTGTATTGTATGTGAATGTTTTATAATTTGTGATACAGATTTTGAAATGGAAATTGTCATATTTGATGAATAATAATATAAAGATAGAATTGCAATTATTATTATTTAATTATATTAAACAAAAAGAATAGTTCTGTGACATATTTTAGATTATGCTTACGGCCATGTTTTGATTATGCTAGCATAAATTGACGTTATCAAGGAAGAGATAAAAGCAACAATCAAGAGTCATCCAATGGAAACAAAGTATGATAAGTGTAAATGAAGATGAAAGTGAAAATGAAGATAACAATCAAAATATTGATAAACATGGAAATAGAAATGACAATAATTGGGAGAATGAAATACATTTTAAACTTAAAGGTGTTGTAGAAAATTAATTTTTCGAAAAAGATATAATTATAAATGGAATGGTATATATTGAACATTGACATGAAAAATATTAACATTAATGATGTATTGAGGTTAGATTTTGATAATTTGAAACTTGTGTACTTATTTTTTTAGTTATGTGCAAGAATTAAAAGTTTCTCTATTTGCAAAAGCCATGTATTTAGAAATTTGAAATGAGAAACATCATCGAAAACATTTATTTATTTGCTCATGTACATGTTTTGGAGAAGATAAGTTTTTAACTGATGAAAATTGAAATGTAAACCAAAAAGTGAAACAAGGTATTGAAGTGAAACAGTGTTTTAAAACCCGGACCGATCCGGCCGATCGGACCAGTTGGACCGGGAACCGGTGGTCTAACCGGTTCGAATCTGAAGTTGGATCGGTTATGCAGTCGACCCGTTTCAAACCGGATTGAACCGGTCAATTTTCCGGTTCAACCGGTGAACCGATGGGTCAAACCGGTTCAACCACTTTTTTTTCTTATTTTTTTTAAAAATTTTTTAAGGGACCATAAATCACAAAAATAATAATAAAAATTGAATCTCTTAATGAAAAAGCAAGGAGTCTTATTAAATATAACAATGACTACTTGTTCTAATATATTTGTTTGCAATATATACAACTTAAATAACTTTTATTGTATATTATTAATTTTAAATTATATATTTAATAATGCAATATCTATGTAAATATTACATATATTATTTTGTGATATTAATTGCAAGCATATTATATATGTACATATTATTTATATTTTTAATTTGTATTAATATACCGTTTAACATGTAATTTTTTATGTATTTTTTTACAAAATAAAAATAAAAATAATTTTAAATAAGATAGAAAAATTGAAATTTAAAATAAGATATGAATTTATTAAAATTTATAAGTATAAAATATATTTAATATAAATATTTTTTAATAAAAATCGAGTCATGCGGTTCAACTAGTGACTCACCGGTTCAACCTTTAACCCACTGACCCAGTACCTTAACCGGTTCGATGACCGGTTCGGTTTTTAAAACTATGAGTGAAACTATGTTTCGTGTGCATGTAGACATTAACATCAAAAAATGGTATGTGTCATTATTCAATTTTCATCACAATCATGCCTTGTTAGAAGAAAGGTATTGTGTATTACTACTACTACATAAAAAATGATTGCAATTGATATTATGCAAATAGAAATTTTTTAGAAAGGTTGAAGTTAAACCTCCTTATATACATGTCACATTTGCTAACAACTTAGAAGGTTGTCATAAGGTAAGATTTGTGAGAAAAGACACGTAAATATATAAATGCATTTACACCTAAAAGACATTTTAAATGTATTTACAGATAAAATATACAAATAAAAAACATTACAAGTGACTAGACAACACTTGCACACTTACATGAGTGTCATAGTAAAATATTAAAGCATATGTCCAATATTGAAAATCATGCATGTCAATTATACAAATCTTGATGGAATCCTCATAAAGTAGTGATTCGTGACTTGCTCTAAGGATCTTCCAAGCTCTTCAAGCTCCTTCCACGGATCATCAAACAAAAGTTAAAGATAGAGAGATAGGAATAGGAAGTGGCGTGCCACCTCTCAAGGCAGGAGATAAGTAAGAATGGATGTGTTTGCCACAAGGAGAGTTTCCTTGATGAAAGTGCTTAAGGAGTGAATTCTCCTAGGTGACTCAAGAGAGAATTTGAGAGATTTTTGAATTAAATTTTCATATATCTCCAAAAGTGATGAATTGCACAAAGAAAAAGGCTTATTGGGATCTTCAAAAACTTATGGAGTAAGCTAGGTTAACCAAGGTTCAAGTTGAAGCATGGTCGCCTAGCCTTGGTTAAGCTAGGCACCTCAATCCTAGGTATAACCACGTGCACCCATGTGCTTCTAGATTTAAGGAGGTTAAAACTTAATTTGCATGCCATGTAAGTTGTATTTGAATTTTGTTTAAGAAAGACCATGTACACCTCCCACATGGTTGGTCACATGACTTATTTAATCAATTTCAAATCTGACTACAAGGCCTAAATAAAAGTTATACCTCATTGGCTTGAATAGGAATATACAAGAGAAAAAATACAATGAACTTCTTATACTACTTGACCCAAAATATAAGACCCAAAACAACTAGACTACTTGGCCCACAATACAATTCCCAAAGTAAAGAAACTATATACAAACATATGGTAGGTATTGGGATAATATGTTTAGTGCCCATAGCCCAAAATGAGCTAAGGTCCACTGACCTCAACATAGGCCTAATATTCCCAAGCCCTTCTAGCCCAACCCACTCCTTTGGGCTCCTTTTGGATGACACCCTTTGACATGATCCCATTGAATCTCATTATTGCTTTTAATAAGAAAGTGAATGCTTCAAATTGCTGGAAAGGAATGTGTACACTTGGAAGCATGTGAAGTCTAATATTATTTGGCAGATATGAGATAGAGTGGTGTTAATTTTTGGTTGGATCCTTGACTTCTGAATGTTAATTTCATTCTTAGTGTTGAGTACTCCTTGTTCCTTTAGAGGAGTTGGATAAAAAGGTTGCATGACATGCTAGTCACAAAAAGTATGAGATATTGAGCACTTATACGACTTATTGCTCCAATGGGTATAGTACAAAATTATTAGGCATCCTCTTCCTTTTTTGGATGTTGAAATTATGTTTTTGTTTGGAAAATTTTATAGATGGATCATTCTCATTTAAGGAAACATATGATGTTATTCATAATTCAAATGGGAGAATGCAAAATGATATTTTCAAGGTGATTTGGAGGTGGTCAGGTCTTGAACCTATTAGGTGCATGTTGAGGCGTGTGACTTAAGAAAGCCTGTGTACAAATTTTTGATGGGAAAGAAGGGGTATAACATCTATGTCACGTTGTCCTATTTGCATGACAGAGAATGACAATTCCTTACACACTTTACAAACAAATTAAAATGGAGAATCAAAAATAAATTATAATGGATGAAATGACACTTTCAATGATAATATTTGATGCACAAGTGTAATATTTCTTTTTACCATTGAATGCACTAGTGTAATATAATGAAAGAGAATGAGAAATGTTCAATTACCCAAGTATACTTGTCTAAGGAATGATACATTGTAAAGTATAATCTTGTGGTACCTTTGTATTCTTCCATACGACTAATCCACAAGTTAATGTTACAAGTTTACATTGCACATCAAACTTTTTCGCAAAAATATTCAAAAGTCCTAAGATTGTTGAAGGAAATTAGCAATAAAATACGAAAAACATTGTCAACCAATATCTTGCATTGTTGGCATAATACTCAATACCTTCCCCCCTATAAAACCCAAACAACAACATTGTTCCAATATCTAAAATCGAATTTTTAAAGTTTGCATAAAAATTAAAAATAATTTTATATGAAATTTAAGAATGTTTTGTTCACAATTTCATTCTCATAAATGATAATAAATCTAAATACTCTAACTACTTAAGGATTTTATGGTATATCTTAACTTTTTTTAAAAATTTGTTAATGAGCAAGTCAAATTGTGTATACTGACAATTATATATATTTGATAGAGGTGAAATGAGTGAAAAATAAAGGATAGAAGTAAGAAATATAAAAGTTTGTGTTTAGTTGAAAAGTAATAAGAGAAGAAAGAAATAAAAAATGGTGAGACACGTCACTTTTTATTTATTTGCTAAACGAAACAATAGTGATGATAAAGAACTATTTATATGACTACTACTATGCTAAGAAAACTAACATTAGAGCCATGAAAGAAAATAAAAACCTACATAAAAGTTAAGATATAAAACTAATATTTCTCTGATAACATCTAAAAAGGATACATTTATATAACCCTACTAGATATCAATTAATGGATAACATTTATCCATGTGTCAACATCCCATTATTTTAAGAGAATAAAAAAAATATAACTTTATCCGATATAATCTTTCAATCACTTTATTTTTAAGGTATTTTGGCCTTTGTAGGCCCATTCTAACATTACCCGTAAGTCCACATTGAACCTTGCCCTCAAGGTTTAGAGGTAAATCTAAACTATTAAAATTAGAGATAAATAAAGATTTGATTGTAGGTAATATAATTGTAACAAAATGTGAAATGTAAAATAAATTAAATGACAGGGTGAGGTATAAGAGAGATGCAAGATTAATTGTAGAAAATTGGTTATTGGTATTATCACAAGTGGAAAAGAAAAATTTGTTGCAACCTTCTCTTCTAGTTATTTTCTAGATGCATCCATTTGTACTGTTACATATGGTTTAAAAGTTTCTTCTCTACTTTTAAAGGAGGAGTGAACGAGGATTGTGGAAATGCATTTGTGGGGTGGGGTTTATAATTTGGATAAGGGAGTATAGGTGATATGATGTCGTGTGGGATTTGGTTTGTGCAAAATATTTTGTTGGATGAATGAGATTATCAAACAAGAAAAAAGTGTGTGGTATTAATGGGGGAAAATTTAGGAGAGTGTTGTCCTATAACCATCCTTAAACATCTCCAAATTCACGACCTATGGATTTTTCTAGGACCCCTCTAATTCCAAATTGCAAAAACATTTATTCATCCTACCCACGCAATCTTCTTATTGTTCCACATAATCCCTCTTCTCGATGCCCACCTCTCCTGATGCATCCATTGTCTATTCATACAATTTGTTGGACCTTTTTCGCTTTAAGAGAGCTAGTCCCCATGCAACTTCCTAAATGTCCTCCCAATCGTGTGATTCAAAATGGTTTATGGCCACACGCCATCCGATTTGTACCTCTTCATCTTCCACAAATTTCAATGTTTCATATTTGTCTTAAAACCTTGAGTATAAGGTTCAATATGGATCTATTGATAATGATAAGACAACAATCACATGTGATCCACCATACACCACATTTAATGACCTATAAATTAATTTGATCTTCATAACTTTGTCATGCACCCTTTTTTTATCATACCAGCACTGTTTCTTCATTTCCCTTACAACATTATCACTAACTATTGTATAGTGTTGCCAAAGGCGATTTTTGACAAAAATGATTCATATCTCAAAGTGAAACGATGCCAGTTAACTAGTTGTCCTGAAGCTGTAAATCAAAGAAAATTGTTACTCCTCCTTTTTGATTAAGCATGAAGCAATTTGTGAAAGAAGGCAATAATATTTCATTTTTGACCCCAAAAATGAAAGGAAGAACATGGATTCAAGTGTGGAGTGATTTGTGACAGACATAAACAGGGTTTTTGGTTTTAATCTGGGACAACCATTCAAATTTAGGATGAAATGGGGACAATAAAAGGGGAAAAATGAAATGTCACTAAAAACCTCATTCACAATGGTGCATGGTGGTTGACGACCAAGTCATAAATCAACTTCATGGTGGTGCACATTGGTTGACGATGAGCTAAAAATTATCTTCATGATGATGCATGGAGGTCAAAAGTTAGCCAAAAATCACTTTCACAATGGTGCATGGTGGCCAATAATGACCTGAAAATCATCATTATAATGGTGCATGGTGGTTAGTGGTGAGCCAAAAATCACCTCTATTATACTGTGCCATGGTTAGTAATAAGCCAGAAATCACCAATGTAGTGGTACATAGTGGTCGATGATGAGCAAAAAATCACTTTCACAATGGTTCATGGTGGTCATGGATGATGGATTGTTGAAAGGTGAAAAAAGAAAGAGATGAATAATATCCTTGTGCGAATAATATATTAAAATAATTTGAGATTAAGTAATCTAAAAGTTTTTAATTGTAGTGCACAGTGGATTACCTTCGAAAGTATCTTTATTAATTCATAATTGATTATACAATAAATTATAACTTTTTTTATAATTGATTAAATCTTTTAGTTTAATTGGTCTAAATAAAATAATTAAATAAAATTTAATTTAATTAATTAAATTTTTTTTATAATTTTTATAATTCTCATATTAATTTATTCCAATTTTCATATATCCATATTATACTTATTTCTTTTCACCTACTAAACATATATAACATTATTTTTTTTTTATTTCTCTTAAACCAAACTCTTTAAATTTCACTTCCTTTCTTATCTATTTCTCTCTTATTTATTTATTTATTTATCTCTATTATATTTTTCATCAAATTATTATCTCACAACCAAACCCAACTTAAAAGAAAAGAATTACATTTATTCTCATTAAAAACACAACCTTATTTTTTTATTCTACACCGTTATAACTAAGAAAAATATATTCAATTATCACAACAAAATAATGAACAAAGCTTACTTAAAAAAATATATATGATCAAGTAATAGTGTAAGTGAATATATTTAAATTAAATTAAAAATAATTTAAAAAATTATTGAAAAAAATCCTAACCTTTTAGTTTTAAAAGAGAAAAGAAAAGGAAAAAAAGATATATTTTTATGAGTTTGGAAAAAGAGATATAAAAATGAAAATGGAATCACCGAAGAAGAAAGAAAGAAGAAAGTGTGGAATAAGTGAAAAATTTAAACTGTGAAAGAAAAAAATGAAAGTTGAAAAAACTTTCGGTTTAAGGAACGAGGCTGAGCATTGAAGAGACGAAGAAAGGGGTTACTGTGAGTGTGAGTGATGATGGATTATACATACGACACCAAGCACCGCACTGTTGCCATTGGTAAACCTTCCCTCTCTCTCTCTCTCTTCCATTGTTAACTTCCATCATCATTTCTTCATGCATTGTGTTTCTCTTTGCTCAACTAGAAATGAATAAATAAGTAAATAAATTAATGGGCATGGGACCCTTAAAAGTCAAACAAAGGTCACAAGTCAGAACCCAAAAGAGCTTTGTGTGTGTGTGTTTTTTTTTTTTTTTTTTTTTTTTTTTTTTGGAAATGGGCATTTGTGTTACCAATGGCTCCTTGCTTGTGTTGTTTGTTGCATCCTAATTGTTTATTTTATGACAACAAAACCCTTGTACTTCTAGGTAAGGTTGGCTACATGGATCATAATAAATAAATAAATAAATAAATAGTTTTGTTTATAAGTAAAGTGTGATCATGAGTATGTATGATGTTTACAGTGGCCGACATTACTTGTGTTGTGTGCTGCCTAGATTTTTGGTGACATGTGGTTGACCTTTTGGTCAGCCCTTTGAATTTTGTTTTTTTTTTTTCCTCTATTTTTTTATGGTGGAATAATTTATTAAAGGATCTGTGAATGTTGGTGGTGTTATTTATTGAAAACTGGACCCATGAATCACTTTATTGCAGGATTATCCGTGATCTGCCTTTTATTTTTGTTATGCCCCACTTGGCTCTTCAACATCTGATGTCATCATAAGATATAGAATTATATATACCTGCGGTGAAGATACTATACTAATGGCATTGATACTCCACCCAATTCATAAATGTGCATGTAATTTACCATAAATGCCATTGATTTTATGCAATGTATGTACTTGGCTCATGGCTGCTCATGTTATGTGTAACTACTGTTGATGACATTGATTTTTCTCAATGGAAGTAAAGGTTTAATGCATTATGTGAGTTTATTGATGATGTCAAGTGTTTATTAATAGCTGGTCTCTTTATTCCGTCGACTACAGAACCTCATCCTCATGGGATAAGGAATGTAACAGACTTGGAGCGTCATGTTCACTATCTGGAAACTGAGGCTTATACTTCTATTTTGAAGGCTTTCATTGCTCAATCTGATCTTCTTACTTGGGTAGACTAATATTTATTCTAAACCTGTTATCTGCGAACAAGTTTGTCTTCTTATTGAGTGTACTCCTGCAAATTGTCCATGCAATGTAGCTGCTGAAAATTTGTTTGTGGCTGCAGGGAAAAGAGGGGCTTATGACTGAGCTGCGAAAGGAACTAAACATTACAGATATTGAACATGGAGAAATTCTAACGAAAATAAATTCAGATGAGTTAATTAAGCGAATAAGGTGATTGTTTTCTTGTTCATACTTTATGCCTGGATATGGCTCCTCTAAAGTGAGTAAATGTATAAAGTGAGAAAGTAAGGGTGGATATACTTTTGATCTAAGGTTAGTTAAGATTAAGAGCTACTTTAATTCAAATCAACAGTAGATGCTCTTTTACTTTCTTACTTTACTCATTTGCTCACTCTTGAAGAGCTAAATCCCTGATGCACAATTTTATTTATTTTTTATTGTCATGATGATGCAGAATCTTTACTATTGACATTTAACATGCAGGGAGCAGAGAAAACTGTCATCTCATGCTAAGGATTATATTAAAGCTAGTGCTCCTGCTTGTGCTTCTGTTTCGATGGGAAATTCAATGATAAGATTAAAAACTCCATCCTCTGCTACACTTTTTACCCAGAAGAAAATGTCACGCAGCCAAGCTTCTCTAATTTCTATTCCTGTTCCTTCTTCAATGCCCGTGAGTAAATCAAGCCTAATACAAATATGAAGTTTGTATTGCCTTCTCACATGCATCTAAAGTTAGTTTTATTTAGATTCTAGACACTCTTGAAACAAGGCTGATTTATGGCTGAACAGAATGTATACATTTTAGGCAAAAATTATGAATTATGGAGTTTGAGAATTGATGTTGGGGTCTAAAAGTTAGAATGAAAAACTGTTACTTGTGATTGAAAAATCAATTCTCACACTTCCTAATACAACATGTTTACATAAATACCCTTATCATGAATTTACAATTTTTTAATGTAAACACATTTTGGTAATTTGATATTTGAAAAGAAATTTAGTCTAACAATATATTCCAGTTGTTTTTTTACCTTTGTATGGTCAGTTCTTATGCAATCAATTTGACTCTATTCATTGATCTTCTTCTGGTACAAATTAAAGGATTTGACCTTTTAGCTGTTTTTTCATGCACGCGTGCAGACACACATATATAATATTCCAATTCCTAACACATTCTTTGAATGGTTTTACTTCTCTTCTTGATAAATTCCTTTGGAACTCTAAAGCTCCCTTTAGTGTCAAGTCTTTTATTTGTACTGTAAACACAGTACTTTATAGTTTGTAGAATTAATTCTAATGACATATTTTTAGTTGGAGGCTGCCTAAAGCTTGTTCCCCTGGTATATGTGTAATGTATGATGCTTGCTATGTTCATTCCCATACCTGTTCTCATACTGTTCCGCTTCTGTTTCGTTATGGTATTTTTTATTTGGCATTTTTGGTAAATTGAATCTTAGGCATGTCTTGGGTCTTTATTTGGTAAATTGTTAAATTGTATTTTTTGACCTAAGGATAAAAAATGGGCATATAATGGCTTCTATTTGGTTTAAGGCATATGCTTTTTTATGTAGTTTGTCTGGTTTCTCTAGTAGATATGTTGAGGGCCTCCACAACATTGCTCCATTCCATCTCCTTATTCCATCTCCTTTTGTGTTTTTTTCTTTTTGATCTTAGGTTATTGAATATTCCGTGCCCTTCATTCTGTGTAATTTTTTGTCCTTGTTTTAATGAATTCCTTCTTTTATCAAAAACTATTCTTCCACAACCCGTTTTAAAAATTGTTTTGTTCAAAATTAATTCTCTAAAATCTAAACTTGTTTCAATTGCATTGCCATGCCTCTGAGTCCCAAGAAAGAGATTTCTAATCAATTTCATTTTCATCTATTGGTAACTTCAACAATTTTGATTAGTGTTTTGATTTTAACCATTTTCATGTAGTATAACTGTTCCTGCTAACTATTTTTTCCAGAGAGAAAAAGCCTGTGGGATTATCCTGGAAGTTTAGGATGACTTGTAAAATTTAACTGTAAGATAATGTCGAAGACTCAAAGGATATCATTTAGATAATCAGATGCATTTTTGTGATATATGTAATTATGAATGTTTTTCTGTGCAAAAATGTTTATACACAGTTTAGTAAGGCAACAAATTTAACGTTTCTCATATTAGAATAGCTTGTTTTGGTAGTTTCTTCTTTTTTAATTTTTCTTGGAACATTTCTTAAGAACATTACCAGCCAGTTTGTGATACAGTTGCATGTCAAAAACCATTGAGTCTCTGGCTTATCAATTGTGATTTAATTTGTCTGTGCCAGCCAAAATTTAACGAGGTCCCATTGACTGCTGAATTTGCCCACGGAAATGTGGAGCATTCTATGGAAATGTTCAATTATAAAGTTCAGTTACCACCTACTGGAGGAGGGAGAGTGCTGAAAGGAAAGCACCAATTGCAGAAGGATTTTCACAGATCTGACTGCGTCAAGTTAAAGAAAAAATCTGATATAATTCAGATTCGTGCTACAGATATGGTTATCCATGATGTAAGCAAAATCCTCATTTGCATGTAGTTGTTATTTTCATTTTCACTGGCTGTTCATGGAACTTGTAGATATGAAGAGATAACCAGAAAATACACTTTGTAGTGGATAAAGCCATGTTTAGATGTTGATGATCGTTGTCTATCTTAATAAACCCACTTTACCTATGTACTTATCAACTTTGTCAGTATGTATTCGGAATATGGTTTTGCAATATTCGATGATTATTGAATCGGTAAATACAGTTGGGGGGAGGGTGCTGATGAGGAGGCAGATAGGGTTAAGAATGCCAGTAGTTTCGAAAGTGGTTTTTATTAGATATTTCAAAAAGTAGGTTAGTGTTTCAATTATTCAATAATGTTTTTAATTTTCGGATTTATTTTAAATTATATATGTTAAACCCTTTTACTGTTAACCAACTTTTCCACCTGTCTCTCTTTTCTTCTCTCAAATTTTGAGTTCCTTAATTTGTGTAATAAGAGGGAAACTTGTTCTGTTACCTCAATAAAAGCTGGGAGGAGCCTAGCCTATTAAATCTGGAGGACTTGCACCTCATGAGGATAAGTTCTTGTCCTTTTTACTGATATTGATTCTATACATTACAGTCATATGATGTTGGTGCCATGTGGAGGCTTTGAATCTCATTATATACTATGGTTCTATGTATATGAGTAGATCCAACGTGCTAGTAATTTTAGAAAGAGTTAATGTGTAGAAACTGCTAGAATGGTTCGAGGAAATAGAGTCAACCGAAATATTGCAGGGGTTGAAGTGTGTCTCATGGTCAATGGTTCCATTTTTATAGTAAACATGGTTAGTCAGTAATTTGTATTTTTCAAATACGAGTTAGCTCTAACCAGGCTGATGTAATAGGATAATCTCTTTGTTTTCTTGTATACGGGTTTAAGGTACTTCTTGTACCTTTTTAATTTATTGTTTTATTTGTTGATCAAAAAAGAAAAAAGTTCTTGCCCTTGAGGACAGATTATGGTGAAGTCACATGTTTCAAGATATTTTCTTGTGATCAATTGAGTTTTTGAGTTCGAGATCAGATTATGGTGTGGTTTGGCGTACCTACAATAATAGTTTATAAAGTGGTTTATAGGGAGACGGACAGGCTTTGCTTATTTGCTTATTCTATGCTCTTAACGTCTATCTCTATATTTTTTTTTTGGTAAATATTTAATATTTATTTTCTCATCTAAAGATAGAGAGAATATTAGTGAAGAAAAGACAAATTACTATGTCAATATTTTCTATGTTCATAATTCTGGAATGGATAGTAAAATTATAAGTTTTAACCTTAATAAATGATAAGGGTAGAATAGAAGCCCGATTAAAGGAACACTATTCCACTGTTTACTTGATAAAGTAAATTGTGAAATGCATTTGTAAAGCATCTGAATATTCGCATATTGACCAATAATGCATTGGTAAATCCATGGATTTCATATCTGAATATCTTGTATAATTTGGTTAAGATTAGTTTAAGTAAACCATGAGGTTGCTATTATGATTCAATAGGCCATTAGGGTATCTATGTGGTTATATTATGATTCATATCAAATAGCATTTTTTCATGGACTAAATGATTTGTCATGTATGGTTTCTGTTTTACTGTTCCATGTATTTTGGTTCATGTTCATGATTTGATACCTATTGTCTACTCAACGAGTTTCTGAGCAGGATCTTTTACCTATATGTTGTTTAATACATCATTCATTTAGCAATCAATTAATATATACTGTAATTTCAGTTTTTGGATAATTCTTTTTGCAATCTGTTGCTTCAATATTTTTGCCAGGTTGAGAAGATGCTTTTCAGTAGTGGGAAACCTGACCCAGTTGATATTGAGAGGGCAAAAAGGACTCTTAGGGTAATTTCTGCCCTTTTGATATTCGTTGTGCTACCTTAAATATTTGTCTTCACCCTTTAGACAATTCTAACAAAGTTTATCATACGAATATATAATTTGGCCCAGGAACAAGAAATAGCCATAACTGAAGCACTTGGTAAAGTGGTTGATGTGTTAGAAAGGGGTAAGGATACTTTGCTGATATCCTTGGTTTTCCTCTTTATCTTGTTTTCATTAGTGTTTGGGTAAACATTTGGTTTTATCAGGTGATGCACCTAATCAGATGCAAAGTTATGGAGTCTCCAAGAATACTCCTGGAGGGCAAGAAATGAAGATACATGCTAATTACTGTAAACTAATTGGGAATGGTAGGTTGAATGAACTAGGTGATTCATTCTGATCTGTGCAATTAGGGTGATGATTTCATGGAATATATAGAACTTTTTCCTCTGACTAAAGAGACAATGCAACTCATACAGTGATATTAATGCAGAATTGGTTCAGTGAACAGTTTACTTGTTTAGGATTAAGCTAGTAGCTAATTGATGTGAGATGAATTCTTTAGCATGACTTCTTTCAATACGTGTTGAATTATACTACTGCAAACAGCTTATTTAAGTATATATTGTTAAGTTAGAATCCAATCTTTGCCCATTCTGCTAGCAATTGTGCATATTTCTTGTTGGTTGTTAATAGTTCACAGTCAGAGATTGCATCTGTGGCTTGTCTCGATTGTTATTACTTATTAGTGTGGTGGGGTCCACAGTGGCGGATCTAAACTCCCAGGTTAATGGGAGCAATTTTTTTAAAAAATTAAAAATTAATACTCATCATCATTATATATTTACAAAGAATAAAATATAAATGTTAAAAAAAATCATCATGAGTTCAATATATAAAATTAGGGATGCCAAATACAATATTTTTAAACTTAGACTAATAATTTAATTAAAGTGAGGGAGTGCATCTGTTCACCTTCATTATAATGTGAGTTCTGGTTGGAGATGTTTTCATTTTAGTTTAAATGATAAATCACCCTAGATGGTATGTTTGAATGAGAGGAAAGAAATAAATTGAGAAAAAAATATATAAATAATTAGGCATTTTCTTTAATTTTGTCTCTTTCGTTTTCTTTCCTTTTGGGTGATTTTTTTTTTGTTTGATAGAGCTAATATTCTGTTCAAGATATTGTTGGGTGTCTTGTTACTTTTTATTCGTTGTTACAGGATTAGTTGTGTTTATCAGAAGTTTGATGAGAATCTTATTTAAAAAGAATTTTTCGAGTCGGTTTAGTCTTTTATTATTTTTTCAAATGATTTGGTTCTACTTTCGTTGTTGTGAAGCAGCTTAAAAAACAGTTCAACGTTCATATCCTGTCAATCTAATTTTTTTTTTAATAAAATCGAGAAATCACAAATCATTTTAGGCATGACTCTTAAGATAATTATAAAAGACAACAAATTATCCGTTCTCTGAAGGCTTCAACATTCCTCAGTCAATTGAGAAATTCTGCTTTCTAACCAAAAAGCAAAGAAAATCAACTTTGGTTAAAGCAATTGTGCCTATTGCTTTTATACAAACTAGAAGTCTAGAACCACACTTCTTAAAGTTAATTTAGAAACTAAACACAAATAAAAACTAATTTCGTAATATATATTTTCAAGATCTAACAATTTATTTAAATTTTCTTCATATATATATATATATATATAACTTTATTACTAGAGAAAAAGAGGTACTCAAATCTCCATTTATTTATCTAAAAAAATGAACAAAAGATACAAATAATAAAGGTTAAATAATAGTGAGTGGTTTATAATTAGAGCGAGTGATTTGAGATAGTCATATAGATTAAATAACATTGAAGACTGTGTATACTAAAGTTTTATATTTTTCTTATATATAGTTATAGATAAAGTCTCACCTTTCTTCTCTTGCACTAAGAAGTTAAAGGTTAATTAAGCCAATTTCTTTTGTAAAAGTTGTTATTAATTTTGTTTTCTATTTACTATGTATTTATAGAAAACCAAGCAAGTGCTTCGATCTGCAGTAGCACAACAGGCAACATTATTTGGAGTTTGGATCATATGGATCTATATAACAGCACAATATACATCCAACAAATGGGTATCATAGGCTAAATGTCCATAGTGCACGAATTTGAGTTTTTTTTTTTAATTGCACTTTCTTTGTGGAGAAATGACAAATTAAATTGCTTTTTTCCCCCCAATTTTTAAAAATTACATTTCTCTTTTGTGAGAAATAATTTGTATTTGTTATATTTTAGTCTATTTTAATGAAAATGATCCACACCTTTAAAACTTTATTATTGCTTGTAGAACTTCAGAAAGTAAAATGAAATTTAAATATGTTTTGATTTTGGAACTTAGCCCGAAATTTATACTTAAACTTTTAACGTTCCAAATTAATAATAGGGTTTTGAAATTAGTTTTCAATAAAATTGCTTTTGATCGAATTACTTACGTTAGTGTAAATTTAAATATAACACATCAATTTAACGAGAAAAAAAGTGTTTTATTTATTTATTTATTTTTTGAACAAAAGAGAGATTAAAATCATTTAAGCATTTCTGGCATGGGAAGTATAATTTCATTTTTTCAAAGATGGAGATAGAAATCATATCGCATGAAATGGTATCATGCGAGGCTTTATCTCAAATTCTAGGTCAATATCGTATGGGAAGTCAGCTTTATGATACAATTTGAACCATGTCAAAGTTAACAATGTTACTTTTCATGTTGGGTAGAAATATCACTTCTGTTCAACAAGAAAAATAAAATAAAATACGAAGATCAACTATTTTTTTTTACCATGAATTATTCATGATTTAGGAGACAAATAAAAAAAATGAAAACTAATTGCTCGATTGATTTAACTTATTTTAAAATTAATAATATTATTATTATTTTCTTTAGGAAACTTTAAAAACAATTATTTCTTTTAAATTTTAATGTTATCAAATATATATTAATGGTATGCTTGATTTATGAGTGAAAGTGAAAGGACCGAAAGAAAGAAAGAAAGAAAAAAATTGAAACTGAGATGATTTTATAAATTGTTTGATAGGAAAGAAAATGGAATAAATGAGAATTTAAGTACATGTATACTATCTTTAGTATATAAGGAGACATAACCCTTTCCTACCAAATTGACCTTATAAGAATATAGTAATGTTTGTATTTGAAATGTCATAAATAGTTTGAATAAAATAAAAAGTATAAATGGGAGTATTTTAATTTTTTTAATATAATTTTTTTAAAAATTAAAGTCAGGTATGTACAACATCATATCTAATAACATTAATACCTTAAAATCTATCATTCATTTGTAACACATCATAATAAATATACAAAAGAGAAAATAATAACAAGGAATCTGGATTTTTTTTAATATATAACGTTACCTTTTTTTTTTCTTTTCTTTCTTCTCAATTTGGATAGAAGATATAATGGGTCTATTTATTTAAATTTAAAATGAAATGTTTCTAAATAAGTTTTAAAAAAATTATTAAAGAAATAAATTAGAGTTACTTCTTAAAAAAACATTGCTTATTTTAAAAATAAATGAGTTTAAACAAACACATTAAAAAGTAAAAAAAGAATATTTATTTTTATTAAAAAAACTTTTATAATAAATAAAAGTTTATCAAAAATTACTATTTAGCCAAAGGGGGGAATGCTTAAAAAAGGGGTAGGACCCATACTGTCTTCTCAGTCAAATCGAAAAGAAAGAGAGAAAATAATATCATAAAAAAAAACATTCTTATTTTTGTATACACTATTATTTTATGAGTTTAATAATCATGTTTTACTTTTTTACACAGTCAATCAAATAATAATCATGTTTTTAAAAATTATTATAAAATTCAATAAACTTATCATTTATGATAAATTATATTAGTTAACTACATTGTTGATCACCATTAAACTTTATTTTATTCACGATATTTATCACATCTCATATAATACTCATATTCAACTTTTTTCCCCTTTCATTTTTTTATCAAATAATTTATAAAGTTATCTAACTTTTCATTATTTGTCTTTATTTCTTTTAATTTTCTTTCACTTTCTCTCATAATAAACCAGTCATGTGGCTTTTCCTAACAAGCAAATGAGTAGAAAGCAATTATTCTCTATGCGACTATGATAGTATGTTGCAGGGATAGGATTCCCGTACGTAGGTTCGTAACGGGTCGGGTACATGTTTTATGATACTTACTCCCATTTTCCCGACTCAAATTCATCTCGTACTTGTATTTGTATTTGCTGTGAATGTAATTTCTGTTCTTATCTTTGTCCCTTTAAATATCAGATATACTTGTACTCGTATTCGTACTTGTAAAAATTATTATTATTTTTTTATAAAAAAAATACATAATATTTTTAAATTATTTTTTATTATATTATAATTATAATAAATTGTTTCTCTATCTCATATTTTAATCAAGAGATTTTTTAATAATTAAACAACTATAAATATTTTATATTATAATAAATAATTACACATAATAAAATATTAAACTTTTTTTTTAACATAATTTAATCGGAGACGGGTACGGGTACGAGTACGAGGCGAGTATGTATATACCTATACGCGTACCCGGCTTAATATATCAAATTTTACCTATATTCGTACTCAATCAAATTAAGTATTTCCCGTCAAAGTTAGCACTTAGATATTACCAACAAGTATAGATTTATTTTTAGATATTACCAACAAGTATAGATTTATTTGTCATCCCTGCTCGTCCATATCGTCTTCCGGATATCGTCTTCAGGATGTTATATGTACTGTATTTATGTGTATATATGAAAAAGTGAGAGAGAGGTACTGTACATGATGTAATATGTGATCTCAGTTTTTTTTTGGTATGTTCAAATAATAGATCTAAATAAAGGGAAAAAACTATAGTAATGAGCAAAAGTTACAAATATTATTGCATGAAAAAAAACGTGTTTATTGTACAATAATCCACTTCCTCCCACGTGCAAACTTGGTTGAATTATTCACTGGAAAATGAGTAAAGTGGATAAAAATTGCGTGGCTATGATGAGAAGAGGGTATAGTATAAAATAAAATATTAATATATGCCCAATATTATTTGTGGTTTACGTAAAAGACAACATTCGTCGCTGTGTAACCGGAACAGCAACGGTAACGCCACAGAAAACGTTTGATGATTGAAAACAAACAGGAGAATAGAGAATAAATCAAATCCAATGAAGGACTAAATAATTAACATGATCAATGTTGACATTGTTGTACGACTTTAGGAAATTTCCCTAACTTATTATAGAGGCACTTCAAGACGGGGAAGTTGAAACTTGTTGAGGTTGGGGATGAACAAGTGACATATACTATATATCTAATGGATGATGTTGTTGTTGTTTAGGAAGTTTCCTTAATTAACCTTATTAGATGGGAAACTTGAGCTGAGTGCACGGATATAGAGCCACAATAATGGGTTTAGGTTTACTTTCTTTTTGTCTCTTTTTCTTATCTTCAGTCAAATAATTAATATCATTTTTGTCTCTTTTTTTTTTCTTTTCATTTAAATGTATTTAGTTGAATTAGAGAGAGGTGGGCATAAGATTCAAGTAGGGATAATGATACTTATCGATTAATTTAATCAAAAGAAGGACAAGAATCACCTAATTAATTAATTAACTTTTGATAAACCCTAAACTCTAAATCCTAAACTCTAAACCCACTAATCGAGTATTGTATTCGTGCAAAAATTCATGAATTTGTTATTTATTTATTTTTTGTGATTGAGAAATGATAAATATGAGATGCCACCTTCATAACTCTGTTGGACAAAGAATTAATGACATGTTAGAGATTTTTAGGTCAAGTATCACCATCAACTTAATTAGTGGTTGACCAAATTTTAATAATGTTTTATTTGATTAAAGACTTTATTTATCAAATTGAGGATCAACATAGACTCACAAGAAGGAATTTTACTTCTAATATTAAGGGATTTCATTGAGTAAATATGCTTACCAAAATAAAATTTTAATGGAAGGTTTTGAAGCCTCTACCACTCCAAATAATAAAGAGAAACTATAAAAAAGATACTTTAACACTTAAGTTAGAATGTGTCCTCTTTTTTATTTTTTATTTTTTAATCTAGCTAGATTTGTTAGTTATTTAATCATCAAATGTCTTATACCCTATTTCCCCCTCCTTCACATCACAAGGTATAATTAATTATGTGATTTAATAACATTTATAAAGAATAATGGGAGAATGTGTATCAAATAATTTCTCATAAAATCTTGTAATTTATTTCTTTGTTTAAGTTCAATTGGCTTAACATTTATGTTCTTTAATTAAAGATTAAAGGTTAATCTCTGTCTTAAATTTAAAGTCATGACTGAAGGTATAACTTTACTCTTAACCCATATAGAGACTAATCTAGTAAGAAGGGATTATATTTCCTTATCAAATAAAAAAAAATTGCTCAAAAATTATGATGCAAGAACTACTTAGTTCACCAAATACCAAACCCATATGAGTATATCCAAGATCAATTGTTGTTTAAAATTTAATGAAAAGTGTGTTAATTAGTTGCTTAATTAATAGTAAAATATAAATTATTATTTATTAATATCTTAATGCTAACTTAAGAGTAAAAGAATTCTTTTTATTGAAAACAACACATTTCTTATATAATTTTCAACAAATAACTTTCATTATTCATTTCTCAATTAACCAATGTCTTGGGTATAACAGGACCTTTAAAAAAGAAATTACCATGATTAACAAGCCAAGGTAATGAATTGAATAAATCAAGATTTTGTTGTGAATTGTGGTCATCGACATCAATTGCCATCTGATTGATATTGCTACATTAATTTGCATGGCTTGCATGGCCTTCAAAATAAAAAATATCATATGACATTATTCTAATGAAGACAACAAAAACGGAACAAAAAGCATTTATTAACCTGTTTTATAACGGACACCGGAAGCTTCTTTCTTACCACATTCACAATGAGACGTGGCCCTTCATTCTCAAATCTCACTTTTATTAAAACTACTTTTTCCCCCACTGAATGCTTTTCATTGAAGCAAGAAATATTTGTCGGCCTTCATGAGCACAAGAAGAATAAGTTAAAAGGAAAAAATAAGAAAGGAAAATGAATTAAGCATAAAAGAGAATGAGAAGATACAACGATTTCACCTTTTGTCCATAACCTAAAATAAACTTATATATGAACTTCACTTTTTTTTTTATAAAAATTATCTTATTTAACATCTCTAAAAGTTGGTCTGTATGATTTTATCTCAGGAGAGAAACTCAATTTATATTACTTTCTTAATTCATTTTTTTTTTTTTGTAAATATTTATGTAAAAAGTTTATCTAAATTAATAAGCTTTATGTTTCTTTGTAAGTTAAAATTAACTTATAAAAACCCTAATTTATAAAAATACTCATTTAACTTATCCAAAAATGAATTTTAATCTATATATAAACTAATTTTAATTTAAGAAAAAAATTAGTTTATTTTGTCTTTTATTTCAGTTTTTTCTCTTATAAATAATAATAATAATAATAATTTACTAAGACTTATTCTTAAAATAAGTGGATAACTCTTGAATATATATATATATATATATATATATATATATATATATATATATATTCCTATTTTATGTATAGTCCCATTACTTGATAAATAAAAATAAATGGTACAAGCTGGTTACAATTTTGTAAATAAGCTTATTTTACGGGGATTTATTTATTTCTATAAATCTTAATAATAATGATAGAAGAAAATTAAATATTATAGTGAAAACAACCAAAGAAAATGAAAATGTCTTTTGATTGAAAAAATAATTAAAAATAGGTAAAGTTAACATATTTATCATGATTTAATAGTTTATTTAGGGTTACACTTATGGCTTAATATTTTGTTCCAGTATTTTCCTTACTGTTACCCTCATCTTGAAGCCTTATAGTTAATAGTAGTGTCCTAAATGACAGTGGCCTTAACTATACATTGAATGAGGACCATCTACAGAATATATAGCTAATTAATTTGGCATCCCACATTTCCACTTGATTATTGTCCACATCTAACAAAAATACCATAACAAGAAATGATGACAACATTGACACATATATATGTCCAACCTTGAATTCGTCTTCATTTGTCACCGGAGAAAAACATGTCCAGACCTAACTCTAAGCCTCATTCACTACTTCATTATCAAATTATGATATCCTAGCTAGTCATGAGAAAATTAAGATTTTATTTGCTTGTGCTTTTATTTATAGATTTTAGTTTTAGTTTTGCTTTTTTAATTATAATAATTTACTTTAATTATTTTCGATTTGCTTCCTGCTTTTGAATATTTATTAATTTCTTGATTATAATTATAGTTTTACGCAGAAGTGTAAAACTATAATTAAATATTGTTTTGTAATGTACCAAAAGAAACATTGTTTTGTAAGCAATTTATTTTGAATTTACTAATAAAATATAGACTTTGATGTAACTCTGGTCCTCAATTATGATAATTGTATAATTTCACTCTTTCAAATTTTATGAATTAGATTTAGAAGTGAGTTTATATATATCATTTCAATTTTAAATAACTTGACACTTAGTTTTTCTTTTAACAGAAGTTCCTATAAAAAAACTGTCAAATTTAAAAATATCTTTTCTCTTTTCAATACCTGGATTCTCTCTTTTACTTTCACACACTAAAATGCTAAACAACTCAGGAGAAGTGGTTGATTATGTAAACAACTACTCTTTAAATTTAAACAACCAAAAACATGTGATATGACATGCAAAATAATATTTTATTATTAAACAACTCAAAGAGCTTTAATTGGAGATGCTCTAAGTGTTATTTATTTCTCCAAAATTTTATTATGTTTATTTCTTTAGTGATTAATTTTGATGTAAAAAAAAAAATTAAGCTACATTTTACTTAATCTTATTTTGTATGATCAATTTCAAAATACTAATATGTGACAATGAATGTCACATTTTGAAGATCTATAACACTGTAGTTTATCAAAAAGTGTTGTAGAATATGAAATGATTTTATTATTTAGATACCTAATATTTTTAAAACATCAAAGTGACATTCAAAATTTATTTATTTATTTATTTTTGGTAAATCATTTTGTAACGACCCGAGACAGGTCCTACACGCACCACTGAACACCAGAAACACTAGGCAGAAAGAACAAGTATATAAATATAGGTTCTAGAATATAATTATATACAAAGTCCTACTTCGACTAGGGTTAGAGTGCCAAAATAACAATACCAAACAAGATACAACGCCAACCGCTACACCTAGTAGCCACTACAACAAAACACCAATCAAACATAGCCAGCTCCGCCTACCAGCTGCCTACTCATCACGAACCAAACACCTATTCCTGTTCTGCTCCCGTACATAGTACGATCATAGCAGTCCAACCACAAGGAAACAGAAAAGGGTAAGCTAGTACAGAAAGAAACAACGTATAACAAAATTCAAGTAATTAGAACAACTTCAACCGCCAATACAACAACATTCTACTATCCATCAATTTATACAACCAACCAGCAATTGAATACAAATGCGTCGTCACGCATATCACCTCGGAGATCTCCTACAACAACTCAGCCGCTTTGGCCTACAACAACTCAGCCATTAAGGCCTACAACAACTCAGCCATTTAGGCCTACAACAACTCAGCCATTTAGGCCTACAACAACTCAGCCATTTAGGCCTACAACAACTCAGCCATTTAGGCCTACAACAATCCATATCAACATTCAATACAACCCAACTTTTGCTACTCAACATATCAACTTGCAACACAACACAGCTGGACAACTCAACATCAACCTTCAACACAACTCAACTGGACAACTCAACATCAACTTATAGCACAACACAAGTATACAACACAACATCAATCAACCAACATCATCCATTAGTCATCACAATATATTCATCTAATTCAACTCAACTAAGTATAAAACAACATCAACCAACATATAAAGATTTCACATCCCCGCGCCCGGCGCACTTATGGTTACGCCCAGCGCGGTACAACCAGAGAGCACCAGGGGGCCAGCACGCCCAGCGCAAGCATGCTCGCGCTCAGCGGGACTCAGCCAGAGAGCACAAGGCTCTCCCGCGCTTGGCGCAACATCCATTGCGCCCAGCGCAGGCTAGGCAGAGACTTCAAGGAGTCTCCCATGCCCGGCGTACCTAACCCAGCGCTCAGCGCGGGGTAGGCAGAGACCACCCCTTGGTCTCGCGCCCAGCGCAATTCGGAATTGTGCCTAGCGCCCGCGAGGCTGAGACTTCCAAGGAGTCTCACGCCCAGCGCGACAAGGGTCGCGCTTAGCGCAGCCTCTGGAGCCCAACAACAAGTTACAATGGGTATCGTGCTTAGCGCAGTCCAAGTCGCGCCCAGCGAGGGCCAACCAGAGACCCACATTCTCAAGCGCGCCCAGCGCACTCATCAAGGCGCTCAGCGAGCTTGACTAAATGAGGTCCCCTGGCGGTCACGCGCTCAGCGGGATGAACAGCGCTCAGCGCGAAGATCATCTGCAACCCTACCTAGTTCAAAAATTTCCCCAAACACCTGTAAAAAATCACTTTCAAGTACATGCAATCCAGCCAAAGTGTCACATTCCCATCCAAGAGTTCGAAAACGACATTTTTTTCATACATGCATCCACAAATCAAATAAAAATCAAGAATTTTCTCAAAACCCCAAAGTCCCCAAAACTCAATATTTCCCCCAAATCAGCCAAGAATCCGACAACCTTTAACAACCCAATGAGTTCTCAACCCATTTCAACCAAAACGCAGCAAGAAAACTAACTTCCCTTACCTCGGGTGAAGAATCCGAGCTTCCGGGAAGAGAAACGGAACGAAGAGGAAGAGAGTTGGAGAAGAAGATGAAGGAAGAGGCTCCGCACAGCACAGTTCGACAAGAATTTCAACCTTCAATCAACACCTTCAGCCACCAAAACCACAAGTTCAAAATGAGAGAAAGGAGAAGCGAGAGTAGTGAAGTATGAAAGTAGAAGTTTAGAGAGAAGGTGAGTTGGAGAAAAATCCGTACGGGGGGGGGGGGGGTCTCACACATTTTACCAATTATATTAATTACTCATCTCTCTTTTCTCTTTATCTCTTTTGTAACAGCTTGAATATATTAAAATGATAGAAATTCATATACAAGTGTGTTGTATAATTTAGAATGACTTAATTAAAATGATTAATTAGTATTACCTATATCAATAAGATGTATTTACTTTTTATAATTTATTACTTAAATTTTTTATATATAGTTAAACATGTTTGACTTAAAGTGATTTAGAGAGAGATGATATTTTGAAAAAAATTTCAAGAAAGTGCTTGAGTGAAAATAAAGCACGTTGAGAAGTTTTTTGTGTTGGTTTATGAGGATAATTGTTGGTCCTAAAAGTTGTTGAAGATCTCAAAAAGGACAACCAACAAAGGATTTCGATCAATAAGATATTATGTGAAGTATCACCATATAAAATGTTCTAAAGTATAGCTCATGAGATGTCAAAACTAAGGTGGCCACATCTCTCAAGGTGTAGCTACGCCTACATTTAAGGAGTGTCTTAAAATCTTTTTCCAATTTAAAATAAATATTTTTTCATGTGTTCTTATATTTTTTGTCTAAACCACTTCCATCACTCTAACGCTACCATTGTTGCCATCACTGTTAGCAGTGGAAGTGATGGTAACAGTGAAAGTGATGGTAATGGTGAAGATGATGAAAGTGATAGTGGTGGTGCAATGTTGATATATCATTTTTAGGAAAGTGATTTTTAAGATTTTTTTTCTTGAGTGATTTTAGTTGTGATGTCAAATCGGATTAGTTGTTTTGATTGATTAAACATAAAATTATCGGTCTACTAGTTTGAAAGAATCATAAAATTAGTACATAAAAGAACCGATTAAAAATTAGATAAATCAACTCAAAATCAGTCCAAAAATTGGACTGAACCATTTTTTAAATGTTTTTTTTATTATTTTCTTTTAAATTTTAAAAATATTTTTTATAATAAATAATATATTTAATAAAATTATAAATTAGAATAAATTATATTATTTTTTAATAATATTTTATAAAGATAAAATTTAGCTATTTATATTAATTTATAATTTTTATATCATGATATTTTATATTTTACTAATTTAATATTTTTCTACTCTAACTATAAAGTTATTAATACATATTATTATATATTATTAAAAATTAAACTTAAATATTATATTTATACTTTTACATGCACTTTTAAAAAATAAAAATATATAAAATAATAATTTAATTTAATTTTTATAAATTTATGATATATTATGTTTATATAATATTATTTCATGTATTCTTTAAATATTAATATTATCTTATTAATATTAGTTCAATCACAATTAAATTATTAAACCTTAAATTGGATCTAAAAAACCCAATCAATTTTTTACTTTTTTTTCTTTGATAGAAAAAAAAAATTCATAAAGAAAAATACTTTATTCATAGAAGAAAAAAATAAATTACATACATAAAAAAGCTGTATACATCAATACGTATTAAATGCTTGTAAAGTTATGAAATCTTATTTTTGCTCATTATTTTTTCTTATTTGTATTTATCGCTTATCCATTTTCTTTATAAGAGAAATCATTATCAAAATCTTTCTTAAACTAGTTTAATGATCAGTGGTTTTAAAACATTTAATTTAGTTTTTTTTTCTTAATCTCAACTCTTTTCAATATCAGCTTTTATTTTTATTTTAAATTATATTTTAATATTTTAAAATATCAATAATTAAAATCACAATATAATATATATGCTCAAAAATAATTATTTATTATTAAATTTAATAATAATAATAATATTATTATTATTATTATTTTAATTCTAATGACTTAAATATATTTTTAGACTCAGAAGGCTTAGAATAAATTCATTTTAATTTAAAATTTACATCGATAATAAAATGAAAATCTTATTTTGTGCTTTCTCAATAAGCATAATTGTGTGTGTTGTAGGGAGACGGGTGGGGTATATTTTTCTAAGATTATCACTCGTATTAAGCGTAGTAGTTTATAGATAAAACCTTCGTTTAAGTTTGTCTGAGATCCGAATTTGTTCACTTCCCCTGCAACAAATTATTGAAGTTTTTTTTGTTATACTTTTTGTGTGCTGGGTTTAATACATTGTTACTACTATACCACTTAAATCTATAATATTTTCAAACCATTGTTAAGTGCTGAGTTTGGCTTCATCCGTTTCCCCATGTACGTTCCCATGCCATCCACACAAAGACTATTAAGTATACCTAACTCTAATCCCACATATGGACACAGCAAAATAAATAAATAAATTTGTTCTCCCTTCAACACCTTCCAAATCCAGCACTGCAAGAATTCTAGAGACTAGAGAGTAGAGAGTTAAATTTCCTATTTATGTCTTCTTCCTCAAACCCCTCACCCTTTTAGTACTGTCCCTAGAACAAGTCCTTTTAATATGGACACCAATTCTAGTTTCTCACTTCACACATTCACAAAATAACTTTCATCATCATATCCTTAAGAAACTGCTCTCTTTATGGCACCCTTCATGTCCAATGCCAAGCTTCATCCAAGAGTACTACTCATTCTTGTCCTCAACTTATCCTTCATCTTCTTCTTCTGTTTCCTTCTAAAAGCCTCTCTCCACCCTCCCAACACAAACTCCAATGCCCCCCTCACAATCTTCAACCATGCAAGATTGCTCAAAGATATCAGTGTTGAAGGCTGCACTGATCTCCACAAGTACAAAGATTATGGTTCCAAGTGCTTGTATGTTAAAAACCATCTTGACTGCAGGTCAAAAGGGTACATAAACTATCTCCAAATCTACTATTGCAACCTAGGAAAATTCCCAATTTTGGGGGAAACCCTTCTTGCTTTGTGGCTTGTGGTGTTGTTCTATCTTTTGGGAGACACAGCTTCCAACTACTTTTGCAATTCCTTGGAGGGTTTGTCCAACATCTTGAGGCTCTCCCCCACCATTGCTGGGGTGACCCTTCTTTCTCTTGGAAATGGGGCTCCTGATTTCTTTGCTAGTGTTGTGTCCTTCACAGGATCATCCTCCAATGGGGCTGTTGGACTCAACAGCATTCTTGGAGGGTCTTTCTTTGTGTCATGTGCTGTCTTGGGGATCATAAGCATACTTGTTAGTCCAAACCATGTTGAAGTTGATAAGGCCAATTTCATCAGGGATGTACTTTTCTTCCTTTTCTCTATTCTAATCCTCCTTGTCATCATTTACATTGGGAAAATCACTTTGTTGGGCTCAATCTGCTATGTTTCCATCTACTTTATCTATGTCTGTGCTGTCTCTGCCACACATCTGATCTATGGAGAGGACAGAAATGAAAGGCAATACTCAGTGTCTTCTGATGAATCACTGGTAGAGTCTAGCATACCCTTGTTAGGCTGTGTTGATGAAGAGAAACAAAGTTTGGGAGAGATAGTGGTGGTTGAAGATAAGGAGCAAAAGCAAGAGTGTTTTGGTGATAATAATTCATTTTTTGATTGTATTTACTTTTGGAAGATCCTACAAGTGCTGGAATTACCTCTTGGCATGCCAAGAAGGCTTACCATACCATTGGTGAGTGAGGAGAAATGGTCAAAGCCATATGCAGTGATATCTGTGACATTAGCACCAGTTTTATTGGCAATTCTTTTCAACACTCAAAGTGAAAACATTGGTTCAAGGAGCAGTGTTGTCATATACATAGTAGCTACTTTGATTGGGATAATTTTAGGCAACATGGCATGTGTGACAACTGAGAGGTGTAGCCCACCAAGAAAGTCCTTGTTTCCATGGTTGGCAGGGGGTTTTGCCATGAGTGTAACATGGACTTACATAATTGCCGAGGAGCTAGTTTCTCTGTTGGTTTCAATTGGGAGCATCATTGGGGTGAGCCCTTCAATCCTTGGACTAACTGTCCTAGCTTGGGGCAACTCACTTGGGGACTTGATAGCCAATGGTGCCATGGCCTTGAATGGTGGGCCAGATGGGGCTCAAATGGCCATATCTGGCTGCTTTGCTGGGCCTATGTTCAATACCTTGATGGGTTTGGGCTTGCCTCTTGTGCTCTCAGCATGGTCTGAGCAACCAGACCCTTATGTCATTCCCAAGGATCCTTCACTCTATGAGACCCTTCTGTTCTTGATGGGAGGGGTGCTTTGGGCACTTGTGATCTTGCCAAGGAAGAATATGAGGCTTGATAAATCATTAGGAGCAGGACTCTTGAGTGTGTACCTGTGTTTTTTGTTCATAAGGATAGCTATGGCTGTTGGGGTTGTGAGATTCTAGAGATGCAAGTTTCTAAAGGGAACTTCATCATAAGAGGGTCCATTCTCCGTTGTGGTCCATCTTTTGGAACTAGCTCATGTTTAATCATACATGTCACAATCAACACGCCTACTTTGTACATTTTTCCTCTAGTTTTTTTTTTTTATAATAATAATAATACTTTTATTTAGAGTAATGATATGCAGATAGATATACACCTTCGGATATCAAATACTGATACTCGCTATTTTCTTCATCTCTCTTTGTATTATACTTATATATATTTTTCTCTCCTGTCTTCTATAGGTGTTAACTATTGGTATCCGCCATTTTTTTTCTTCTTTTATTTAAAATTAATAAGAAAGAGACATGTCATACTTAAAAGAAGGGAAAATAGTAAATATTTGTTATTATAGTTTGTGCAGCTGTTTATGTGTAGTTATGAATCGTAAAATGGGTTAAATAAATATACAACAAAGGAGGTTACCCCTTTATAGTAAAGGAGAAAAAAGACACTTTGTTGTACCCCTCGTTGCAATAAAAAAGAATAACAAATATGTGCATGTTTGAAAGTTGGAACAGATTTTTAAACGTGTATTAGGGTTCTTTCTCCAATGTTCAAAAGACAAAATATGTGAAAACTATTACTTGTTGCCTCCGGGTGGACGTGATTTTTCACAGCCCAGTGTGTTTCAAATTTCTTTATGATGATTTATGCAGTCATATGAGTATATTTGTATAGGTAGACGTTTTAAAAGTCAGTTATATTTTATTTAATTTATTACTACTAGTTACTGTAAAAATTCAATTAATCAGACAATAAAATGTTATCTAGAGTTTCTCTTACTAATGATTGGTTGCATGTGGGTTAGGACTAGGATCACTTTCAGCCATCTGATTCATATGCCACAATTTTATTTTATTTTTCATTTTTCTTGTCATACTCATACATGTTTGTTTAAGAGCTACTAATTCATAATTAAGTTATGGATACGAGGATTGGGATCATGGAGTATGCATCGGTATGTCTTGTCACAATTTATGTCGTTTAACATGCTAAGAGGAATCCTAAAGAAAATAACATGCTAAGAGGAAATAAATTCAATTTAAAGCAAAAGTAGGTCTACCAAAATTCAGGTCTAAAATAAAAGGTGTACAAAAATTTATAAGAATTAAATATATACATGGCTAGTACTAATTATCTGGGAACAACATTTTAGAAATTATTTCCCTTTTTAAAGCTTCTTTCAAGAAATTTATATATAAAAAAAACTTTAAAATTAGTTGAATTAAACATGCATCAAGACTTGTCCAAATATTTTATCAGCAATTAATTCAGCATCCGTTACTTTAGTAGTAAATATTATTTGAAAAGCCATTACCAAATTAAATAAAATTTAATTCAAAATCATATATGCTAGTCAATCCCTCAATGATAATAGCTCAATCAACAAAAACTCACACTATGAACTTGAAAGTCCTGAGTTATAAATAAGAGCTATGTTGTTATGATCATTATCTTATCTTATCGCTTGAATTAGTTACTATGAAATGTCTTTTACTTTCTTTGGCTAAGCAAGGCAAGCTCATGTTTCTGTCTCGTTTGGAACTTACTGTCATATCTTGTCATCAATTATTAGTCCAAAGACAAACCTCATATTCAACATTACTGGACAACAACATGTATATATCTGAATTTTGGTAAAAGTGTGTAACTAAGATAATATTTTTGTACCATTATTTAATGCAAATCCCTTGCATAAACCGAATCCTCTGCCCTTTAGGTATTTAATCTCACGCTAGTTTTTCTACTGTCATTTGAGTATAACTTAATTACTAAGAGCACGTTTAATGTATGTTCGAATTAGTGTTTATAAAATTGATTTTTGGATGAAATTAAGTTTATAAAATTAATATAGGTTGAAATTGATTTTAAAGTAAAGTTATTTATGCTTGGATGTTTGTATTTAAAATTTGATTGTGAATCTAACATAAAATTTATTTCTAAGTATTTAAACTAAGAAGAAAAAAAATCTTTTTGGTTTAAAAGGTGTATAGCTCAACTAAAAGAATCAAACCCAAAACTTTTGGGTAAAGGCCTGATAACAACTTCAACACACAAAATAAAAAGGTTAAGATGTCATTTTTTTCTTTTTTATATTAGTAGATTCATAAGCAGTACTATGATGATCAAACTTTTTGTAAGATTGTAGGATGGAATTGTTTAAGAATGAAACATGCATGTTTTCTCTTTAAACTTTGAATGGGAAAAAAAGTATTTATTATATTAGGACACGTCACACGTTCAAGTTGGGGCAGTAGTGACAAAATGTAATAGGTTGCCTGAACCAAGTCCAATAATCAATAATCATGACCCAACACGAGTGTCCTACCAAGTGGGAGGATGAATCATATCGATATTTATAAGTTTGTCCACTGTGTTTTCTTACATGTCCAAATCATGGTGGTCCATTTCCTACTCGTAGATTCTCTCTTTAGGACAATGCTGGATCCTTGATCAAATAAGCAAATAAATGGGTAATACAGAAACATTAGAAGAAGGCTTTACTACTGCGACTTTTCATATGAATTTTATATAAAAAGTTGCAGCAAACATTATTCGCAGATTATAAGTCTAACACTTAATCATATAAATCAAGTTGTAAGATAAGTGTTGTCCCAACTTATATATATTTTAATTATTTTATTTTTAATCAATGTGAATCCACTGGAAAAGTTACCTACGAAATTTTTCTACCATTTAGTAAACATTATTTGCAAATTTATTTTTACAAGAAAATCTGCAAGAAACAAAATAAAATTATTACAACATTTCCTGCAAATTTTTACCATGGAAAAAAATTTATATGATCATTAAAATTGTAGCAAAATTTGTAAAAATTTCTTGTAGATTATTTTTCATAAAAAAATTTGTAATAAATATTTGTAAATTATTTTTCGTAAATAAATTTTTTTTAAAAAAATTTGTGAAATTATTATTGCAAAAAAATTTCTGTGAATATTTTCTTTTAGAAAAATTCGCAGGAAAATGACACTTCTTTTAGTAGTGCATTCTCGTTCCTCTCTAATTATATTGAAAATCAATTTTGAACGCATTACACCTTATAATAAATTATATATAAAAATAAATATTATATTTAAATATATAAATTATATTATATTTAAATTTTTTGTATAAATATATTTGAGTAAATTACCACTTTAATTCTCGACTTTGTAGAACGGTGACATAGTAATTCTTGAATTATGAAAAATGAAATGTTAACTCTCAACTTTAATTTCCATCATAATAATTAGTTCCTAGCGTGACAGAGACGTTAACTCATTCTGTTATGTGATTAGTTGACATATTATGTATCATAAAATTAATGATGTGAATATTTGTCACTTAGATGGACAATGATTGCTACCTCAACAAAAATCTAAATGACAAATTTTTCATCTAATTTTTAAGATCAAATATGAATAAAAAAGAGAAAAAAAATAACAAGGATCTAAATGTCAATAGAAAGGAATTGTAACAATTACTTTATCTTCATCTCTTCGATGTTAAATATCACCCTTAGAAGACAAGAGTTAGGCTCATCAACTTTGTCATCGTCTCTTCTTTTAACTAGCATTTTTACATTTGTTGCAACACCTAGTCTTCAAGAAGATGCTTTGGTATTTATACAAGCATTTGAGACATGTGACCAGTGCAATATCTACATCTCTTGTTTATCATAATGTCTTGTTTCTATACTTTGTCTATTTTGTCCTTGAACAATGAATAATTTGTTACAACACATGATTGCTTGTCTTTAATGCTCATTTTGTAACATCTCAATTGTTTTTAAAAATTAATAGAAGAATTTTAATTAAATAACTAAGTTTTATAATAACCAAGAGGTTTTTGTATAATGTGTATTTAAAATATGTGCTTTATTGTATTGTTTTATTAATTATGTCATGTTTTTATTAAGAAAAGGGATTAAAGTTTTTAAGAGGGAGGTTTTAAAAGGTTGGGTCAATGCTTATCTTATAACAAGTGTACCATAGTCAACTTGTAATAGTGATGAGTAAGGTCATCTCCTTAGGGATTGAGTCAATTGATTGATTTTCAATTAATTTAGAAAAATAAGAAATAGTTATATACGATATATTCATATTCATATAAGTTCATTGTTTGATTCATTAAACTAAAAGATCAACTTGATAAAACTCAAGACAAGTAACAAACAAACAAACAAGTATAGGAGAAATTCATATATGAGACGTTTGGGATTGGATTTGACTCCTTATACCTCTTCGTGACCTTGAAACTAAATATATGTTAATTACTCTTTGATATTTTAATTATGATTAAATTCACTCAATATCAATTTCTTGATAAAAAAGATTATGATGAAATTTTTTCGTTGAATACCAATTCCTTGCATATTCAAGAGAAAAACTTGCATTAAGAAAAACCTTTTTTAAACTATGAATCTAAGCTCTATTATTAGTAACTTGGATCGGTAGATGATTCATTTCAAGTCTCGATTTAGAAAACATTTTCCAATCGAATCCCAAACCAAAAATCAATTCACAAATGATTAAAACGTAAATGTTTTAAAAACAAAAATGAAATCACAACATAATGAAGAGATTATAACATATATAAAGATCAAGAGTCACATAAAGCACAATAGGTTACATCCAATTTCAAAATGAAAAAGTTTAGTCACTTATTTCCATGAGAGTCAACTCACAAAGAGAAAAATAAGAAGAATAAGCTAGGGACAATGTCATTGTTTTGTCCTCAAATGTCGGAATCACCCTTTAGACCTTCAACTTCGATGGTCTTTTGTGGTGGAGTGAGAGAAAGCGAGGTATGTGATCTGAGAGTCTAGAGAGTCACCTTTTGTTCTCTATCTTTGACCTTAAATATGTTCTGATTTTCAAAATAGAGCAACTTGACCGCCCTATACTCGATTAAGCCTTGGTGAATTCGCTTGAGCCAAAAATAATCCTTCAAGGTAAAGAAGTTAAATTCGTTTGAGCATTGAAAATTCGCCTGAGCTTTTACTCAAATGCTTGAGCATTGAAATTTTTGCTTGAGCAAAAATTTGGCAAAAAGTTATTGTGTTTCTGCCTCAAATTCGCTCGAGCTTTTGAACCAACACTAGAGTGAATTTTTGGCAAAGATTTGATTTTTCATTTTTGTAAATTTTCTTAAGCTTTTGTTCTAATACTTGAGCAAATTTTTGGTTGTTCCATTTTCATCTTCTTTCTTTCAAATGTTGCTTAAATCTCTGATTATCTTCTCCTATCTTTATTTATTTTTCTCTCTATTTTCCTACAAAATAACACCCACCATAAGTAATCAAAAAATGATATATAACTACAATGGGTTGGATTAAAAAAGGATAAGTATAAATGTATTGACAAAATTTGCCATCTTATGCAATTTCTAAAGAAAATGGGATGATGTTATGCAAATGTACTACAAAAACATGTGTGTTATTCAAGTAAAGTTGACAATTAACAGTCAGTCTTTATGTTTTTTTTTTTGTTTTTACGTTTCCTTCTCTAAACTTGAAGAACCGCCTAGAGAGTAGGAATCGAAAGAGATCATTCTAAAGTTCTAAAAACTTCATCTAGCATTCATCCAGGAAAATGAATGAGTAGTCTTTCTTTAAAGTGTGAGTTATATGTTAGGTAGTGAGATTAGCCCCAAATCCCGATTTGTTCATGTTTATGTGGGAGAAATATCTATTTTTGACTTGTACCTTGTAAATATACGCTTTATATGATTTTTATTTGTTATATGGATTATATACATACATACATACATACATACATACATACATACACACACACACACATACATATATATATATATATATATATATATCATGAATTGCTTTTTGAGTTGATTGATTGTGAATCTATGAGTTCTCATATGTAGTTATTGTAGGAAACTCTTGTTTTAGAGCAAGTTGAAGATTGATGTTATTTGAAGGGTGTATGTGAAATTATTGTTTTTTGAGTGAATTGATGGGATAATTGTATAATAGTAAGGTTTAATTAAGGCTTTTGCCGTGTGGATTGGATGTTGAGTATTGGGATGAATTATGCGATTTTTGCACTTTTTGTAGGTTCTTTCAAAACCAGTATGGCATCGAACATCATTATGGTGTCGTTGGGATCGAGAACAATAAAGAGTATAGGTTGTTCTCTATGGTTCATACATTGGGCGTGACTTGGGTCATGTTGGGCAAGGGAGCTCTAGGGGCTCCCTAGTGTTTATTCATTGAGTGTAGGTCGTCGTTCGCCAAGCACCACTCTGTTTACAAGCAAGTACTTATGTTTATAATGTGATGGTCTTTTAGAGGTATCTAAATAAGAGTATGATCTTTGTTGTTGAGTTTAATAAGATGATGACTAAGTAATGAATTGCATTAGTAGTTTAAAAGTAAATCTTAACTATCTTGCTTATCCCTTAAGGTTGATTAACGGTGATGTATGATGTTTTATATGTTGACCATGTGATCGTCATGTAACGTGAAGTCTAAGCTAAGACTTAGTCGGGATAAGTTTGGCAATGATTGCCTTGGAGTGATATGGATAATATATGTGATGCGTACTTGTGATGATGATATCACATGAAATGTTCATTAAGTCTTGTGTAACATGTATCATGAGCATAAGTATTTTTTGTGTGAAGAGTACGATATAGAATACAATGTCATGAATAAGACCTCCTTGTGTAGGGATGGCAACGAGGTGGGGTGGGTACGAGTTTTGGTATCCCCATCCCTGTCTCCATTCCCATACCATATACTCATCCCCATCTTTATACCCGTTGGGTATGAAATTTGCATCTCATCTCCGTCCTTGTTGAGTATTAGGTATACTCGAACCCACTCAAAAATTAATTACTTTTTTTTTGTAAAAAATATTAAAAAAAAATGTTAAACATAGAGTAGAAATTACAAAATTACATTAATTAAATTTCATTTGAAATAAATTTTAAATAGAGTAAGAATTACATAAATGTTAAGTAAATCTTTTAAAAAAATAAATTAAGTTTTCTAGAAATTTAAAGATGGTATAAGTACGAGTATGGGATAGGTATGTATATACACATCCTTGTCCTCATATATAAACAATTCAATAAATCGAGTATTACTCGTACACATACCTGTGTCTAGTCAAATCAGGTATTCTCCGTCAAAGTTAAGGTAGGTTTGGGCATTACCCATAGGTACGGGTTTACTCGTCATCCCTACCTTTTTGTAAGCTTGGGGATTCATGACCTTGGGGATAACTAAGTTTAGGAGCCCTAGTTTTGGTTGTTTATGTGCATGGGATATAACTTGCACGACATTGTTGTCCCGATGCACCTTGATGTATCTCCTTAGTGTAGAGAGTTGTAATGGCTTGACTCGACATGTTATCTTAAGCTACTCTATGTGTGCCTTCGGGAAAGGATAAGATATTTTATTGACATCACACACATATAAACTAGTGAAGTCCATGTCCATTACATTTGTGTGAATCATGAATTGTCATTATGTTGAGTTATTCTCAAGTTATAATTGCTATTAATTAAAGCTATGCTAATCTAATTTAATGATATATGTTATGTTGTTGTTTGTGTGGCTAACTAACCATATCTCACATTAGTAGCTAGAGTGCGATGTTTCTTATTGTCTTTCTTCTATTGTTGTGTTTTTTATGTGTGTTTTGTAGGTGAGGATCATCTTGACGATGATATTAGAGATGAGACTTAGGTTTTATGTTACGATGATAAGTTGAGTTTCAATAGGATGTGACATCAGAACTTTTAACTTAGGGTTTCATGTTTACTTTAGTCTTTGTCATGTTTAGGACCTAAGTTTGTTCTTTTAGTAATGTAATGGTCTTTTGTTAGCCATTTAGTTTTTGGTACTTCTTTTGTATTTGTTTCATACTTTTGCAAATGTGACTTCCTCTATTCTTAGAAGTTTTGCAATCTGTTTTCATTTATTAAAGTTTATATCAAATCTTTATTTGTCTTCTTTTATGCTTATCTTATAATGACATGCAGGGTAGAGTGTCACACCTCTTTATTATGTCACCTCTTATTTAATAAAAAAGTTTGCTTATCTTATGTTGGATCGAGCGCTTACCACTAGGCCAAAAGCTATAGTTGATAGTCAGGGCGCAACTCTTTTTACTTAAGAGCGCAGCAGCCCAAGCGCCATGATTCGACAGTGACTTGGCCCACCTAGCCTCCGCCACGGGACAATTGATGCAACCCGCAACAATCTCCCCCTCAGAAATTGCCCCGTTGGGTATCAAACTCATGACCTTGGCTCTAATACCAATTGTTGGATCGAGCGCTTACCACTAGGCCAAAAGCTATAGCTGATAGTCAGGGCGCAACTCTTTTTACTTAAGAGCGCAGCAGCCCAAGCGCCATGATTCGACAGTGACTTGGCCCACCTAGCCTCCGCCACGGGACAATTGATGCAACCCGCAACATCTTATATTTTAAAGAGAAAAACAACTTTTCAAGTTGCTAATAGAGAATATTTGCTTATGATGTAAGCTCAATGTAATACTTAGTCTTAGTTCAATAATGGCTAGAACCCCATTGTTGTCCGTGCTCTAACACCGATCTTCCCTTTCACAATGACATGTCCCTAAAAGGGAAACATCATTCACGTGAAAACGTTCATGAAGTAGAACATTCCCATGATGACACTATTAACAAGGGAAATTCACAACTCATGAGCATGGAGCTTTTAAGCATTGTCAACAAAATTCTTTGGTTGATGCCAAGCTCTGGCTCTATTTCAACTCCATTGTGAGGTGTGTGCAAAAGAATCCTGATGAAGGTGGATACCAAGCATTATGTGTTTGACTAAAGGCATTGATGGCCGTAAGAGTGTGCAAAAAATCTAAATCGATTCATAATCGATTGAATCCTTATTAAAAATCTGGTTTATTTTTAAGAAAAAAAATTAAATTGATCCACTTTGCAAAACCATTTCGGTTACCTGATGCATTTTTACAAAATGGATTGATTTGATTTTTTAAAAAAATTAATCCATGTATGGGTATAAAGTGGGTAATTGCAATACATGGAATAAATTTAGTTTTAAAAAATCTGATCCATATTTTTTTTTATAAAATGAACCAATCTGCTTTTATAACATTTGATTTGGTTCGATTTAGATTTTTCAAAATTCTGATGTATGAACACGATGGCAAACATCAAGAGTTGTGGGTTTCAACTCTACCACTATGAGCGCGAGCGCCTTGATGGTGGTAGCCTGGTAGGGCACACAAAGTTGTGTAGTGAAAGGTGAACAAATATCATAGAAGGTATCCCTTGCCTTGAATCAGAATAAGGAAATAGAAGAAAAAAAAGGATAGAGAAGGAAGGAGATAAAATAATAGGTGTAGAGGATACATTATATATAGGAGAGATAAATCTATGATAAATAATAGTGATTCTTTTCATTCATTTTAGTATTTCAATCAAAATTGGGCCAAAAGTTTTATAAATTGAGAAAAAATTACTCCCTCCGATTTTTTTTTGTTTTACGCTTAAGGTTTATGCACAAGAATTAAAAAAATGATTGATATTTTAGTTTTTCAAAATATTTATTACTTATTTTTCTGTTATACCCTTTAGGTGGTTAAAGAAGAAATAAATACATTGAAAATGAATAAACACATTGTTCATTAAATATACATTAATTATCAAGAGTAAAAATAATAAAAAAATTAATAAGTCATTAATTTTAAAAAAGTGACAATGAAAAAATAAAAAATAAAAAGTGTCAAAATGACTATGAAAAATAAAACGGAAGTAGTATAAATTTATACAAAAGCATATTTTGTTTATTTCACTATAGGCACAATAAGGATTGAAAACTTCATACAAATTATTCAAATCTACAAATTATTCAAATCTCCCACGCTATATTTAGGGACCAAGCCAGGTTGGGGAAGGATGAGGGAGACAAAATTAGTGTTTACCAAATAATTAAATTTTATATATATAAAATATCCATAATCGGGTTTTTTAAAAATAATTTATGAATATATAATAGAAAATATATTTACATGAAAAAATAAACTAAACATATTTTGTTAAAGGCTTAAAATTACATGTCAATCATTAATTAGTTTCACATGTCGCGAAAATTCTTCATGAATTTATAATAAGAGTTAATATCTATGTTAAATATATTTTAATATTTTTAATTAATAGTGTCTTAAAAATATACTAAATTAATTAGAATAAATTACTTTACATATATACTAAATTATCTTTTAAGAGAGAAAAATTGTTTTTTCAATAATTATACAACAACATAGATAAAAAGAAAAAATAATATAAAAAAAAGAATATGGATAGAATAATGATATGAACCAAGAATATCCTTAATATAGAATTTGTAAGCTTGCATCATTTAGAAATCAATATAAAGAGAATATCAGCAAGTACAATTATGTATAACTTTTAACATAGTAATAACAAAATATAAAATATAAAATATAAAATCTATTGTAAAACAAATAAATGATACTCAAATATTTAAAGAAAAATATTATTATTTCTATAATAAAGAATACAAAAGTATAAAATATTTTATAAAAAGAATCACTTAAATATATTTATTTTAACATAAAATACTGAATAAAATGTTACTTAATTAATATACATTTTTTTTAAAAAAAATCCGTCTCTGACTATATTGATAATAATAAGTTATATAAAAATAAGATGTATTTTGTATTCGACTCTAATATGGAAACCATATATGTTGAAGTTGAACTATTAACACTTTCTATTCAAAACGTAACTTTGATAAACGGTGTTGTTTGGTGCTACTTAACTATTCAGTGGCAATTTTACTTCTTCTTCATTTGCTTCAATTCTTGGCATTGGACCGTATCCATTCCATCATGTAAGAAGTGAAAGAATATTGACAAGAACAGAACAGAAACTTATCCACAGAACTACATTAATTGTCATGAATAATAATCTCCATCTCCAAACAAAACAATGGTCTTCCAGAACTTCATATCTTTCAAACAGGGAAACAATTGTGGAGAGAACCATCATTGATTCGGTGTGGAATAAATACTTGACATCAGTATATGTTGATGTTTACCATTTTGACTTTTCCTTCATATGTATCTGAAAATATAGGTGCACTATTGATGTCATCTGCAATTCAACTTTCAACATGTGGAGTTCATTAGATGTTGACTAATGTTCTCATGTAATAAATATCATTCAAATTCAATTGGCTAAATTTAAATTCAATGTAATTGATTGAAACCAACATTTTGTCACTGTGATGTCTTTCTAAGAAAATTTTGCTTTATCTATTTACAACAGGTTCAAACATATATAATAATATATATTATGTATATATTACTTTAATTTTTTACTATTATGTCAATTTTAGTAGTTTTCTTTTAAAAAAATAAAAAATCTAGCAACACTGTTTAATTTTCATGCATGGTCAAATATTATTTGATTAAAAATTATTTTTAATAATTTTTTAAAATTATTATTACAAAATGGTATTGTTTATTAGTATATCAAAACTCCATGTTAGTATAGTTTAATTAAGATATTATTATTAGGTAAATTACATATATACAAGTCTCGGTATATATAAAGTGTGACCCAAATTATTTAGTTAGAGCAGTATAAAATTTATCTAATAATAATGTATTAGAAAGATAAAAATAGTATGGTTAGAGTTTTCCTTTCGTTAATTAATACATCGCATTAAACTTGGTTACAAAGATATGTTTACATATATTTCTCAAGTGAGTATTTATTAATCAAATTGTATTATATTGGGAGACAATTTTTTTAAGCCGATTAAAATTACTATAAGTGACATATTTTTAAAAAATTATTTAACGCAAGTTAACCAAGATTCAAATTCAAAGCTCACAAACAAGTATCCAAGATGTAATTTTGTGATATACATGTATTAGAAATATAGCTAAGGAATGATAAATACTAGAGTTGTTAGGTTAGGCTAAAAGAGTCGTATGGATTTAAAAAATTGTCTTGAAAAGAATCGGATTAATTTGATCAAGATAACCCAATTATTTAGAAGCTCAAACCTATCAAGTTCATTGTAGTTAATATACTTTCAATGAACCAATAATATCTAACAGTTGGTAGATATTAAGCATGTTGACAAAGTTTAATTTTCTAGTTGTGTGTGGAGAATACTTTGATGGGAAAGACAAAATACACTTGGGAGATTTTTACATTTTGAAAGAAATTAGTCCATGATTATTAGTTAGATATATCTAAAGTACAAACTGAAAAAATAATATACATTACTAGAAAAGTGTCATTTTTTTTGCAAATTTTCTTGCAAAAAAATATTCGTAGAAAGTTTTTGCGAAATTTCCTGCAAAAAAATATTCGCAGAAATTTTTTGCGAATTTTCCTACAAAAAAATATTCGCAGAAATTTTTTGCCAATTTTCCTGCAAAAAAATAATTTACAGATATTTCTTACAAATTTTGCTACAATTTTAATAATCATGGAAAAAAAATTTCCATGGTAAAAATTTGTAGAAAATATTGTAAGAATTTTATTTTATTTCTTGCAAATTTTCTTGCAAAAATAAATTCGCAAGTAATGTTTACTAAATGGTAGAAAAATTTTACAGGTAACTTTTCCTGCAGATTTTCCTGCAAATTTTAATTCACAGGAAAAATAAAAAATTATTTAAATTCATAAGTTTAATATTTTAAAAAAATCTTCAAGTCCCACATTGATTGAAAATAAAACAATTAAAGAGTATATAAGTTGGGGCAACACTTACCTTATAAGTTGAATTGTATGGTTAAGTGTTAGACTTATAATCTACGATCTTAGAATTTAAAAGATTATGTATGAGACATGAAAATAAAATATTATGAATTCTTAAAATATATAATTTATAGTAATTTTTTTTTATTTTTTGGTAAAATATATTTCTGTAGATTTTCTTGCGAAAAAATTCGCAGGAAAGTTTCCTGCGAATTTTCCTACAAATTTTTTTTTACAGGAAAATTTCCTGCAAATTTTTTTTTTTGCAAGAAACTTTCCTGCGAATTTTCCTACGGATTTTTTTTTGCAGAAAAATTTCCTGCAAATTTTTTTTGCAGGAAACTTTCCTGCGAATTTTTTTCGCAAGAAATTTTGTAGGAAAATTTCCTGCGAATTTTAAAATTCGCAAAAATATATTATCCACGAAGGTATTACCTGCAAATAAAATTTTGCAGAAAAATTCGCAGGAAAAGTCGCATGTAATAAGAGAAATTCTAGTAGTGATAGCTTCAACGAAAAAGCAATGTCACTTGCTAGTATAGCTATATGAATATAATGAAAAATTCATAATTCTTATCATCTTTTAAAAACTAACATGTTTAATTTGAAATTGGAGAGACCAATTATCTAAACCAACATCAAACAAAAATAGAGAAATAACAACTAAAATTGCTCCTCCTAAAAATGTGTTAAGTTTCATATCAATCTTTAATATCAAAATGCAAGTGATGAAATATTACCTCCTAAAGGACCTATATTTCAAGGGTCATATATAGAAGGATACAAGAGGTATAAACTAGAAATGAAGAACGAAGATCTAAACTCATGTTAAACTTTAGGTTAATTGATAGTTAGTTCATCTCTTCTTTCTTGTAAATATTTTTAGTCTTTGACTTTTATTTTTGACCTTGTATTATGAGTCACTAGTATAAAAATAATTTTGTAACTTTTCTTTTATGAATGTATTGCATTTTTGGGGGTGCATCTAGTAAATGGAAGATACAACCAAGTGAACTTGTGAGAAGTCAAAGGGGTGCACTTAGATTGGTGCTCCATACACCTCCCTCATGTACTTCACACAACCCCCTTAGTCACACTTTCCATACTTAGTCACACCTTCCATGTGATTGCTACCACAACCCCTAGTCATAACTTTCATCCCAAGTCACACATTACTCATGTCTAATGCATCTAGACTTGATTAAGGGAAGGATTAAACTATGGTTGGAAAGCATGTAACTATGGGTTAGATGAATGGGTTAGTGGAACTATGGTTGAGTTGGCTTGTCCTACAAGCTAACCTAACCATTGTCAACTAGACCATGGTTAAGCTAGCTTGCACCATAAGCTAACTAACTTTATAAATAGGTTTATTTTACCTGGTTCAAACATTTTTGAGCATTTATGAAATTGAAATTAATTTTTCTACTCTCTCAAAGCACTAGTACAAAAGAGGTATTCCACGTCGGATATTTTGAGATTTTTACGTCAGAAAAAATACCAACGTTAATGCGGGAGACATAAATTTACGTCGGTCCTGTAAAACCGACGTAAATTTACGTCAGACATCACCAAGGTCCGACGTAAAAAAGTAGTAAAAAAACAAAACAAAAAAACATAAGAATGCAAGCAGAACGGCCCGTTCTCCATTCAAAACGGTCTGTTCTGCTTCGTAGAACAACCAAAAAGAAAAGACCAACGACCTATACAAATAGAACAACCAAAAAATCGAATAGAACAGATAGCCACAATAGCAATGCGAAGCAAAAAAGTGTTAACGAAACCTTGATTCATACCTGATGAGCTGCAATAGTGTGCGAATGAGTAACAAAGAGTTCACCCCTCTGCAAAAGACAAAAAAAACGATTCAGTAACAAAGGAGAGGAAGAGGGTTTATAGAGAAAAAAATGAAAAGTGAATACGCGCAGTATGTCTCGCACTCTCTTATTCAATTTCGCGTCCTTTTTTTACGTCGGACCTGGTAGGGTCCGACGTAAAATGTCAAATCTATGTCAGACACAACATACATCTGACGTAGATTTGACATTTTACGTCAGACCATACCAGGTCCGATGTAAAAAAGTTCGTGAAAATTACAAAAATGCCACTACGTCTTTTTTACGTCCGATTTTCGTATTTTCAACGTTAAAGAGGTGACGTAATATACTAATTTTCCACTAGTGAAGGTCTTAGAGTTCTTTCTCTCTCTAGAATATGACTCCATTTGAACTTTCATTAAAAAATTTCTCTTTATGGCAGGTGTTCACTTGGCATATCTCTTCCATTGGAGAGTGGCACCACTGTCAACATCAATTTGACAAATATCATTAATTAATATCAATATTCAATATACTCTATAAATCAAGAGTTTCCTACAATAATTACAAGATCTTAAAGATTCACAATTAATCAATGATCAATTACAAAGCACTTATAATCATACAAAGCACTAATTCTCATTGTACATATCAATATGAATTTCTCCCATAAAGCACAGAAAAGCTAATAATAAGATTGAGCTCCCGCTGCCTAACATATGCCTCATACCTAAGAGTGTGATAACTTTTTCCTTCTTACCACGATTGATGCTAGTCGAAAGACAAGGGTTTCCAACATGTGTTCCAAAAAGACTTCCACGTTTAAGAAAAAAAAAATAACCTCTTTTTAAAATTAACCTAATCTTATTTTAATTAAAATAAATACAAAAACACCAATCTCTCTCAATAATTACATAATATCATATAATTTCACAAAATCTTCCTTAATTAAATAAAGACACGATTAAGTATTTTCATATTATTTATTAAAACATTTTATTAATTAAAAAACATTATTTATTATTTATAGAAAATTTAGGATGTTACCATGGTAGATGAAGGTGGTGACACTTATAAAATCCCTCATTATTAAGTATTAATGGATTAAGTAGAGCAATTGAGTATTGGAATGAAGAAAAAACTACCTAACTATGAGATGAATTATAATATCAATTGGTGAGATATTGGTGAGGTGAAAAGGTCACTACAAGAAAATTGTCATATAGTAACACATATTCTATAGTGTGACATAATACATGTCACTAAAAATTACTTTTTCCGAAATAATAAATACAATATATGTTAATATATTATTAAAAAATGTAAGTATAGCTTATAGTAATATACAAAATATGTTGTTAAAACTTATTCAAAATCAACACTAAAATTATGTGTAACTATATATCAAATAGATATATACCTACATATATTATATCTATAATGACACTTTTTATATATTACATGAAAATGAAAATCCTTTGCATTTCTATATAAGGTTGATTCTGTCCCATAATATGATTTTTTTTTATGGGAATGAAATCTTAAAGAATACAAGGCACTAACAATGGGACCAAGACAATAACTCTACATGATCTCATGCGTCATGACATTGTGTCGAGGCAAAAGATAATTTTTCTAAATTGGACAAATTCTAGTCATTTAACCTGTTAATGAAATAACAAATTAGTTGTCTTGTAATTGTGTTGTACAATTTGTTGAAGTCTAGTTATTTAAGTTGTTGATGAAATAACAAATTAGTTATCTTGTAATTGTGTTGTACAACTTGTTGACGTGCTTTAGAGAATAAAAGATTCTAATAAGATATTTAATATGACGAACATTATATTGATTCGAGTGAAATTCGTCTCGCAATTTTTTAGGAGGTGTTTGATACATAATTCTTTTTAATCTTTTTAGAAATCTAACGTCAGAAATGTTAGTTTTTTTCATGTTTTGTTTATTATTTAAATAATAATATTCCTAAAAAATATTATTTCTTGATAATAATTTTTGCATAAATTTTCTACAAAAATATTTTCATGAGAGATGTGAAAAACTAACTTTCTCAATGTAAAAATAAAGTTTTAAAGTGGTAAAAGTATCATGTTATATTTATTTGTTTATTTAATGTAATAAAAAATTCATGATTCTCAGGTAACATTTATAAACATTTCTAAAAATATTTATGACTAACCAAACATATTTTCATCATATTTGTAGAAATCATGATTTTTAGAATTTACGATTCTCATATATCATGTTTTTCAAACATGAAAAAATTTGTCATGTACCAAACATCTTCTTAAAATAAGATCTTGAGTTTGAGTTTTATAGATAGAAAAACATAATTGACAAGAAAATTTTCACGAAAACAATCAATTAGTCTCTCCAATAAAAATTATTAATTAATAATATTAATTAATTCTTTACATCTATAACATGATAACTAAGAAAAAAATTATTATTTACTAAGATTTTCCATATGCACCAATTGACAACATTGGTCGTGAAAAAATAGTAGATAGAACAAAGTTTATCATAAAATGAATACAATAAATAGGAATACCTATTGAAGTCTCCAAAATCTCTTTAGTAACAGAAAAGGGAGTTCAACAATAAGTTACCCCTAAAGAACCATCTAACCTTAAGAAAAATAATGTGTTTGAATTGAACTCATCCTCAAAACCATCATACTTATGATACTTTAATATATTGTGATTTTAATCGCATGTATATTCTATTTAAAGTGCATATATTGATATACAGTTTGATGATTTAATAAAGCTCAACGTCTTATACGTTTTGAATCTAATAAAGCTTAACATCTTATATATATATATATATATATATATATATATATATATATATATATATAATTTCAACGAAATTTAAAGTTCTTAATAGTCTACGAATTTTTAAAAAATTTAAAAATTATTTTATATTTCATTTCATTAATTCAGATAGACAGATAATCATAAAAATATTTTATACGTTGATTTAAGTTAATAAAATGAAGTATTAAATAATTTTTAAAACTTTTAAAAATTTACAGACTTGATTTATACATTAAAAATTTTAAATTCAACAATTGAATCGTTAAAATTTAATGTAAAATATAAGTTTATTAAATGGAATATGTTAAATTTTTAAAAAAATAACATGAGACCTTTTTGTAATATATATGACCTTTTTACTTAAATAAAAATTAATAGCAATTTTTGTTGATGGTGAACTTAAAGCCTAATCTTTAATAGCTTTACCCTTACGCAAGTCTCGTAGGTCTAGTACAATATTGATGTGCATTACTTTTAGAGGTAGCTTATATAATAACAAAAGAAAAAAAAAATCATCAAATGACACTTGCATACTTAGATCCAAACTCGAGACTAATAATTAAGTTGAAACAATCTTTTATCAGTTGTTTCACATGGTTACTTTTGTGTCTAATTTCTTCTTTTTATTTCATTTCTTTTGTTAAAAATAAATTTATAGATTGAGAATTATGTAGATATTTAGAAAAGAGTTATGAAAGGCTACTATAAATAGTAAATTGGATGGAAAGTAACTTTATCGTTGAAGTTAGAAGAAGATTATAAAAAATTATAACCAATAGACCAATACCATTAAAAAATATTTCATGTTCAATTACTTTTTTATAAACATTATTCACACTATAAAATTATGATATTACTGATCTCGCCTAATGACAAAAGACTTAATTTGTTGTTACTTGATTTAATATATTATAGTATAAAATTAATAAAAGAATAAATAAACACAAGCATATTTCATGGATAGATGAAAAGTTAATTGACCACCAAACACTTTATTTTGTAACCACAAATAAGTTTCGGTTTTTGTTCTAGGTGACAAATGTTTTTCAAACACGTCAATCTATTGACTTATTTGAAAATAAAATTAATCATTAAATTTTTATATTGATTAAAAATATAAAAAAAAAGTTATTCATCTTTATGTAATAAACTTGTTTTTTTATTCTTAAGCATGAGAACAATCTCTCTATATATACTTTTTTTCTCACCTAACCACTCTTCTGTCTCGGTTTGTTTTGTATGTGTTTTGAGCTTTTTTTTTATATAAAATTAAATAAATATTTTCTAATTAGTTATTTAATTAAAGAATATTTAATGTTTTGTAATTTCTTTAAACAATACTCAAATGTCCTCGATGAACAATATTTAGACATAATGAGATATTTATAAATTACCAATTATTAATTTCTGTAAATTAAATTAATATTTTAAATTTTCCGAAACTGAAAATTCCAAGTTACTGTATTTTCATATTTTATAATTTTTATTACCTAATAAAACATTATTTTAAAATTAATAAATTAATAAACAAAGAAAATTATAACCTGCATTAATTATTTGATCTTATAATTATTAAATTTAACTTAAAATGGAAAGAAAAATTAACTTCAATTACCTGCTGTTTAGGTTACTCACCTCACCTACCACTTAAATTGAGTTGTGCTGTCAAAGGGTCAACATTGAAGTTTTTTATTTTATTTTTGGAACGTAAAAGTTCAAGAGAACAGGGATTCCCCATTGCAAGCACCTGAGCTACTTAGCACCATACATATTGTATGCAATAAACACCAACTATATTGATTTCTTTTTTGCTGAATAAAAATGAAAAGTTATTTTTTAAATTAAGAATTCTCACAAACCTTTTTAACTTTGTATATTGTTTTATCAATAAAGTTAATGTGACATATTGTTGGAGATGTCATGTGATTCCCTTAAATAAATATATGTACCTCAATTAGTCATTAGTTTACAAAGTTCATATGTTGTGCTTAAACATTATCACTCTTTTTTTTTTTATTTATTTAAGAAATTAGACATATTTATCCCATTTTTTGAAACCCTAAACTTTGTTATAAGATTGTTCTCTGAAATCAAGAGCAATGTACCCCAAGCGTGTGGTTTAACGATAAGGGTTGATCTACGCTTAAGTAAGGTCAGAGGTTTGAATCATGCCTTGTGTATGTAGGCATGTAACTGCGTTAAATCTTGGAATTAGCTATCCCACCCTTTGAGGTACTTCTAACCTAGCGAGGAGATTAGTCATTGCTATCAACAGTGAATACTCCAAAGACGAACAAAAAAAAAAAATTTCCATTAGTATCTTGGGCAATGGCATCACGTAAGCAATGAATAGAGCAATGTGTAACAGTCACACATAGGCTTATCCTTGACACCGACAAAAGTCTAGGATTTGTCAATAATAATCTCAAAAACCCACTAACTACAAAATACGAATTCATGTATTGGAATCTACGAGAAGAAATATGGTCATAATCTATTGACGTATATGAATGAGCATTGGTTTGGTGTGGAATAGTACCTCACATTAATATCGATGGTTACCATTTTGGCATTTCCTTGAGAAAAGATGTGTTCATCGATTTAACTTTCCACCAATGGACTGGATTAGATCACGACAAACCCATCCACTTGTTATTGCCTCATCAACCTACCAACGTTATCATTCCTTTTTCGCTTTAAGGATTTCAATATTACTATCTTCACAGATCAAACCAAACATTTTTGCCACAAATGTTAACATCTCTTCTTCTTTAATCAAACTATGTTGTGAGAACAGGATATTTACCTATGTTCCATGGTTAAAGCCTTCGCAAGTCAAGTATATACTAGTACTATAGAGAAAGAATGAAAAAAGAAACTATACAAATTAAAAATAAATATTATGAACTGTACGAATTAAAATGAAATAAAAATAACATGTATAAAGATTAAAATGAGGTTTTTTTAATTGTAAGAACTAAAAGATGTAAATAAAATTATAGAGAAAAAAAAGGCAATGAAAAACCAATTTAAAATTATAAATTTAACTATTAAATTAAAATTAGAATAAATCAGGTTAATGAAATTTTTAAATCAATTTTTTTAAACATATGAATAAATAGTGGCAATGAAATTAAATAGTACCAGACGTCTAATTTGTCTAAATTTTATTTTGCATGATCCTTGGATAAATATTAAATATTCAACTGTTAGATTAATAAAATCTAAGTTATACAAAAAATTATAGATAAAAAAATAAAATAAAATAAAAATAAAAAAAGTAACGAGAATTAATCTGAAAGTAACTTCAACCCTCCTCTGCATATATGATGTAATTTTGTGATCTTAATGTATTGGAAATGGCATCAGCCAAGGAAAGCTAAATACAAACAGCTGTGGAAATTCTATCGCTATCTAATTTAGACCTACCTACCATTCATAATTGCACAATATAGTTCCTATACAGAAAGTGATGTCATGGCTAATAGCTGTAAGAATCTAATGAAAAATTCACAATTCTTATCATCTTTTGAAGAATGTGACCATCATATCCTGAAATTGAAGAGAGCCAAGTGTTTGAATGAGCCTCAGAAACAGAGAAAAGAAGTAGATAACCAAAAGCCCTCCTCCCAATAGTGCATCAAGCTTCATATCTCTTCTAATCAGAACAACAAGTGCCCAAACCAATCCAATTGCTAAAAGTGCCAATGTCTCCCACAGATATGGATCTCTAGGGATCACAACAGATAAAGGGTATTCAGACCAAGAAGAGCTCACAAGAGATAGGCCTAATCCAACCACTATGTTGAAGATAGGGCCAGCATAACAACCTGATATTGCTATTTGAGCACCTTCTGATCCACCATTCAAAGCCATGGTCAAATTTGTCACCAAATCACCTAGTGAATTTCCCCAGGCAAGGACTGTTAGTCCTAGAATTGAAGGACTAACTCCACATATGTAACCAAGGGACACCAACAACCCCACCAATTCCTGAGCTGAAATGTAGCTCCATGTCACACTCATCACAAACCCTCCTGCAAGCCAAGGAAACAAACACTTCCTTGGTGGGGTTGACACATTGGTTGTGAGAAGTGCAATTGCCCCTAATATGATCCCAACCAACAATCCAATTGCATACACAATAAGGCTTGAGTTGAAGCTGTTATCAATATATGGTACACACAAGGAAGACAAGAGAAGTGGTGCCAGCATAGCTGAACAAACTGCATACAATTTGGACCATCTCTCTTCACAAACAACAGGAATCGTAAGCCGCCTTGGCAAGTAAAGGGGCATCTCCAACACGAAAAGCATCATTCTACACATTGGAGACTGTAAATAGAAGCACTTCCTCTCGGTTATCATGCCACATTCCTGATCCTGAGCACCATCTTCAAGTCCTTTCTCCATCTCACATAGCATAGGGACACCTAAATCACTGCCACCACCATGATGACATGAATCACCATCTCCACACACACCCTTATTCCCCCGTGTAGATGAGATATACACAACAACCACATACACCACATACATCAGGCAGAACCCAATTGCCCCAGGAACATTGATCTCACCAGTGATCAAAATAGTAAACAAACACAGAATCACCAAGAGAAGGAAACAAACATCTCTCACCAAGGCCCACTTCTTAACCCGAATCCCCCTTTGCCTCAATGAAATGCTCACTATTCCAACCACAACACATGAAACAAAAGAAGCACCCCCAAGCACAGTGTTGAAACCAATGCCCCGGGTCCCACTACCACTGAATGAGACAAGCGTGGCAAAAACATCACTAGCACCATTGCCAAGAGAGAGAAGAGTCACCCCAGCAATTGTTGGAGAGAGCCTCAGCAATTTGGACAAGTTCTCAAGAGAAGGACAAAAGTACTCAGAAGCAGTATTGGCCAAGAGATAGAACAGAACCAAAAGCCAAAGAAACAAAAGCGTGTGACCCAATAGAGGGAAGCCCCCAAATTTGCAATAGAAAAGGTGAAGGTAGTCAACATAGCCCTGAGAGACACATGGATCATTGGATTTCAAGTACAAGCACTTGGCTTTGGAGTCCTCCAAACTGTGGAAACTCTTGCAATCTTGTTCACCACTGTTGATGCTCCTCAGAACAACATGTTCTGAAGAGTGGAAATTAACAACAAGAGAAACACAAAACACAATCATGACGAAAGAGGCGTTCAAGAACAAAGTGAAACCCATGCGTTTGGAGAGAGAAACCATGGTAGGGGACATGTTGAGAGATTATAAAACAAAACCCACTTTCATGATCATGGAAAGATGGAAACTTTATGGTTAAGAAAAGTAGAAAACCAACTCAGTTGGGGTAAAAATCAAACTTTTGATATTATTAGAAAAGAACTAACCAAGAATGGGGAACTGACCTCAAATTCAGTGTTTTGCTGCTTAAATATACTTTCTTTTTGTGAAATTGGTATATGGTTTGCGGAAGAGATCATGAAAGAGAAAAAAGAGAATTTAGCAAAACATGAAGAAATGATTTTGTAGAAAAGATTGGAAAAGAAATAGCAATGAGATGAAAGAGACAGGGAGCGAATATGATGAGTCGCTACCACACACGTCTTGTGTGTTGCGTTCTGGTTTTTGGGATAGGAAAGTTCAGTTTGAGAATGGTGAAACAGAAAAGCAAATTAAGGAATACACACGTGTCGCGAGAAAAGTAGTTCCATTCATGGTGATGAAGTAGCGGAGCACAGAGAAAGAGATGCAACAACGTAAACGGTGTGTTTGTATTTCTATGAAACAAGAATTCCATTTAAATTCAATATTATAAACCTTAAGATTCCTATAGAATCTTCAGCATCCTTTTTTTACCATCGACAAATATTTTACCGGTTTTGAGTTATATGAATATTTTGTATGAATAATATAGTTATAAAAAATTATATATTTTGTAACACTCTCTTACTTTTTAATAAAGAACACATCAAATAGTCTTAAAAAATTTCAAATGCCAATTTTTTTTATTTAATTTAATACTTTATATATATTTTCCTTGTACAGTATTATTTTTAATAATTTTATGAATATTAGGAAATTTTTTTTAAAAATATTAAATAAATTAAATTATAATTTTTTAGTTGATAAAATAGAAATAATATAAGTATTTTTTTAGACAATGATTCAATGATATTATTTATTGAGTTTTGTAGTAATTATATCAAAAGTTATATATATATATATATATATACATTGGATTTACTCTCCTAAAATAAGGAGTGTATAAAATATATTTATAATTGTTGACTAAAATATTAATGATCAATAATTGTGATTTATAGAGAATAAAATAAAATAACATAATTTTATTATTAATTTTTTAATTAATTATTATTATTGTATTTTTTAAAAAAAATTAATTTTAAGAAGAATCATATTTATTTATTAGTAAAAATATTAATATTCAAACTTAAAATCTTATATATATTATTCCATCACTTCTTAGTATATCACTAAAAGTAATATTAAAAACTATTTTTAATAACTTAATAATATAATTTTTTATATTAACAATACATGTCTATTGAATTTTTTAAATTATATTATTTATAAAATAATTTTACAATACTAATCTTTAAATTTAATTAAAATGACTTTCGAACTACAAATTAACATATGTGATATCAGTATTGATTTTTTTAACTATTTTAAAATTCATTTTATTTAATTGAACTGAAAGTATATATATTTTTTTACATAAATGATATATGAAAAATAAATTCTAATTTATTATATTATTTTTCTTGTGAATCACATCTTTCCCTCTTATATGTTGTAAAAAAATAAGTAATTTCCCCCCTTAAAATTATAGTTTGAGAATAGTTTAATTTATTTTTATAATTTTAGTCATATCTAAATTATAATTTGTTAATTTAGACTGAATTTTAAACATGCTATAAATCATTAGGGCACAATATCGCTTTCCATATTTCTTATCAGAATTTGTCTTCTATCAATGAGACCATGACAGCTCTTTCCATGCGCCATGCCCAACCTTCGTATCATTTAATCAATTTATTTATAATATATGAAACTCAAATGATGCGAAATGTTAAGTTTTCTTGGACATTTTTTTTTTCTGTTTAATTCGTGATATTTTACGGTCAAGACTTAAAAATCACTGTAATTCTTAGATTTAGATCGTTTTTTGTTTTTGTATTTTTTAGTCTAACGCATTAATGTAAATTAATGATATTAATCAATAATCAATGTTCTCATATTTTTTTATAGTGTATAATTAACTTTTTCTATTTATTATTCATTAATTTCATCATTTTTGAAAGGGACATTATCATACCATTATTGGTAATTTCCAATTAAAGCCGTATTTTCATTTCAGTAACCGTGAATTTTGAATTTTTGATAACTAAAATACACAGTACTAATTATCTAGATCAAATAGCGATTGTAATAATTTGAGAACAACATTAGTAATAATCATTGTAAAATATTTAAAGAGTAGTTACGGTTCACTTGTAGAGTTGTAGATTCTAATTTCAATACGGGGATTATTCAAAATTCACAATATTATATCATCATTATTCCTGCTTAGAAACATTCCTTTGATTGTTCCGTCTTCGTTATCGACCGGATACTGTTCTCGAAGGGTGGGGAGAGTACCTGTAAAGGCACTCCAACGCTCAAGTAAGAATTCGGTATAGAGCAATAAAAACTTTTATACTAGAAAATCATACCTCTTTTCTGTATCTTCACCTATGTATTTATAGTGATGTATTTGGGCATGGTGGACCTTTTATCTTGGGAGATGGGTAATCTTTTGGTTAACCTTAATTGATTCCCTTTAATTAAACGCGATAAACCTTGTGTAATAGATATCCTAACCTGCCTTTGTCCCATGTGGGTTTAAACACTGGGTCTTCGGCCAAGCCTTTAGCCGAAGAGGTATTCGGCTGCTTTCATGACCGAGGAGGTATTCGGTTATCCTCAAGGCCGCGAGAGGGCTCGATCTAGCTTAAGGCCGAAGGGGTATTCGGTCGTATTCAAAGCTGAAGGGGTATTCAGTTTGGATGAAGACTTTGTCAGTTGAGGTGTTTCTCTCAGCCTCTTCCCAGGGTACATTCGACCTAGAATTTAGCCGAAAGGTGTATTATTTGGATGAAGACTTTGTCGATTGAAGTGTTTCTCTCGGCCTCTTCTCAGGCCGAAAGATGCATTCAGCTTAGGATTTGGCCGAAAGGTGTATTACCCGGCACAATTATTTTCCACCATATAATTATTTTTAATATATAACTATGAGATATAATTAGTTGAATGAAACATGAAGTAGCATAATTTTAAAAATGTTATCCACCTATGACCATACATACACGTTGATCAATGTACCCACCCTTGAAACTCCAAAGCACGTTCATTATGTTTTGAATTTAAAAAACAATGAACCTCCAGTTCACACTATATTGTAGGGTAGATGGGGTGAATGAAAATTAATAACATGAAAGAGTAAAATCAAAATAAAATATGTTTATAGTAATCCGTTTAACGTCATCACTCTTCTTTAATGTTTTTATCTCTTTACGTCTTTTAAGCTTTTCACCGAATAATTTACCTATTATTTCAATAATCTTCACGTTTATCATTGTTATTTCGTACAAAATTCATTCTATTTAAGAAAAATTAAACATTTTTTTTTATCTTTTGAAAGATAATAAAGGTGATTAATTGATTTTTAAATGATATTTTTTCTTATATAGAGTGCCTAAATTTTAATTTTATTTCACCGAATAATTTAACTGCTATTTCAATAACCTTCACGCTTATCATTGTTATTTTGTGTGAAATTCATTTTAATTAAAAAAGATTATATGTGAATGATAATAGAGATGATTAATAATTATTTCAATTTTTTTCTTACATCGGAATGTCTTAATTTAAATTTTGTTATACAAATTAATCTTTCTATTATATTCGATTATTAATTATGTTAATTTTTTGAACAATTAATAATTAATTACAAAATTTGGATGCATTTCAATTAGTGACTAATAATTTATTATATTTAAATATTTTGATAATGAGTATTAAAATGTAAGATTATTATTGTGTTTTATAGAATTTTTTATAATTGAATTTTTTTTGTCCAATCATTTTTAATTTCTTTGTTGGTTTTGTTATAGGTTTAGAATTATAAATTCTAAAATATTGAATTTAAATTTAACAAAATAAGTGATAACTGTAAAGGATTTCAAGAAATATTACGTCAATCCAAATTTAAATTAATATTCTTAATTAATCAATAATCATTGTCATTATATATATTTACTTATGGTGAGTAATTAATCATCTCAATATACTATTTAATTAGTTCTGTGATAAATACTAAAACTAAATTAATTAAATATTAAATTTCAAAATTTTTGAAAATATTATTAATTATATTTTCAAATCAATGCATAAGTCTGGTAAGTTATAATGCAAGTGATATTTTCAATGGCTTAAATATGCGTTTGATTACACTATATATATATATATAAATAAAAAAAATAAAAAAAAGGCTGAACACAAAAACTTGCGTTTTGTTTCTTCACATATATCACGATTTGTTTTTCAATATCTACATGTAGGAATTTTGGTAATCATTGATATATTTGTTATAAGATAATTATTGGTATAAAGTGATTCTTGTAAAATATTTAGGTATTATTTATACTTTTTTACATATATACAATTTTATTACTTTACTGATAAAATAAATATTTTTTCATTTAATTTCTTATTTTAGTTTGCATGAAAAAAATCCACGTGATATCTTTATCATACTTTTTTATTTTGTTTTGTTAAGTATATTTTTTATTGATGTAAAAAAGTATCATTTTTATTTATTTAACTTTATATATATGAATTTTGTACTAATCAAGTTAATATGAACACCGTAGTTTATATAAGCTCAATAGTTTTCTATAAATTCACAAGTTTAGGGGAATATAAGAGAACTTAACCTTGTTAGTTATACATGGCTGTGGAGAACCTAAGTAGTTTAACTCAATTAGGAAAGCAGTTGGTAGTTATAGGGAAATAAAATAAAAGGTATATATATATATATATATATATATATATATATATATATATATATATATATATATATATATATTCTAAGAATTTCAAATAATTTAAATTAACTTGATCTTTAAAGTTTTTTTTGCATGTACCTCTAACGCATTCTGGATGAAGGTTGAAACCAATATGGTTCAACGAAGACAAGTAAAGAAAAAGATCTTATAGAATAACTGAGCTTATTTTGGTAAGAATATTCTGGCACCCACCATGGGGCTAAATTCAACCACATATGATTTCAACCCAAAGCCATACTAGGAATGTTACAAAAGTAGTAGAGGAAGGAGTATTAAATATGGAAGATAGTGTAGGACTTCAAAGGTTAACTGATCAAATTGAAGCCATGTGACAACAAAATGTTGAAGCCATGAAGGCAATGCTTTGTCAACATGAAGTTGATCTTTAAGCATTATTTGCTGAAAACGATACCATTTAAGCCTAGTTTCAACATCGACCTCCACAAAATGAAGCAAGCCATCCTCATGCTCATGATGAGGAACGTCATTCTTTTCCCCAATCCATACACATCAATCAAAAAATGAGGCTATACATGACCAATCTCAACATCTTCATGGCCATCATGCTATCAAAAGACATTTGTTTATTGATGTCATAATGAAAGTTCCACTTCCATTAAGATAGAAGTCACTAAATATTGAATGTTTTGATGACATATCAAACTCTAATGAATATATTGACGCCTACATTACCCAGGTGAACTTGTTCACAAATGATGATGTTATTATGTGTCTTGTTTTCCCAACCTTGTTAAAGGGAGCAACATTGTGTTTGTACACTCAATTACCACCAAGATTTGTAGGTCATTTTGAAACCTTAGTGTAGCATTTCATGGCCTAGTACACCACTGGTCGATCTCATCACATAACATTGATCGCTTTAGCCTACATGTGATAAGGAGATGATGAATCTCTATGAAAGTTCATGGAACCTTTTGCTAGTGTGTCCATTAAAATTCATAACCTTAATCCTGAAGTTGCTTTTTATTCCATGTTCATGGCACTCAAACCAGGACCATTCATTGATAGTTTGTGTCATAGACAACCTATCAGCTTAGATGAACTATGTTCAAAAGTTGTTGGATACATGCAAATGAAAGAACGTGTTGAATTCCAAGATCAAGTTAGAGGAAGGAGATCTAATAAAAGAGACTCAAGGGATACTATGTGGGTATCAATTTGAATTAGGATGATACTATGGTAAAATCTTAGTAGAAATTGCAAACTAGGAAGTACATAAGACATTAATTAATTAAGGAAGTTTTACTGATGTTTTATATTGGCCAACCTTTTTAAAGCTAGATATTCCCCCACAACATTATTCAACAATATGTAGAAACTTTGATTGGTTTTTGTTGGTGAGCGAGTACATACTCAAGGATATGTAGAATTATTGACAACCTTTGGAAATTCACAAAACTCGAGAAGCATCCTTATCAAATATTTGCTCGTTGAAGAATCAACATCTTACAATATACTTATTTGAGGTCAAGAACATCTTACACCTCATTTTTTGATGAAGTTCCCAACAATAAATGAGACATAATCATAATCAAAGTTAATTAGAAAGCCACCAAAATATGTTATGTTGAAAGCTTCAAAGTAATACTTGTCAAAGTAGTTAGTGAAACAATTTCTCCTTCAATAATGATTCATGTTGAAGCCATTACTTTGACTGATTTGGATCCCCAAGCAAATATGCAAGATCATAGATTGAATCCCATTGACAAGCTTGTCGAATTTCAAATTAGGAAGAAACCAAACCATTGTACAAAGATAAAAAAAATATCTAGATACAAACCTTAAAGGTATAATTATGGAAGTAATTATTAGAAATTTTGATCTCTTTACTTGGCACAGTGTAGATGTGCTTGCAATTGATCCTAACTTTATGTGTCATAAGTTGTCGATCTATAAAGAAGTTAAACCAATAGCCCAAAGTAGAAGGAAGAATGTCAAGAAGTAGTCAAGGTAGAAAAAATGAAACTAATTTTTAATTTATTAAAAAAAACCTTCATTGGAATAATTGATGTGAATAAGCCTTTTTCTGACTTCAATTTTTTTTATCAAGTCCTCTAATTTTGACCAAAACTAAATCACCAAGTTGATATTTTGTTATATTTAGTAATTACTAAGAATACCATTAATGTGACTTTGTTACAAGAAAATGGAAAAAAAAATTTAATTTATTTTATAAGTCCTGTTTTGCATGATACAAAAAAGAGATATCAAACGAGTGAAAAACTTGCATTGTCATTAAATCATAGTTAAAATTGACTATCCTATCAAACAAATACTAGAAAATCAAAATTGACAAGGTATATGATAACATGGTTAGTGAAACTATCTATATATGGAAAAAGATATGAAAGTAGAGGACCATTGACTAAAATAAACATACAATGGATAGAGAATAATTACAACAAGAAATAAGAAAAGAAAAGAAAAGAAAAAATAGAAATGTAATAAATGTGAAAAAAAATGGTGAATTTGATAAAAACATAAAGTTGTCCAAAACACACAAACAAAGTGTACTATCCGTACCTCGAATCCGGGCTCCCAGCCCGGATTGGCAAAGCGAGACAACCTCAAGCGCGAGCTAGACGACGTCAGCCCGGTATTTAAGCAAATCACACCTAATTCCGAGGATCTCGTCCCAAACCAGATCCGCCCTTCAACTATATCATATTATATCACATTACACTATATCACGATACATCTCACCTCAAGCCCAAAGCCCAAGGCAGACCTAGATCACTTCAAGGTACATGCATTATATAAATGAGACTATTATTCATACAAACCCTAACTTTGGCATCGGAATCTCTTTTGCAGGTACCTCCCCCATCTTGGAGCACCAATACATCAAGCAAAGGAGGCTCACCGATCTTACTGGACGGGTCACCTCTACGACCAAATTCCGGTAAGAACATTTGGCGCCCACCGTGGGGCCGATCAAGACAGCTCTTATCGGCCACCTGCATGGTTTCTACTAGAAGCCATATCAGACGAGCGACAGACGACGCAAGCCACTCAATCACCATGGACAGCGACGCTGCAACCCTAAGGCGGCTGATCAACCAAGTTGAGCAGATGCGACAACAGCACGACGCCGACCTTCAAAACATGCGCACCCAGCACGAAAACGACCTTGCAGCAATGCGGATCGCTAATGAAGCAGACCTCGCAGCGTTACATGCCGAGAATGAGCGCATTCGCGCTCAGCTCCCTCGACACCACTCCGAACAACCTCCGCACGAGAGCGACACTCATGAGGAAGAGGCACATTCAGCCTCCCAATCCCGGGCGACGACCAAGGCACCAACTTCACGGCCTGCCACGCACCGATCTCGCGCATCGACACGCAAATCAGGGTAGAGTACCAGCAGAGCCCCCACTCATGTCTCCGAGGGCCAAGAACCTTTCCGCCGTCATCCTTTTGTGGACGACATCATGGAGACCCCATTGCCCCGCGGGTGGAAGCCCCTCCACCTCGACCGCTACGACGGCACAACGGACCCCGATGAGCACATCGACTCATATACAACCCAGGTAAACCTCTACACTAACAATGATGCTATATTGTGTAGGGTTTTTCCGACCTCGCTCAAGGGACCTGCGCTTCACTGGTACACCCAACTACCCGCCGGATCCATCGACAGTTTTGGCACCATGGTACGGCGATTCATGGCACAATACGCCACCAGCCGACCTCACCATACAACCTCGGCTGCCTTGGCCAACCTCAGGCAGAAGGACAACGAACCTTTGCGAGCTTTCATGGAACGCTTCTCCAGCATCTCGGTGAGAATCCGGAACTTGAACCCCGAGGTCGCCCTACACGCCATGCTCATGGCACTCAAACCCGGGTCATTCGTTGACAGCCTATGCCGTGACGCCCCCCGCGACATGGACGAACTGCGTGCCCGCGCCGCCGGCTACATCTAGATGGAAGAGCACGCGACCATCCATGACCAGGTTCGCGGAAAAGGCCCCATGAAACCAGAACAGAGCCACAAAGACAAGATGAAAGTTAATAATGACAGCCAATTCAAGAAGTCGGCCAGAGCAAACAGAGGCGGGAGGTACGATTTCTACACTCCTCTGAACGCTCCAAGAGTCCACATCCTGGAGGAAGCCAACAACAATAACCTACTAGCCCTTCCGTCACCCGGCCACACGCCCAACAGCGCCGACAAGTCCAAGCACTGTCAATACCACAGGAACTATGACCACACCACGGAGGAATGTCGCACGCTCCGGGATCGCATCGAAGAACTCATCCAGGCAGGCCACCTTGGCCAGTACGTCCAACGACAGCAAAGTCACCGAGGTGGCTCAGGAGGCCCGGGACGAGCGAGAGGCCGCGGGCCAGGAGCTCGCGCGGACCTACCCACAGGGTCCCAACAACATGCTAGTGGCGCAGTTCAAGCCAAAATAACTCAGGAGACGGAATCGGCCCCCTTGCGGGGAGTAATCAACACAATTGCGGGCGGCTTCGCTGGAGGAGGCGCTAGCAGCTCGGCCCGGAAAAGGCACCTTCGAAGTATCAACTATGCCCACTCTACCGCTTCGATCCCGCACAGCAGCTCGCCGCCGATCTCTTTTTTCGACGAGGACTACGCAGGCATTAACCCTAACCAAGATGATCCCATGGTCATCGTAGTGGAGGTCGCCAACTGGGAAGTACAAAAGACACTCATCGACCAAGGAAGCTCGGCCGACGTCCTGTACTGGCCAATGTTTCTCAGGCTAGACGTCCCTCATTCTCTCATCCAACCACACACAGAGCCCCTAATTCTCTCATCCGGGGTCGAGTACGAACCTCGATATCCTCAGTTAAAGGTCGAATTTGAACCTTAATTATGCCGTTTATTTCAAAGTGAGGTCGAGCACGAACCTCAAACACGTAAATCCGGGGTCGAGTACGAACCTCGATATCCTCAATTAAAGGTCGAATTTGAACCTTAATTATGCCGTTTATTTCAAAGTGAGGTCGAGCACGAACCTCAAACACGTAAATCCGGGGTCGAGCACGAACCTCGACATCCTCAGTTAAAGGTCGAATTCGAACCTTAATTATGTCGTTTATTTCAAAGTGAGGTCGAGCACGAACCTCAAACACGTAAATCCGGGGTCGAGTACGAACCTCGATATCCTCAGTTAAAGGTCGAATTCGAACCTTAATTATGCCGTTTATTTCAAAGTAAGGTCGAGCACGAACCTCAAACACGTTACTCCGGGGTCGAGTACGAACCTCGATAGTCAAAGGTCGTATTCGAACCTTAATAATCTATCTCAAACCTGAGATCGAGTACGAACCTTGACGCCCTCGTTAAAGGTCGAGTTGGAACCTTAATTAAATAGCATATCTCAAATTTAAGGTCGAATCCTAACCTCGACATTTCCGCTAAAGGTCGAGTTCGAACATCAATTAAATAGCAAATCCGAGGTCGAGTACGAACCCCAATGCTTTCTTTAAAGGTCAATTCCGCACCTTAATCGAACCAGTTCGCAAATTCCGAGGTCGAATACGAACCTCGACGCTCTTGCCAAGGGTCGAGTTCGAACCTTAATAACTTACTCTAAGGTCGAGTTCGAACCGTAACAAAACATACATGACCCTAAACTTAAGGGCGGATACGGACCACCCATCCAACTTACTACATTCCGGTTTGAGGTCGGTTCAAAACCTCGGCGCTAATAAATTAAGGTCATCGAATCTCCACAGAAACGCTCACCCAAACAGAAGTCCGCGGTCGAGCCCGAACCTCCCTTAACATATGAGGCCGAGCACGAGCCACAGCATCCGGATCCGAGGTCGAATACGAACCTCACCAAAACTTCGTTTTATTCAAAACCGAGGTCGAGTATGAACCTCGATGCCCCCTCTTAAAAGTCGAGTTCGAACCTTAGCTAAACCATTTTGCTCAAACCTAAGATCAAACCCGAATCCCACCAACGCCTAAGGTCGGATACGAACCTCGACGTCACCAACTCAAGGTAGAAGTATCACCATATACAAAACCATATAACAAACATGTGCCTCAAACAGCGCGAACAACCAAAATTGAGCGCAAATACGGACAAGATAGAGCAAAATATATATATATACAAACAAAGTTCTCAAAATTCAGTACATCAATTCAAGACAAAGAAAAATAAACCAAGCTATTACAAAGGCGGCCTAGGCTGAAGCACCCCCGCTAGAACTGTCGTCGGCATCGTCCTCCTTGACTAACCTCCCAAAACGGATGACTTTCTCCACGTGCATGGAAGAAAAGTCGAATCCGGGAGCAAGAAGCCGAGCCTGACGAGCAGCCTTTTGGAAGCCTCTCTTGTGCTCGACCACAATGGAGCGTTCGACCTCCGCGAGCCTCTTGTCCGTGGCCGCCTTCCCCGCCGCCAGCTCCGCAAGCTCCGCCTTCAAGGTGGTAATTTCGTCCTCACGGCCACCAAGAATGACCTCGCTGCGGAGGCGCTCTTCAGCCGTCGCCGCCAATTCTCCCTTAAGAGAGGCCACAACATCCTCCAGAGCCCACACCTGACCACGAGAGGACGTCACCTCGTCCTCCAAGGAACGGACGCGGCCTCGAGAGAAGGCGGCGAGCTGCTGCAGCACCCCCACCTGGGTAGCGTGAGTCTCATTAGACCGCAAAGCGATCTCTAGAGACTTCTGTACCCTGTCAAGATCGCCACGCACAGACCGGAGCTCAGCTTCCCGCCGCTTCGCCTCGCCGACGGAGGCACTGAGAACTTTATTCTCCTTCCTCAGGATCCTGTTCGCCTCCTTCCAGGGCCGAAGTCGGCCCCTCAACTTGGCCAGATCCTTTTGCTGCTTAGCCAGGTCCTCCCGCTGCTGGCTCCACTTCGGCTTCCAATGGCCCACTATGCCCATAACCCTCTGAAGCATGACCTGGGCGGCATCAAAACTATCTTCAGGACCGACCTCGTCTATCAATCCTTGGTCGTCGGAGCTCAACGAGGCCTGAGGGAAGAACTTCTCAACAGTCACCCCCGCGCTCCACAGCGAGTTCATGTCGACGGAAGCACTCACGTGGTCCAGCCGCACCTTGTCCAAACCCTTCCCGAAGCGATGAGCTAGATACTGGGTCCGGGAAGGCCCCTACGACGAACCCGCCGGCGGCGCCGAAGCTGCAGTAGAGACCGACGTCCCCTGCTCGACATCCTGACAGTCAACAGTAGGGACCCCTGACCCCGCCTGCGAAGACCAGTCCCATGTCAAAAACAAACAAGACGACATACGGAGAACCACAGAAACGAATAGACAAACACTACTTACCTCAACAGCATGAACAACATGCTCGGTGGCTGGAACCCCCTCCTCAGCAGCTTGGGCGACCAGCCCAGCAGCCTGCGTCGCCACCTCGGCGGCATTTCCTGCCTGCGAAAAACGGCCCCAGGTCAAACGACCAGAAAGTGTAATAGAAGACAATCGAAAAAGAAAGGAAACAAGATACTCACCACCTCGGCAACTCGAGCAACTTGCTCAGCAGCCCGGTCACCTACCTCGGCAGCAGTCACCCCGACTTACAACAGAACCCATTCCGCCTCAATAAACCAAACCAAGTCAAAACAAAAGGCGCATACAAAACGAGACACTCACCTCGGTGACCGACACAGCAGGCTCAACAGTCCGAGCCATTTCCTCAGCAACCACTGAGGGAACCTCTTTGGCTGGCAGACTCTCAGTAAGGTCCACCGTATCAACATCAGCGGCCTTGGAGGTCACCTCCTCGGCACTACGAGGGGCGGAGGTCCCCCCGACCTCTCTCTCCCCCCTTTTCCTTTTTCGGTGTGTCTTCAGGGGGGCGGCATCCTCCTCCGGGAGCTCGGGAACCTCGAGCTCAGCAACATTGTAGCGGTGCTTAAGCTCACGCCACAAGTTCTTCCTCATAATGCCTGCAGACAAGAAACAGAAGCACATCAGTAAAAGGCAACTACACAAGCCCTGGCAATCCATTAAAACGCGCAATACTCACTCTCTAGGCCCCTCTCCCTATAAGGCGAATTTGCAAGCGATAGAACGAGCTTGCAATCCAACGGACGGGGGAGCGCGGAAAGATTTTTAATGGCGGCCATCTCCGAGGCCGTCACCTTCAGGTCACCCAAACCGTGAAACCTAGACAGTTTGGGGCGCCAATAAAAAGGAAACCTCGGTAGACCGCCAAAGTAGAACACCTCGTCTTCCAAAGGGTCAACACCCACAAGGGCGACCCGGAAAAACTCCTGCTTGAAATTCTTATACGACTGGGAGTAGGGAGTAAACAAACCCCATCCCTACTCCCACTCAAAGACAAAATGCCATAAGGCGGAGCGCCTATCTTCAACTGGTAAAAATGAAGAAAGACGTGAAGAGACACCTCTATCCCCAAAACTGTACACAGGACCTGAAAAGCCCTCAAAAAACCCCAACTATTGGGATGCAGCTGGCAAGGAGCCGAGTTGATAAAATTCAAAAAATCACACTCGAACTGAGTGAAGGGAAGACAGACACCTAGATCCCGAAAAAAGCATTGATACATGTAGAAATGGGGGGGATCAGTAGACCTCCCCATATACACACCCTCATCGGCCTGACAAGGCTCAAGCCGAATCATATGGGAAATGGAAGAATCGCAAACCCTATGCGTACTCCGAAACGCATTTACTTCAAGAAAAGATCGAAAAGTGCTCTGAACCTCAGCCACCTCGCATTTTACCCAGTCGTAACCGGGGACGCCTGGCTCCGGGCCCCTAGGCGGCGGCGGGTCTTTCTTCTCAACAGTGACCCTTCCAGCGGCCACCGCCTTGCCACGCGCTTTGCCCCCGGCAGGCGCAGAAGATCCAACACCACTTCCACCAGCCATTAAAAAAGAGGAACACCCAAAAAGGATCCAAAAAAAGAGAGAGGAAACAATAAAAAAGAAGTACCTGGCACTCCTCCTCAGAAAATAACCCTAACAAAAAAAGGGGTTACCGGAAACGACGACGGAAGCGCGAGAAAGAAGGAGAAAAGAGGCAAAAAAGAGCAAGAAAGCAAGAAAAGCTATCGTACTCGAGAAGTCAGAAGGGAAACAAAGAAGTAAGGCGAAAAGAGACGAAGAGGCGCAAGTAAAAGAAAGGAAAAGGCCTTCCCCCAAAATTCAAAACTGACACGACACGTGTCGACCGAAGAGCGCGCCTGACGACATATTTATTGCAAAACCATCATCACATAACCGTCACCTCCCTTAACGCGCCACTTGCACGTCTCCGGGAAATGAACAGCCGTGACACATGGCACCTCCTCAGAATAGCGTACGTGAAAAGCCACTTCCCTCCAATGAGCTCGGTCTTAACTCCTCGACCTACGGTCTTTGGAGCTCGGGGGGCTAGTGTACTATCCGTACCTCGAATCCGGGCTCCTAGCCCGGATTGGCAAAGCGAGACAACCTCAAGCGCGAGCTAGACGACGTTAGCCCGGTATTTAAGCAAATCACACCTAATTCCGAGGATCTCGCCCCAAACCAGATTCGCCCTTCAACTATATCATATTATATCACATTACACTATATCACGATACATCTCACCTCAAGCCCAAAGCCCAAGGCAGACCTAGATCACTTCAAGGTACATGCATTATATATATGAAACTATTATTCATACAAACCCTAACTTTGGCATCAGAGTCTCTTTTGCAGGTACTTCCCCCATCTTGGAGCACCAATACATCAAGCAAAGGAGGCTCACCGATCTTACTAGACGGGTCACCTCTACGACCAAATTCCGGTAAGAACACAAAGTAATACAAGATTGGAGAACGAATAAAAAGCAAGAATTTTTTTTAAAAGAAAAACAACCACAGTGATGAAATTGAATAGTATTTGTGTTTAAAATTATTGCTTAACTTAACTCTTAAAAAAAAACAACTAAGAATTGAAAGGAATTATTTTTGTTCGTTCATATTTATGTTTTAATAGTTAAAATACTTTTTTTAATCATTATAGTTTTATTAATTTATTTTTTAGTATCTATATATAATTTAAATTTTTTTTTTAATTTTTATACTTTTTTTTAATTTCTTTAGTCTTTATAATTTAAGATAAATCACTTAAGTTTTATACTTAACTTTTTAGTTCTTTTCGTTAACCTTTTTTGAATATTGTCTATTTTGTTTTTAACGTGATAAAAATATTAATTTAATTTTTTGTATTTTATGTTAAATTTATCTTTGTTGGAGCTATTCATTCTAAATTTGATTTTCCGATACTTTATATCTCTTTTATATCCTCACTTATGAGTTATGACGTTTATTGTTGAGATTTTTTTCTTTCTTACAAAATATTGAAGATATCTATCACATCAATACAAAATAGACAATGATAAAAAAAACTAATGATAGAAGAGCAAAATGATTAAAAAATTACAAATATAAAGATTAAAAAATTTATCTTAAATTATAAGAATTGAAATAAATAAATATAAAACTAAAAATTTTATTTTAAATTATAGGGAAAAAAAAGTAAATTAAACGATTAAGAAATTATTTTAGCCCTTTTTCTATAATCATAACGTATGGTGATTGGGTCTTCATTCATTCAGTTGTATCATAGTCTTTAAAATTGATTTAATGTGGCAGTTAATTAGTTGTGTTTCTTTAGCCCTGGTCGTTCCTGGAGTATCCATCCCGATAGGGGTGACTAATCTCCTCGTTACATTGGAGGCACCTCAAAGAGTGAGATAGCTGGCCCTAAGATTTAACGCAGCTGCATACACAAGCAAGATTCGAACCCCTGACCTTTCATTAATAACTTGACCAAATCATATTAATATCTTTTTAATGCGAATTTGGACTTTTGAGGACACATTTATGTTTCATCTTTTCCTTACTCGTTTTCTCCGACTTTGGTCTTGGAGTCCATGAATGTCATGCCTCAACAATTTCTTTTCTACTCGGGTGTCAACACCATTCAGATATATCTTCTTTCACACACATATTAATTACACCTTATCTCTTTTTAGTCTCAATAGTAATTTTTTAACAAAATTATTATTATATTAAATTATGTTTAATAAAAAAGATTACCATAAGATTAAATTTGCAAAATTATGATTTTTTTAATCTATTTATCAACTTTTTTATTTATAAAATAACTTAAGATGACACTTATTATAAAATGAATTGAGTAATCTTTCTATCTCATAATAATTGTTCCATTAAAAGAAAAAAATAAGTGTTATTTTAATTTTTTAATATAATATTAATTATCTCTTTTTCATTTATATTCTAATAATATTATGTAAAAAGTTGTTACTGTGTTACATAAGAAAGAAGATTAATTATAACATTAATTTTTTAAAATTATTATTTTCTTTCATGTATTTATTAATTTTTCTTATTTCACTTAAAATAATTAAAAACGACACTTATAATAAGATGAAATGAGTATTTATTTACTACTTCCTCCATCTCAAAAATGTGATATTTGAAAAAGAACAAGTCTCAAAATGACTATATAAATGTTTATGTACTTGAGAGAGAAATGATAATAAAGATTACATTATTAATGGCTAGAAGGTTGAGCCATCAAGGAAGAAAATTATTAATGACATATTTAGAATGGAGGAAAGATGCTTGATACACAACTTTGGTTTGATGGTTAGCAAGTAGATAAACCCTAAACAACAACGAAAGAGATAACAGATTTGGCGTCTGTATATGTTAGTCTAAATTGGTGACTAATGAGATAAAAACAAAGGATAATTCTGATTGTAATTAATGATTGGTGACTTAATTATGGAAAGGAACATAAATAATAGATGAAGGATTTTAGTGATAAAGATGGGCTAAGGTTCAAACAGACATTGTTTTCAAATAGTATTACCAAACAAATTTTTATTATTTTCTTTTTTAAAAATATATAGCTTTCAAAAACGTATTATATATATATATATATATATATATATATATATATATATATATATATATATATATATATATATATAAGGAGGGTTCAAATGATACCGGTGTAACTTTTACTAAGTGCTACACTGCTCAATAACTTTATATTAAATGTGAATTTTGAAAACTCAACTGTTTGATTGAAAATTCATATCTCTTAAATCATATATATCAAATTTTATATTAATCTAAGATGATTTGATACTTCATTCTCATAAAACAAAATTAACGTAATATATACATTTCAAAATATACTAAAATATGAATACTTTGATTACCTTCAAGTTGTTGTTCAATTTTAACAAAATTTTATATATTCAATTTTAAAATTTTTAACAAAATTTTAAGAAATATGAACTTTCAATTTAACGGTTGAATTTTTAAAATTTACATTTAATATAAAGTTTTTAAGCGGTGTAACACTTAATAAAAGTTACACCGATATCGTTTCAACCCTCTTCATATATATATATATATATATATATATATATATATATATATAATGAATTTAAACACAATAAAATAGAAAACAGTACTTAGTATTGAGACTCGGAGCAAGTACTAACAAACAAATTCTGCTTAAGTTTCACTTAAGCTCTTTGAATTAGTTTTTTCAACAGTTTTTTTTATTATTATTTCACCAATTATAAACTACTTACTATTTTTAAAGAACTTATATTTGACCTAATTTTTCCTTAAAAAATATTAATTAAGTCAGACATAAGTTGGACTAAAAGAGACTCTATATATACGAAACTAATTATCATGTTAAATGTTTTATGAATAACAAAAAGAACATTTTTCCCTCTAATTAAATTAATGACTTGAATATTAAATGAAATTAAGATGAAGAGCTAATCAATTATAATATAAAAATTGTCCAAATATAAATAAATGTCAATCTATTATAATTTTGTAAAGATAAAACAGTTGGTTAAATTTCATTATTTCTATTATAATTTTTTATATATACATTTTATATCTTTTTATGTGAATCAGTATTGAGAATAAGATATGTGATCTATAATTTTATTATTTTTTTTTTTAAAAAAATTAGTTATCAACTCTTACTATACATAAAATTATGTGTTGCACTTATCTAAACTTTTGGAAAAGAATAAAAAATTGTCAACCTATGGTGCAGTAAAAAGGTACCTTTTATTTTTCTTTCTCATCTTCTGTCTTTTAATTATTCTCTAGCAGCACAAGTAAATTGAACGTGTAAAAGCTCGCGGATGCCATCTAGTTAATTTATTAATTTATAAATTAATTAAAGAGGATTTGAGAGACTCAATTAATACAATTAAAAATTTAAGAGATTAAAATTATACTACTATAATACGAGATTAAAAAATACAATTTAACATAATCAATATTATTAAAATATTAATGGTAATTACGATATATTCTTGTAACGATGCTTTATGCGTGTCGGCACTCTTTGGAATTTGGAGGAACTCGTATATCCTTTATTCCTTCCTTCTTTCTATTTCAACCTTTTTGCCTTTCAAATCAACTCTTTTTGCCTGTTTCTGTGAATTTCACTGCATTTACGAAAATTTTTAACTCTCAACAAAAATTTAAAATATCTAAACTTGCAGTATACAATTAATTTTTATAAATTGAAAGCAATAAGTTATTTAAAGTTATCAAAACATGAGCAATTAATTTTAAAATAGGTCAAGAATTGCCTATAATACTCATAGCCATGTATATAATAGTTTTATATCTTTTACTGAAAGGAAAATAAATAGATGAAATTTATTGGTTGGAAAATGATCGTGTGTTCAAATAAATATCCTCTTTTAAATAATCAAAATATCTAATTATTCTTAACAAAAAAAAAAACTTCAAACACTTCTTTTCATATTTACAAAGATGAAAATGAAACCCTAACTAGAGGCATAATTTTGTGGCGTTTGTCCTAGACCACAAACTCTGTTTGGGGACTAGATTTTGATTATGGTAGGAAAAGTCAACAACACGGTTTTCCATTGCATAATGTGTCAGAGTCTTATTATATTGCAAGCAACGCGTGAGTTCCACTAGTTACTAAAACTTGGACTTTCACGTGATGTTGGCTAATTTTGTTTTCACTGAATTTCAACGACTGTCGGAGCATTTGTAACGGGGTTGTTTACAAGTAACTCCACGTGCTACATTATTGTTAAATCGGTTCTGATTCATTTTATAGGTTGTTTAAATTTTAGTAGAGTTACTTGTAGAAGCAATTCTACTAAAATTTAAATAACTCATAAAGTGAGCCATAATTGATTTGGCAGTGATGTAGCGCAGAAGTTGCTTATAAACAACCTCATTAGAGATACTCTTATAACATTGTACTAAGCTTAGTTAAACTTATTTATATGTGTTCATTGTTGTTCTCTAAAGTTGAAAATTTATTTTAATAATATATATAAATGTATGTTAATATGTGATTATGGTTTGGTCCTTAATTGTCATTGTCAGTGTTTAGATACTGTCGATATTGTTGACTAACTGAACATGGTAACCCACGTTTGGAAGTTGGAAGTTGGAACAAGGTTGGCCCAAAGGTTTAACAATGATATATATACAACGTAAGTGGTTAATACAAAAAGTGGGTCTAAATTATAAAGGGTATAGGTAATTGTTATATAAATCTCCTATTTATGATAAATATGTTCCTTCTTAATTTTTTAAATACTTTTTAATTTATTTTTTAAAATAAATTTTTATTTTCAAAAAGTTATTTTTTTATTCATCCCTTCTTCTTCTACTCTATATTATTTTTTCTACTCCATTCCTTTTTATATACTATTCACACATCTCTTTATTTTATTTTTTATTTATTGATATTAATCAAGGCTTTTACCAACTCATTTTTTATTATTTCTAAATCCTATTTTTTTAATGCACTCTTAACTTTAACATTTTTTAAATTCTAATTTTTTCACTGTATTTTTAATATTGCATTCATTGAATATAAGGTCGTGAATCTTCTAAAAATATTGCTATCAAAGATATGACTTATTAATTTTACGATGAATTATTGATTAGAAACAATATGTTTTTTTTATTATATTATGTTTTTTTTCTTCTTAAAATATACTTTCATTTCAAAAAATATTTTTTTGAGAGAAAACAATATTTTTTTAAGAGAAAAAATGTATTCCCACAAAGTAATTTTTGGAAGAGTAAAAATATATTTTTTTAGAAACTTCTTTTCAAAAATATATTTTAATCTTTCAAAAAGTTTTTTTTAGAAGTACATTATTTCTAAAGGGGAAATAATTTTACCTTTTCAATTTGAGGTGAGTGCTAAAATATACGTTTAAGAAGTATGTTTTTTGGAAGTAAAAAAATATACTTGAAGAAATTACTTTTTGGAAGCTAATAAATATATTTCCACAAAAATTACTTTCTGGTAGTATATTTTTTATTTTTTAAAAAATACTTTTCAAAAAAGGATATTTAGAAAATAAATAAATAAAAAATAATGAAGGTATATTATTCATTGATAAAGATATATTTAATATATGATTTACGATCTGGTCTAAAATCTCTATGACTATTAAAATTCTACTTTAATTGACATATTTACTTAAGATCTTTTGGTATTAAAAATTTCAAATAAATCTTTACTAATCTCAATTCAACAACAACAAAAAAAAAAAGTTAAATTAGACACTATTAAATTTCAACTAATAATTATATAGAGAATAATATCATAACTACCATTTTACTCGTTATAAAAAAAAACCAACGGTATAATATAACCCTTGGATCTCGAGTCTAAAAGTCTAAAATCCATATGTGTCCCAAGTCTTGAAGAGTACAATTATTATACATAACGGTTGTAATTTAATAACACATTAACAAAATTTTACACACCATACAACATATTAACATCATTTATTCATATTTATTATATTTAGAAGAAAAACTAAGACACATTAAGTGTGTGTATATTTGTAGGACAATGGAACGAAGGGAGGACAAATTGAGGTGGAATTTTCATTTTCAGCCATTCTTATTATACTCTTGCATATATTATTTTGCAGTTCCTTCTTAGAGTCAGAGAGTTTTGGAGGTACAAAATAAATCACAGTGAGAACATAAATAAAGAAAATTGAAAATAAAATAACTATTTTTTCTTATATTAAATCAAATTTATAAAAATAATTTAATTAAATTCAAATCAACATTTTTAAAATAAAAATATTTTTATTTATGAAACTATCAAATAAAAATATTGAAAGAGTATATCAATAATATTGAATATTTATTTTCTTAATGAAAGTTTGTGACATTTTATTTTCTGGTTAATGTGGTTAGACAGAGTAGTGGTTCGTATCATATTTACTCTTTTCCTAAAACTAAAAGGAATATTATTAACCTTGAACTTGAGTCACTGTTCGGTGTTTGGGCTCCGAAGCCCACTATATATAAAAAATGGGCCTGGTTGAGTCCACAAAGTGAATCCGAATTCAAAGGGGATAGAATTCGGGTAATCCACGACCCATGGACCCGCGTCGTGAACTACGAGAAGGAGTCCCCAGTTGGTGTGAAAAACGAGCGATTTGTACGAGGAAGGAAGTAGGTTGTGTGAAAAAATTCAAGGTGTTCATGTTTATGTTCATTGAGCAACGATGGATTCAGCTTCTGTGCAAATAGTTACGTCCAAATTTGTTCTTTGCCCAAATGCTACAACGGCCAAGGTTGCGACTTTCAAGAAGAATGCAATCAGTTTCAAAGGAAGTGACACCAAAGTGCATGCCATTTCCCCTAATGGTTCTGTCTCTAGCTACTCTTCGCGTCGGGTCAGTTTTTTATTTATTTTTATTTTTTTATCCTTAAATGTTTTGCATCCATTTTTCTTAGAATCTTTAGGAAAAAACAAAACTTTGATGTTAAATTTCTTGATGCCTGACAAAATGGTTATTTGTTAAGGATGTCTTTAGGATAGAACGAATGCACTCATCGGGTCAGTTTTTTTATATTTTTTTTTATATTTTTTATGATTTCAATTTAATGATCCTAATGAGTGAGAATAACTGGCCGAATCATATATGTTACATGGACCTTGCATAATTTGGTATTGGTTAATGGTTACCCTTGCTATATTTTATTAGGCTGCGAAATTTAAGTCTGTATGTTACTATGGAAAGCACTTTCTTCGTATTTGATGTGGTGCAGTTTATACTTTTTTTTTTTTTTTAATTTCTTTTTTCCCTTTCAGTTTTTATTTATTTAGCGTTCTTGGAAGTTTAATGTATGAGCTGGGGGTGCTAGGATGATTTTGGTTCTTGAGAAAGGTTTGTCCTTGGTTTGTTTATTGTCAAATGCTTACTCATTAATTAGTTAGTCGTGTAGTGACCTTGATATGTTTCTACTTTGAGTTTTTTTTTCTTTCCATTTCTGTTGTGGCTGAGATTTGAGAAATCATTCTATAACCTTCTGAATTCTTGAAAATAAAACATCAAAAGATAGGCGTTTGCTCCTAGTGGTTCATGTGTAATGTGATTTTATAATGTTGTTTCAATTTCGATTAAAAAGAGAAAAACAAGAACAAGAGTTGCTTCAGTGAACTAAGATCAGAATACTTTATTTGAGTTTTCTGAATTTGGATCAGATTTAAGATGCCCTCGGAATCAAAGGCACTTATATCTGACTAGGGGGGTTCATTCTGCTTATATGCTGGCTGTGCATATTATATTTCCCTTGAAAAGCTGAGACCGGCTTAGATCCAATTTGGATAAACTTCTCTACAAATACTTATATAGGAGGATAAAATAAAAGGAAATCTGGTAAAATTGAAATGGATCAAACTCCTCCCATAATTTAAAATCAACTAATTGAAAAGTTAAATAAGAGAGCTGTTGAAAAATTGAGGTGCATAAATTGATTTTAACCTGTAAGAAACTTGATTCATTTTCCTCATTGATTCATATGATTTTTTTTTCTTGTTTAAGTGTTTATGTTTATCCAAATTGGTCTCCAGTGCAGATTTGAAGGACACAATTTAAAAAACAAAAAACTTTTTGTAGTTTGAGATCGCTGTGATTGATCATTTGTTTGGGTAAAAGCTTTTCTGTCATTCATTCAACCCTTCCCTACTACCCGTTTGCATTCCTTGAGCTTTGATCTGTGTAGATGTGATAAGCATAGGAGCACTTGAGGAATCCTCCTTTAAAAGCTAGCTATTAAGGGGAGAGAACCAAGCCACTTAAGTACTCCATTGTGCATCACGTACTACTTGATGGGGACTTGGGCATCCCATTATACCCAAATCCCTATCATAATAGCACTGCCTTGAGAATCGATGTCTCAGCATCTGCACTCTACATCTCTGATTCTCTATGATGCTTCACTCAGCTTTTATGGTCATTCCCATGGGTAGCTAATTCCGAGACACTGACGACCAACTCTGATACCAATTGATAAGCATGCAAGCACTTAGAGAACCCTCCCTTAAAAGCTAGCTGTTAAGGGTGGGTGGGGGGGGGGGAACCAAAAGAGAGGGTAGGTGGTGGTTTGACCACTTCCCTTCTAATTTGACATGCCTCTGCTTCTAGTTGTTTGCTTTGCTGCTTGCTTGTTTGTTATTTGCTCATGTTCTGTTTTGTTCAATGATCAAATAGTTTTTCGGATCTGTTTTGTGTCTCTGATGGTAACATCCAATGGTGTTAATTGTAAGAAACAATTGTCTATTAAATAATGAATTGTTCTTGAGTTTTCACCCTCGTATGCATTATATAAGTAGGACCTTACGATCCGCATTACAATCTCACATATTTGTTTCACTCACTCTTCCAATCTTAGGTATTATCTCAATGTTGACTACCTTGTATTTGTCATAGATGGTGAGAAAAATTAAATGGAATGATCTATTGATTTTGCATATTGAGTAAGCCTTAAATAATTTGGATAACACCAGGCCAATAAGCTTTTATATTCAATAAGTACAATAACCTGGGGTTTTATTGGATTGAACACTTAGAATTGAGTATGTTACTAATTAGTTGGTGGATACATATTTTGATTGCCTAATTTTCTTATGAATGGGTTCTATTATTTTGTTTTTCCTTGAGTACAACTGTAGTCTTCAAATTGTTTTGGAATTATTTTCAGTGTCTCTAGGGAAATGTAGACATTATATCATTTTTTCATGTTGTTATAGGGTAAGTGGATATCTTTTTGCAAAATACTTTGTGCTTTCGTTTTAGTAAAATCCTTGGTTATTGAGACATGTAGGATTGCCCCGCCCATTTTGGACACAATTTAGAATACACTCGATATATTGTGTATTCCTTTGCTGTCAAAATGAACTTATCTCCCAGAGTTTTTGTTATTTTGTTGCCTGCTGTACAAAGCCTAAAAGCCTTAAGGTGTTCTATACATTATTGATAAAATTACCGCAAAGGCATCTATATAAAAGCCCAGGAAGGAGAAATATCTTAAAAGAGCTGGATAATTTTCCTGATGGGGGGATTATTGGGGGTTATGTTCCTTGGATGGATATTCAACAAGATTGGAGAGCTTTTTTAATACTACTTATGCAGAAGTTTGGCCTTTGTTGAATGGATGTCTCATCTAACTATTTTCTTATGTTTCAGCCTGTGTCAAGTTTAAAGGCAGACGAGAACAAACGCAGAAGTAATCTTGAATCTCTGTTTTGTTATGATAAGGCTATTCCAGAAGAAAGAATTGAGAAGCCTGTTGGGTTATCTCTGGAAGAGAAAGCTATTGGTAACAATCCAAGATGCACTGATTGTCATGCCAAAGGTGCTGTGCTTTGTGCCACTTGTGCTGGATCTGGTCTATACATTGACTCCATATTGGAAAGCCAGGGCATAATTGTCAAAGTTCGTTGCTTAGGTATCTTCTTTTCCTTGTTCTAAAACATTCTTGTTTGATATGTGCCTTCTGCAAGATCTCCTACACCTTACTTGTGTTTAACTATGATTGCAGTATGATTTTTTGTTATTTTGTATTGTTACCAATAGCATGTTTTGGTTCACTTATTTGTGGAAGCTGTTCTCTGATAGAATTTCCTTGATTTTGTGGATGACCAATTTTAGCTTAAACTTCTTTTCTTTTTTTTAATGCTTAGATGAACAACTGGAGCTTGTTTCTTTGTGAGGACTTTGAATGAAACAACTTTAAAAATTTTAAATGGAGAATTGGTATAACTTGAACTAAAACAAGATTGTATGCTATGTGGTACAAATTTGTTGTGACATCCTACTAATAGCTAGATTAAAATGATGCATTTGCATGATCGCCGTCATCATCATCATCATCTAACTCTATGATGCTGAGCATCTTTATTGGTGCAAACAGGATCTACTGCAATTGGCTTTCTGCAGCACCACGTGTAACTATGATCCTACAGCTGCAATTTGCTATATTATGTTTATAATTTTTATGTGTATATAAAGCAAATGTCATATACTTGTGCAGTTGTATTTTCAACTGTAGATGATTGTGATCCTTATTGGTGACAATGTTTTTATTTGCATGTAGGTTGCGGGGGAAGTGGTAATATAATGTGCGCTGAATGTGGGGGACGAGGTCATCTGGGACTTAAATGATCATGTCTGACTTTTTGGAGTTTTGTTGTACCACCAATACGTAATAGTTTGGTTAATATTGCTTGTAATAATTTTTTTTTCTTTTTGTAAATCAAGGAGTCGTTATGACTGAAACCTACGATATCTTACAAAAATCTCTGCCACTAGCACAAGTGGCTGCCATATTTATTCTTAATTGTGTGGTTTCTCGAAGTATTTTCTTTGCTCACAGCGATGGTTACTTGTAATAAATTTACATGAAAGTTATATTCAGTTGATGATTTATTTCTTTAAGGAAAATCTTCCATGAAATAATGCCCATTTAATTTAATATTTAGTGGTGTATTTTTTATTTTATTATATATATATATATATATATTATTTTTATGGTTTTGTTGTTTCAGTTGTACTTTGTCAGCATGACTATCAGTCCTAACCTAACTGAATGGAGCTGTCTATATTATCATAATTCAAGACTACATCAAAGTTAAATCATTATGTACAAATACAATGCAAAATTGTCCTTCCAAATCTCGGGGATAATGTAGCTAACTTGATTTAGTGTTCCTTCAGTATTCAGACTCAGATCAAATTATTAGCTCTGAATATTTGCAAAGCTTGAGATCTATTAAGCTGCTCCAAGCGTACTGGAATAGTCGAGTCAAACTGAGTGCTCTGTGGATTCTCTGCGTAGGCAACATAGTAAGCTGAAACACATGCTTGTGCCCATGCAATAGCCAACCGACACTGCACAAAACATCAGTACCGTGTTAAGGATCGTTTATCATTGGCATTGAAGTGAGGCAAAAGATAATTAGCATCGATATAAGTGAGAATAGAAGCACTCAAATTGTCATATGCAACCAATTATTAGTTCTTACCATGAAATAGCCAATGAGGAAAGAATAAATGGATACTTCTGTGGCATAGCTCTTGTGCATTACAAGACTCCAAATTCCACTCACTAGACTACAGATTGCACCTATTCCAACCCCACTAAGGAAACAGAAAACCCCAGTGAGATCCAAGTCTATCAGTTGCACCAGTCCAACTCTAATGAACATCTCCCAAGTATCAGAAGATGCTTGCACAAACCCTTTGTTATAAACTCCAACGTGCACAAAACCCCATCTGTTCCCACGGATCACAAGAAGAGATGCAATCCCCATATAGCAGCTAACACATGAAAACATGAACTCATCTGTATCTCCTCCAACCAGACTCATGGCGCGTGCGAAACCCCGGAAGAGTACGATGATGGGAACAAGAATGGAGCCTATGGAAACACATCCAGTCAAGTGCTTGATTGTGTGATAAAATGCCACTCTAGTGTCCATGTCAACTCCTCCAGCAAAATGCATATACTTGACCCTTGAAATAGTGACGTACATAGCATTCTTCAGAAACTGCATAGTCCATCCTAGGCTAAGCAAAATCAAGAAGATGAAAAAAGCTGCTAGTTTGATTCTGTTTTCAATAGCTCTAGCTCCGCCAATCCCAGCCACCAGGAAACAACAGTAAAGGACACCAATGAGGGTTGATGAAAGGGTTAGTTCCTTGGTTTTGTTAGGAGGAAAAGCTATTGAAACTGACAAGATTCTGGTGGCATATTCAAATCTGGGACTGGCCCAACAACCATAGAGGGATTGAATTAAAGCAGAAACCAAAGCAATTACCCCAACTGCCAGACTCACTGCAGAGCCAATGCACACAAACATAATTCCCATTGCACATGTTAGGAGGGGACTCAGCCAAAATGCTAACCTTACCACCTTTGTGGGGTGGCGTGCCGTGATCCATTGCCATGTGAAACTAACAATTCCAGCACTTGTTGTTGATGCAAGAATTTGGGGGTACCATTTGTTGGGATGGAAATGGTGAGTGTGAGCGTCAGAGACAAGACCATATATGGTAAGAAAAATCACCAAGATTGCAACTAGGAACAAATGCAAGTAGAAGAGAATCTGGAAGACCCTTCTGGCTGTTTGACCCGCCACTGTTGTTCTATTGGGAAAGCTTGAATCTTGTGCCTGCACCAAAAATGACTAAGTTGACATATTTTTCCAACCAAAAGATACATATCAAATGCAGTGCTGAAGAATGTAATTTACAAGTGAGAAAGGTTTCTGTTGATTAAACAAGCGATAGGAAAGACTCAGAGAACTACACGAAAATAGATGTGTCGGCAGCAGATAAGCTTGTTGGGGAAGCAACCCCAAAAGAAGATGAATGAAACAAAAGGAAGTTAAAGATACTGTAAAGAACAAAGGATTAAAGGAACAAAGAGAGGGAGAGAGAGAGAAAGACAAAACCTTGATGGGGTGTGTGATTTGAAGCCTGTGCTGTGGAACTTGTGCTTGAATTTGGATGCTCTGTGGTTGTGTGGTGATATTAAAGTTGTTCACCATGGCCATGTTATGTTGACTAGTCTATTGCATTTGAAATGCACTCACAATTCAAATCCCCCCAAGAGTTTCTTGGATTTTCTTTCACTTTCTTGGCCCCAGGAATGATCCAACCAGATGGAAAACCCTCACTTCATGTCTCAGAAACCTTAAAATATGACTCAGGTCATGTTGCTCAAATCAAAGTCACATTCACACCACACTTGCTACACAAGCAACTGACTCAGTCCTCGTTCCTCTCTCAATTCATTTTTCTATTACACGCTACATACAAATACTTTGAATGGAGTACTGGGGTAGTGAGAATTTGTGTTTCAGTTGGTGTGTGATTGATGACATGGACTATAGATACACATATCAAAGGGCATGGTGTCATGCTGAAATGTAAGAGGGTCCACGTTCCCATGTTAGGTGATTTCTCGGGAAAAAAATGGTATCTCACAAGGAAAAAGTAAAATCAAGAAAACGGCTTTTAAAAGAAGGTACTTCTTGTTGTTCAGTTCACCTACTAGTCCTAAGTCCTAACTAATTTTTCACTTCTCTGATGCCAACAAGATTTAATAATATGTTATATGTAAGTGGTCAAAATATTACTGAATTTTTTTTGTTCAAACAAGAAGTGTCATTCTTCCGACCGAGAAAACAAGTTATAAAATATCAAAGCAATTTTGTCAAAAAATATCTATATCAAAGCTCACATTTTGTTTGTTTGACTTTGAATTTGACAGTTTCTAATTTTTGCCAAATTTAATTGAGGTTGCTTTAAAACCCAGTCAAAAGCTTTGCTTTGTCGTTCAATGTGCAAAATATATTAAAATACTTCTCGAACAAAGAATGGACCATTTCTTTTAGCTATCGATAAATTAGATTCAAGTATTCTATGAATAATTAAGGAAAAATAGGGTTCAATTATGCCGATATAGTTTTAGGTACGTATGTATTATATCTATAATTTTTCTTTCTCTAGTGGGGTAGATGAAAATTAGACATACTTGTGTCGGGATGATGACAAATAATATTACTTTCTAATCAGAATTATTGTCCAATCATGAGAGATTTGGAAGAAGGATAAATTATTCTAATAAGAGCATTTTTTTATTAGTAGCATCAACTAGCATGTAAAATACAAAGAAAAAACTGTAATTTATCCTTTTTATCTAACATTGCGTATATTTTGGTTTTGGAATTTAAAAAACACTAAAATGATGTAAGTGTTATATAATAATATCATAGGGGTCAAAGTAAGCTCCAATTCATTGGATTAATCTGATTCACTATGGGTCTAGGTTAGGTTAGGTAAAAAAATAAAAATGTGTTCTAATTTTTAATAAATTTTAATTTGACTTACTTAATTTGTGAGTCAAAGATCCCAATTTAAATGTGTCAAGTAACTATTAAAAAGGAATAATTATTTCAATGTTGTCAATTTAGAGGGAGAAAAAAAAATCAAAACCACTACTATTAATGCTTACTAAAATTTAAATTTATTTTGAAATTAATGTAGTATTTTTTTAAAAAAAATTTAAAAAACTTTAACTACCTATCGATATTCAAATAATAAATGTTAAATCTTAAAAATATTTTCATATTTTAAAATAGGCTCAAATTATTTTTAGTGCTTTAAATAATCAGATAAATTTATTTTTATTCCAAAAATTTAAAATTAATAACTTTTTAGTATCTATAATTTGAAGAAAGAAAGAAAAAAGTCCATTTGTCCAAACACTATTAGTATCATCGAACACATGAATAAAGTAATATAAAATTGTTCTAGCTTAATTGGTAGTATCTAGGAGTGACAAAATGGGATATGTAACGAGCATAAGGCTAAGGAGGGGAACCATCCCTCAAAAGCCGGCCCAAGAGGTTGGAGAACCTCCCGCCTTATAAGGCCTCCCTGGTAAGGAGACCTCCCCGATGTGGGACTTGTTACATTACCACCCCCTTCGAAAGCCAGCGTCCTCGATGGCTGCACTCCACGGTACTTCACTCATCGGCACTTCACTCGGCCCTTGCCGGTCAGAACCCTCCGATGGTCAGAACCCTCCGTGGGTAGCCCTTCTCGATTTGGCTGGCTCTCAATGAAAGCACCATTGTAACGAGCATAAGGCTAAGGAGGGGAACCATCCCTCAAAAGCCGGCCCAAGAGGTTGGAGAACCTCCCGCCTTATAAGGACTCCTTGGTGAGGAGACCTCCCCGATGTGGGACTTGTTACATTACCACCCCCTTCGAAAGCCAGCGTCCTCGATGGCTGCACTCCACGGTACTTCACTCACCGGCACTTCACTCGGCCTTCTTGCCGGTCAGAACCCTCCGATGGTCAGAACCCTCCGTGGGTAGCCCTTCTCGATTTGGCTGGCTCTCAATGAAAGCACCATTGTAACGAGCATAAGGCTAAGGAGGGGAACCATCCCTCAAAAGCCGGCCCAAGAGGTTGGAGAACCTCCCGCCTTATAAGGACTCCTTGGTGAGGAGACCTCCCCGATGTGGGACTTGTTACATTACCACCCCCTTCGAAAGCCAGCGTCCTCGATGGCTGCACTCCACGGTACTTCACTCACCGGCACTTCACTCGGCCTTCTTGCCGGTCAGAACCCTCCGATGGTCAGAACCCTCCGTGGGTAGCCCTTCTCGATTTGGCTGGCTCTCAATGAAAGCACCATTGTAACGAGCATAAGGCTAAGGAGGGGAACCATCCCTCAAAAGCCGGCCCAAGAGGTTGGAGAACCTCCCGCCTTATAAGGCCTCCCTGGTAAGGAGACCTCCCCGATGTGGGACTTGTTACAGGATACCTTGCCCCAACCTACCCTTCTATCAACTCACCTTAAGTGATGCAAGTTGACTTGGCTATGAAGGAACATTGATTAAAAAACCTTACTTACCTTGTTTAGTGATGGGTTAGTGTGTTGACTTTCCATATGATGAAATGATTAGTTATAAAATGATAGGTTATAAAATGATAGGTTGACCTGTCTAAGTCCACTAAAAAAATTCAAAATAAAAGAAAATAAAGGAAAAATATTAATAGTAATAATAATTTATTTTATAAACATGTACACATTGTACCCTTTTTAATTATATAAAAATGTAAATTTATTTATATATAAATTAAATATTGTTGGGTTAGAGGTGCGTTGGAGGTGGACTACATCGATCAATCTGCTCTGCCTTACTTTCAACTTTTTGAGTTGGTAGGGTAGGTTAGGACAAATTAGTGTATTAACTACCTAATCCACCTAGCCAATTTTGACACTTAGACAAATTGGCTCAGGTTCAACTCGTTTTGTCACTCCTATGCATAATTACTCAAGTTGTCCTTGTCAATAATGTTGGAGGTGGTCTTAAGAAACTAAAACAAACTTTTTTAAAATTATTGGACTAAAATTATTGATTTTAAATTTGGAGAGTAGAAAATAAATTAACCCCAAAAATGAAAGATTAAAATGTATTTAAATATTTAAAATTTATTCAAATAAACTATAAATAAAAGAAAATAAATTGGTTTGATTTGTATACAAAATAATTAAAGTCAAAATATATATATATATATATATATATATATATATATATATATATTTTTTTTTACAAAGAACCACAAGGATTAATTTTCAATTGATACAATACTAACTTTTTTAGTTCAAATTATATGTTAACAATTTTTCCTATAATTTTTTAAATAGATTTGGTCAAACTCAACCTAATTTGGTCCATGAACGCTCATACTAAAACTTGAATTAAAAACTACCAAAAAAATACAATTGAACCATCAACTAATACATGAGTTTGATATCAAACAGGGGCTTTATCAAAATTGTAATGTTACAAATATATCAAAATTATACAACTGATGCAAAATTATTATACAAGTATACAGATTGATGGCCTATGCTCAACTTTTATGTGCTTTTCAAAAGTGACTAAAGTACAATACATCACAATAATAAACATTATATTTGCTAAAAAAAGTAAATATTGATAAATAATAACAAATCGTCATACTTGTCAAGTAAGTTCACGTAACAAATTTGATGATGATAGTACTCTTTTTTTGGTAGAGTAATGAAATAAGGAAAAAAAACACAAAGTAAAGAAAGATAACTAATTACAAAAGCTAAATCACGAATAAAAGTATCTAAGACTTCATGATGTGGGGTCATGAATGTTTGAGAGTTTTGTTAATTAGTTTCGAACTCCAAGCTTGACTAAACAATCTACCAAGTTGTTTGTTATGCGAGGGGTGTGACTAAGAGTCACTTGCCAGTCTCTCTAGAGTATTTGCTTGACATCCCGAATGATTGTTGCATGCATGTGGATGTTGATCTAAGTTTCCTCTAACCTAGTTATAACTTGAACTACTTTTAGACAGTCAATATTACACTCAAATCTCTTATATTCTAATTGATGTACACAAATTAAGCCTTAATGAAGAGCCTCTAGCTTAGCAAAGAGTGAGTCATCACTTCCAAGCCCTTGGTGAAAACCAAACAACCATTCTCCTTGGCAACAAAGAATGCCATTAATGCCCATAGTATTTTGCTGCTCCATCTGTATTTAGTTTGACAACACCCTTGGAGGAGGGCATTCAATGAATAACATTATCTCTAAGGACTCTATTTTCTTGAGAATAAATGTTCATATCCACCATAGTTAAACAAATCATATTTAAGACATGATTCATAGACCAATGGAAATGTTCAAAAATCATATTGTTATGTCACTTCCAAGTACACCAAATTATTGCCATAAAATGAAAAGCCTCATTATGCTTCAGAATAGTTATCAACAATCATGAATATTAGTAATTGTGAACATACTATATGTTAACACTCTCATTTGAATCTAGTGTTCCCTCGAAGGTGGGAAATCACAAAAGATGTGTAAGTGAGTTTCTTCAGCTACAAAACATCTGGTACAAGTTGCACTTGTGGCAAGCTTGCAAGCAAACCTCCTGGAGTTGGTTGGAATAGTTGCATGAGCTATTTGCTGGAGAAAGAAATGAAGTTTTTCAGGTGCATTAACCTTCTAGATTCATTTCCATATGGGATCCCCATTTGTGGGGGTGATTATTGGAGCCAACTATATGCCGAGGTTGTTGAGTAGACTTTGCAAGAATTCTCAAGCCAAATAATCTTGTATTCTCCTTCTGAGTTCCTAGAGATGGAAACAATGTTAATAACATCATTCAAAGGTGCTAGAAATGTCGTATAATTATGATAGATCCCATGAACCATTTCTCTAGGGGTCAACCACTCTTAAGTTAGACTCTATTACCTCTACATAAGAAACATGATGGACAATTAGGTCGGTCCCCAATTAATTAAAGAACCAGAAATTAGAGGTACTAGCTCCTAACCTTGGACCAAATCCTTTCAAAAGGGCATTTGTAGCTTTTAAAATGTTGTTCCACACATAGGAAGCATTTTTTGGTTTAGGAATGCACAAAATACTACTATTATAAGGATATTTATTGGATAATACTTCCCAGGGTTTGAGTTGAGTGCATAATATCCCAAGTTAATTTTCCAAGTAATGAGATGTTTGTAGCTCTCGCATCTCTTGGAAAAGATATTTTAGTTTTTTTTAGAGAGATATTTTACTTGGTAGTTGGTATATTATAGGAACATAAGATTTTTTAAAGGTTAAATTATTCTCTTGGTCCTTTATCTTATTTATTAGATTCATTTTAGTCATTTATTTATTAAAATATTTATTTTGATCCTTTATCTTTTATATTTGGATTTATTTGGTCCTTTTTAAAAATAATAATAAATTTTAATTTTGTAACTCAATATTAAATCAATTTTCAACTGATTTGAGACATGAAACTTGTAACGATAGATTCAACTATATAAAAACAACAAAATTTAATTAACGTTTGAATTTATAAGAATTATAACATAATAAAAATCGTGTAAAAATATGTCTAATAAGCAACTAGAAGATAGTATGAAATTGTAATTTTTAAAAATTTAATTATCTTTTGAACTTATTTTTATGTGATTTTCATCATGTTTGTAATATTTTTTATTTAAATTTTAGTTGCGTTCAACAATTTTTATACAAGTGAGTCTAACGAAATGAATTTCAAGTCTTGAAATGGATTAAAAAATAAATTCATTGAAAATAATCATTATTTTAAAAGGATCAAATTAATCCAAATTTAAAAGATAAAAGACCATAATAAATATTTAAAAAATTAAAAATCAAAAATATAATTTAACAATTTTTTAAATTTGCTTTGGTCAAAGATGGTTGGGTACAAGCGGTTTAAGATCCTCTACAGTTTCTTCATAAACTGCAACCATCTTAGCTCTTGAAATAGTATATATGTTTTAACAAAAAATTACAAATAAATATTGCTGTTAACAAGAAGCGTTGGATTAAACTGCACAAGCATAAGCATAAGCATCTTACGTTAAAATGACAACGTACTAAATGCTCCAAAGTTTTTTGAATTAATAATTTGAAGGTGGGGGTGCTTGCAATTCTGTTGTGCTTGTGAAATATGATTAATCGGATCATAACTCAATAGAGATGAATTGGGATTTGGGAATTAGGATATAATTATATAATATGATCTTGATTTTAGAGCCTAGTCCCTATGAAAAAGAGGGTTCAAACACTTTCCAGTGAATAATTAGGAAACTTTTTTGCACAATCATTGAATTGGATTAAAGAAATTATAAACACTAAACAAAGTGATCCAAATTGGGAAAACTTGTGACCATATTTTGACTTTCTTTTCAACCAATATGGTAATTGAAATTCTATCGTACACGGTTAGGGATGGCAAATATACTCGTACCCGCGGGTAATATCCGAACCCGTCTCGACTTTGACGGAGAATACCCGGTTTGACCGGGTGCAGGTACGGGTAAAACCCGATATATTAAATCGGGTACGGGTACAGGTACGGGTATGTACTTACCCGCCCCGTACCCGTACCCGTACCCGTCCCGTTTTCATTTTTAATTTAATACTCACTTTTAATTTAATTATATTAAAAAAAATTAATATTTTTTATGTGTGATTATTTATTATAATATGAGATAGAAAAATAACTTAATTATATTTATAATATAATAAAAAAATAATTTAAAAATATTATTTTTTTTACATAAAATAAAAAATAAAAAAATTGACGGGTACGGGTACGGATATACCCGATACCTGACGGGGACGGGGATAGAGATGAAAATCACATACCCGGCGGGTACGGGGACGGAGATGGATTTGACTCGCGGGGACGGGAACGGGTATCATAAAACCCGTACCCGCCCTGCCCCGTTGCCATCCCTATACACAGTATGTAATTCAACAATTTTGCATATAAGTTATATCTTTTTACTTAACCATTACTTATTTATATACTAATATTTTTCAATAATAAAAAAACACTGAATTTATGAATGAAATGATGATTGTTTCTCACAAATTTTCTCTTTTCTAAGTCACCAATTGAGCTGATGAGGGTGAACCATCATCAATTTAAATTTGAGAGTAAAAGGAAACCAATATAAGATAAAGTAAATTATTTAAATATTTTCCCTTTATCCTCTTTTATTTGCTATGACTTGACACCAAGAAAGATTTGATTCTCGTTAAATGCTAAAGCTTACGTTACGTTTCTTCTCTGCTTTAGTTTTTGAATAAAGAAAGTTCGAATATAACAACCCAATTGTCTTTTCCTTTTGAAGGAGATAGAGACATCAAAACTAACAACTCAATTCCTGTTCTTGCCTAAATATATAGCACCCTTGTTGATTGACAAGATAAAAAAGAAGAACTTGTAAGAAAATAAAATAGTATAAGGTCAATGATAAAATCATAAAATTCATTATGGGCCAATGAATGGATTAATGAAAACAATGGTAGGTCTGCAATTCACATGGGTCATGTGCAATATTGATCATTCATATCTGCATTAGCTATTCAACAACCCAATATCTTCTCTTTTTTTTTTAATTTTTTTTAACTTCTATTTTCATGTTAGATAATCTTGCTACAAACACAATTTTTTTTTACTAAGGGTATATTTAATCAGAAGTGAGAGACTAAAGCTATATGAAACATAAAGATCATTAAAATGAATTTTACCTTTTTTTAACAATTTTTTTTACACATCTTTTGAAATCAAACTCTTGTTCGGGTGTTTAAGAATTCAACTATCTACCAATTATGTTAGATGTTATTGATTAATTCAAAAATCTTTGCTAATAACAATTTACATTGTAATTTATTATATTGTTATACCTTTTATGGTAAAAATATATTTTGGTCTTACTAAAATTTTTTAAAATTGATTTTAGTCTCTCTCTCTATTTTTTTTTTATAACAATTTTGATCTCTCTAAACATCAATTTTGATCCTTAAATCACTTTGAGAACAAAATATTATGTGTTTTAAATTAAAAGAATCATAATAGGATAATCAAATTTTGAGGACTAAAATCAAATAAAGAAATTTTAGAGAATAAAAACATGTAAAACCAATAGTTAGTTTGAACTTTTAACCTCTATGTAAGTTTATATAAAAAAAAATGGTAATTATCCATTTTATGGCGAGTGAAAAAGAAGCATAATTTATTGAATCGTTTATGCAATTAAATTGTTTAAAATTGATCGGATTGCAAAATTTTCATCTGAAAGTTCAGTAAAAATAACTCATTTTGTTATTGTACCGGAGAGACCGTATCGGTCACGTGGGCCAACACGTGCCATTTCGTCAGACACTCATGCATAGTAAGCCACGTACAAGCATCACCATCAACGTCGGCTCGGCATGAGGTCGAGAACCGACATCAGTCTGGTTAATGCCAATATGGACCATCATCACTCATCGAGTCGGCTCGGTCAAGTACCGTTCCGACATAGATCGTACCGGAAGTATACAAGCTGCCGTATACGGACTAGACGGCTCGGTCATTTGCCGTTCCGACTAGTATTGAATAGTCGGCTCGGCCTCTTGCCGAAGAGTTAAACAAGTCATAACGGTAATCACAATTAAGAAAGGTAAGTACATGATTAAAGCCTAACAACCAATTAGTACCGTATTACCTAATTTGGTAAATATCTGAGAGGGCCCATCACGCTCAGGCCCATGTCAGATGCTATAAATAGGTCACACATAACAAGATATGTCACTGTTCATTAATTATCCTAGAATATCGTGCTTATCCTGACTTGAGCGTTGGAGTGCCTTTTGCAGGTACCTCCCCCCTCTGAAGAATCCGTTTGAAGTATCCGTTCGGCCCTTCTTACCAAGAAGACTACGAGTGTATCCTTAAGCAGGTACATTTTGGCGCCCACCGTGGGGCCGAACCGATAGCATTGCAGAAGCACTGAAAGTTCACGAGTAAAAGAATCATGGTAAAGACAAGGAATACTAATTTTGAAGGGCAACAGTCTGAAGACGAACATCAGTCCGGGGCCGAGACGGTTGAGGAGACAAACTTGACCGATATGGTGCGCCAGATGAAGGAAGAAATGATCGCCATGAAACAACAGCGAGAGAGAGATGCTGCCGAGATGGCTGCATTGAGAGAAGAGAATGCTGCGCTGAAAAATCAATACCGGGATCCCACATGGAAACCATCTGAGACAACTCACACACAGGGGTCGTTCCACTCGCAGGGCCCTCACTCTTCTCTTCCCCACACCTCCGTCGCCGCTCCAGCTGCGCATGCTTCGGTCGGCCGACCGATCCAGCCTTTGCCGGCCGGAGCACATCGGCATCCTTTTACCCCGAACATCATGCAGATGGCACTCCTTGACCATTGGAAGTCTTTGCCCTTAGACAAGTATGATGGCACTACCGATCCAGACGAACACATGGATGTGTTCTTGACTCAAGTTACTCTAAGCACAAACGATGATGCTGCTCTATGCCGAATCTTCCCAACATCCTTAAAGGGACGAGCACTGAGTTGGTTTACTCGGCTTCCGGCCAACTCGATCGATTCGTTCAGTACGTTGGCTTCCCAGTTCACAATTCAATTTGCTACTAGTCGGCCTCACCAATTGACCTCGTTGGCACTAATCAGCATTCGTCAGGAGAAGAAGGAATCTCTTCGGACATTCATGAGCCGATTCAACAAAGCGGCGCTCGAAATTCGAGACTTAAACCCTGCTGTAGCTCTACACCACCTTACCACTGCCTTGAAGCCAGGGCCTTTTGCCAACAGCATTTGTAAGAAAACCCCTACAGACATGGATGATTTGCGTCGGCGAGCCGACAAGTACATGCAGATGGAGGAATTGGCCGAGTTCCGGAACCAAGCCCGAGTAGAAGTGTCAACAAAACCTGACAAGCTGGCCGAGCCGAGTTTTCGGAGTCGACCGAAAGAGTTGGTTCCCCGCGAGAAGCCTCCTCGGGGACCAAGGTACTCACAATACACGCCCCTCAATACTAGCCGGTCAGCAGTATTAGAACAAGCACTAGCCTCGGATATACTGGTCATCCCAAAACGAGCATCAACCCCTCCCCGGGCCGATACAACCAAGTCATGCAGATATCATCGCAACCGTGGGCATTCAACTGACGATTGTTTGGCTCTGAAGGATAAGATTGAAGACTTAGTCAAGCAGGGACAGCTGCAAGGTTTCGTTGAGCGTCCAAACCGATCGAGATACGAAGACCGGTCACGGAGACGCGACCAACTCGAACAAAGGACAGAAACACGTTCTCGTAGAGAACGTAGTCGGTCTAGAGATAGAAGAGAGGATGAGCCTTCGGCACAGCCTCGGCGAGTCATCAATACCATTGCCGGGGGATTCGCTGGAGGTGGCTCGTCTTCATCTGCACAAAAAAGACACCTGCGGGCTGTCCGGCATGTTCATGCCATCGAATCCGCTCGTCGCCGCCTTCCCACTATAACTTTCACAGAAGCTGATTTTAAAGGCATCGATCCGGACCAGGATGATCCAATGGTAATCAGCGTCGAAATTCACAATTGTATTGTACGCAAGACGCTGGTCGACCAAGGAAGTTCGGCCGACATCCTCTACTGGAATACGTTCAAGCAGTTGGGCATCCCGGAGTCCGAGCTAGTTCCGTATGATGAACCCTTGGTCGGGTTCTCCGGCGAACGGGTCAAGACCAAGGGATACATCAAGTTGTCGACTCGGTTCGGATTTGAAGGCGCCGAATACCGAGATGTTTCAGTTAAATATGTGGTGGTACACGCCAGCACATCTTACAACATTCTCCTTGGACGACCATCACTGAATCGGCTCGGAGCAGTCGTATCTACCCCTCATTTGGCCATGAAATTTCCGGCCGAGTCAGGACGAGTCGTCACGGTTCATGCCAACCAAAAGACGGCGCGGGAATGTTACTTCGCTAGTTTGCGACTGGCAAGAATAAAAGACGAGGTACCTAGGAGGCCGAGTGGGGTTCACTCGGTGTCCCATCATTCGACTGACCTTGATCCCCGGATCGATCAGGACGAAAGAGTCGAACCTGTTGATGACAAGCAACCGATTCAAGTAGGGGTGTTGGAGTCACAAGTCACTTATATAGGAGCCAACCTGCCCGAGCGGGAACAATTGGCTGTCAGCCAAGTGATCCTCAAAAATAGTGACCTATTTGCTTGGCATCCCTCTGACATGCCCGGCATTGATCCTAGTTTCCTCTGTCACAAATTGTCCATAAGCAAAGAAGCAAGACCGATCGCTCAACGGCGTCGAAAGGCTGGGGAGGACAGGAAGGCGGCAATAGAGGCCGAAGTGAGTAAGTTGCTAGAAGCCAAGTTCATCCGGGAGGTACACTACTCAACTTGGCTAGCTAATGTAGTAATGGTCAAGAAACCGAATGGGAAATGGCGCATGTGTACTGACTACACTAATTTGAACAAAGACTGTCCGAAGGATGCCTATCCGCTACCAAACATTGATCGGCTCGTCGATGGGGCATCTGGCCACAAATTCCTGTCATTCCTGGACGCATATTCCGGATATAACCAAATCCGAATGCACCCTCAGGATGAAGAGAAAACGGCGTTCATCACCGAAACAGTCAATTACTGTTACCGAGTTATGCCCTTCGGCCTGAAAAATGCCGGAGCCACTTACCAACGGTTGATGAACAAAATTTTCAGTGACCACATTGGCCGATGTATGGAGCTGTACGTTGATGACATGGTAGTAAAGTCAAGTAGCGTATCTGTACACGCACAGGACTTGACTGATGTGTTTCACGCGCTTCGGCACCACCAAATGAGACTCAACCCCGACAAGTGCGTATTCGGGGTCTCAGGCGGCAAGTTTTTAGGGTTTATGTTGTCCAGTCGCGGCATTGAAGCAAATCCTGACAAGTGCCAAGCCATTCTAAGCATGAAAAGCCCAAGTACCCTGAAAGAAGTTCAGAAGTTGGCAGGCCGGCTCACTTCGCTCTCCCGCTTTCTTCCTTGCCTAGCTGAGATAGCTAGACCCATCCTCCTCTTGCTCAAGAAGACCGAGCGATTCCAATGGACCCAGGAGTGTGAAACATCAGTCCAACATTTCAAGGAGCGCCTTAGTACACCCCCAGTCCTTTCCAAACCAGTTGCCAACATTGACATGATCATATACTTAGCGGTTTCCGACAGCTCAATTAGCGCTGCGCTAATACAAGAAAACCGAGAAGGGCAACAACTAGTGTATTTCATCAGTCGGACTTTGCAGGAGGCCGAACGACGATACCAGTTAATTGAAAAGGTAGCCTTAGGACTCATCTACACTGCTCGTCGACTGAGACAATACTTTCATAGCCACAAGATAATTGTTCGGACCGATTGTCCAGTGGCAAAAGTATTAAGAAAATCAGAGATTGCCGGCCGAATGATGGCATGGTCGGTCGAGTTGTCAGAGTTCGACTTGTCCTTTGAGCCGAGAGGTCCAATCAAGTCGCAGCACTTGGCTGATTTTGTTAACGAGCTTACCCCTTCGGGGCGTTTTGAAGACGAATCATGGACCTTGCATGTCGATGGGTCTTCTAACGCCCAAGGCAGCGGAGCAGGAGTGATACTGGCTAGTCCCTCAGGCGTCACAATTGAGCAGTCCCTTCGGTTCGGTTTTCGTGCCTCCAATAACCAAGCGGAATACGAGGCCCTACTAGCTGGGATGCGGTTGGCAACCGAGATGGATGTGAAGCGAGTCATATGCTGGACCGACTCAAAGATAGTGGCCGAGCAGGTCAATGATAATTTCCAAGTTAAAGATGCGAACTTATTACAATACTATCATCTATTCCAAAAATTGAAGGATGAATTCAGCGAGGTTCAGGTTCGCCATGTTTTGCGTAGCAATAATGAACGAGCTGATCAGTTAGCTCGGCTCGCCAGCAGCCGGAAGCCGGGACAGCTGCGCACCACTATTCATCTTGAAGTTCCCTCCCCAAGCGTAACAACCGAGTGCATGGCAATAGATGAATCACCCTCATGGACCACACCCATTCGGAACTATATCACTAACGGCGCAGTACCGGCCGACCCGTTGGAAGCTAAGAAGTTGCGAACACAGGCGGCTCGGTACTCCATGATAGCCGAGGACCTCTACAGACGGGGGTTCTCCACCCCGCTGCTCAAATGCATAGATAGTCACCAAGCAGATTACGTGATGAGGGAAGTCCATGAGGGTATTTGTGGCTCCCATTCCGGAGGACGAACCTTAGCAGCTAAAGTCTTGTGGGCCGGTTATTATTGGCCAACTCTGAAGGGGGACTGCGCCGACTTTGTCAAGAAATGTGTTCAGTGCCAAAAATACGGGAACCTCATCCATGCTTCAGCTGCTGAACTGCATAGCATCAGCTCTCCATGGCCGTTTACTTTATGGGGCATTGATGTACTCGACCCATTTCCGGTGGCGAAGGGACAAGTTAAGTTTCTCCTCGTAGCTGTCGATTACTTCACAAAGTGGATTGAGGCCGAGCCGCTTGCCTGCATCTCCGCCGCTAATGTCCAGAAATTTGTCTGGAAGAACATAGTTACCCGTTTTGGCATCCCATATGCCATCATCTCGGATAACGGCCTACAATTCACGGACAAAAAGTTCAACTCTTTCCTTGAAAACCTTGGCATCCGGCACAGGTTTACATCAGTTGAACACCCCCAGTCGAACGGCCAGGCCGAAGCGGCCAATAAGGTTATCCTCACCGAATTAAAGAAACGGCTCGGTTCGGCAAAAGGGGCATGGGCCGAAGAGTTGCCAAAGGTCCTTTGGGCGTATCGATGTACACCACAATCAACAACAAAAGAGACACCCTTTCGCCTGACTTACGGCGCAGACGCCATGATCCCGGTTGAAGTCGGAGAGCCATCATTCCGAAGACAGCACTTCCATGAGGAGTCTAACAATGCTTCGCTCCGAGCCGAGCTTGATGTCCTCGATGAAGCACGGGAAAAAGCACAGATTGTGGCCGAGGCATGTAAACAACGCATGACACGCCGTTTCAATTCAAGTGTTAAGCCGAGAACATTTCACGAAGGTAATCTTGTATGGAGAGCAACCGGGTCAGCCAGACGCAACTCTTCAGAAGGGAAGCTATCAGCCAACTGGGACGGCCCTTTCCGGATACGGCATGTCCTCAACAATGGAGCGTACAAGTTAGAAGAGCTGTCCGGCAAGGTCGTTCCTCGGACATGGAATTCTACTCATTTGAAGACATATTACAGTTGAATCAACATCATGTATTTACATTTCAACTATGTATAATGATGCACTCTTTTCCTTGAACCGGTCTTTTCTCCTCTTAAAAAATCGTGAAAAGAGGTTTTGGCCGGCAAGGTTTTTAATGAGGCATCCAATCAATAAAAACACAGTTCAATTATCTTTGACTTACTATACATTTTTAACATTAAAGTTTTTACAAGTCTTCCCTCCCGAGATGTCTCTCGGCTAAGGATGTGACTTTCAATCCTACAAGTCTTCCCTCCCGAGATGTCTCTCGGCCAAGGATGTGACTTTCAATCCTACAAGTCTTCCCTCCCGAGATGTCTCTCGGCTAAGGATGTGACTTTCAATCCTACAAGTCTTCCCTCCCGAGATGTCTCTCGGCCAAGGATGTGACTTTCAATCCTACAAGTCTTCCCTCCCGAGATGTCTCTCGGCCAAGGATGTGACTTTCAATCCTACAAGTCTTCCCTCCCGAGATGTCTCTCGGCCAAGGATGTGACTTTCAATCCTAAAAGTCTTCCCTCCTGAGATGTCTCTCGGCCAAGGATGTGACTTTCAACCCTACAAGTCTTCCCTCCCGAGATGTCTCTCGGCCAAGGATGTGACTTTCAATCCTACAAGTCTTCCCTCCCGAGATGTCTCTCGGCCAAGGATGTGACTTTTAATCCTACGTCTTCCCTCCCGAGATGCCTCTCGGCCAAGGATGCGGCTTTAGTTTTAGATCTTCTAACCCGAGATGACTCTCGGCCAATGAGAAAAACATTGCGAAAAGAATTCAAAGCAGTATACGAAGAGAAAAATCGAATTTATTAAAAGGCACTATCGGCCTAGCAACAAAAAAAAAAAAAAAAACGGGCACTATTGGCCCGGAATTACAACGCAAAAACCTAAGAAACTACCTCCGCCTCGCCAGGAATCGGACCAGCCTCAGGCGCTTCTTCCTCCTGAATTGTAACATCCTCATTTGGCTCGTTCGCCCGAACCGGAGCTTCCTCGTCGGCTTGTTGATCAGGAGGAATAGAAGTGAGGTCCACCAGCTTCCCTTGAAAGAAATCTTTCGTCATGTCAAGATGGAAGTCTGGCGGAAAGTCGCCGAAATGACAGGCTTGCCGAGCCGCTTGGGCAAAGCCGGCCTGATGCTGGCTAAGGACCTTGGCACGAGCTTTCTCCTTATAGGCCTCGAAAGCGGTCTTCTCAGCATCCAACCCCTTCCCTAGAGCAGTAACCTTGTCGGTCTCGGTCTTCAAAGCAAGTTCGAGACGCTGAACCTTCAAGGCCAAGTCGTCGGCAACCCGCCCTCTGCGATCCATTTCAGCCTGGTACTTGCTGTTGGATGTTTGAGCGTCTGTTAAAGCCGCCAGCGTCTCTTGAAGAGACTTCTCCTGCTCAGCAAGCTGCCGGCGCAGCCCATCAGCCTCGCCGTTCGGCTGCATAACTATGCTTTGGGCCATTGCCACGGCCCGCACTTGGAACTCGCAGAAGAAGCTCCATTTTTGAGCCGAGCTCATGCGACTCAACATCCCTTGGCCGGCTTCAGAAGTTAAGTCTTGACTCAGGAAATCCTGAGCGTTGACGTTCCCGGCCAAAAAACTTGGCGAAGATAGACCTTCTGGAACAGGGGGGCTAGCCACTCGGCGTTGTTTGGCCCGGCGACTTTCTTCCTCGGCCCTTGCATCCGGCCTTCTTTTTTCAGGTTGGGGCCGAGTGGGTTTCTTTTTCCGAGCCGAAGACCCTACCCCACCAGCTTGGACGGTAGCTTGATTCCCACCCATCGGGGCTGAAGTCTTGTTTCCAATAGTCGCCGCCAATTGATTCCGGATCAGGTTACGGATGTCTAGATCGTCATCTCCATGGGCAGCCATTATACCTGCACATTATTAGTCAAAATCAATGATAACACACTAATTTAATTAAATAAGAAAAGTACTATACCAATTAGTTCCTCGACTACATCGGCCGATTCAAACAACCGGATCAGAGGACGACATGGTAGAGGCCGAGGTAGTTTGTCTAAAAAACTTAGACTCATTCTCTCCTCCGGGGACATGCGTGATTTGGAAACCGTGTCGTACTTGCGCGGCTTCCGGGTCCAATACAAGGGAAATAAGGGATTCCCTTCGGCATCAAAGAAATACTTTTTTCCTGGTTCTGGCCGAATCATCACCTTCATAAATCCCACTTTAAATTTTTTGTACGAGGTGGTAAAAGGTTGCAGCAAGCAATCATTGTGACGAATCAACGACAGCCACTTAGCCTTTTTCGTCGGCCGAGACGTATAGAAGTGCAGGAATAGATGTGGAGTGGGTTGGAGACCGAGGGCTAGACACAAATGCCTAAACCCTTGCATAGCGGCCCAGGTGTTCGGGTGAAGTTGGCTCGGCGCCACATTAAGAAGTCGAAGTATACTCATGAAATAATCGTCAAAAGGGAGGGATATCTTTAGATCCCGGAACATATAATCATACACGTAAAAGAATGGGTATTTGGACGATCCTTGATTCAAATAAACGAAGTCTGGATTCGAAGCCCCGTCACCTCGGCACGGTTGGAAAAAGACAGCAGAAGGTTCTTCATCTTCGGGAAAGTTTAAAAACTTTATGGCTGATACGAAGTCCACAAGAGACTTCTTGCTCGTATACCGAGAGTATACACTACCAACTTCACCATGTACCCACGAATACCCGGGAGTCGATATGGGAGGAAAAATTCTTGACGATTCCCCACCCCAACTCGGCTGATCTTCAGAACCCACAGCCGATGCCGAATCATTCCCGCTTTGCGACCGATCGGACCCCGAAGCCGACTCTGCGGAATCGCCCCCATTCGAAGCTGAAGCTGACGCTACCTCCTGGTTCGGCGTCGTCCTTAACCTAGATTCCTCTTCGTCCCCAGAGGAGTCAACATGAACAATGTCCAGGTTAGCCATTACGTACCTGATGATTGAACTTGACCAATTGCTGTTGAGTACTCAAAACGCTCTCAAATATCTTCGGCTCGGAGCAGCTAGTAAGTTTGCATGTGGAAACCCTTCCTCCTACACATCTATTTATAGGCGTTCTTAATAGGCAACTGAAGAGACACCCCCTCGTGCCTACCGTTGGATCATTTAGATCCAACGGTCTAGGGCGCGCAACTCTTCGCATGCGTCATTAATGACCAACGGTTATATCCCTTCGCTTCCCACCATAACTTCTCGCGTACGCCATCAAATGCCCAACGGTTACAACCCTTCATATCCCACCATCAGTTGTAACCCTTAGCTTCTTCTTCAAGACACCAACTGAAAAATCCTGTTTTTATTTCATTAACCTTTCGCGTCGCTTCGCTCCTCAAAGGCTGGGGGGCTTGTGTACCGGAGAGACCGTATCGGTCACGTGGGCCAACACGTGCCATTTCGTCAGACACTCATGCATAGTAAGCCACGTACAAGCATCACCATCAACGTCGGCTCGGCATGAGGTCGAGAACCGACATCAGTCTGGTTAATGCCAATATGGACCATCATCACTCATCGAGTCGGCTCGGTCAAGTACCGTTCCGACATAGATCGTACCGGAAGTATACAAGCTGCCGTATACGGACTAGACGGCTCGGTCATTTGCCGTTCCGACTAGTATTGAATAGTCGGCTCGGCCTCTTGCCGAAGAGTTAAACAAGTCATAACGGTAATCACAATTAAGAAAGGTAAGTACATGATTAAAGCCTAACAACCAATTAGTACCGTATTACCTAATTTGGTAAATATCTGAGAGGACCCATCACGCTCAGGCCCATGTCAGATGCTATAAATAGGTCACACATAACAAGGTATGTCACTGTTCATTAATTATCCTAGAATATCGTGCTTATCCTGACTTGAGCGTTGGAGTGCCTTTTGCAGGTACCTCCCCCCTCTGAAGAATCCGTTTGAAGTATCCGTTCGGCCCTTCTTACCAAGAAGACTACGAGTGTATCCTTAAGCAGGTACAGGTATATACAAGTTTCAATATTTGGTTGACTAATGATTTCCTCCCCACTAAACAAACAAGCTTTACTTGTTAAATGTATGAGTTAAATAATATTAATACTATATCTGTTTAGAAAAATTATAAATTTAATTATATATATTAATTTATTAATAAATATAATTATTTAATACCTTAATGACTACTTAACCAATATATTTTGTTGTTATACAATTGGTTTAAATAATTTATATAATATATTTTTAATTTAAAATTATATATTAATATATGTGATTCAATCAATTTATAATTTAGTTATTTTATAAATATTATACTGATTATATTTTATTTTAAAGACTTATTTAAGATATGATATAAATTTTATTAAAATATATTGATATAAAATATATATGACATGAATATTTTTTAAAAAATTTAATTAAAACCAATTCATGCAATTAAAAAATTTACTCGGCTCAACTCTTTATCTAATATCCAAATCGCGGTCCTATTTTTAAAAACAATATAAAGAAGATATATAAGACTAAAAATTATTAGGAAATACTAAATTATCGATTTGATTTTATTTTTAGATTAGATTTCTATATTAGAATGTGAAATCGTTTCAAACAAAATTAAACATCATGTATATATTAATATATATTTTTTAAAATGCATAGTACATGCATATATATAAAATTGACATATAATATAAAACATATACTTTTAAAAATGCATAGTACATGTATATATAAAATTGACATATAATATAAAATATTTTTTATAAAATTGTAAATTACTAAAAGACTTTTTCTCCTCAAATATATGATATAATATTTAAAAAGTATTTTATGAAATTGTAAACTACTAAATTGAATTTTAAAATGAAAAATTATTAATTATTTATAACATTTGAAGTTTATATATATTTGAGAAAAATATTTAATATGATAATTAAAGTTGTATTAAAGAACTATTTTTACCAAAATAGATATTTTTAAAAGTTTAAATTTAACCATTTTATTAAATAGGTAAGGTTAGATCAGACTTTAAAGAGGTTAGACCATACATCCTCATTTAAGGTCTGACATATTCTCACCTTATTGATAAATAGTTTCCATAATCAGATAAGAGGTACTATTTGGTTAATCTCAAACCCTAAACCTACCACCATAAGGGAAGACCATGAAAACAAACAAAACAATGTGAGATAGACTCAAAGTGCTACAACAATTATTTTCTCTAAACTACTATATAAGAAGATTCAAAATACAAGAAAGATAGAGAGAGTAATTGTAATTGATACATATATGTATGTATATAAATACTTTCTAAAAATCTATTCTTTCTTATATACATTTATTGTTTTGTAATTGGTTGTACAACGTTTAAGTGAGATAAACATAACATTTGAGTAACCTTTATAACCATTGTTATAAGGTTGAGTCTGGATAGATTTGTTTCTAAAATAATACTTGTTTTGAATTTAGAGAGACTTGTCTATAAAAGAATAATACTTATTTTGAATGAGAGACTTGTTTACAAAAGAATACTGGATTGTTAAGTGTGAAAATTTATTGTTAAAAGAATACTTCGGTAACTTTTTAAAGAGGCAAGTCAAAGAATACTAATAGTTGAGCTAGAAGTTAAAAGAATATTTATATCTTTATTTAAATACAATGAAACTCAATCTGGTTAGATTGAGAATTGCACATAATCTTGGTAGTTGAGGCGAATCAATATAAAAATATTCAATATTTCATTTAACTACTATTCTTGTTTCATTTGACTAATATTACTATTTCACTATGAAAAACATACGAATTTTTGATATATATTATTCAACCCCTCTTCTAGTGTGTTTATTTATTCTCTACAGAAAGTATTTCATTCTTGCATGATGTTTATCATTGAATGCACCGTATTAGTGGAATAATGTGTAGCTATTATTACTTAATAACAATTTCAAAATAATAATTTTACATAATTTTTGTATGTGACCTTTATTAATTATTATCATGTCTTTTCTATGAAAAGTTAAATTATTAGAATTAATGTGTACATCAAATTAAATAATTATTATTTTTACATATAGAAGTGTTTATATATAAAAAAAGATTAGAGGACTTGAGACACCTAGTGTCTTTATATATATTTTATTTTTTTAAAAAGGTAATTCATCTATTGAACTAATTTATTATTAGAGTAAATAATATACTTTTATAATACTAAATTTGATATTTATAATTATTTTTCTTCTTATTCGTTGATGAAATTCATATTATATTGTAGTGAAAAGATAATATTTTCATTGTTTTTTTTATTTATTTTTTATTTATGTCTCCATTATGATTGGTAATACTAATATTTTTTTTATAATTATAATGCTTAAAATATTTAAAAAATATTTCACTTGTTAATTATATTTGTAAACATACATAAAAGTAAAATAAAATATATATTTCATCTATAAACATACTGCTTTATAATAACAATTTTTTGTTCATAAAAAGGTCAAATGATGATTATATTTCAGAATGATTTTTAACTTCCTTGCAATTTATGAAAAAAAAGAGTTCATTTTATTATTAAATTTTAGTTAAAAATTAAAAACATAAGTAAGAAATAATAAAATCGAATAGTTTCGTGCATTTTATAAATAATTCTTAATTCTTTATATAATATATTATCCATAATTTCTTTCGGTTTATCAAACAAGAAAGTAAAATAATACCTCTAGTAAATCTAAATAGAGTGAGAAGTGAGAATACATGAGAAGTAAGAATCCATAAAATCAATATTTTTTTAATATAATTTATTTTATACATAGAAAACAAATATTTAAAGCTAGGCAACTTCGATTACCTTAAATTGAATAAACAATTTACTTTTCTACAATCTTATAGTTGTCGTGACACAACTTGATGAGTCATTTTCATTTTGCACTGTACAGATTTATCTGCAATTACATTCCTATAAAGTGCCATGAATCAACCTTAAGTAATATTACTATTTACTAACGTGTTTGGAAATTCGTCAATCAAATTTATTTCATACATTTTAAAATTGTACCAAAAAAATCATATCTAAAATGATATCAAATTGGAATTACCAAACAGACTACACTGTTTTATTTTATTTTATTTTTTATTTATTTACGTTTTCTTTTACGACTATAATCTGTTTAGATGTGTTGATAAAAATCCAAAGTGATTAAAATTTATATTAAATAACTAATAATTTCAAATTATATTTAATTAGTAGTTATATATATATATATATTAATAATTATATTAATTAATAATTAAGAAACTAATTTTACTTTAAATGTATATTATAAAAATTAGTAAAATCGAGATATTTCGTATCAACATATTTTATTTAATAAAAATATTTAAAAATTATCAAGATTTATTAGATCAATTAGTGTTATATTTAATAAAAATGTTATTTTTATCATTTAAAAATTTAAAAATAAAATCATTACAAATATATACATCAAATCAAATTATCGTCATAAAAAATAATAAATATTATGTATTAACTATAAGCAATAAAAATATTTTTGTTGGTCAAAATAATTTGAAATTACTTTAATTAATAATTATATATAAAATAATTATTTTATTAATTAAGAGAGTAAATTTCATTAAATTTTCAGTTACAAACAAATAATAAATAGTATAGTCATTAATATTAATTATGAACAACTATGTAATATTAATTGTAGATTAAAATATCTATTAATTTAAGATTTATTTAATTGATATATATATATATATATATATATATATATATATATATATATAATTTATTTTATTTTTCAAGAGATTGAATTTGATTAAATTCTCTATTTTTTTAAATATTATAGTAATTAATATTAATATTAATGTTAAATATATACAATTATTAAGAAATTTTTTCCAAAAGCTAAAAAATATAAATTAAAATACTATAATATTACTATAATTAATATGGAGTAACCACGATACTTTTTTATCAATAATTATATATATATATATATATATATTATTAATTACACCAATTAATCATAAATTAAGAGACTTATTTGGATTAGAATATTTTTATAGAAATTTTTTTTATAATAATTAATTATTATTAATTATAAAACAGAAACACAAATAATATATAATTATTGATTATTAAAAATTAATAATTATCATCGATAATCTTATTTATTAGATAATTGTTTATAATTTAAAGTATTAGTAAAATTTTATTTAACAGTTTAAAAATAAAGTTAATTTTTTTTATTAAAACTTTAAAAATGTCCAAAATATATAAGAGAAGTACAGATATAAAAGTTGTTTGATAAGAAAAAATTGTTTATTGAACATTTAAAAAAATGATTAAAAGTAAGTTTGATCCAATAACATCTTGTATTATAATTTTTTCTCCTTACTTTTATTTATTTATTTTTACTTTTAAATGTTAGTTTAAAAATGATAATGATAATCGAACTTTACACACAATAACATATAATTGAGTTTGAATTAAATGATTTCAATAAATCTGCTGATAAATATTATACTATAATGAATATATAATTGTTATCCTTTCAATTGAATTATTTGTAAATTGATCTAGAAAAAAGATTGCACAATTATTAACATTCAACAACATAATGGATTGGGGAATGCCAATGACTAACATTCACTTTGTTATTGTAAAAAAAAAAAAAAAACAACAACAACACTCATTTTGTTAAAAAAATATTTACTTAACTTTTATAAGAATATTTTTTAACTATCATTGTAAAATTTTAGATGACGGATAATAATATAATCTTATATATAGTAATGAATGATGAAATCATTATACTGATTTTCATAAAATATTATTTTAAAATAAATAAATAAAAACTTGTGTTATTTTCATTATTGTCGTTATATGTAAAAAAATTTAACAATTAAAAATAATTTAACAATAGTTATTACATCAAATGACATGTTAATCATTTATATATTTAATTTCAATTATCTTTCAATGCCTCTTATAATATGAAAAATTAATTATTTTAATTTTAATTTTTCTAAACAATCATGTTAATAATACAATGAACTTAAAAAATTAAAACCACAAAAAAATTTCATATCTTAATATCTTTTTCTAATTTGTGATATATATATATATATATATATATATATATATATATATATATCTTTTTAACCCATGAAACGCACGATGAACATCTAATCAATCTCTGATGTTAAGATCGAAAAGTTTTCTCTCCACTGTTTAATGGAAAAAAATGTGTTAAATAAAATTAATTTTAGATGGATAGGATTTTATATAATTGATTATTTACTTTTGAAATAGAACCCATAACATGTATAAAAACATTAAATTGGATGAATAGATAGTAAATATATTAAATTAGTATAAATATCAAACATAAATCTGTCAAATTAAAAAGTAAAAATAAGTGAAAAATACACCTATACAATAACTAATGGCGTGTTTAAAATACTCAAACATATGTTTAATTTAGATGGCATCTCTGATACACCACTTTAACAAGTGGTGCATAGGTGGTGATCAATAATCACCATAAATATAATATAAAAAATAATGAATGGTTGAGATTAGTGATAGTATATTATACACCTTCACACACAGGATCAAAAATTTCGAATTTTTTATTGAAATAAATTTTTTTTTCAACTACCCAAAAATAAACACGTGTTACGACGTACAGACGTAGATGCTTTTCAGTTTCGGAACGTGCCGTTCTGAAATCAGAACGGGCCGTTCCATAAGAAAAATATGCATATGACTTTTTGGATTTTAAGCTTATTGGGCATAGTTTTGGGCTTCATGGGCCTTTGGACTTTTGTTTACTTCTGAGCTTAGTGAACCCAATGGGTTTGATGGGCCTAAGGTTCTCTTTACTTGAGCTTTACATAGATGACCACCTTTCTCATATATTTGGTAGTATAGGAGTTTATATTGTTTGGTCTTGTATTCTGGGCTTTAGTATAAGACTTTTTGGGTTTTAAGCTTATTGGGCCTAGTTTTGGGCTTCATGGGCCTTTTGGCTTTTGATTGCTTCTGAGCTTAGTGAGCCCAATGGGTTTGGTGGGCCTAAGGTTCTCTTTACTTGGACTTTACATAGATGACCACCTTTCTCATATATTTGGTAGTATAGGAGTTTATATTGTTTGGTCTTGTATTATGGGCCTTAGTATAAGACTTTTTGGATTTTAAACTTATTGGGCCTAGTTTTGGGCTTCATGGGCCTTTGGGCTTTTGATTGCTTCTGAGCTTAGTGAGCCCAATGAGTTTGGTGGGCCTAAGGTTCTCTTTACTTGGGCTTTACATAGATGACCACCTTTCTCATATATTTGGTAGTATAGGAGTTTATATTGTTTGGTCTTGTATTATGGGCTTTAGTATAAGACTTTTTGGGTTTTAAGCTTATTGGGCCTAGTTTTGGGCTTCATGGGCCTTTTGGCTTTTGATTGCTTCTGAGCTTAGTGAGCCCAATGGGTTTGGTGGGCCTAAGGTTCTCTTTACTTGGACTTTACATAGATGACCACCTTTCTCATATATTTGGTAGTATAGGAGTTTATATTGTTTGGTCTTGTATTATGGGCCTTAGTATAAGACTTTTTAGGTTTTAAACTTATTGGGCCTAGTTTTGGGCTTCATGGGCCTTTGGGCTTTTGATTGCTTCTGAGCTTAGTGAGCCCAATGAGTTTGGTGGGCCTAAGGTTCTCTTTACTTGGGCTTTACATAGATGACCACCTTTCTCATATATTTGGTAGTATAGGAGTTTATATTGTTTGGTCTTGTATTATGGGCTTTAGTATAAGACTTTTTGGGTTTTAAGCTTATTGGGCCTAGTTTTGGGCTTCATGGGCCTTTTGACTTTTGTTTGCTTCTGAGCTTAGTGAGCCCAATGGGTTTGGTGGGCCTAAGGTTCTCTTTACTTGGACTTTACATAGATGACCACCTTTCTCATATATTTGGTAGTATAGGAGTTTATATTGTTTGGTCTTGTATTATGGGCCTTAGTATAAAACTTTTTGGGTTTTAAACTTATTGGGCCTAGTTTTGGGCTTCATGGGCCTTTGGGCTTTTGATTGCTTCTGAGCTTAGTGAGCCCAATGAGTTTGGTGGGCCTAAGGTTCTCTTTACTTGGGCTTTACATAGATGACCACCTTTCTCATATATTTGGTAGTATAGGAGTTTATATTGTTTGGTCTTGTATTATGGGCCTTAGTATATGACTTTTTGGGTTTTAAGCTTATTGGGCCTAGTTTTGGGCTTCATGGGCCTTTCGACTTTTGTTTGCTTCTGAGCTCAGCGAATCCAATGGGTTTGGTGGGCTTAGAGTTCTCTTTACTTAATGTCATTGAGCCAAAGAGTCTCTTATACTCTCGTGTTTGATATGACAAAACTCACGCCCGATCCTAATTAGGTAAAGGACCTTTGTCTAATTTATGTTTAACGCCACATACATTAGCACCCAATGCAAATCCAAACAGAAAATGAGTATCTCTCCTCACACTAGGTGACATTTAATCAACGCCTAATGTTTGTGGCATTGACAACAAAACCACGAAAGTCTATGCACCTTAAAAACAATTAAACTAATGTAAATCAAATTTAAAAATATTTGGTAACATCATTTTTTTAAGACAAAAATGTCAAGATATATAACTAAAACTAACAAATTTTTGCAATGATTTAAATGAGAGAAAATTATATTTATAATAGAAAATTTTGTTTGGTGTTATTTTCTAATTAGAATTAGAAATTTACGCATATAATTAATGTAAACCCCTAATTCTAATAGAAAAGCATTATAACTATACTTAACTTTTAAATGTAATTTTGTAGAATGAAAAAAAAAATATTATTTTGCTAAAAAAAAAAGTCATAGGACAAATATATCGTTAGAACGGCTCGTTCCGAATTCAGAACGGGTCGTTCTGGTTTAAGTAGTCATGTGTTATTTTTGGATCTGGAATGGGCCGTTCTGATTTCGGAACGGGCCGTTCTGATCCATTCTTCATGCGTTTTTTTTTTTCATCTGGAACGGCCCGTTCTAATCCTTTATTCATGTGTTATTGTTTCATCTGGAACGGCCCGTTCTGGTTTCAGAACGCTCCGTTCCGAAAGTGATTAGCAGTTGCGTCAGTGCATCGTAACGCGTGTTTCTTTTTTAGGTAATTTAAAAAAAAAAATTCAGTAAAAAATTTAGAAATTTAGGTCCAGTATGATAAGGTGTATAATGGTCTATTATTAGTTTAGATGTATCTAAGGGTCCAAACTCATAATGCACCCATAGACCACTTGTGAAAGTGGTGTTTAAGAGAATTCACCTTTAATTGAATCCAGTTTATCATGACAAAAACCTTTTCGTTTAGGAACCTTAAAATTTGTACCAACTATCAATCAAAGGCATGATAAAAATTCAAAATTGATTTAAAAAAAAAACAAAAATAACTTCGTATTAATTCAACCCACCATAATTTTCTCTAATTAAAATTAATTTTCTTTTACTAATCAAACATTTTTATTTTGAATCAATGAAATTTGACAACACACCACTATTAACCGTATTTTGAACACCCCCACCACATACAAAACACTGCATCTGATTCCAAACCAAAGTGGGGTAAAGTAAAATGTGCTTCATTCAGGAATATTTCCCCACATTACACATGAACATGAAGTAACACAGATACGAGTCTCTACCTTTTTTGACATAGCAACTAACTAGGCAATAATAATAGTGATGCCAAGTATAAACTATAAAGTGTTCTCACTGGAACCACTTTTTCCTATCTCAACCGACAATTCACTGACAAATGGAGGCTTTGAGTTCAAAGAAAGGAACCCGAATATGTGATGCAATGTAAACCACACTATTCCTAGTTTCCAAATCATAATTATAATAATATCTTCACACCCCAACATAGGTCCCAACAACATTAACCTTTCAACAAACTCCTTCCCTTAAGCACTTACCTTCTTCTCATTTTCTCTCACAAAATTTTCATTTTATGGTCTCTTCACACTTTTCTACCAAATGGGGCTCAAAATCTTCATGGTTTCCTTCATGGTAACCTCAATCTTGTTCTTTCTTCTCTTTATTCCCACAAGATTGACCATACAATTCTCCAGCCTGAGGAATGTGAGCTACTTGAGTGTTCCCCAAAGCATCAAGGCTTATCCAGTTACTTTTGCCTACTTGATCTCTGCATCCAAAGGAGATGTTGGGAGGCTCAAAAGGTTGCTAAAGGTGCTGTATCATCCAGGGAACTACTATCTGATTCATGTGGATTATGGGGCTCCAGAGGCTGAACATAGGGAAGTGGCAGAATTTGTGGCTAGTGATCCTGTTTTTGGCCAAGTGGGGAATGTTTGGGTTGTGGGGAAGCCTAATTTGGTCACATATAGAGGACCAACCATGCTGGCTACCACTCTCCATGCCATGGCAATGCTTCTCAGGACCTGCCAATGGGATTGGTTTATTAATCTTAGTGCATCTGATTATCCCTTAGTTACACAAGATGGTATGGTGAGTGGCCTTAAATGATCATATACCAATAGGATTATGCAATTGATGCTTTTCTTTTGGTCGATAACACTGCATATTTTTCTGTCGCTCACACTTTTTAAAGACAATTCAAGTAAAGTATCATAAATACTATTAGTACAGGTACTATTATTCAATATTATTCAAACAAAATTAGTAGTTTTATCTCAGTAATATGATATGCAAGAGTTGCAAGAGTTTTATCTCAATGATATGAAATGCATAATAAATGATTTTATTGTAAACGTGTATTATTGAACGTGTATTATTGGGATAAAATGATATGAAATGCATAATAAATGATTTTATTGTAAACGTGTATTATTGAACGTGTATTATTGGGATAAAACTATAATTGTGATTCTTCTGAGAGGAGAACAGTATCGATAACACCGACTATGATACTGTTTTATCCCTTCTTAATTAATCATACTAGTTTTATCCATTCTTAATTAATCTTACTAGTGTTGATTGCATATGTTATGAGTGACTCAAATTGATGTGTATGAACCTCTTTAAACTTACAGATATGATCCAAGCCTTTTCTGAGTTGCCAAGGAGTATCAATTTCATACAACATAGCAGCCAATTGGGTTGGAAATTGTAAGTTGTAGTATTGGTTTATTAGAAGATTTTCTGTCTCATGCCTTATGATTTGCCCAAAATTCTGACTTCAGTTTTTTAAATACACATCTTTAGGAATAAGAGAGGGAAGCCAATAATCATAGATCCAGGACTTTACAGCCTAAATAAATCAGAAATTTGGTGGGTCATTAAGCAGAGGAGTTTGCCAACATCTTTTAAGCTATACACAGGTTTACTTCCCCCTAATCTCTATTTGTTCTAGATTGTGCTATTATGTGTGTGTAAAAGTACATCCTCTGATTCCGTTCACTACACGCATGTGTGTTTTTACCTTTTTGGCTTAGTATTCAAATGGCATATAAGTGGACCATGTGATACTCTGAAATCCGAGTACAGTGACCATGAGTTGTCCCTTAATATACGGTGCATAAATCAATGTCATAATTTATTGTTGTCGGTCAGTGCCCAAATTTGAACCTATATGACATTATCTCAATTTTATATTTTGCCCCTCTTGTAATTACTCATCGGGTACATTAGTTTAAAATGTGCTACTCATCTAATAGAATTTTGGATTGGAACATTCAAGAATTTTATTTTTAAATATGATGAAGGTCAATCTTATGAAGTAATCCAAATCAAACATCTGAACCTATAAGCCATTGGAACCTATATTTTGTGGTTGAATCTAGAGATTTAGGATTAAACTATCAATGTTCTAGTGCTAATAAGATGTCCCTTTCAATTATTGCCCGCAAGTCATGGAAGGTAATTAAATGGTTGGTGTTGGTGGAAGTTGGGCATTGATGTATATAATGTGATTTCAAGAACTTTACCTACCTATGTCAGCTGAGAGAAACTCCACAACCTCTTCTTCAGTCATTAGCCTATTTTGATTACTTCTCTCATGACTGAATTTTGGCGAACATGAAAAAAAAGAAATAAGTATCCATGTTGGTATATAGCAGATGACAGTTTCTAAATTATCAAATTAATATAGAATCAGGAAAAAAAACCATACAAGTGCCTATTGCCACTCGGATGGGTTTATTGCCATTTTTATGTAATTAGATTTTCTAATTTTTTCCTTCAAAATTATTAGTTTGATTTACCAAAAAAAGAGGGTATTTTAGTACCGAACAAATAAAATGTGTCACATAGTATGTTACATAGCTGCATGGGTTGTACTGTATAGACTTTGTCGTTATAAATGAGAGATCAGTGAAATTTTTGAAGTTAGGGAAGGAAAGAAAATGCTTCATGGCAGTGGTTTGTTCTGCATTGAATTTGGAAAATACAAATGTCACTTCTCCCAGAAGCCATGTACTTGGTTGTGGTGTTGTGCAGTGTCTTCTAGTAGATGCACATGCACGATACCTTTCTTTTAGATATAAGTTGTTGATTCTTACAATGCATGTGCCTTCTTGTAGAGAACCAGCGTGTAATAAGTTTTTTGACAGTGGCTACGTGTCTTCATTGATAACTTCTATTCCACTTTTGTTGTGCTTTGTTTATCTTTATTTTTTGTTATGTCAGTCTCAATTTCATACATAGACAAGGACAATTGATTAATATTTTTTTTTCTGGTAACTTTTTCATTTTGTTAAATCGTAAACCAGGAAAGGAATTTGTTTAATATTGTTAACTTTCCTATGTATAGTTTTAGTTTTAGTTTTACTAAAGATTTTGAAATTTCCTCGATAACTACAATATCTAACGTTGCCTTAATTAAATAAGGTTTACTTTCCATCTCTTGATGATTGAAATTGAAATGAATTTATTTTACGAGATTTGGCTTCTTGAAAATAATACCCTAACCTAATTTACTGTCCAGCTCATTAATAATTAAGAGTTTATTTGGATATAAATTAAAAATATTTTTGAATTTTTTTTATTAAAAATAAAGAATATTTTCTTTATAATTTTTTTTAAAAATATTCAAACAATTACTATCATTATATACTTGGTTAACATTGCATATATAGCTTTAGATCATGGGATTGTATAAATTATTAGACCTCATGCATGACACAGTATATGTTGGTAACATTTTGCATGAGCTAACATGACACAATTCATCATCAGGTTCTGCTTGGACAATACTATCAAGATCTTTTGCCGAGTATTGCATAATGGGGTGGGAAAATTTGCCAAGGACCCTCCTCCTCTACTACACCAACTTTGTGTCATCCCCAGAAGGATATTTCCAAACGGTTATATGCAACTCTGAAGACTACAAGAACACCACAGTTAACCATGATCTCCACTACATCACTTGGGACAATCCTCCAAAACAACACCCTAGGTCTCTAGGACTCAAGGACTACAGGAGAATGGTTCTTAGTAGCCGTCCATTTGCCAGAAAATTCAAGAGAAATGATCCAGTTCTTGATAAAATTGATAGAGAGCTTCTGAAGAGGTATCATGGCCAATTTTCTTTTGGGGGGTGGTGCTCTCAAGGTGGAAGGCACAGAACATGCTCAGGTTTGAGAACTGAGAATTATGGAGTTCTCAACCCTGGTCCATCCTCAAGAAGGCTCAAAAATCTTCTAACAAAACTTGTCTCTGATAAATTTTTTCATAAACAACAGTGCAGGTAATAACAACCATATCATTCCCATTGAATATGGTCACTTGTAAAGACTACTCATGAAATTTTGGTTAATAATAATATAATGGATCATTTTTTCTTCTTTAAGTGGTTAGACTAATTTATTTTGTCATTATTGGATTTGGAAGCATGAATCTATGATCTATAATTATAATAAAAGTAATAGGTTTTTATTTATTTATTTATTTATATTTTTACATATTTCTTGAACTGATTTATCTTTTTATTACTTATAATTCACTCACATAGATTTTATTCTTTAGACTTATTTCACTTCTGAAGTAACTAACTACTTCATAAATAACTGCATATTTTTAATAATCACTTATTTATTATTTATAAAAATAATTCATAAAAGTACGAAGTATTTTCTTTTTTACGACAGTAAATAATAATGATGAAAATCATCATGACAGGAAAGCTTAATGAGATACTTTCAACGTTGAAAAAATTTGTATCACGTTTATAACATACATGAGACTTGTTTTGATGTTTGTAATAATTACAGTCGTGCTGTATATAAAGAAGCATGGCAATGATTATTTATGGTGATTTTAATGAGTTAGATTTGAATTTCATCACTAAAATTTCACTCCGATTTTGTTACAATAACAGCAATTCCTAAGGTTTATTTTAAATTGCATTTTAACACTTTGTTTTAAGTAACTTCCATTTCAATCCCTAAAATTGTGAGGTATTGTTATAATAGCCTTCAAAATTGAAATATGGCAAATAAACCTCTAAATTTAATTTCCATCTAGCAAGTTAGTTTTTGCCATTAGTCATTACCTTGTTATAGCCAACGTTGGATGCGGAACATTATCTACCATTTTAGCAGCCGTGACATTCAAATCATGGACACATCAATATAGACCGAAATGAAGATTTCGTGGATATCTTCTTATACTGATTTCTAGTAAAGGTAGCATTTCAAAATTAGGATCCAAAGTGACTAATTTTAGAACTAAAATCACATTAAATTGTTTGATGGGTAATTTTGTCTCTATTTTCTTCTTGTGGCCTATCTCTTTCTCTCTATTTCTTTCTCTCTTCCATAATCTCTATTACATAGACACCATTTCGAAGAAGACCAAAAAGGGACATGGTGGCTCAACGTTGTGGTGGCTTAATGGTGAGTGGATGTTTGGAAAGTCGAAGGAAGTCAGAGTGACATAGTTGTGTTGTGTTCATGGTGTAAGGTAAGGTTCGTGGCTGAGTGAACATGCTTGGTGTTGCAAGTGCCATGTTGTGATGGTCTAGGGGTTGCCATGATGTGGTTTAGTTATGGTTTTTGTAAAATTAAAAAAGAGAGAGGAGGAAAAATAATAGAGCAAGACAATTTGTATGGTGGGAGATACAAGAGTTTATTTTCATTCTACATATTTCAATGTTTTTGCAATGACTTGTATTTTGTAAAAATATAAAGTTACAAGCAAAAAGTATGATCATATATAGTTGACTTAGTTTAATCATTCCAAAAATCATAGATTATTTCTGACTTTCACCTACTACAATATGACTAAATACATTGCATATCATAATACAAATCAACATATTTAACATCTAAAATATCAAGAGAAGTCTCAAATTTAACACTCTTCTATCAAAATTTTCTCGAGTATTCCAAGACTTAATTTAAGCATTTCAAATTGACCCTTTAAAAGTTTTTTGGTCATGATGTCTATAATTTGTTCCTTAACATTGCAATGCTCCAAGCTAATTCATTTTGAGTTCTCTACTTCTCTAATGACATCACCTTGATTTGCTTAGTTCTTCCATGTTAGACAAGATTTTTTGTGATAGAAAGAGCACGCTTATTGTCCACCCATATGACAGTAGCTTCATCTTAAATTTGCCTCACATATAATAAAATCATTCTCATCCAAACAACTTGATTTGTAACTGTTGCAACTGAAATATACTTACTTTAGTTGAGGATTGGGCCATAACATCTTTTTTTATTTATATATATATATATATATATATATATATATATATATATATTCCATGAGAAAACAACACTACCAAATGGGAAAGCATAGTTGGAGGTGCTCTTAGATTCATCTACACTTCTTGCCCAATCACTATTTGCATATCTTTGAAGCTCTCCACTTTCATTTTTTAAGAAATACAACCAAATGAATTGTACTCCTTATATACCTCAAAACCCTTTTTGCTACACTAAAGTGAACTTCACTAGGATACTGCATAAATATGGAAAGCAAACTTGTAGCAAACATTATGCCTGGTTTGGTTGATAAAAGATACAAGAAACTTTCAATTATACTTTTATAAAGAAAAACATATGCTTTCTTATCACCATCATTCTTTGATAATTTTTCACTTACAGTGGAGTAGCAACAAGCTTGCATTTCTCCATGAGAAACTTCTTTAAAATCATGTTTTCTTTGTGAAATAAATATTATTCTCTCATTTTGCTAAAAGATCTCTATTCCAATAAAGTATTACATTTCACCCCACATTAGTCATTTCGAATTATTTCTTTTGGTCATTCTTAAATTGGTTTTAGAAATTTGATTAATTTTGTATAACTAATAAATCATCAATATGCAAAGACACCACGAGTTGCATTTTATTGTTTGACTTCTTCACATATAAGGTGGTTTCATTTTCATTTCTTTCAAAACTTTTTTTCAGAATATAACTATTGATTATGTTGTATACGGCTTAGAGCTTCATAAAACTTGAAGACTTTATCTACATTTCTTGGAACCTAAAAACCTTCATGTTAATCAACATATATGTCAACATCAAAAAATTCATTTAGAAAAGTTGATTTTACATCAAAATGATAAAAATTTCATGTTCAAAAAATCAATAATCTAATTGTTTCATGCTTTGCAACAAGTGTAAAAGTATATGAAAAATCAACATCATGTTGTTAAGAATAACCCTTTTAACACCAATCTGAACTTAAGTTTGTTCACATAACCATCATGATTGAGTTTAGTCCTATAAATTCATTTATCACCAATCACCTTTTTATTACTTGGTTTGTCAACAATTTTTCAAATTTTTTATTTTTGTCTATCATCTTCACGTCCTCTTTTATGACAAATCTCCAACTTTCAAATTCAACCACTTCATCATACCTTGTAAGCCCAATGCAACAACATTACATCTTGCACAAATATCTTCCAAGGTTCTAGTGCCTTATTGGAAATTCAGTGTCATCATAATTCTTTTCATCATCTTTAGAGTTCTACTCTTGCAAATTGTATTCTTCAAACAACTCTTTATTTTGAGACTTCTACTTGACATTTCTCCCAATTCCATATTGAAAACTCATAAAATTTTATATTACTTATTAAGAATAATTATAAAAATGAAGGTTTATCATAATTTTGTACTACTATCATAATTCTCCTCACCTTTCAAGGATTACTACAATAGTTTATCATATTTCTATAAATCAAAATGAGAGTTTACCATTTTTTCTTAACATTTAACATTATGAATGTTTGAAAAAAGAAAGTTGTTTAATATTTATTATAAATTTGTTTAATATTACTTATTAGGATTAATTATAGAAAAAATAAATTATAAAAAAAGTTTACATTTAAGAGGAAATTTTTAATAAAATATGAGGAAATTTCTTACATTCACCTTTTATTATTATAAATATAAAGATTTTAAGAATTGAATTATTGATTTTTTTTATTATAAAATGTATCATCTACAATAAACAATAAGATCATTACATCACATAAGTTTTTTAATTAAATATTTAGAATAAATTGTACTTTTGGTCCTATATAATATTAAATTCATAATTTTATTATTCTATTTTTAATTTCATAATTTTAATCTCTTAATTTTATAAAATTTATAATTTGGTCATCTTATCAAATATTCATCCATCATTAAAATTATAACACTAGTCATGATCAAACATTAAGTAAATGATACAATTATTAATATTTAATAATATTTAAACTAAATTATTTCTTTAGTTCTCATTTTTATCTCATTTTATTATTTTTATGAGATAAAAATGAGAATTATAAGTTATATTTAACTAAATATTATTAAACTTTGAGTGTCAAGTCATTTACTTATTATCATATCATGATCAATATTATAATTTTAATGATTAATGAATAAAATTTGATAAAGAAATCAAAATAATAAATTTTATAAAAATAGAGAATTAAAATTATAAAATTAAAATAAATAGACAAAAATATAAATTTAATATTATTAAAGAATAAAAAAAAATAATTGAACTAGATATTTAATCCGATCACATATTTTTGTATTCAAATTCAGTGCAAATAATGTATTTGACTTTTTTTTATACTTTCCTTTTTAGATAATGTAACTAAAAGTAATATCTATAACTCCGTTTTAGTATTTATTTTTCAAAAATAATTATACCCTTATTTTATTTTATTTTATTTTTTCTCATTAATTTATATAAATATTTGTTTTAAAATATTATATATTTTTAAAAAATACTAATTTATTATTATTCTTTTTTACGGAGAAATGAAATCCATTTTTCCAAGTGGTTAGTTTTCATAACTCAGAAATTAGTTAGAGAAACTTACTTTTAACCTTTATAAAACCGGTGCGCGCTCTTCCCTGCTTCCTTCTTTCGATCATGTCTATCTCTTAGAGCTTTTCACTCTCTTCACAATCCTCTCTCCGTCTTTCTTGAGTTCACTCTTCTCTCGGTGTTGCCTTTCACGAATTTCGTTTCGGTTGCGTTGGAATTGCAGAGATCCGCGCAACCGGAAACCACCACCGGAATAGTCCCCGCCACCGTCTGCCACCGCCAGGTCCGTTTTCCCTCTCTCTCCCTCGTCTTTGTATCATAATTTACTGGACGAACGAAATTCCTCGTTGGAAATGAAATTCCTCAAGTGCTTACTTGCTACAAATGTCCGCTACCGCGATTTCGGTCGCAACTTCAAATTTTTGTAGCTTCGACCGCAAATTTGGTCGCATCAGTTTCATTTGTGAATAATCTTCCGCAATTTTAAGGCGTGTGATGAAACCGTAACCGTAATTTAAAACCTCGCTACTCGCTATCGCCGTGTTGTTAGTGTGATAACTCTCACTCACTCACTTGCTCGAGTTTTTCCCCCAATTTTTGAACTGCTAATATTTCACGTGTAGGAAGTTCAGTTTGGTTGGAAGTACTTTTGCTTTGCTTGGATTTCGATTTATGTGCTCTGTGTAAGGCTTCTTCCAGAAATAAAACACTACCTAATAATGATGCAATTTGCGCGACAGGGATGGAATGGAACTGTTCGAGTTGGCCTTTATTGATATGATGTTGGAACAGAGAATGTTTGAGTAACCGTTGGTTTAGTATTCACATTTTGAGATTTGAGAATCATAGTGATTGAGCATAGTGCTGTTTTTGTGCTTGGGTTTTTCGGTATAGGCACGGGGATTATTATGAATTTATTATGAGGTTAAACTTTGAAGGATTCCGATTAGCGTGTGAGGGAAAGTGAAGTTGTTTGTTGTATACTGATCAAAACTAGTTAATTAGTTATTATATTCTAATTGTTTTATCTTAGATTGATTCTGGTGTCAGTTAAATAAATAAATAAAAATCCTTCAAGAATTTGATAGTAGCTGGTCTTAGTCAAATAAATGTACACTTCCCATTCTTGAATATGTGCTTCTCTCAACTTTTTGGTTTGCCTGCTGGAGCCAACCATAGCCAAGAAAGAAATATCAGTGAACCGTAGCAAACTGGGAACAAGAATTCAGACACCTACAAAGTTACATAACAATTGCAAATTTTATAAGACTCTCAAAAAAATAACAACATCATGGACTTTAGTAGCTGAAACTGAAACCATACTTTTTAAGCTCAAAGAGGAATACTTTAGTTATAAATAAGCAAAACACCATTGAAAAGAAATAACACAAATGAGAAGAGAGATTTTCGAATTCTAAGGCATTGATTTAAAATTCAAAATTGGCATTTTGGTTATTAGGAATTGTAGACAGAACCTAAATAGGGTTATTGGGAGTTAGAAAATTGTTAAAGCTAGCCTTTGATTTGTTTAAATCATTCAATTCTAGTGCCTTTTCGTTGAATTAGTCCTATTACTGTGATGTATAAATGCTAGGAAACAGCTCTTGTATATGTTAGGGCTAGTGAATCTATGAAATAGTTTGTTTGCCTAAAAGAATAGGAAAAAATTGAAGATGAAAACTGGGTCCGATGAATGTCAAGTGTTACTTTTCTTCTGATGGTCTAATCTATTACTGTTGGATATCATGTATTTGGCACTTGTGCCATTGTGAATGTTTCTGATGTAAAGTCTCAAGACTAACCTGGGTTGGCTCGTGTTGTGGTCAACTAAGATAAAGGTGATAACTGTTGTTACAATTCTGTTATTCAAGGTAGCTTTTGTTTACAACATGTCTCATGAAGAGTGACCCGTGGTTTCTGGATTGATGCACCAGTTACCATAGCATTTTCAATTTGTCATTAATAAAGTTTGGGTTTGAATCATTGTATGCTTGGGCTATGCTTGGTTGGAACTAAATTGGGCTGGTGAAAAATGATTGTCTATTAAGGCATAAGAAAGCATATGGCACCTTCCTTCTTCCTTTAGTTGTATTAATGAAGTGATCATGCTGTATGCAATGCTCTGCAGTGTTGGAACTCAAATGTTTTTGATATAAGTAAAATAGTTTCCATTAGTTTAACAAAATATCTGATTAAGATAGAATAGCTTCTGCCAACTGAATCACGGGTGCGGTAAAATAATTTCATTATTTTAATTATTTAAATTTTAATTACTAATTTATGTATTTGGAAAATTTAAATACCTCTCCCCCCCTAAACGATAAACCCCAACTGAATTGAACTTTTTTCCCAATTCGCTAGAATATTTCAACTACCTCTTATTTCACTTGAGTTTTGTAATCGTTTACAGTGCCTCCGTCTCACTGACTCTGCAGATTTGTGTCAACCACAATGGTATACTGCAATCACTGTGCTAAAATTGTTGTCGGTGAGCGACTAGATGACGGTTACTTGTGAGTATCTTTAGTGCTTCCACAGTATTTCGTGGAATGACACTTTTTCTTTTGTTGTTTTATTTTAATTTCTTTTGCATTATTTATGCAATTGAATATGGAACTGTTTATTATATTTAAATTATGGTTCTAGGAATGTGTTGAGGAAACCTATGATGTTATTTGATGTTTATTTTATTTTGATTTTCAGATGTTGTGGAAGCTGTGGGAGGGTGTTGGAAGATTACTTTTTTGCTGAGGAGCCTACATTTGTTAAGAATGCAGCAGGGCAGGTAATGAAAGCTTGACAGGCTCAGGTGGTGTTTTGGTCATAGGACTTTAAGATTGAAACCTATTGGATTTTTTAATTAACGTCATGTTATGGGGAGAATGAGGCTTGAGCTACTTTTATTAAGGACAGACGAGGATTTGGATTACTTCAGGTTTAAGTTTGATTGTGGGTATGGTTTGAAAGAAAGGAATAATAAGTGGATCCTGCCATGGGGTCCCATATTTGAGACCCGCATGTTATCTTCTTTTCTCTTCATAATATCAATATGACACTTGTCTCTTAAGGAAAAGTAGAGTGTCCAAATCCTCCTAAGGTCATATATACTTTTCTAAAACATGCAAAATATATTGTTGAGGCACATCATTTGCTTCTTCTATCAATGGATAACATTATAAAAGACATTAATAGGTCTGGTGTTTGAACTGAAGTTTCTTGGATATTGGTGACTTATGAAGAAGACAAGTTTAATTGTTTTCCCCATGGGCATTTGTTTTGCTTTTCATTCTACACTTTTGTTTTTACATATTTTGTATCTCATATGGTTTCTTTGTGTCTTATAGAGTAAATTATCTGGAAATTATGTACGAACAGTTCAAAGTGAGTTCTCTGATTCACGTCAAAGGACTTTAGATAGAGGTATGTCTTTCTTAGTCTCTTGACTGAATTCACACTCGGGATGTAATTGAAATGCTGGTTTCCAAAATTTTTTTTTGTTTAATATTAATTGATTTTCTCATTTGGCATAGAATATCTCATCTCATATTTGAGAATTATTGAACTTGTTACTGTGTTAGTCATAAATCTGTCAAGTTCTGTGATGGAGACCAGAGATAACTATACAATTAAAAGGGAAAACACAGCTCAGTATTAGTAATGGAAATAAGGTGTATTATTTCTGAAATGGAATGATTACAGAGGAAAAAATTATTCCTACTGCCCAGAGCTAAGCTCCTTCAGAGAACAAATACTCTCTACCCATAACTAATTCAATGATTCTCCGATATACCTTTCTCTACTCAGCACCTATATAACAGAATTCCCCTACATGGTTTATCCTCATCTTTCATAGTCCCTGCCACATGGACATTCCCACTTCGCCCTTTCCTATTCCTTCTAGAATAAACCTGATACACACTGGGCTTGGTTAGCTGCTGTAATAACAGTCCATTTGGACCCCACTTCACATATGGGGTCCTATCATTGTGCTATTTTCTTTTGGTCATTTGTCATTCATTACAAAGTTGTGGTTCAATAATAAATTTTAATGTTTAAATATTTATCATATATTTTTTTGTATAGCTAAGATGTATAAATCCTTGTCCGGGTCGGTCCATTTTAGAAAAAATGTGATATCTCTTGTTGCGACTCTATGTTTAAGATGGTGGTCAAACCCTAGTACTTGATTAAGAGAACACAAGTGCTAACAATTATTGGTTTTTAAATATTTATCCTAAGATAGGGAAAATGTAGTATTGTTAATGATGCTTACAACAGCCAATGCAATCAATTGATAGTGCGCAGGAGGAGGCTGACCCTACCTTTACGAGGAAGGAATGTTTAGAAGAGAAATCTGGGTTGTTTTCAATACAATGATTAGTTTGATTACAGTAAATAATTTCATACATGTATTTATTTATATTCTCGTGCCAATTTTCTTTGAATTCACAGCATATGATGAAATAAAATATTTAAGTTATGGCCTTGGAGTGAATGATGAAAGTATGACTGACCAAGCTTTGACCTTTTATAAAGTACGTCATGATTTTGAACTTAACTCATTTTAAACTTGCTTTGTATTTATGGATGAGGGATTTACTTACCCCAAAAGGACGTTTTGGTAAACTTATTTCACTTAATAACTCATGTTTTACATCAAATTTCAACAATCCAACCGTTGAATTAAAAGTTCTTAATATATAGATCAAGTTTACAAATTTTTAAAAAAATTAAAAATTATATGATACTCCGTTATATAAATTCAAATCAATGTATACAATATTATTATTATCCGTCAATTGGAATTAATGAAAGAAGTATTAAATAGTTTTTAATTTTTTAAAATTTTTTAGACTTGATCTATTCATCGAGAACTTTTAATTTAATGGTTGAATCGTTGAAATTTGATCTAGAATATGAATTATTAAGTGAAATAAGTCTACCAAGACTTATTCTTGGAGTAAATAGTTTTCTCCTCGTTTTTATTTATACCTTTGTTCAAAATTATTTTCTTTGAACTTAACTAGTTCTTGAATTTGACTATTGAAGATAGCACTTGAGCGAAATTTCACCCGTGGACGAAAATCAGAGCAAGTACAGGCTGCTTGTCTCTATATTGCATTCCGGTATGAGTTCTCTTTGGCATGGGTTTTGCATGATTCTTCATACAATTATCATTTTATTGTTCCCGTGAGTAACCATGTGTTAAGGATGTTTGTTAGTAAATAGAAATAGGTTTATGAGTAGTAGTTGACAGTGAATAATGCTGAGTATGACTGTGGGAAGAGCAATGAGTTCAATATAATGTGCATTTCCACCTTTGATTTATCATTATGAGTCTGGTCAACTGGTCATATTTATTTATATTCTTTGCAGTATTTTATTTTTTATTCTGAAATTATATTTTTTCTTGCAGGCACAACAATAAGCCATACCTTCTTATTGATTTTTCAAATTATTTAAGGACAGATGTGTGAGTATGCTTTTCTTTTGATACTAGAGTCTGACACTGGTTATATTTCCCCCATAGTGTTGTTAATTTTATTTCAATGTATCCCTGTTTTATTGTGTTTCTGAATGGTGCTATGTTCCTGTTCATGAATTTTTGTGCAGTTATGTGCTAGGAGCAGTTTTCTTGCAGCTTTGTCAAGTGTTAAGGCTTGGAGAGCACCCAATTGTTCAAAAGCCTGTTGATCCTAGTCTTTTTATTCATAGATATACCATGAGTGAGTGTCTGTTTTTCATCTCAGTTTGTGTAAGCAGATAACTAAAATGATTGGTGTATAGGATAATCTCATTGTATTGCAGGATATGTATAGATTATTTGCTGTAGACTCGTATGAATTTTTTACTCTTAAAAAATAATATAGCCATTTTTATATTATATTATATTAAAGCCACAGATGTTGTGTTGTGCGCACCCCATGATTTAGAACTCACTGTCAAGGATCGTTCACTCCTAATGTGCAAACTAAAGGGGAAAAAGGGAGAATATATTAAATTTCTTGGAACTTGTTAGTGTTTCATGAATTATCAAAAGAAAGGGACTTTTATTGCCTTTTAATCTCTTATCCCTATTTTATAGACTTTTTTTGTGGTAAATTTAGAGAGGGAGGGAGAGAGAACAAATTGTTAGAGATCTCACAATGATTAGTGATATGACTAATACAAAGTATATATGTAGAAGACAATTTTTACCTTATAAGAAAGTTTTGTAAGATTGAGTTAAGTTCAAACTCACTTTCTTAAGATGGTATTAGAAAAATAGGAGATCAATGACTAAGACAGTGTATGTAAGGGGGAAATAGAATTGTAACTGAATAGTCTTTAAATAGGGAAGGGGAAGGAGTTGGTGGTTAGGAAGTTATTCATAATTTGTTAGGAGATGAGACTCTGAGAGGTCTCTCAAATACTTCATTGTGTTTCTCTAGTTGTATTGATCAGCAGAATTACTCGATAATATTCAGAGGCTCATGCCTAAATTCTTTTCAATATGTTCAATCTTAAATTTTTCTATCATACTAGTTGAAACCTATTCTATCAAGTGTTGTTGGGCTTTTTAGGCCACCTATGGACTATTATTAGACCATCCTTAGATGTCTAGTCTTGTAAACTTCATATTCGAGATGTTCAATTCTCAAAGTGAGGAGTATCTGTTGGAGATCCTACATCATCTAATAAATCAAGTGATATGACCGATATAAAATATACAAGTGAGGGACAAATTTCATCTTACTTGTTGATTTAGTAAGATTGAGTTTGGTTAAAATCCATGTTCTAAGACAAATCATTTGAGAGAATTTAGACAACGAAAACTTTTTTTTTTTCATGTAGAATGTAGTACATAGGTTTTGCATATCATGGATTATATAGACTGTTAGTAGACTTAGTGGAGATATTCCCTATGATTATAACAAGTGATGCAACTTTTTAGACATAAATAAATAGCCATCAAGTTTAAATGCATTTTAGCATATGGTACATGAACCCCACAGCCCACACACAGTTTAATGCTTTCCCTCCGGCTAAAGCTTATTAAGCTTTAAGCTTGTTATCAAAATAAACACTCCCGCTCATATTCTTCTAGAGTTTCACTTGCAAGTCTTTCTTCTAGTTCCTTTCCAATGTCGTAACCTTCAAAGATTTCCCCTGGACCTTTGATACTTCAATGAATAAATTGAGAATATAGAAGGGAATTGTAAAGAGATTTATGTTTATTTGAAAATGAATCTAAATTATTGGAATTTGAGTTGAGAGAATTTCCCTCCTCCCTCCTATTTTATATGTTTTTTTTAATAAAAGAATAAATAATTAAGATGAATGTAACTTGTATGTATTTAGCATGAAAAGATATTCATCTGTTTTTTGCTCGTGAATTTCAAACCTGGTTTGGTTTAAGAAATTTTTTTATTTAAAATTTCTATCCCACGGTTTTTCTTTGAGCAAAGAGAAATAATTAGATTGATGTCATGTCATGTAGATTTGTTGAAGCATGGGAGTAAGGCTGTCTCTGATACTGCGTTGACCATTGTTGCAAGCATGAAACGTGACTGGATGCAGGTATCTAAAATGTTATTCTGGCATTGGTCTGTTATTTTTTCAGTTCTGACAAAAGAAAGTATTAATTTGGGATGTGTAGTTTGAACTCTTTTTATTACGAAATATTGCTTTGCTAATGTTAGAAAACAGACAGGGAGGAAACCTAGTGGATTATGCGGTGCAGCATTATACATATCTGCTCTTGCACATGGTTTTAAGTGCTCTAAGCCGGATATTGTAAGTTATGATAAACTTTTCTACCTTGTGATTGATTTTATTATTATGTCATATGTTGCTAGTAGGGTATTTCCATATCCTATGTAGATCCTCATAAATGTTGAAGATAATCATTACTGCATTGTCATTATTTACTCTTTTTTTTTTTTTCTTTCTTTCTGCCATCACAATTACTCACTCTAATGCTGTACTAACTGTCATTAGTTTTTTCTAGTCTCATGTAATTAATAGAATTAGTGAACTAGAGTTTTAGGATTAAAGCGACCTGTTTCACTTTAATACTGACACTTACTGTCATTAGTTTTCTCAGTCACAATTGCTTGTTCAGCTACTGGAGGTTTCATGAAATCCTACTCAAATCCCAAGTTAGCCTCCAAATATTAGGATTCAACAGTGCCTCCTTTTTTTTTTTTTTGAAATGGGCCTTTGTGATAGAGTAATTGATTACTTTGATGGGTAATCAATTACCTCTCGCAGGTTTTAAAAAATGCAGCTGTTTGGAGCAATCGATTACATTCCCCTATAATCATTATAAATCGATTTTTCAGCTGAGTATTCAGTTACACCCAATGTTATAAAAACTGAACCGATCATCAAAATGGTTTAAGTAATTGATTTGATGATTTAATAGTCAAATTGAAGGATTACTTATTAAACCGGTAAAACTGGTTTATATTAAAAAATTAAAAAATAATATAATTAACATAATTTAAGATAAAACAATAGAAATAAAATTGTCTATGTATAATATATTATATATTTGTAACACATAACATATAAGAAGTCTTTATCTTAGTGGTAATTGGGCTTTATTTTAGGCAGGAGGGATTTGGTTCGAATCTCCCCTAGTAACAAAATGGTTGTTTTAAATTTTTTATTATTTGTAACACAATTGCATATGTATAATACTTCTGTATATTAAAATGTGTTATAGTTGTATAGTTTAATGGTAGGGGTTTACTATCTAAAAGTGGAGGAACGGAGTTCAACTCCTCCCTCGTAAAAAGTTGTTGATTTACATTTTTCCGGTTCAACTACATTTTCTATCAACCAATCGTTTTTGCAAAACACTGATTACATACATTTGTCAATTTAATTAATAACATTAATTTTGTCACAAATTTACATTTTCTTTACAAAATTACCCTCAATATTAATGACACATTCTTATTCTTTTTTTTTTTAAATATTTAATTCTTTTAATCTTTCTCATCATTAATATATTTATTGTCTCGATTTTTATTGGCCATGACTATGAATGTGAAGGGACAATGTAAGATTTTGAAAAAAAATTCCATATAAGGCAAAGTTAGACTCTCAGAGTCCAAAACATTAATGTATCCTACCTGCTATTTATTAATCATAGATAAAAAGACTCATAATTAAGAGTATTTTTGTACTTGGAGATTACTTGCCCAAATCAGTCATTATAAAAAGATATAGTGAAATTTCAAATAGATTTTCACAAATATAAACCATGAAAACTCTTAAGTGGGGAATTCATACCAATGCAATTATTGATTAAAGAAGATTAAGCACAAATACCCTATAATAAGAACCCGGGGCACTCAAAGTAATAAAAAATGATATAAACCAATTGCAACTTGTTAGATCTCGTGACAAGCGTAATATAGTCAACTTGTAATAGTAATAATTAAAGTCATCAAGTATTAGGTCGATTAATTGATTTTCAATTAGAAAAGAAAAAAAATTAATTATACAATATATTTACAAAAGTTCATTGTTGGATTCATTAAACTAATAGTTAAAATTTATAAAACTTAGGATAAGTAACAAATTATGAGACACTGACACTGACATAGACATTTTGACACGATTAAACTCTAAAACGTAAGACATGGGGACACAACATATATATCATTAAAAATTACTAATTTTATTAACATTTGGTAATTAAGAGGCATATTTGTCATTGATAAAAAAATCTACAATACTAAAACTTTGTAGTTTTACATAAAAATATTAACTAATAACTGCTGAGATCTATAATAAAGAGTTCCAAAAAAATACTTTTAAAAGGAAAATAGTAAATTTATTTATTACGATTCTATTTCTAATTTTATAAAGATTGGTAAAAGAAAAAGGTAACCCAATCTATAACTGTGTCTAGCCATTTAAAGGTGTGTTCTAGCTGTGTAGAAGTCGAAAAAAAAAAAAGACAGTGCAAAATTGTGTTTAACACATGTCCATGGTGTGACAGTGACGGAGGAGTGTCGGACACCCCGACACCTCTGTTGCTAGGTGTGTTGGTCACAAACAAGCAAATGAGTATAGGAGAAATTCATATATGATATGCTTGGGGTTGATTTCACTTCTTATACATCTTAGTAACCTTTAAACTATATATATATATATATATATATCACTTTTCACTATTTTGATTAGGATTAAATTCGTTCAATGCCAATTTCTTGACAAAGAAATTCTAAGATTTTTTTTGTTGAATACCAATTTCTTGCATATTCAAGAGAGAAACTTATATTAAGAAAATTCCTTTTTAAACTAAGGATCTAAGCTATATTTTTAGCAACTTGGATTAGTAGTCGGTTGATTTCAAGTCCAAATGTAGAAAATATTTTCAAATCAAATTTCAAATCTGCAATTAATTTACAAATGATCAAAACATAAATGCTTTAAGAATGGAAATGAAATCACAATATAATGAAATCATAACATATATAAAAATCAATAGTCACATTTAAGTAAAATAAGTTATGTCCAACGAAAATATTAGCTACTCATTTCTATGAGTCAACTAACAAAAAAAAAATAAAGAAAAGAAGAAGACCTAGTGCTGATTATCGTCATTTTGTTCCCGAACCATTGAAATCACCACCAAAATTTTTAACTTGGATGGTTTTTGAGGTTAGAGAGAGAGAGTGACGAGTTAGGTGTGTAAATCTAGAGAGAGTTTTCTTGAGTCATCATTTTCCCCTTTAAATATGTTCTAATTTGGAAGAGGGGTTTATTTGTTGTCACAAATTGCATTAAGTCATTTCAAAATGATTTAAGCCCTTTTTAGTGCTTCACCATGAAGAAAGTAAAATGACTTAAGCCCTAAAGAAAGTGGCCTAATTATAGGCTCTTGCACGTCAGTGACATGGTCAACTCACAACTCTTAGTAGGAATGAGATTAAGTCAAACTTTTAAACATAAGTTTATGACTTGAGCTATTTAATAAAAAGGATATGTCTTAGACTTTTCAAAAATTCTATTTATTTAAAAAGGCTGAGTTTAGACTTATAAAAAGTTTGTTAAGCCTGATAGCCCAATTTATTAACAATATAATTAAATAAATAAATTTGTATTACAAAAATCCAAATTATCAATATTTTTTACATTTATATTACACTTAAACGTTTTATATTCTTTGTTCATACGAAATCAAGATATCGAAAATAAAAACTCTAGTAGCTACATCTTTGCTTGTTTTTATTCTTTATCTCTATGATTGATTATTTAGAATACTTTGTGGTTGATTATCTTCTTCATTATAGCCTGTGCATGAGTTGTCCTTTAATTGGTCTTTTATTATTTTTTTTATTTTAAACTCTAAATTTTTATAATAATAAAGTAAACTATTTTTTATCATGTAAATTAGACAAAAACTTGTACGTGTATTTAAAAATATAATTTGACTTATTTAAAATTTAAAATTTATTGGTTTATTTAACGTTATTAATGTAAAATAGTTTTTAAATAAACTAATTGTAAGATAGGTTTTTAAATAGACTAATAGATCATGTTAAGATTTAAAAGGTTAGACTAGAACAATAAAAAATACTTATAATAAATAATAAATTAAACTTAGATTTTATTTTTATAGAATAGACCTGACTTATATATTCAAAATTTGACATATTCTATTCCCATCCTTAACTCTCAGCTATTCCTATGGTGAATTATTTCACCCATGGTTCTAGAGTTTCCTAAGCATTAGTTTCTAGATTTATCTAATTATTACATTTTGGATCAGTATTCTAGAATATTTTACATGTAATGTATTCTAGAAATTTACATCAACGACTAATGGTAACAATTCAATGATCAAGCTATCAAGATAGGTTTACATATCCTTGTTTTCCAACTTTACGAAATAAGATTGAAAACCACATTATAGAGGTGATGAACTCATTGGGATAAACTTTCTTAGCTTTTTTCTAGACATCATGGAAGGTGTTAGGTATTGCAGTTGGAGTCTGGGCGCAATAGAAAGCCAAAAAAAAACCTACACAAAAGAGGCATCAATTTGCTTCTATTGACTTGGTTCTTGCTTGGAATATCCTTTGCTTGTTTGGTAATGTGGTCTTCATTGCCTTGGCCGTGAAATAACAACTGGACAGTAGCAGCCCAGGTGCTTTAGTTGACCATCTCAGTCAATGTTTCACACGAGATCAATGAAATGCTGGTAAAAGTCATTGCAACACCAGAATTGATAAGTGAACTGTCGCACGTCATGAGAATGAAGTTGAAAAAGTGCTAGAGAGGGCCACTTGAGTGAGGGAAGGTGGAAGAGTGGTTGTTGGAATGGGCATGTCTAAAAAGGGCTCATGCAGTGAAAGAGAAACCAAAGATGTTGGGGGGGTACATGTGAAAACTGGTTGGGGGGGTCTTCTGGCGTGGTGGTTGCCAGAAGATGTTGGATCAAGTTTTAGAGGCACACAGGAGAAAAGTGGCACGATGTCAGGGAAAAGGAGGTGCACAATGGCCGGGTACTATTCATATGAGAATGAGGACCAACTAAGGCAAAGGGGATATAAAAACCTCAACTATTGATAACAAATAGGAACATTAGGGTCGGCCAAATGGTGGGAGTTAAGGTAATACGGTCTTAGATTCGAACTCTGATAATGTTATTATAATTTTGGTGTATAAAAAGATATAGGCTAAATTGTATTTTTTGTTTTTTTATTAATTGATTCACAATTTTAATCCCTTTATTTTAAAATAGATATAGTTGGTATTGTTTTTCAATCAAGTTTTACGTTGGTGTTATAGAATTGCATTTAATGTAGGTCTCATTAATATTCATTTATGCATTCAACTAAGGTAAAACTCCATCTTTGATTTGAAAACTGTATTTAAGGAATTGTACTTAAATTTTATCCTTTTAAAATATATAATTTTAGTTGATTGTAATTGAACCAAACTTTCATATTTTTAAAATTAGAGAAATTAAATATCTTTATTTTAAAATACAAACAAAAATTACATATTGATGAAAATAAAAAGACTAATAATACAACTTACAACCCCCATATATATATATATATATATATATATATATATATATTTTGAATACGGAGGAGGCTTACTTATAATCATTTTGTAGTACAATAAAATCAATCATAAATATATAAATCAATTTTCTAAATTGTGGTAATTGCATCATGATTTCTAGTAACAACTATTTACGTATTTAATGTTTTAAATATTTTATCTCACATTATTATTATTATTTATAATCTATAACATATATAAAGACGATAACTTGATTTGATATACATATTTTTTTAGATAATTTTATTCTTAAATTTTTAAATAATAAAAAATAATATTAAAAATTAATTATCTTTATAAACACAAAATTCGAACTTGAGATCTTATAGTTTGAAGATCAAGTGCAACCAGTGACGGATCCAGAAATTTTAGATAGTGGAGACAATATTTATTCATATATTTATAATATTAAAAATTTTACATATAACTTTTTAAAAGTATAAATATATATTATAATTTACAAGTTTTTATATCTACAATTACAATGATAAAAATAAATTAGGCCATACTATGTTATATTATAATTTAATAGATTTGAATCCAACTTTCTTTTAAAATACATGTACTAAATATGACATATTTATCTGTCATAATTTTTTTTTAAATGTTTGGTTAGAACTACAATCTTAAAGACCACTTTATAATAATTTAATATTAATAAAAACATAAAAATAAATATGTTAAATTTTATAAAATCAAGTTTAATTTATTTATGATATAAACATGTTTTTAATATGTGATATAAATTTTTAGATGATAATTTATTTTAAAACATATTTTATAATAAAAATTATAAATAGAACATAAATCTTTCAATCTTTCTTATTTTGATTTTTTTAAATCAACGTATACAATCTTACAATTTTTATAATTTTTTTTTTTATCAACATATACAATAAACATAAAGCACAAAAGGTAAACATGTATGCTACAAATTTTATTTTATCATATATGAGAACTAATCCTATTCGAAAGTTTGACAAATATTAAATAAATAAACAGTTTCTCCGAATTTATATTTTATACATAAGATGATTTAAATATATATATATATATATATATATTATTAGAATATAACTTTCATTTTTAAAATATATTATTTTTTGGAATAAAAAAAATTATGTGTGTAAAATGGTAGTGGGGGCAAGTGCCCCCACTTAATTGTATGTAAATCCGTCCCTGAGTGCAACATAGTTAATCTAACAAACATGATAATTTTTAAACATTTTTATTAAATAAAATATAGAGGTAAGAAGTGTCTCAATCTTACTAATCTATAATAAAAGAAATATTCTTGTTTATCACTTAACTACTGTATCACTAGACATTCTCTCATTTTCTATTCAACCTCCTCTCTCTCTCCCTCCGCTATTTTATGTCTTATTCCCTATAACAATTGTGTACACATTTCTTTACTCTAGTTACTATTAATATTATTGTACATTCCCTCATTTTTTATTCAACCTCCTTCTCCCCCTCCCTCTTCTATTTGTCATTTTGTGTCATTTCCCAAAAACTAAACGTGGACTGACAAACACGACAATGCCTATCTTTGCACCAATGGCGATTTATGCTTGTCTATCATATGTTCATGGTATAATTGTAAGTGGGATACAAATTTCCTTTGGGGTTTTAATATTGCATTGTCATTCTGTTTCCATTTAAGCAATTCTGTTCCTGAAGAGAGAGAAGAGAATGGTTATATTAACAGTAATATATGGCATGATCTTCTTCATAAACTAGTTACACAATTCTTCACATACTTGTTTCTTCACTCGATGATTGATCTAAATTTCAAGGATGCTAGTTGAGCCTTATTATGTTTTATTTTTTATTTTTATTTTTTATATCAGGCGTCCCTTGATTTTCTCATTTGCAATGCAGCTTAGAATCGTCCATGTATGTGAAGCAACATTGACCAAACGATTGGTAGAATTTGAGTGTACAAAGTCTTCTAGCTTGACAGTATGTTTCTACCTCCTTTCAATGGCATGATGTATTTGATATGTGGATTATCATATATCTACACTTCGAAATGAACTTTTAAGTCAGCTTAGAATCGTCCATGTATGTGAAGCAACATTGACCAAACGATTGGTAGAATTTGAGTGTACAAAGTCTTCTAGCTTGACAGTATGTTTCTACCTCCTTTCAATGGCATGATGTATTTGATATGTGGATTATCATATATCTACACTACGAAATGAACTTTTAAGTCCCCTGTGTTTTAGACTTTTAGTTAAACTAACTTAGATTTGACAGTAAGTGGAAAATTTTCATCAATCTTTATGGTTACAGATTGAGGAGTTGGATACGATGGCAAAAGAGCATGAAAAAAATCCAATGGTAATGCCAGCAGGTGAATTAAAAGATTGTATTTCAAAAGATCTTCTGTGTGAGCACAGGGATAGTGGGGTGCCCCATTTTGCACTTGGATTATGTGAAGCATGCTATAAGGATGTGAGTACTTTTTTTCTTGTCAAGATGCTTAGCTTTTTTAGCCACACTGCTTTTTGGCATTCACTATTGAGCTGATTGATACACTCACAGTTTGATAAGCTCTCTGGTGGACTTGGTGGTGGTTTGGATCCCCCTGCGTTCCAGCGTGCTGAGAGGGAAAGAGTGAAAGAAACACTTCCCAAGGAGAGTGTCGATGAAACATCTATTGTAAGTATTCCATGACTAAGTCTTGTGTGTGGTAGTTTGCATTTTCTTTTACAAGTATCCATGTTAACTTTTCCTTTTTCCAATTTTAACTTTGTGCAATAAAAGATTTGGAATATTCACTAGGGGTCTTGTAAACAGCGAAGAAAAATTATTTGTATTGACTTTATAGTTAAATTTCTACATAAAATTAATATAATTTGAAAATTCTAACAAACAATTCAAGGACTAAGTAGGGGCTATAAAATATCCACTTTTTTTTTTTCTAGAAAACCTCTTTAATTCCATTAAAATTTGCATTTCATCATGGAGGAGAAAAGAGAATCTATGTCCACAAATTCTAGAGACAAACAAACATACTGGTGCCAAATATCATACCAGAATTCCATGCCCGTACTTTCTCTTTTGACGGAACTAATCAGATATTCCACTTTTAACTGAATGCATCCAGTAAAAGAGTACCAGTCTGTCATATGACTTAGAAATGAGCCATTTGATGTAATAAGAGATGCTCATATTATGTGCACATGTTCACACAGTGTAGTCGCTCCCAGATAATGTAACCCCTCATTAGCAAGAATAGTCCTGAAAGAGCCGCATTTACAAAGTTGTGGCCAAGAAGCTTTAACTTTCATATATCACTTATCCTATTTGAAACCATTCTGTCTCAATCCAATGATGCCATATAAATGGCCATCTGAAATTAATTCCAATTTCCAGACAATGGCATCTGTTCCCGAATCCCGTACATGATGCTGATAAACTTTAAAAGACGCATAAACTAACACCACTTCCAAATCTTAATTTTTTGTGGTTCCTTTGGTTAGTTGGGGAATTCATCAAATGATCAGTTTAAAAGCCACAAAGAGGATTTGCCTGCCTATGTGCCAGAAAGTATTGGTTGGTGCTCTTATTTCTTTCACTCTTGCTAGTGTGCGAGATTTCCTGTTTAGAGATTTCATTCTTAAATTGCTCAAAAATGGTTTCAGGGGCAAATGTTGAGCGTGAGGGCACCAAAGATGGTAAATATGATGATTCACATAGAGAAGATGAATCAGAAACTTTCTCTGATATAGATGATGAAGATGTTGATGTGTACCTTCATGATGAGGAGGGGAAGCATATCAAGAAGATACTATGGGAAACAGCGAACCGAGAGTATCTTGAGGTACAGAAAATCTTATCTACTAGTTTCTATTTTTAATAGTTCTAGATAACGTTGTCTGTTAGTTTTTTTGGCTTTCTGTCATGATTTAAAGTTCATATTCAGAAGTGGGTGCTTGTTGCTTGTACTTTTGTATCTCTCAGGTTTGCTGTTAAATATTAGGCTTATTTGGGAGGTTAATCTGCACTCGATCTCACTCAAGCTTGTCTTTTCTTTCAGGAGCAGGCAGCTAAGGAAGCAGCTGCAGCAGCAAGTAAGAAAGCTTTTGAGGCAAATTTTGAAAACTGTTCAGAGGATTTACTAGCGGCAAGAGAGCTTGCTGCATCTGTTAATGAAGCCGTGGCAAAATCCAGAAAGGTACTTTCTGAATAATTTTTGGAAGGTTCTTCATGTGAAATTATACCATATGTAACTTAAGGTAAAAATTTAATGAAATCCACTATTAGATTTTCATCTCTAATTACATAAATCATGTCAACAAGTGTAACGTCTATTTGATTTTTATATTTTCTTTATCAGTACATCATTTAATTAAACATAAAATATGGCTTCCGTAATGTATAAAACTATTGCCTACTAGATTTTGGTTTATCCATAACTAATTTATTTGAAATTTGATATGCATGAACAATGTTTTTCTCACTATTCAATGGTTAAATTGATGAAGATCATATATAAGTTACTCTATTGTCCAAGTGTTTCAATTCTGTATACTGGTAATGGTGGACCCATGCCAATATAAAAAATTCATGACTACTGCTAGAATGCCGCTCATGTTTTACTAGCATTGGGTTTAATTTTGAATGAATTGCTATGAAATAAAAATATGGGACTGCATGGTCAGTGCAAGTAGAAAGAGGTCATTACAACTGAAAAATCCGTTTTTCTAAGCTTTAATCCAGTGAAGTAGGGACACTGCTTTGGTGGTACATTAGAAAAGACATTGCATATTTATTTTACAGCTAAAACTTTCTCCAGAGAGTCCCATAGTCTAGAAGGTTTAATATAGGAAGGGAAAAGCAAAGAAGTTACCCACTGCCACACATGGCAGCTGAGGGAGCAGCGTTGCTGACTGTCCTGTTAAGGAGGTCCACGGTTTATATGCTCAGAGAGTAGGCCAGGTCATGCATGGTTTGTATAGAGGTTAGGAGGGCTGCTCTTGGGAGAGAGTCTCTGTGAGGAACTGCAAGCTCTGGAATTGTTTGTTATGTTGAGCCTTAAGCTCTTTTCTGGATTAATAAAACTGAAACATTAATTCTCGCTAACAAATTATCCAAATTGGGAGGATGTTGCCTGGTAGAATGCAAACCAAAGATAATTTGTGGAGAAGAAATCTACTCACCAGATCTAGCTTAGCTTGCCCACTTTGCAATGAGTTCGACGAGAACTTGGTGCACCTTTTATTTACTTACAGGGCTTCTTATTCTATTTGGATGTATACATATCGATGGGAAGGTGTTTTGACAGCCTTACCATTTATGTCCCTCTACTCATTTTTGGCAACATTGTGCTAGGAGGAAAGGCAAAGTCATGAGGCGTGTTGGGTGAACAATATGGGTAGCTATTGTGTGGTTCATTTGGAAGCATAGGAATGAAGTTATTTTCAAAAATAAAACCCTTGACATGATCTCTTTGCTGGATAATATCAATTTTGTCTCTTGGAGTTAGCTTAAAGCTAAGGAAAAGGAGTTTAACTGTAGTTTTTTTATTGGGAATCCAATCTGTTTCTGTGCATCGCTAGTCTTAGAATCTCACCAAAGATCCCTTTTATCTCTGCGGTGGATTAGTCTTCTAGTCTCAGACTCGACTACTTATTCGTCAGGTTGCTGTGTTTTTGTAGGGGTGGGTTATCACCCAATGGTTGGGCTTTGTGTTTGCATGTGTTTTGTGGTGTTGGTTTACGGGTTCTTTTCTAGGATTTGTATCTTGGCATATGCATGTTCTTTGTATATCCTAAGATGCTCATGCCTAAGATTCCATGATATCCTGATGCTTTATACCCTTTTCATGTACTTCCTTTAGCACTTCCTGTGCTCCTTATATATAAATATATCATATCTTTTGCCAACCAAAAAAAAGGGGTGTACTTTAGTAAAGTGGATCCAATAGTTTATGAATGTATTTATTTTTTATGTACATAATAATATTAATGCTGGATAAACTACTGCCAAGACTTGAAAGCTTATAATTATATTGGTTTGTTAAATACACTATTGCAGGAAACAAGACAGAGACGCGCCCATGAGGCAAAAAATTTAGGGCCAGCTCAATCTGCTGCTGAGGCTTTTGGCCAAATGTCTAATAAAAAAAGGGTATTTATTCAACATAAAACGAGCATTTTCTTTAAATATTGTTGTAGTTCGACATCATTGTATATTTGTAACATGTTATGTATGTATTGCTTGGTTGTATATCGCTATATGCTTAGGATGGACCATGAAATTCAATATCTTTATGTGCTAGAATTTGTCGTTTTCAGGTTTGATATATAGTTATAAACCATTTTTTGGTTTGTACCTAATAGCATAAGATTTTGGAAGTTACTCCTCAAAATGGTATATCAAAGTGCTTATGGCCAAGAGGTCATGTGTTTCAGGATAACTGCGTCAACCAAATTGATCTGGTTTTAAAAAATCTGATCCATATTTTAAAAAAATCAAATTGATCCACTTTTATAAAATGGATTGGTATGGTTGGGTTTGGATTTTTATAAAATCCAATCCATGAACACTCCTATTATCTTTTCTTCTTATTAGTCTGTCTTCTGATTTTCTTATGGTGTGTTTGGATGAGAAATTTTACAAATTCAAAGAATTTTAAATTCTTGGTATTTGAATTACTTTGATTTCAATTTCTATCATTCTTAAAATATTTTGTTTGGATAAGTCAATTCAAATTTTTTAAATTTAAAATTGTTGGGTTGTATATGATAATTTGATTCCACCATGGTAAATTTGATTTTAAAAATATATTTAATGTTGAGATTCTTAAATTAAATTTTATAAAAATCAATATTAGCTAATTTTTAAATATTTAATAATTTTAAAAATTAATGTTAGATAATATTTAATAATTTTAAAAATATTTTTGAATATTCAATAATTAAAAATATGAAGAGATAAGAGATAAGATAAAATATATAAGTGAAATAAGAAAAAGAAAATATGAGAAATTTCAAATTCTTACTTTTTTGGAAGAATTTGAAATTCTACTATTTCAAGGAATTTCACAAATACTTGAATTTCAAATTCCTTATAAATTCTTCATCCAAACAAAGTATTTCACCTCAAAGAATTTGAAATTCTTCAAATAATTGAATTACTCCATTTAAATTCCCCATCCAAACACACTATTACTTCTACTTCCCTATTGTGGATGCTACTTGAGGTTGCTAAAGCTTTGTTCCACTTTTTCCCGTGCCAAAGGGAAAATCTTTTGTTGGCTAGAGGAAATTTTGTGATGCTTATGCATAACTCTTCTTTGAATAAATTATGCTTGTGTATCAACATTGGTTGATACAAGTGGTGGTGATTTGTGTCCCTTAACCAAGATGTCCAAGGTTCAAATCATGGTCTTGAGTATGAAATAGACTATATTGGGAAGGGAATACCTACCTTGTGTGTGCTCATGGTTCCTGACAGAGAATAGTCATTACTTTTGCAGTGAATACTTCGTATTAATATCACAGTTATAAAAAAAAAAATGCTTGTGTGTATATATAAAATCTAAAAATCCTGTGGGATTCGTTTGTAAAAACCAAGGGATCAGGTCAATCCCGAAATTACTGGGTTATGATTGATAAAATTTTTAATTATTAGGAGAGTATTTGTTTCCTTTTGTTTTTTCAGCTATGATCTAATTATTAACTAAACTTTAGGAGTTTATTCTCTTCTAAATATATTTTCCATTAGCCCTTCTTCTGTTTATATTGCAATTGTTTATGGATGTAGGCTATAAGGTAGACCACTTGTCCAAGTAGTTTACCATATCATAGTTTCTATATGTTAGATTAATCTAAAATTTATATCGTCACAATGCTCCCTCTGCATGGTATCACTATCATCTCTTTTCCTCTTTGGTCACCACCACCATGCACCAGTGCAGAACTCCACTATTCAACACCGCTGGAGACAATTTCCGGCAGGCTACATTACATGGAATTGGAATTTCAATTCTAATGCTGCAACCAAACAAGATAATCAACATATCATGTCAAATTAATGTACCAAACAGCTTCTTAATGTATTATATATCATCAATTACGGCAACCTTCAATCTACTCATGGAAGAGGAAATATTTGTTCATTGAACTTCATTTCCTAATCATTGATCATTATTTGTCACTGGGCTGCAACGCTGTAAATTGTAATTTTTCTGCACATTTCTTCAATTTTTCTGAAATATGTCGTGTGATGAAATATAACAACCTTAGATGTAAAAGCTAAAAAGGAAAGATAGAAAAAGCAAGGTCTTTCTAAGCATTGAGTACTATGGGAGTACCCACAGTTGCTTTGACCTTGGATTCCCGTGATCATTGAGCATTCAGATTTAAGACTTCTTTATTGACATCTTTTGAGATACAGATGAGTTAACATCTGCAATTCTGTACGATTTTATTATGTGCGTGCAGCTTTATTGGTCAAATCCTCAAGAAATAAATGATTCATTTTAGTAATCTATAAGTTATCAACATAAGATCTTAAATTGTTTATATATTACTATGTACTAACACTAGTTTGTTTGTAGCACTTGCAGAGTCTCAAATCTAAAGTCAACTTTGATATCCTGGGTGAATTTCTATTTAATGAAATGGTAATTCTCTCTATAACTGTTTCACTTTTTAACGCATGTAATATTGATACACTTTACGCACGCATTTTTATTACAAATAAAAAAAAATGTACATTTTGCTACTAGGAGGATATGAACCTAGTCCCTCCTAGCTACTATAGAGCCAAATTTCCACAAGGCTAAGGGTTTTTAATTGTTATGTTTAACAAATATATTTTACAATTTAATTTCTATTTTTTATCTTAAATTATGTTAATTGGTTTTTATAATATTTTAAGAAGTTTTGATATGGCCTATGAAATTTTCAATTTGTGTTGTATATTTTCTGTCATTTGCAAATTGTCATTATTTGAATATAATTCTTAAAGATACTTAATGCATATTTGGTCGAGGGCTTATATGTTTGCTAAAAAAGTTCCTTTCTTCGCTTCTATTAAGTTGGTACCGAAACTTGATTTGATTATGTGTTTCAGTAGCTACGGTGGTGAACATGTTTATGACATTCTAAGTTGCTATATCTATCAGATAATTTAGCCTTATCTGAATGACATTTCATTCTTGATTTTCTGAATAGTTTGACTCTGATTAATCTAAACATGTTTAAAAGAGAAATTTAGAAATATGTCGTCTGACAATTAACCTATTTTATTCTTCAAATCACAATGTTGGACTCTCTTAAATTTAAAAATGTTTTCACAAAACAGGAAGATGGCGTTGATCCCAAGAAACAGAAGAAAGTGCGATTTGATCCGCCCCCAGATAATCAAGTTGAGGACAAAAATGAGGATGGGATGGGATCAGTGGATGATTTTGAAGATGAAGGTGATATGTATAAAAATGCCTCCTCTACTGAAAATATGTATGAGAAATACTTCTCTGAGGATAGTAGTTTCGGCTATAATGATGATGATTACTCAAAAGTAGCTTAGAATGTGGAATTCTCAGGTAGGTTTTACCAGCATCTCTCTGTTTAACACAAAATTGGGGTTAGCTTATGTGTAACTTATTTAAAGTCTGCTTATTTGTGTAAAAGTAACAAATGATCATTTATTCTAGGTTTGTGTAAAAGTTATTGCTATGAATATAATTCATCGTAGGCCATATCTAAACTTCTTGAGGTTTATATAAAATATTAGTTAAACCCATGCAAGGAAACTCATGTTGCAGTGGTTAGATGCACTTAGCATGGGACTTGCAAGGTCTAGTGTTCGATACTATGAAGGTATGATTTTTCTATTTTGTTGAATTCTTGGTATTTGGCGAATCACAGAAACCCATACAATATAGACTAAATTTGACATTTTTTTTAGATTCAAAAGAAAGTTTTTGATATACCAAAAGAGTTTGCGAGCACATGATTGATTCACGATTTTATGATCTAACCGGTTAATTCGATTTGATTTTCATAATATTATTGTTTAAAAAGTTGTTTTTGGTATAAACAATATAAATGTCGAAACAACTATACGAGCGATTTTGAGTCAGATAAAATCATTACAATAAATCTCTCTTTTTTATGTATTAAGCTAAATTTTATCACTTGATCTCTTTGGTTAACTTAAAGAACCATACATTTATTGATATATGGACACAATAATCAATTTGAGTCATTTTATTTAATTTAATAGTGAAGAATTAAATAAATATATATATATATATATATATATAATAATTATTTATATAATTTAGTTTTCAAAAGATATAGCATTATGGATAATATTCTAATTTTATAAAATATAAAATGATAAAAATATTTTTACTACTATTAATTTTTATTCAAAAAAATAGATAGTTTAAATATATTTTTTCAGGATCATAAATTTGAGTTAAGTTCATGCATGCGTGCGTGCGCATGTGTGTGTGCTATGTGTGTGTGAGTGTATATGTGTGTGCATATGTTGAGTTTTAGGGATTTATCTATTAAAATAAAAGTTTTTAATATATAGATTAAATTTATAAATTTTTTTAAAAATTAAATATAATACAATATTTTATTATGTACATTCAAATCAACATGTGAAATACTTTTATAATTATTCTTCAATTTAAATTAATGAAATGAATTAACAAATAATTTTTTAAAAATTATAAATTTGAAATATGCATTAAACACTTTTAATTTAACGGTTAAATCATTGAATATATGAACCATGAGTTATTGGGTACAATAATTTTATCAAGAGTTATCATTGGAGTAATTTGATTGCTCTTCATATATATATATATATATATATATATAGAGAGAGAGAGAGAGAGAGAGAGAGGAGGAGGAGGGATTTTTTTTACTCCTGGAGTAAGTCTACTCCGTTCAATAACTCATGTTCTATATCAAATTTCAACGATCCAATTTAAAGTTCTTAATACATAGATCAGATATGCAAATTTTTAGAAAATTTAAAAATTATTTGATACTTCATTTCATTAATTCAAATTGACGGATAATCATAAAATCATTTTATACATTAATTCGGATTAATGAAATGAAGTATCAAATAATTTTCAATTTTTCTAAAAATTTACAGATTTGATCTATGCATTAAGAACTTTAAATTGAACGGTTAGATCGTTGAAATTTAATGTAGAACAAGAGCTATTGAACAGAGTAAATCTAGGTAGACTTACTCCTAGAATAAAAGGATCTCTCCTTATATATATATATATATATATATACTTTCTTTAGTAATTCATGTTTTTCTAAATCTTAAACTGTTAAATTAAAAGTTTTTAAATAGTTTTAATTTTTTTTTAAATTTGTAAAATTGATTTATATATTAAAAAAATTTAATTCAATGATTACATCATTAAAACTTGATGTAAAACATGAGATGTCGAATATAATAAATTTAAATAGACTTATTTTTTAAACAAGTAAATAATTCATAATTAAGCTTTAATAGGCTTATTTCACTTTATAATTCAATTTTAGTGATTCAATCGTTAAATTAAAAATTTTAATTTATATATCAAATTTTTTAAAAAATTAAAATTTATTTAATATTTTATTAATTTAATTTAATTTAATAAAATATTAATTAATTTTAATTTTTCAAAAACTTACACATCTATCTATATATTGTGAAATTTTATGTTAATCAGTAAGTTATATTTTACATTAAATTTTAAGAATTTAAGTAAATTAATTATTTATTCAACATCAAAATATGATAAATTGAGTGAGGCAAGAGGGAAAGGCGAATTGGAATTGGAGGAGGGGTTAGGGATAATTAAGTCATTTCATGAAGAAGGTAATATAAAAACTTTAGGTGGATCTCTTAACGTCTTCATTTGAATTTGGAAGTTCTCTCCACTGCGCTCTGCTCCATCTTCCTAATCCTTCGCGGTCAGTCTCCCGTGGCCTTCTTATGTATAATATCACACTCTCTTTAACAAAATACAATCATGCTCTCCTGCTAATTCCTTTCCTTTTCAATGCAAAAAAATTAGGTTTTTTTTTTTTTATTTATTATTTATTTATAATAAATACGGACATGAGAGTGATATTATTTCATACATTTGTGAATTGGAATTCTTTTGGTGAATTTTACAGGATTCTACTTCGTTGTTCTTTCTATATGTTATTAGTTTTTCTAGTTTTTTAATGTACTTTTTGTATATAACCATTCTCTTTTTCTATAGTCGCTATGTTTCTGCAATAATCTGCTGAGACTTCTGCCATATTTAGGATGATTGATATATGCTCTTCTTATGATTGTAGTTGCCATTCAAATTTTCATTTTCCTTTGTTCGGGTGAGGGGAAAGAATCCAAGAGAAATGAAGGAAACAAGTAAGAAATGATTTTATTATAGTTATATAACTAGATGAAATTACGCGACAAATAAAGGAAAGTTAGTATTTAAAATTACATTTATATAGTTAAAGATTTGTGTAAAATTAAATAATTTAAGTAATTGCCATTTTATCCTTGTGTAGTATTTTATTTTCAGTTTTTTTTAATATAATTTGGTAGTAGGCATGACAGATTATTTTATGTTGTATTGCAGTGTGCTGCTTTACAACGGCTACATGATGGATTATAAATTTATAACCTTACTATAGTTGATTATGGTGAGGATGCATTATAACTCATGGGAGCAAAAATAGGATGAGAAAGTAACTCATAGGTAGCACAAAGAGTGCTTAAATCTGTGCAGTTTTGGAGGTATAAAATTGGGCGTAGACCCATGCGTGAATCTCCCTAATACCCCTCAAACCTACGCTCCAATTATGGATTTTTTTTAATCACCCCAGTTCCCTACTCTTTGTTGCACACTAATTCTAGCTGCAAGCAGTGTTCGGGATTTTACTTTACTCAGTGTGTTTTAGTTAAATTCACTGTCTCGGATTTGACAGTAAGTTAAAATATTTCATCAATCTTGAATGATTACAGATTAAGGAGTTGAATACTATGGGAAAAGAGCATGGAAAAAATCCAATTGTAATGTCAGAAGGTGAATCAGAAACTTTCTCTGATATTGATGATGATGATGTTGATGTGTACCTTCATGATGAAGAAGGGAAGAATATCAAGAAGATACTATGGGAAAAAGTGAACCGAGTGTATCTTTTGGTACAGAAAATTTATCCACTAATTGCGACTTTTGATACTGCTAGATAAAGTTATCACTTAATTTTTTCACTTTCTTTTGTGATTTAAAGTTCAAATTCAGAAGTGGTTATCTTTTCTTTCAGGAGCAGGCAGCCAAGGAAGCAACTGGCACGAAAGCTGTTGGGGAAAATTTAGGAAACTGTTCGGAGGTTTTACTTGCGGCTAGAGATCTTGACAAAGCTGTGGCGAAATCCAGAAAGGTACTTTCTGAATAATTTTTAACTGAGGTTTTTTGTGTGAAATTATGCTACAAGTAATTTAAGATAAAAGTTTCATGAAATCCACTGTCAGATTTTTATCTCTCATTACATAAATCAAGTCGAGAAGTGTCATGTCAAATTGATTTTGATCTATGCCTTCGGAGTACATTATTTGATTAACATAATAATGCATATAACTATTGTTTGTTAAATTTTGGCTTATCAATAACCAATTTATTTAAAATTTGATATGCATGAACAAACAATGTATTTCTCACGATTCAATGGTTAGATTTATGAAGATCACATATAATAATTTACTCAGTGGTCCAAATGTTTCAATTCTTTATACTGGTGGTACTGGTGGACCATCTCCAATATCATAAATTTATTACTAGTACTAGAATGTCACTCATGATTTACTAACATGGGAGTTAGTTTGGAATGAGTAGCTACGAAATAAAAATTTAAGATTTCATGGCCAGTGCAAGTAGAAAGTGGACATTACAACTGAAAAATCCGTTTGTCTAAGCTTTAATCTAGTGGTTGTATTCTATAGATGATGTTGGTATCTAACACTCAAGGAATTTACTTTCTGCAAAATTGTGCATAGAAAATTTAGAATAAGAGGAAGGTAATTTGGGGTTGAATTGCTTTCAATTTTATTAGATTTTTTTTTTTTTTTTTGTGTTTTCTGCAGTACATTCATAGCCATTTATAGACTGAAATAACTCTTAGGATGCTGTAACAATTACAAATGTAAAAAATCACTTGAATACTACTAAATGCGACTTATGAGAGCACATGTAATGTAACATTACATTATGACAGCACTAAGCACTTATCACAGCACATTACTCAACAATTTTACTGCTAAATAAGTTCTACCACATGGTAGATGAGGGAGCAGGGTTGCTGACCTTTCTGTTAAGAAGTTCCTTGGTTTATATTTTTTAGGGAATGGTTGAAGAGTGGATTGGTCATGCATGGTTTGCATTGTGGTTTGGAGGGGGACTCTCTGGGGAGAGTCTATGTGAGGAGCTGCTGGATCTGGAATTGTTTGATTTGTAAAGCCTCAAGCTCTTTTCTGTCCCTCTATTGATTGTTAATAAAACTGAACCATTAATTGGGTGTTCTATAAGCTTTCCAATGTTGGTGTGCATCACTGCATCTACAGTTGTAGTTTGCAACTGCTGTTGTTAAGTGTGAGGTTGTCTTTGCTGCAGTGCCAATGTCAGGAATGGGTTGGTATTAGTTGTTTAAAGAATCCAAGGTTTGATGAATGGACATGATTTTTATTTCCCCCTTTATATTTTGAAAATTTTTATTAGTTGTCTAAATAACGCAGTGTACTTTGTTGAGTTGAAACCAAAATATCAAAACAGATTGAATTATCAATATATGAAGAATTTCTTGCCTGTCATTATATAGTATATACTATTTGCTTGTATTTAAAGTAGAGGATAATGAAATGGAAACCTGAGATGGGAAAACTTAAAGACGCCCTATCTAGGAAGTTGGTAAGTTTGGTAAATAAGATGAATTCAATTTTTGATGGACATAATGCTTTTTTAATTGTTTTACTTTCAAATTGATTATATTCCTTGATATATATTTCCATGTGTGTGCTTTAGTAGAGTGGATCCAATAGTTATGCCTGTTTTCTTTTTGTCTACAAAGTATCATTAATTCTGCATAACCTACTGCAAGACTTGTAATATTTTTTGTTTGTTAAATACCCTATCACAGGAAAGGAAACAGAGAGAAGGCCACGAGTCAAAAAATTTATGGCCAGCTCAATCTGCTACAGAGGCTGTTGGCCAGGTATTTATTCAACTTCAGACGTACATTTTCATTGGATAATGTTCCCACATATTATCGTATATTTTTAATATGTTCTGTATATATTGCTTGGTTGTATCATGTATTATTGCACCAAACGGCACCTTAATGTATAATATATCCACAACTACCGCAACCTTCAATCCTCTCATGGCAGAGGGAATACATGTTCATTGAACTTCATTTCCTAATCATTGATTATTATTTATTCACCTGACTGCAACGCTGTAAGTTGTAACATTTCTACACATTGCTTCAGTTTTATTCTGTAAAATATGTTTGTGATGAAGTATAACTACCCTTAGAACCTTGACGTAAAAACTAAATAGGAAAGATATTCTTGTGAAAAGCAATGGAGAATAAGCAAGGTCTAGTGTGAGAGTACCCATAGTTGCTTTGACCTTGGATTCTCGTGCTCATTGAGAATTCAGATTTAATGCTTATTTGTTGACATCTTTTGAGAGAGAGATGAGGTAACATCTACAATTCTCTACAATTTAGTTTATGATTTATTATGTGCGTGCAGCTTTATTGGTCCTTGAGCAATATATGATTCATTTTAGTTATTTTAGTTATCAACTTAAGATCTTTTGAAATTGTTTATATATTACTAACTATACTTGTTTGCTTGTATCATTTGCAGAGTCGCAAATCTAGAGTCAATTTTGATCGCCTCAATGAATTATTGAATTAACTGGTAATTCTCTCTTTTGCTTTTTAACGCATCGAATATTGATACGCTGAGTTTCACCAACACTAGAAATTATTTGATATTAAGTCCTGTTTTCCCAATAGACACTTATAACAAAATGAAATAAAAAAAGTAAAATGAACCAAGTTTCTCTCATAAATTAAAATTAACTAATGGATGCATATACTAATATATAGAAACTCCTTTAAAAACGAATTTTAACTTTTGCGTATGTAAATTTTAACATGCGATAGAAGTTTAATTATGTTTTCTTATTTTCTTCCTCTATATATGTTTCTTAAGAAGTTTTTATCCAAATAGGCTTTAGGCTGAAATGCTAAACTTTTCTCTATCTTTTCTATCATTCACATATTGTAATTATTTGAATATCAATTCTTAAAGATACTTAAAGCATAGATTTGGCACTTATAGAGTTACTTTTTCCCTGCAATAGTAATGTGACCAAACCTGCACTAAGGCTTGTTTTATATACCTCCTCCTCTGTTGAAATATTTTCCTTTTATTCTATTGTTTTGTTGAATTTGAAACTGACCTCTTTTGTTGAAAATTTTAACCTCTTCCTGTATTATTTTGTTGAAATTGGGTTAGGTGTGCTTGCAAAGATTCCATAGAAGATGGTGTTGTCTCTTGTTTTTGTTTTTCAAGACGCTCTTCTTGAGCCATAAGTAGACTAGAGCCTCCATCTCTTCTATGGTGTAGGGTTCCATTCTTGAAATCACAAAAGTAATGAATGGTTCGTATTCTTGAGAATGGCCATTGGATATGGCTTGGATCTGGTCCTCAATATCAATTGTAGCTCCAATAGCAGCCAATAGATAAACAGTTTTCTTGATGGAAAACATGTATTAATTGGTAGTACCAATTTTCTCTAAAAAATTTAAGTGCAATTTTAATTGATTTCCCTTTGTTCGAGTCTAAGAAGTAAAGAAGACTTTAAGCTTTTTCCAGATGTGATGAGAGAATTCACAACCAACCATTCTAGTTTTTAGATTCTTTGACAAAGATGATAAGAAGCCAAGGTACAAGAAGTTCATCTTATTGCTCCAAATTTGCATACTCATCACCAACTTTTCCTTGTATTTAGTGTTCTTTTGATCTATATTTTTAAGTGTTTCCTCCATTTTCTGAAATATGATGCCGCAAAACAGTAGGTTGAATGGGCTACTTATCCTTTCTTTATCTTTTACTAGTAGTTCAAATTTTGTAAACTAAAATAAATCTAATAATAATAATAATAATAATAATTTATTAGATTATTTGAGTTTAGTTTAGTTCATGAAAATCAAAATTTGAGATTTGAACCAAATTGATTGAATTTTCTGTATTTAAATCTAAATCGACCCGATAGATTGAGCTAATATGATTTTTTCGGTTTAGATTCATTAAATCTCATTCTGGATCAGATTTGTGGTCGCTCCTAATTTTAATGATGAACATGGAATAGATGCAGAGTTTTCCGCCATGGATGCACAAGCAATATCATATCACTACATGAGTTTTTTTCCTCTTTTTTAATCACTCCTCACATGCATGAATGGAAGCTTATTTACACGAGGAACTTGTTAAATAGGTATTACCAGCAGCATCACTCTGTTTAACACAATAAGGTTGAGATTATGTGTTTCTTATTCAAATTAAAGTGATTAGTTATGCTAGGTTGATCTAAAAGATTCTGCTATGATTCTTCCTCATCAAGTATTGCTTTTCTTATAGTGTTTTTAAGGTGTTTAAAACAGGTTCACATGTTATGATTTTATATTAGATACAATACTCCAAGGAATTTTAAAAATTTCCATTAACAAGATGATGTGAACCAAATGTTTCAGCATGTTAACCAAAATGAGAGAAGGTTTTTTTTTTTTTTTTTTATTATAGGAAAAATGAGAGAAAGTTAAGGAATACATTTTAATTTATTGAGTATACTAATATTTTAGCAGGTGTAATGTACAAAATATTATTTATTTTATATTAATAAAATTTATAATAAATAAGTATTTTTGAAAATATAAATTATTTCACAATTTATAATAAATATTTTGGAACATATAAAAAAATGCACATATAAAATATATGACGGTGGACACAAAAAAGTAGAAGGTATATAATATTTTATGAGTGTTGTTTTTCTTGGACTCATATATAAGTAAAAGTACTTAAACTTACACACATTAAAGAAATTAGTCAAGTTCTTTTTTTTTTTTTTTCATGTATGTGATTGATACATTTTTCCAAAATTAATAATCAAAAACTACAGTTAAGTTCATTTAATTCTATTGTTTCTATATAAAACAAGACTGTAATTCCTAAATTATCTTTAATAATATTTATTAGAAATAATAATCACATTTAATTTAAGGATAATTATATATAAGCAAAAATACTTAAATTCATACATATTAAAGAAATTAGTTAAATTCATTTATTTTTATTGATTTCATATAAAACTAAACTACTCTTAATAGTATTTATTGATAATAATAATCACATTTATTTTAAGTGTAATTTTTGGAATAATAACATCAAATTAAGTCAAGTTAGAGTTTATTTATATTTAAGTTAAAAAAAATTGGTACTTTTTTACTTATATATAAATCCAAAGAAAGTAACAAATATAATGTACTTGATTGTGTTGTATGTTGACCCTGTTGAGGATGATGATAGCGTTGTTATGTTGTAAGTTGCTTATTTGTATACAAGTTGATGATGATGCTATCGTCGCTAGATTAACTGTGTTGTAAGTTGCTTTTAAACATGTGTTGTTGAGAGGTGTGTAAAACATGTGTTGATTGTTGTTATGATGAATATGGTAACTATTCCAATGGTTTGTACAGTAGTTGCGTTGAAGTGTTGATACAGTGTTGATATGTGGAATCAAGTTGAAATAATGTTAAGATGTATAATTGTTGTATTGCATATTTAATTATTAGGAGTTGTTTATTGTCTCTAGCTTACCCTTGCATGTTTCCATGTGGTTTGAACTGTGATGATCATACGTTATATGGGAGCAGGGCAGGGATAGGCTGAGAGATAGCTGCTAAAGGCCATATGAGGTGTCTGGAGATGAATATTTTTTTTGTAGGCTACCTTATAGTAGCATATTTTGTTGTATATAACTGGTTGTTGTTGGTTGCTTGATTAGCTTATAACTCAACAGCACAGCTCAGCTCAACAACTTAAACAACACACAACTTTTCAACTCATCATCTCAATCAACTTTCAACTTAAACAACATGTGATTGAGTTGTAAATTATGAGTTGACTATGTCGTTTAAAGTTGAAATGAGTCGATCATTGAGTTGATGAGATGATAACCATGTTGTTTAAGTTGAAAGTTGATTGAGATGATGAGTTGAAAAGTTGTGTGTTGTTTAAGTTATTGAGCTGAACTGTGTTGTTGAGTTATAAGTTAATCAAGCAACCAGTTATATACAATAAAATATGCTACTATAAGGTAGCCTACAAAAAAAAATTCATCTCCAAGCACCTCTTGTGACCTCTAGCAGCTATCTCCCAGCCTATCCCTGCCCTACTCTCATACAATGTATGATCATCGCATCCAAACCACATGAAAACATGCAAGGGTAAGCTAGAGACAATAAACAACTCCTAATAATTAAATATGCAACACAACAACTATACATCTTAACATCATTTCAACTTGATTCCACATATCAACACTTTAACGCAATTACTGTACAAATCATTGGAATAGTTACCATATTCATCATAACAACAACCAACACATGTATTACACACCTCTCAACAACACATGTTTAAAAGCAACTTACAACACAGGTAATCTAGCGACGCTAGCATCATCATCAACTTGTATACAAATAAGCAACTTACAATGAAGGGTTCCTCTTCAATTAATTCATGCATATAAGTCATTCATGGATTTTTTTTTCTTAAGAAAAAACTTTAGTATAAGTTTTTTTAGGTGAGTTGGAGTTATTCTCCCTCAAAATTGAAATTTTATCTTAATAATATGTATAAATTATATTAATAAAATTTGTATTGAATGTAAGTACATTTTATCGAGGTAAAATTTTAATTCTGGTTGAAAAACAATACCATTTATATCGAAAAAATTGGATATAAGTTTTGTTATTTTCCTTTACCATTTTTCTTCTTATTTAGTTCTTACGGTACAATGAGCAGCGAGCACAGCAATTCCCCAATTCAAAGTTTAATTTCACAAGAAACAATACCATGCCCTCCATATTGTCGTATTTTTCAGGTATAATAATGAGAAACAAGTGATAATATAAGTCTGAGCCTTCACCAAATAAACACACGTATACCCTACGTTAGAACTTTAATTAGGGAATTAAACCTAAATGGCCGATCATAAACCATGATAGCAAGTCATGTAAAGAGACAGCCACTATAGTTTCGAGAGGTTTGGTACAATCCCATTGAATATATAGACCTTCCAAAAGTGGGAAATTAAAGATGTGCACCCAAAACAATACCCAAAGTGTGAAAAGAATTTTACAAGACATGCATAGGTTGATTAGGCATTGCATGATGCTTGCATCTTTCATACATCATAAATATAATATACTTTACCCACTCTTGTAAATTGATTTTCTTAAACAGGAGTCAGGTATTCAATAACAATACATTAATATAAATTTTGAAAGTTTACCATCAATTAATGAATTAAAAACCCCGATATAAATATATATATATATATATATATATATATATATATATTTTAAGCAACGAAATTAAAATAAAACAAATTAAATATTACAATTAATTATAATAATGGAGACTATAGACTATTGTTTTAATCCGTAAGAATCAACTTCTATATTAATTAACAACTCACACATTCTTCAAGCAACTACGTTAAACCTTCTAGATTTCTATATACTAAATTAAGAATTCGTTGTCGGACATTTTGATATGCATTCAAAAATCCTTCAATTTCACCAAAGTCCAAATTTCATGCATGCATGGTTCACAATCTTATCTGTTGGATCTGACTAAAATTCACACGTTTCTCTGTTAAAGATTATGGAGGGGCAATTTTTTTTTTCTTTTTTTGATTGGTGTATTAGTTATCTTAATTAATATATTAAACAATGTCATTAGTTTAATTAGTGAAGTACTCTGGTGAGGATTTTGCAATCACTCCACTTGGCAAGCGGACCAAGTTTCGATGTAGTATTTAAGTATCGTCCCCATGGATTTGAGAATTTAGTAATTCTTACTCTAATGATTCAATAAAAGACATTGATATGATTGAAAGTGAATTAATATGAAATAAAATAAAATGATAATGTAAAATTTATAAGAACAATTATAAGAAGCGAGGATTGGACTCAGAAGTACTTGCTAACTCTTAAATCTTCTTAAAATAAATATGATTTCAATTTCATGACTTCCACGTTCATTTAGTAACTCAACAAGATCCCTCAAAGTTGAATCCTAAAGTGATTAATCTAAAACATGATTCTTCTATATGTTTTGAAATTAACACTTTGCATTAAGAACAATGACTTGAACAAGGTGACTAAACAAATCAAGTCTATTCCTAGAGCAAGAGATGTTTAGGTGCAAGATTCAGTTCGGGTTTTTAAAAACGTTTTCCAACCGGATTCAAAAATAAAAAATCATACAACGGGTGATCAAGTGGATATAAGCATTAAGAGAAGAATCAAACACAAGTAATGAAAATGAAATGCATATATATATTTAAGAAGAAAAAGAGTTAGTAGTTACATCCAGACCAATCCTCAAAGATTTAGCCCCTCATGGCTATTTACAAGATCAAAGGAGTGGAAGAAGAAATTACAAAGGAAGAGATGAAGAAAAGGAGTTGATCCTCGTTCCCAAGTGATCCAGCCTCCAAATCTTCGTTCCCACTTTGTTCTTTCTTCCTCCTGTGCTCCCAGCTCTTGTTTTTCTCTTTATTTTTCTTCTACCAAAAATCCCCCTCGTTTCCCTTTTATATCAGCTTTAAAATAGGGGAGGAATTGTAATTTTTAAGCTCACCGCTATAGCTGTAGATTCACAGCTATGGCTGTGGGAACTCCTTCAAGGTGAAGTAAGCTTCACAGTTGCAGCTGTGGTTTCACAGCCATAACTGTGGAAACTCCTTCAAGTTTAAGGAACCTCCAACGCTTTAGCTGTGAATTTCACAGCTATGTCTGTGACTCTCTGGTGCTCTCTCTCAATCTTTAGTGTTCCATGGCTCTAGCTGTGAGCCCACAACTTTAGCTTCAAGTCTTTGGACCCTTAAATTTGCATTCCAGATTTCTACAGCTATAGTTGCAGAACCACAGCTATAGCCACAACTTTTTGACCTTCTGATTTCTTCCCAGATTTCCACAATTATAGCTTTAGAACCACAACTATGACTGTAGAATTTTGTCTTCCTAAATTTTCTGCAAAAAATGAGGGAAATCATCATTAATTTTCTACTACTCTTCTATCTTTTAATATAAACTTAATTCTTCCTAATTAGAGTTAAATTATCATATATATATATATATATATATTTATAATTTATCCAAAAAAAGTACTAAAAATTGAGTGTAATTCATGAATAAAAGACACTCAACATACTCGTGTAATGATTATAATACCCCTTGCATCTTTCATTTATCAAAACAAAAAAAAAACGGATAAAAAAAACCCGTTATAATTACATGATTAATTACCGGCTTATTAAAAAGTTGAAGTTTTTAAATGTTGTAGAACCTCCATTTTTAATATGACTAATTACACTTTTAGTCGATAAAGATTTTTTTTCTCCTTTTTCAATAATATATAGCAATAAGGATAAAATCTAACCTCATGCAATTTACCAAATTCTCTCACCATTAGGCTGATCATGTAATTATATTATTAAAATGTTACTATAGATTAAGATTAATAAGTTAATAAATGTGACTCAGATTTATCGTTGTGCTTCCGTCCACTTTTGAAGAGCATTACTTCATTCTATCACCGTATACTTGTCATTTATCCTCAAATGTTAATAATATAAATTCTATGGCTATGCAGATAGCATGTATGATCTTGGCCTTGGTATTAAAATCTGATCGATCATAATGAAGTCCCTCTCATGCACTCATTTGAAGCAAACAAGCAGCCAAAATATGCATAGCCCCTCGGATACGTCATTAAACAAATACCAATATGTTTCATGTTGGTTTCCAAGGTAATTATATTAGTGACATATATACGTGGGATTCAATTATGAAAATGATGGGTCCATTGAGTGATGTTGTCACCCTTTTGTGGAATGAATGATGCAAAATTTTGACCAAAGATCGCCAATTCTATCCTTGGAATGGCGTGCCACTACTACTATAGTGTGAATGTGATCAACTACTCAATTACTCAAACAACCCACATGCATATGTAAATTCAAGTTTTTGAACTATGATGGTGATGGGAAAATATAGTACATATTGATCTCTCCATTCATTTAGAAAAAAAAAAAAAAAAAGAGCCAACTTTAACAATAGTGTAATTGCTAGAGTTGGTCTTGCCTTGTTTCTTCACGGCTTACCACATTTTTAGATTAGAGGGAATCTTCTTTCCACAGCTATTAATTTTCACGGGTACCATAAGTCTTAACCATTTTGGAAGATAATGTTTGTCGTAGGAATTATGAAAGCATATATATATATATATTAGAACTGTGAAAACAGGTCAACCCGGCGCATGTGGGCCGTCTCACCTTAACCCACTTTAAAAACAGGTCAACCTAACCCGACCCACCACGGGTTGGTGGGCTATATGAGTCAGCCCACCAAAAATTAATAAAAAAATTATCAACAAAATTCAAAATTTTAAATTAATTATAAATTAACATAATAGTCATAAAATTAGCATCACTAATAGTCATTAGTCATAACTCATCATACAAAATTAAATACAAATCATGATAAAAGTTTAAAATAAATTTTTTTAATATCCCATCATACAAAATTAACTACAAATCATACTTAAATTTCTATTACAAAAAAAAATTGTTGGATTGGTGGGTTGCCCGACCCACCACGGGTTCGGCCCGGATGGGCCAGGTGAAAGTGGGCTGGGTTGAAATATACCCACCTACTATAAAACTGCTATTTTTTTGGCCCGGCCCAACCCGTTTTCAACGTGGACTGGATTGGCCCACGGGCCACAACCCATTTTGACAGCTCTAATATATATATATCAAATCACTAATTAAAAAATTGTATTACAACGTTTTTTTTTTTCATTTGTATTACACTCAGATGACTGACAATTTTGAAATTAGGACAAACTATTTTACATAAGATGTTGTTTAATTGATGTAAAATAACTTTTTTACATCAGCTTTAGCTGGAAACAACGTAGAAATGGGTATTATGTTAGAAAATATTGTTTGAAAAATAATGAAATGAGAATATTGAATCAATGGCAATAGTTTCAAATTCTGGTAGAAATTTAGTGCAATTTAATATTTGATTTGCTCTTCAAGATTTACATAATGTATTTAAATTTGTGCGGTCAAATTTAAAATCATTAAAATCTTGCAAACAATGTCCAAGAGAACAGAGAAAGAAAAAAAAAGAGTAAGGACATGTAACACATGACACTCTAAGACTCATTCTATCACTCTTTATAGAATATATTAAGCAATCAATTCGTTAGAAAATATTTAAGAAAAGTTTTTAATAATAATAATAATAAAATAATTAATATGTCAATAATAATAAAGAAATAATTAATACTTGTATGTCGTTATTTTCACGATCTTTGACTAATGGTACATAAATGAAAGAGAGAGGAAACAAAATTTTGTGCAAGTTAAGATTTTTGTACAATTTCTTGAGGATTGGATAAACTTATAATGTAGTTAGACAGCACCTTATTTAAAAAAAAAAAGGTAAATTACTCTTAAACTTAATGAATTTAAGACAAAATCTCTCCAACACATACTTTTGTCTTTTAAATTGTGATAGCTTTACGATAAATTTTTTTTTTTTTTTTGCATATTATGTGTTATTCTCTTGCTACAATGTATCCATTATGTTACTTAATGTAATTTTATTTTTGTTTATTTTCTTTTTTTAATATATATATATATATATATATATATATATATATGAGGAGAGTTATAATAATATTGGTGTAACTTTTACTACGTATTATATTGTTCAATAACTTTATATTAAATATGAATTTATAAATCTAAACGTTAGATTGAAAGTTCATATCACTTTATATGTGTACATTAAATTTTGTTAAAATTGAACAAGAACTTAAAGGTAATCAAAGTGTTCATATTTTAATATATTTTAAAATATATATATTACGTCAATTTTATTTTATAAGAATGAAGTATCAAATCATCTTGAATTAATATAAAACTTTGTATATATGATCTAAGAGTAAAGAACTTCCAATCTAATGGTTAGATTTACAAAATTCACATTTAATATAAGATTATTAAGCAGTATAATACTTAGTAAAAGTTACATCGGTATTATTATAATCATTATCTATATATACATACATATATATATATATATATATATATATATACATACATATATATATATATATATATATATATATATATATACATACATACATACATATATATATATATATATATATATATATATATATATATATATATATATATATATATATATATATATATATATATCCATTTGGTGTACAAGTCATGTATTGCCACTAAAGTTATTAAAGCATGCATAGCAACAATTTTTATTATTAGTGAATAAGTATATATATAAAAAAGTTCTATTCCTTTTTTTAGTAGAGCCGTTGATAACCAAGCATGCATACTATTTATGATTGTATTTTTTTTAGGTAAATCTACTAGCTAGGAACTAGTGCTGTTACTTGCTATAGAATTTAATTCACTTTTAATTACTCCTATCCAAAAGATAGTTTATTGATTTTACTACGTCCACGTAGGTATTTGAATTCTCTTTTAACATATAAGAATTATTTCTTCATTTATTTATTTTATCAGTATCTTTATTATTTCTATTAAAAAGGATGTTGTAAAATTTGGATCAAAGTTTATTTTTGTTTTGATCCTTTTACTTCTTCATGGTTCATAATTATCCATATTTTATACATATTTAGGAATAGAAGAAATAGAAACTAAAATAGTAACATCATCGTTCACATAATTAATTTTTTTCATGGAGACACATGTTCAAAAAATTCAGCATCTCGAGATTCTAACTAATATAGAATTATTAATTAAACACATATATAATTCTATCTTGGGGATAACCAAAATACAACATCATTATTTTAGGACTTTGTTCTTTTACAATATGATAGTCACACTTTAGCTAAACACCCCCTACTTTTTATGTTATTATAAGATTTGGAAGATGACCTTACCGTAACTAATCAGGAGTTTATCTTTTTTTTTTTTTTTTTTATGAGAAACCTTGTTTAGTATATAACGTTCTATTAAACTAGTTTTCCCACATATAAATAGACATACCAAAAATAATTATCATGAAATATGGTTAAGGAGATGATTATCTTGATTGTGGTTTTCACAATCTCATTTCTTTTGTTAAATAGAACTATAAATGTCTTTTAAACAAAACATAGTTAACCTTGAGTTACTCAAAAAAGACGATCGAGGAGCTTTTGAGATCATCACTTGTAGTTGGTTTCGTCAAGTTTCAATATTAGACAAGACAAACTTTATTGAGTAGCAAATTCATTAGAACAACACATTAAACAATAAATTCATTAAAGCAATACAATCAAAAGAGAAATAATTTACTTTCATCAAATTGTTAGAAAATATTGTTGGAAAAATATTATTTCATATTGTTAGAAAATATTGTTGGTAAAATATTGTTAGAGCAATATCAATTTACTTACACTCAGGAGTACATGTACCTTGCGAATCTGAACTGGTCCAAATTGACCCAATAAGTTCAGATAAGATTTTTTTAATATTCGAATTAGACCCAACTCAACCGATTAAAACTGTGTACGAGTTGAGTGTTTTTGACCTATGATCCAATCATATAATAATAATAATAATAATAAGTTAGTTTGATGACTTGTTTGGGATAATACTCTTTGTCCATCTTGTTTAGTAATAAGTATTATATTTTCTAATTGATAACATTATAACAATAAAACATATTTATTTTAAATTTTACTTTGTTTTAATGTTGGTTATTTAAGTTAATAACAATGTAACAAATTAAAAAATTTATTTTTAAATTTAGTTTGTATCATCACTTTTTACTTTATTAGTGGATAACATTGCATTTGTAACAAGAGATGTCAAATAATTCATATCTATTATAAAATGTTTAAATTCTTATAAAAAATAAATAATTTTAATTATATTAATCTAATTAATCTAACTCAATTCGAATTGGATTTCAAAAAAAAAAAAAGTGCAAATCCAATCCAACCTAAACCAACCCCTCATTGAATTTTAATTGGATAAAAAATTCAATCCAGCCTGACCTATATATACTCCTACGTACTTACACTTTATTTCCTCTTCCCTCTTACCTAACATACTACATTTTATAACTTTCCTTCACTTCCCTTCTACTCTATTTCTCTCTTCCCAAATGAAATGTAAGAGAAACAATAAATAAAATTGAAGAAAACAATAAAAATTTGTTTTTTGAAAATTTTCTAGATCTAAAGCACAAAGAACACAAAGAAAATATATTTTTTGCGTGTATAAAAAATAATAATAATCAGAGTGTTGGAGTTGAGTTTAACTCTATTTCACCCATGAATTCTGAATTGGGATTAATTCGTTTTGGTTCTTTGACTTTCTTCCGGATTCACTTCTATATTTTGATCATAACGATTTTTTTTTTAGTCAAATAAAACAATATTTGTAATTAAAAGTCTTAATTCCTAAAGGTTTATAAAATTATAATTACTTCAAAGACGTTGAGTATAATATGTGAACCACCCGATCCCTAAACAATAAAGAATTTAATCAACACATAATGGAAAAATAATCGTCATGTGCTTCTTCCTCCTTGCTAATACGAAAAGTGCAAACACGGAGAGAGAAAAATAGCACGTAAATGATCAAAGACTTGCATTCTTATTATTAACCATCTGTACAGTATTTATATACAAACCAGCTAACAGAGGTGAATAACAGAAATGAAACAGAATAACAAAAAGGTCTAACAGAAAAGTCAGTGCAGGTTAACAATAGCTAGTTGAGTAAAAAACTAACTATAGTTAAGAGCCCCCCTCAAGCTGGGAATGGATATCATACATTCCCAGCTTGGAACAAATGTTATTAAAAACAGCGGGAGAAAGAGCCTTCGTAAAAATATCAGCAAGTTGAAGAGAAGATGAAATGGGTAGAAGTTTGAGCAGTCCAGCATGAAGCTTTTCACGAACAATATGACAATCTATCTCGATATGTTTCGTACGTTCATGAAAAACTTGATTCGAAGCAATTTGAATAGCAGACTGATTGTCACAATATAACAAAGCAGGTTGGACAAAAGAAACGCCAAGATCAGTCAACAGATAGGTAAGCCATTGAAGCTCACAAGTAGTAGTTGCTAAAGCACGATATTCAGCTTCAGAAGAGCTGCGAGAAACTGTGGATTGTTTCTTTGAACGCCAGGATATTAAAGAATTCCCAAGATAAACAGAAAAACCAGTGATGGATCTTCTAGTGTCAACACAGCCAGCCCAGTCAGAGTCACTAAATGCTTTTAGTTGAACAGAACTATTAGCATCTAAAAATATGCCAGAACCAGGAGCACGTTTTAGATAGCGAAGGACACGAAAAGCAGCCTGATGATGAGCTGACGTTGGGTTGGAAACAAATTGACTCAAATGTTGAACTGCATGTGTAATGTCTGGACGAGTAGTCGTGAGGTAGATGAGACGACCAATTAAACGACGATAAGTAGATGGATCCGAAAGGAGTGTGCCAGAGGAATCATGAAGACGTGTGCCATAGTCCATGGGAGTCGAAGCAGGACGAGATGCCAGCATCCCATTATCAGAAAGAATATCCAAAACATACTTTCGTTGAGATAAATGAATACCTGACGCATTACGAGCAACCTCTAGCCCAAGAAAGAACTTCAAATCCCCGAGATCCTTGATCTTAAAGGTTTGATCAAGGAGAGAAGTGATATGAGTAATTTCATGAATATTGTTACCAGCAAGAACAATATCGTCTACATAAACAAGGAGAGCTGTAACCGTAGTGGAGGAAAACTTGAGAAAAAGAGAGTGATCAGACGTGGAGTGTTTGTACCCATGAGAAAGCAAGAAGGAAGAGAGACGAGCATACCATTGACGACTGGCTTGCTTGAGGCCATATAGAGAACGCTGTAAACGACAAACTTGACCTGGTTTCGAAAGAGATAATCCAGGAGGAGGCTGCATATAAACTTCTTCATGAAGGTCACCATGAAGAAAAGCATTGTTGACATCAAGCTGTTTAAGATGCCACTTATGTATAGCAGCAAGGGCAAGAAGAAGACGCACAGTAGTAAGCTTAGCCACCGGAGAGAAAGTATCAAGAAAATCAAGGCCTTCTTGTTGGGTATAGCCCTTGGCAACGAGACGTGCTTTGTAACGTTCAATGGATCCATCTGCATGATGTTTTACTTTATATACCCAACGACACCCAATGGCTGTTTTGTGAGGAGGAAGATCGGTGAGAACCCAAGTCTGATTGGCTTCAAGAGCAGTGATCTCGTCGTGCATGGCTTTAAGCCAACAGTCAAGCTTGGAGGCCTCAGCATATGTTTTAGGTTCAGAAACAGATGAAATAGACATAATATACTGACGAAAAGATGGAGAAAGACGATGATAAGAAAGAAAATGATGAAGGGGATAACGAATACCTGGAGCAGAAGTGATCCCAGTTGATGTAAAGGCGGTATGAAAGTCTCTAAGGTAAGCAGGAGGTTGGCGTAAACGGGTTGACTGACGAATTGGAGAAGGAGAAATATGAGATGAGTCATCTGAATGAGACGTAAGGGGAGAAGAGATGGGTGACGGGTTGGGAGAGGAAGTAGAGTTGTCTAAAGGATAATCAGGTATAAAAGAGGTAGGTATAGGAAGAGAAGGAGAGGTAGAACAAGATGTGGGTGAGGTGTCGACGTAGGGAAAATAATCTTCATAAAAGATTACATTTCGGGAAACTGAAAGGGTACGAGAATGTAAATTATATATGAGATATCCTTTTGTATGTGGTTTAAAGCCAAGAAATATAGAAGGATGAGCTCGGGGATCGAGTTTTGTACGATGAGCAGTAAGGGAACTTGTGTAACACAGACATCCAAAAATGCGAAGAGTAGAGATATCACATGGTCGAGAATATAGTTTTTCGAAAGGAGAAGTATTATTTAAAAACGGAGTGGGAATGCAGTTTATGAGATACGTTGCATGCAAAAGAGCGAAACACCAAAAGTTTAAAGGTAGATTAGATTGAAAGAGCAATGCGCGTGTAACGTTTAAAAGATGTTGATGCTTTCGTTCCACGATACCATTTTGTTGAGGTGTTTCTATGCATGTAGTTTGATGGATGATCCCTTTACTCATGAAGTATTGATGCATGGAAAATTCAACACCATTATCAGTACGTATGATCTTTATAGGTTTTCCAAACTGGTTTTCTATTTGGTTAATGAAACTATGAATGTGAGTACGAGTCTCACCTTTTGAAGACATAAGGAAAATCCAACAAAAACGTGTATGATCATCAACCACTGTGAGAAAATATTTATGTCCATGCATAGAAGTTGTGGAACATGGACCCCATATGTCCATATGCATAATTTCGAAAGGTTGAGATGCATGCGAATTACTTAAAGGAAAAGGAAGACGTCGTTGTTTAGCGTGATGACATGTGTTACACATAAAATCCTTATTACTTATCAAACAGGGATAATATTGTTTCATGCACTGCATACGATCATGAGATATATGACCTAAACGAAAGTGCCACAAGTCAATAGGCATTTTATTATATCGAGGATGAACAACGCTAGTACAGACAGAATGAGAAATGACAGGTTTAAGTGTAATTTGGTAGAGACCACCATTTACATCAACTGTACCAATCTTCTGCTTATTGGTCATGTCCTGAATGACACAGGAATTGAGAGAAAAAATTAGTTCACATTTGAGAGAAGAAACAAGTTTAGAAATTGAAATGAGGTTAAAAGCAAAACTAGGAATGTATAGGACATCAGTCAAAAAGAAAGACTCTGTGAATTTCACCGTTCCAGAATGAGTAGCAACAACGTGTTGTCCTGTGGGAAGTTTAACCACAATGGGTTTTATAGTAATATATGAAAGAAAATTTGTTAATGATGAAGACACGTGATCGGTGGCTCCTGAATCTAATATCCAAGAAGTCGTGTGTGGCGTAATTGCAGAACAAACGACGGAAGAACATTTACCTGGATTAGAAGAGGAAATGGAACTGATCTGATTAACATGTGAAGTGTGTGATGCTGAGTTTCCATTACTTGGCTGTTGTATTAAAGCTAGCAGGGCTTGAAACTGCTGAGATGAGAAGCGGAGATCTTGGTTCTCAGAAGTCTGTTGATCATTATCAGTGACCTTGCCATCACCAGTCACAGTGCTATTCACACTAGCGTTCTTAACATTATATAGCCTATGTCCAGGTGGGAAACCATGTTTACGGTAACAAACGTCTATCGTATGCCCACTTTTTCCACAATGTGTGCATACCTTTCCGTTGCGATTGAACATTCCTTTACTACCTTTATTATCATTATTCAAAGGAAATCCGTGTTTGCGATAGCAGACGTTTTCATTGTGACCAGCTCGTCCACAATAAGAACAAGCATTTGAAGAGTTAACTGCATTGATCATTGTTTCTTTCTTTTCTGAATTAACTTGTATCATAAAATTGTTTCCAAGAAGTTGACGTTCTTGTTGTGCAACATATGAGAAAATTTTAGAGAGAGGAGGCAACGGATCCATGAGTAAAACATGTGATCTGACATTGCTGTATTGATCGTTCAAACCACGGAGAAACTGCATTGCTCGGTCTTCTAATTTGCGTTGAGCAATAATCGAAAGAACATTACACGTGCATCTTGTAGTACAAGCACAAACAGGATCTGGCCTAAAATTTTCAATTTCATCCCAGACAACACGTAGCTTAGTGAAAAACTCAGTTACAGAAAGATCACCTTGTTTTATGGAAGATGCTTCAAACTGTAAATCTGAAACTCGAAGAAGATCTCCTTGTGCGTAGCGTGACTTCAAATCTTTCCAAATCTCATCAGCGTTTTCCATCCACAAAATACTATGACGAATCGAGAGTGAAACTGAATGAACGAGCCATGAAACAACCATGTTATTGCAACGGCGCCATGCAGTGTAAACAGGATCCGATTTCGATGGCTGTGGAGCACTTCCATCAACGAATTCAACTTTGTTCTTTGCGCTGAGTGCAGTTAATACCGATCGACTCCATGAATGATAATTCGTTGAGTCAAGTAATGGAGATACAAGTGCTGTTGCTGGATTTTCACTTGGATGAAGGTAGAGGTAACTATGCATATTTGGAGCTTGCTCTGATGCATCATTCATGGTGGTAAAGAATAGAAAGAACACCAAAATAAGAGTGCGCAGCAGAGCTCTTCAATTGAAGAGCTCTGATACCATAATACGAAAAGTGCAAACACGGAGAGAGAAAAATAGCACGTAAATGATCAAAGACTTGCATTCTTATTATTAACCATCTGTACAGTATTTATATATAAACCAGCTAACAGAGGTGAATAACAGAAATGAAACAGAATAACAAAAAGGTCTAACAGAAAAGTCAGTGCAGGTTAACAATAGCTAGTTGAGTAAAAACTAACTATAGTTAAGACTTGCTGTGGTTCAAGCGTCGATCGTTTTACTATCATTAATTTTTTTTGGATTATTACTAATCTTTTTTTCCCCGGAAAATATAACCTTATAATTTACTTGAAATAACATTTCAAAATGTAAAATTAAAGATCATTTTACAGTCTTCTTAGGTAACTAATGTGGAGGAGCAAGAGAATAAGAAAACAAAAGAGAAAAAGTAATAAATAAATCGAATATCGAGCAATATGACAGAAGGAAGAGAGAAAAATATAGTTGTTAAATGTATATATGTTGAACATTTTGACTTTTGAATAGAGCACAACCAAACAGTGGCTGAACAAGCAAGCAAACAGAAATATATATATAAAGAAAGAAAATAGAAGCTTATATTATATATACAAGATAAGACCAAACATATATTGCATATAAATAAATAGATAGAAATAGATCCTCTTCAACATTTTAAGGCTCAACTATTAATGCACATTGTCGTTTTGGGATTAAGACCCTCCTGGGGTTTTTGGGTCATGATCTCTATTTGCTCCAGTTCCTTCATAGTCTTGCGTTTCCAAATCCACCCTCCTTTCTATTTCCATCACATCCTCACCACTTCCATCACCATGATCCAACTACATAATAGATTGTAAACAAGTTCCAAATCAAAAGAGAGAAACTATATTGTAAACAAGTTCTCACATAGTTATCCAAATCCCTTGAATAATAATTTATAATAAAAAAAATAGTTATAAGAATATATTTTTACTCTCAGAGATGAGTTATTATGAGAGAGATTAGTAGGTAGGAGTACCAACCCTAGTTAAAGAAGTCAGGGCTGAAGAATCTTCTCCACCTTTCAAATTTTGGGTTTCTGTAACCATGAGAATCAGTTCAATTCATTACATATATTTTAGAATTTGGGTAGAAAAAAAAAAAAAGAATTATCTAATAATATATACGAGATCTTAAATTTAAACTTTCTTACTGTCTCATAATTTTTATGGAGAAAAAAATATATGATATTATGAAAGGCTTACTTGTTGCTGCAGGAATAGCAGAGGCAGTGAGAAGATGTGAGAAATAGAGAAAGAGCATGAGTAGCAGTAGCAGGCTCATGAAGTTTCTCTGCATCTTAGATGATGATGAATAGCACACAGCAGAAGAAGTTGGGTGACAAGGAAGAGCACTAATGAGAGAGAGAGCATGAAGGTTTTGTGCTTAAATAGGTGGCACATTAAAGAGAATTGAACACACTAATTAATGTACCTCAGGAGCCCAAGAAAGTCAACTTATTCCTTGTATTTTTCTATTATATGCCCACTCACCAAACTTTATTTATTCACGCTTCATAATCACACATGTACTTATCTAAAAATATCGTAAAGGTGCTGTCTGTATTTATTTAGCAGCACAGTGCAATGTCCACAACTTCTAGGATTTACCATTTTATCTTATTAGAGTAAACTATTTGTCTATTATCGTAATTGTGTGTATTATCAACTTGCGACGCTATTAAAACGTTTAATAAAATTTAACTTGCCTTTAATTGTCTATACTTTAGTTGAGTGTTGTTATGGATCGGGTTAAGCCCAATTCGTGGAACTACCCCCACCAGGCCAAGGCAATACTAGGTTAGCTCAAAATCATAAGTGTTGAAAAAGGTCAATAATAGAAATAGAGTTTTTTTTTTTTTTAAAATTGTTTAAATTAAGGTATGACACTAATTCATGTAAGGTCATAATTAATTCAATAATCAACCTTTTTGAAATAGAAAATTTAACATACACTCTCAAGAATTATCCCACTTTGGTTAAAAATAAAAAGAGTAAATTACACTTATATATCTAGTGAAATTTCATATAATTGTGTATAAAGATTTTTTTGCTTCTCTTATGGGTTATAATATATGTTTTTCAAATATTTAAGAGGGTTAAGCTAATGTTTAAAGGAGTGTTAATGCAAAATATCTCAAACAATTAAAAAGGTTAGTGTAAGGATAAGAAAGAAAAGTAAAGAGTGTGTAATTTTATGAAACCTTAAGGAATGTTCATGTTATTTACTCGGAGTAAAATTATCATATTGTTACATGAAAATAAGGCATTACTCCTACCAAGAGACCTTCAACTATATATTAAGTTCATATTTGACTCTTATACATACCATTAATGTCATTGTAGCATGCAAACATTAGATATATATTGAAGAATGTTACTCACACCCTCTTTAATATTCTTTTTGTCATTGATTGAAAATTATTTGAAATCATAAATTTTGTGGGTCTTGTCGCTTATTTATTAAGTCTCTCTTGATTTAGTAATAAGACTTACTAAAATTTGTGATTTTCAACTAATAATAGAGAGAGTGTTAGAGTGAGTGTTGCTATCACTTTTCATATACTAACACTCTATTGCATTTTTATTAGTTTGAGTATCAAAGTACCTTTTGCAAGTACTTGCTCATTTTTCACAGTTTCTCTTAACCTCACTAGAGTATTAGTTGACCTCAAGTGAATTCAAAATCATAGTCCATTGAAGAACACCAAGAGCACAATCCATAGTCTGCAATCCACCTTGGACATGTTAGCAATCTACTTTGGACATGTCATCCATATCCATCTTAAACAAAACTAGGGATGGTAATAAGGTGAGTTGAGAATGGGTTTTGCCCTCATGCCCCTATCCAAGGTGAGTTTGGATTTAAAGTAAGGATATAGGTTAATAGTTTCTAAACTCATTGTCATCCTCATTGAATTTTATTGGGTTTGAATAAACATGCTTGAAACTCACTATATATTTAAGTGTTGAAAAAGGTCAACAATAATATAAATAGATTTTTTTAAAAAAAATAAAGTTTAAATTAAGGTATAACACTAACTCATGTAAGGTCATAGTCAATTCAATCACCAACCTCTTTGAAATAAAAAAGTTAACATACACTCTCAAGAATTATCTCACTTTGGTTAAAAATAAATTTAAGAGTAAATTACACTTATATATATCTAGTACAATTTTGTATAATTATATAAAGATCTTTTACTTTTTTAATATTTATAGTAACTCCTCTTATGGGGTTATAGTATAATGTTTTTCAAATATTTAAGAGGGTTAAGGTTGTGACACCCTTACTACCCCAACATAGTAATAATAAAAACTTATAAATAAATTTTTCAATTTCGGTAAAAGGGTTCACATGAGAATCTTAAAAATTATCCTTCAATAACCACAATAACAAAAAATGAAACGCAAGAGTTTACAAATTATTTTCAAAATAACATTTACAATAAAAACCTATGTTCTAAAAATCCTTTTTTGCCCCGATGTCACAATATCAGAGCATCCCGACAATTCAACCGTTGGCATTCTAGATACCACTCGTAGCCAGATCTTCCTCACCTAAAATATCCACAAATCGCACGGTGAGAAAAGAAAACATCTATATATATAGCACATAAGAAAACACAATATATTATTTAATATTCATAAATATTTCAACATATCGTATTTCAATCAATCATGCATTGTCATCACGTCATAATTCTCAATCAAACCAATCATCACAAATCTTGCACTTCACACTATGCCAATGTCACGCTACCCATTTAACAATCCCGGGCCGTGCTCACCCCTGATATAACACTGTGCCAAGGTCACGTTATCCCTATCCTAGGGTCGTGCTCACCCCTGACATGTTAACCAAGGTCACGATACCCACGTAACAATCCAGAGCTGTGCTCACCCCTGATATAACACTGTGCCAAGGTCACGTTACCCCTAATCTAGGGCCATGCTCACCCCTGACATGTTAACCAAGGTCACGATACTCATGTAACAATCTCGGGCCGTGCTCACCCCTGGTCATAGGTGTGAAGAACCACAACCACATCTCATTCACATTCCACACAACATCTCATAATTTAATTTCATACATATATCAGATATGTCCAAAATAATGGGTTTCACACGTATCAAGTAATTCACATTTAAATCATCAATTTTTATCAAATAATATAACAATGATATTCATAAATTAATATAATAAACAACGGAATTACCAATTTAATATAATTTCAACATAAACAGTAAAACCCCTAATTGTTCCAAAACCTAGCTCACAGGCACTTTTCTACAATTTCGTTCTCTCTCCCAGATCATTATTCTTACGATTTAAATATATATTTCTAATCCTCAACACATACGGAATCTAATGGTATAATTAATTCCTCAAACAGAAATAATCCAATTTTTCCAAAACCTAACCTACAGGCACTTTTCTATAATTTCGTTATCCCTCCTAGAGCATCATTTTTACAAACAAATTATATATTTATTGTCCTAAATATATACAGAATCAAATAATGCCAATAATTCTTCAAACAGAAATATTTCTAAAATTGCTCATAATTCTAAGGGGTTCTTCCTCTACCCAATTCCCTCATGTAACTCTATATATAAATAATTCCCTTTTCCCCCGTACCTGGATATGAAGAAGCTGAATCTAGACTAGATCTGGTTGATCTCCCTTGCTGGGTTCCCCTCGGTCTGAAGCAGAAAGTAGAGGAAAGAAGAGAGAGCAGAAGAAAAGAAATCAGAAATGAGAGGTGTGCTTTTTGGGAGTGGCAAACAGCTCTATTTATAGGCTTTTTACGCCGGAACGGCCCGTTCCAAATCCGGAACGGCCCGTTCCGGACCCTTAAAACGTGGCTAAAAAAATACATCCAGAACGGCCCATTCCAAAACCAGAACGGCCCGTTCTGGTGTGCATTAATTACCCCCAACGGCCATAATTTTGGGAACGCCCCGTTCCAGGCCCGTTCTCATTTAGGGTTAAAGGCATATTTAATCGTCTGGAACGGCCCGTTCTACCTTGAGAACGGCCCGTTCTAGGCTATTAACTCACACACAACCTGGTAGTTTGGAACGGCCCGTTCCGAGCTACTAAATCACATATTTTTTGGTAGTTTGGAACGGCCCGTTCCAATTCCGGAACAGCCCGTTCCAAGCTACTAAATCACCCCTATTACCTTTGTAAAATTACCAAAATACCCTTAATTAAAAATAAATAAATAAAAAGTGAAATAAAAATTAGGATGTTACAAAGGTAATGTCTAAAGGAGTGTTAATGCAAAATATCTCTCAAATATTTAAATCATAATCCGTTGAAGAATACCAAGGACATAATTCATAGTCTACAATCCACCTTGGACATGTTAGCAATCTACTTTAAACATGTCATCCACATCCATCTCAAACAAAACTAGGGATGGCAATAGGTTGAGTTGAAAATGGATTTTGCCCTCATGCCCCTATCCGTACAAAAGGGAAGGTGAGTTTGGATTTAACATAAAGATATAGGTCAATAGTTTCTAAACTCATTATCATCCTCAGTGAATTTTATTGGATTTGAATAAACATGCATGAAATCCATTATATATTTATTTTTATAATTTTAATTTTATTTTTAAGTAAATTATATATATTAAGTTGTTAATCATATCTCATGAAGGGGGGGTGTAATTGACTTACAAAAAATAACTAAAAGTTGTATTATTATTATTTTTTTCTTCAATCCAACCCTTCACACCACTTCCCCCTCTTTTCATTCTCACACATAATTTACACTCTTAAACTTGGAAGAAAAAAAACATTAAAACAATGGCATGGAAATATTTTTCTGACAAGATGAGTGGATTCCTCATATTGGTCCACTTTCAAATTTTGCTGCTAGACCTCTTTCTGATTCATAATTTAAAATTGGTGGAAGTTACTTATAATGATGGATACTGGAAGTAACACTATTCTCTTACAACTCATGCTCTCCTAAGCCATGTTTTCCAAACCATTTGGGATTGAATAGGTCTATTAGCCAAAATTTTAGACATTTTATATATACATGCATCCCAATGAGATGAGTCTATAGTATCCTAGATGTTGTTGATCATCCTTTTGGGGATAAAGGTAATAAAGGTGGAATTAGTACCCCTAGGAAACTTTTCATTGGCTTGGAATTCCTTGACAAAATGCATTATGTTCCCTTTCATAGTAACCAAAAACTTCTTTATGAATTTAAAATTAAGCCTATCTGGTCCAAGGCTCTTGGAGTTACCACAATCACAACTTGTTTAATTTCCTCTTACTCAAAATCAAATGTAAGCATATAATTCTGTGTGTCAGAAACTTGATTAAAGTGGACTCCATCTAGAGTAGGCTTATCATCAACTTGCTCCTGAAATCTGTATTAAAAAAACTTTTTCAGATAAACTTGCTCCTTTTCTTTATCCATTTTGAATCTGGACGTTTGTGCTAGAATTGATTTGTTCCGTATAACCACCTTCCAGAATTCCTACTGCAAAAATCTTCCTCTCTTATTTTTTTTGTTTTGTTGTACATGCCGTATAGAAAAGGAGAAATGACATTTTGTGTTCTCCCATAGATGGTTTTATGAATTTACCATCTATAAGAGAATGTGCCATTTTTCCCAAGATATGTTTCAAAATTTGTAAGAATCAAAGGTCAATTGGAACTGCTCTTATCCAAGAACATGTGGATTATTTCTCTTAGGAATCGCCAGAAGAAGGTTTAGTTAAAATCAACTTTGATGGTTCCTTTGCTTATGCATAAGGAGTCGGTTGCTGCTGAAAAGTATTATTTGAGCCTTTGATCGTATTCTTGATTTTTTATGTATTCCCTTGTTAGCTGATTATTCAGTTACGTTGTTTAATTGGTAGTTTGTTGTGGCCTTTAGGCCTTTTTCTCAATAAAAAAAATCAATTTCATAAAAATATAGAATTTATGTAACAAAATAAACAATACATCAAATAAATATGAAAGAAGACCAAAAACTGTTCGGGTTTGAAATCAAAAGAATAATTAAAAAAAAAAAAAGATTTCGGCTTGAACACAAAAGAAATATGAGGGAAAAACAATTGAAAAAAAGAAAGAAAAAAGATACTCTATAGACTAGGCCTGAGCACGGGACGGGTTCGGACGGATTCGGGTAAAAAATATTTAGCCCAATTCAAACCGATAAAAAAAAAAATAGCCTATTTTCGACCGTAATAGTGTTTCAGGTTTATCGGGATCAGGTTTTCGAGCCTCGAATTAACTGGATTGGATTAGTCGGATTGGGCCATAACCCAAGCTCACAACACGAAACAAACAGCCCTCATTTGAGCTCAACACCCACAGCAAACGAATCAATCATTACCCACAACGAAAAATCCAATCTTGGACGAAAAACACAAAACTTCACTTCATCCAACAACACCCCACAATTTCTAAGTTGCCCACCGATAATGACTGATCAAACATTAAAGGAAAAAAAATGTCATTGTCGGAATCGTTGCATTAATGTAAGATGGACATTACATTACTCATTTGCAAATATTAAGGAATTTGTTAAATGGGGAAAAAAAGTTTGGAAATTGTGGAAAACGATTGAGACCCATTTGTGAGAAGAGAAATGTGGAGTACCTGGGAATGCGCTGGATTGTGGAGATGGTGGCACAGTGTGGAAAACAAGGGTTGATGTGAAAAGGGATGATCCTGACGGGACGGGCAGCGATAGGGTTTCTAGTTCCTACTGGCGTGAGGAGAGGGTTTCGCGGCGCTTAGAGTTTCTACAACTTCTACTCTCGCGGTCGCGGTGCTAGCTAATAAGTAATAACATACCTTTTAAATTTTAATTATTATGCGTCGGTCGGGTATGGATACCGACGGGTTCAAATATTTTAACCCGAACCCAACCAACAAAACCCATATTAAACCGAGTAAAACAACCCGTAAAATTGAAAAATCCGAAAAAAAACCGTCCGAACTAAAAAATGGACCACGGAAAACTTCGGTTTCAGGCGGTTCGAAACTTTCTGCTCACGCCTACTATAAACTATGTTAAGTCCATTAATATAGTTTTTTTTTATAACAAAAATAAAAGGTTGACATGAGCCCAAATTAAATAAAAGAAAAAGAAAAGTATTGGCAAAAGTCCTGCCAATTATAAGAAAGAAACAAAGAAAAGTTTTAAAACTTAGCGCAGCCTAAACAAAATTAGAAGAAAAAATATATATGCATAAGCCCAACATATACAAAAGTGAAGAAGAAAAATGGTTCATGATATATACACCTCCTTTTTTCTATAAGTACACCTCCTTTTAAAAAAATAATTAATTTTTTAAAATATTTCTAATTTTTTTAAATTTTTAATTTTACACTCACAACATTTAATTTTAGTACTTTTTTTCACACATCATTTCTCTTTTTTTTAATTTTTACATGCACTCTCTTTACCTTTTTTTCACCCCACCTATTTTGGTAGCATGTGAAAATTAAAAGAGAAAAAAAATGTGTAAAATAAAAGAAGAAAGTAAAAAATTGGAAGTTGGAGGTGTAAAATTAAAAAAAATATATAATATTTTATAATTTTTTTAAAAAAATAAAGGAGGTGTACTTATAAAAAAGGTGTATATATCATGAGCCAAGAAAAATATGTACTTGGGCTAAATCTCATTGTATTTTAGAAAAAAAAATATCCATAGGCCCAAAGTTAAAAAAAAATATTTGAAAAATGGGCTAAATCTAGCATGATAAAAAACATGGTTCATGATATATATATATACCTCCTTTTTTTTTATAAGTACACCTCTTTTTTAAAAAAAATAATTAAATTTTTAATTTTTAATTTTTAATTTTTTAATTTTACATCTACAACATTTAATTTATTTTCACACATCTTCCTTTTTTTTTCTTCAATTTTTACATGCACCCCCTTTACCTTTCTTTCACCCCACCTATTTTGGTAGCATGTAAAAACTAAAAGAGAAAAAAAGTGTGTGAAAAAGAAGAAGAGAGTAGCAAATTGAAAGATGAAGGTGTAAAATTAGAAAATAAAAAAAAACTACAATATTTTATAATTAAAAAATAAATAAAGGAGGTGTACTTAAAAAATAAAGGAGGTGTATATATCATGAGCTTTTTTATAAGTGCACCTCCTTTATTTTTTTAAAAATTATAAAATATTGTAGTTTTTATTTTATTTTTTTAATTTTACACCTTCAACTTTTAATTTGCTACTTTCTTTTTTTTTTCACACACTTTTTTTTCTCTTTCAATTTTTACATGCTATTAAAATAGGTGGGGTGAAGGAAAGGTAAGGGAGTACATGTAAAAATTAAAAAAATTAAATAAAAAAAAGGGAAAATGTGTGAAAAAAAGTATTAAATAAAATTTTGTGGGTGTAAAATTAAAAAATTAAAAAAATATATTTTAAAATTTTAATTATTTTTAAAAAAGGAGGTGTACTTATAAAAAAAAAAAAGAAAGTGTATATATCATGAAACAAAAAACATTAGGAAAAAATACTAAAACAAGCCTAAATTATTTTCAAAGGAAAAGTCCAATTTGAAAGTGAAGAGTCATTAGTTCTCCCTCTCTCTACATATGTATGTGTGTATATTACAAAGTGGAGAGAACTGTATTTTTTTTTTTGTTCCAACTTTTATATAGTTTATATTTCTTAAAAGGTGTCAAATTCCTAATAGCATTTTTTTTTATCTCGATAAGGGTGATCCGAATTTCAGTCTATCTTTAATTTATATAAAAATAAATAAATAAATAAATTTATGTACATTTTTTTTTACAAAGACTGAGTTGGTTATTTTATTTAATTATTTTAAAATTTAAAATATTACTTCATCTAAAACTAGGAGATTAATTTTATCTTTTATTGAATTAACATTTAATATGTAAAAAGTGTTAATTTTATCTTTATAAAATTCTTAATTAAAATCATTAGATATGTATAACAAAATAAACAAGACAAAAAATAAATATAAAAGAAAATGATTATATGTGTGTGTGTCTGTGTGAAAGAAGAAAAGAAGTTTTTTTTTTTGGATAGAAGCCCAAAGGTTTTTTCGGCCCGAACCTAAGTGAAATATGACGGAAAAAAAACTAGCTTAGGCTTTAGTAAAATACAATTCAGAAAAAAAAAATTATATTTTTTCTGCCTAAATGAATTAAATAAAAAGGTTACAAAATGGCCAAACCCAAAACAATTGCACAAAATTATATTATAGACCATGTTAAGCCCATTAATTTTAAAAAATGAAAATAAAATAAAAATAAAATGTTGGCATCAGTCCAAACACAATCAAAGAAAAAAAGAAAGAAAAAAAAAGGAGATGATCTGAACCTTTTACTTTATAATAAAAGATGGCCAACCAATAAATAGAACTTTATTTCTATGACGAATAGTATATAATTAATGAACAGTTCAAATAAATCAATTTATAATGGACTCTTACACCCCTTTCCCTAATTAAAAAAGTTGTATTAGACAAGAGAGGGATCTGCAATGAGGAGGAATCTTATCTTTTTTTTATTATTATTCAAAATTAAGATGCTTATATACAAGATTTCTGAGCATGGGAGATAGGTTAACATGATATGATTATGTCTAACAACAGACAAGAGACATCATAAGATTGTACAACGTAAAAAAAATAATTAAAAAAAAAGCTAAATTAGCAAGCATATAACACATTGGATTAATATATTAATATATAACACATTGGATTAATATATTAATATATAACACATTGGATTGAAGCCCACAGACACTTGATAATTTAGTTGTGAGTAGGGGTGAGCATTAAACCGACACCCGAACCGAACCCGAAAAACCCGATAAAAAATATTGTTTTTGGGTGGGTTCGGGCGGGTCTTATGGGTAAATCGGGTTAAAATTTTGATTTTATACGGGTTATATTGGGCGGGTTCGGTTTTGAATTTTTAAACCCGCCAAAAACCGAACCCAACCGAAAATGAGATAAGTTTAAATTTTTATTACTTTTATATAACTAAACAACAATGGTCCAAACTTAAAAGTCTTTATTTCAAGTATAATATAGTCATCAATTTGTAACTTATTTTTTTCCTTTTTCTCATAACTTAGATATTTATTTTGTCTTCTCCTTCCTCATTCAACTTCTCAACACACTAGTCCATTTTTAGAGTTATCTTTTTGCTTCTTTCTTTGTCTTTCTTTTCCATCTTCTTATCTCCATTTTGAGTACATTTTGGGTGACTGTGATTTCTTATGATTTTGTAATCTAACTTTATATTTCTTTTCCATGTAACAACTATGAATTTTGTTATCTTTTATTTTTGCTTCTTTAGTTTGTAAATGTTTCAACTACGAATCTACTTACACCATCTATTGTCACCTTCATTCTATTTTTATACATTATTTTAAAAATATTTTTTTTATCGTTTTAAGCTTCATCTTCCTTAAGATAAATTGGTTTACAAAAAAATCCAAACCCGATTATACCCATCCGCTTAAATCCGAATCCGTTTCAACCCGAACCGCCTCAAATCGAAAGCTCAGTCGGTCGGATATGGGTCACATTTTTTTAAAGTCGGTTTACAATGAGTTGGACATTTTTCACCCGAACCCGACCAAACCCACCCGTTGCTCACCCCTAGTTGTGAGTGATGATAAACTAATAGTTTGATTATAAAAATAATTGTTGTTATAAAGATGATTTTTGTATAGATACTCGTGTGCAAGGCAACTTGAAACCCACTTATTGTTGGGGAGCATTAGGAAAATACTTGCTGGTTTTAAGCTTTTAACAAGCAAAACGTAATCACTTTACCACCAATATTTTAATATATTGCATTGCCCAAATTTATGTAAAATATAGAATTTATGTCATGTTTTTTCATCCAACATAAAAATATTCAACGTAAAATTGTAAAAACCATTTATATAAATATATCAGTGCCATGCATGAGACAAAGTAAATATATAATTTGAAATAAAATATATTTTTACTAAAAATATGAAATTAACTTGAAGATCGTAGAAAACATGGAATAAATCTTCTAAAAGCAGTCCCTGTCAAATAATTGCTAAAATAAAATAGAAAAATGCAGTAACATATATACTTGATCTATAATTTTGTTCATTAGACTGATATGATTAAAAAAAAAATCCTTGAGCAATCATTGACAATAGAGAATTCAATTGTACTACTTTTTTTTCAATCTATTTTACAAAATGAATCTATTATTCCGTAAGATAAGTTTCTCTACCAATCTTTTTCCAACACACACAACATTTATAAATGTGTATATCATCACCCACAATTAAAAAATTCGTTATCTCATGAGATTTCATAATTTCTTTTAATTAACCATCTTTCTAGACAAATTTTACAAAGAAAAATACTTTTGTATTAGATTATGCATTTTCTATAATAACCTGTGCGTATCACAGTTTGTGTTTTGTTAATTATATAAAAATATATAGTTATAAATATAATGTGATTATAAATATTTAAATTAAAGTTGAGATAAAATTTATCATTCTTACATACTTATATTTAGTAAAATTATTATATATTTAAAACGATATAAATAGAATCAACAAAAGTATGTTTAAGAGAGAATAAATAATAGAGGGAAGTGAAATTTAAATTTATTCTAAATAATCATAATGTTTATTATTCAAGCACAACAATCTATTGTTCAAGTAAACATTAAATAAATAATAGAATGAATATTGTTTTAACTCATAAATTCTTTAAACTTGAAATAGATCATAATTTTAAGGTTTAAATATAATTTGTCTTTTAACTTTTGTGAAAATTTGTTTTTAGTCTTTAAACAAATTTTTATTTAGTTTCGGTCCTTGGAAGTTTTACTAGTGGAAAAAAAACTTTTAAAATTGGTTATTTTTAACTTTTAAAATCGGTTCTCTAACCGACTTTGAAAGAGCCGAATTTAAAAGTTAGACTTTTAAAATCGGTTATTTAACTAATTTTAAAAGTTAACTTTTAAGATCAGTTGTTTTATAACCGATCTAGAAAGTCTTGGTTCCAAAAAAATAAAACTGGAATGGGCCGTTCCAAAATTGGAACGGGCCGTTCCAAGTTGTTAAAAAGGCCTAAAACTATCGTTTGGAACGGGTCGTTCCAGCATAGTTTGTCATGAGTTAAAACCTATCCAGAACGACCCGTTCTCCTTGCAGAACGGGTCGTTCTCCATGCAAAACCCTAAATTTGAAATTTATCAGAATAAACCAACAACGAAATTAGCCAGAATAAACCAATAACGAAAGTAGAGACACAAGAAGAGCATGAGAATGTTACCTTGATATATTAGTCTTGCAAAGAAAATGAAAAGTTGGAGACTTTAGATGAGAGCAAGAGGGAGTAAAAAAAGGAATGGAGGGAAAAATGAAAGAGAATGAGAATGGAGGGAAAGATAAAAGGTTTCTGACGATACTTTTAAAATCGGTTATCTAAGAACCAATTTTGTATAGTTACTTTTAAAATCGATTCTTAAATAACCGATTTTAAAAGTAACACTTTTAAGATCGGTTAAATTTTAACCGATCTTAAAAGTACTTTTAAGATCGGTTATTTTATGAACGATCTTAAAAGTTGTTTGATACAACTTTTAACCGATCTTAAAAGTACTTTTAAGATCGGTTATTTTATGACCGATCTTAAAAGTTATGTCTGATACAACTTTTAAGATCAGTTCTTTTGTAACCAATCTTAAAAGTTGTGTCAGACATACCTTTTAAGATCGGTCATAAAATAACCGATTTTAAAAATATTCATATTATTTACAAAATTGTCACCGCGTCACTTTTAAGATCGGTTACCTTTTAACCGATCTTAAAACTCCGATTTTAAATCCAATTTTTGCACTAGTGTTTCCTCCACAAACAAAACTTTTTGACCCAAAGACCAAAATGTTAATATAAGAAAAAGTTTAAGAATTAAAAATGAAAATCGGTAAAAAAAAAAAACTTAGGAACTGCAATTAGTAAAAAAAATTTATTCATTGACTTAAAAACGAAAGTTGACAATGATTTAAAGACTAAAACATATTTAATTTTAATTTTAAAATTCTAACTTTAAAATTTTGTGTTTGTGTTCTAGTTTCTTCACTCATAGTAACCCTTATCAATGGAGAATAATAGTGTTTGATGTCCTCTTATAATAATATGTTGAACCTAAGGTCGAATTGTGTCCGAGTTAGATCCTTAGTGTAAATAACTCTTGATTAGATTTAATTTATTTTAATTAAATAAATTAACCATAAGTTAGTAATAGTTAAATAAATTACACTATAATTTAGTAATAATCAAATAATATTTTAATTATTATTAATTTAATTTTTGTGTTCTTGAATGCTTAACTACATGTGTATATAATATTGTTGATTTTATATATGAGTTTTAACTAAACATAGTTCTATACTTAATTATCTTAATTTCTTATATATATTATAGTTGTTAGGATTGAATATTGATTGGTTGTGAAATCTTAGTTTTCCATTTTAGATTGAATACAATGTTTACACAATTAATATATAATTATTGTATTGAATCTTGAATTGTTGTTTAGACCGTTTGGAAGTGTGTGGGTGTGTGTATATATATATATATATATATAGGTTAAGTCTCATTTTAAATTTGATAAAAAATTTGGTTGACTACATTTCTTGTTGTTCTTTAGGTGGATATTTGATTGTGGTGAATTTGACGTACCGCTTTCATTTTGTGTACTTAGAGACCAATGTGAAATGTTGTCAAATTTAATATATTAGACTTTACCTTTATGTATTAATCAAGTATATAGAATTATCTTTTTGAAGGGGTAGGGTCACATCTTGTATTAGAAAGTGAGGTTGACACAATTTATGTCACATGAACACACTAAGGGATCATAGTTGGATGAACTATTTATGCACCACTACTAAATATGAAAATAAAGTGAAAGAATTTCTTCAGTTTGCATAAAAGAATGTTACAATAATAGAGAGTTCTATTGTCCTTACATGAATTGTTTCAATTTGAAAAAGCATTTAGTAGAGATTATATTAGAGCATGTTTTTTGAGATGAGTTTTTTACCCGTTATTTGGTACCTATATTATGATAGATGTTGACCACCCAATATAGAAAATGAACTTTCTATGTTACATGTTCACTACAATAAAAATACAAATTATCGACAGATAATCTCTAATGAATACAAATTCGTCGGAAAATTTCTATTGCCGACCAAAAAAAGAATTCATAAGAAAAGTTATATTATTGATGGATAATTTTCCACGGATACAAATCTGTCAGAAAATTTATATTTTCGATAGATAATTTTCGAAGGATACAAATCTGTTGAAAAATTTATATTTCTGACGGATATATCGGTCGATAATTTCTTACAGATATAAAACTGTTGAAAAATTTATATTTCCGATGGAAAAAAAAAATCGTAGGAAAAGTTATATTACTGATGCAATATTTTCGAAAAATTTATGTTTTTTGAAAATGTAAGAATTTTTTACGAAAATTCACAATCATATATTAAAAAAGATTAATAAAATTTTAAATATATATATACACAAAGAGAGAGAGAGAGAGAGAGAGAGAGAGAGAGAGGAGGAGGAGGAACCAAATGATTCAAAAAATAATTCTTGGTAAAGTTACTTCGCTCAATAACTCATGGTGTATGTTGAATTTCATTGATCTTAGTAAAAGTTACATCGGTGTTATTATAACCCTCCTCATATATATATATATATATATATATATATATATATATATATATATATATATATTTTATTGATATTTTTTAATATATAATTGTCAATTTTCGTAAAAAATTCTTACATTTTTGACATTATAAATTTTTCAGAAATATTACATTAATAATATAACTTTTCTTACGATTTTTTTTCATCGAAAATATAAATTTTTTGACAGATTTGTATTTATCGAAAATTATCCGTCGGAAATATAATTTTTTTGATAGATTTTTATCCGTAAAAAATTACTGGAAATATAAATTTTCTGACAGATTTGTATCCGTCGAAAATTATCCGTCGGTAATATAACTTTTCCTACGAATTTTTTTCGGTCAAAAATATAAATTTTCTGACAAATTTGTATCCGTCAGAAATTATCCGACGATAATTTGCATTTTTCTTGTAGTGTTAATGTATTATTTCCTCAAAATCCAAAATAAGGATCAAACGATATAATAAGGGAAATAACATAAAACTATTACTCCCACTAATCAAGAACATCAAAAGAACTTATAGTGCTCATGCTCTCAACTTGTCTTTTGAAAACAATGGACCTAATTCCCTTGGTTAAGGGATCAATTAACATGGACTTGTATCAACATTATGTACCACTATTGAACCATATTTCACAATATCTCTAATAGTTAGGTACTTCAACCCCAAGTTCTTAGATCCATTAAAAGTTTATTGTTCTTTGTATAGAACATTGAAACATTGTTATCACCCTCAAGTCATCACAAAAAAATGTGCCTAAGAGTCAATTTCCTATCATCATGTCACCCATTAAGATCTGAATCTATATACATCATAATCTCCAAGTAGTCAACTATTTTTTATACCAGCATGTACTTTTTAGTCCTTTACAAGTACCTCGTCACCTTTTTAGCAATTGTCCAATGATCAATCATAAGGTTTGCCTGATATCTACCAAGAACACCAATTATAAAGATAATGTCACGTCTAGTTCATACCTAAGCATATGTGAGGTTTCTCAAGGAACTCCTTAAAGGTCTATCATTGATTTTTGCTTGTTGTAGTATCCCATACATATTGGAATGAGAAGGATCCAAAGATTGTACAAGTATGAGATTGTATAGTTGAAGATGACTTATTAAAGGAATTAATTTGTACTACTTATACAAACAAGATGCATCTATTTTTTGGTAGATTATCCCATAAGAACTTCACAGTAAAGCATACTTGACTTGGAGTAATTTAGGAATTGGTGACCTCTTGGGAAGTTTCTCAAAAAGTGTGTAAGTAGAGACAAAACATATTGAAAAATCTTGTGTTAGTTTGCAGGATCAGTCGTTAATCCTAAAAGCAGACGAACATCTCAAAGAAAGCTATCCACGAAGGGTTCTAACCAACAAGGAATTATGTGAAGTGTTACCGTATTAAGTGTTGTGGAGTAGAGTTGTTGAGAGGTCAAATATGAGGAATGTTACACTTGCTCAACGCCATTCTTAGGACAATGATCATTATTAATCTTATCACATTTTATGACTAGAACATCTCCAAGTTTAAAAGTCTATATATTAAATCTCTTCAAGATTCAACCAACGCAAGCCTTTTGAGATAACCCAAGTATATGGTTTGATTTGTCTTTGTGAATCTCAAATCCCAAAAGGCCAAAACAAAAGAAGCATCACCAAGTCTTCCTTTGACAAATCACATGCTCCAATATTATGGATTTTCAATGGGAAAACTTAGATAACAATTGTATGTCATGACGACAAAAAAGGACCTAACCATGCTATTAATTAACCTTAGGCACCTCTCATCATGGATCTTGAGGTTAGACCTACACTATTTTTCCGTACAAATCAGCATTAAATGCCCAATGCTCATTATATTTGATCATATTTTTTAGTGAGTTTAATTATTATCAAATGAATCATAATATTAGTTTATTTTTGACAAAATAAAATTCACAATTGATTGTATCCCACAAAAATTTATGAGAAACTTCAACATCAATTTATTGAAATTAGTTTTTAAAACTAAATTATGAGGATGTTAAAATTATTTTGTCAAAAAACAATGTTCTTTTAAACACTAATTTCTAGGATTTATTTTTGAAAATAAGTAGATATTTTTGGATTTTAGTTTTCAAAACCAAAAATAAACACTTCCATTAGTAAGATTTTCTGCTAGAAATTAGTATGAAATTGATGAATATTTAAAGCAATAATATTGTTATCAAAAAACAAATAACACTTCCATGTTCCTCATCTTGTTATAGATGTGAGACTTTGATTATATCCTAACAATTAGGGATGACAAAAAAATAAGTACCCATATGTAATTGCGAATAAACTCCACTATATATCTTAAATGAATAACTAAATGGTTGCCCACTTAATAATGGAGTAAGGATTGATAGTAAGTTACTCGTACTTGTGGTGAGTACCCACACTTTAAAAATATTAAAAATATTTTAATTAAATATAAATTAATTTGGTCTAATTTAATTTTACGATAAATATGTATCATAATCATTTATTTTTAGTACAAATATATGTTACAACATTATTTTTTATATGCTTATTTAAAATTTTACATTTTAATAAATATTCGCAAATACATGTGGGTATATAAAAAATTCATGACTCTCCGATATTACTAGGAAGACTCTCCATAAATGAATCCATTATCGAAGATTTTCAATGACAGGGTCGGCCCAACATATTTTGAGGCCTAAAGCGAATTTTGGAGTTAGGTTTTTTTAAAATCAATAACAATAATTTATTTTAATTTTATTTAAAATCTAATTATCTAAACTTAGTAAACTAAACGTAACTTACATAAGACATAAAGATAACATAATTATTCTAATAAACTGTAAAATTAATTCTAATAAACGATTGAAACTAAAAAAAATAAAATAGTGAATTATTTGAATACCTTTTGCAGTTTCGGAAATTCCCCAGTTGTGTTTTTATGTTATATTATTGTAGAAATGTTTTTGTGTTATAATCGAGGTAATGGGGCAGATGAAATTATCAAGAGAGGGATTGAGAAAAGACAAAGGGAAAGAGGCAGGGAAAGAAAATGAAGAATACAATAAGTTTAGTCAGTAACGTTCATAATTTGGGGCTTAATTTAGTGGGAGAAGAAAAATTAATAGGAAAGTGGGAATGTTCATAATTTGGGACTTAATTTAGTGGGGGGAAGAAGAATTAATAGAAAAGTGGATAAATAACATTAAAAATTTGGGTCTGATTTAGCGGGAGAAGAGGAATTAATAAGAAAGTGAGCCTAGTTTAAAAATGAGAGAGTGACAAGAAAATTAACCGTCACCCATAAAAAAAAACTTTCTGCAAAAAAATTACAATATTAGAATTCCTTACAGTATTAGGCTTAGACAATGACTAACAAACCAAAGTTAGTATTTATACAATTAATTCATTAAGTTCTATAAGTAGAAAAAATATTTTTGGGACCTATTTTACACAGGGCTGACCAAAAATATTTTTGGGGCCTAAAACTAGGTCGTGGGTTGCTTTATGCTTGGGGTCAGCCCTGTTCAATGATACCACAGGGTTGATACACATCTCCACATTGAATGTATTATTGTTCACTTTGAATTTAAATCATCATAAATTTATTTTTAGTTATCACTCAAAATATTTCATACAATTGAAGAGATATTTATATGTTTATAAACTCATATTCCTTCTCTTATTCTATTGATGCGAGACTTTAATTGTATCTCAACGATTCTGAAAATCAATTAAAAAAAGGAAAGGGGAATGGGGATATAAAATTCCAGTTTATATTATAACGATTGGGTCCTAGCCATACAAACTGGGCAGGTGGAAAGCCCGGATGTAGGCCCATTATGGCAAACCATAATGAGATTCTTGAAACGAGGGACCGAAGGGAATGACTCACATTCATGGCAGAAGTGATACCCTGATGAGCAACAATCTATATCTTTGTTGTTTTTCCAAGATGATGATACCCATAAGGGTGCTTAACCCCTACCTACCAACGCACTCAATCATCTTTTCAAAAAAAGGAACACCTGCTGACACCTGGGATAATAGATTGCACTTTCGTACATACACCACTATTATTTGGTGAACCTGCACTTCTTAAAGACACTTTGTTCATTGCAATATATATATACCATGCTATGTGTCATCCCTTCGTGTGTTACCCTAACAAGTGCCAATTATTGAAATCTCACTAATTAAAGTTTCTTCATAACCTCATTTAGATATCGTGAACGTTTAGGACCTAGAAGAACAGCAAAGTTAATGTGTTTGTTTTTTCCTCCATGCGCTATATGTGCAAACTTTTTCATCACAATAAGAATGTTAAAGCTAAAGTGGGAATGAAACGAGTGTTAGATCTGCTTTACCCGGTACATGAAAGTTAACCAAGATTTGGTATCTGGGCCAAATTGTTAATGTAGCGTGGGGAAGTCAATTATGCAGCTTATTCTCTTGAGGGGCTCTACCTAATAATTGGACGGCAATGCTATTTAAGCAACATTTATACTATTAATCTTTCATATTTATCACATGTTAGATTTTATTTTTTTTCTGACTATATAGACCAAGTGTTATATTCAAGATAGTCAATATACTTACATATATACGTTTAGTTAATTTAATGGGATCCATATGTTCGATGTTTAATTTTCTTAGACTTTCTTAAAACCAAAATGTGTAATCTATAATATCATAATCTATAATATGTATATATAAAAGGATAGTCTAATTTAGTGTACATATTTTTTTACAAGATTTTATCTTTAAATGTTTAAATAATAAAAAATAATATTAAAAAATAATTATCCTAACAAACATAAAATTGGAGACTGGAATCTTAAGGTTTAATAAGGAATAAGCATAATACTAATTGATTTAATAAATATTGATAATTTTTAAATATATTTTTTACCCTTTATTTATTTTGGTAACCACACTTTCTTCTTTTAGTATTTTTTTGGTACATTCTTTCTTCTTTTAGTATAAGACAATTTATTTATTTTATTTTATTAATTTAAATAAAAAAATTATTATTTATCTAAAATAATTTTTTTTCAATTTTGTAACTTTCACGCACAATATTCACAAATTTCACTAGTATCTATATTAATAATAAAAGGAATTTTCTCATTTGATACTCATTTTTATCTTTTCTATTTTACCCTTAATAACTATACATGACCTCTGATAACCGTATAAATTATTTATACTTCTATGCTAATAATGAAAGGGGTTCTCTCATTTGGTTTTCATTTTTATCTTTCTCATTTTATCCTTAATAATAATACATAACCTCTAATAATCATATAAATTATAAGAATAAACTTATTATTGTTATTTAATACAGACACATTGTGTCTTTTTTCTCACCGGTTATTATAATGAGGATTTTGCTTAAAATGATACATGATCTAATTATCTAACTACCAATATCTAGTGTAAGTGGTAACTAACCCAGAAGACTACTAAAATAAGCATGTCATTTCAAAAACATGCGTAGTGAAAAGCATTTGTATACATCACGCGCAAAGCTGACTTTTGTTAGTTCCAACTCAATTCTGTGCCATTGAATATGACTTCTGATAAGTCCAATATGACATGATCTTTGAGCTGATAATAATTGAAAGCAAAAGAACTTGTATATATTCTCGATCGACCGTAGTAGCTTTGTCAACGTTCATATAGGGCGTTAAATCATAGTAAAAACCGTTTGTTACCAACTTAATTAAATGGAGTGTTATACATTTTACGTGAATGTTATGCATCACATTGATATAAACAAATTAATGCCATTTATACAGTACTTTATGCCTCTCCGTACATATACATTAATTGGAGAGTCCCTAGTGTATTCCACAAATTAAGTAAAGACGCCAATTTAAATTGTGCATGACAGGAGATCAAAATGAAGTTCCAGATTAATATTTCATTAACAAAAGAAATAAGACTGCCTAACAAGAAGGAGCTTTTAAAAAAATGAAAACAATCATAAAAGTTTAATTATCAAGCATTGAAGCTTAATTTACTTAATCGATTTTTTTAAAATATGTTTAATTGATTTTTAGTTTATCTTGATAATTAAAAACATTGCAAATTAAGACTCAAAAGTTGGACAAAACCCAAAAGCATTAAACTATTCCGTACACATTGCTTTGTTATAATGCAAATGGCAGTGTTGTTTTTATTCTTTGAGTGATATTTAATTCAAGAGTGCTAGCCTTGCCCCTCCATATAAGGACCCTCTTGGCCCTTCCCTTAGGTCATCTCACAAAGCTTTGCTCTTCTTAATTAGTCTTCTCTTTTCTTTCAATCTCTCAACATATTTCTCTCTTTCTCTAAATATCTACACTAATATCATCATGGAGAAAAAAACCCTCTTTAGGCTTCTTGTTATTCTTCTGGGTCTTTCCTACGTTGTTTTTGTTGCTGCTGTTCCTGCAACCAGTAAGTTTCAAGGGTTTGATGCAGAACCCTTATTGGTTTTGTTAATGTATTTATTGAGGATTAATTATGAATCTGATTCATCATGTTAAATTGTGAATTATAGGAAGCTCCATGATTGGGAAAATGGATCCTCTAGTGCAAGATCATCTGGCTAAGGTCCTCTCTCTCTCTCTCCTTTCAGATTCCTTTAATTTTTTCTCTCAAGGAAAGATATTCGTGCCACATATATGTCCCAGAAATTCCAAAAAAAAACAAACAAAAACAAAAGATCTATATAAGATAATTAACCTGGAAGGGGACATGGTCATGTCTTGTGCCCTAACTACTTGACAAAACCCGTTTTTTGTCTTTACTAATTAATAGTTGAAATTATTATCTTAAGAAAAAATAAAAAGAAAAAGTTCATAGCAAGATTCCAAGTTTTGATTTCCCTAAGAAATTATCCAATTCAACAAATTATAACCCAAATTATATATATGGCCGTTTCCCTTCTGTCATATCTACGCGGTTACTATTTCATCGGTAGCTGATAAGTGCTATTTTCTTTTTCTTTTTTCTTATGATAGATTATAGTAATGAATACTCTTGTCCAAGTCCAATCATTTATAGTAGTGATATGTTTTAACTTGCAGGAGGATCCAGTTATGGGGTTAATGAATAGCAAGGAAGACATGAAGGAAGGGATTGTAGAGAGTAGAATGATGGTGGATATTGTAGACTACCCTGGAACAAGACCAAATCCAGCCCATGATCCAAAATCTCCTGGAAAGCCTTAACTTAATGTATTGTATAATATGATCTTGGAAATCAGGGTTTTGGCTAGTTATTTAGTTACACCAGAAGTGTCTAGATGATATGGTTTGGGTTTGCCATGGTTTGAAATGTTGAAAATGTGTGTCTGTATGAAAAAGCTCTAATCTAAGATGTATCCTAGTTAAGTTGTTAGTTTAGCTTAAGTGCTTTGGTATTCTACATGTATGAGTCATAAAGAGGTACTGATTGATGATGATAATAGACCTTGATTTCCCTTATTAATGTGAACAAGCTGGATATTATGCTTAATCCTGAGTAACAATTAATGACACGTGGGTTAATTAATGCATAATATGTTGGGATAATTAGGGCAAGAGAAAAATTTATTAAGCCAACTAGAAGGGTAAGCTGCCAAAACTGAAACTTGTGTTACGAATTATATATGTATTTCACATTCTTATTTATCTTATGCACGTTAGATTAATTATATACAAATCTGGAATGAAATTCGTCAATTTAAAGGTTGTGCTGCGCAACAATATAATTAATCTGAGGAGGCTGCAACTATGTAATTGCATAATCACATTTCCGTTGTCTTGTGAATGAAAATTTTTAACAAAAAAATATTTTAGATTTTTGTATGAGGGTAAAAGTTGGAAAATGTTGCATAATAACCAAGTTTAACAATATAGGGTTATTTTAAGATTATGAAGATATCGGTGATGAAGATCAAGGCAAGTGTTCGAGTAAAGGAAGAGCTTATGAGAAGAAAGGGCTCCTCAATTGAGCTAAGAGTACCTAAGAAGAGAAGATTTAAAAGGGATGAGCTTATGATTGGACTAAGATCATCTATGAGAGGAAGAGTAAAGAAACCTAAAGGAGCATATTGATCAACATGTACATTCAACTCAAGCTAAAGTAATTAAGAAGAGTTAAAGATAGTACACTTGCATATTCAAGTGGAAAAGGCCCAACCTAGGGGACCTAAAAAATGCATCAATTTGGACAGTTTTTCTTATGGTACCTTAAGGTAGATTCAAAATGGATAATTAGAGTTAAAAGATAAGGAGCATCCTAGGGTTAGGTTATCAAGGAAGGCTTTTTGAATGTAAAAAGTTTGTTGCATTATAAACTTTGATAATTTAGTTAAATAAAAGCTTAATTGCACATTTTGTTATCCATCTTTCATATTTTTTCAAATTTTTCCACTCAACTTTTGAAATTGCATATTTTACTACCCAACTTTTAAAATTTTGCACATTTTGTCTCCCTATTAGTTTACTATTGATGTCATTAGTTGACTGTTTACATGGCATGTTATACTGTTGGCATGGCATACACATGATGATCATGATGTGGAATAATGTGATATCAATAATCAATGAGCCATGCTACAATCAACATATCACACCAGCAATCATCTACGTAGAAAAATGTGAAATTTTAAAAGTTGAGTGAAAAAATATGAAATTTTGGAAGTTAAGTGACAAAATTTGCTAAATCTTGGTCATTTTGTTCATTAAATTTCATTAACAATTATGTGTTGATTTTAATATTTCTATTATGTGTGGATATAAAATTTAGGAGGACCATTAGTCTTATTTATTAATTGGACTAATACTAGTTGATGGCTTTGAGCCACTTTTTGTGTTAGGTTAGGCAAAAAGAATTTCCCTTCAGTTTTGGTAACTTGTTTAAGGACTATGCGATGAGTTCTTTGTCCTTATGCCATGACAAAGACACACACACTATCTTGTTTGACTCTTGGAACCTTAATGTTATAGAATTGTCATTTAAGGAACAAAAGTATGAGGATCGTCATCATATTGTAAAGGAAATTTTTTTAGGTAAAGGGGAGTAAATTATCTTGCTAAGGTATGAATCAAATTGTGGGTTGTATAGTTGGTCCTTAATTAACTTCATATGTTTTATTGCTTTTTTACTAACATATCTTCTATATAAGTTACAAACACACTAAAGCTCATGTGATCTATCTATGTGTTTGGAATGTTTGAGATTAGATTTGAATTGTTGTCATAAGTTTTTATAGTTTTAGGTTTCGATGGAATTGAGTTTTGATTTAATTGGATGAATTATGCAATTTAGGGGTGACTATTTTCTCCTTGGCAAGTGTACCAAATCATACAAATAGTTCAATAAAAAGTATAAGTATCATCTCCTAAGGAACTTGCACAATACTTGACAAAAACCATTAATTATAATAAATTAAGCTATCGCGAATGAAAATATTGATTGGTTGCAACAAATAAAGTGCTTCAACAAGATAAATGTTATGAGAAGTCTTTTTGGAATTTTACAAACACTTAGAATGTAAAATCTGATTTTAACATAATAATATTGAAAGATATGTTAGGGTTCAACTTCACCAAACTTTCCTCTCATGTTTACAAACAAGCTCAAACTAGTTATAATTCAAAATTTATCAATCACTCACAAGTATAACCAACCCTAAGTTCCTTATAAGTTGGAATCAAAGCTCTTTAATTAATTTATCAATTCTTTGAATAAATTAACCAAGAAACCAGCTTTAAAAGCAAGAGCTTAATAAAGACTAATGACATTTACTCCATTCCTAGAAATAAGTACCATTAGTTTCTCTACTTTAGTTCAAAGGTTCACAAGTATTTTCTAATCACTTTAAAACCCAAGGTTCAAGTTAAGGGAGATCAAACCATAACAAGCATTAAGTAAAGAAGATAGAGTAATAAAAATGAATAACAATTGAGATTGATAACTTAAAAAGTATACATGAATGGGTTAGGTTATATCAAACCCCAACAAGGGAGAGTTTAGCTACACATAGACATGTAGAACACTACAAATGATGAAAAAAAGAGGAAGATTGATCTTGAAGGATAAAGAGCTCTCCAGTCGCCACACACTCTCGAAGAAAGGTTCTCTTATGATTATTCTCGAATATCTCCCACTTAGTTCATAAAACCTTTTATCTCATCTCAATAATGACATATCAACACTTCTAACCCTAAGAGTGAGTTTTCATACATAGTATGGGACAAGGATCAACCAACACAAAGCCCCTAGTACTATGGCACTAAACATGGATTCCACGCTCAGCGTGGGACAGAAATTGCTCAAATGATTCTCTGTCAAGTTGAGGTTGAAAATGGAAACTTAATCAAAAATTTATTCTCTCTTGAATCTTCACCAATTATCATTTGCTTCTTCTCAACTACAAAATAACAATAAATAAAAAAATTGCAAATTACCTACTAATGTAAGTTAAAGACTAAAGTTAACTTTCTACAAATTTAAGTTAAATTTTGGATAAATCAAGGTTTCAAGTCAAGGAAAATTGGATAAATACTTCAAAATGTACCACAAGATAAAATAAAAAATAAAAAATTACAACACTTATCAGTGACCCATTGAAGTAGTGTCAAAACTTCATTGCTTCTAGTTTTTTGTTATTAATCATTCATGTTCAATTTAATTGGGATATGAATCCCTTTCCTTACAATATTAAGAAAACATTTTAAAAAAATTTGCATGTTTTCCTTATTCCACAAATTATATTATTTATATTAATTAATGGTGTCATGAGGGATAGATGGTGACACACATTTGTGGTCAGGGATGGATCTACCTTAATTATGTGGTGTGGGGCTAGTTTCCCCCACTAACCTTTTAGTTTCTTTTGTTATAATATAATTTTTATTATCCTAACTAAAACTTGAAAAAAAATGTACATTGAATATAAAAATATTATTTTACATTTACAATATTGAAATTGTAAAGAAAACATCAATAGAAAGAAAGTGTAAAATTTAAGGATAACAGCAAGAAAAACTGTTGGGATTAAACTTCACCTGTCTTACTCCTATGTTTTCCTACGGATGTATTCGTGGGTAATTATTGACAGATATATCCGTGAGTAATTATTTTTTTATTAATAATTTATGTTAAAAATTATAAAATTAATTTATAAGTAATAATGATAAATAAAAACTAAATTAGATAAAAATTTTAAAAAAATATATAAAATTCTTCTAGTTAAAGAAAAGTTTCTAAAAACGCTATGGCACAAGAAAGATATTTGTGCTTTATATATAAAAGTTAATTATTCTTTGATTAGTTACTAATTTTAATTTAATTTATATTTATACAAATTTTAAATATGATTTATTGATTTAACTGTAATATTTATTTTAATATATAATTTATTATAAATTTTAATTATATATAATAAAAATATAACTTGTGAAATACACAGATAAATACTAGTATTTTTTAATTTACATAAAAATTACAGTATTATATTATATTGTAACTTGTGAAATATATTGAAATGAGAGAGATTCAAAGATTGTACAAGTATGAGATTATATAGAAGAAGATGACTTAAAAGAATTAATTTGTATTATTTATGTCAATAAGATGTATCTACTCTTTGGTAGCTTATTCCATAAGAACTTAACAGTATCTCGAAAAGAGCTACCCATGAAGGGTTTTGACCGGTGAAGAGTTCTAACCAACGAGGAATTGCGTGAAGTGTCATGGAGTGGAGCTCCTGAAAGGTCAGATCTGAGAGGTGTTGCACTAAATAAGAATGTTATTTAATACAATTTTAAAATAATTTTTTTAAAAATATTATCAAAAATATCTAGGGATGTATCCGTCGGTAAAGTCGTTAAAAAGTTACCCACAGCTGAAAATTTGTCGGTAAATGTTTCATACGAGCAATTTACCGACGAATTATTACTTGTCTGTAATTCGTCAAAAATAAAGTGTTACCCACGAATTTTTTGAATTATCCACGAATTTTGTTTGTCTGTAATTATGAAATTTCTTGTAGTGATAGTCTTATATTCTTCATTTTGATGCCCCACTTTAAATTTTCATTTTGATTACTTATCAAAGAACTATTCTGATAGAAATGATGATAAATTTATTCTAAAAAAAGATTACTTCTTATGAGATCTTTATAGCATAAATTTGATCTTTTTTACATCATTATCATGATAAGGACTTTCTCACAATTAAGGTCATTATGATTTTATTAAGGTTGTTTTGAGTATGTGCAATGGTTTATTTTTATATCAGAAACCAATTTAACAATTCTTTTGAAGTTTTTAGAATAACTTTCCATCAACGATCATCTTTCTATATTTGATAGGCTCATAGTTTTGATCAACCCTTACAGAGTATGACTTATAAGGAAGAGTTGAAGGGGCATATATCTTCATTATGATAGAAATAAACTTAGTTTTTAGATGAACCTTTATTTAGTGTGATCCATATACATAAGATTGATTTTTCTTTTTAACTCAATGTCTCTCAAGATATCATCCTTAAAGAGACAATGTTTTTATTTCTAAAGTAGCTCTACTGAGTTTATTCTATGGACACATCATTTTGATGATTGATCTTACTTGTTGCATATCATTTTACTGTGATCATTTCATAAACATTTGTTGGCTTAAAATCATAGAATCCATCATTCTAATGTTGGCTCTGGAACAACTACTGCATTCTGATGTATAGATTCTTTATGATTTTGACTTTAATGTATCATTTTGATGAGATTATATCATAAGCTTTCTTTTGTCTTAATAACCACTCATGAAATCGTTATGATTTTTTCATTTTCAAAGTTTTTCAATACGTTATTGTGATGTTGACTCTAGTACAACTATAGTACTACTTCATTTTTATGTTATTATTTCATTATAGCCTTTGATCTATCTTTTGAGTAAGGTCTTCTTGATGTCATTGCACCAACTCAATACCAAGTCCTTAGAGATAAGTATTTATTTCATCATACATATGGATTTCAGTTAAACTTTTTAAGGCTCTTCACTTGATGTTCTTAAGACAACCATTTTGAGCTTTTTTTTTGTACACTTTAGAAAACTTGCTCTTACACGCTCTTTTATATTCCACTAAACACTTGGGATAGAATGTAGTCATTTTAGCATTCCTTCATCATTCTTACAATTTGAATTATTAATGGTTTGTCATAATTAAAACAACTTAGGGTAGATTCAACCTCAAAAACAATGGATCTCATGAATCATAATAATTGGCATGTGCCGTCAAACATTGGTGGACATTATTGTAAAACTGATTTACTAAATGAAGCAATTGATTTCCCAAAAAGATAGGTAAATTGTTATAAATTTTAATTTACAACTTAATATTCAAATTCTTAGGTAGATTGTCATCATTTTATTGGTGTAAAGTATCCAACAATATTATCGATGATTAATCTTCTATTATAAAAAATATTACATATATTGATATATAAAAAATGTCACTATAAATATAATATAAATATAAATCAATTTGATATATAATTATACATAATTTTAGTGTTTTTTTTAATGAGATTGAATAACATATATTGTGTGTTATTATAGCCTATAACTACATTTTTTAATAATACATCAACTTATATTATATCTATAATATTGGTAAAAGTAATTTTTAGTAACAAGTATTGTATCACTATAATGTTATAACATGACAATTTTTTTGTAATATGTTCATAAAAAAACCTTACTTAAGCACTTTATGTATGATCTTCACTCCTAACTATATTTTTTCATTCACAATACTTCCGACGTAAGATCTTATCTAAGAAATTTTAATCAAGTTCTACTTAATTAAACCAATAATTTTTTGGTGATTAATTCTTAAATTTGAATTAATTAAAAATGTGATAACAAAAATATAAGTTTGTTTTTATTTAAATAAATTTATCAATAAGTATTTATAGGGAAATAAAATAAGAAAATAAAATGAATAAAAAACTTATCTCATGATCATGTAGGCTGATCATTAGAATATTTTTCATTTAGATTATCAAAAAATTGTTTTAATTTATGCATATAATAATTTTAATCCATAAAAATATATAATATAGTTTTCATCTTATTTTTGTCATACAAAAGTTTATTGAAACATTTATCCAAATACAACATGAATGGAAGATGAAGAAACCATGACCTACAAACCAACGGAAAATGATGAGAAGACAAGTCTTCGTGTGTCCGTAGTCTTTTCCAAAACGATGATTACAAATGTTACATTATTGTTTAACTTATTGTGGTCTTCACGATGTCCATATCTTATAATGGAAAGCTAGAGGATGCTAAGCCAGCGTAGGGACTAGAGCCAAAGTTAAGCAATTTTACTTTCATTTGAGATTGCTTTGCACTAGTCGTGGCCATAAGAGACAACTGGTCCACATTTTATAACGATTTCTAGCAACGTACAAGTGCACTACAAATTTCTTCGAGATAATAATAAAGTATTGTTACCTGAAGTAGTCTTTATTCAGTAGGCTAAAAATATCTATGGTTGAAAAAATAGTCATAATAAATTTTGGTTTTTTAATAGCTAGATCAAAGACTTTGACAATTGGTGATAATGATGGTGTCTTACCTTACATATAATATTTGTGTCACACCTACTTAAATTAACATATCTCCTCAGTCCAATAATGGTTGTGTTAACCACAACTACGCATATAAAATTTAGTATAAGCCATATCAAAGCATAAATGGACCCAAAACAAACTACTTAGATATGATTTGGAACGTTTAATGAGAGTAGGTAATGCTTTTCTAATTCACTCAGTAGGACCATTTGACAGTAGCTAGACATGATTATGTCTTATTTTCAGCAAACAAGGCTTTAATATCACTAGAAAATAATGTCACTTGAAAGGCAATGTTTGATACTTTCAAAAACTTGATTAGAACTCTAGTAACTGGTTGATTCACGATCGGTTTGTATTTTTTATCAGCTTACTCTTTCTTTGATTCTCCAAGTATATTTTACTTATATTTTCTGGTTCGGCTTGGATGAAATCATTAATTTAATTAGTTGTAATTGAATCACATAACTTAAAAATTACAAAACTTAAAAAACGTAATCTTTGGTTTGATTTTTGAAACATTCTTTTAATGTCCTATGACTTGGAAACACGTATGTTTGAAAGTGGGACTCTTACTTTTGTGTTAATCGGATTAAACGCAAGTATATGTGAGCGAGGTAACTTTTTAAAGGGAGAAAACTAGGTCTATATGCATACTCGCAATGATTATAAGCTAGCAATTTGCCTAATCAATGAATTATTAGTAAATGTTAATATGTTTTTGATATATTATGTTGATGAGTGATGTAGATAAAATATAAAGTATATGAGTAGAAATAATTTTTATTTTATAAATTAATTTTACAGAGTTTAGTTAGATTCAGATTTATATTTTAAGATCATATCATAATTTATTTTAATGATTGTTATTAAGTATATCAAAATATTCACTATCAAGTTATTATCGTACTACTTACAAATGTCTAATTCTGCAAACTAATGAATATAAGGAGATGAGTATGTTAGAAATTTTACATTAAAATAGAGTATATAAGTGGAGGTAGTTGTATTTTTTACTCAAGATTCAGGGATTCAATCTCCGATTTGGATATGAAGTTACGATTGGTGGTACCACTTTATTTCTGCAGAGGCCAACTCAATGAGAAGGAGTTACATCCCCTCATTAAAATTTTTTTTACCCTTTTGAGATATGATTTTTTTTGCCTTATTATTGATTGGAAGTTCAAAGAGTATCTTTAATCATTTAACATAAGTGATTTGACATTTATATCCCTTATTCAAAGCTTGATTTTTGAATTTTTTGACTTGAATATAAACCCAAGATTAGAGGAATCATTTTATCTCTATAAGAGATGAGCCAATGAAAATGAGTTATACCTCCTTATCAAACCAATAAAAAAATATTTATCTTTTTGAGATACATAGCTACGTGTAGTACAAAGTTTAGCCTTTTATTGGTTGAAAGTTCAAAGAGTATCTTTAACCATTTCAACAACGAGAAAATTGTATAATTAAGAATAATGTGTTTTGTAATTTAAATTTAAGCTTGACTCAACCCTTAAATATAATTCAAGAAGTGAGAGTTGTCCTTAATTTATATATTTTATTGAATTATATTACGTGGTTTATATGGAATATCCAATACACCTCTATTTTTTCACATTGAGGATTAAACATTTACCAATAATTTAATAAATGATGATATGATATATTAAACAATAATTAGAATTTTTTACTGAATTAATTTTTTTTTTAATTCACACCCAAAAAGAAGCGAGTTATGTCTGAGTCAAATTTGGAGATGGAAGTCTTCTTTCGTTTCTCGACGGTGAAATAAGACTAAACTCATGAGCGTATTATCCTAGGTCGGAACAAGTTGATAGGAGCTCCTTTTTTCACCCCCAAGCATGTCGCCACATGGGGGGTGAAAAAAGGAAAGAGAGGGATGGGGTTTCTCTTGCTTTTGGCATAGCGGGCCCCGGCGGGAGGCCCGCACGACGGGCTATTAGCTCAGTGGTAGAGCACACCCCTGATAATTGCGTCGTTGTGCCTGGACTGTGAGGGCTCTCAGCCACATGGATAGTTCAATGTGCTCATCAGTGCCTGACCCTGAGATGTGGATCATCCAAGGCACATTAGCATGGCGTACTTCTCCTGTTTGAAACGGGGTTTGAAACCAAACTTATCCTCAAGAGGATAGATGGGGCGATTCAGGTGAGATCCAATGTAGATCCAACTTTCTCTTCACTCGTGGGATCCGGGCGATTCGGGGGGGCCACCACGGCTCCTCTCTTCTTGAGAATTCATACATCCCTTATCAGTATATGGACAGTTATCTCTCGAGCACAGGTTTAGGTTCGGCCTCAATGGAAAAAGAAAAATGGAGCACCTAACAACGTATCTTCACAGACTAAGGATAAGGAAGGTTGGAATGCCAATAGGCATCTTTTATTGAATTCACCCGACCTGAAAGTACAGTATCTTTTTGGGGAACGTCCGGTGCCAAAGTCATTGAATGGGTAAGTCGTCAGTCCCTAAAACGGATTATGTAATGAAAACTTACAGCAGCTTGCCAAACAAAAGCTAAGAGAAAAAAAAGTAGAGGTATTATTAGCATAATATCTACAATTGGATTCAAGAAAGCGTAGGCTTCGGGCAATTTCGCCGAGAAAAAACTACTTGAATAAAGTACGGAGTGAATACAAATACAGACCAAACTAAAGATATTAAGCATAACAAACATTTTGTTCTTTAAGAAAATAAAATTTACTTTTTTTGTATTAGAATTTTCATTTTTATTGTATTTTTTTCCCCAGATGGAATTGTCATAGTTTTCGAACAAAACATCAATCTATGTGTAATTGGAATCTAAATTCAAATTGGATTTCGAATTATTAATTTCTATTTTTTTTTTAAGTAGTAGTTCTAGCGGTCGACTCGTTTTTTTCAAATTGTTTTTCATTATTAAGAAAAGGTAACGAAGATAAAATATGAGCTTGTTTTATAGCAATCGTAATTAATCATTGTTGTTTTAAGGTCAATCTATTTACGCATCTTGATAATATTTTTCCTTGTTCACTAATAAATCGACTAATTAAACCCATGTTTTTATAATCAATTCTGTCCCCCGATTGGATCGGGGACAAACGCCTACGAAAAGATCGCTTGGATTTAAGAAAGAGTCGCTTAGATTTTTCCATGGTTTGTATATTCCTGTTCCAAAAATCACATATATTACAAGAAAGTTTTTTATTCTTAATTTTTTTAATATATGTTGTTATATAATGATATATGTATATAATTTAACTAAAAATCAACTAAACTATAAATTATAGAATATATATATAAAGATAGATATATATAAAGATATATAAGTAAATACTAAAAATAGATCATTTTACATGTTATATTCCTTTGGCCGAAAAGGTAACACACAAGCTATCCATTTTCTCTATTTTTTTATTTCGGCGTAAATTTTATGTTTTCAACAACGGGAACAAAATTTTCTCAATTCCAATCAACTAGGCGTATTGTGTCGATTCTTTTGAGTAATATATCTAGAAATACCCGTTGATTCCTTATTAACACTCTTTTTATCACAACCGATACACTCCAAAATAACTGTTACTCGCATATCTTTACCCTTGGTCATGAACCTCCTTTGGATTTTTAATTCACTTAACTCTTCCATTTTAGGATTCAAATCTAAGAAGAAGAAAAGAAAGACAAAAAATAAAAATTAATAATTGGAAATCCAATTATGTTATGAAAGATTTCGTTCCAATTAATAATTAATATTAATATAGTAGAAAAATAATACAATGATCTCGAACTAGTTGAGGAATTAAAGTGTACAAAGTGCTATTTTGTTTTGTTTTTTAAAAAAATTAATTCAGTAAGAAATTCACAATAATTAACCCCACCGAGTCAGCAAATGTGAGATATCTAACGTGATCAATATGCAAACATGTATGAAATTAATCAATCATTGCTTAATTAGGGAAAATTAAATTAATCGAGTCCAAGTGTTTGGAGCTTCAACCAACAGCAAAGACATAAGGATGAGATTACCAGAAATGAACAAAACATATAATGCGAATGAGAATAAAGGTTAGCAAATAAAGTAGCCACCTACAATCTGCATGCATTGAGACGAAGAATAGTACAAAGCATGGGTTGATGACTCTCAAGTAAGATTGCAATTTTTGTAAGGGAATAAGGCAATATAAATAGCAGTTAATTTAAATTGAAAAGGGCGAAATAAAATGAAATTAAAGTATGAAAACAGAATATTCAAATAAGCAGAATAGTCGAATATGAGATCAAATTTGGAGAGCATTATAGGTTTTAAGTTCATTACAATGGGAATTAATGGATTTCTAAATATTGCCCCTATTTCCCTTTTTTATTTTTGGTACATGAAAATTTTTCTGGTACATGCCCCTACTTCCTTTTATTAAGTTAAATTTATTTTATATACTGTAAAAAAAAAGTTAGATTTATTTTAAGGTTGAATTATCCTAATTTTAATTATTAGTTTCTTTTAGAATCACAACAATCTAGTTTTTTTGGAATTAAAACTCATCAAAATTAAGAAATGGTAAAAAGGAAGGTACTCTCAATATTATCGGACATATACTACTACAAAAATAATGTTATAAATTCACACTTATAAAAAATATATAAGTTCAATTTGAATTTTTAACTACTTGTATCAACCCATATTTAAAACTCATTAAGATTTATGATAATGCAAATAAAAGCTCCAAAAAGGAATATATATATATATATATATATATATATATATATATATATATATATATATATTCATGATTTGAATTATTAGGCTCAAATGTAGTTTTATCATTAAAATTTACCTTTTGGTCCTTTCCTTGACATCTAAAAACATATAGTTGTGTTTTATCGAGAAGTTGTTGGTTGGAGGCTGTTTTAAAAATGTTTAAGACCGTGATGGCTGATTCTAAAATGTAAAACAAAATAAAAATATAATCACTATGTAAAATTTAATAAATGTATATATATATATATGATTTTTAAGTTATTTTTTAAAGTTAATAAATTTATTATATATATATATATAACATTTTTATTAGATAAAATGTATAAAATAAAAATAAAATAAAAAAAATCTTTGTCGGTATGTATAAATTGTTTTCTGAAAAAAAGTATTGGTAGCAAAGTTAATTTAACCAAATAAAGGTGTTTATTTATTTATTTACCTTCATGGTGTGTGGGTAGAGTGCAGATTTGAACACTGGAAGAGGACAAACTGAGCCAGATGGGATGAAATATGCAAACTCTGCTAACCTTATCCCAACAAAACTGAAGAAAGAACAAAATTTGTATGTCTGATGGCCTGTCCTTCAATTAAACTATTTCTAAGTTCTGCATTCAATTCAAATTTTTAGTCCCTTTCATAGTTTTACCCTTAAAAATAAAAATAAAAAGACTCGATACATTTCATTCAAAATCAACTGAACAACACATGAGGAAAATGTAATTAAAATCATGAACACAAGCATACAATTCATTTGTTCTAGTCAAATTGTGAGCCATTGAATTAGTAGTAAAACTTTCATAGTTATACTTGTGCACTAGGTTTATTTTAGAGTTAAAATAATACCTCTGATTACAATATTATTTTCAAAATAAGAATCAAATATTGTTTTTTAACTAAAGAATAAGAATGTTAAATTACTTGTATCACATTTTTTTTTTTGGGAACAGTTTATTGTTTCTTACTTTCAGAATTTGTGCAGCAATAGATATGGCCAACATGTTCATTGACCCACAGCCCATACCTTCCATCCCTTTTATATAATTTTGGGAAGTACATTTTGTATCATTCTTTTTTCTAATTACATTATTTTTTATTTTTAGCAATTATTAAAAAAATTATTTAATCTTGAAAGTAAACTACAAATTCATTTTTAGGAGTTATTTGCAAATTAATTTTGAATGTTTAAATATGGAAGTAATCTTTAAATCAATCACTTTTAAAAATTAACTTTTAGAAAAGGATTTAACATATTTTATAATTAAAATTTGGAAATAAATAATGATCTATTGATTTTGTTTTCAAAAATATAATTTTAAACTAATATCTCTCTTTATATATAAAAAATAAGTATAAAAATAAAAATAGAGTTTGTAAGTACTCTTTTTCTATAAAAATATATTTTGTTAACGAGAGTACTTTTCGAGATTTATCTCAATCTCTTATTTTTTTTATTTTATTTTTATTTTTATTTTAAATTAAATTACAATGTTTTGGTAAAAATAAATTTTTATCCTATATATTATATAATCTAAAACACTAGTTAAAAAAAAAAAGATAATATAAAGCAAAAAGAATGCAAAAGGTAATTATCCGTAATTTATTCATTCAGACATTGTTGACTTATTAATATACGTTTAAAAGAGTTTATTTATAATTTATTTGAATAACATAAATATTTATATAAGTATTTGGATAAATTTATTAAAATAATTTATGATTTGTTCATAAATTACTTTTAACATATTTTAATTGGTAATCTAAAATAGCTTATGAATCAGTTTATAACATGTGGGCCGGGGTAAATTTTTTGTTTATTTTTGGGCTCAAAAACTTGCTGGGTATATTTTGGGCTCGTTTCCTTTTTTTGTTTTCTCAAACTCCTTGTTTGCTTGACAAACAAAAATAAATTGGAAAGGAGGGCATAGTTTAATTCATTAAGAATAGTCTTTGGAAGTCTATTGTTAGTGATTTGTCCCTTCAATGGTGGCTTGGATTAATTAATTAAGAACATCATTTGAGGTTGAATTTTGGATGGAAAAGGAGATGAGGGGAAACAATTTCTTTTCAATGAATATTTTCAATTTTAAAATAAAAGAAATAAATGATAGATTAATATAGAAAAACAAAATTTCTCAATATTTTTTTTTTTGGTTCGTCCCTGGGGTATCCACCGCCGATAGCAGTGACTAATCTCCTCGCTACGTTGGAGGCACCTCAAAGGGTGGGATAGCTGGCCCCAAGATTTAACGCGGCTGCATACACGAGGCAGGATTCGAACCCCTGACCTTGCTTAAGCGTGGATCAACCCCTACCGCTGAACCACACGTTTGGGGTTAAATTTCTCAATATTTGACATAGTTTCATAAATGCTATACAATTATTTTAATTTGAAAATAACAAATTAGTGTTTCTTTTCCCCTTCTTTTTGCCCTTAAAATAGTAATATTCCATTCCTAGACACCCTAAAACACCAAACCAAATCATATTGGTAACTTGATTTAGTTCTTTCAAATCAAATTTTTATTTTTATTTATAAAAAAAACATTTTGCTGAATTGCTTCTCTCTCATTTCTTCTCCTTTTCTATCGTTTTTTTTTACCGTCATTAGAATTTGTACATATGTTATTGCCTATGTTTCAAAGATTGAAAGTTTTATTTGAACTTTATTTTCTTGTCAAATTCTTATACTTACAAAAAAAAAAAAAAAAAGTCAAAATTCAGTCCTTTGATTTCTTGATGCATTAATTCCTTACTACCAACTAATTGGCAATTATTTTCCTCAATCTTTCAAATACTTGGACCATTTGAGTTGAGCATAACTTGCACATTTAACTTTCTTCTTGGTCCAATTAATGCTCATATTCGAAGTTTGAAATATCCTGCACAATGTTATTTTCTTGGATAACGTAGTCTAGTTTCAAAACTCAACATCCAATATGCATGATTTCTTGATATACTCCTTTACACATAAAATATTTTTGAACCAAATATCGAAATTAAGAAATTTATCAATTATTATTAGATATTTGATACTTTACTCAATATACTTGATTTGAAAACATGTAACAAAAGTTTATCGTGTGTAAATACCATAGATCGAGTAACATATTTGATACTAATCTAGTTTGACATACATTAAATATTAAAGTAAATCATATAGATATTCTTTGAGGTTTTGTATATTATTCTTATATTAACTTCTTTAATTGCTTAAAAAATATTAGACTAATTTTTCTCAAACATATCTAAAAATCTTTTAATTATTTTGAAAAATATCACATAGTGTTCCTTTAATAGAGGTTGTTGTAATCATTAAAAAAAATAACTTGATTGTGTGTAATCTAACAAAAACAATGTCAATGTAATTTACTCAAAATAATATTAAATAATATTTTTTTCTTTATATTATTAATATAAAGTATTTACTAATTTTTGTAATAACTATTTTTCTCTTTCTATCCACATAATTTTTATCTACAAAACTCAAATTCAATACCTTAAAAGATCAAATCTAATTTCATTAGAATCAATAACTTGTTGATACAAAAATATTATTTATGTTTATTTAAATAAATATTTATACGTATAAATTAGAATTATTATATTAAAGAAGGGTACTTTTAGGATTCATTATTTAATAAAATAGGATTCATTATTTAATAAAATTATTTTAAACTATTTTTCTTTAATGATAATATTTTAAAAAAAAATTCTTAATCTTTTTATATTTGTAATCTATAAGTTTATTTTTTATTTGTAAATTAGTTATTTGTATTTTTTAAGATTAAGTGATAGTTAAAATAACCTTGTTTCATAATATAAATCATTTAGTGTAAATCTAAAATTTAATTTATATGTTTATATATATATTACAAATATTAATTGTAATATAATCTACATATTTTAAAATATTTATTAATTATAAATTTTAGTTATATAAAATAAAATTTATTTAAAATACTTGTTTTTTTATTAGCACTTATAGGAAAATTAAAAGGGAAAGATTTTCTTTAAAGTGAAATACATAAATTGATTTTAATTTATGAAAAAAACTCAAAAAAATTTCCTTCGAGTGTTTATCACGATATTAATTTATCCAAGAGTTATTTGTATTTTATCACATATTGCTAAGTGAAAAGTACACAAACATGCATATAATAAATTTCATTAAGCACGTATTTGTAACATGTTTCTTATCATTAAATTAAACTTAACGATTAAAGCAATGAGATAAAGACTTGTTTACAATAGAATAGGTGAAACTTTAAAATGGTTTAAAAACATTATTTACCGTATTATAGTAAATCCTTTTTTTATTAAAAAAAATATTTGGAATATTCAAAATTTATTATTAAAAAAATGGAAGCATGTAGTGCTTTTAAACATAGTAATTTTTTGTGTGTAAAAAAAGTAATAACGATAATATATGTAATTAGCTAATAAAAACAATAAATATTTAATTTTTTCTATACTACAAGAAATGTTACATATAGTGACATACAAAAAGTGTCACTATAGGTACAATATATGTAGGTATATATATGTCTATTTGACATATAGTTATGCACAATTTTAGTGTTGCTTTTGGATGAGACTTAACAACATATTTTGTGTATTACTATAGTATATACTCACACTTTTTAATAATATACCAACATATATTGTAGTTATTTTGTGGGTAAAAGTAATTTTTAGTAACTTGTATAGTATCACTATAGGGTGTGTGTCACTATATGACAATTTTATTGTACTATTTGTTTTAACATTGTCGAAGCCGAATTATACCTCAAAGACAAGACATAATTTTTTTGAATGTTTATTTTATGTGTGTGTATAAGAGAGAAAATGGATCTATTTATTTTAAAAATAAGTTTTCATATATTTATTTATTTAATAATTTATATTTTATATTAAATTTTAACAATTCAGCCATTAAATTAAAAATGTTAATATATAGATCAAGTTTATAAATATTTAAAGAAAATTAAAAACTATATAATACTTCTTTATATAAATCCAAGTTAACATATGAAATATTTTTATAATTATGTATCTATTTGGATTAATGAAACGAATGATCAAATATTTTTTAAATTTTTAAAAAATTTGTAAACTTGACCTATGCATTAGAAATTTATAATTTAGTGATTGGATCAGTAAATTTAAATTTAATGCAGAGTATGAGCTATTGAATATATATATTATTTTTAATTTAACAGTTGGATCATTGAAACTCAATATAATATATGATCAGTTATTGATTGAAGTAATTAAATCTTTTTATCTCTCTCTCACACACACACACATATATGTATGAGGAGGGGATCCATTTAATAATTTATATTTTGCATCAAATTTCAATAATCCACCTATTAAATTTAAAGTTTTTAATACATAAATTAAATCTGCAAATTTTAAAAATATTTAATATTTTATTTTATTAATTTAAATCAACGTATAAAATATTTTTATAATTCTCCATCAATTAATGAAACGAAGTATCAAATAATTTGTAAAATTTTTAAAAATTTACAAACTTAATAGTTAAATTATTAAAAATTAATATATAATATCAATTATTGAATGAAATAAGTTTACCTAAATTTATTTCTAGAATAAATAAATCTCCATATATAAGTTTGTGAACTTAACTATTTTCATCTCAAAAATGTAAAATTAGAATCACTATAAATGAAATTAGACTTAAAATGAGTTTTAAGATTTTTTTGAAGCATCTCTAATTTTTTAAGACACAAAAAGGTGTTTTATTGGATTTTCACAATCTCGTTAAAAAGTATATATAGAAACCAGATAAACTTGAATATAATTATATTTCGTAAAAGCAGAATGTATAAACATCCAAAAACCTTATCTCAATATTAAAGGAGGAAAAGCATAAATATCTCTTTGTTCCATATTTTAATATTATCATCTACTTCTCACGGATATGTTCTTTGTTAGACCCTACTATGTAATCATATCTTTGAAAAGCATTTGCTACCATTCAAGACCCAGGGTTTGATCCTTATTGATTATCGCCACAGTTTTTTAATGTTTTATTTAGGGTTATTTGGATAATTTTTAAAATAAATGTTTTTGCAAGAAAAGAATATAAAAAAAGATAAAATAAATTTTTTAAAGCAAAAACTAGTTTATATATAAATTTATTTGTAATTTTTTAAAGTTATATGGAATAGCTACTATAAATTAGTTTATAAATAAATTAATTTGAACTTATAAAAAAAATAATTTTTTTCTTAAAAATATTTCTAGTGAAGTTGATCGTTACATACCTTTATTGAATATCATATACTGGAACGCTTGCTTTTATTTCATCGTAATATAACAATGTCAAACCAACAAATTAAAGTAGGAGGGATAGCTAGGGTTTCTCCATGAAACGTCCTCTATGAATTGTTTATACATAAATAAATAGAATTTTATCGTAACATTATTAATTAAGTGAACATACATAGGATAAACATTGTTAATTGTGTCTAAAATTGAACGTCGACAGGATTAGATCTAGTGAACCATGATACTATTTCACTATGTTAAAGGTTGCGTTTGAAAGAAAAAAATCATGTATATATTATCGATTCTTTATTTATATAGATAATAACTTTAATCTACATCCTTATACTTGTTGATATTTATATGGCTGGAAAATTGTTTTCTAAATTTTAAGCAACAATTTTATTTATTTTTTGTTTTAGATCATAATTTTCTATTGTGTTCTAATTGTAGTGTAATTTGTTTGATGTATTTATATATGACAATTTTAACGCATGTGTTTGATCACATAGAGCTGTGACTACATACCAAATGATGATGACAGGTAGCAAGCTTGAAGGTAAGAAAATAAAAAATAAAAATAAAATAAAACACTAAATCATTATTTTACAAGTAAGTTTTTGGTAATTTGTTTTCTTTTGGATTTTGTTATTCTATTTTTCTTTTGTTAATTTGGTTAATTTTGTATTCATTTATCATAGATAAAGAAGCAACCATGAGTGTGATTTTTTCTTCTTCTCATGATTCACATGCTCTACATTATATCCAAGAAGAAATGAAGAATTGTTGATTCCTTTTAAGGTAATTTTTCTTTACACAGTACAATACTACAATTAGTTTTTTCAATGTGCCATGAATAATGTGTTATATATTTTTTAATTCATGACTTCGAAATAACAAGAATTTAGTCATTCATATCTTCTTGCTGGTTCAATCATAAGTTAATAAATTGTTGCTTCAAGTCACCTCTTAAAAAACGCATTTAATATTTTTAAAAGTCTATAATTTTCAGTTTCTGTTTACTTAAAAACAATTATTCATTAATTTAAATTAATAAAATTATGTTTTACTTAACTATATTAAAGATATCTCTTAAATACATTGATTTTCGTAAAATTTTTATCATCTAAATATATTAATTCTTGATCATAAATATTGTTATTCTTATTGTTAATTTTTTATGTATTATATTCATAAAATATGTTTTTATCTTCTAAAATTTTTAAGGTTTGAGTTTTGTCATTCAAAATATAAATATAAATATAAATATATATATATATATATATATATATATATATATATATTAATTATAGTTCTTATAATTTAGAGGTATATTATTATCGACCTTCAAAGTTACTTATATAATATTTTATAACAAATAATAAATTTAAATATATTTTTAGTCTCTAAAAAAAATTAATAGATTTGATTTTGATACTTATAAAAAAAAATTATTTTTGCATTTAAAAAAAAATATAAACATTATTTTTTATCTTAATAAATATATTTTGCCATTGTAATTTGAGTAAATTTTGGTTTTAATCTCGGTAAAAGACAGATAAATATCATTAGTTTTGTACTAGCAGGGTTATTCGGCCACCTGGCTCGGCCACTCGGCCACCTGATAGCCGACACCCAATCGACACCCGAGTGGCCGAACCAGGTGGCCGATTAGCTACTAGATGATCCATAGATCCAGATTCCCACTGATAAAAGGACTCCCCCTAATTAAGGATTAAGAGTTAATCATACCAATAAGCCGATTAGAGACGTATTACCTAATCTGGTAATCCTGTTGCAGGGCCCATGGGAATCCGGGCCCATAAATGTCAGTATAAATAGCTCATGTCACGAGGTAACGTCACTGTTCATTAATTATCCTAGATATTCGAGCTTGTCCTGACTTGAGCGTTGGAGTTCCTTTTGTAGGTACCAACCCCTTCACCAGCGCATTGGATCGGAGCTCTCGTTCGGCCCTTTAACTACCAGAAGACTTAGTGTGCCCATCAGACAGGTACATTTGGCGCCCACCGTGGGGCCGAACTGAGACGTTTGAGAAGATTAACTGAGCAGAACAATGGCGATAACAAGGAGAACGAACACGGCAGATCATCAGCACGAGAAGGAACACGTTGAGGTTGTTGACGAGACCGATCTTTCTAAAACCGTCCGTCTGTTGAAACAGGAGATGGTCGCAATGAAACAATAGCGGGAGAAGGACGCAAAGGAGCTTTCGGCCTTAAGAGTCGAGAACGAGGCACTAAAACATCAAGATCCGTCGTGGAAGCCTACTCAGGCAACCAACATGCAAACTCAAGGGTCCTATCAATCCCACGAAGTTCACACCTCGGTCCCACATGCCTCCGTAGCACCCGAAAAGATGCCCTCAGCCCAACCAACCGTGGGTCGGCCAACAGACTTGGCAACCATTGGAACGCATCGTCACCCCTTCACCCTTACTATCATGCAACTCTTGCTGATGGATAACTGAAAATCTTTGCCTATTGATAAATATGATTGTCGCAACCTGAAAATTTCCGATCTTGCGACTAATGGTTTTGACATCCTTTTGAAAATCTCATCAAGTAAGGAATGCCCGGATACCAGACTAATCCTTAATCAATGGTTTTTGAAAATAGGTTCTATGGAGTCGCCACCAATGTTTTACTCAAAACATTGGAAAAAGAAAAGATTTTTAAAAGCTCCAATAATGGCCTTGATAACCAGAATTGAGTTCGGGAGTCGGTTACGTGTAAGGAAGGTATTAAGCACCCTTACAACGCCCTAAATCGGTACCCTATGATGAAGTTAATGCGATAAGAAATAATAAATTAAATATTTATCCCCTTTTATTGATAATTATTTACATATTGAAAAATTAAATTATACGATTAACCCTAAAATATCTACATGATTGCGTTTATGATAATAATGTTTATCAAAAATAAGAAACAAAGATAAAAAATAAAGGAGAGAGAAGAAGATTGATTGAAATACCTCGTATCAAGCTTTGTTAATGGTGATTCTAGGTGCTTTGTGGCATCCTTTCACACTACAATACCTCACAATATCTCAAGAAATACAAGAGAAAGAAAGAGGAAGAAAAAGAGAGAAAAACAGAGAAATTTCGAGCTCTGGACGAAATTTGGAGTCCCCCAAACTGCTGGCCGAGATTCTCTATTTATAGGCATCAGATGTGGGCCAGAACGGCCCGTTCTGGATTCGGAACGACCCATTCCGGATCCGAACGTTATGCAGTACATTTGCACCCTAGAACGGCCCGTTCTGAAACCAGAACGGCCCGTTCTGATTTCAGAACGGCTGTTCTGGGGTACAGATTTTAAGCCCCCTTGATTGGTTCGGAACGGTCCGTTCTGGTCTAGAACGGCCCGTTCCAACCTATATTTTTTTAGGCTTTTAGAAGCCCAGAACGGCCCGTTCTGATTGAGAACGGCCCGTTCCGATTTTGGAACGGCCCGTTCCGGGCCACTAAAAAATTGGTTTGGGCCTTTGGGCCCTCTGATGTCCTATCTTGTTATTTGTATGCCCCCCGGACGAAATTGGGTGTCTACAGCTGCCCCTCTTTACTTGTCCTTTGGAATAGCTGTGTTGCTTTTCCAAAGGCAAGTAAAGACGTAGACATTTCATCCGGGTCTTCTTCCCGTCTCTGTGTTGGTGCTTCTGCGTTGCTTCCCTTGGACAGGTGTATTTGCTCGTATCCTCACCCTTTAGAGTATAGTTGAGCATTGATTGCGTACTCAAGGTTGATAAACTGTACACCTGATCTTCAGTCTTCGAGTAGAAACTCCATTGTTTCTCTTGTGATAATATGTGCCTTTATTTGTTGCTTGTTGAAGAGGGAGTATATTATGAGCTCAGCCTCTCCAGGCTGGACTAATATTTAGGGCTTCAGCCGACCCACAGGTGGGAGCTCGATGGCAATCCCGATTTTGACTTTGAAGAACTCGGTGGTACCCTCATTGTCATTCACTGATTTGAGAGGCTCGACGGCGGCTCTCGATCAAGTTGTGCTGATTTTTAAGGCTTCAACGGACCTATGGTGGGAGCTCGACGGCGGTCCCGATTTTGACTTCGAGGAACTCGGCGGTACCCTCGTTGTCGTAGTAGTATTTTCGTAGCCTCTTCAGGCCATAGTATTTTCGTAGCCTCTTCAGGCCGTAGTATTTTCGTAGCCTCTTCAGGCCGTAGTATTTTCGTAGCCTCTTCAGGCCGTAGTATTTTCGTAGCCTCTTCAGGCCATAGTATTTTCATAGCCTCTTCAGGCCGTAGTATTTTCGTAGCCTCTTCAGGCCGTAGTATTTTCGTAGCCTCTCCAGGCCGTAGTATTTTCGTAGCCTCTCCAGGCCGTAGTATTTTCGTAGCCTTTTCAGGCTGTAGTATTTTCGTAGCCTCTCCAGGCCGTCTGCTGATGTTGTGAGTATTGTTGTGCCGGCCTCTCCAGGCCGCCTGCTGATATTATGAGTATTATTGTGCCGGCCTCTCCAAGCCGCTTGCTGATGTTGTGAGTATTGTTGTGCCGGCCTCTCCAGGCCGCCTTTATTGTGGGATGGCTGGTAAGTGATTGGTGTTGTTCTTGTCAAGGTGAGTATTGTGATGCCTCTCCAGGCGTCTTCTTGTGGTAGGGTTTTTTCTGAATTTCATTTTTATTTAGCTTCGGCTCTTTCGTGTTTGAAGCTTGCCTTTTTTGCTATCATTTTTTGAATGCTTCGGCTTTTTTGACATTTTCGAAGCTTGCCTTTTTCTCATGTTGCTTCTTTTTTTTTTATTGTCATCATTGATGGAGGAATCTATTCTTATGATGTTTATTTGCTGAATCTTTATTGGTGAGTATTATTTTGGAAGCCACTCCTGGCTTTGGTGAGGAGAGCATGCGTGATCTTGGCATTCTCTTGGATTATCCTGCATTTGGTGAAGAGTAGGGCACGATGGCCTCTTCATGCTTATTTATAGGCTTGCTTGTTTGGTTGTTGAGCTTTTATGAATGCTTTGTCCTGATGGCTTCCTTTGACCATGGCAAGTATAATGAATGGATGCATGGATGCACATAAAAATGCAAGATAGGAATTATTTTTATTATTTGTTCATTTTTTTGTAACGCCCTTCCATATGCCCCTAACTCATATGCATGCGATGCAGTTTATGCTCATGTGTTTATTCCTAAAGATGCAATTCATTTTTTTATGTCGGGAAATTAACCTGTACGCATTAAGGTTAATGTTGACGATTTCTTTCTATCCATGTCAATCTTGATTACTGTTGGGATATGTTCTTTTGAGCCCAAGCTTCAGTGGCTCCTTGACTATCCAGTCGATGTGTGGTCAAGCGTCTCTAACCTCTGTTTGAGGACATCTCGGCCTTCTCTCTGTGAGTATTCACTGTGCATTTTCTGTGTATCTTTTCAGTGCTATTTAAATGCCATAAGGGTCAAGAGAAAAGAAGGAAGGAATGTTATTATTATTATTTTTTTTTCAAAAGGGTTGTCAGAAGGGATTTTTCAAAAAGGGTTTTTTAGAAGAAGGGCTGGCCAAGGTAGGCCTTTGTGTTTAGGGTTATTAAACAAAATGTATTTGTTGCAAGGAAGTTATCATTGTGTTTTAGCCATTTTAGAAAGTGGAGTGATGACTTGGGGTCGCGCTCTGATTGAATGATTCCCCTTAGCTATCTTTCGATTTTCAACTCAAGTTGCTGCTTTAACGTCTTAACTTTTGCCTAGGTCACTCGGGATGTGTTTCCTAACAGACATTTTTTTTTATCTTTTTCTTTTGCCTAGGTTACCCATTTTTACTTGGGGATTGCCTAGCAGATCTTGCCCTAACTTTTGCACAGCCCCCTTAGTGGGTTTCCTGCCGGGCCTTCATTTTTTTGCAGCACTCATGAGATATGGGATGACTTTATTTTATCAAACCCTAGTCATGTTTGAATTCCTGATTGTTCCTTTATTATCCTTTCCATGCTATTATCGAGTAACAACTTTGTCGCAAATACATTTTATTTATTAAGGGTTGATGGATGAGGCCTAGAGTGAATATTTAAAGGGAGAAGAGAAACGAAAGAGTGTTATGGCGTTTAAAACAGTACTTTAAATTTACACGTGCCCCTTTAGAAAAGCTCGAAGGCCCGAGCATGCCCCGAGTTCGTGATTCATACACAGAGAGATAGACAGAAGTTGCCCCCTAGAGAGTCATGAATGATTTGATAATTTCCAAAAGAAAACCTTTCCACTTGTTTGAACGTCGGTGTTTTGCATTTGGAGTGAAACCTTTGTGAATTCTTGCTTTCGAAGGGAATACTCGAGCCACCTTTCAATTCCAACTCAAATAGACATTTCTTATTTTTATATATCCCTACTTTTGCATAGGACGTATCCTATCGGGATTTTGATTTTTTTTTTCACCCTAATTTTTGCCTAGGACGCCCTTTATGGGTTTTCATCCTAACGGGTTTTTTGTATGCAATATCTTTATTCTTCAATTGGGTTTTGTCATGTAATTCCCTAAAAAGCAAGGATTCGTCCATTCTTGACCATTCCTCTTATCCCGACAATTGTTGTTTCTGCATGAGAAAGTCTCGATGTTTGAATCATCAATTTGGGCGTGTGATGCCCAATTACTGATAAGTGTTCCCCGATTTGATGTGTCAGGTTCGCATTTGATTACAGTAATTTTCATTATCCGACTAACACGCACAAATTAGATTTCCCTTTTTATTCTTATTTATTATTTACAAAGAAGGTGTGTTATCTATATGAAACCTAGAATAGGATACAAGGTCACTTGAGAGATTCAATGAATATCATTCTCATTGATTTTTGTTTAGAGAACATCTTTGCATACTATTATATGTGCCTTCCATTTCTAATGAATGCATATGCTAAACTAAAAAATGCATGATATTTATTTTTGCCTAAATTTTATCATTTTTTTTTGTTACTAAAGGGGAATGATGCATGATTTTTGCTATATATTTTTTTTAAAATAAACTACCCTATATGATGCTTTAGAGTTAGGGTATACAGAAGAGCGTTAGTTTTAGTTTTTTTTATTGATATCTGTTTGTTTGTAATTCTTATCTATTTGAAATAAATAAACACAAACAAATGCAACACGCATATGCTCAAACAAATGTACACCCGCGAACAGTCACGTTTAAATCCTTGGTCTGTGGTCCCTGCAAGAAAAGTGCATTGTATAGGACGGTTCTAATCCCACTGGTCTTAAGGCCCCCAAGGTGCCCCCATTATAGGGACCCAGTATCTCTGTCGCCGTCACCTGACAAACTCTAAGGTTTGTCGCAGTATTTCGGGCTAGAGTAACCGGTTATCACCTAGAGTGTGATTTCCGACAAGGCTCGCAGGCTCCAAGGCCAAACTTGGGCCGGTCGTACGTCAACCACTCCCTATGTTTATTACCCTCATGCCCCCAGGTGTAGGGGGAACTGTTGTGTGCAAAGGTTTGTGTACAGTTTTATTCAAACAGGTGCAAAATTTAAATAAACAAACAAACAAATATTAAAGTCAAACAAATAAAACAAATAAAGTAAAGGGGAAAAATATTTAAACTATTATTTTTATTTTATTAACTTCATCAATTAAATGGGCCTGGCCCTCTTTAAACGTCCCCAGCGGAGTCGCCATCTTTCGCAACCCGAAAATTTCCGATCTTGCGACTAATGGTTTAGACATCCTTTTGAAAATCTCATCAAGTAAGGAATGCCCGGATACCAGACTAATCCTTAATCAATGGTTTTTGAAAATAGGTTCTATGGAGTCGCCACCAATGTTTTACTCAAAACATTGGAAAAAGAAAAGATTTTTAAAAGCTCCAATAATGGCCTTGATAACAAGAATTGAGTTCGGGAGTCGGTTACGTGTAAGGAAGGTATTAAGCACCCTTACAACGCCCTAAATCGGTACCCTATGATGAAGTTAATGCGATAAGAAATAATAAATTAAATATTTATCCCCTTTTATTGATAATTATTTACATATTGAAAAATTAAATTATACGATTAACCCTAAAATATCTACATGATTGCGTTTATGATAATAATGTTTATCAAAAATAAGAAACAAAGATAAAAAATAAAGGAGAGAGAAGAAGATTGATTGAAATACCTCGTATCAAGCTTTGTTAATGGTGATTCTAGGTGCTTTGTGGCATCCTTTCACACTACAATACCTCACAATATCTCAAGAAATACAAGAGAAAGAAAGAGGAAGAAAAAGAGAGAAAAACAGAGAAATTTCGAGCTCTGGACGAAATTTGGAGTCCCCCAAACTGCTGGCCGAGATTCTCTATTTATAGGCATCAGATGTGGGCCAGAACGGCCCGTTCTGGATTCGGAACGACCCATTCCGGATCCGAACGTTATGCAGTACATTTGCACCCTAGAACGGCCCGTTCTGAAACCAGAACGCCCCGTTCCGGGGAACCAGAACGGCCCGTTCTGATTTCAGAACGGCCGTTCTGGGGTACAGATTTTAAGCCCCCTTGATTGGTTCGGAACGGTCCGTTCTGGTCTAGAATGGCCCGTTCCAACCTATATTTTTTTAGGCTTTTTAGAAGCCCAGAACGGCCCGTTCTGATTGAGAACGGCCTGTTCCAGACTTGGGAACGGCCCGTTCCGGGCCACTAAAAAATTGGTTTGAGCCTTTGGGCGCTCTGATGTCCTATCTTGTTATTTGTATGCCCCCCGGACGAAATTGAGTGTCTACAATGATGGTACCGCTGATCCTGATGAACATCTTGATGTTTTCTTGACACAGGTAACGTTAAGCACAACTGACGATGCTGCCTTGTGTCGGATTTTTCCCACATCTCTCAAAGGCAGGGCCCTGAGTTGGTTCACTCGGCTCCCTCCCAATTCGATTGACTCGTTCAACACTCTATCGTCCCAGTTTACTATTTAGTTCGCTATGAGTCGTCCGCACAACCTGACGTCCTTGTCACTGGTTAGCCTTCGGTAAGACAAGAAAGAGTCGCTTCGAACTTTCATGGATCGGTTCAATAAAACAACCTTGGAAATCCGAGACCTTAATCCGGCTGTAGCGCTCCACCATCTCACAACAGCTTTGAAACCTGGACCATTTGTTAATAGCATCTGCAAAAAACCTCCTTCGGACATGAATGACCTACGAAGGCGAGCCGATAAATACATGCAGATGGAAGAATTGGCAGAATACCGCAATCAGGCTCGGGCCGAACAGGGGGGCAAACCCGAGAAGCAACCAGAACAGCCATACAGGGGCCGAGGCAAAGAGTTAACCTTGCGTGACCGACCTGCGCGAGGTCAAAAGTACACCCATTATACTCCACTCAATGCAAGCTGAGATGCTGGGCTTGAACAAGCCCTATCATCAGAAGTGTTAGCAGTCCCAAAAAGAGCCTCAACCCCGCCCCGCACCGACGTCAACAAATCTTGCAAGTATCACCGCAATCGCGGACATTCAACCGAAGAGTGCGCCACGTTGAAAGACAAAATTGAGAACTTGGTCAAACAAGGGCAACTTCGAAATTTTGTCGATCGGCCAAACTCGTCTCGGCATCAGTCCACATACCACCCTCGGCATCAAGAGAGGTCTGATCGTTCGGACAGGCATCGCCGGGAACGCAGCCGATCAAGAGATCGGAAGGAAGATACTCATGTAACGCATCGGCGGGTAATTAACACGATTGCCAGAGGTTTCGCTGGAGGTGGGTCGATGTCGTCAGCTCAAAAACGACATTTGCGAGTTGTCCGATCCGTGAATGCTCTTGAACAACGGGTGACTCGGCGACTGCCCGCCATCACATTCACTGACAAGGATTTTCAGGGCATTGATCCGGTTCAAGACGATCCTATGGTCATCAGCGTAGAAATACGCAATTGTATCATGAAAAAGACATTAATTGATCAAGGCAGTTCGGCCGATATTCTATACTGGAACACTTTCGTGCAGCTCGGTATCCCTGAAGAGGAACTAACCCCCTACAATGAGCCATTGGTCGGTTTTCCAGGGGAAAGGGTCGACACCAAGGGGTTCATTAAACTCTTTACTCGGTTTTGCTTCGACGAAAGGGAGCACCGAGATATCCAGGTAAAATATATTGTTGTCCAGGCCAACACATCTTATAACATACTGCTAGGTCGACCATCGTTGAATGCCTTGGGGGCAATTGTGTCAACCCCGCATCTGGCTATGAAATTCCCATCGGCCAAAGGAAATATTCTCACCATACACGCCGATCAGAAAGCGGCTCGGGAGTGTTACTTCGCAAGCTTGTGCGTGCCGTCTGCTCAAGAGAAACCAGCAAACTCAAGGAGGGTTCACGCAATCACTCCTTCTTCAGAATCTGCTTCATTATGTGATCTTGATCCACGAATGAATGATGAAAGGGCAGAGCCAGTGGAAGAGAAGATCCCAATACAAATCGGGAAACAAGCATCTCAGGTCACTTACATCGGCAGCGGTTTGTCAGACACCGAAAGAACAGAGTTGAGTAAAGTAATTGCCTCGAACAAAGACTTTTTCGCCTGGACTCCGTCCGACATGCCGGGAATAGATCCAAGCTTTATGTGCCACAGACTATCGATCTGCTCAGCCGCTAAGCCAGAGGCACAACGAAAGAGGAAAATGGGAACGGAGAGAAAAACTGCCGTTGAGTTAGAAGTAGCCAAACTGTTGCAAGCCTACTTCATTAGGGAAGTTCAGTACACTACATGGCTGGCAAATGTAGTCATGGTTAAAAAGTCAAACGGAAAATGGCGGATGTGCACAGATTATACCAATCTCAACAAGGCGTGCCCGAAAGATGCATATCCACTACCTAACATTGACCGATTGGTTGATAGGGCGGCTGGACATCGTTTATTAACCTTCTTGGATGCTTATTCGGGCTACAATCAAATACGCATGCACCCACAGGATGAAGAGAAAACAACTTTCATCACAGACTCAGCCAACTACTGCTACCGAGTAATGCCGTTCGGCCTAAAAAACGCAGGGGCAACATACCAGCGACTTATGGACAAAATTTTCAAACACCAGATCGGCCGAAACTTGGAAGTTTATGTTGATGATATGATTGTCAAGTCAGGTGACCTCGACACCCATCAAAGTGATCTTGAAGAAGTTTTCAGGCAGCTCCGAAAACACGACATGAGACTGAACCCCGAAAAATGTGTCTTCGGCATAGCTGGGGGTAAGATTCTTGGATTCATGCTATCCGCCAGAGGTATTGAGGCTAACCCGGATAAATGCCAATCGGTTATCGGCATGAGAAGCCCACATAATATTAAAGAAGTTCAGGTGTTATCCGGACGACTAACTTCTCTTTCTCGGTTCCTCCCCTGCTTAGCCGAGACAGCCAAGCCCATTATCGGTTTGTTAAAAAAGGCCAGTAAGTTCACTTGGACAACAGAGTGTGAAGAATCGTTCAAAATCCTCAAACATCGACTCGGCACACTCCCCGTACTATCAAAACCCGATCCAAGCCTCAACATGATAGTGTATTTGTGTGTTTTCAACGAGGCAATCAGTGCTGTCCTAGTACAAGAAAGAGAATCCCAAAAACCAATCTATTTTGTGAGTCGGATGCTACAAGACGTCGAAAGAAGGTACCAACTTCTCGAGAAGATGGTGCTTGGGGTGGTCCACACGGCACGGCGTCTCCGACAATACTTCCACAGCCATAAAATCGTCATTCGGACTGATTGTCCAATTGCCAAAGTTTTACGGAAACCCGAGCTCGCGGGACGAATGACGGCTTGGTCCATAGAGTTATCTGAATTCGACATATCGTTCGAACCAAGGGGGCCGATCAAATCACAATACCTGACTGACTTTGTTAATGAGTTACAACCAGTTGGACACTTTGAAAGTGATCAGTGAGTACTTCGTGTTGATGGATCATCTAATAGCCAAGGTAGTGGGGCTGGGATAATCCTCGAAGGACCAACAGGCCTGGCACTTGAACAATCTCTTCGTTTCACTTTCAAAGCTTCGAATAATCAGGCCGAGTACGAGGCGTTACTAGCTGGATTGAGACTGGCTCGGGAGGTGGGTGTTCGAAAATTGTTGTGTTGGACAGATTCGAAGGTTGTTTCAGAGCAGGTCAACGAGAACTTCCAAGTTAAAGACGCATATTTGTTGAAATATTATCATACTTTCCAAAATATGTGTCAACACTTCGATGAAGTAAAGGTGAAGCACACTCATCATGAAAATAATGAAAAAGCTGACCAATTAGCCCGACTGGCAACCAGCAGTCGAAAATCTGGACAACTTCGAACCACCCTTCACTTAGAACTATCAACCACAAGTATTGATGTTGTTGAATGCCTGTCAACCTCCGAGCAACCCCCAACGTGGATGACCGACATAATCAGACTAATCACCGAAGGTATCGAGCCGACATGTCCTTCGGCAGCCAAAAAGTTGAGAACTCAGGCCGCGAGATATTCAGTAGTGGGAGGGGAACTTTATTGAAGAGGTTTCTCATTTCCTTTACTCAAGTGTCTCAGTTCCGAACAGGCTAATTACGTGTTAAGAGAAGTGCATGAGGGCATTTGTGGTTCCCACTCGGGGGGAAGAACTTTAGCAGCCAAGGTACTTCGGGCCGGCTATTATTGGCCGACACTCAAGATTGATTGCATGGAGTTCGTCAAAAAATGCATTCAATGCCAAAAACATGGCAATTTGATCCATGCGTCAGCCGAGCAGCTTCACAGTATCAATTCACCATGGCCGTTCGCTCTCAAGGGAATGGATATACTGGGGCCATTTCCACTTGCTAAGGGGCAATGTAAGTTTTTGCTCGTTGCGGTTGATTATTTCACAAAGTGGATCGAAGCCGAGCCCCTTGCGGCAATCACAGCAAATAACGTTCAAAAATTTCTCTGGAAAAACATCATCACACGCTTCGGCATCTCTCATGCCATTATCACTGACAACGGACTTCAGTTCACAGATCAAAAGCTTAACAAGTTTCTTCAAGATTTAGGAATCAAGCATCGATTCACGTCAGTTGAGCACCCACAGTCAAACGGCCAAGCCGAAGCGGCCAACAATGTCATCCTCTCGGAATTGAAGAAGCGCTTGGGGACAGCCAAGGGTGCATGGGTTGAAGAACTTTCTGAAGTCTTATGGGCGTATCGTTGTACTCCCCAATCCACAACCAAGGAAACCCCCTTCCGATTGACATATGGCACCGATGCCATGATACCAGTCGAAGTCGGAGAACCCTCTTTACGCCGAACGAATTTTGACGAGGCCTCGAATGATGCATCCCTGCAAGTGGAAATTGACCTAGTAGATGAAGTACGCGCTCGCGCTCAGATTGTGGTCGAAGCATGCAAGCAAAGGATGACTCGGCGGTTCAATTCCAATATCTCTAAAAGAAGCTTCCAGGAAGGAGATTTAGTATGGAGAGTTCAGGGGTCAGCAAGGCGTAATCCGCGAGAAGGTAAGTTAGCAGCAAATTGGGACGGCCCATTTCGGGTTCGACACAGCCTTGACAATGGCGCATACAAGCTTGAAGAGCTCTTAGACAAGATCATCTTAAGAACATGGAATTCAACTCATTTAAAAATGTACTATAGTTGATTTGTATAAAGATAGCTGATGTACATTCATGGTGCACTCTTTTCCTTGATCAGTCTTTTCTCCCTTATAAAAATGTGAAAAGGGGTTTTGGCCGACAAGGTTTTTAACGAGGCACCCATTAATGAAAGGCAGATTCAACTCATTCTTCTCACTCTTACTTGCTTTCATTTGAATAATACACAACAATATAAGGCTTCCCTCCCGAGTTGATCAACTCGGCTAAGGATGTGCCTCGAAAACTCATAAAAAAGGCTTCCCTCCCAAGTTGATCAACTCGGCTAAGGATGTGCCTCGGAAACTAACAAAAAAGGCTTCCCTCCCGAGTTGATCAACTCGGCTAAGGATGTGCCTCGGAAACTCACAAAAAAGGCTTCCCTCCCAAGTTGATCAACTCGGCTAAGGATGTGCCTCGGAAACTAACAAAAAAGGCTTCCCTCCCGAGTTGATCAACTCGGCTAAGGATGTGCCTCGAAAACTAACAAAAAAGGCTTCCCTCCCGAGTTGATCAACTCGGCTAAGGATGTGCCTCGGAAACTAACAAAAAAGGCTTCCCTCCCGAGTTGATCAACTCGGCTAAGGATGTGCCTCGGAAACTCATAAAAAAGGCTTTCGTTTAGGTTCGACACAAACAATCAATGCCGAATAAACTCTTTCGGTCTTCACCCAAAAAGGCATCAATTCCGAATGAACCCGTTCGGTTTGACTCAAAATGCAATCAAAGCCGAACGACCCATTCGGTCTTGTTTCCAAAAACACCCAAATCCGAATGAACCCATTCGGCCTTGACTCAAGTGCAATGAATTCCAAATGAACCCGTTCGGTTTGACTCAAAATCCAATCAAGGCCGAACGACCCATTCGGTTTTGTTTCCAAAAACACCCAAATCCGAATGAACCCATTCGGCCTTGACTCAAGTGCAATGAATTCCGAATGAACCCGTTCGGTTTGACTCAAAATCCAATCAAGGCCGAACGACCCATTCGGTTTTGTTTCCAAAAACACCCAAATCCGAATGAACCCATTCGATTTTGACTCAAAAGGCATCAATTCCGAATGACTCAAGTCAGTTTTGACTCAAAAGCATTCTATCCCGAACGGCTCCTTTTGGTTTTCTCCCAAGGTGAAAACAGAACCGGATGAGGTTACTCGGTTTAGGTTCAAATTAATCTTACTCGGTTCTTCTTGGGACGAATTATTCAGTTATTAACTTATGTAATATACGGTTTTGCGTAAAACTCCCCGGATTTCGCAAGTCAAAAATATAAAGCACTAGTTCGGAATGAAAGAAAAAACACTAATTTTATTCAGAAGGTTCTAATGACCTTTTTCATACAAAAAAAAAAGATGAGGCTCTATCGGCCTATCGAAACACTTAATCCTCAGGATTCACGGGGGCATCTTGAATTTCTGGCTCGTCGCCTTGCTCACCATCCTGCTCGAGTTGCTCATCCTCATCCTCGTCATCCGAAGCACCTTGAATCTCTTCCTCTTCAAAGGTGTCGTTCGGCTCCTCATTATCAGGCACCGCCCCGACGGGCATCTCCCCGAACGACATAAATGACCCCTGGTAAAAATCCTTGGTCATATCAAACTCAAAGCCCTCGCGAAAATGACAAAGTATCGTGCTTGTCGAAGAGCATGATGAAAATCGGCCTCATGCTGAGCCACTATGTGATCCTTCGCCTCCTCCTTAAACCTCTCCAGCTCGGCCTGGGCCTCTTCGGCTCGGCGCTTCCCCTCGTTTTCTGCTTTTTGAAGGTCTAGCCGAAGAGTGTCGTTGTTGCGCCTCTGCACGTCTAACTCCGCTGCGAGTTGGCAGTTGGTAGTTAGGGCCTCCTCGGTCGTTGCATGGGCCTCGGCTATTTCTTTATCGGCCTCCTCCAGTCTTTTCCTCATCTGCATCAATTCACCGATCGACCCCATAGCAAGTTGGTTCACCAAGGCTAAGGATTGAGACTGTAGTTCACAGTAGTATTTCCACTTGGATACTACGTCCAGCTGACTCAGTAACTCTCGGCCCTACTCCGAGAAGCCCTCTGGTCGAACGAGTGCATCGGCAGACACACCTTCACCCCAAAAGGACCTAGACATCAACCCAGGGGGGACGCAAATTACCGTTCCACCTGGTGAAGACACATTTTGTTTTGACCTTTTGGTTTTTTCAGGCCTCTCCTCGGCAGTTTTTCTCTTATGCCTCTCCTCGGCCACTTCCTTCCCTTTCTTCCCTTTTTTATGCTTGCGAGTCGGCGAAGGAGGAGTTCGATTGTCTTGTTCTGGCTGAGGCGATGGAGCAACCGATGAACTACCCATAACCCCGGAAGCTTTCACTTGTTGCACCCGACTGGCAAGGAGGTCACGAATGTTGAACTCGTTCGCACCACTCTTCACCATGATTCCTGCATGAATAACCAAGTGAACATCAATATGAATTTAGCTTAAGGCCGAAACTAGAAAGTCACTCACCTATCAAATCATAATCCCATCGGGATGAATCGACCAAGTTAATTAGCGACCTCGTCGGCAAACGCCGAGGAAGTTGAAGCAAAAATTGGACATTTTCTCGCTCTTCGGCTGTGAGAAGCTCGTCCGGCACTTCATCATATGGTCGAGGGGCACGTGTCCAATACAACGGAAACAAACTCCTGTCGTCAACACCAAAGAAGAAGCTCCGTCCGTTCGGCCGAATGGTCACTCGAAAGAACCCAGCCTTGAAGTTCTTATAGGACGAAGTAAAGCTATCCAAAAGTTGTTGAGTCCCCACTCGGTTAAGAGATACCCACTTCGCTAAGTCCGACGGCCGAGATGAATAAAAATAAAGAAAAAGCAAGGTAGAAGGGCTAATATTTACACATCGGCATAGATGATTGAACCCCTGAAGCTGGGCCCAGCTATTCGGATGAAGCTGGGTCGGCACCACATTCAAAACCCGAAGAACTCCCATCGTAAACTCATCAAATGGCAGCGTCACTTTCAGATCTCTCAAAAGGCAGTCATATATATAGAAAGACACCATCCTCTCAGCTTGCTTGTCTAAGCAGACCGTGTCGGGATCTGGGAAAGCGTTTTTTCGGCACGCTCGAACCCCAATTGGGTACGGTTCCTCTTTCGCGTCAAAATGTAAACATTTCGTGTAATCCAGTAGGTTGGTAATCATTGTGGTATCTCGGTAACGCGAGTAATATGAAGTCACCTCTCCGTTCACCCATTCATACTCTGGCACTTCGGAAGGCCCATATTTTTGTCGATTTGAGACACGCCTAGTCCTAATCGGCACCCCCTCACTTCCACTGGTCGAGGCCTCTTCGGAGGTGCTCATGATCTCGGTAGACCGTCCATCTTCATTCGGCGAATGCCCCGAATCACTGGATGAGGACCCCACGGATGATGACGACCGAACCTCATTAGCCGAAGAGCTTTCAGATGAAGTAGCCATAGAAGCAGACTTACCAACAATGCAAATTCACAATGGTCACTCGACGCGCAATTCAATCTTCAAACTTGCTCGGGAAACATGATTCGGCTGAGAGCGATATGTGTAAAAGGCCCCACCACTCATCGCTATATATAGCAAAGGAAAAAAGGCGGGAAAAATTCAAAATTCAAAAAGTGTAACTGCCTAATCTTCAAGATCCAACGCTAGAGATCATCCCAACCTTTCGACTACCCCATCATTTCACCTCACATCTATACCCTTGCAAAGGGTTTCCCTTCCACAAGGCTAGGGGGCAAGTGTACTAGCAGGGTTATTCGGCCACCTGGCTCGGCCACTCGGCCACCTGATAGCCGACACCCAATCGGCACCCGAGTGGCCGAACCAGGTGGCCGATTAGCTACCAGATGATCCATAGATCCAGATTCCCACTGATAAAGAGTTAAGGACTCCCCCTAATTAAGGATTAAGAGTTAATCATACCAATAAGCCGATTAGAGGCGTATTACCTAATCTGGTAATCCTGTTGCAGGACCCATGGGAATCCGGGCCCATAAATGTCAGTATAAATAGCTCATTTCACGAGGTAACGTCACTGTTCATTAATTATCCTAGATATTCGAGCTTGTCCTGACTTGAGCGTTGGAGTGCCTTTTACAGGTACCAACCCCTTCACCAGCGCATTGGATCGGAGCTCTCGTTCGGCCCTTTGACTACCAGAAGACTTAATGTGCCCATCAGACAGGTACAAGTTTAAAGGACTTGTAAAATTTTTTTAGAGGTGTTACATATTAACATGGTATTATTAAAATTGTAAGTAATACCTAGATGGTCACTTAACATTTCAATAAACAAATAAGTAGTTAAAGAATGATTACATAATAATATAGACTAAAAATAACATTTTTTTTTAATTTTAGATAATTTAAAATAACATTTTTTTACAGAGAATAAAATCAAAATTTATTCATTTTATAAGGATTAAAAATCATGTTTAAATCTATAATATAAAAGTAAATTGAATCAATAAAAATTATAGTACACATTTTTTAATTTGTTAATAGAATGTAATTTGTTTAATGTAATAAATATATAGTTTTTAATTAAATTATATTTTATTTTATATTGTGATTATATATATATATTTTAAAAAGATTTATAAAGACCTATTGTAAAACTAAGAATTTTGTTAGTAATTGTTGATTTTATTAAATTAATTATTATTATAATTAATTGTTTAAATGTTGTGAAAATCTAAGGATTTAGAAATTCTTTTGAGTTTAGTTGTTTAGGAATTATTTTGAGTTGAGGTCAAAGTTGACTAAGTTTAAGGGAAGGTATATAAGTTTTTCTTAAGATGAAAACTTCATAAGTTCATTTTCTTAAAAAAGTTAGAGAGAAACTCTGAAGTCATAATTTCTTTATTCTCCTATGTCCTCAAGAGAGTTCTAAGATCTTCTCCAAAGCTCAATTGTAGGAGTTGTGTAGCTAGAGATTCAAGGTTTGCAAGATTGATAATCAAGTGGTGGTGGTGGTGATATAGTACAAAGCCAAAAGACTTCATTTTCTTCTCGCCCCCCCCCCCCCAAATTTTAGGTGAAGAGATAAGGGAATTTATAACTTGAATTTTTGATGAATTGTTTGAGTTGTATATTGCTTGAAGTAACTAAAATTGTGGTTGTGTTGATGATTGTGAGGTAGAACTTTTATGTTGTGGGTTTTTGGTGTTTCTTGAACATGTTGAAGAGAAATTGGTGATTTTTGCCATATGTTGGTTGCATGTGGTTTTTCTAATTGGAATTGAAGTGCTTGGAAATGTATGTATGGTTTCATGAATTGCATGTTGGTAATTTATTGAGTTTCAGGTGGATTGATTCAAAACATGAATCTTCCAAATGCAAAAATCACCATCGCATTAGGCACAACTTCATGACATTGAGCGTCATGCAAGCTAAAGGCTCTCTATCTCATTGATAGTAAGCACGAGATTGGTAGTGTTGGACATGAGTTTGAGGAGAGTTTTCTACTTTAGTCACATCGAGCATACGTTTAGGGGGGTTGGGCATGGTTGCCTTGAGGAACTCTGATTTGGTGATATCATATCCTAGTTTGAGTGGCACTAGGTGTGATCAAGACTAAAACTCTCTGCCTAAACAACACCAGATGTAGATTGAATGGCATCAGGTAGAAACTTTCTACCTAAATGAGATCGAGCATGGGTTTATCTACTCCAAGCATGATTGACACAAAGGGCTCTCTGTCTTATTCATGTTGGGTGATGAATAGTGATTGCATGAATGAGGTTAGGCGTGGGTGAGCTAGCGACTTTCTACCTCAATGACATCGGACATTGAGAGAATGACATTAGACGTGAGTTGTTAAATGAAATGTATTGTTTATTTAACTAAGTGTTGAACATGTGTGAAATAGGTTGGATTACTCATATAAATTATGTTGTTATATATATATATGTATATAATTCCTTATACATTGATCTAGGATGATGTATATAAATATTTAAGTTGCTTAAATTTGTAAACTGGGGAGAGTTGAATTGTAGTAAAGTTTTATATTGGTTGTATTGTGAATGCTTAATTAATGCATAAAGTTGAACTAAGTTGGCTAACTTAGGACTAAAAGAGAGATATTATTTTTAAAGATGAATATTTCATTGTGAGAATATGGTATTGTAGTACTTTATAAACACAATTGTTGAAAAACTCTTCTTGAGTATATTTAACTCTTAAAGTGGAGTGTTGAGTCTCCTTTAGGCCTCTAGTTGACATAATATGGGAGGCAAGTCGAGTTATACGTGTATGAAGTGACCAACCAAGTAAGGTACAAGATCGAGAGCCAAAATTTCTAACTAAGTACTAGAAGGGGCATAATATTTAAAGGATAGTCAGTGAATTAATTCCATAATAGATTTAGTTATATATGCTAAGATCGTAGGATACTTACACCCAAACTATGTTAACCTTGATAGAAGTACTAGACTTTCATACTTTAAGTAACAAAATTGAGAAACCATGTTGGGTTGTAGATTTTTATCCAAATTCATTGTTGATTTAGTAAACCCAAAAAGATTATGTTATTAAGTTGGTTTGGTAAAATCAAGTCACTTAGATTGCCTATTTGTGTTGTAAGATATCTCTCAGTTGAATGCATGACAACATATATAGTTGCTGTATTGAGCATATGATGTGTTGATGAGTTGTGTTGTTCATATGCTAAGTTGATATGTTGATAAGTTATATGGTGATGTTGTAAATTGAGATGTTATTGTTGTAACGTCATAGAAATAGCGAGCTATTTGATAGATATACTTTATATTATATATATGTATGTATGTAAGTATGTATATGTTGTCTATATGGATTTGGATTGGATTATGGAGGTGTGAATTTGAAATGTACTTATCTTTGTGTATGTTGTATAATTATGTGGTTTTGATTAGTTGTTTGGACATAGTAGTTATTTTGTAGTATGAGATGAGAGGTTTATATAGGTATGTGTATCATGAATGTGGTGAATGATGTATTGTACACCATTATACTAAATTGGTACTAAGAGGGAAGAAGACTGATCACCTTCCTTCTCATCTTAGTTAAATGAAGTATTATGGCATGCAACTCATTATTCCAAGCATATGTATCTAAAAGTGATGTTTGTTTGTGTGTTGATACATGTTGCATTTCATATGGTGGTGAGTTGTGAGTATTGCATGGAAAGGAATAGGATGGGTAGGAGATTGAAGGATAGGAACATAAGATAAATCTGGTCTTTCTGAGTGAATTTGAGGTTGTTTTAGAGCTTAGGGAGTTGAAATACTTCAAGGAATAAGATATTTGAGGTGAATAGGTGCTAAGGGTAAAATTTGGAAATTTTGGAAAATGGCTATATATAGGGACTTAGGACTGGAGAATTTCATTTGTCAGACAGAGACAGTTTCTAGAGAGCTGAAGTAGAGAGAGAAGCTCTGGTCCGGAGGGAAGCTGAGGACACATTTGGGAAGCTTAACAAGCCAGGATCAATCTTTATAACTAGAGTATTAAGAGATTTAGCCTCTAGAAGCTTGAAAAGTGAGATTAAGTTTGAATTGGAATTTGAGGGTTTTGTTCAAATCTTGCATTTCTGAAGTTTCTGAGGTATGGGTAGTACTTATAAGACTTAATCTAGTATGTATGGAGTTGAAATATCACATTGATTCCATGTTTTACGCATGATTGAGGCTGGATTGAGCTGGAGAGGGTTTGGTTAGGGTTCTTCATGATTTCCTACGATTTTCATGGATTAATGGTTAATACTTTTTTTATCACTTAATATGTTGTTTTTGGATGGTGTTTATACTCTATAATGGTTCGGAATTGTATAAATTTGGTTTGGGATTCATTTGGGATGGATTTTGGGGGTAAAAATCGGAGTTTTCGAACTTTCGACGCGCTGTCTGATGCATGTGCGCTGAGCGCACGCGACGACGCGCTAAGCACACTGAAAAACAGAACCTTTTGTTAAGATGCGCGCTGAGCGCACGCGACAACGCGCTGAGCGCATTGAAGAACAATGCTTTCTGTCTAGAGCGTGCTGAGCGCATTTAGCCATGGGCTGAGTGCATTTCGAAATGGGCTGAGCGCACGGGTCTACGCGCTGAGCGGTCTGTTTCCAGTGGCTCTCTGTCTCAAGCGTGCTGAGCGGACGAGTCTACGCGCTGAGCGCATATAGTCATGGGCTGAGCGCACGTGGTGACGCGCTGAGCGGGCAAAGCCTAATAGGCTCCCAGTTTTAGTTGCGTTGGGCGCAAATACCATTGCGCTGGGCATGTGGTTTCTTTGAGGAAAACCTTTTAAAATTGGGTTTTTATGAAACTTTTAAATGTTGAATCATATCATCTTTGATGTTATATATTTGGTATGGAATGTGGCATGGTTTTGGAAAAGATTGCATGTTATTATGGAATGTGCTTATGTGTGTTTGGTTTGGAAAGCTAATAGGACTTAGAGGAGTAAGGTTATGATATGGATTGAGAGATCTCTTGGTGAGATCTGGATATAATCTTTGGGAAAATATAGAATTTGGGGGTCCCATGGTAAGGATCCCAATATGGAACTTTTCCAAAGATTATATAATAAACCACTTCAAATGTTAGGTGGATTCAGAAGTACTCCTCTAAGTATTCTATTTGCTACCGGTATGAGGACAAGGCCGAGTCATACCGATGGATGAAGTGGCCGCAATCACCAGGGTTACGTGACGACATAACCCAACTGTATATTTTTCATGAGGGGTTAGGTGTGTGACATGGACAGGTGACATGTTCACGAATTCAACACTTGGTTTGGATGTGTTGAGGTCAACATTTGGTTTGGATGTGCTGGCTACTTCATGGGATTATACAGTGGTGTGACTTTGGTTTGGATGTGGAATATATATGCATTTGGTATGGATTGTATACATTGGTTATGGATTCTTTATTATCATAGAATATGTATGCATTGGCATGGATGTGTATACATTGGAAATTGGATTGGTTTATATTTGGCATGGAAATGACTTGTTATAATGTTGTCATCCCCTTGGTATGGATACATACTGTTGATGAATATCTAGTTTAATGATATTTCATTTTATTGTACTATGGTTGTTTTATACGTGCTAACCCTTATATTTCCATGATGTAGACTATTATGATCTCACTATGTGGGGGAGCAGATCAGGTGTGAGGCTTTGGGATGACAATGAGTCTTTTGGGTAGCTGCTTTGAGAAGTGGCTAGACTTAGAGCTTGACCAACACCTAGGGTGCCTTATTTTGATATTTTCACGATGTTGTAATTATATTATCTTTTTGGATGACTGTATAACCTTGCTGAGAATGAATTTTTTATAAAATTATGTTTTATATGATGAAAATAATTTATAAGTTATTGTATATTTACACTCTAGTGTAGCTAGCCTTTGCTATATTTTCTTTAATATATATTATTTTATTTTAATTGTCATATTGGTTGTTGATGTGACGGCCTAAGACGGGTCGTTACATTATTGTGTTGTTTAAGTTGAAAACATCAATGAACCATATTGTGTAGTTTATATGTTGCGTTGATATGTTTAAAGTTGTTAATTGGAGTTGTGTTGTTGATTCAATAGTTGTTGATATGTTGATGTTGGTACTATAGTTTACTTATGTACTTGTTGTGTTGTCTTCTGTAGGCTTACCTTGCAATTTTTCTTGTGGTTAGACTATGATGATCATGAGAATATTACAAGATTTGGCTACAGGATGAACAAATTTTGGAAGCCATGTTGGAGGATGATGATATTGCTTGAATTATCTTGGTGTAACAGTTTTGTAATTGATCACACACATATACAATATGTCAATGAATTACTTGCATAATAATCTTAATTAGTTAGAATTGTATCTTTTGCTACTTTAATGTTAAATTAAAAAATATAATGACCTACTAAATCGTTATATTTATAATTATCATTTTATTTAATTTTTATGAAATTTCAAAATCAACTTTTTCTGCGTCGAGAACGCATTACTTATATTCTTTAAGTATTATACTATCAATAATAATTTTAAACATAATTTATAAGTAATTATTAAAATTTAAAATTTTAATTTATATGATATTATTTAAAAATGAATTAAATAATATTTTAATCTGACAAGAAGTCATACTTAAATAGGCTGAACAAATGGATAATTATACTTTTTTTATAAAAAAAAAGATGAATTGAATGCGTAAATGGATAATATCCGATCCCGAAATGAGGATATTTTTTTAAAATAGAGAGAGTGACGATGATTTGAATTTTAAAAAAAGTAATGAAGAAATGAAAAAAATGAAAGGAAAATGAGAATGATATAATATGAATAAAAAAGCAGAAAGGTATGATCTTATCTTATGGCATGGAAGGAAGAGGTGGCAAAAAGCCATAAACGTTGAAGGCGGCGTAAAAAGCGAGCCCCATTCCATTGCTTTTGCTTGGCCCTAGTTCAGTCGGCAATGCCACTTTTTCCTTTCTCTTTCTTACGTCATCCGCCACCTGTCTCCACCCCCTCACCCCTCCTCTTCCCACCAAACTTCACCAAAACTATTTTTTACATATGTTACACATAAATCATTTTTTTATTTAAATATATTTTAAGCCTCTTAAATTTAAAACATTTTTTTTTTAGTTTTCTAAATTTAAAATTATTTTTTTTAATTTTTATAATTTTATATTTAAATTTTATTATAAAATATGTGAAATATTATTATACAAAATATTACATTAAATTAGATTAATACTGTATAATTATCTTAATTTATATTTTTAAATATGTTATTATTATTTTAAGAAAATAAAATAAAATTTTTAAAAATTATAAAAATTAAAAATAACAATTTTAAATTTGAAAAATAAAAATAAATTTATTTTAAAGATTATTAATTCTATCTCAAATATAAATTTTGAGGCTTAATTTGCATGTACAACTGTATTAGATAATAATTTTTTCCTTTACTATTTATAATAATCTTAATCGATTTAAACATAATTATTCTCAATAAAAATATATATGAAATTCAAAAAAACTCAAATTTATTTTTTTAAAACAATATTAGAATTTTATTTTTAGTAAGGTTAAGTTTAGAATTTCACCTTTAATAAAAAGTAAAAAAAAAAGGTATAATAAATAATATAATATAATAAAAAATTACTAGATCACTCTAATAATAAAAAATTAATATAATATACAATGTCTAAACTATAATATTGTTATTATAATTTTTATTATTAAAATAAATTATGAAAAGATAAAAAATAAAATATTAATAAGATATGTTAAAATCTTAGAGAAAGATCCATGTGCAAAAGCACAGCCAATTAACTCAGAGAGAGAAAAACACATAGCGACACAAAAAGAAAAGATCTTTAAGTGCACAAACAAACTGAAAGGTAACTATTCCTACACAAATTTTATTATAATAATGAGATATCTCCAAATACCACTGTTCATGAAATCCAACTTCCCATGTTATGGTCAATAAATTCGCCTGGATGCACCAATATTGGATATCTACTCACATCTAATGAAAAGTATATACGTTAATAATCTTTCTTACAAAGCTTTAAAAAGTGGTTAAATATTTTAATCATACAATTAACGATTGACTGTGTCATGTTATAAAAAGTAAACATCAACAAGTGAAATTTAGATGCATGATAATCATTGTCTTTCATTTGTGACACACATATTAATTCTCTTATCTAAAAATTGTGTTTAATGAACTAAACATCATATGGCAGATAATAAAGTTTGTTAGTCGGTGAACATTAATTATTATTTATCTGTTTAAATATCCGGAATGAATAACATGTATAATGTTTTATATATTTAAAAATTGAATAAAATGAAAATTTTTAATTGATGTTAAAAAATAAAATAGAACTTGTTCTGATATGCTAGAACGAGGAAAACAAGAAATGAAGGGTTTTATATTCAGAGTAGGGTCACATGTTGGAACCCAAATGAGAAGGGAACACTTTTTGGAAAAAAAAATGAAAAGGTAATCTTTTTGAAAAGAAAAAGACTTTGTAATAGAAAAAAGGGAAAGAGAAAAGGAAGAAAATTTTGTTATTTTAATGCAACGAAGGAAAATAATAAAACACAAGAGATGGTACTGTGGTGCAGAGTGTCTTTGATGCCTCACGTTGTTTGTGCTTTTTGCAGGGTGGGGCTTTTTCTTGAGAGGGATTTTAGTGCAAGTGTGATGTCTGTCTACCCTTGAAAAGTTGTCTTGTGTGGAAACAAATTCAGAAAGAGAAAGCCACTTTTATTTTTATTTCTGTGACTAATATATCTGATTTATTTTTCCCCTATGTAATGGGTTTTGGAGGTGCTTAGTTTCAGAGTGTGCAACACCAACAACGCCAACAGCATCACCATCACCATCACCATCAACATGTCTCAGACAGATAAGGATCCGGGTATCAGGCTATTTGGCAGGAAGATTCCGGTGCCGGAATGTCAGATTCCGGCCAGCTTTGGACCCATGGTACATGCTTTTTTTCATGTACCCAATATTAACTATTTTATTTCATTTCTTCATGAATCATGCTTCTTATTTTTTTAATCCTTGCTTGTGTAAAATGGGTTGGACGTAAGTTTGGATTTTTTTTAATATTTATTTTATTTATGTTTGTGTGTGCCCTTATGGGGTTCTTGAGGTTTTTTGATATGTTCTGGGTGGTTACGAGAGTTCATTTCAAGCTTCAAAACTTTGTGAAATTTGAAGGGTGGTATTGTTTCTTAATAAATGGACTATTTTTTTTATATTTTATTTTAAACTTTTACTAGGATGTCTTTCTTTAGAATATATACATATATGTGTGTTTCAGGTTTAGACTTTAGATTTGTATAAACGAAGGGCATGTCGGTGTTCAGTGGAAGCAAGTTATTATTCCGTGAAATATAACTACGAACTTGTTCATTTTGAATTGGTGGAAAGCAGGTTCTTATTCCAATGAAATTTAGCTTTGAACTTGTTTCATTTTGAATTGGAACATCTATAGTTATTGTTGTCGTTGTTGGTGGTGTGATGGAAGCCTGGAAGGTGTCTGTTTCATCTGAAAAACATGAAAACTTTGATTACTTTCAACAGATTGGATCTTATAATCTCTTCTATATCTCTTGTCTTGGTTTGTCCCCAAGAATTTGGTCCTCTCATAGTGTTAAAGGCATTTTATAGACTAATTTAATTTTCTAGGTGTTCTATCTGGTGGTCTCTTCTGGTCTGGCATTTATATACTATAATTGCTTTGAAGCCTTTATGCTTTAATAATAAAAGTCTTTTGTTTAGCAATTTAAGTATTTGAGTTCAGTTGAATCATTTGTTAATGGTCAGTAGTAGATACTTTTGTTGTAAGGGATGAACTGAATTTGAGACATAGGTACTACATAAAGCAGGACCTGTCATCCAAAAAAAACTAAAGATCATGACTTGCAAAATACATGATTTCCCACTATGTGGTATTTTATAGTAAATGAATATAACATGATCACTCGGTTTTTTCACTTTTGTTTCTCTGCCTATTCTTTATGTTGTTAGTTTTGGTTCTGCTTGATTTATCACTGATTGTGGTTTAAATTTTCAGGATGCTTGCAGCAGCATAAAGAAAACAGAAGCGGAAATACCAAGTGATTGTGAAGAAAACTCTGAGCAACAAGAAAATTCTTCTGATTTAAGGGATAGTAAGGTGCAAGGAAATGAGCCAAAAGTAAATCCTAAGCCTGTGGAAGATAACATGGAGTCTGGTATCTCAGATCAAGACAAAGTCTTAAAGAAACCAGACAAGATTCTTCAGTGTCCACGATGCAACAGTTTGGACACCAAGTTTTGTTATTTTAACAACTACAATGTCAATCAACCTCGGCATTTCTGCAAGAACTGCCAAAGATATTGGACTGCTGGTGGAACAATGAGAAATGTTCCCATAGGAGCTGGCAGAAGGAAGAACAAGCACCTAGCCTCGCAATACCGACACATCATAGTAACCTCTGATGGAATTCCAACCTCCAGGCTAGAAACCACAGACTCATCTGGTCACCAACAGCAGCATATCACAAGCCTTGAATCCTCAGTTCCATTCATATCTTCAACAGATAACAGCACTGTGTTGAAATTTGGTCCAGATACCCCTCTTTGTGAGTCCATGGATTCGATGCTTAACCTTAGGGACCACAAAAGATGTGTTGATGCAAGTTCTCTCACTTGTGTAGAGTATGGAGGGGAGCCATCTTTGTGTGGATCTTCTGTGACAAATAATGGTACTCAAGGAAATGATGTATCAGAACATAATACATCAAATTGGTTACAATGCTACCCTGTTCCTCCTTGGGTGTTGCCTTATCCAGGTTGGAATAATGTGAATTCAATGGAAGCAGTTCATCAATCTTCAGCACCAATGTGTAATAGTCCATACAACACTGGTCCTGCATCAATGCAATGGTGTCCCACACCAATGGTTGCAATTCCTGGCATGTGTCCACCAAGCATTCCTTTGCAACTTGTGCCACCATCATACTGGGGTGGAACACCACTTTGGAATGGTGGAACTGGGGCTGTATCGATAGGATCCAATGCTTGCCTTTCGCCGTCTTCCTCCACTAGTAACAGTTGCTGCTCTGGCAATGTCTCCCCGACCCTTGGAAAGCACACTAGAGATAAAGATAATGCTTTTGCTGATGAAGAGAAGTCAGAGAAGTGTGTTTTGGTTCCAAAGACCATTAGAATTGATGCCACAAATGATGCCTCAAAAAGTCCTATAAGGGCTGCATTGGCTATCAAGCCTGACCAACTGCAATCTGTATCAAAAGGTGATGTTTTGAAAAAAAATGAACCAAAAGAAGGCAATGATCGTGTATCGGGTGCCTCTCAAATCTTGGAAGCCAATCCAGCAGCAATTTCTCGTGCTCATGCATTTCAGGAGAGCATGTGATAATTTTCTAGCTTCAAACTTTCCCTTGACATTTTTTGTCAAATAAACTGGTGCATATTGCAGGCTTTTGTTTCACTTGCAGAAATCTACTTTGCAGGTAGCATTACTTTGTGGAATCCATTGTGTGATTTTCATTGATGTACTTAATCTATATTGAGCTATGCTCTCTGATAATGATGATTTTTGCCTTTGTCACAATAAACAACAAATTGATAGTGGTTACTTTCTGCAACACTCCTCATTTAAGGTAGTGTATATAGAAAGTATAGGATGATGCTATTAATGTATGTTGTCCATGTCCATTGGTTTGAGATGGATGAGTTAATGATTCAAATCTGTGAACTAGAATAATTCAATAGTGTGATTTTGATTCTCTTTGTAAAATGTACACTTTTTTTGAATTATTTCCTAGGAAAGCATTATATTATAAGGTAAAAAGTCATGAAATTATAGTATGTCACATTTGATCATGTAAGAAGTCTCTTTTACGCTGGTGAAGTCATTATCCTTTTTCTTTTGGGGACACTACCCTACCTCGTTTTCTTTATCTTTTATTTGTCTAGCAAGGAGCAAGTCATAATTGGAAATGCTTTGAAGTGCAGTTCTAACCAGGCAAAGACTGAAGGTCCTTTTTTGCAAGTGCTTTTACTTTATCACTTTTTCCCATCTTTCTTGGTGCCATTAATCTTATTTACTTGGCCAAAGTTTGTATCTGTCTTAAAAGCCTTGTTTTAAGGCCCTACTTTTTACGATGAAAAGATCCCTTTACCAAACAAGTAGAGGTATCTTCTTTTTGGTCACACAACCTGTGGAATATATGCTTTATTGACTCGTGTCAAAAGAATGGCTCAAATAGTCCATTTGATAAAAGACATTCTTTTCACTTAAAAGAAAAAAAAAGTAAATCAAAACTATAACAATTCTCCTGCCTCATTGGTTACAAGTAATCCTATGCTGACCATTTCTTGTTCATCATTGATGATTATGGGCCTTGTTTTGAGATAAAAAAAAAAAAAATAAATCATTGGGCCTGAATTTTCTTCAAAAATTTTGGACAATTTCTCCATGCACCTTTCCAATTCTTCCATATATCCATAATATTTTAAAATTTCCTAGACTACCATTCTCTCTCCCTTAACTATTTACTTATTTCTTCCAAATCCTTCATCCTTCACTTATAGTCTCTGGAACTCTGAGTTTTTATCTCTATACAATTGGTTTTTCAGACGGCTAGATATGCATCCAATTTGGATTATTATTTTTCCAGAACAACCAAATCCCAATAATTGCTTATCCGGAATAATAAATTTGGAACAATGTTGATTTGTTATAGGTGTTTCGGAAAAATATTGTTCCAGATTGTGTATTTCAGATAAGTATTTATTTTTCTAGGATGAGGTCTTCTAGATTGTGTGTTCCAATAAGGAAAACTTTTGAAACTAGTGTTCCAAAATTACATGGTTCCAAATTAGATCTTCCAAAAAAAATTTCTCAAAGTAATGGTAATTTGAAAATTTTATAAAAGTGACGGGTATATGGCTTATAAAGTCATGAACAAGAAGAAATTCCACAATTTTTGAATGATAAGTTATGAATCAAAGATTTTGAAATAGAAATAAGCCTAGTCACCTTTGACTCTTAGTCAACCAAATGATAGGTGGATGTCTATTGCCGCATCCCATTCTTGTTCAGCCTTCTGTCAACAATGCCCTTCATTTCTCAAGTGCATTTAGATTTCGTAAAAAAGGAAAATAAAAAAGGTATAATAAGTTAAACTTTTTTATGAGCAAAATCAATTTAAACGTTAGATACAAAACTTTTACAAAAATTGAGCTGTATAATTTATTAATTTTTATTTTCTTTTTCTATAAGTGTTTAAAGAAATATTTATATTATTTATTAAATTAAAACAATGAAATAAAAAGAGGGAATTTTTAAATAGAAATAATAATAAAAATAAGAACAGGTTGAAACATCTTTTATGGCAACCATTTCTTTTAGTTGAATTAAGTGCGAGTTCACTAATTATTGACTTACCCCCGACAATTAATTATGTTGTTTTTTTATCGAATAATTTTGTAAATTAATTAAATAAACTAAAAATTAGTTTATTTAATTTGATACACCAATCAAAATTTTAGTGGGTATTAAATTAAATTGTTACTCAACTCGTAAATTTCCTTTTATTATCTTTAATTGCTAAAAGCCTTAGTTTTTTGTATAGTAAAAGCATTTTAAACTGTGATGTATTGCATTTGTTTAAAAATATTTTAAACATGATGAGACTAAAATTCGGTATATAAAATTAAAATGATCGAGGATACTATTAAAACTAGGAAAAAAAATTAGTGACAGAATTAAATTAGAGATATAAAATTAAAATTGGTCTCTTATTTTAATATTTCTAATAGGAGGCATTATTAGACTTTATTATCTTTAATTTAACAAATAAAGTCCTGGATCAATTTGAATATTACTAAGTACTAATTAATTATTAAATAGATGGTGGTGTTTTTAAATTTTTTTAGCATATTATTAATTTCTTGTCTGACAATTATGGAGTGTTATTTCTTATTTATCATTTTATGTTGTCCAATTTTATCATCTTTAACTTTTAGAAATGAAATTAGTCTAATTAGAGATGAACTTCGTGATTTTCCGTCTCTAAGTTCACCACTGGTTCATTCTTTTCTAGTATTAGAACTTGATATAATTGGTCGACGGTTAGATTAGATATGTGAAGCATGATAATCATGATTTGATCCCCCTAACCTTTTTTTTTTTGGAAAATAAAAATTATATTCACTTTAGATCGGTGCATAGAAAACACTGTTTCAGAATACTTGGCAAGCAAACTGTAAATAAAAAATAAAATAAAATAACAAAAAGTAACAAACAAGTTAGATGATTTTGTAGGTTTTCGTTGGTTTAGTCGAGCGGATTCTTCGAAGATTTAGGTATTTTTGTGCATAAGATACACTGTATTAAGCAATAATATAAACTAAAGTAATTAATACAAATTTCATTGTTTGAACTTGCATCAACAACTGGCAAGTTTAGACTACGATGGCACGCGTGGAAGTTTCTCAGGTATATTCTGTGGTTTTTAAGTAGTTTTTTGTAATCATCAAAATTTGAATGACGTCACCCTAAGACTATTTTCATACTATGATTACTATCTCAACATCCACCACTAATTTCTATTCCATCCTTTTGCATACTAACATATGTGACAAGTTTTTGAATAGTTTTTCTTAGTTGTTGCAATACCTTAAAAAAAAATTAAAAGTTTAATTTAACTTTATAAAATTGGTTTATTAAGTGAAAATTATCTTTTATTTATATATTTTTTAATTATTTTATATGTAATTGATATACGACTTGAATTTTTACTAATACATCTTCTCACATATAATATTATTGGACTTTGTATGTAGATATGATGAAAAATCTTTTTTAATGATCTATGATAATTGAAACTTAATTAAGTTTATTTCGATACACTTCTTGACGTTTAACATTATTAAACTTAGTGTATGTAACAATGGTGGGAGTGAATTTAAATAACACACACACACATATATATATATATATATATATATATATATATATATATATATATATATATATAAAATCTTATTTGAGGCATATATATATAATTAGACATTAAATATTTATACTTTTTCTATAGTAAAAAATTTAAGGATAGAATATATTTTTAATCTTTTTAATAATATTCTCTAAATTTGGTTTCAATCTTTATTGGGGTAGTATTTTTGTCTTTTTTAATTTAAAAATGCATCGCCTTTTGTTTTCAAATGTGGTTTTATATAATGTTATCTGGATCTCATTTTGATAGATTAAAAACGGTACATTTTTAAATTAAAAAATTAAAATAAGACAATTTCTTTTTGAAAAACTAAAACAGAGATATCTTATAAATTTCATTAATGTGCAAATTCCATATGCATTACTAGGGTCACAGTAATTAAGGAAACTAATTAATTATATATGAAATAGTTTGCATTTTGTGGTGAACATCTTTCAATAAAAATAAACATACCTGTCCAAGTTTCAGCATTACCTTGATGGAACCACGCACTTTTCAGTTTTCACATAGAAATTCAAATTTTGGCTGTATTAGCTGCATGCTATGCGAAAAATAAAATTCTTCAAAGTCTCATCAGACGGCAATTTCAACCAACCATGCCCATGCACTACCCCGTTCTTTCTGTCTCTATATATACCAAGTCAAATCCCATCCTGAGAGGCACAAAAACCATAGCGTTGAAAAAGAGTAACAAGTTAATTAAGTATCCATAATGAAGATCACAATCCTCTTGTTTTGCTTCATACTTCCCTTGGCACTCGCGGATTTGAAGGTTGGCTTCTACGACTCCTCGTGCCCAAAAGCGGAGTCCATTGTGAAGCAAGTGGTGCAGAATCGATTCAAGCGTGACAAGTCCATTACTGCAGCCTTACTTCGCATGCATTTCCATGACTGTGCTATCAGAGTAAGAAACAAATTACAATTAATCTCATCACACACATATACAGAAAGGCAGCAACATTTTCTTCTTCCTCTTCAATAGGTTCTTTATTATGCATGAAACCGCTTAAAAAATCAATGATACTCTAATTCTATTTAGCACTAAGATAGACAAGTGCAAGTAAAATAATATAATAAGATGCTAGAGATAAAGAGAAATGAAGTGTTTTATATATACAAGTATTTATATGTTATTACTCATTCATTAATGCTACAAACTACTAATTAAAAAGTGTGTTATCACAACTAATAAAGTTGACCTAGTGATAACTAGGAGATCATAATAAATTACACATAAATTCTTAGATTTGAATATTCGTATTGATATTGTACTTTTGATGAATTAAAAAAAATTATTTATCTTTATATTCTTATTCTATAGTTCAAGGAAATGATAATTTATAATTTCAGTTTTTTACATCAAGAATGATCATACATACATATATCTCTATATTGATATATATTCTTATCCATTCTTATATTTTAAGGTTGTATTATCAAATATGTAACAAAACCCTCTTCTTCAGGGTTGTGATGCCTCCATACTGATAAACTCCACCAGCACCAACACCGCCGAGAAAGACTCCGGCACAAACGTCGACGTCCGCGGCTACGACCTGATCGACGAAGCGAAGCAAACCCTAGAATCCGCATGTCCCTCCACAGTGTCATGCGCGGACATCATAACCCTAGCCACCCGCGACGCCGTGGGCTTGTCGGGAGGGCCCAAATACGGCGTTCCGACGGGAAGACGCGACGGGCTGGTCTCCAAGATGGAGGAAGTGAACATTCCGGGGCCCAACAGCCCGGTGTCCGTGACCTCAGCATTCTTCGCAAGCAAGGGCATCACAGCGCAGGAAATGGTGACCCTCTTGGGGGCCCACACCGTTGGCGTTGCGCACTGCGGTTTCTTCGCCAACAGGCTCTCGAGCTCGCAAGGGAAACCCGACCCTACCATGGACCCTAAGCTGGACGCCAAGTTGGTGAAGGTGTGCGAAGCGAGAGGGGACCCTTCTGCGCCTTTGGACCAGAAGACTTCTTTTGTGCTTGATAATGAGTTCTATAGACAGATTCTCGCCAACAAAGGGGTGTTGCTCATTGATCAGGAGCTTGCCTTGGATACACGGACCAAAGGGTTTGTCACGGATTTCGCCACCGATGGTGACAAGTTTCACAGGAGTTTTGCTGATGCCATGGTGAAGATGGGGAAGGTTGATGTTCTCGTGGGGAATCAAGGAGAAATTCGCAAGAAATGTTCGGCTTTCAATAAAGCTAGGAACTAGGTTTTTGATGAAAGTTTGAAGTTATTATATGTTTTGTTCCATCATTGTGTTCTTGGTTCTTATTCATGCTTAAAAATGTAACAAATCTGGTTGGATAATCTTCTTTATAAGAGAAAAATAAGAAAAAAAAATTTAAATAAGTTTTTGCAAATCAATTTATTTATAAACTAATTTTGACTTATAAAATTTATTTTCTCTCTAAAATATACTTTTCAAAAGTTTATATAAACAAAGACCTAAGTCAACTTTGTATACCAAAGGTAAACCGTAAGTTACTTCCAAATAGTTCATTATTTATATGCACCGTGTCGTGAAGAATAGTTGCATTGAAATTATAATATCTATATTTCTCTTGGTTAATTTAAAAGTGTGGTTTCAAAAATGTGCAACCAGCTTTCACTTTCAAATTTTTTTTTTTATTTATGGTTTTGAGATGTTGTTAGAATTACTTGGATTGATAGGATGGAATAAGTTTGAACTTATTAACCTATTCAATTCTGCTTGTATAAGATCAACGAGTTTAATAATTTTTATAGATTTTCAATGTGATTTTTTTACTTAGATTAAAAGTTATCTTATCTTAAATATGACCTTCAGTTTAACAGTGATATATTTTTGGCATAACTCTTTATATACTATTAACTGATTAAAAAAAAAAATCATGTATGACAAAGTATTTACTTTTTTTTTATATATAATATATTAATCATTTTTATTTATTTATTTTATAATACATTAAGTGATTACAAATTTAAAGTCCGATTCCTCATCATTTGTTCTTTAGTTAAATATATTAATGGGCTGAGATGAAAATCAACAGATATATAGGTTTGGTTACGTTTTTTATTTTTATTTTTTTAAATAAAACAATAATATATTATTAGGTTAAAAAGGTTTATTCGTATTTTTTTTTATCTCTTTCTTCTACAACTTCATTTTCTCTTTGATCATCACAATTTCACCTCCCTTTTTTTCTGGTAATTTTTCATGGTAATTACTATAACTGTTTTTTTCTTTCTTTAGTTTATAGTGTATATATATATATTTTTTTATTTCTTTCACTTTATATTGTTTTATTGTTTTTAGCTCAACTTCACTTCCACTACAAGAAAAATTAGTATTATCTACGGAAGAAATTCGTAGATAATGCTAAAAATCTGTAGGTAACTGTTAATTATCTACAGATTACCTACGGAAAAAAAATCCGTAGGTAATAAGGTTGTAAATAACGTTACTTACGAAAAAATTTTCATAGGTAACGTTACCTACGGATTTTATCTACGGATGACTTACCTACGGAAATTTCCGTAGGTAACTTACCTACGAAAATTTCTGTAGGTAAGTTACCTACGAAAATTTCCGTAGATAACTTACCTACAGAAATTTTCGTAGGTAACTTACCTACGAAAATTTCGTAGGTAACTTACCTACGAAAATTTCCATAGGTAACTTACCCACAGAAATTTCCGTAGGTAACTTACCTAGGCAAATTTCCCTAAGTTACCTACGGAAATTCAACAGATTTATAGCACAGATTGTTTGTTCCATAGCAATCATTGTTCCTGCTCAAAAATATAAATAAAATCACTTTTCAGATTTCTTAAAATATCCTATAACCCTATATATATCCTTCAGTTAGGCAAATTCAATTAACCACAATATGAAATCAAACATCTTTAAAATCAAAATACCCATAGCAATTATGGGTAATTAGTTTTCATGTCATTGTGTAAAATAAGATAATTTTAAAATTGTACATAATAAAATATCAATAAAAATATTTAAATAGTTGTAGATCCATAATCTATATAAAAAAGACTAATAGTCATCCCCATAGTGTCTAGTAGGCGGTGGTTGTTGGTCATCGTGGTTGTCATGACATTGTTGATCCACCTGTTGTTGCAAAATATGTTGTGTATCAGAAGGTAGGAGAGGTAGAACAGCATTGAACAGGGATTGAAACTGGCGTTGCAAGCGTTCATTTTGTTCCCTAGATTGACGAGCCTCCTCCCTAGACTTACGGACTTGCTCTTCCAATTGAATAATTTTCTCTAACTCTTCAGTAGCACGCCCAGAAGATATATTTATCAAGGTATCCACATCTGTCAATGGAGAAGTGACTTTTCCAACGCCGTAAAGTCGTCTTTTGTCTGTAATCCCACCAGCAGCAACAATCCAACTCTTATTGCGGAGTCTTTCTTCCTCAACTGGGTCCATAGGAGACGTTTCAGAACCTCCCGTACAAGATGCGACCTCAGACCTAGCTTGATTAAATATAGTTTCAAATTGATCCTATTTCATAAATAAAGATGTTTAGAAGTGACATTTATCAAAGATGATTAAAATTAAAAAGAATAAAGCAATAATACAAAAAACATAACTCACATATGTTCGCTTAGATCTTTGGTCGACAAAATCGCCTGTAACCTTCCGTACATGAGTTTGGTGGAACAACTCATCAACATGTGAAAGGCGACCCAACTCTTGTGACTATAATTGTATAAATAGTTAATCATCATATTTCTAAAATTACGTTGAATAAAATATAGTAGTTGTTTAATGTAATTACCATCCGGATAGCATGCTCGTGAGGGATGATGGAGCCACCTGTGTGCAGACTTCCACCTTTCTCAGATGCTCTATTTTTTTGAGCTTGGATACTTTTTGTTTTAAATTCTGGGGCCATCCACTGGGCAATCAAACTTTGCCAAACTTTACAGATAATCATTTATGACTTTATGTATTTTCTTGTTGCATAAATCTTATATCTTGGCAATCACCATAGTTTAGTACTCGAAGTATGTATCAAGGTTGTATCTTTCTCTCTTGTATTTTCTATTTTGTATAATTATGTACTATTTTAAATTCTTCTTGGTTCTAAATATTGAATTCCAGGCATATTAGTGAAAATGTTGTCACATTCTATTTTTTTCCTCATATAATTTTTGTATTTAAAGACCGAGAAACTGGATGAAAAAATTTGTGGTTTATTAATCACTTCAATTGATAACTTACAATATAATTAATCTATTTGATTGCACATTGATACCATATTTGCAATTTTTGTTTATCACACTATGGTCAATGTCAAGCTATTTTTTTATTTAATAATTTTTTAATCGATGACATTTAATGTAATTTGCTTATTATAATAACAATTAGTTATAATAATTAATAAATACTATGTATGATAGTTGTGACATTTTAATGTTACATTTGTGACTAGATTCTTGACAATTAGTGAACCATTTTCATATTTTATCTATAATTAATGGTTTCATACAATATTCTTTTAATTAAGGTGTGTAAATTTGTGAACAAAATGTCTTTTATAGTCCTTGTTATTATAACTTTTTTTTATATGAAGAAGCCATCAACAATCAATGCATTCTATAAAAAGAAAAATGTTGAAAATCAAACATTCAATGAGCCATCAAATCCATCTGTGGAGAGAGATTAATTGAATTTGAAAGATTGTCCTTCAAAATCTATGAGAGTTACAATTGAAGAAGAATTTGATATAAATTCATTAAAGTGTGATCTAGGATTACGACCACAAATATGGGAATGGTTTGCAAGCTTTATTTCAAGTGAGTGTCCTTATGCTTATTATGTTCATTGTTTTGCGCATCGCTTACAATTGACATTAGTTGCCACTTTTAAGGAAGTTATTCATGTCCATCATCAATTCTTTATCAAGTTAAATGCTATTGTCAATATTATTGGTGCATCATTTAAACATAATGACCAAGTAAAGATTGTCCATGTTGCAAATGTTGCTCATTTACTTCAGCATGATGAGCTTGAAAGTGGGTCAGGGCGTAATCAAATTGGTTTTTTACAAAGAGCTTATACTTGTTGGAGTTCTCACTTGAAATCTATTTCTAGCTTGATGATCATGTTTAGTGCGACATGTGAGGTTTTGTTAAATATTATTGAGGATGGAACTACAATTGCTTAACAAGGTGATGCAGTTGCATCTTATGAAGCATTAACTTCTTTTGAGTTTGTTTTCATTTTACATATCATGAGAAATATTTTAGAGATTTTTAATGCACTTTACCGAGATTTACCACTTTAATCTCAAGATATTTTAAATGCAATGCATTTAGCTTTATCTACTAAGTCACTCATTCAAAATTTGAGAGATGAAGGATGGGATAAATTGGTTACAAATGTCAAATCTTTTTGTCAATCAGTCAACATACCTATACAAGATTTTAAGGTTACTGATATTGCAAGAGTAGGAAGGGCTTGCCATCAACAAAATGACATTACAATGAAATATTATTACAAAGTTAATATTTTCAATGCTGTGATAGACTCTCAATTGCAGGAACTGAATGATAAATTCAATGATAATACGATAGAATTACTCATTCTTAATTCAACTTTAGCTTCGAGAGAGATTCAGATGTCATTTAGAATTGATGACATTTGTTAGTTGATAACCAAGTTTTACCCACAAGACTTTGCAGAATATGAAATGATACAATTGAAGACACAACTTGAGCATTTTGATCATGTGAGGCAACGATCATGTGAGGCAATGATCATGTGAGGCAACTTCTTGATTTTGGAACATTAGAAACAATTTCGGATCTATCTCATTGGTTGGTAAAAACTAGAAAAGCACAAATTTATCCTCTTGTGCATGTGATAAGTCTTATTTTCACACTTCCTATTTCTACAACTACTACTAAGTGGTCTTTTTTAGCTATGAATATAGTCAAGACTACACTTTGCAATAAAATGGATGATGAATTATTGACTGATTATCTATTAGTATACATTGAAAAGAAGATAGCATAAAAGTTTAGTATAAATTCAATTATAGATGATTTTCGTGACAAACAAGAGACACGTTTAGTGTTTTGATAAATTACTATTGTGATTAATATTTTGAAACACATATTTATGTTATGAATATTCTGAATAAAATTTTAAGTTTATACATATTTATTAATATATATATATATATATATATATATATTCATAACATAAATATGTGTTTCAAAATATTAATCACAATAGTAATTTATCAAAACACTAAACGTGTCTCTTGTTTGTCACGAAAATCATCTATAATTGATATATATATATATATATATATATATATAATTGGCCCCTTCTATCATCTCTTTTTCGCTTTGTTCCTTTACTCATCGTATAAAATAGTTTGTGATTGAGTGATATTTATACATTATTATATTATTATATTATTTATTCTTTAAGATAAATATTAGTATAAAGATTAATAAGTTTATAATATATAATAATTTATTATTAGATAAAAAATGAATGCATTATAATAGTTTTTTTTTATAAAACTAGTCAAAAAATATTCTTTTAATTTCCAAAAATGAGACAAAAATTGTGTGAAGTATTACTAGTGTAAAAAGAGTTTTTTTTTATGAAAGTTGTAATTTACATGATATAGAAAGTGACATGATAACAAAGATGTAAATATGACAAACTTTTTATAATGGGTGTTGACTCGCTTATCATACAAAGTTCTTTTTATATTGGGTGTGTCACACACCCATGATAGAATGAGTTATGAAGGGTCAATTTTGTAGTTGACTCTAACCTTTTTTATGATGGGTGTAATGACAACTTTCATAAAAAGAATTTTCTATGATGGGTGAAACAACATCCAACATAAACAAGTGTTTTAAAATTTCAAAAAATGGAATTCATGTTTTTCACAAACTTTTGTTTATGGTTTCGTCTCATTTCCTTTTTCTTTGTCCTCTTCATCGCACATATAGATAAATCGTTTTCTTCTTTTGCTTTCATTTTTTTTCTTCAATTTTGTTGTTATCGATTAAATATTGATAGTGTGGTGGTTTGAAAGCAAACATCATGATAGAAGTTCAAACATGATAGTGTCAAATATGGTGGTGGAAGACAATGTAAAGATGATATTATGGAAACAAACATAAAAAAATGACTTTTTAGTCGATTATTTTTATAACTGGCATAAAAAGTTAACACTTTCTATGTCATTAGAATCTATGATGAATTTATAACTGACGTAAAATGTATTTTTTACTTGTCATTAAAAATGTCATACACACTGGTGTATCAATGGCAACAAGGAAAAAATGCACTAATTTTACTTATATTTTGGACTAAAATGATAGGAATTGCAACTTTTTCCTTATACCACTAGCATTATGGATTTTGAAGGAATATTTAAGCACATTAATTTATAGGAGATTAGGCCCACACTACTACAAAAGTAGTGTTCTATATCAGACTTCCTATATCAATTGTTAAATCAATGTAAATAATGAAGTCGTGACACTTTTGTAATTAAACGCAAAAGCTTTATGCCAGTCTTTTAATAATCGACGTAGAATAAGAAAATCATGGCTATTCTACATCGTTTCGTACTAAAGCTGATGTATTTGTGTCTACAAAATCAAACCTAATTTTACTTTCTCCTTCACTCCTTTGAACTCTCTTTCTTCGTCCAACTCTTGCTTCCAGAAGGTTCCTATTCATTGTCGCCACCAAATCCTATTTTCCTCTTTGAATTAGATACTACAAAAAATTATGTAATTAATAGGGGTTTTTTCTGGCAGTTTCAAAAAATCATCACAAAATATTATAATTCTAGCCGTTATTTTAACTGTTATAAAAGAATTGTATTTTTAACAGTTTAAACCTGTCAAAATCTTTTCATGTCACACTTGGCAACCTTTTTTTTATATATTATTTTTAAAATAATTAAAATAAAAAAATCAATAACCTATTCTTAGATAATTTAATCTAAGCATTTCCAATTTCCTATTTTTAATATTTTGTGTAAAAAAAGAAAAAAGAAAAATTGATTAGAAGGTTGAATGCTTATTGTTTACCCTAAACCTGGTGGCATCGTCCAAATGAGGAAAGTCTCGTTACAGTGGTGTGCGTGATTCCCTCTCAACTTCTCGGCTCGAATTTCTCACATATGAAGCGAGGCGCACGTGATCCATTTGATTTGTACCTTTGAGGCCGGAAGCAAGGGCCAACGTCATGGGTTTGAAGAGCCAATCGTGGTTGTCCTTGGCGGCGCGTGAGGGGAGGAAGCGAACGAGGCTGGCGGCGGCGGAAGAGTGGGGGAGTTTGTGGGCGATGCGCTGCACTCGAAGGGGGATCCATGCGAGGAAGAGGAAGAGCGCGAGGACGAAGGGGATGGAGTGGGGTTTCAATTCGAGAAAGTCACGCGTTTGAGCTTGGACGAATTCGAAGGCCAATGTTTCCAACAGTCGCGATAATTTAACGTTTGGACGCCTCTGTAGGTATTTTGGATGAAATACTTCGAAATGGAATTGAATTTAATGGTTGCTTTGTTCAATTTGCGAGTGATTTGATGAGGATTGTGAATGATTGCAGGGTTTGGGGTTTAGGGCTTGGAACCATGTTTTGACGAGTATTTGGATTTGTTTACAGCAGAGATAGGCCATTTTTGTTCAAATTGCACCAACCTCTAATAAAAACCCTGCCATTTAGCCAAAAGGCCATATGCAAACTGAAAAATTGGGCTGTCTTCATTGTATGAGTAATAGGGTGTCAGGAGGCTCTGTCATCCCGAGGCTTGGAACTAATTTCAGCTGAAATGGTTACCAAAATTTCAATACTCAAAATTCTTGTCTTTTGTACCTAAGATGCAACATTAGCTTGTATTAGTAACACTTGTGCATTTTAATAAAACTAGAGGTAACTTGTTCAAAGTGTAGGTTCTTAAATGCCAGAACAAGAAGTGTTCATCATCTTGTAATACATTCGAGTGACCTCTACTTGGGAGGATGAAATTACAGTAGTTTTTTTTAATTGGAATACATGCATACAATATCCTGCATCTAGAACTTCAACTGTTCTTTAGTTTTAAATAATGCACACAAATGAAATTCAATTTCAAGCTATGATAGCAATGTATGTTTATAATATTGAATACAATGAATATGCTGCAGAAATCCATAATTATAGCATTTGAAGATGCACTTAAGTCTGTCATTTGAGCTGATGATGGTCACTGTACAAAGAACTTGCTTACTCTTGTTGCTGAGGCTATCAAAAAATTAGGAGTCCTTGATCGGCTCCTAGAGGTTCAGAAGCTTGATAATGTTGACATAGAAAGAGCTATCCATGCATATTATGACATAACTCGTCAACAATGCATGATATGTAGAGAATTGAGTGAAGAGCAACTCAAAAGATATTCCTCTTTGCATTCTGCTTGGTTGGATGAAAGCTTGAGAATTGTAAAGGACTACCTAATAGTAGCAACAGCAAAAGACTGCAGTTTTATGATATTTTTTAGACCCAGGAAAGAAGGGGATTTTGGATCTGAATGCAGTAGCATATATCTCGAGTCAACTAAGCAAGCCTTTGACTTCAAGGTAGGCAGGCTTTCATATCTTTTTTATTATTTGTTTATTTATTTATTTTGCTAAGATTGATAGTGCATTGCATGATTCATTTGGTTTAGCTTCTTTTGATAGGTTTAGGCCTCATATGATAATGATGTTGATTTAAAAGCTTCTGTCTTGTAGGTGTTTTTAAAAAGCTACTAATAAAGTTCATTCAGGAATTTGTTAGATAAAAATAATATAAAATCTTCTATGAATTTCACTTCTATAAAAACAATTTTTTTAGTGCATAAAAGAAGAAAAAGAGTTCAGATACAGTGGGACATTTACTCATTCTAGAATGTACAAATGGTGAATGACAAAGTGGCACATCATTAAATAAATTAAATAACTAATATACATTAGGAACTAAAAATAACTATATTATAATTTTGAAAAGATCAAATTAAAAAATAGTTAAATAAGAAACTAAAATTAAAACAAAAGTCTTAATTTTTTGGTCTCTCTCTTTTCTTAGTTGGGGCTTCTCAGTTCTCACTATGCCTTCCTCCTCAAATTGTATCAAAGAAAGGATGCCATTGAAAGAAAAGCAGCAAATTGAAATATTTTATTTTGAATTGGAGCATTGATATGATATAGTTTCACCAAAGCATCCTTATATAGCATATTGCTACTGATATTTTTTACTTTGATGATTACAATTCACTCAAGGAAATAGTTAGACTCTATGAAATGAAGAATTAGTAAGCAGATTTTGGGATATATGTTATACATTGTTATCATATATTGTTTCATGCTACATGTGGCAGTGGAAATTCGGAAAAATTAGAATGAGATAACAGTGGAACAATTAAAAGAGAGGTGTAAGGTAAAGAGTGACAAAAAATGTGGATTTTTTAATTTTAGTTTTTTATTTAATTGTTATTAATTTAAATATTTTTAAATTGGTATATTTATTGTTTAATCCTTAATATATCATTTATTTATTTTATTAATTATGTGGCACTTCATCATTCACTATTGATTAGCTTTGGAATGAGTTGATATTCCATCGTATTGAAACTAATCCTTATAGCAAAAAAGTATGTAAAATTAGAAAAAATAGTATAGATATTGTAAAATTGTATTGATTCAGGTTTCAAATAGAAGAGGTGTTACAAATCCAAAAATAGAATGAAGATTAAAGGGAGATGATGAAAAAAAGAAGAGAAAAGAGAAAGAACATGTTTGTAATGCGTTGCTGAAATTGTAACAGAGGCTAAAGGAGAGAATCCTCCTTCCAAAGATTTCCCCTTTTACAACTGAGCTACTACTCTGTTCTCAATGGTAACAAATCTAAACACCTCACCTTCCCTCTCAATTTTCATATTATTTAAGCTAACTCCCTACGTGCAACAACTTAAATTGCTCAACCACTTCACTTTTATAAATATTCTCACTACTGTTTGGGCCGTATATAAAAGATAACTATTATAACTAGCGTGCTTCTCAAAACTAAAAAGCACTAGAAGAATCACTGTTATTGTTATTATTATTTTTTATTGAACTCAAATTTGTGGTGTTTGCTTTAATGAAGCAATAAAACCAAAAACCTTTGAAATGGGGTCTTAATGTATATGGAGTATGGACTAACACGCATCTTGTGAACGAGTTGATCACTTGTTATTTCATAGATATCTTAATTTATGTAAAAAGAAAGGTTTGAATTATTGCTTCCTTTAGCCATGAATATGAAAGTACGATATTGCCATTTTTGATAGTTCAATTCTCTTTATCTTTATAAAACAAAAATAACTATAATGCTTGTTACATTTATATCTTAGTTTAACTGAAATTTGATCTCTATTAGGTGTATTTTATTGACTTGGATTTGAAGCGAATGAGTAAAATGGAAGAATATTATGAATTAGATAAGAAGATAGTGAGTTGCTACAAAAAAAAATGATCAAAATGGATCAAGGAAGAAATTCACAAACTTGCAAGCACCTTAAACTGCCTGCTGGGTTTTAGAAGGCTCTGTTATAGATGACACCTGAGGAAGATTGCATTGGTAAGTATGAGCAATTTCATCCGTATTATTCTATCATCCTTTAGAAGGTTTTTATGTGTAATGTTAAGTTGGAAACCTATATGGTGCTTCATATAACCTGTTCAGTGCAGTTTTAATTTAATTTCTTTATGATGGGCACATTGCATTAGTTTGGGAAAGCTTTTATATGTTATCAAATCTGGTTTTTCCTTTGGTCAGTCTAGTTTGGCCATGGCTTGACTGATGCTCTGTATATGTCATACATTGAGCTCATGAGCTATTTCAAGGTTTTTCCCCTCTTTGTCACACTTTTATTTGTTTATTTTCTTGAGTTCGAGTAATACAAAAAGGACATGTGTTGGTTGGATTTGCAAAACTGGCCATGCTTTCACCAGCATGTGGCACGTGACAGTTTTAAACTGCCATAAAATGTAAAACAAGTCAAACAAAAACGCAATTTTATGGCAGTTTAAAATTGCCAGAAAACGGTGAATTAGACAAAATTAAAATGCATTTTGTGGCGGCTTAAAACCGCCACAAAGTATTCGTCACAAACTATTTTTAACGACCGTGAATCTGACGGACGCTGAAAATACGATTTGTGGCGTTTTTAACCGCCAGAAACCTCCAAAATAATCGCCACAAATTACGCATTTTTTTTATAGTGAGAGAGCTCACAATGGAGGATGCTCCACTGAAGGATGATTCTACATGAAAATTGGTGCAATTATTGGAGTACCATCATCAAGCACAAAGGGAAACCCTACCCAATCTCTGACCGGAGATTTGAAACTTATAGTTTGGGAACAATAAGAAGCAATAGGAAGCAGCTGTAACGACATGGCTTATAGTGTGGACTCTTTCAATCAAAAGAATGCGGAGAATTTGGCGTTGTTTGTGGCACAAATGGTTAATCCCAAAAAGGTGTAAGTTTTGCAGGACAAGGAAAATGAGGGTTATTTGCTGGTGCAAATGCCTTCTGGAACGTTCCAAGTCACGCTGCTTGTCGTTCATTTATTTCGTTAACGCACAAGTTTAGTTGGGTACGATGGTTTGGACTTCGGAGGTTGCTGTGGCAGTGAACTAAGGGTGCACAATGACAAGTTGTGTCAATGTGCAATTGTTTGCATTTCAAACTCTTTTGTTCGCCTAGGCCAGTGACTTCATTCCATTGTTAGTTTGGTTTGTAACTATGATAAATGATTTATTTGTTTAGGAATTGGTGTGATTCTAAATTTAATTTGTCTGATGTACGATTATTTTTGTGTTCTTGGATGTATTGGTTTTGTGATATGGGTTTTTAATAGATAGGGTTGTGCTTGACACTTCCACGTGATGCTGGGAGATTGCGCAAGGAGATTGCCTTGAATTTCATGGAGATCCCTCCTGATGAAAGTGGCAAATAGTTTTAAATTCAATTAAGTAGTTCTAGAAGATTTGGTTTATTCATGAATGTCATTCTACCATTCCAGTTGATTATTTAAATTCTGTTTTTATTTTGAATTATATTTATAGTTATAATTATGATCATGTTATAATAATAAGGATGTTATGGGATGATGATTGTGTTGTCTTTCTTCGTTATGGAAATTATAATTTATAAGGATGTTAAAAGATTGCACGTGATGAATAAATGTGTTACTAAGGGGTTATTTTTTTGCTAATAAATTATAGAATTGAAATGGTAGCAATTTAGAGGTGGTAGAAGTTGATGTTATATGCATGCAAGAGCCAGTTTTTAATTAGTAGCATAAGGTTTCGATGGTTAGATCAACAGGATTTGCATTCTACTTTATGAGAAGTTATTTGGGAAAAGGGGTATAACCATGTAAGAGTGACTAGTTTTCACAAGTTTCAAGTGATCCATTTTTCACAAATTTCAATTTATTGATTTGTTTTCCACTATGGTAGTTCAGACAATTGTGCAATGATATTATTAATGATCATGGAAACTTAAATGGTATTGTCTCTTATAATTGTACATGTATAAATTAATAAATTAATGAGAGTCACTTTTTTCTATGCAGGATTTAATGTTGAGACTGTGGAGTACAAGAGCATCAGCTTCACCGTGTGGGATGTTGGTGGGATCAAGACAAGGTAAAGCTGGTCTTCTTGTCCCTTTATGCTTGTTTGTTCCTATTTTAATTGTAACAAAGAGCTAATAAAATTCATTGCATGACTATGAATAATGAATCTTAATCATAGACTTTTTATTCATGTTCTGACTCCTAGCTTTGTTCAAGCTTTTTTATTTTTATTTTTATTTTTTTATGGGATCTTTACACATGGTTTGATTGATCTAAAAAGTTAAGGATTATATCATTTATGTGTATTTGATTAAAAACACGGAACGTCCAATTCATAAATTTAATTCATTAGGAATTTAATACATTTTGTCTAAGTAGGTATTAGAGTCACCCAAGTTGTTCTCACCACTACAAGAAGACTAAGAATCTCCCATTAGTCTAGAACTAGAAATAAGAAGTACTTTTTTGCCACTGTCATCTATTTGTTAAATTTATAATCAAAATAGAAAAGTTTTTAGTCTATCATGTTATAATACAAGATATAGGCATATATATTCTTGGCTCTTGTATTGAGGAGACTAGGATTAGATTAACTATTTAACAAGTCTCAACATTAAGATTTTGTATATAGTTTCAATTGAATAAAATTGTAATTGGACAAAAAAAACACAGGATATATTTTTCATTTTTTTGTCCATTTCTTTTTTTCCATTTGGATGGAGAACCTGGCTAGTATGCTTTACTGTATAATGTGTTTTACACAATGCCTTGTAAAAGGAATCTTGTAATGTTTTATTGTATAATGTGTTTTACACAATGCCTTTTTATGATATATATAATAATGTGAGTTCTTTTTTTTTTTTAAATTCAAGCATTTCTATTTATATATTCATGTCCTATTATATTAATGACACTAATAACATTACTAGAAAAGTGTTATTTTTTTGCAAATTTTCTTGCAAAAAAATATTTGTAGAAAGTTTTTGCGAATTTTCTTGCAAAAAAATATTTGCAGAAACTTTTTGCGAATTTTCCTGCAAAAAATTATTCGCAGAAATTTTTTACAAATTTTCCTGCAAAAAATAATTTACAGATATTTCTTACAAATTTTGCTACAATTTTAATAATCATGGAAAAAAAATTTCAATGGTAAAAATTTGCAGAAAATATTGCAAGAATTTTATTTTGTTTCTTGCAGATTTTCTTGCAAAAATAAATTCGCAAGTAATGTTTACTAAATAGTAGAAAAATTTTGCAGCTAACTTTTCCTGCGAATTTTCCTGCAAATTTTAATTCGCAGGAAAAATAAAAAATATATTTAAATTCATAATTTTAATATTTTAAAAAATCTTCAAGTCCCACATCGATTGAAAATAAAACAATTAAAGCATATATAAGTTGGAGTAACACTTACCTTACAAGTTGAATTGTATAGTTGAGTGTTAGACTTATAATCTACAATCTTAGAATTTAAAAGATTATGTATGAGACATGAAAATAAAAGATTATGAGTTCTTAAAATATAGAATTTATAGTATTTTTTTTTTAATTTTTTTCGTAAAAAATATTCTTGCAGAATTTCTTGCGAAAAAATTCGCAGGAAAGTTTCCTATGAATTTTCCTACGAATTTTTTTTTGCAGGAAAATTTCCTGCAAATTTTTTTTTGCAGGAAACTTTCCTGCGAATTTTTTTCGCAATAAATTTTACAGGAAAATTTCCTGCAAATTTTAAAATTCGCAAAAATATATTATCCACGAAGGTATTACCTGCAAATAAAATTTCGCAGAAAAATTTGCAGGAACAACGTTTCCTGCAAATTTTTATGAAAAATTTGCAGGAAAAGTTACATGTAATAAGAGAAATTCTAGTAGTGTAAATTTGATATAAGCATTTCTATTTACACTAATAGGTAGATGAACACCCATATCTGTGTTTTGAATATCCTTTTACTAAAAGGAAGTTGAATTGGAAATGTAATTATACGCTCCTAATTAGGATATTAATTTTATTTTATTTTATGTAAAATTGACGTGTTCAATTATGTAAAATTAGGCAAAGAAAGAAATCAATATAAAAGAGTTAATTATTGGTATTTGGTAAACCTTTAATTTATTATGTAAAAATTTATTATATTATATTATAAAGTTAATCTAAAGATACATGGACTCCTAAATTATTTGAACTCTATCTCATATGAGGTATTAAGACTTTTGCTACGTATATATGTATCTATCTATCATATAATATATGGTATTAATATAATGGGATTTTAAATGTGATATATTAATATGGTATATTCTAAACTTCTTTTTATTAATTTTGAAAGCTTTTTATAACTACAATAATTGTAGTTGCCACTTATCGGAACACTAAATGGTTCTTAGTTGCATTTTAAGCTGTTGGAAAATCGGTGATTTTCGATTTGTGATATTTAACTAACTACGATTTTTTATTTTTGCTTTGTCTTTAATAAAGTGTAGGTTGCTGAACCTGCTCAGCGAATGAGGTTTGTTTAGTGTGAAGTTCAAGAATAGCTTCAACTTTGGCTACCTCCTTATGATCTCTCATCTCAAGAATAGTTGATTTATTAATGTATAGTCAACCTTAGTAGAATTGAGAGAAGTATAAAAAACAATATTTTATATTTTAACTAATAGGAGAAATTATTCAGTAAATAGAAAAAGTTTACATATCTCTCTTGTGTTATTCATGGTAGATAGAAGATTTAGTTGGTTGCATTACAATTTTTATTGCCTAACTTTCCCTACCATTTGTTGCGATTGTCGGAATGGTTGGAGCACATATTGAACTTTTTCTAACCATATTGTGATTTTTGGAAAATCTGGAGCACTATTTGTTGAATAAATCACATCCTTATTCTTCATTGGTTGTAGTAAAGTGTAGTAAAGAACCGATGTAATTTATCTCATATTTACCTGGATGAGGGTACTTCGGTAATTTTGCTTCTCCTGCTGGGTCTTCATCTTCCATGATCTATCCTAAGACGAGAGTGGGATACCTGCAAAAGGTACTCCAATGCTTAAGTCAGTCTTCGACGTCAGAGATCTCAATGCTAACTTAAATCAGTAATTATGAAAACGTGTCTTTCTTTGTCACTAATCACACTTATTTATATTAACCTTAATGGACCTAGGCCTATATGTAGGCCCATAAGAGGATCCATTAGTGCTTATTTGTAATAAGCAGGTTAAGTAGGTTATTGTAATTTGCCGAGGACTCTTCGATGTAATCATATCGAGGAGTCCTCGGTCCTTTTCTTATATTTGACCTGGTGCTCATACCCTTATCTGGCATAGGTTGTATTAGAGAATTGATGAAAATTTTATCTAGTATAGGTTTTTTCATCCTCGACCGAGTAGGTTCTCGGCCGAGGTCTTGAGTCGTTTTTCACGCTCAATCGAGTAGATTCTCGGTCGAGGTCTTGAGTTGTTTTTCAAACTTAACCGAGTAGGTTCTCGGTCGAGGCCTTGAGTTGTTTTTCACTCTCGATTGAGTAGGTTCTCAGCTGAGGTCTTGAGTCATTTTTTCATGCTCGACCGAGTAGGTTCTCAGCCGAGGTGTTGAGTTATTTTTCAAGCTCGACCGAGTGTGTCCTCGACCAAGGCCTTGAGTCATTTTTTCACGTTCGATGGAGTAGGTTCTCGATCGAGGTCTTGAGTTGTTCTTCAAGCTCGACCGAGTGTGTTCTCGGTCGAGGTCTTGAGTCATTTTTTCACGCTCGAACGAGTAGGTTCTTGGCTGAGGTCTTGAGTTGTTTTTCACACTCGACCAAGTGTGTCCTCGACCGAGGCCTTAAGTCGTTTTTCACGCTCGACCGAGTAGGTTCTCGGCCAGGTCTTGAGTTATTTTTCACGCTCGACCGAGTAGGTTCTCGACCGAGGTCTTGAGTTGTTTTTCACGTTGGAACGAGTGTGTCCTCAGCTGAGGTCTTGAGTTCGGGTGCTCGTTGAACTTGCAAAAATTTCATGTATTATTATTCATTGGGGTGCCTCATTAAAAACCTTACTTAGCAAAAACCCTTTGAAAATACACTCGTCTGTACGAGGGTTCTCCAATTTCTATCGGAATCATCGCATCATTTATGAAGGTGAGTCTAAAAGGTGTTTCTTTCATTGAAGATTGCGGAGTACATCTATATGCCTATAGAATTTCAGGTAGTTGTTCGACCCATGCTCCTTTTGTCAATTCCACTTTTTTTTTTCAATTATGACAATATGACTTTGTTAGCCGATTCTGCTTGTCCATTTGACTGGGGTGTTCTACCAAGGTGGTTTTGTGCTTGATGTGTAAGTTCATTAGGAATTCGTTGAATTTTTTATTAGTAAACTGAAGCCCATTATCAATGATTATAGCGTAAGGTATTCCGAATCGTGTTTTGATATTTTTCCATGTGAACTTTTGGATGTTTGATGCCGATATGGTTGCTAGTGGTTCTACTTCTATCCATTAGTTTCTTCTGGTATCTTGCCTTTTAGTCTTTTGGTAATTTTCCTTTTCCTTTTCTCTTCTGCTTGGCATAGCCTCGACTCTAGCTTGATTTCTTGATTCAGTTAGTTCCTCCATTTGCATGTATTTTTCAGCTCTTCTCCTCAAGTCATTCATATCCAACGGAGGTTTTTTGCATAAACTATTTACAAAAGGCCTTGGTTTTAATGTTGTGTTCAACCTATCCATTGCAATAGCTGCGTTCAGGTTTTTTATTTCCATCGCAACTTTGTTAAAACGATCCATAAACGACCTTAAAGATTCTTTCTTTTCTTGTCTGATGTTGGCCAACACTAATGATGTTAGTTGGTAAGGTTTGCTTGTAGCAAATTGCACCGTAAAGAAAGATTCCAATTCTTCAAACAAATTTATAGAGCTGGGGGAAAGCTTGATGAACCAACTCGATGCTCTTCCTTTTAGTGAAGTGGGGAAGAGGTGACACAAGGCAGCATTTTTTGTTGTCAGCAAGGTAACCTGTGTGAGGTATGCATTCAAATTTGGGGTCCGAGGATCCATCGTACTTCTCTAAAGGAAGATTTCTCCAACTATCAGATATGGTTGTCTCCATAATGCTTTGAGTGAAAGGGTGCTTGTATGAGCAGGGTGTTGTCACTATCTGAGGGGAAGGTTGCCTAGGAATGGTTGACAACTGCATGGGAGGAACGTGTGTTCATGGAGTTGTCGGTACATGATATGAGGAGGCCTCATTATTGGGATGTTCAGTAGGGTTCCAAGTTCTGTTCAAGCTTCTTAACTCAGCATTCTCTCTTCTGAGTGCTTCAAGCTCTTTTTTCTCGAGCTTGCTTGACAATTGCTATTTCTTCACGAAGCATATTCACAACATTTGAGAGATCAGTTTGATCTTCCATAGCAATGGCCCTGAGTCCTGTTCGGGTTGAACAGAGTGGTGTTCTTCCTGGTAGTGACCATTTTCTATAAACTTTTCTTCCTGCAAAAGAAATAAACAATGCGGGCCTTCAAAATCGGGCCCCACAATGGGCGCCAAAATGTACCTGCACAAGGGTACTTTGGTAATTTTGCTACTCCTGCTGGTTCTTCATCTTCCATGATGTATCCTAAGGAGAGAATGGGGTACCTGCAAAAGGCACTCCAATGCTTAAGTCAGTCCTCGACGTCAAAGATCTCAATGCTAACTCAAATCAGTAATTATGGAAACGTGCCTTTCTTTGTCACTAATCACACTTATTTATACTAACCTTAATGGGCCTAGGCCCATATATAGGCCCATAAGAGGATCTTTTAGTGCTTATTCATAATAAGAAGATTAAGTAGGTTATTGTAATGAGCTGAGAACTCCTCGGTGTAATCATATCGAAGAGTCCTCAGTCCTTTTCTTATATTTGACCTGGTACTCATACCCTTATCTGGTATAGGTTGTATTAGAGAATTGATGTAAATTTTCTCATTCTACATCAATTGTGTAAATAACAAATTTTAAAAATGAGTATTTTACATCAATTTTGGGATTGATTTAGAATGTCTCAAACTTTCTACATTGATTTCAAAATTGATGTAGAAAATCCAAATAAATTGATGTAAAATGTGTTCTCTATAATAGTGCTAGTTAACCTATTTGATCGACTAGATAAGAAATTAAATAACATATATTCCACAGTTTAGCTTTTGTATAGGATGGATAAATAGTACCAACAAGAAGCGTATTTGTCATTTATGTCACATAAAATAAGAAAATTTTCCACATCTTTTCTTCTCATGCAAGGAGATTGACATGAAGTGGAAATAATGTTATAAATAGGTGTTCATAACAAGAGTATTGCCAAAAAAAATTCAATTTAACACTTTTATCAAGTGTCATGCAAATTCTCCTCCAAGATAGCGATACAACGATAGATGGTGATGTGGTGTGCGATATTGTGGTGCATTTAGAGGGGTTGGTTTTAATAGATTGAAGTTGAAGTAGGAAATTTTGTACTCTTGGTCTTAGCTTAGAATAAATAAAGATCATTTTGATTCACCTTTGATCAATGGAGTGCTAACACAGCTAGGGGTGGGTATGCGGAACGGTCCGGCCCGTTTAAGGCCCGGTCCGCGAAGTCCGCATTTTTAACGGGCCGGATAAATTCGGTCCGCGAAATAAATGGACTTAAATCTTCAAGTTCGTATCCGGCCCGTGAAGCCTGCGGATAAACGGATAAGTTCGCGGGCCCAATTAAATCTAAATTGTTTAAATGAATATTGATTCAAATTTTAAATTTCTTTTCCTTTATTTAACCTATGAAAACATGAGGAAAAAAAAAACATATAAAATGATATAAATATACTTCTAATAATAACATCAAACATTGTAAAAAATAAATCAAAGTCTTAAATAACAAAGTTTACACATTCTAAATTTCTAATAGAAATATTTAAGTCTCAATGCCTTTAAAATTTAAAGTCCAAGCATACCAAATATTAAAGCCTTACTACCTTAAAACTTTAAAAGTCTTAATACACAACCAAACAAATATAAAACATTTGTAAGTCCAAGTACATCAAAGTCTAAATACCTTAAAACATCAAAGTCTTAATTAATATCTTAAAAACAAACATAAAATATTTGTAAGTCCAATTGCATCTATCAAATATAATCAAGCATCTTCAATAATAAAATTTGAGTCCACATTTAAACGGGTAATCCGCGGGCTCGCGGATTAAATCCGCAAAATTCGCGGACTAAACGGGCCGGACCTAAAATGTCCGTATAATTATACGGATTAAAAAAAAATGGGTCCGTTATCCGTGAAGTCCGCGGACTTACGGACCGATCCGCGGACTCAAGTCCATATACCCACCCTTAAACACAGCAGCTGACATTTCTTCTAGTCTTATATAAGTCTCAAACCACCATACTACTCTCAAAAAAATTGTACAAATGTAGTTTATGCAATGCTTGTATTGAGATAAACTCAAGTCCCACATCGACTAGAGATAAGGTAATTAAAGAATATATAAGTGGAAAGCAACCCTTACCTTACAAGACGATTTTGTAGGGTTGAGTTAGGCTTAAATTCACTATTCTAAGATGGTATCAGAGCTATCCTAGATCCTTAAAAAGGCTTGTCTATCCTAGATCATTCAAAAGGATCATCCACCATTTATCCACGTACCAAGCTCAATAGTACTAGACCTGAGGGGGTGTATTGGGAAAAATCCAAGTCCTACATCGACTAGAGATAAGGCAATTAAAGAATATATAAGTGAAAAATAACTCTCTTCTTACAAGTCAATTTTGTAGGGTTGTGTTAGGCTTAAATTTACTATCAGAAGAGCTTGTTTTTCTGGTAGATTTTAGTTTAAAAGTTAAGTAGTCCATTCAATATTTGAGATTCCTCAACCTCATTGACTTGTCTAAAAATACCTTGAAAGTACTTTCAATCAAATGACAAATGATATATGTTATTTTTTAAGTTTTTAATGTTTTAAATAATATTTTATAGATAATTTATAATGTTGATAATTAAGTTTATAATATTATGTTTTTATCAATTGATTGCATGATAATATATTTTAAAAGCTACTTAATGTGTTTTTGTTTTGTTTTGTTTTGTTTTTTATTTATTTTAGTGATATATCTAATGAACTCATCTAATCTAAATCGAATATGATTGGATTGGATCAAATCGGTTCAAATTTGAGATTGAAATTTTTTTTTCAAACTAATTGGTCTGTAATATCTAAATCAATTAAAGTTGATAAGATTGAATCAAAATACGTTTCAAATTCAATCTGATTTATTATATGTCTTGGGTAGTGAGATTACAATGTGTTTTAATATATCTGACATGTTTATAACAAACTTAATTTGTAGGTTGGCAAAGTAGGTTAAGAGGATAATCTGTGAACATAAATGTTTTATTTCTTGAGGTTGATTTACCAATAATTTGTATAGGTAGGTACTCTTTGTATCTTTTATCCTTTTCTTAATGGGAATTTCTTTGTTGAAAAAAAAATCGTACAATGCTCTAATGATGATCAATTATCAAATAATGGATGAAGATCAAGGTCACAATGCTTAGTTGATGGTGAAGTTTATAACAAACTTAATATATGTAGGTTGGCAAAATAGGTTAAGAGGATAATCTGTGAATATAAAAATTTTATTTCTTGAGGTTGATTTACTAATAATTTGTACGAGTAGGTACTCTTTGCATCTTTTATCCTTTTCTTAATGGGAGTTTCTTTGTTGACAAAAAAAAAACTGTACAATGCCCTAATGATGATCAATTATCAAATAATGGGTGAAGATCAGGGTCATAATGCCTAGTTGATGGTGAAATTTTAACATTGTGGGAGGGATATCAAAATGGTTAAAAAATGATAATAGATTAGGGTCAAAACAAGGTGTGCACAAAAGGAGTGTGTGCATGATAAGGAAGTGAACTAAGGAAATACCTTAATATAAAAACATTTGAAGAAGATAAAATTTGTGCCATTTAATGTGTCACATAAGCACCTCTAATGATGAGTTAGGTAACAAACATCTTCCGAAGGACTAACATGAAAAATAGAATGCTAATTTAGGATTTTTTTTCTTCTTCTTTATTTTGTTCCTTCTAGGAGCTAATATGAAAAGAGATAATAATTTAGGAATTAAAGCGACAATTTATTCATATTCAAAGTGTTAATTTTATGTTAGAGTCACCAAATGAATTGCGTTGTAAATTTTAAACTTCTCAATTACATAAGCTCTAGCCGTATCGCTTTAGCCATATCATTGCAACCTACCAAAATAATATTACCTTTGATTCTAATTATAAAAATTGATATTATTTCAGATTCTAATTATAAAAGTTAATTTTTTTTTCTTTGATTCTAATTATAAGGAACAATTATTACTTTTTAAAGTTATTCAGAATTAATTTTTTTTATACCCTTCATTTATTATTAATTGTATTTCCTATGCATTCACTTACCATTAACATTAAATATGACAACTATTTAAAGTAAAAGTTATATTTGAATCCAATATGAATTTAAGGCAGAATTAATTAAAAGTAATCTTATTAATTATTTTTTTAATCTTAATGATTTATTTTATTTTACTTATAATTAGAACCAAAAGTAATAATTTATATCAATAAATAAAAATTTGTGCACTTATTCTTAATATACTTTTACGGTTATAAATTATCTTTTAACCATCATCACATTTTTCAACTAACCACCCATTCTATCAAAATTAACTATTATTTTTATCTTTTCTATTATCGAAAAAATTCGGAATATCTTCTCTCTTACTAGTAATTTAATCATGGGAGAAGTGTACAAAAAATGAAAAGGTGCATGCATGTGGCCCTTACCACTTGTCATAATTTTTTGCTAACAATCAACGACAAAGAATCACGGATTCGCTATATATGTTTCATACAAAGTCCTTACGTTCATAATTATTTTTTTTTTTATAGATAATCATTAGTAATGTAAACCAATGTATTATGAAAGCTAATCCAATATTATAGTTTAATTCCATTAGAGACTTTTTAAATTGATACGATTTAGTCATCCATGTATTGGGAATGTAAACCTCAACCGTGTGGTTCAACAGTAGGGTTGATTCACGCTTAAATAAGGTCAGAGGTTCGAATCCTGTCTTGTATATGTAGCCGTGTTAAATTTTGGGACCAGGTATCCTACCTTTTGAGGTGCCTCTAACGTAGCAAGAAGATTAGTCACTGCTATCGGCGGTGGATACTCAAGAGACGAAAAAAAAAATGTATCAAGAATGTAGAAACGCGTGGTCCACACCATATCCACATTTCTTTTGCGTGAAACAATTAATTTCACGTAGTATGCTTAATATGGTAAGAATTAGATAGAATATAACACTGAATTTTGAACTGTGTTCACAAACATATTCGTATAATATGAACACAGCATTTTTATATTTCTAGTGGGGAGGACAAGAACAAAATTGGGTTTCGTCTTTTTATATAAAGAAAACGAGTCTGGTTAATCTCAGAGAAAGTGTAGTGTGTGACATGTAACTGATTACGCGCAGGATCTTCCATATTTGACCACTGCAATATCACATGCAATGCAAAATCAATGTCCAATTGCTCATGTTTCCGCTTATATATACAACTAGTACATCGATGAGATACAACAAAATCTCGCATTATTATAATAAAAACTCAAATATAAATTTATAAAATGCAAACATACTTCATTGTTATGAAATATTTTAAGTGATGATTAAAGAAAATCTATAATACATAATAAGGTATAACATTTATTTTTATATAAAGACTGACTTACTTATTTTAAAAGTAAATTTATATAAACTTATTTTATTTAATTATTCATATTTTATATAAATTTTTAACGATTCAATTATTAAATTAAAAGTTTTTAATATATAAATCAAGGTTGAATTTTTTAAAAATTTTGAAAACTCTTAGATATTTTGTTTCATTAATTTAAGTTGACGTATAAAATATTTTTATGAATATCTGTTAATTTAAATTAATGAAATAAAATATCAAAAAATTTGATATATATTAAGAATTTTTTGATTTAATAGTTAAATTGTTAAAATTTAATATAGAATTATTGAGTGAAGTAAATATACAATTGAATTAAAAAAAAAATTAATGTATAAATCAAGTTTACAAATTTTTAAAAATTTAAAAAGTTAATCTATACATTAAAAAATTTTAATTTCATGATTGGATCGTTACAATTTGACGTAAAATATCAATTATTAAATGAAGTTTATCAACACTTATATATTCTTAGAGTAAGTGAATTACTCTCTCTCCTTCTCTCTCTTATACACACACATATATATATATATATATATATATATAGGGAGCATATAAAGTGAGAAGGAATTTATTATGAGAGATGAGAGGGTTAAAATATAACTCTTAGATTAGTTTCCTCTCACTTGATTAAACTCTAAATTTTTTCTCACTTGATTAATCTAAAGGTTATATTTTAACTCTCTCATCTCTCATAATAAATTTCCTCTCACTTGATATGCTCCATATATATATATATATATATATATATATATATATATATATATATATATATATATTTATTTATTTATTTATAACTCATGTGCAGCTGGACCAAAGATAAATATATTGGCTTAAGAACGGTTATATAAAATATTGATTGCTAACTGACAGCTATATAATTACAGCTTGCAATTTGTAACATCCGTGAACTATTATAAAGTTAGTAATTATTTATTTGGTAGAGAACGGTTTTTGGATAAAAGTTTTTTAGATCGAATGTTGTGTATAATACTCTAATTCTTCACTACTATACCGATCTCATTTGAATACATTCTTAGATTGTGTCACTTCAAGCCACATATGATTCATTATTGTTGGTTTAAATGAAATTAAACTCAGAATTTTTTAAACAATATTTGGAATTTGAAATTTGTGGATAGAAAAAACATGATTAATTAAGAGAAAAGATTTCATTAAAAATGATGAAATTGATTTTCAACAGAAATTAATTATTTGATAAAATTAATAAATACTTTATATTAATAATATGATTTTCTTTAAAATAAAAAGGCACATATGACTCGATATAGCATTCAGTTGTCTCGTTTGCGAATTGCGAGTATTATATATACTATAAGCTTTTATTAAAATTAGTGATTTATCTTAATTAACTTTATATTAACGGTATGTTTTGGTAAGAAGAAAATAAATATATAGAATAAATAAAAATAGTGTGAAAATTATAGAGATGTTTTTATTGAAATGAAATATGAAAGAGAAATATACAAGAAAAAAAATTAAGTCAAATAATCAATTATTTATTTATTTAATTGGTTTAAATAAAGGATTTAATCAATGAAATGAAACAAAGGTTTTTCTGTCTAAAAAGAATATTATGTAAACTGATCATCGATATAGGAAGTGTGTCGGTAGAATTTTCATGCTGATTTACGGAAAAATAAAAATGTGTTGGACCCTACTTTTTATTTCTTTCATCTTTTATTTTCACACAAACAAACAAGTCTTTTTCTATCTCTACAATTTTCATTCTATCATCTTTATTTTTCTTCTATTTTTCACATATCAAACAAACTCTAATTAGGCAACTTCTCCGCTTAAATGATTCTTGAACAAAATAACTTTTCTCTTAGATTAAGTTGGAAAAAGTTTAAAATTAAAATCCAATTTCAAAGAAAAATATTCGACATACATTATATGACTAATTTTGCATTTCTTATTAAAGGTCAAATCAAGAGTAGAGCAAGTCATAATTTATAATCTAATCCGGTCAAGTTGAATTAGAAAAATTTGAATCATTTTAATTATTTAAAAAATTTGATTTAACTCATTTACAATCTAATCTACCACAAATTGATCCATGGTGACCTATCTAATATATTTTTCCCTAAAAAAAAAGTTAATTGCAATTGATGTCTATTTTTTATATTTTTTTATCTTATTATAATTTTATAAAATTTATTTTTTGTTTTTTTTAATTTAACCAATTTAATCGTTGACTTGTGATACATCAAATAAAGTTAATTTTTTTAAAACTCACAAAAAATAAACTAAGTCAAATCAATTTACCTTTTATCTAATTTGTGGTGTGGTAATTTAGGTTATCCACTTTGTTAGCTTTAATAAAAGAGAATTATCATATCATTACACATGTCTAAGTTCAATATTGGAAACCGCGTGAATGTAATGTACATCCCATAATTTACGTACAAGCTTGCTAGTTGGCGTTTTGAATTTATTCGAGTGTTTTTTATCTTGCCACGTCAGCCAACCTTGTTCCATACAAACAAGACATACCACGTAACATTAATCTTTTAGTGAGAACACAGATACTCAAGGTTCATTAGGAAATCCAAATGTCCTTTATATTAAAGTAAAGAACTAAAACGCTAATGTTATCACCTCAACCTTGACTTGTGAGATCTTTTTCAGTGCCCATACTCTATTTATTTATACGACACACCGATAAAAGCAAAGTTAATTATGTACCCATCCCACATACGACATACCCAAAATGAAGTTCACCATTCTTATCATCTTCTTTGTGTTTCCCATTGCATTTGCTGACCTAAGAGTTGGATTCTATAGCTCTAGTTGCCCAAGAGCAGAGGAAATTGTACGTCAAGTTGTTCAGAGGAATTTCAACCAAGACAGAACCGTTACCGGTGCCTTGCTTCGTATGCACTTCCATGACTGCTTTGTCAGAGTAAGACCCTAGCTAACTACCCATCACATTTATTTTTCTTTTATCCACTTATATTTTAAGTTTGATTTATCAAATGTATTAAACTAATGAAAATGGGATGACTAAATTATATTGTAGGACCTTGGTTAAAAAACTAAAAGTAAATTTATACATTTATTATTTATTTAAAAATATTTAATTATTGGTGTTTTATTTTGGATTCAGGGTTGTGATGCGTCCATATTGATAGACTCAACGAAGGGGAACTCATCGGAGAAAGACGCGGGAGCAAACGGCACCGTTAGAGGATTCGAGGTAATTGACGAAGCCAAGAGAATCTTAGAAAGACTGTGTCCTTCGACGGTCTCATGCGCCGATATCATAACCCTGGCCACACGGGATTCGGTCTCCATGGCGGGTGGGCCCAGATACGACGTCGCTACGGGGAGGCGCGACGGGCTCGTCTCCAGATCCTCCGAAGTGAACCTTCCCGGGCCGGGATCCAGTGTTTCGCAGGCCTTGCAAGTGTTCACTGCAAACGGCATGTCGTTGGACCAAATGGTGACCCTCCTGGGCGCCCACACGGTCGGTGTGGCCCACTGCAGTTTCTTCCGAGACAGGCTCGGTGACCCCAACATGGACCCGTCTTTGCGGGCCGTATTGGGCCGGATATGCAGGCCCACGGGGAGGAACCCAACGGTGTTCTTGGACCAGAACACGTCGTTTGTGTTTGACAATGAGTTTTATAAGCAGATTGTTTTGAAGAGAGGGGTGCTTTTCCTTGATCAACAATTGGCGTTGGACCCTTCGTCTAGAGGGTTGGTGTCCTCTCTTGCGGGGGATGATGCGGGTTTTAGGAGGAGTTTTGTTGATGCTATTGTGAAGATGGGGAACATTAGGGTTTTGGTGGGGAATGATGGAGAGATTAGGAGAAATTGTAGGGTTTTTAATAGCCCTTTTTAGCCACAGGATTCATGTGTTTCTCTGATTGATTGGTGTTTCAATTGATTGGTTCAATCATCATGTTGATGTGCAGGGATATTCGGTTTAATAAAATTGCATTATGAGGGTTAGCAAATGACTTATCCTTATTACATTTTCTAGTATTAATTTAAAAAATATTATAAAATCAAGTGTAGCATTTAAAATTATAATTTGTATGACTTTTAAGATAATTGCCATAAAATTTAATAAATTTATCACTTATGTTAAATTATAATTGGATGATTATGTAAAATTAATTTATTCTTGTTATAAAAGGAAGAAAAAATAGAGAGAAGAAATGATACGGTATGAGATAGAGAAAAGAATCTGACTGGTGTATTATCTTTGGGAGAGGAGTAACCTATTTATAAGTACATGTGGTAACTGAACAATTACACAAAAAAGGAATAATACATAACGGACATATAAATGGTAATGATTGATAATGAATATTGGCATCCACTAATTAAGCCACTAATTATAATTCATAACACTCCCCCTTGGATGTCCAATATTTAGAATGTGCTTCGTTAAAACCTTACTAGGAAAAACCCTGTGGGATAAAAACCTAGTGAAGGAAAAAAAGTACATCATTCATAAATATTTATTTCTCCCCCTCATGCAGACAATCTTTAAGACGACGGAGTCCAATCTTGTGTATCAACTGTTTAAAAACTTTTCTTGGAAGTGACTTTGTAAAGAGATCTGCTAAGTTGTCACTTGAGCGAACTTGTTGAACATTTATATCACCATTCCTTTGAAGATCATGAGTAAAAAAGAATTTTGGTAGAATATGCTTTGTTCTATCTCCCTTGATGTATCCATCTTTCAATTGTGCAATACATGCAGCATTATCTTCATATATAACTGTCGATGTCATTTTTCTAGAAGATAAACCACAAGTTTCCCGTATGTGTTGAATCACAGATCTTAACCAAACACATTCACGACTTGCCTCATGTAATGCTAAAATTTTAGCATGATTAGATGAAGTGGCTGATATGGTTTGTTTTACAGATCGCCATGAAATGGCTGTACCACCACTTGTGAACAAATATCCTGCTTGTGATTTACCATTATGAGGATCCGACAAATAACCTGCGTCTGCATAACCATTTAGTTCTAGTTTGGAAACATTTGAATATAATAACCCCATATCCATTGTACCTCTAAGATAACGAAGTATTTGTTTAACTCCATTCCAATGTCTTCGTGTAGAACTATATCTTGCTAACAAATTAACAGCAAACGCTATATCAGGTCGTGTATAATTAGCAAGGTACATTAGTGCTCCTATAGCACTAAGATATGGTACTTCAGGACCAAGTATTTCTTCATCCTTTTCTTGGGTCTAAATGGATCTTTATTAACATCTAAAGATCTTACAACCATGGGAGTGCACAATGGATGTGATTTGTCCATATAAAATCTTTTAAGCACCTTTGTTATATAAGCTTCTTGATGCACAAGAATTCCATTTTCTAAGTATTCAACTTGCAATCCTAGACAAAACTTTGTCCTTCCTAGATCCTTCATTTCAAATTCTTTCTTTAAGCAGTCTATTGCTTTTGAAAGCTCTTCAGGAGTTCCAATAATGTTTATGTCATCTACATAAACTACAATTATGGCAAATCCATTTTCAGATCTTTTTATAAATATACACGGACAAATTGGATCATTTTTATATCCTTCTTGTAACAAGTATTCACTCAGTCGATTATACCACATACGACCTGATTGCTTTAGCCCATATAGGGACTTATTTAATTTAATCGAATAATCTTCTCTAGAAATTGCATCGTCATGCAAATTAAATCCTTCTGGGAGTTTCATATAAATGTCAGCATCAAGAGAGCCATATAAATATGCTGTAACTACATCCATTAGATGTAAATTAAGATTTTCATGTACAACCAAACTAATTAAATATCGAAAAGTGTTTGCATCCACTACAGGTGAATATGTCTCTTCAAAATCAATACCGGGTCTTTGTGAAAAACCTTGAGCAACTAGTCTTGCTTTGTATCTCACAATTTCACCATTTTCATTTCGTTTTCGCACAAAAACCCATTTGTATCCAATTGGTTTTACACCTTTTGGTGTACGTAATACCGGTCCAAAAACTTTTCGTTTAGCAAGTGAGTCTAATTCTGCCTCAATTGCATCTTTCCATTTTGGCCAATCATTTCTTTGTCGACAATCGTTGATGGACTTTGGTTCTTGATCCTCAATATCATTTATTTCATTTAGCGCTATATTATACGCAAACACATCATCAATATTGACATTGTTTCGATTCCATCGTATTCCATTCATGACATAATTTATTGAGATCTCTTCATTTTCAATAATTTCAGGTACCTGAGTTTCTTCTGGAACTAGAATATGAGTTATGTCAGAGGAATCTTTTTGAGTTTTTACATCCTCAATTTGGTCATTTTGCTCTTTAGCTCCCTTTTTTATTCGAGGATTCTTATCCTTGGAACCAATTAGTCTACCACGCTTCAGGCGTATTTGCGACACGTTTGTAGTATTAAATTGTCCAACAGGAACTTCGACTCTTATTGGAGCATTAGCCGTTGGTACATATGACTTAGTCACCCTTTTGGGATCTGTGAATACATTTGGTAATTGGTTGGCTAGATTTTGCAAATGAATTATCTTTTGAACTTCTAGTTCACATTGTTTTGTACGAGGATCAAGATGAGATAGTGATAATTCATTCCAACTAATATCTTTTTCCAACTGTTTTTGTTCTCCCCCTAATGTTGGGAAAATCAACTCATTAAAATGACAATCGGCAAATCTAGACGTAAATAAATCGCCTGTTAATGGTTCAAGATATTTTATTATAGATGGGGATTCATACCCAACATATATTCCCAACCTTCTTTGACGACCCATTTTGGTTCTTTGAGGATGTAATACCCATTTTTTTATTATTAATTATCAATGGCATTTTTGTAAATTTTATAAAGGTATAGGGGTATTCTTGTAATTTTATTACTGATGGCATTTTCGCAATTTTAAAAAAAAATTTAAGGGGTGTTTTGGTAACTTGGAACGGGCCGTTCCAAAAGCAAAACGGGCCGTTCCAAGCTTAAAAATTATACTAAATTTTTTTAGTGAGAACGGGTCCAGAACGGGCCGTTCCAACTGGGAGTACGGGCCATTCTGGAGGGAGAACGGGCCGTTCCGGAGGGAGAACGGACCGTTCTGGATGAGTCTCGGAACGGGCCGTTCTGATTTTAGAACGGGCCGTTCTGCTTTTTGGGAACGGGCCGTTCCGATTTTGGAACGGGCCGTTCCAGTTTAAAAATTTGCGTACATTTGAAAGATTCGGAACGGCCCGTTCCGAATTCAATACGGGCCGTTCCGGGTGACTCTGGTTGCCTATAAATAGGAGGCAGGGGGTGAAAACAAAATATAACTGGAGAGAAGAGAATTCTAGAGAGAGAAAGAGAAGAGAGAGAGAGAGAAAGAGAAGGGAGAGAGAGAGAGAAAGAAAAGAAAAGAGGAGAGAGAAAGAGTAATCCAGTAGAGGAGGTTCTGCCAGGGGAGAGAAAAGAGGAGGGAGAAGAGGAGATTCTGCCCGAGTTTCGGTCCTTGCTTAAGGAGAGAGGTGGAGGTTCTGCCTGAGTTTCGGTTCTTGTTTAAGCAAGAAAGAGGAGAAGGTTCTGCCCGAGTTTCAGTTCAGGTTTATCCAAGTAAGGGTAGTGCTTATAAAATTAATCTAGTGCGTATGAGCATGATAGGAATAATATAATTTTAATATGCTATTTTATGTGGAGATTTTCATTTCACATAATATAATTTGGATCAATTGATGGTTGTTTTGGATATTTAATTATTTATATTATTATTATATTGACAAATTGGCATGGTTATGGTTATGTTTAATTATGGAATATGCTATGTGTATGTGGTTTGGAAAAGTAAATAGGACTTAAAGGAGTAAGGTTATGGTATGGATAGATCTCTTGGTGAGATCAGGATATAATCTTTGGAAAAATATGAAATTTGGGAATCCCATGGTGAGGATTCCAATGTGGAACTTTTCCAAAGGTTATATAATAAACCACTTCAGATGTTAGGTGGATTCTGAAGTACTCCTCTAAGTATTCTATTTGCTACCGGTATGGGTTTAGGCCGAGTCATACCGATGGATGAGGTGGCCCCACCAGGGTTACGTGACGACGTAATCCAACTGTATATTTTCCATGAGAGGTTAGGCGTGGGACATGGGTTGCTGACATGTTTCACCGTATCAACACTTGGTTTGGATGGTGTTGAGGCCAACATTTGGTTTGGATGTGTTGGTTACATCATGGATTATACAGTGGTGTGACTTTGTTTTGGATATGGAATATGTATACATATGGTATGGATTGTATACATTGGTTATGGATTATTTTATTATCATAAAATATGTATACATTGGCATGGACGTGTATACATTATATTTTGGGTTGGTCTATATTTAGCTTGAAAATGACTTGTTGGTCTGGATAAATACTGTGGATAAATATTTGTTTAATGATATTTTATTATGATGTACTATGATTGGTTTTATATGTGCTAACCCTTATATTTCCATGATGTGGACTGTGATGATCTCACTATGTGGGGGAGCAGATCAGGTATGAGGCTTTGGGATAACAAGGAGTCTTTTGGATAGCTGCTTTGAGAAGTTGCTAGGTTTAGAGCTTGACCAGCACCTAGGGTGTCTTATTTTGATGTTTTCATGACATTGTAATTATATTATCTTTTTGGATTACTGTATAACTTTACTAAGGATGATGACTCTGCTATAGAAGATTATATTATATATTTTGGAAACAATTTATATGTTATTGTATAATTACACTCTAGCGTAGCTGGCTTTTGCTCTATTTTCTTTATTTTATATTATTTTATTTTGGTTGGTTATTGATGTGACGGCCTAAGGTGGGTCGTTACAATTTTGGTATCAGAGTTGGTCGAGTCTCTTTAGGGTTTGTGGGAAATGGTCTTATTATGTTTCTGTTGAGTGGAAATAGATTTTTTTGAAAGGAATTTCTTATGTGTTTTAGTGTAAACTCATGTGTTCCTTGATCTTTTATCTTTATTAGGATGGTTGGTAGGGGAAACCATTCTCATCCTTCTTCAGGTGTAGATGAGCGGCAGATTGCTCAGGCTATGGAGCTAATTGCTGCTACTATTGGACAACAGAATACTTTGTTGGCTCAGATGGAGACCAACCGGGCTGCAGCTGAAGCAGCTAGGACTGAGATACCTGATGATTATAGAGGCTTGTCAGAGTTCAGAAAAGGGAATCCTCCTCAATTTACAGGTGTTGATGGACCTGAAATTGCTGATCAATGGATTGAAGAGATGGAGAAAATCTTCATGGTGATGCAATGCCCCGAGGAGAGGAAGCTAGTTTATGCTGTTTATATGTTGGTGGGTGAGGCTAGTTTCTGGTGGAAAGGTGCTCAAGCTATGATGGAAGCTAGAGGGGAGGTGATAAATTGGGAAAATTTCAAAAAGGTATTCCTAGAGAAATATTTTCCAGATAGCGCCAGATATGCTAAGGAAGCTGAATTTTTGAGATTGCAACAAGGAAATATGTCAGTACAAGAGTATGTGGTCAAGTTTGAACACTTGGCTAGGTATTATTCTCAAGCTATCACTGAAGCCTGGAGATGCAGGAAGTTTAGTGAGGGTCTAAGATTTGAGCTGAAAAAGACTATTGTCCCTATGGAAATTATGGAGTTCCCAGTTCTAGTTGAAAAGGCAAAAACAGTTGAGAGATTTGAAGGAGGAAATAGAGTGGCAAAGGGTCTAGAGGGATCATCTGGATTTGGGAGGGGGAAACATCCTCAAAAGAGACCATCTCAGTTTCAAATTGGAAATGCTAATAAGAAACCGATGGGGACTACTACCACAAGAGATGTTCAGAGTATTAGATGTTATATCTGTGGAGGCCCACATATGATGAAGGACTGTCCTACAAAGAACTATACGTGTTTTAAATGTGGCAAGGTGGGTCACATGGCTAAAGATTGCAATGTCAAAAATATTCCAGCTAGAGAGAACCAGAAAGTGGATCGGCCTACTGCAGCAGGTCGTGTCTTTGCTTTAACAGGTGCTGAAGTTGAAACGACATCTGAGCTGGTAAAAGGAAAGGGCAAAGCTGATGGTAATGATATTTCTATTTTATTTGATTCTGGTGCTTCACATTCTTTTATTTCTTATGAATGCGTGGCAAGGTTAAATTTAGTTGTGAGTTCCTTGTGTGTCGATCTAGTTGTTTCTACCCCAGCTTCAGGGTCTATTTTGACTTCTGAGGTTTGTTTGAGATGTCTAGTGGAGGTGGAAGGGCGTTGTTATAAAGTGAATTTGTTTTGTTTACCTCTATCCAATTTGGATGTGATTTTAGGGATAGATTGGCTTTCTGCCAATAGGATTTTGATAGATTGTTCAGAGAAGAAATTAATCTTTCCTACTGATGAACAGGAGAGATTTATTTCTAATAGACAGGTAGATGGATTGTTGAAGGATGGAGCTCTTGGGTTTATGATCTTATCTTTTATTAGTGTAGAGAATGAAAAGTTGTTGAATAGTATTGATGTTGTTAGAGAATTTCCAGAGGTTTTTCCGGATGATGTTCCGGGATTACCACCAAAGCGAGAGTTAGAGTTTAGTATTGATCTTATACCAGGGGCGGGACCAGTGTCCATTTCTCCTTATAGAATGGCACCAGCGGAGTTATCTGAATTGAAGAAGCAGGTTGAAGAACTTTTGGAGAAGCAGATGATCAGACCTAGTGTATCTCCGTGGGGAGCACCAGTGTTATTGGTAAAGAAGAAGGATGGTGGTGTGAGGTTATGTGTGGATTACAGGCAGTTAAATAAATTGACAATCAAGAATAAATATCCATTGCTAAAAATAGATGATTTGATGGACCAATTAAGGGGAGCTACTGTTTTCTCCAAGATTGATTTAAGATCTGGATATCACCAAATTCGGGTAAAGGAGGAGGACATACCAAAGACTGCTTTCAGGACTCGGTATGGCCATTATGAGTATGTTGTCATGCCTTTTGGAGTGACGAATGCTCCAGCTATTTTCATGGATTATATGAACAGGATTTTCAGACCCTTTCTGGATAAGTTTGTGGTGGTGTTTATTGATGATATTCTGGTTTATTCTAGATCTATGGAGGAACATAGAGAACATTTGAGGATAGTTTTGCAGGTATTGAAGGAGAAACAGTTATTTGCAAAGTTGTCAAAATGTGAGTTTTGGTTATCTGAAGTTAAGTTCTTGGATCATGTGATTTCTGCACAAGGAATTGCAGTTGATCCTACTAAGGTGGAAGCGATTTTGAGGTGGGAGCGTCCAAAATCAGTTACTGAAATTAGAGGTTTTGTGGGATTGGCTGGCTATTATAGAAGATTCATAGAAGGATTTTCTAAAATAGTTATGCCTTTGACACAGCTGACCAGGAAGAATCATCCTTTTATATGGACGGAGGAGTGTGAAAGGATTTTTCAAGAGTTAAAGGAAAAGTTGACTTCGTCTCCAGTGTTGATTCTGCCAGATCCTAATAAATCTTTTGAGGTTTATTGTGATGCATCTCATCAAGGTTTAGGATGTGTTCTTATGCAAGATAGACAGGTTGTGGCTTATGCATCTAGGCAGTTAAAGACTCATGAACGAAATTATCCTACGCATGATCTAGAGTTGGCTGCGGTGGTTTTTGCTTTGAAGATTTTGAGACATTATCTCTATGGAGCAAAGTTTGATGTGTTTAGTGATCATAAGAGTTTGAAATATTTGTTTGATCAGAAAGAGTTAAATATGAGGCAAAGGAGGTGGATTGAGTTTTTGAAAGATTATGACTTTCAGTTAATGTACCATCCAGGTAAAGCAAATGTGGTGGCAGATGCTTTGAGTAGAAAATCTCTTCATATGTCTTACATGATGGTTAAAGAGATGGAGTTAGTAGAGAAATTCAGGGATATGAATCTTAATGTTGTGATTGCCTCAGATTTTATTAGTTGTGGTATGACTACCATAACTAGTGATTTCTTGGAGATGGTGAAACAAAGACAAGTTCAGGATACGAGATTGAATAAGGTTAGAGAGTTGTTGGGTTCTGAGAAAGTTGAAGGATTTGAACAAGATATGGATGGAATCTTGAGGTACAAGGGTAGAATTTGTATTCCACAAGATGAGGAGTTGAAGAAGTTGATACTTGAGGAAGGTCATAAAAGTAAGTTGAGTGTACATTCGGGTATGACAAAAATGTATCAAGATTTGAAGAAAATGTTCTGGTGGAATGGTATGAAGAGGGAGATAGCTGAGTATGTTGCATCTTGCATTGTGTGTCAAAAAGCTAAAGTAGAACATCAAAAACCAGGAGGTTTGTTACAAATGATGGAAGTGCCAGAATGGAAATGGGATAGTATAACCATGGATTTTGTTGTTGGATTACCAAGATCTGCTAAGAATTGTGATTCTATTTGGGTGATCGTGGATAGATTAACTAAGTGTGCTCATTTCCTTCCAATGAATATAAAGTGGTCCTTGGAAAAGTTAACTCAATTGTATATTAAGGAGATTGTTAGATTACATGGTGTACCCTCCAGTATCATCTCTGATAGGGATCCTCGTTTTACATCCCGATTTTGGCAAAATTTGCATCAAGCGTTAGGGACTAAGTTGAGGCTCAGTTCTGGTTATCACCCACAAACTGATGGGCAGTCTGAGAGGACTATCCAATCTTTGGAGGACTTGTTGAGAGCTTGTATTTTGGACCATCTAGGGAATTGGGAAGAGATGTTGCCTTTGGTCGAGTTCACTTATAATAACAGTTTTCATGCAAGTATAGGAATGGCACCATTTGAGGCTCTGTATGGGAGGAAATGTCGAACACCTTTGTGTTGGTTTAAAGAGGGAGAATCAGTGATGGTGGGGCCAGAGATTATCTTACAGACTACTGAAAAGATGAAAAAAATTCAGGAAAGAATGAGAGCTGCTCAGAGTCGGCAAAAGTCTTATGCAGACAAAAGGAGGAAACCTTTGGAGTTTTCAGAAGGAGAACATGTGTTTTTGAAAGTAACTCCTACCACAGGTGTGGGAAGAGCTATCAAACCTAAGAAGTTGAATCCTAAGTTTATTGGGCCGTATCAAATTCTCAAGAGGATTGGACCAGTGGCATATCAGATTGCATTACCTCCATTCCTTTCTAATCTGCATGATGTGTTCCATGTTTCACAACTAAGGAAATATATTCACGATCCAAGTCATGTATTGGAATCAGAGGCAGTACAAGTTAAGGAGAATTTAACTTTTGAGAAACAGCCAGTTTCAGTGGCAGATAAGAAAGTTAAACAGTTGCGAGGTAAATCTATCAATTTGGTGAAAGTTATTTGGGATGAGATTACTAATGAAGCTACTTGGGAGTTGGAGGAAAGGATGAAGGATCAATACCCATATCTCTTTTAGAGTAAGTGAATTTTCGAGGACGAAAATTTTTGTTGTTGGAGAGAATTGTAATACCCATTTTTTTATTATTAATTATCAATGGCATTTTTGTAAATTTTATAAAGGTATAGGGGTATTCTTGTAATTTTATTACTGATGGCATTTTCGCAATTTTAAAAAAAAATTTAAGGGGTGTTTTGGTAACTTGGAACGGGCCGTTCCAAAAGCAAAACGGGCCGTTCCAAGCTTAAAAATTATACTAAATTTTTTTAGTGAGAACGGGTCCAGAACGGGCCGTTCCAACTGGGTGTACGGGCCATTCTGGAGGGAGCACGGGTCGTTCCGGAGGGAGAACGGGCCGTGCTGGATGAGTCTCGGAACGGGCCGTTCTGATTTTAGAACGGGCCGTTCTGCGATTTTGGAACGGGCCGTTCCAGTTTAAAAATTTGCGTATATTTGAAAGATTCGGAACGGGCCGTTCCGAATTCAATACGGGCCGTTCCGGGTGACTCTGGTTGCCTTTAAATAGGAGGCAGGGGGGTGAAAACAAAATATAACTGGAGAGAAGAAAATTCTAGAGAGAGAAAGAGAAGAGAGAGAGAGAGAAAGAGAAGGGAGAGAGAGAGAGAAAGAAAAGAAAAGAGGAGAGAGAAAGAGGAATCCAGTAGAGGAGGTTCTGCCAGGGGAGAGAAAAGAGGAGGGAGAAGAGGAGATTCTGCCCGAGTTTCGGTCCTTGCTTAATGATATTTTATTATGATGTACTATGATTGGTTTTATATGTGCTAACCCTTATATTTCCATGATGTGGACTGTGATGATCTCACTATGTGGGGGAGCAGATCAGGTATGAGGCTTTGGGATAACAAGGAGTCTTTTGGATAGCTGCTTTGAGAAGTTGCTAGGTTTAGAGCTTGACCAGCACCTAGGGTGTCTTATTTTGATGTTTTCATGACATTGTAATTATATTATCTTTTTGGATTACTGTATAACTTTACTAAGGATGATGACTCTGCTATAGAAGATTATATTATATATTTTGGAAACAATTTATATGTTATTGTATAATTACACTCTAGCGTAGCTGGCTTTTGCTCTATTTTCTTTATTTTATATTATTTTATTTTGGTTGGTTATTGATGTGACGGCCTAGGGTGGGTCGTTACAGAGGAGGGGCAATTGGAACATATACAGCACACCCAAAGATTCTCAAATGAGAAATATTGGGTTGCTCACCAAAGACCAACTGTAAAGGAGAGAATTTGTGATAACTTGTTGGCCTGATGCGAATTAATATTGCGGTATGTAAGATTGCATGCCCCCAAGTTGACATTGGAAGTTTTGATCTCATGAGTAATGGTCTTGCAATTAGTTTTAAACATTTGATAAATGATTCTGCAAGTCCATTTTGTGTATGAACATGTGCTACCGGATGTTCAATATCAATTTCAATGGATATACAATACTCATTAAAAGCATGAGATGTGAATTCACCAGCATTATCCAAACGAATTTTCTTAATTGGATAATCAGGAAAATGAGCTCTTAATCTAATTAGTTGAGCTAATAATCTCGCAAACGCCTGGTTGCGAGTTGATAATAAACAAACATGTGACCATCTTGTTGATGCATCAATTAAAACCATAAAATATCTAAATGGTCCACATGGGGGGTGTATTGGTCCACAAATATCACCTTGTATTCGTTCTAAAAATAAGATAGATTCATGCCCAATTTTTGCTGGTGATGGTCTAATTATTAACTTTCCTTGGAAACAAGCGGTACATGAAAAAATATTTGATTGAAGAATCTCCCGGCTCTTCAATAAATGTCCGCATGAATTTTTAATTATTTTTCGCATCATGATAGTCCTAGGATGACCCAATCGATCATGCCAAACCTCAAATTTATTTTGATTTGTAAACTTCTGGTTTACAATAATATTTGTTTCAACTGTATTAACATACATGCAATACAGTCCATAAGAGAAAGCAGGTAATTTTTCCAATACTTCCTTTTTATTCAAGTGGATTTTCGTGATATAAAGATATTCTACATTCCCTTCATTGTTTGTTTCAATATGAAACCCATTTAAACGAATATCTTTGAAACTTAATAAGTTTCTATAAGACTTAGGAGAATATAATGCATTTTTAATATGCAACTTCGTTCCTCCCAGTAACAATATATTAGCTCTTCCGGAGCCTTCAATTATATTTGTAGTACCAGATATGGTACTAACTTTGATTTCTTGCATCACTAAATTTGAAAAGAATTTATTATTCTTGAGAATTGTGTGAGTCGTTGCACTATCAACGAGACACATATCTTCAATATTGATGCTATGGTCAATATCCATTCTTCATAAAATTAAAAAAAAAATTGTAAATAAACAATATGATACAAGACAAGACAATAATTTCTGAAAAAATCATTCATTTGAAAAAAAAAATCATAACTTGTTTATGTCTTTCGTTATAAAAAAAATATGAATCTTTCTCATTATACTTATAAAAAAAAATCATTTAATAAAAATATATTTATGTCATTGCTAGGTTGACTTTAAGGAGATAAAAAATAATGCTAAAAATTAGGGAAATTATTCTCCTTATAAATGTTGTATCAAAAAATTAAGGAAATAAACATTGATCATAATTTTATTAAATTCTATATTTTTGTACAAATCGCAATCAAATTATAATTCAATGATATCTACATCAATTAAAATAATAGACGCATAACATTATGAAAACAAATAATACCAATTCTATTAATAAGATTTGAAACTAAACTCTTTAAGATTCAATGACGTAACACATGAGTGTCTCAAATATCATTCAACATTATAATTATGATATTGACAAAATTATTTCACTTCCGGTGATAACCTCATTTATATCAAAGGATCAAATACAAGATAATATATTTATATCAAATTTTTCACTTCTGGTGAGAAAAAAAAAAATCCTTTTATTTTCATTGTTGCATAATTATCTCACTTCTGGTGAGAAAATATTCTTTTATTTTCATTGTCGTACAATTATCTCACTTCCGGTGAGAAAAAAAAATGCTTAAAATTTCTAAATTGGCAATGTCTTCTGGATCATTGCAAAATCGTTATATGTGTATATATATAACATTCATGAAGAATTATACAATTTTACAACACATATCATTCACGGAGAATCATTCAATTTCAAAAACAAAAAAATGGTAATAATAAAAGAGAGACAAAATTAGGGGGAGAAATAATAATAATAAAGGAATCATAAATAGCCATAAATTTATAAATTAATACTTCTTTAATTATGGAAATCAAATTGTCTCTAATTTAATATATATATTATTACAGAATATTTAAATTGATAACATGAGCAGAAAATATGTGTCATAATAATATTATTATTAGGCAGAATAAATATATTCATCATTCCATATATATTAGGTAATATGTAGAATATATCGCATCAATAAAACATAGATTTTTCTCACTTCTGGTGAAAAAAATAATAATAAAATAATAGAATTTGAACATTCTTCTTTGATAATGTCTTCTAGACATTTCAAAAATGTATGAAGAATTTCTTTATTTCATAGTGTCTTCGGGACTACTATAATGTCTTCAGGACTACTATAATGTCTTCAGGACTACTTTGATTCATAATAATATAAATAATATAAATATTTGATATAGTTCTTATTATAAAAGATGAATAACTAACCTTAAAATATTTGTCTTGAAAAATTCTTCACAGCTTTCTCTTGTAGTTGCAACACCAATAGATAAAAGACTATCGTGCTGATAACGTGTTATAAAAGGAAGAAAAAATAGAGAGAAGAAATGAGACAGTATGAGATAGAGAAAAGAATCTGACTGGTGTATTATCTTTGGGAGAGGAGTAACCTATTTATAAGTACATGTGGTAACTGAACAATTACACAAAAAGGGAATAATACATAACGGACATATAAATGGTAATGATTGATAATGAATATTGACATCCACTAATTAAGCCACTAATTATTATTCATAACAATTCTATCAATATGTTACTATTAAATTCATGAGTGTGACTTACAAAACTTTATACTTCCTAAATCAATTACAATTTTAGCATTTGAAAATTGTTCTAAAATAATTAATTGATGTTCTTACTTTTTAATGTAATATTAATAACCTAATTTCTTAATAAATATACTTTCTCTAGACCTATATATAAATAAAAATAAAAATATTTCACATAAGAAAGTAGTTAAATACAATTTCACGATTGTATACAAAATAGTATACATTACATTTATCAAAAGGTCAAAACACAGAAATAATTCTTTTGGTGTGATTGGAACTATTCACCAATAAAAAAAAATGGAGGTTTACCTCGATATATGCATAATTTTTTTATTATTAGGATCAACATAAAATGCAAATGTATAGTAAATATCTGATTCTCATCAACAAACATCACTAATAATGCCTAAAAAATTATACTTAAGCTTTATTTTTATTAAAATATTATTAATCACAATTATTGTAAATAGTGCTTTCAATTATTATCTCAAGAATATTTTTGGATTAAGAACATTAGATAAAGTTGATTTGGTTAAAAGTTGTTTATAATCGAATCCAAAAAAATTTAAAATGTCTTTTTGCTTATATATAAATTCAAAAGAAATATTACTTTTAATTATAGTCATCAAATAATTAATAAAAAAAAAATTACAAATAAAATAATTAATATTACATTAAAAATAAAAACACCAATTATTTGAAAATAACTTTGTTTTAGTAGAGTAATGAAATAAGAAAAAAAAACACAAAACAAAGAAAGAAAACTAAACTACAATAGCTAAATCACGAATGAAAGTATCTAAGACTTTATGAGGTGGATGTTCAAGAGTTTTCTTGGTTTCAAACTCCAAGCTTGGCTAGACAATTTGCCAAGTTGTTCATTGTGTGAGGAGTGTGACTAAAAATCACTTGCTAGTCTCTTTAGAGCATCTACTTCATATCCCAAATGATTATTGCATGCATGTCAATGTTGATCTGAGTTTCTTCCCACCTAGCGTACTTGAACTACTTCTAGGCAGTCAAGATTACACTCTACTCTCTTGTATCCTAACTGATATACATGAATTAAGCCTTCGTGAAGAGCCTCTAGCTCAACGAGGAGTGAGTCACCGCTTCCAAGTCCTTGGTGAAAACCAAACAACCATTCTCCTTAACAACCACAAAAAATGCCACCAATGCCCATAATATTTTGCTACTACAATCATGTTCCATTTGTATTTAGTTTAACAACATCCTTGGAGGGGGGTATACAATAAAAAATTTTTTTTTAAGGACTTTATTTCCTTGAAAATAAATGTCCATATCCACCATAGTTAAACAAATCATATTTAAGACATGATTGATAGACCAATAGGAAGGTTAAAAAATAATATTGTTACGCCACTTCCAAGTATACTAAATTATTGCCACAAAATGGGAAGCCTCGTTATGCTTCAAAATAGTTATCAACCAGTCATTCATATTAGTATCTGTAAACATAGTATGTGTTGACACTCTCATTCAAATCCAGAGTTCCCTTGAAAGTGGGCAATCACGAAGGATGTGTAAGAGAGTTTCTTCAGCAGTAGAACATCTGGTACAGGTTGCACTTGTAGCAAGCTTGCAAGCAAACCTCCTAGAGTTGGTTGGAATAATTGCATGAGCTATATTCTAGAGAAAGAAATTGTGAGGCCCTTTCCTTTTCTTTCCCATTCCACCCTTCTACCCTTACTCTCGTTCACTCTTACTCACTATCTTGTTCTTCTCCTTGCTCACTCTTGTGCCTTGGGTCTCATTGTTCTTATTTTACTGTCTCAAGGTGGTGGTGTGGAGTAGGTTCGGATTTTTGCTAGCTGAGTGTACGGAGCTCTTTTCTCCTCCCTTGTTGTCCAAGCTTGTTCTTCTTCTCCGATCAAGCTCCTCCTTCTTCATTCTCTTTTCCCGGAGCTCGGTATCTTCTACCGAGGTAAGGGAAGCTAGGTTTTTCGCCGTTTTTGGATGTAAATGAGTTCTAGGAGCTCATTAGTTGTTGATGTTTGATGATTTTGGTTGAGAATGATGAAATTAAGGGTTTCAAGTTTTCGCGGGTTTTGAGGAAATTTGGGGGTTTTCTTTGATTCGAAGTTGCATGTTGAAAATGAGGTGTTTTTCTTGATGTTTGATGAAAATGGAGACTTTTGGATGGAATGCATGTTGGTTTTCTGGCTATTTTTGCACGGTTGGTGAAGTTTTTCGAAAATTGAGGGTTGCTGCTGAGCCTCGCGCTGGGCGCAGTTCTTCGCGTCGGGCGTGTGACCACCAGGAGACCCCATTTGGGCAAGCCCGCTGGGCGCAATGATGATCGCGCCGGGCGAGCTTGAGAATGGGAGTCTCTAGCTGGCCCTCACTGCGCGTGACTTGGACCGCGCCGGGCGTGATATCAGTTGTGATATGTTTTGGATTATTCTGGCTTCATGCTGGGCGCGCCCCTTGCCGCACTAGGCATGAGATTCCTTAGGAGTCTCTGCCATGGGTGCGCTGGGCGAATTCATATTTGCGCCGGGCGCGAGACCTTGGGAGGTCTCCAACGCGGGTTAGGGCACGCCGGGCGTGTGAGGCTCCTTAAAGTCTATGCCTGGGTTCGCGATGGGTGCAAATTCGTAATTACGCCAGCGCGTGAGAGCCTTGGGCTCTCTGGCTGGGGCATGCTAGGCGTGAGCACTCTTGCGCCGGGCACGATGACCCCTAATGCTCTCTGGTTATGCCACGCCGGGCGCGACCATGAGTGCACCAGGCGCATATGATGATGATGACTTATATGCTGATAGCTGTTAAATTTTGCTGAAATTGTTGATAGATGTTGTTTGATGCTAAACTAAGCTGAAATTGATGAATATGCTGTGCTGACTAGATGATAATGCTGAAAAAATAATGTTAAGCTGTAATAGATGTATATTTCCGTGCTGAGCTGAGTTGTTATTGATAATTTTAAATGTTGATTTATAATATTGTTGTACTATAGAATGATAAGCTGAGTTGTGAGTAGTAAGCTGTGTTGAATACTACTTAGTTGTGCTATATGTTGATTTCCTGTGTTGTGTTATGAGTTGTGTTAGCTGAGCTGTATGTTGATTATTAGCCACTATTGTGGTGCTGTTATAGCCACAATTGTGGTGCTGTTATAGCCGCTAAGTCGGTGCTATTATTGCCGCTATGCGGTGCTGTTATAGCCACTAGAGTGGTGTTGTTATTGCTGCTATGCAGTGCTGATATTGTCGCTTTGCGATGCTGATATTGCCGAATGTTGTGGTGTAGTATAAGTTGTGCTGGTATGCAGATAGTTGTAGCTGTTTATTATTCATATTGTTATATATGTATAATATATGTATGTCGATTTCTTTTCACTAGCTTACCCTTTGTTGTCTCCATGGTGTTTGGACTGCGATGATCATACTATGTATGGGAGCAGAGCAGGGATAGGTTCGTGGCTGGTGGTGAGTCTGCAGCTGGCAGACGGAGCTGATCTTTTAGGATGTTTTGTTGTTTTAGCTACTTGGTGTAGTAGCATTTGATGTATCTTGTACACTTTAACTCTATCCAGACTTGGACCTTGTATATGTATATATTCTAGACCCTATATGTATACACATGTTCCTTTTTGTGTGGTGTTTCTAGTGTGCTGTGCAGTGTGTAGTGACCAGCTGGGTCGTTACACTTTAGTGGTATTAGAGCCGTTCGAGTCTAGTGGACGCTCTTTGGGGGTGGTTCCTTTAGGCATTTGTTGTGCTGAGCTCTGTGTTGAGATGTCTTGCTGTGTTGTTTGCTGTGCTGATTGCTGTGATGTTTTGATGTGCTGTTGATTGTTGTTTGGTTTAGTTATTGTATACTAAAGATGCTGTTACTTTTGTAGACAATGACTAGAACCAATGAGCAGATAGCCCGTGCCATGGAGATGATGGTTATGGCTATGCAGCAGCAAAATGCTTATTTTGCTAGCGAAGAGGCTGATAGAGCTGCAACTGGTGCAGCAAGGCCCACGGGGTCACAGGAGAACCAGGACCTAGCTGAGTTCTGGAAATACCATCCTCCACAGTTCATGGGAGATGCAGACCCAAAGGTAGCTGACCACTGGATCTGTGAGCTAGAGAAGATCTTCACAGTGCTGGGATGTTCTCAAGAGAGGAGGCTGGCATATGCTGTGTACATGCTGGTTGGAGAGGCTGAGCATTGGTGGAGGGGTACCCATCATATGCTGACTATTAGAGGAGTGGTTGTTGACTGGGAGTGCTTCATGAGGATGTTCCTGGAGAAGTATTTCCCTGAGAGCGTGAGGCACGCCAAGGAGGCTGAGTTTATGCGGTTGCACCAAGGAGGGATGACAGTTTCTGAGTATGCAATGAGATTCGAGCACCTGGCTCATTTCTATTCGCAAGGTATAGCTGAGGCCTGCAAATGCAAGAACTTTGCTGAGGGTTGGTGCCTATGGCCATCACTGAGTTTCCGGCCTTAGTGGAGAAGGCGAAGGTTGTTGAACGGTTGGAAGGTGGCAACCGTGTGGTGAAGAATGTTGAGGGACAAGCTGGGTCCAAGAAAGGAGGAAGTCAGAGGAAGCCGTATGATAGGCCCCAACCACAGCAAGGGGGTCCTGTCATTAGGCAACCTACTAATGCTGCCAGAGAAGGGAGACAAGGTGGAGGTGCCACTCTTAGATGTTACAGGTGTGCTGGGCCCCATTTTGTCAGGGATTGTCCACACGAAGAGCCGGTGCTTCAAGTGCCATTAGATGGGTCATGAGTCGACCAACTGTCCTGCTAGAAGCAGACCAGAGAGGGGTGATGCTCAGAGGGGTGGTGCCCAGAGAGGTGATACTCAAAGGGGTGACAGACCCACTACAACTGGTAGAGTATTCGCTTTGACTGGGGCTGAAGCTTCTACTTCCTCAGATCTTGTGAAGGGGAAGGGTAGAGCTGCTAGTAAGGATGTGATGATTCTTTTCGATTCTGGTGCTTCACATTCCTTTATATCTTATGCTTGTGCTGCTATGCTGGGTGTGTCTGTGTGTGATTTGGGGTCGAGACTGCTAGTGTCGACGCCCGCTTCTGCTTCGGTGGTTGCTTTTGAGCTGTGTGTTGGCTGCCTATTGTTGTGAATGAGAAGAGATACAAGGTGAACCTGATCTGTTTACCTTTGATGGATATTGACATAATCTTAGGAATTGATTGGTTGTCTGCCAATCGCATCCTTATAGATTGTTCCAATAGACGGTTAATCTTTCTTCAAGAGGAGGAGGAGCTGTTGATTTCAGTTGGTCAAACTGAATCATTGCTAAGAGATGGAGCAGAGTGTTGTCTTCTTCTTGCTGCTATGAGTGTGGAGACTGAGACAGTTATAGCTGATATTGATGTGGTGAGGGACTTTGCTGAGGTGTTCCCTGATGAAGTGTCGGGATTGCCTCTTGTTAGGGAGATGGAGTTTAGCATTGACTTGGTTCCAAGTGCGGGGCCAGTGTCGGTGGCTCCCTACAGGATGGCTCTTGCTGAGCTAGTTGAGCTGAAGGGTCAGTTGGAGGACCTGCTGGAGAAGAAGTTGGTGCGGCCGAGTGTATCGCCGTGAGGTGCTCCTGTGTTGTTGGTAAAGAAGAAAGATAGAAGTAGTCGACTTTGTGTGGATTACCGGTAGTTGAACAAGTTGACCATTAAAAACAAATATCTGCTTCCCCGGATAGATGACTTAATGGATCAACTGAGGGGAGCATCCGTTTTCTCGAAGATCCACTTGAGGTCAAGTTATCACCAAATTAGGGTGAAGGAGGGTGACATACCGAAGACTGCTTTCAGGACTAGGTATGGTCACTATGAATATGTTGTGATGCCGTTTGGTGTGACCAACGCCCCTGCAGTGTTCATGGATTACATGAACAGGATCTTCCAGCCGTTCTTGGATAAGTTTGTTGTGGTGTTCATTGATGACATCTTGATTTATTCAAGGACCCTAGAAGAGCATGGAGAGCACTTGAGGTTAGTGCTGGAGATTTTGAAAGCGAAGCAGCTGTACGCTAAGCTTTCAAAATGTGAGTTCTGGTTGGATGAGGTGAAGTTCTTGGGCCATGTAATTTCAGCTGAGGGGATTGCTGTTGATCCGGCTAAGGTGGAGTCGGTGTTGTAGTGAGAGCGCCCAAGAACTATTACTGATATTTAGAGTTTTGTGGGTTTAGCGGGTTACTATAGGAGGTTCATTGAGGGATTCTCCAAGATAGTAGCGCCTCTAACCCAGCTGACAAGGAAGGAGCAGTCGTTCACTTGGACAGATGCCTGTGAGCAAAGTTTTGATGAGCTGAAGAGGAGGTTGACTACTTCTCCTGTGCTGGTGTTGCCGGATTCTGGTGAGCCCTTTGATGTGTATTGTGATGCTTCTCACTAGGGTCTGGGGTGTGTGCTGATGCAAAACAGGAAAGTAGTGGCATATGCTTCAAGGCAACTGAAGAACCATGAGAGGAATTATCTCACTCATGACTTGGAGTTAGCAACTATGGTGTTTGCCTTGAAGATATGGAGACATTATTTGTATGGTGCTCGGTTCAACTTCTTTAGTGATCACAAGAGTCTGAAGTATCTGTTTGATCAGAAGGAGCTGAACATGAGGCAGAGACGGTGGATGGAATTTCTGAAGGATTTTGACTTCCAGTTGATGTATCATCCTGGCAAGGCCAATGTTGTGGCGGATGCGCTGAGTAGGAAATCCATCCACATGTCTAGTATGATGGTGAGAGAATTGGAGCTGGTTGAGGAGTTCAGAGATTTGAATCTCTGTGTGGAGCTAACTCAGGATCACATTAGTTGTGGGATGATTACCATGACTAGTGAGTTCTTGAGGCAGGTTGGACAGAAACAGTTGCAAGATGTTGAGCTGGTGAAGCTTCTTGGTTTGCTGGGTACTGAGAAGGCTGTGGGTTTTGAGCTGGGTGAAGATGGAATCTTGAGGTTCAAGGGCAGAATTTGCCTACCTAAAGATGTTGAGCTGAGGAGAGCTGTGTTGGAGAAAGGCCACAAGAGCAGACTTAACATACACCCTGGTATGACTAAGATGTACCAAGACCTCAAGAAGACCTTCTGGTGGTCTGGTATGAAGAGGGAGATAGCTGAATATGTGGCGGCCTGTCTGACCTGTCAGAAGGCGAAGGTTGAGCATCAAAAACCAAGTGGGTTGATGTAGCAGATGAAGATTCTGGAATGGAAGTGGGATAGTATCACTATGGACTTCATCGTAGGGTTGCCTAAGTCGGCTAGGAATAGTCATGCTATCTGGGTGATTGTTGATCAGTTGACCAAGTGTGCGCATTTCTTGCCTGTCAACATCAAGTGGTCCTTGGAGAAGCTGACGCGGTTGTATGTGAGGGAAATAGTACGATTGCACGGGGTGCCTTCCAGTATTATTTCAGATAGAGATCAGAGGTTCACTTCCAGATTTTGGCAGAGTCTACATCAAGCCTTAGGCACAAAGCTGAAGCTGAGTTCTACTTATCATTCGCAGACTAATGGTCAGTCAGAGAGGACAATCCAGTCCTTGGAGGATCTGCCGAGGGCTTGTGTGTTAGACCACTTGGGTAGCTGGGAGGAGCTCCTACCACTGGTTAAGTTCACGTACAATAATAACTTTCATGCTAGTATTGGGATGGCGCCGTTTGAAGCCTTGTATGGCAGGAGGTGTAGGACTCCTCTGTGCTGGTATCAAGATGGTGAGTCAGTGGTTGTGGGACCGGAGCTGATCCTACAGACTACTAAGAAGGTGAAGCTGATTTAGGAGAGGATGAAGACTGCTCAGAGTAGGCAAAAATCTTATGCTGACAAGAGGTGCAAGCCTTTGGAGTTTGCTGAGGGGGAACATGTGTTTCTAAAGGTGACTCCGACCTCTGGTGTGGGTAGAGCACTGAAGGCAAGGAAGTTGACACCGAGGTTTGTGGGTCCCTATCAGATAATACAACGTGTGGGTCCGGTTGCTTATCGGTTGGCTTTGCCACTGTCTCTTTCAAACCTACACGATGTATTTCATGTATCCCAGCTGAGGAAGTATATTCATGACTCTAGTCATGTGGTGGAGCTAGATGATGTGCAGGTGAAAGAGAATTTGACTTTTGAGAAGTTGCTGGTAGCTGTGGTCGATCATAAGCTGAAGGAGCTGAGGGGCAAGTCTATTGCTCTGGTGAAGGTGTTGTGGGATACAGCTACCGGTGAGGCTACTTGGGAGGTGGAGCAGCAGTGCAGGGAGCGATATCCTTTTCTTTTCCCATGTAAGTCTATTTTTGGGGACGAAAACTCTTGTTGTTGGGGAGGTTGTGAGGCCCTTTCCTTTTCTTTCCCATTCCACCCTCCTACCCTTACTCTCGTTCACTCTTACTCACTATCTTGTTCTTCTCCTTGCTCACTCTTGTGCCTTGGGTCTCATTGTTCTTATTTTGTTGTCTCAAGGTGGTGGTGTGGAGTAGGTTCGGATCTTTGCTAGCTGAGTGTACGGAGCTCTTTTCTTCTCCTTTGTTGTCCAAGCTTGTTCTTCTTCTCCGATCAAGCTCCTCCTTCTTCATTCTCTTTTCCCGGAGCTCGGTATCTTCTACCGAGGTAAGGGAAGCTAGGTTTTTCGCCATTTTTGAATGTAAATGAGTTCTAGGAGCTCATTTGTTGTTGATGTTTGATGATTTTGGCTGAGAATGATGAAATTAAGGGTTTCGAGTTTTCGGGGGTTTTGAGGAAATTTGGGGGTTTTCTTTGATTCGAAGTTGCATGTTGAAAAAGAGGTGTTTTTCTTGATGTTTGATGAAAATGGGGACTTTTGGATGGAATGCATGTTGGTTTTCTAGCTATTTTTGCAGGATTGGTGAAGTTTTTCAAAAATTGAGGGTTGCTGCTGAGCCTCGCGCTAGGTGCAGTTCTTCGCGCCGGGCGCGTGACCACCAGGAGACCCCATTTGGGCAAGCCCGCTGGGCGCAATGATGATCGCGTCGGGCGAGCTTGAGAATGGGAGTCTCTGGCTGGCCCTTGTCGGGCGTGACTTGGACCGTGTCGGGCGTGATATCAGTTGTGATATGTTTTGGATTATTCTGGCTTCGCGCTGGGCGCGCCCCTTGTCGCGCTGGGCGTGAGATTCCTTAAGAGTCTCTACCATGGGTGCGCTGGGCACAATTCAGATTTGCGCCGGGCGCGAGACCTTGGGAGGTCTCTGCCTTCCTCGCGCAGGGCGCGGGTTAGGGCACGCCAGGCGTGTGAGGCTCCTTAGTGTCTCTGCCTGGGTTCGCACTAGGCGCAAATTCGTCATTGCACCAGGCGCGTGAGAGCCTTGGGCTCTCTGGCTGGGTCACGCTGGGTGCGAGCACTCTTGCGCCGGGCGCGATGACCCCTGATGCTCTCTGGTTGTGCCACGCCGGGCGCGATCATGAGTGCGCTGGGCGCGTATGATGATGATAACTTATATGCTGATAGCTGTTAAATTTTGCTGAAATTGTTGATAGATGTTGTTTGATGCTGAACTAAGCTGAAATTGATGAATATGTTGTGCTGACTAGATGATAATGCTGAAAAAATAATTTTAAGTTGTAATAGATGTATATTGTCGTGCTGAGCTGAGCTGAGCTGTTATTGATAATTTTAAATGCTGATTTATAATATTGTTGTACTATAGAATGATGATGAGCTGAGTAGTGAGTAGTTAGCTGTGTTGAATACTACTTAGTTGTGTTGTATGTTGATTTGTTGTGTTGTGTTGTGAGTTGTGTTAGCTGAGTTGTATGTTGATTATTAGCCACTATTGTGGTGCTGTTATAGCCACTATTGTGGTGCTGTTATAACCGCTAATTCGGTGCTGTTATTGTCGTTATGCGGTGCTGTTATAGCGACTAGAGTGGTGCTATTATTGCTGCTATACAGTGCTGATATTGTCGCTTTGCAGTGCTGATATTGCCGAATGCTGTGGTGTAGTATAAGTTATGTTGGTGTGCAGTTAGTTGTAGCTGTTTATTATTCATATTGTTATATATGTATGTCGATTTATTTTCACTAGCTTACCCTTTGTTGTCTCCATGGTGTTTGGACTGCGATGATCATACTATGTATGGGAGCAGAGCAGGGATAGGTTCGTGGCTGGTGGTGAGTCTGCAGCTGGCAGACGGAGCTGATCTTTTAGGATGTTTTGTTGTTTTAGCTACTTGGTGTAGTAGCATTTGATGTATCTTGTACACTTTAACTCTATCCAGATTTGGTCCTTGTATATGTATATATTTTAGACCCTATATGTATACACATGTTCCTTTCTGTGTGGTGTTTCTAGTGTGCTGTGCAGTGTGTAGTGACCAGCTGGGTCGTTACAGAAATGAAGTTTTTTAGGTGCATTAACCTTCCATATTTGTTTCCATTTGGGGTCCCTATTTGCGGGGTGATTAAGGAGCCAACTATATGTCAAGGTTGTTGAGTAAACTCCGCAAGAAATCCAAGCCAAATAATCTTGTCTTCTCCGTCTGAGTTACTAGGGATGGGAACAATATTAATAGTATCAATAAAGGTACTAGAACTGTTGTGTATAGTTGTGACAAATCCCATGTACCATTTCGCTAGAGGTCAACCACTTTTAAGTCAGACTTTATCACCTCTACATAAGGAAACTTAGGGGCAATTGGGCTAGTCCCCAACCAATTAAAGAACTATAAATTATAGGTACCAACTCTCAACCTTGGACCAAATCTTTCTAGAAGGGCATTCGTGGCCTTAAAACGTTGTTCCACACATAAGAAGTATTTTTTGGTTTGGGCATGCACAAAATACTACTATTTTGAAGGCATGTATTGGATATTACTTGAACCCAAGGTTTATGAGCTGAGTGCATAATATCCCAGGTTAGTTTTCCAAGTAATGAGGTGTTTGCAACTCTCACATCTCGTATACCAAGTCCATCGACATTCATGGGTTTTGTTATCTCTTGCCATTTAACTAAGCTCCAATATCTTTGAGCCCCTATATTAGACCAAATGAATTTCCTGTAATATTTGTGAATAGCATTACAAATTTGTTGAGGAAACCAGAAATGTTGCGTTGACCCAATTTCGTCCAGACCAACAAGAGCAATGAAATGGACGTCCATCATCAAAGAAATGGAGCTCCCAAGCATGGAAATAACAGGACAAGACATCAGAAGGACAAAAAGTCCAACAAACTAGTTTTAGTAGCCAAGAACGGGCTGTTCCAAAACCGGAACGGGTCGTTCCCAAAATCGGAACGGGACGTTCCCAAAATCGGAATGAGTCGTTCCCAAACTGGAACGGGCCGTTCCAAGTTCTTAAAAAAGGCCTAAAACCCTGGTTTGGAACGGGCCATTCCTGAACTGGAACGGGCCATTCCAAGCTCCTGAAAAAGGGGTTAAAACCTAAACCGGAACGACCCGTTCTTAAATTAGAACGGGTCGTTCCAAGCCACCAAGAAGGCCTAAAAACCGAAGGCTAAAATGGGCCGTTCCAAACTAGAACGGGTCGTTCTGGTTCAGGTCGTTATGTACTATTCTCAATGCTGGAACGGGCTGTTCCTAAGCCAGAACAGGCCATTCTGAACTGCTAAAAAAGCCTAAAAACTTAGTTTAGAATGAGCATTCTAGCAAGGCATTTTTGTGTTAATCTCAACTCCAGAACGGACCGTTCTGATTTTAGAACAGACCGTTCGAGGGTAAGAATTTAACATATAACGTTTGGATCCAAAACGGGCCGTTCTGGATTTGGAACGGGCCGTTCTGGCACCCTTTTGATGTCTATAAATAGACAGCTCGGGCACAATTCTCAGGGCCTCAAAATTTCGTCCAAGACTCCTTAGAGCTCGAAATTTCTCTCTTTCTCCCTCCTATTGTATTTCTTGAGATTTGTGAGGCATTTGTGTAGTGTGAAAGGTTGCCACAAAGCACCTAGAATTTCCATATCGGAAGATTTAACAAAGCTTGCTACGAGGTATTTCAATCAATCTTTTTCTCTCTCTTTTATTTCTTATTTTTGATAAGTATTGTTATAATAAAAGCAATCATGTAGATATTTTAGAGTCAATTGTTTAATTTAAATTTCAAGCATGTAAATAGTCATCAATAAAATGGGATTTAATATTTAATTTATTAATTCTTATCTCATTAATTTCATCATAGGGTACCAATTGAGGGCGTTGTAGGGGTGCTTAATACATTCCCTACACGTAATTGACCCCCGAACCCAATTCTGGTTATCAAGGCCATTATTGGATTTTTAAAAACCTTTTCTTTTTCCAATGTTTTGAGTAAAACATTGTGGCGACTCCATGAACTCATTTTTCAAAATCATTAATTAAGGATTAGTTTAGTGTCTGGGCATTCCTTAATTGATGAGATCTTTAAAAGGATGTTTAAACCATAGGTAGCGAGATCGAAAATTTTCGGGTTGCGACATGCATGAAGTAAGTGGGAATTGATGCTAAGGTAGACTTTACTAGACAAATACATCCAACTTTATTAAGGAGACTATGTTTCCATGTTGCTAGCCGGCCTTGGATTTTTTTATAGAACATGATAAAAATCTGCTTTCATGACTTTGCCTGTGAGAGTTTTATATAAAATATATTTGCCAATTTCATCACCATAAGGAATGTTTATAGTTTTAGAAAGATTATTTTTCATTACTATAGTGACACCTTTGGAGCAGGTAAATCTAAATTTATTATAATTGACTTTCAAGCCATGTTCTTTGTAGAAATTATCTGATGTAAAGGATACTAATTGCATCATAGATTCTATCATTGCATCTACTCTTGGTTGGTTCTACAGCATAGAACATCATCTGCAAAAAGCAAGTGTGAGAGGGGAGGGGCTCCATCAGTAACAAAGATTGGTTTCCACCAAGGTTTTTATCTATAGTGCAAGTTTCTTTGTGCATAAGTAAAAGAGGTAGGGAGATAAATGGTCTCCTTATCGCGTAAACCTCTACAAGGGATCAAACTATCCAATTTAGTTCCATAAAATAAAATGGGATGTTCCCTAAACTCCCCACATGATAAGGTTGACAATACGACCAAGGAATCCAAAATCCAAAAGAGTATGTTGAAGAAAGTTCCACTTGACCTTATCATAGGCCTTCTCAGGATCAATCGTGACAACTACAAATGCATGCTTACCTTTATCTCTATGCACATAATTAAGTACTTCCTAGGCTAGTATGGAATTATCCTGAGTGCCCTGCCTCGAAATGAACCTACCCTAAAATGGGCCAATAAGCCCATTTAGGAAAGGTCAAAAGCAATCAACAAGAACCTTGGTGATAATCTTGTATGCCACATTGCAAAGACTTATCAAACGAAAATCCTTAAGAACCATTGGATGATCCACTTTTGGTATAAGAACAAGTAGAGTCTCTAATAATCTAATATTTTCCCCTTCATCCAGAAATACCTTGTTAACCATACTACAAATCTCTTATCCTATAATATGTCAATATTATTTGAAGAAGAAAGGTTGGAATCCATCATGTCCAGGAGTTGTAAAGGATTTTATCCCAAAAATAGGCCTTCTAACTTCAAGAAGGTTCATTGGGGGCAAAGAGTCTCTTATAAGTATCCTTATTGAGTTTAGGGGGTATAAATTGTAAAGTAATAAGCACTATAGGATAATCACAAGTAAAAAAGATCACTATAATACCTTTTAGCTTCAAATTTAAGAGTAGTAGAATTTGTGCTCTAAGAACCATCATCTATAAATAACCTGTGGATTTTATTTTTCTTTCTTCTAATGAGCATTTGAGTGTGGAAAATTTTAGTATTTCTATTTCCAAAGCGAACCCATTTTTTTACGTGATTTCTAGTACTATAAAAATTCTTCTTGTAGTAGAACTCCATTATTTTCCTCTTGTAACTCATTCTCTAATCTTAGTAGACTTTATAATTCTCTTTCTTCAATGGCTTTTTGAACCCCTTTAATTGTAGCCTGAATATTCTATTTCTTTTAAATAATGTTGCTTAAGGTTCTTTTATTGAATATAAGGGAATCTTCCTTAAGAGTTTTAAGTCCCTTAAAAATTCTTGGACCTCCTTTATCCCAAGTCTCCCTTAACACCTTTTTTAAAATCTTTATGTGTTGCTCAGGTCACTTGAAAGCAAAAAGGCCTATCACCTTTATCCTCTTCCATACCACCATACCACAACAACATTGGAGAATGATCAAAGTAGACCTTACAGAGATTTTCTATGCATGCCTCAGGAAAAGAAAGCCTCCAAGCTTGGTTAGAGAGTGCCTTGTCCAACCTTTTAGCCATACAAACCCATTGTATATTGCAAAACCAAGTAAATTGATAACATGTAGCACCCAAATCAATAAGGATACAACAATCCATCATATCCAAGAATTTGTCTACTCACACATAAGAGAATTAAGCACCATGAAACTTTGAGGATTTAATAACTTCATTAAAATCCCCTAAAAGTAACCACAACTCAGATATATTCTTATGAATGGATACCAAATGGGTCCAAAGTCCTTCGTGAGAGGCTGGATAGGGATTGCCATAACCTAAAAAGCTAGATGCCCCCAACTTGTTCTTGAGCCTCTGATCCAGTGTACCAATCATAACCTAAAAAGCTCCAAAATGATTTTATAGCATTAAACAAGCAACTAGTTTCAACCAAAATCACCTAAGAAGGGTGATACTAGAAGATAAGTTCACGAGATCTTCTTTTATCCTTGGCGTTTATAGTGCCTCTAACATTCCAATAAAGAATTTTAAATTCATTGGAACAATCCATAAATATTGTTGAAAAGAAGGGACAATCAACCACATTATATGTTGACATAGTAACATCATTACATATATAGTAGTTATTTTATTTATGATGGGGTTGAGATAATATTCACATAGTTTTAAGTTTGAACTTTGTTGTCATCATAATAATTTGTATTGATAAAAAAATTATTTATAATTTTAATAAGAAATAATATATAATCAATTTTAATGAGCAAGACATTTGAAAACTACAAGCTTTTTTTTATCAAAATAAACTTATTTGGTACGAAAGTTTAATTTATTAGCTTATAACTTATTTTTATAAGTTATTTGAAGTAGCTTATGAGTTTGTTTAAATATAAGTTTAAAAATATTTTTGAGATTTTTTCTATTAAAAATAACTTTTTTTACTTTCAATAGAGAAGTTTACAAAAACACTTTGAAGTTGTATACAAGTAGATTTTATAGCTTATAAGCTTTGTCTTTCCTTTCCTTTTTTAATCTCATTAATTTACTTAACATTATATTTCATTCTTTATAATTTGGAAATCATTTTGCTTGCATTTTATATTTTCTCACTTTAGTTATTAAATAATTAATATGTCATTTTACATCAATTGATTTATCAACTAATCTTACCAAATATTATCAATTTAGGATTTGTTTGGATATAAACTTCTCCAAAAGCAGCTTTAGGAGAGAAAAATAAGAAGAAGAAAAAATCAAAATAAGTTCTCCATAAGTTAAAATTAACTTATGCATGAGTTAGAAAAATAAAATTTTTGGGGAAGTTAATAAGAGAGCTTTTACAAAATAACTTGTACATAAACTAATTTTAGTTTATGAAAAAATTTATTTTATTTTATCTTTTCATATTTTTTTTTCTCTTGAGAGTACTTTGGACTTCCTTGATGACGTGTGCAGCGTTTTAATCTATAGCATATATAAAAAATGATAATCTAATTTGGTGTATAGTTTAATTTATAATATATAAAAATGATAACCTAATTTAATTTATATATTTTTAGATAATTTTATTCTTAAATTTTTAAATAATAAAAATAATATTAAAAATAATTATTTTTATAAATACAAAATTTAAATCTGAGATCTTGAAATTTTGAAAACTAAATATAATATTAATTCATCTAACAATCATTAATAATTTTTAAATATTTTTATTAAATAAAATATAGAGAGATATTAAATATTTTGATCGCAGTGATTTATATAATCTCTTTCGTTTTTCTCTCTTGTCGTGGTCCTATACTCTTTGAGTGAAAATTAAATAAATATTCGCACTATATGAAATTGTAGTAATTTATATACTATATATATATTCAGAATTTTAATAATATTTGATCTTTAATAATCAGTGTTTGTGTCATGTATATTATGTCATTATATTGAAATTGGGGACATAGAATCTCTATGATTTGCAAGTACATGCAAGGATTTTACAATAGATTAAATCTGAGGTTACAGGTGAAATTCCACATGTCTCTGCAGGTTAGATTTTTAAGTTTTATCACTTAAAATTTTATCGGTTCAGCTTAGGTTCTACATATAGTACAATTTAAGTATTAAAAACAACCCAGCAGCCAAATTTATATTCTATATATTAAGTTTTCTTTTGTTTGTAATATAAATATATTTTTTATTATTTATATTATTGTTTTTGAATATCTTTAACAGGGAAAATAGTAGTGCTTAAAACGTTAAAGTAATAAACAAAAGAGATTAGAAAAATTTATAAATAGTTATAATATAAATGAGGATATTAATTATGTTTTAATTTGTATATATACTATAACCTTAAATAATAGATAATTTTAACACCTCGGAAAATTAATCTCAAGTTTTTAGTAGAAAGGTATCTTAATTAAATTCACCCCAAAAAATCCATGAGAAAAAACCAAATAGTAGGAATTTTCTGTAAAAATATTCCATAAAAATTCGATAATAAGATTGTGAGTTTGTAATAATGAACTTAATTCAATATCATGTATTTGCACTCTTCCAATTTTAATTTGACAAAGAAATAGACACAACTTATAAGTTTGTTTGATTAAAATAAGCTTGTCTGATATGCAAATTTATTTTAATAATTTTTATAAGATTTTTGATGTAGTTTATGAAAATAAGTTATATATATAGTTTGTAAGCTACCAATTTGGTTTTGATTTTGTTCTCATTAATTTTTAAAAAAAATTCATAATCAAATATGTTCTTTTATATCATTAATAAAAAATGTTCTGTTATATCATTTTATATTTATTTACTAACTTATTAGATAACCTTAACAAATTTGGGCGATGTACTAAAAAAATTATAACTTAATTTGACAATAATAAACTCGTTGTTATGAGAATTTATTTTAGTACTTTTTAAGTTAATTTGATAAGCCACTTGTAATATAGCTTATGAAAATAAATTAACAACTTAATTTCATAAACTAATAAATGCTAGTTTATCAGATGCAGTATATATAACTTATAATTCAAGCCTCGTCATATTGGCTAAATACAAAAAGTGAAATCAGCATAATTCTATTCTATATAATATAATTCTTTCTCTCCTTATACCACATTTTCTCTCACACCAATGGAAAAAAATTATACTAATTTATTCAAATTTTCTACAGTTATTAAATAACCGATGATGTAGAAAACAACGAGTGACATTTTTAAAATTTGATAGAACATTATATATATATATATATATATATAAGTTCCATTTTAATGGTATATAAAGAATATTTTACAGCAATTAAAAATTAAGTGAATATAAAATTAATACTCTTTTAAACCGTGAACCATAAACCTCGATCACTTTCCTATTTCATGCTATGTTCTTTGTCTCCCCTATGAATCCTCTACAATTCTGCCCCTTCTCCAATGTTGTCATGCTTCATTACTCCATTAATTCAAAACTGGTGAAGGTGTCTTGAGCAACTCAAGTACTTTTCGACCTCGTCTGTGCTATTAATTTTAGAAGTCCTTAGTGACTTCATCGTCATTGATGTTATCTATTAGGTGTTTTCTTCCCTTATTTTTTGGTTTTATTTGTTATAACTATCTATACTCTTTTCTCATTTTAGTTTTCTATGACATTATTTTCAGTATGCGTTTGATGGATTTGGATAATAAAAAGTGTAAATTTTATTATGTAAGATGCTAAAAAACAATTGATGTATAAAGTGTAAATTGCAATAGTGTACGTCACAATGTGAATGGATTTTATTTATCTCTTGTAAACTTGGATAATAAAGACCTTAATGCATATGATAAGTATGTTTATTTCTTACTTTCTCAATTTTTCTTTTATATAAAGAAGACATCTTGAAATAGATATTTCAAGAAAATTATTCAAACTCTTCACCTTGGAGTAGAAATAGTTCACATAGACTTCGTTGGTGGTCTAGTCTATGTCAAATTTATGTCAAGATATTTTTAAAAAATAAATCAAATAAAAAAAACAAAAAAATTTCATTAAAGTTATATTCGTTGAAAAGATCAAACTTTTGGTCATTTCAAATAATTTTTTTACTAGTATTATTATTTATTTATCTTTTTAAATATATATTAAATATGTTGACATACATTAAAAAAAAAATCCAATAATACTTGTTTATGGAATGATAAATTTATGACCTATTTAAGTCTTGATTATTGTAAAGTATATGTTAAATTAGAATTTTAAAATATGTTTATATTACTTAAACAAGCTACTTAAACTTTTTATTATAAATTACGATACCTATTCATTTATATATATATATATATATATATATATATATCCTTAAACGTACTTGTAAATTAGGTTTTATAAAAAGCCTAACAAATAAAATAACTAAACTTATGTTGTACATTTAAAGTATAGGTAAGATAGAGGCTCAAATCTAACGAATTCCACACTTATTATGAGTGACAAATAGAAGGGTTGTATAATTTAAATCGATGGATAGAATAAAAATAATTTATTAATCTATTTAAATTATTTAAAAATCTAATTCATTTAAAAAATTATCTAATCTATTCATTAATAATTTTTTTTATCGATGTATATATCTAATTCATCCATTAAAATGTTTTAGAAATTAAATAATTATATTTTTTGAAATACTTTATTTTTCCCTCATTTCCTTATAAATAATCATTATATTCTCATGTAAGTTTTTAAAATTGACAAAATTTTTATTTTGTGTCAAAATATTCTTTTAAATTCTTAATCTAATATATACACGCATAGTTAACATGGTACATAGCTTAAGAATTTTGATTTACACGTACCTTTTTCTTTCATGAGCATTGAGGAAGCAATTTGCCGTTTTTGGCAGAACTATGAAAGCCATAAAAACCTTGTAGAATGTACTGAAGTGGCAACCCACCAAACTCGCACGCTTATAAAATATAGTTTTAATTTCTATACCTGTCAATGTATGCTATGGTTTATTATATTATCAAAAAAATTAAACAAATATATGCTTTAGTTTAGCATTGTAGTTCTAAATAGACCAGCTATCTAGCATCTATATTTTCTTTTGGGAACATGCATCATATGAATCCGGTTTTTAAATAACGCGATTTCTTCCCCAGAACAACGTGACATTTGCCACTCTTTCCTTCAAGTTGTTATTATATTTCTTCATGTTTTATCACTGTATTTTTTTCTCTTTTGTGAATCTCTTCCTATTTCTGTATCACAGTCTCTCTCTCATTACATCTTTTTACATTTTTCACCATTCTCTTTTCCTCTTATTCTCACATCTTCTTTTACAATCATTGCATCTTGTGTTTAAACACCACCGTGTTTACTTCTAAACCATCACTATCAAAATTTAGACAATAAAAAAGAAAAGCAAAAAAAATAAATCCTTAAATGAGTACTAAAATGATGACAACAAATAAAAAGAGACAAAACTAGAAATAAAAATCTTGGACGCAAACTACGTTTTCAATTTAAAACCTTATAATACATCTTATGTCGGATGTTATTTCTTCTATCACAAAAAGTTCTATCTATGTCAAATGTCAATATACATGTTATAGAAAGGTCAAAGTTAACTATCCTTCACAATACATTCTTTTATGAGTGTAATAACATTTGACATAGAAAAAACTTTCTATGAAGTGAAAAAACACTCCACATAAAAAAGTTTGTTCATATTTATAATTTTGTCACTATATCACTTTCTATGTCATGTAGATTACGTTTGATATAAAATTTCTATCATAAAAAATTCTTTTTACACTAGTATTTTTTATCATATACCAAAAAGTTGTTTATTTAAGTAGAATTAATTATAATTGATCATTTTAAGGAAGGTTGTCTCATTCGGGTCTTGTTGATAAAAAAAATGTAGTTGGAAGGAAATATCCCGTTAAAGGTAATCACTTAGATTTCTCGATGAAGATTGGTAAGTCGATAAGTACTTTTCCTTAATTACATGGTAAAAAAAATTAATAAAAATATATTACTACTAACACTTTACAAATTTGAGTTGTGGTGATGCCTTATATAAGTACACAGTATGGTGAGAAGTGTTAAAGATCCCACATTGACTAGAAATAAGGCCAACAAAGTATATATAAGTATGAAGTAATTTTTACTTTATAAATTGATTTTATAAGATCGAGTTAGACTCTTAATCCATTTTCTTTATAAAATAGTATCAGAACCTATCAAATGTCCAACAAAGTGTATATGATTGGATTAAGAGTGATGAGCAATCCTCATCTTACAATTCAATTTTATAAAATTGAATTGGACTTTGGATTTATTAGGACACACACAATACTTTGGATTTATTAGGACACCCATTATCAAATTGTTATCGGATCACCCACAAATGTCGAGACAAACTTCATATTCGAATTGTCTAGTCCTCAACGTGAAGAATGTGTATTAAAAATTTTACATCAACTAAAAATAAGATCAACAAGATATATGTAAGTGAGAAACAATCATAACCTTACGAATTAATTTTGTAAGATCAAATGAAGTTTCACTACACTATGGAATGGAAATGCTGTTGGGTTCACATTCACAGAACACGATGAAGAAAATGCTAGAGCGCAGAATGCAGGGACAAGTACTAGAGGAAGAGGTGGCAGCAACGTGTTTGAGTTTAAGGCAACCTCAGAGAGGCCTTACCCTCCTTTCGTTTACTATAAAAAGTTTGCAGAGAAAGGGCAAGCTCAGAGGCACTCCCACTGTAACCTGTGTTTGCTTAGCGTCACCGCTAATAAATTAATTATTGCACGACCTACCCTTTCTTTGGATTGTTCCCCCTTTTTTATTGCCTTTATAACCATTTTTTTTTCCTTCATCCTTTACTGCGACCCACCTTTCCATGCACATGCACTTCCTTAATTCATTTGCCAAAACCCTAGCTACCATCTTTAATTTCCTTTCGCACCTCTTTTTATGCTCATTTATTCCTTTAAAAGGTTACTAATCGTACTCGAGTACGTCCAAACAATTATGGATCATAAAAAATTTTCTCCACATATTTTATGTAGTTATAACTCTTCGATTATTATAAAGAAATGTTACATATTGTAAAATGTAAAAATTGTTATTATATATATAATATATATAATTATAAATTTATTATATATAATTATATATAATTTTAATATTGATTTTAAATGAGACTCAACAATATATATTATGTGTCATTACAATTTATATCTAACTACACTTTTTAACATAATACTAATATATATTATATATAATATAAATATAAATAATTTTTAGTTAAACATTTTTTCTTTTGTAGTGAGTGACGGGTTCACACCATGAGTCAGAATATTAAATATATAGCAAATTCAACTATATAAAATTAAGAATGGTAAAATTTTAAAAAATTTTATACTTATTTGTAATGAGTAAAAAATTAAGCGTGAGTTTAAATATATAAAATTAGGAAGGATAAAATATAAAAATAAAAATAAAAATAAAAAATTCAAACATTTCTAATAAGTTGTTTTTCAAATATAAAAGGAGTCCACTTGCCTTGGTCACTATATAGTTCTATCACATAGTAACATAATCATGGTTTTAACTTAATACTAGTAAGTAATAATGTTGATCCACGTGTATCTTTTTATAAACCTATGTACTCTCTTTTTACCTCTATATAAACAAAAAAATTAAAATTAAAATTTTTGGACTCAAAAAAATTCAACTTAGGCCACTCTATTTAATGTTTTTAACGCAAAAATATCTCTAACATAATAAATAAAATCACTGCCTATAATATATACATTTAACTACCTTTGTTAATATGTATGAATTTAGTTTTTCCTTTTTAATTTTTTACTTATATAGATCTAGAGTGAGTATTCCCTAACTGAAAGTTAATAAAAAATTTTTTTATTTACCAATTTTTTTTTAGAGATTGATCTCTTTTAGTTCATACAAGCATACCATCAATTGAATTCCTGCTTACCTGATCACACGTTCAAAGGACAAGGTCATTGATATGCGAGTTTATAATTCTTTTACCATTAATTTTGACCATTACATTATTTTACCTTACTAATGTTTCCACCCACCAAACACGACCATGAATGAGATCAGTAAATATAATTTATAGTGGGGGCATGCATGTGGCAGATAACAATGCAAGTGCTTATATTATTTGGGTGAATCAAACATGGTCAGAATAGGAGCAAATGGTCAGAAAATGTATGTTTCTTGGATCCATAGTTGCACACACGGTAAGTATACCTCGATGAACAACTAGCAAGAATACATGCACGTTATATGGTCAGAATATGAGTTACATGGTCAAATGCACTTTTTTATCTTGGCCCTGAGCTTCCCTTAATTATAGTGTTCCTGAAAAACAGGCACTCTGTATAGAAGGACTTTTTATTTTCCAATTAACAATTCACGTAGCCCACATAAAGGATATTCATGATTCAATAACGTGAATGCCTTGTTAAAAAAAAAAACTTGTTTTTAAATATAGGAGATGAACTATTAAGATCGGTCAATTAGTAAGAACTGAAATAGCATGCTTGATTTAATTTTAGTGCGATCATATTTTATATATATATATATATACATAAATTAAGATATAAAGATATATATCTATTTACTTTAAAAATAAATTTTAGTAGACTTATTTTACTAGATAACTCATATTTTACATTAAGTTTTAACAATCTAATTCATAAGTTAAAAAAGTTTTAATATATAGATCAAATCTACAAATATTTAAAAAATTTGAAAGATATTTAATATTTTTTTCATTAATTCAAATTGACAGATAATTATAAAAAAAATTATATATTAGGAGAACTTCACATTATCCCTTTCACGATTATGAATAACATTATCACTTAGAAACCATCGTCACCACCCTAGATTAAAATTTAATTATAAATATTTTTATAAAATTATTATTAATATTCTTTTTACAATTATCAACGTCATTATTATACTTCATTATAATTATTATCATCACTATTATTATTATAATCACGTATCATCATTAATGTCAATATTATTAACACTATTATTGTTGTTGTTACACTTGCACTGTTTTATTGTTGTCATCATTATTATTGTCGATAGTAACGATAGTAACAACGATGATAATAATGAAAATAATTGATAATGATATTTATAATTATATAAAATAAAATAATAATAATAATAATCTTATAAAAAAAATATCTATAATTAAGTTTCAAGCATAACTATTAATTATTTTTATTTATCTATAACACATGCTTTTGATGATATACTTTTTCTATATATAAATTTGTCTTATAATATTCCAAAATTAAAAGAATCTTCAAATAATATTCTTTGGGATTTAAAATTTTGAGTGCATCAACCCAACCTTAATATAAAGTATGTTAAATTTACAAGGTATTTTCAAATGTCAAAAAAATCCTTTTACTTTTATGATTTTTTTCCATATATAAATTGAGGAATTATTTTTAACGTAATTTTTTTATGCAATGCAGTAATATTTCTCATAATTAGATGTAACATTAGTTAGAGTTATCAAGAGTTTTGTAGTTTATGAACAACTATATGTAACAAAAATATATAGGATATTATTAACGTGTGTCCTTAAGTGATCATATTGATAAATTAAAAAAAATACATATATTTAATTGCTTAAAAGTAAAAAACAGAAAATCTATTTTAATAAATTAAGATAAATAATTATTATTATTTTTATTCTTCAACATATATTTCATATGTATCAATTGGTTGTCATGGTTTGATTAATTAAATTAAATTATTCTTTAAATTTTCATTAATATTAACTTAAGCTGTTGGCAGTCAGTTCTTTTAAAATGTCACCAATTAAATTTAAATTAATAAAATTTTTAAAGGAAATAACTTTCGACCTTTGAAAAACAATGAGCCTATAATTTCAGTGTTAGTCAAAACTCGTAAGCTAATCCGGTTTATCACATATTTGAGTCAGGTTAAGTCATGTTTCAGTTATAAGAAATATTTGACTCTGACTCATTTATAATCTAACTTATTATGAACTAATCCGTGGTTAGTCAGGTTATTACACTTAGTATATTTTTTATTTTATTTTTTAGAGTTCCAAATGTTAATTTATGTGATCATACATTTATGTCATTGATTAAATTCTGTATATACAAGTTATGAATTATGATAATTAGTGTCAATTTGATATTGTTTATCAATATTTTATATAGCAACTTTAATTTTATAAGTTGATTAAGTTCATTATTGTGGATGATGTATTTTTTTTACATTTTATTTGTCCCATTTATTAATATATTTGTAATTCTAAAATATAAGATTATAATTTGTATTTTTTATAAAGTTCAAAAAAAATATTTTTATATTTTTTTTTTTAATTTAAGTGAGTCAATCCGTTTAACCCATCAATTCATGGTAGGCTAGGCTGGATTGATTTTTTTTAAACTCACATAAAGGTAAGTCAGGTTGGATTGACTCGCCTATTACCCAATCCATGGTGGGTCAAGCCGAGCCAAGTTACACTTTGACAACTCTATATGACTTGAGTTATCAAGACTGTCTTAAGGGATGTTTACTTTCGCATAATGATATTGTATTTTTGAAGTCATATTCCTAAGAATTATAACGATCCACCATAGTCGTCAGACTGTGTGGAATCACTATTACTAGCAACTGAAACTAAGTTATAGAATGTACAGGATTAATGGAAGAAATATACCATACATATATATAACATGAGTATATAAATAAAATAGTCAAACTAATATAAAAAGGATATATATATATATATATATATATATATATATATAAGTATACAGTCATTCCAAAATAATCTTATGTTCTAATACTAATCAAGCACATCTATCTATACAAAACACATTAGTAGTACCGTCATCAAAAGGTCACAACACCTGCTTGCATCAGCTCCTCGAGCCTAGCCTTGATCTGCTCCCATATAATGTATGATCATTGCAATTCAAATCACCATGGAAACAGAAAGGGTAAGCTAGAGTTCAAAAATATGTACATATAAAAAACAAGTCTATAATATGCAACAACACACAAGATATCATACATGAATGTTAATCACATCCAAAGCAAGCATGTACCTCACCCAATCATGCCCCAAAAGATATCAAGATGCATATGAACACACCTTAACATAAATTGTATGCAAACACATCAATCAAGTCGTCATGCATGCACCTACGGAGATTTCTTAATAATATGAGTAGTCTAAGTGATTTTCACCCTATCGAACCAACCCAATCATTTTTACGCCTAAAGCACCGACTCGATCATAGCAAAATGGGATACAAATCCATCCTTTAGTTTCTCAAGTCCTATCACTTACACTAAGAAAGTCCAGTTCTACAATCAGAAGTAGTACAACTGAGTATAGGTTTACCACAAGGTATACATTACCAAGTTACATATGAAATTCACTCATTAATTATCCTCAAGGAACTATACAACCTTTCCAGGTACTTGGTTAAGGATTGTAACCCTCAATCTTCTACCTTACTCAACCATTAATTAAGAATTTGGAAAAGACTCAACACACCTCAAAACCTAATCTAAGACACACCTTTGGTCACTAAATGAAGAAGAAGAAGCAGAAGAACTTTGGGTTGCTCTAAGGTGGAAGAAAAGATAGAGGAGAAAGTGAGTTTCGAGCTCCGAGTATCCAAAGTCTCCCTTAAAAACTTGAAAAAAGATAAGGAGTGTTTTGTTAGTGAAGTTTTATTTTTTTCGTTTTTCCGTGAGTTTTTAGAATCTCACAATAGTATAATCTAGAATGTTATTTCGAGAAATATAAGAAAAGATGTTTGGTTCATTTTAATATTTCTAGGAATTCAAAATATAAAATAATTTAAATAAAAACAAAAGTAACACAGTTTTAAATAACGTCTAATATTTTCTTGGAAAAATCACTTATCCATCATTCACTATGAAAATAAAATCTCTCATTCATAAGAATATTACTTTCCTATAAATAAAAAATACTGAAAAATATTATTGTAGACCTTCTAATAAACGTGACAATAACAACATCGTGCTTCTCATATCGCCAAGAATAGAGGAAAATATTCCAAAATAAACGACCCCTTAATTATGTTACGGAATTTCGCTTTGAATGCGGATTTTGTTGAATTATATGTTACCATTTGAAAAACTATCGTTTATATTTATGACCTAAATTAAAGGGTACTATAATAAAAATATATTGGAGGACGATTTCCCGATAATGAGAAGTGAACTGTTGAAAGCGAAAATAATAGAGCTCTAAAAACACCACTGACGTGGCTGGCCTTAATTATTGCATCATCATCTCAAACAGTGTGTGAGAATATCCTTATTATCTGTTAGAAATTGGAAAATAAAATTTTAGGATGACTAGCGTTGGAGCACAAAATTAACAAAAATAATAAGAGCGTGAATTTTTATACTAATTCAAAATTTAAAAAACTACCTTTTTAATTAGATTAATACAAACTTAACATGGCATATATTCTTGTGTAATTAAATTATTACAAATGAACATTAATTAGCCAAACTTTATAATGAAATTATTTTTGATATATTATCAGTGTAAGATTTTTATCCTAATAATTAATTAAATAGCATGAATTAATGCATTTTTAATATAAAAAAACTAACAATATATGATCGATTGACATTTAGAATATTAATGCCTTAAATAAAATAAATACTTTAAAGTTAATTAAGGAAGCACATAACTTCATTTTAATGTGCTTTGTCATTGAGATATCTTTTCTTTTGGTAAATTTTTTGAAATAAAGGATTAATTGGTAGCTAAGAGAAGAAAATTGGGATGTATCTGATAAGAATGATCAGAGAAACCTTTCAACAGATAGAGTAAAACAAATTTATATAAATTAAAAAATAATTAAAATTTAAAAGGGATGAGAATGAGTAGATGAGGGATGAGACTAGTGCCACCGGCCACCTTCCTCCACATAACTCCTTCTTCCATAACTATCTAGAATGAGTTATTGGTTTAACCAACGGTTCCATGACTGTGGTTGGTATGCATTCTGAAAATAGTATCTACACTTGAGACCTTTATGGTTAGATATTGATTTAGACCATTTAGTCCATCAAACAATATCTTGCTAACTTGTCATGATAATAGTGTACAATTAATGTGGCACTGAAATTTCTTATTATGAAAATACATTTTGCATCGTGAAATTATAATTGCTTCAAATTAATAAACTAGCTCATTTCATTTTTATATATCCTTAAAACTTTTAAAACGATGTCGCATTTGAGATTTTCAGCATATTAATCTGAAGATGACACGGGTAGCTAGGTTTACAAATTACATTGCCTAGATATTAACGATATTAAGAACAACAAACGAGCATAATTACAGGATCTGTCACTACTACACTTTAATTTTTTTAGTAATATTTTTTTATTTAAATTTGTTAAAATATTACCATATATTATATAATAGAATATTTTATAATATTTTTTTGAAAAATATTATTGTAGATATAATAGCATCTTTAATTCAATAATTTTCTTTTTAATTATTTTTAAAATCAAAGTTTCACATCAAGTAAAAAAAATGTCACATAGATTATTTTGCAACATCTTTTTGAAAAAAGTTACAAAAGATAAGCAACATTTTATTATTTTAATATTATTCTTTTTAATTGTTTCTAAAATCAAAATCTCATATCAAGTAAATGAATAATTCATAAAAAGTACATATAATCATATAATTATACTTAAAATAAATGAACTTTGATATTTGATATATAATTAGTGATGACTAAATTAAGAATATCTTTAATTTTCTCTTAAAATTAATTATTATTTTATAAAATTAACAAAAATTTGAAAACATTAAAATGTTACAAAAAAAACACCATTTTAATAACATTTAAAAAATGTTAATTACCTATAAAAATGTGATTAAAAGTCTTTAACAATATAAATTATACACAATATTTGATAATATGTTACAAAAGAAAATTAAAAACATTTATATATAATTAAATAATATTTTTTAAAATTAATAATATTTATACATAATTAAATAACAAATAATATGTACCATATACTTTAGACTAAGGTTCGTTATGAGGATGAGAGTTAAGAACCCTAATGAGATAATTAATTTCGCTACTCAATATTCACCCCACATTGCATATTAATTAATAATTATTAACTCCTATGGTTAAACTAGGAACCTATTTGTTTTACCAGCATACACACATTCCCTTTATCAGCATGTTACGTGTTTTTTTTAATATAAACAAATAAGCATATTAATAATGAAGATGCAATTAGATGACGCATAAAGATAGTCCTACGTTAAATGCATGTTTGACGAGATATTTAATTTGTGCCTAAATAAAACTTATTATTTATAGCTTTTTTTTTATTTTTTGTTTTACCAATTTAACATTATTTCCTGCGTTACAAACGTGTCTCCAAAGTCTAAATAAACGTTATTCCACCGTCAGTCCAAATAAACGCTAGTTGAACAATACAAAAATAATTGCATCAACATTAAACTACGAGTCTATGACATGCATTTTAGTGTGAGGCGATGATGCTTGAGATAGATTTTTTTCGTAAGAAAGATACCTGTAATAAATAAATAAACGACATAAAGAGAGTTCACTGTATTCCGTGTCCCTTATATTTATATATATATAAATAGCATAGTGCATAGACATGTATGTAATAGTATTAATATTTTACCTAGGTTTCAGGGTTGAACAAAGATTTTGTTATTTGTTGTTGTGCATTGGAATGGAAGATCATCAGGGGCAGCATGAGGCAAGGCAAGGCCCCGAGAAGAGTGAAGCGGTTCGGTCAAGGTGGACTCCCAAACCGGAACAAATCCTCATCCTCGAATCCATCTTCAACAGTGGCATGGTTAACCCTCCAAAGGACGAAACCGTCAGAATAAGAAAGCTTCTTGAGAAATTTGGCACCGTTGGTGATGCCAATGTCTTCTACTGGTTCCAGAACCGCCGCTCCAGATCTCGCCGCCGCCAGCGACAGATGATGCAGCAAGCTGCTGCTGCTGTCACCACCGTCGTCGACCAGCCTCAGCCTGAGCCTCAGCTCCATGCTCAGGCTCAGGCTCAGGCTCAGGCTCAGGCTCTGATCGGTGGTGCAATTCCACATGATCACACTCAGACTCAGCTCAACCTTGTTGCAACTCAAAGTGCTAGTTCAACCTTGGGGTTTGGTTCTTCTCCTTCTTATGATCTCCTTGGTTCCTCTTCTTCACAAGGCATCGAGGGTTTCTTTTCAGTTTCTTCTCCTCATATGCCTTTCCCTGACATAATTGACCACACTTCACCTGCTTCATCACTCTTGTACCCTCCTCTTGATCCAAATTTGAGCTACCAGCCTGGTAATTGAATTGCATGCTGTTATTATTCACAATTTCTTCTTTTTTTATATATATAAAAGCTTGAAGTATTTAAATTAAAATTGGTTTCGAGTTCAAATTCCGAGTATGTAATTATATTAAATTCTAAAATGAAGAATTTTACTATCTATAATAGTATTGTTTTATTCAATAAGAATTGTCTTCTGAAAAAGATATATATGATTTATAAAAAAAAAATTAAAATTGCATACAATTATTTGTCTTTTGTATATTCTTCGGTGTTAATTCACTATGAGAACTTTGCCTCCAGGCATTAACTTTTTTTTTTTTTTTCCCTTCCTGGAGGCTTAAAATGAGTCGTGTGAAATTGAAGTTATAATTGAAGAGATAATTACTTATAAGAATATTTAATGAGTTTTTGTGAGTAAAAGTTCTTATTTTTCGGCTGATTGGGTTATGGGTGGGCTACAGAATAAAGTGACAACCTTTTCCCTGATTTGACAGTTCTGTGTTTGAATTGCATGAAAGTTGTACTTTCCGGAAAAACATGAGGCTACTTTCCGGTTGCAGTTTCTGTTCCTTCCTTTTTATACTCGCACTTCTTTTTCGGGTTTCTTCAGAACTTGTGTACAAAGATTTCCAAACCCTAGATTGTTGTTTTTTTTACCTCATTTTCAAGTTCTTTGTTTGTTTTCCCCCTTTTGGAAATTTGGTTACTTCTTCCCTGTATATGCATCTCTCTTGCCATGTTACTAGTTGAAAGGAATCTACAATGTTCATCGTATTCATAAGAATAACATTATTTTATAATACTTTTTACATTATCATGTCCGTTACATTATTACTTATTTTATCTTATATTTATCTTTTTTTTTCTGTGTCTATTAATTGTTGAAAACGTTATCAAAGACTATTTCTTATTATAATTCATAATTACTAATAGCGTGGTCAATGGTCATAAAAGAAACTTTCCATGGAAACCATTTATATATATATACTTCATTAATTTTTTATGTCATTTTTGCACTTTATTTTTCAGTAAAAATTAATGAGGAATAATTAGGTTCAAAGCATTTCCTGAAACATTAATAGGATCAGCTAGCTGGGCTTTACAAATGTGAAAATTTAAATATTAAAATGAGTCATACTATATCCTTCTTATTTTATATGACCAAATAAATATGTTTGAGGTTCTAATTTTTGTTTTATTTTTGGGGTAGGATACGGGAGCACTAATATTTCAGGATTCATCACAGTGTTCATCAATGGGATTGCAACTGAACTTCCAAAGGGACCAATAGACTTCAAATCAGTGTTTGGAAATGATGTAATGTTAGTTCATTCCTCTGGAATTCCAGTTCCCATAAATGAATTTGGGTTCTTGATGCAGTCACTGCAGCATGGCGAAAGCTACTTTCTGGTTGGCACATATAGTTCAATTGCTTCTATTCCAAATCATGAGTCTCACAATTATTTCCTTGTTTTTTTTAATTTACCCGATTCTTTAATTTGAGGATCTTTTATCTCTCTGGAAAACCCTTTTTTCAGTTTTTCTTTTTCCGAATTATGATTCATAAATTTTGGTTGATTACAGGTATCAAAGCAAACACAAGTATGAACACATCAGCCTGTAGCAGCAATGGAAGCTTCCTTTTCATGTTTATCAGATTGCCTTTAATTGTCTGCTCCTCTTGTGTTCTTTTAACTTTTAATTACTAATTTCGTAATTTCGTATATCTCTCGAATAATAGACATAATCTATTGTGTGATTATAGAAGTCAATATCCATATATGTACCTTAGCAAATATATATACTGTACCTTCTTTTCTTGGTTTTAGTACAAACATGCTCTTTTGAAACTCTATACCATCAAGTCGAGTATAACCCGTATTTGGTTTCGCGTATACTATAAGGGAGACTTGCATTTTATACTTGATTTCTCTAGAAGCTAAAAAAAATAAAATGAAATAACATCCACAAAAGATGGAGATGCACGTGATATGCAATAAATACATTTTACATCGAAAATTGTTCCGGTATAGAATACATCTTAAATAGGTGAAACCGTCATTCAAATTATAAATACACATAAAAAATAACTTACGTTATCTTAACCCTAAAATTAGGTTATATATTTGTATATTAGTATTTCGAATTCATGGGAAAAATATCCAAAAATTTTGGAGTAATTTTTTTCTCTTTTTGTCCAAACATTTGCACATATTCCAACTAAGCTCTTCAAAATCATATCCTAGCGAGGTTAATTGTTTCGATATAGAAGACATCCTAAATATGTGAAACTGTCATCCAAATTATGAATACATATAAAAAATAACTTACGTTATCTTAACCCTAAAATTAGGTTATATATGTGTATATTTGTATATCAGTATTTCGAATTCATGGGAAAAATATCCAAAAAATTTGGAGTAATTTTTTTCACTTTTTGTCCAAACATTTACACATATGCCAACTAAGCTCACCAAAATCATATCCTAGTGAAGTTAATTGTTCCGATATAGAAGACATCCTAAATAGGTGAAACTGTCATCCAAATTATGAATACACATAAAAAATAACTTACGTTATCTTAACCCTAAAATTAGGTTATATATGTGTATATCAGTATTTCATGGGAAAAATATCCAAAAATTTTGGAGTAATTTTTTCCACCTTTTGTCCAAACATTTGCACATATGTCAATTAAGCTCATCAAAATCATATCCTAGTGAGACTAATTGTTCCGGTATAGAAGACATCCTAAATAGGTAAAATCGTCATTCAAATTATGCATACTCATAAAAAATAACTTACCTTGTCTTAACTCTAAAATTAGGTTGTATATGTTTATATTTGTATATAAGTATTTCGAATTAATGGAAAAAATATCCAAAAAATTTGGAGTAATTTTTTCCACCTTTTGTCCAAACATTTGCACATATGCCAACTAAGCTCACCAAAATCATATCCTAGCTTGGCCCATAACTGACTACCATTAGAGCCAAGATCGACGATATCGAATCGGTTTTGAGATCTCGGATCATATTAAATCTGTATCGATCTTGGAGGGTACAGATTCCAAACAAAAATTATTTTTCAAGCAGTTCTTTAGTTTGCATTTAATTGGAATCAACATATAGATGACATGGGACAGCAAGCAATATATATCTTAACAAATCTCGTATATGTCCTCTTATAAGGTTGGAAGAAATTAATAAACGAGAAAGATTTATTGTTTCCCTTATAACTATAACTACAATTTGTTGATATAATGATAAATAATACATCTGTGGAACAAGAAATAATGAAGACCACATGGAATGCTACTTTTGATCCTTAAAAAGATGATAGAAATAGAGACAAGGAAGTGGCGGTGGGGAATTAAGAAACAAAAGTGAGACAGAAGGTTTGAATTAGTACTCGGTTGGAAACATATCTAACTTTCTTTGACTCTTGTTGTCTATCTTTTTCCCATCTATTCCTTTCTCAAGGAGCAAAAGAGGGGAAGGCTGACAATTGTTAACGTTCAAACAGACAGCAACAAAGTCTATGTTCATTGCATGCATTCAATTTAATCTTCGGTTTACGAAATTAATTTCTTTTTCATGAAAACAGCAATCATTAATCCGGTACCTGGCTTAACAATAATTTGATGGCACAAAAGAGGGATTAAGTTTTCAAATCTCCTGCTTAATTAAATGAACTAAGTAATTTTTTTCCTGTAAACAGATAGTATTTCAAAACTAACAATTAAAAACTAATTTATATCTAATGACATAATTTTTTTACTGAACAAACATTAAGTAATAGTTAACTAGTACTGCTTGAATTTTACCGGTAAAATATGTGGATATACAGATTTCCTGTGTACACTTGTTACACTGCATATAAATTATACTGTATGATGAAAATTTTATTGAAAAAATAGAATTTATTTTAATTAACTCTATGTTTCGAAAGAAATTAATGTCTTATTATCGATTGACATATATCGGTTGTGGAAAAGAATATTGTGCAGTCTCGTAATCTCAGTCACATGTTCATCTATCATCATTATCTTTAAAATTATATATTAATGTGTCCTCATTGCAGGCGCAGCTACAAAACCTTGACGATTGCGGCTGAAATGGTCACATCCCAGACTGTTTTTTAAAATCTCGAGGAATTTAATTTATGGAACATTGAAATCAAACTAGAATGGGTGATTTTACTGTCTCTATATATACTTTTTAGGAGGGGAATAATCATCCAACTAGTAGGTTGCGTGAAAGCTGATTCATTCAAGAGTAACAATACTATTTTACATGAATCGTGTAATACTTCAAATACGATTGCCAAATACCATCTATTGTTATTTATAATCATTTCATAAATGATTCTATTAGGGTTACTTAAATTGTCAAAAGAACTAGTCAAATGTGTTGAGTCCCCAAATCTACCTGGCACCTACAGATTTCATATGATTCCAATGTTCATTGTTTATATTACACATTGAAATAAAACTTTATTATATCATCATATTAACCTTCTTATGTTTACCTTTTATTTTGTAAAAAATAAAACTTTATCTTAAAAAAAATAGTGATAAAATTAAAATAATATACATAAATTTTATGTTTGAAGTGCCGTTAATGTAATTAATTTTGATAGACATATTCATATGAGTCATTAATCGGTGGATACTTGGGGAATAAATGCAGTCGGCAAACTCACGTCTGAATATTTTCTGAGTTAGCAAATTCTTAACCATTGCTAGTTCACCTTGATATACAGGAATAGGATTACTTATGTACATCACGACCCTATTTATCAGGGACAATAATTTATTTTTATATATTTAATATAATTATATGTTTAGTATTTAAACTTAAAATTACTCATTAAACTAAAATAATTTTATAAATTGGGATTAAACCATTCAATTATTCAAAGGCTCTATTCCATTCTAAACGATAATGGAAAGAACATAAAAAAGAATATATATATATAGAGAGAAGAGTTATAATAATACCAGTATAACTTCTACTAAGTATTACATTACTCAATAACTCTATATTAAATATAAATTTTATAAATTTAACTGTTAGAATAAAAGTTTTTTACTTTTATGTTATATATACAAAATTTTATATTAATTCAAGATAATTTGATACTTCATTCTTATAAAACAAAATTAATATAATATATTCATTTCAAAATATACTAAAATATGAATACTTTAATTACTTTCAAGTTGTTGTTCAATTTTAACAAAATTTAATATATAAATATAAAGTGATATGAACTTTCAATCTAACCGTTAAATTTATAAAATTCATATTTAATATAAAGTTATTAAGTAGTATAATACTTAATAAAATATATATATATATATATATATATATATATATATATATATATATGAAAACATCTTTTGTAACAGCAATGGAGCCACATATATAATATATTTTATATATACAAAAGGGCAACATATATTGTCCAGGAAAAAATGCAACACAGATACCTTCTGAGACAGCTACTCGATCGATATATAGTGATTAAAAGAAAGATGTGCTATATATCAAACACTTAAAAGTGGTTTAAGATTTTGATGGAAATGCATGGCCATTACGTGTGGTTTTTTCACTGGAATATTTCTGCTACTTGGTACCCTCACCGACCAACATAACCGATACAAATCAGACGGATGTTCGTAATAAATGTGTTGGATTCTTTTCAAGCTTTTAATAATCTCAGAAACATTAGGGGGCACACCAACTTAGATAAACCATGTGAGATGATAAAAAAAGTTCCATTGGTTGGCATGTCAATTAAATTATGCACCTGTATCCCCTTGTTAGATTCTGTGTTTTAGATCAGTCATTTTGAGGTCATTATTTTAGCGATTATATATTTTGTTGACCTGGAAACAGGTTAGACCTCCCTGCTGGGAATTCCGATGTTCAGGTGTAGAATTTTTTATCTATTGAAGTTCGTAATTAATTCAATATATGTTGTGAATGGTATCAATTTTCCTGTGAATTTCACCTTGGATTACTTTGTTTCCGTGTAAACTATGATGATTTTTTTAAGATACAAAAATTCTCTGAGAAATGATATTATTCAACTTGAATAGTATATACAAAAACTTTGTAAGTTGCTTTATATGTTTAGGGTTATCGATGGAAAAAGCCTCGAGTTATGTATGAGCTAAAACACCAATTGAAAGTTATGTTTAGAAATGAACATGAGTTCTAATGGTCATTTATTAACTATTTATGTTTTTAATGCTTGTATTTCATCTATTTTAACCTAAAAAAAATGGTGATTTGAGTGAAATACATGATTCTAAATTGTAAACTCCTAAGGAATAGGGTTTGGGGATTTTTTGTGGTAATGATAATGAATGGGATAAAATATATAGGAAAACCTTTTATGAACTAATATATATGGTGAACTAGAGAAATTCAATCACAATGGTTCTCTTTATTTGATTTTTCGTATTCATATCTTCAAGTGTTTGATAAAAATCCTAAAAGACAAGTTTTATTTCTATCGCTTTACTCTTTTGTATTTAAGTTTATTTATACAAAACCAACTTCAAACAAACTACAATTTCATTCATACTGTCAAAAAAAGCATGAAGTGGTATGGCAAGAACGTAGTCAGTGGGAGGTGCACAACCTTTTATTTCCAGAACTTCCCGGAAGAGTACAATGAACTTGATTTGCGAAAGATTTTTCAAAGGTGGGGAAGGGTCTGGGAAGTCGTTGTGGTTAGGAAAAGGAATAGATGGGGGAACAGGTTTGGGTTTGTAAGATTTCTGGATGTAAACAACGTGAAGAGATTAGAAGGGGAACTAGATAATATTCGTATCGGAAGCCAAAAGTTGTTTGTCAACCTACCCAAGTTCCCAAGGAGTGGCCCGGTTTTGGTCCATAGTAACAATGCAGTAATGGATAAGGGGAGGACTTCAAATAAGGTTGCGATGGGGCATTCAGCTAAGAGCGTGAACTGGGGATTGAGCGGGAGACCGCTAGCAGACGGAGCTGGTATGAGGAAATCTTACGCTCAAGTTTTACGAGGAAGTGATACAGGTAAAACATCTCAAGCTTGGAGAGTCAAACACAGGTCTAACTCCGAACAGTGGAATGGCATAGCTATCACAGTGGCTGAATATGTGAACTCAGAGTGGCTCAAGGATTGCTGGGTGGGACGGCTGAAAGATCTAACCTTATTTGATAAAATACAAGATGCTAGGATCCTTTGTGGAAGAGCACAAGCAAAAGCGCGGTACATGGGAGATGATATGGTCCTGATTTCAGGGGTGGATGAGGAGGTCTTGAATGAACAACATGATGTTTGGTCTTTCTTCCACTGTATTCAAAAGTGGGATTCCAAGCTCATTCCCGGCAATAGGTTGGCGTGGGTGAGATGTAGTGGTGTCCCTATCCATGCATGGAGTCACGAGTGCTTCTCGAAAGTGATTGCGATGGTGGGTACCTTAGTTTCGGTGGATGACGAGACAACAACCTTCTCTAGGTTGGATGTTGCAAGGCTGTTAATTAAAACATCCTCCTTCAACTTAGTGGATACCCATCTCACGGTGAAGATCAATGATATGGTCACCAAGGTTCGCATTCATGAAGAAAATGCCAGTGTAGCTAGTCAATGCAAATGCTGGATGTGGTGCAAACAAGGTTCATTCATGTCATCGAATGGAAGTGAAAGGGAGGTAAACATTATCTCTTCGTCATCAGAAAGCTTAGATGAGAGTGTAAGCGAGGATGACGATTCGCCGGTGAAGGAGCAGGAAGACGATTGGGGGGACGAAGAACCCAAGAATTTGAATTTTGATCCACCAGTTGTTAACCAGCGGTCTCACGAAAAAGAGCAGAAAAGTTGGCATGAAAGGGATGCGAGTGGGGACAGAAATAGCATTAATGGTGCGGTGAAGGGTTTACCATTTATGGAAAACAATGGTATGGATCACATGCCACCAGAAATGGTTGGGAACTTTTCAACGAAAATAATGGATAAAGGTGAATATGATGACAAAAACAAAAAGGACGGAAATAAACAAAAAGAAGGGCGTCAGATGATAATATCCGATGAATGGCAGCACAACACATCAGGGCAGGGTCTAAGTCATATGCAAAATCTTCAAACACACGGGAAACATGAAAATAAGGGACAAGGTGTGGAATTTGAGTTAAAGACGGGGTGTGGGCCTACTGGGGGTTGGGAGTTGCGTGAAGAAGTGCTCAACGGGCTGTTCCCTCGTGGCCCATCAACATTTGAGAGTGGAGAATCAAGTTTGAGACACGTGACAGCGGGTGGGAGGGTGAGGCAAGAGTTACTAGTAGATGGGCTTAACGAACATATACCCTCAGGCTTGTTGCCAACCATGGGTGATGAAAACGGTGTAGGAAGGACTGGGGTCGTGACACACCAATTGAGTAGGGGCCCGCAACAGGTTCAGGGCAACATCAAGCACGTGAATCTCTCTAAGTTGCACAGTAATTTGGCCGTCAATAATCAGGATATTTGTAATGGCAGCCTTGATAATGCTGAGAAAACAAGTCAACCAGAGGCATGCGTTGCGGCGAATAATCATATTGGAGCCAGCCAGACTGTGAAAACACAAGTGGAAACATCACTTATGGGCGAGTCAAAATCTAATCTCTCAACATCACACAGTGTACTGAACAAAACACAGAAGGAGAGTGTAGAGGTGCGGAAGGAGGAGGAGATTCGCCCACACAATGAAGCACGATCCAAGGACCATCATCGCAACATGAAAGCGGCAAGGAGCAAAGTGAGGTATGCAGTATCTTCACTTTGTAATTCTATTTCTGATGGGGGTATAAACAATTGCAATAGGCTATTTTGGATGAAGAACGATGTTGTGGAGGCCAAAAGGATTTGGGAGATTGGGAAACAAATTGGTATCTCGTTCAATGGCGAGGAAGAACAGATTATCAAAACATTGATGGATTTAGAGGTTAGAGATCAAAAAGAGAGACAAGAACTAATAAATCAAACTATGAGGGGGAATCTAGATGGTAATCCATGAAGCTAATATCTTTTAATGTCAGGGGATTAGGGGGCAAGGTTAAGTGGAGGGTTATTAGGAAAATGATAGTAGAAGAAGATGCTCAAATTGTGTGTCTACAAGAAACAAAAAAGGAAGAAATTACTGAAAGATTGTGCAAAAAACTATGGGGTGACGGACAATGTGAGTGGAGAGCTGTGCCAGCGATTAATGCTGCTGGTGGACTGTTATGTATTTGGAAAGTAGACAAATTTCACGTAAGTCAGCAATTTGAAGGTGTATCTTATCTTGGCTTGGAGGGGGTGTGGAAGGAAAATGGGCTAAGGTTGATTATTGTCAATGTCTACGCGCCGTGTCAAAGAGTTGCACGAATGGGTGTTTGGGATGAGATAACGGTCAAAAGAAGACTTAGTTCAGTTAACCTTTGGTGTGTGGTTGGAGACTTTAATAGTATAAGGTGTGAAGAAGAGAGAGTGAGTACGTCAGGGATAAGGTGTAGTCAGTCAGATATGCGTGCCTTTAATGAGTTCATTGAGAATATGGAAGTGGAGGATCTACCGATTGTAGGGAGGAGGTTTTCATGGTACAAGCCGAACTGTACAGTGAGGAGTAGACTAGACAGAATTCTGGTGTCTAGGGAATGGTTGCTAGCATGGCCGGGTAGTACGCAAATGATCATGGACAGGTGCATTTCGGACCATTGCCCGATTAAACTTCAAGTTTCAAACTCGGATTGGGGACCGAAACCTTTCCGTTCACTTGATCACTGGTTTCATGACCCCTCTTTCAAGAAATTTGTTGTTGATACATGGCAGGAGATGTCCATTCATGGTTGGGGGGCTTATGTATTGAAAGAGAAGTTTAAAATTCTCAAAGGAAAGTTAAGAGAATGGAATTATAACAAGTTTCAGGATCCGATGTCGTCACAAAAAAGGATTGTGAATATGCTAAGTAGGCTGGATAAGAAGGAAGAGGAATCAAGTCTGACTGAAGCTGAATGGTCAAATCGAGTTGAACTTCAAAATCAGTTCTGGGAGGTGGCTATTAGAAACGAATCGATTCTAGCCCAAAAATCTAGGGTCTGTTGGCTAAAAGAGGGAGACATGAACACAAAGTTTTTTCACTTAATGATCAACTGGAGAAGAAGAAAGAATGAACTGAAGGGACTATACATAAATGGGGTGTGGTCAGATGAACCCAAGGTGGTCAAAGCCCATGTAAAAGACTTTTTTCAACAAAGATTCCAAGAACAGCCTCAACCTAGACCTGCGTTGGATGGTGTACGATTCAAGGTCTTAACCTCAGAACAAAATGAATTGCTTATTGCTCCTTTCACTGAAGTGGAGATTCGGTCTGCAGTATGGGAATGTGGTAGCTCAAAGTGCCCTGGCCCAGACGGTTTCAATTTTAGATTCATAAAAGAATTTTGGGGTACTTTGGGTGGGGATATTTGTCGCTTTATGAGAGAATTCCATAACAAGGGAAGATTACCTAGGGGAACAAATTCGGCATTCATCACTCTAATTCCTAAGAGAGATGATCCTCGGTGTCTTAGTGATTACAGGCCTATTTCTCTGGTAGGTTGTATGTACAAGATCTTGTCCAAGGTGCTTGCAAATAGATTGAAGCGTGTCTTGCCTAGTGTTATTGACGAGAGGCAAAGTGCCTTTATTGGGGGTAGGAATATCCTTCACAGCGCATTGGTTGTAAACGAAGTTCTGGACGAGGCTAAGAGATTGAATAAGCCGACCCTATTTTTTAAGGTGGATTACGAAAAGGCGTATGATTCTGTGTGTTGGACCTATCTTCTGTATATGCTAAGACGTCTTGGTTTCAATAACCTATGGGTTAGTTGGATCAGTGAATGCCTCATGTCATCCAGAGTGTCTGTGCTTGTGAACGGAAGCCCTTCAGAGGAATTCGGTCCCAAAAGGGGGCTTAGACAAGGTGATCCACTGTCCCCGTTCCTTTTCACAGTGGTAGCGGAAGGGTTAACGGGACTGATGAGGGAAGCTGTGAGTCAAAATAGTTTTTGTGGTGTGAAGGTTGGATCTCAACAGGTTCCTATCAGTATGATCCAATACGCTGATGATACCATGTTTATTGGTGAGGCAAACTTACAGAATGTAATGGCAACTAAAAGCATGATGAGATGCTTCGAGATGGTTTCGGGTTTGAAAGTCAACTTTTGTAAGAGCAAGTTTGAAGCCATGGGAATTGATTCTGGATTGGCGGAAGGTTATGCTCACTTATTGAATTGTACACTTCTATCCTTTCCTTTTACATACCTCGGGATTCCCATTGGCGCAAATCCAAGAAAGAAAGAGACGTGGAGGCCCATTGTTATCAAAATTCAGAAAAAGTTGTCCGCATGGAAAGGCAAGGTCCTATCAATGGCTGGTAGAGCGTGCTTATTGAATTCAGTATTAACCTCGCTACCACTATTATTTCTCTCTTTCTTCAGAATGCCGTCTAGTGTCAGCAAAGAAATCGTTAGTCTACAAAGAAACTTTTTATGGGGTTGTAAGGAAGATCAACGTAAAATTTGCTGGATAAGCTGGGATAGGGTGACTTTGCCAAAGAAGATGGGGGGATTAGGAGTCAAAAATATTACCAGGTTTAATATGGCTTTGTTAGCCAAGTGGAGGTGGTCTCTTTTTCACCAAAACGATTCTCTATGGGCCAGAGTATTATATTCGAGATATGGTGGTGGGACAAATCTTTGTGCTCAAAGTAGTTCCCGAAGAGATTCCATATGGTGGAGGGATCTACTTATGGTATGTGGTGGACTAGAACAAGACAATTGGTTTGAAAGGAAGATTAAGTGGAGAATTGGATCAGGAGCAAGAGCTAGATTTTGGCTAGATAATTGGACAGGCCCAATCTGTCTAGCAAGTGTTTTTCCGAGGCTATTCACTATTTATGAACAACAAAATCATTTTATTCAGGATATGGGCTCTTGGACAGACAGTAGTTGGGTATGGCAGCTGCAATGGAGAAGGGAAAGGTTCGAATGGGAGATACAGTTGGAGCAGCAATTAATGCAACAACTTCTGGAGTGTAGTCCTAGGGCGGAGCAGGTTGACTCATGGTGGTGGTTGGGTGAACCGTCTGGAACTTATACAGTCAGGTCTGCATATAGTGCCATCACCTCTGAAGTTGTGGTAGGATCCAATAATGGTGCACCTAACATTATTTGGTCCATCCCGGCACCACCAAAAGTTAAAATTTTTGCTTGGAGAATGATGAGTAGGGGCCTCCCGACGGTGGATAATCTGGCTAGCAGGAGTATTACCATATCAGATAATGATGCACTATGTGTATTTTGTAAGCAAGATATTGAAACTGATTATCATTTGTTCTGCACCTGCTTGGTGGTTGACAAAGTATGGAAGGTATGTCTGTCTTGGATTAATTGTCCTACTCCACTCCCTAGGTGCATTTTGGAGCAATTCAACTTCATTCCTGGACCGATTTACCAAAATGTACAAGTTGAATATTGGCGTACCGTGTGGCTGGTCACTACTTGGACAGTGTGGAGGACAAGGAACCTATGCAGGTTCAATGATAACAGCTTCTGTTTTGATAGTCTGGTGAAAGAGATTCTGCTTCACAGTTGGAGGTGGTTGTCATCCTTCACAAAGACTTTCCGGTATACTTTTTCACAATGGTGCAGCAATCCTGGTCTATGCTTATGTAGATTAGGGGCTTGATGTGTTAGTGTAGGTGGAAGACAGCTACGATGGGAGTGGGGTTTATAATAGAGCAGTAGTAAAGGGTTGTGAAGGGGTTACTTCTTTTCTATTTTTTTCTATTCACGGAACTGATGTTTGGTTCTATATGTACACTTTTCTGTTTATCTTTTTGGTACCACTGGTACCTTTTCAATGAAATTTTTCTTAGCTGTTCAAAAAAAAAAAACTACAATTTCATTCTTTTTAGTTAGGGTATAGTGTTTTGTGTTATTGTTGTGCATCGAGAGGTTCCGACACATACATGTCTCAACATTTGTAAGATATTGTCCATTTTTTTGCCTAAACTTTCATGATTTTACTTTTAATCATTATCCAAAAGACCTTTCTTCAATAAAGACACTTGTGTGTATATATAAATTCATGGGTATCCTCTTTTTTTAACAATGTAAGACTTTGATTGTATCTCAACACTCGTCATCATCTTATCGTTGTCAATAAAACTACAAATAGAAGAGGAGCACTTTACCCGCAATTTGAGGTTGCCATGAGAGAGTTTGAGAGACACAAGTGAAATTGAGAGACAAAGAGAAAAAAGGGAAAAACAAGTATAAATACTTATAAATAAATAAATATAATAATCTGACCCTTTTTCAAATACTTATATATCTAACCCTTTATTTAAATAGTTACATATCTAATGGTGCAAAATAATTTTCCCATAGTAGGAGATATTGCAAGAACTCCCACCCTAGCAAGCACTTTCTTTGGAATCAAAGTAACAAAAGAAGAATTTCCTCCTTCAAGGATCATCTCGTTGATGTGGGAATCCTCCAAGACTTTTATGATTTTAGGTTTTAAAGTGTTTCAAAAAGATTTAATAAACTCGAAATTGTATCCTTTGTGACATAAGCTTTTACTACCTTATAGCTAGTAGTATTGTTATTCTAAGATCATCATTTACTGTGAGGAGAGGATAACTCATTTTTTTATGGACACTATAAAAAATGTTACATATAATAACATATAAAAAAAAAGTCATTACTCATTATAGATACAATATATAGGTATAAATTTATTTGGTATATATTAAACACTATTTTAATGTTGATTTTGAATAAAATTTAATAACATATATTGTATGTTATTATAATTCATCACTACATTTTTTAACAATTATGAGAATATAATTATAAGTAAAAATAATTTTTAGCAACAACTACTAATGCAAAAAAAACACTTACCAATATAGGATATGTTACTATAAAAGACCATTTTTTATAGTGGGATATACGTGAAGTTTATCATGTTTTTTGTTTTGTTGGTATGTGGCTTCACTCTAGTTTGAAAGCATTTATTTTTAATCGTTAGTCATACAAATTTTTTTATATCCATTCATCAAAATTTCAATGATAATATTAAGATTCGAATGTAAGATCATGTACATATTATTCTAACTCACACTATTAGATCAACCCCCATCACTAATGTCCCATTTCAGAATTATTTTTTCTCTAAAAACCTTTAATTTTAGCTAAGGTGATGCGCTGCTCAATAAATTTTTAATATAAAACTAATCTATGTAACAATGCTTTTATTTTCAAAATTTTATTAAAATTTAATGTAGTTTTATTGTTATTTATTTAATGAATATAAATTTAAAATATAAATATTTAAAGATTAAAAAATATGAAAAGTAAAAAAAACGAAAGAATGGGATGAATAAATAAATAAATTTATATTTTAAATGAATTTTTTAAATAAAATATAAAATATTGTCTGAAAACATAATAAAAATATAGTTTATTATATAAATAGATTGAGAATAACGGTAATGTTCGTATCAGAAAATGTGGGTAAAATGGGCCCGTCGTACATGGAGAAATTTCGCAGCCCACAATTTCATTTCTTTACAAATATTATCATGAATAATAGTTTTTCTTGGACGTAATACTAAATTATCAATTCATCACAATTAATTAGAACGAATGGTCTTCAATTTAAAATATAAAAATATTAAAAACATAAGAAAATAATTTCAAAATATAAGATGAGATTTGAGACCAAAAAATATATAAAATGACAGTTTAAATAGTTTGAATTAAGTTTTGATAACGGAAAAAGAACTGCAAAATAAAAGGACATTTTGAAAATAATTAATTCCTCCTATCCTTATTATAAAGTACTTTTAACAGAATCACGTGAATCAACATTGGTAATTATGTAAGTTAATTTTATTGGATTTATAAAATAAAATTATGATTTATCAATTTTATCCTTCTTACTATTAAATTTTTATGAGGTAAAGATATTATTCATATTAAAGTTTATACACCAATACCAACAATAAAGATAAATATCAATTTGGGAAAGTTTAAAAAATATCGAAAATCACATATCCTTACAATCTTTAATAAGGAAAAATAAAGAAAAATAATAATTTAATATTTTCTAGAAACTATAAAATGTCTTATAAAAAAGACAAAAAAAAATTAATTATGCCTTATAATAAGGATGGGAAAGAGTAATATTTAAGATTTTCTAAAAATATATAAAAGTAAGAATCAATTAATGATAAATTTGTGTTAGAAACAAAAATAGATTATATTATAATGTTTATTGTTTAGGGATGATGACTCAAAGAATGTATCAAATAATTGAGTTATTTTCATTTGTCAAAACTTAAGCCGATGGAGCCACTAGAATCGATTTGGTACTATAAAGTTAAAATGCACATTTATTAAGTTTTAACTCTTTATTATCATCATTGTAATTAAGAAAAATACTTAAGCCGAAGGATTATTTAAGTAAATTAGTTCCATTGGAAACACATGGCAACACGAAGTTTTGCACTTAACAAAAAGAAACAAGCCCAACAACCTTTTGCTCCACTCCAAAAATGGCCCAACAAATGGACTCTTTGGAGTCACAATAGTGGCCCAAATATCTATACAAATGATTTTGAATTCTTGATAAATCACAAAACATATCCATATCACATCACAGAGAATTACTTCCTGCATTCATATTTCAAAATGAGTGTTCAGGAACATGTAAGATGGACATATAAATTGACTCAACAATCATGATGAACTCTTGTATCACGTTTTTCATGATATGTAGGGAATGCTTATATCACGGGTCCACTCTGCCACAACTAAAACCAAACAAGACTCAAGACAAATTTAATTTTATTATCCAAAATGACGCTTCACCCAAAAATAATGTCCCTTAACATAAAATAGATAAACAATTTTTTACCTTGAAAATGAGTAAACAAGAAGTCAATGGTTAATTTAAACTTTTATTGTTGAATTTTTAAATAATTATTTTATGATTAATTTCTACCATAAATTTTAACTGGTACATAATATCAGAAGCTCTGTACTTGCAGTACTAATGATGCATGGAAAATAAACTAGTGTTGCTAACATTGTCTCTTAAATTTTCTCACCCACCAAAAGGCAGAACTCCAATATCACGTTGTCGTAGAAAACGATACGACGAGAGGACTGTTTCCACTCCCTCACCAGATTCTTGGTACTTGACATAATCTCTCCTTTATTTCTCTTCAAAAACCAGTTGGTACCACTTTCACCTTTTGGGCCAAACCACTAGTTTATATAAATATAGTTCGTTTAACTTATATAAACACAGATATGACACACATTTAATTTTTGCCATTTCCCATTTTCGGTATTTACTAGCTTACAATAGAGTTTTCACAATCCAACATGTGTGTATAAATAAACAGTTGTATTGCTTAGAAGAGTTGAAGGTGCATGTGAAATGTGGTCAAACAAACACAATGCCAAACAAGAAAGCACAAAACCCAAAGGCAGGGTGCAGCAAATTCAAAAGAGGTGGGTTAATTGATGGAAAGAGGATTCCAAGTCATGAAACTTTGGCTTCTGATTAACAAAGTGCCAAAAGTAGCACAGGATGATAACATAACAAGGCCCTGCTTCTGCTGTTGCAGGAACAGTCCAAAACCAAGGGTTTGAATATTATTATACTTTTTTTGAATCTCATAACTACTCTCATAAGAGACCCTCTCTACCTACTTATGTCTCTCTTTTTTTTCATTTTTTTTTTCTTCTTCCCTCTATTTATTCTCCCTTTTACTTTTTGCCTTTTATGGAACCAACTGTACACAAGGGAATGCACTACATACAGCAAACCCTTTTTTTCCATCCACCAACACTCTCCCTTTCCTAACCCCTCACCTCAGTTCAGCCTTTTCGTTTCATTCAGTGAAGATTTTATCAGCAATTCAGCTAAGTAGCCCCTACTCCAAGAAAATCAATGAATGGCATGTTAATCTTATCACCCACAGTTTCACTCTCCTCAGAAATTGAAAGATTGGACCTATAGGTCGCAACTGACTCAGATACTGATACTTCTGAGTTTGCATCTGAAAAATTGGACTGGTCCACACCCATCACCTTTCCCACAGCTTCACCTTTCCAAGCACCAAAAAATTTGTTAAAACTCACATCCCCACCTTCTCTAGATTGTCCTGCAATCCCACACAACACACATTAAGTAACATATATATCAATGCAAACAATCAGAAACTGTTATGTATCATAATCAATATTTTGTTGATTTTTACAAGGGCAAAAACTTAAGTTTAGGAGCATAGTTGCCGCTTGTGTTATTCTTGGATCAGAATTGGAGTTTTTCATTAATAATATGCGTAAATACGTACTAATTGAAGAAGAATAACACCAACAACACCTATAATCCTGTACTTAAGTTTTATCTGTTCGCAATAACAACTTTAAAAGTTATTCATGATGTATAAATTGTAACATAGGACATAAATTCAAATAATAAATGTGACACTTAATGGGGGAGGACCAAGCAAGCATGTACCCATTAATGATCCAAAGGGTTGGTGATTCTGAGCTGGTCCCAGTTGATCAAAGAGGCCAAAAGGAGTTAGTTTGGCTGAAGAGGGAGTGAGGGAGGGGTTAGTGCAAGTTGAGGCAGATTCATCAATGGTACTTGAGATGGTTGACTCACTGGCTGCATTGTTAGAGAGAGTCAAATTCAAATTACCCTTTGGAAGGGCTTCACTAATAGTGGGTTTTCTCCTTCTGTACACATTACTAGACTGCTCCCTCTGCCTCCTGGCCATGATCACATGCCAATGATTCTTCACAGCATTATCTGTCCTTCCAGGAAAGAGTCTAGCAATCATGGCCCATTTGTTGCCATACATTTTATGAGCAGCCAAAAGCCTCTCCTCTTCCTCCTCAGAAAAAGACCTTCTGTTGATCCTAGGATCTAGCTGATTAAACCACCTCAATCTGCAACTTTTCCCTGCAATCATAATATTTTTTAAAAAAGAATAAATAAATAACATGCAGCCTTAGATTCCATACAATGACACCTCAATGAAAATCATCCTCATATATTTCTTTTCTTCTCCTAGACGTTCGATTTTGGAAATACTATTATATAAAAAAGCAAACTTTGAAGCAAATTAAGTGCAAAAAATGAATCTTTTTTTTTTTTCTGTTTGCCAATTAGATTACCTGATCTTCCTTCTAGATGCTCAGCAATCAAGTTCCAATTTTGAGGGCCATATTGAGCAACAAGGTCCTTAAGTTTTTCATCCTCAGCAGGCCTCCAGTGTCCTCTAGCACAAAGCTTGGTGTAGCCATTTTTCCCTGAGGCAGAGCCCTTAACTTCTTCCACTTCCTCTCCAAGCTTCAAACACAAGTTCTTGTTCTCAACACCCTCATCACTGATCACTCTCCTTGTCCCCATGCTCTCCTGGGGATGTTGAAACACTGAGGGGCTCAAAATCTGAAGACCCATCTCAGCCTTTGGCCCCATAGACAAAGGATGACCTTGGGAGGAACCCACAAAAAGAGAGGAAGGGAAGAAACCCATGTTCCCACTGAAAACTTCACCAACATTGCTGAAGTGATGCGAAGCCATGAAGACAAAAAAAAAAACAAAAAAGCAAAAGCAAAAACAGCCAAAAGGGTTCACAAAACAGGTTCCTTTCCCCCCCTAGGAACTAACTCAATGCCAGAAGCATAGGAAAAAAAACACAAAAAAAAAAAAGAGTAACTAGTGCATGATCTGATAAGTGAGAGGAGGAGAAAGAGAAAGGATTTAAAGAAGTTTGAAACACAAAAGAGAGAGAAGGGAAAAAGTTGAGGCCACAGGATTCTCTCTCACTCTCAGCATGGTGTGTGAAGAAAGAAATGAGATCAGGGGGTCCTTATTTTGAGACTGATAGCGCAATAAAGAAAGAGTTTTTTGGGGTTTCTCTCTCTAGGAAAAGTCCATGATGTGTGTGTGCAGTGCAGTGCAGTGCATGCAGTTCGAGAACCGCTCGTGTGGGTTGTCACTAATGCGTGGTGTTTGGGGTTGCTCTTCTTCTGCTATATCTCTGCACACACACACACACGCTCTCGGGCTCTGGGCTGAAAAAACCACCACAATCTCTTTGTCTCTTTGTGGCACCCCTTTTGCTTTTTTCAAAGGGAACGGAAATTATATGAATTCAAAGCCAACAAACAAAGTTAAAATCATCAATCTCCTCACCTGTACCTTCACGTCTTTCTACGATCTTTATTTCTATCTCTCTTCAACCATCTCCTCTTTAATCTTTTTCTCTTTTTTTTTTATATATTCCGCATTGGGTTCTTTCAGATTGTTTAATTACTGTTGTATTAATCAACTACTCTTGGAGTAACTGCTGGTATTAATTATGGATAATCAACTTGCCAGCTTTTAAAATTTTTTTGCCAAAACACCAGTTTTTGTTTAAGAACAATAGTCAAAATTAAGAAATAAAAAAAAAACATTGAATATGTTAAGAAAATTTAGTTTTAAATCATTGTCAAGTACTCGTTCTTTTTCTTTTTAATTGTGGGATTTTTATTTTAAAGTTTTGCTTTAATTTATTGTTCGTTTTCGATATTTAAGATAACATTAATTATTATTTTTATCGATTATAGAATTATTTCTTACCTAACTTGTAATTAATTTGTACATCGATTGATAACTAATATGTACTAGGTGGTCTTTAATTTAAGAAACAAATTATAATATATTTTAACTTATTTCTTATAAAAAGAACAAGAGGGGGTATTTATTGTTGAATAAAAATGAAAGAGAGAATAAAATCAAATCAAATTTTGAACATAAAAAATATCAAAATTATTGATTAAATTATACTTTTGATCCTCTACTTTTGATGATTTGTAATTTTAATCCTCTTATTTAAAATAACAACATTTAGACCCTTATTTTAGAAATAAAATATAGAATTTTGAGTCAATTATAAATTTGATATTTGTTAATCATTAAATTTTAACATTATTTAGTAATCTATCACCACTTAAGTAACGTGATATATATTTTGTGATGTAATATATATGAATAAAAAATTTTAAAAAATAATATACAAAGTATTTTCATCTGTATTTATTTTAATAAGTGATTTATATTTATTTTATTAGTGAATATTTTACATAATTTAAAAAAAATATCTCTAAATATTATGTCACTAAATATCACATTACTTAAATATGAGTAAACATTAAAACATAGGAATTAATAAATGTCAGTTTGACGAGAATACTAAAATTTTATATTTTTAAAATTAAAAAACTAAGGGAGGTGTATTGGTTTAGGATTTCGTAGGATTTTAAAAGACTTTTTTTGAGTAAAAAAGTCCATTGATATTCAATCAGGATTTTATGTCACTTAAAAACAATCCAATGGTATTCAATCTGGATTTTCAAGATTTTTTTAAAGAGTCCATTAAAATTTATTGGTATTCATTTGAGATTTTTTACAACTTAAAAATAATCCATTGGTATTCAAAAATATAAGGATTTTAAAGGATTGTTATGTGAGAGGAATTATGAAGGACTTTCTAGTGTTATTTATAAATACCAAATTCATAAAACAATCACATCCAAACCCATCAGATTTTGAAGGATTGTTTGAAGTGACTTTTCAAGAATTTTCAAGTGAGTTTTTCATCTTTTTTTTTCTATGCTCCTGTCTTCTCCATTTTTTCTCTACTAATAATATTGCACTATTGTTCATTGCTCATATATAATATTGTAGTACTATTCTCATCTCATTCTCTTATTTTGTGAAACTCCGATATGTAAATGATAGTGTCATTGGCTTGCTCTATTTTTCTGTTCGTTCTCTTTAATTGACTTGCTTTATTTTATTCTATGTAGTTGAATTTGTTCTTTTATATAACACAAAAAGATGCCTAAAATTTTAATTTTTAAGCGGTAATTTTTTTGTAACACACGTCAAGAAAAGAAAAAGGTGAAAGATGAAATTGATATCATAATCTCTACAAAATATATATATGTATATATATATATATAAGATGAATTTGTTAGGGTTTCTGTGAGTAGAATGAGATGAAAATGCATCTTAGTTGGGGGAAGAACCCTCTCAGCATAAAAAATGCGATCTCTCTGCTTCCTTTAAGTTTGTTACTCTTATCCCTTCTCCTTTTATGACTCAACAATTATTTTATTTTTTTTTACTATGAATTTTTCTTTTTCTTTTTATATTGTAAAATTAGGACTTTTTATATTTTAAAAAAAGAAAATTAACATAAAACATTGTAGTATCTAATTTTTTAGGTTTAGGATTTATGCCTTCATTAGCTTATTTTTTTAAAAATGAAATATTGTTAAAATATTTGTTAGAATAATTTACATTTATAAATATCGTTAAAAATTATCATATAATATATAACTAAAATAATATATATATATATATATATATATATATATATATATTCTATATCTAAATGCTTATTCTTTAAACAATAATAATTATTATAATAATAATAATTATTATTATACTAATATTATATATATTACATATGTAATTAGGTAAATATTTTTTGGTGGATTGTGAATTTCCTAATCGATGCCAATTTTTAGCTCCATTTCGATGTGTAAGATATCATCTACAAGATTTTGCAAGTCAGGGTAATGACCCTGAAAATGAGAAAGAATTGTTCAATCTTCGTCATGTGTCTTTAAGGAATGTGATCGAGAGAATATTTTGTATTTTTAAATCAAGGTTCACAATTTTGAAGTCAGCACCTCCATTTTTATTTAAGACACAAGTAAAACTTGTGTTAGTATGTGCGCACTACATAACTTTTTACACAAAGAATGTCATTCTGATGAATTTCCAATTGAAGTGGTAGATGAACCTTCATCTTCAACGTTACCAGTTAATGAAGATCATACTTTTGAGCATATTATTCAAACTCAGGAGCAAGAACTAAAAGACGTTAATGCTTAGAGGACTAGTATAACTATGAATATGAGGGTGAATTTTATTTAAGAGGATAAGATATTATGGAGAATTATTATTATTATTATTTATCTAGACATCATTATTTTTTATTATTTTTGTCTTTGACTCTTTTTAAATTTGAATGTATGAAATTTTTTTTGAAATCTTATCCAATGTCAAAAATTCACGAAAATTCTAAAAAATCTACAAAATCCCACAAAATCCATTAAAATCCTGATTTAAAAGTCTTGCAAAATCCATTAAAATCCTAATTTTAAGTCTTGTAGAATTCTATAAAATCTTAAAAGTCATGGAAATCTCGCAAAATCCTTTAAAATTCGTAGGATTTTTTTTAACTAAAAAAGTCTTTTAAAATCCTAATCCAATACACTCCCCTTAAATGTCTCTGTTTTAAAATATGGAATCAAAATTATGGATTGACAAAAAAAGTGACACCAAATGTGCAATTTAACCAAAATTATGTTATGAAAAAAAAAAAACACTTATTGGATTTCTTGATTTGGGTAAAAACTTAAATGACTATGAATAAAGAATCTGAAAGTACTTATTTACAAATGTCTCTTAAAAGAATAATAAATGTGGCATATTTTTTTATATCTCTTCATCATTAATAAATATAAGAAATAATATATATATATATATATATATATATATATATATAAAGAGAAATAGATATAAGAGGTGATAAATAAATTTGTATCCGTAAGTAATATTCACATATGTCTTGTCTTTGATGGAGAAATCCAATTTGACTGAATACAAGTATGGATAATACACAATTTATTAAATTGGGATACGAAACAGGCATGAATATATACTTATGGGACCCGTACTCGTACTTGTACATATACCTGTTTTAAATTTCTAGAAACTTAATTTATTTTTTAAAAATTTACTTGACATTTATATAATTCTTACTTTATTTTAAATTTATATCAAATAAAATTCAATTGATGCAATTTTGTAATTACTATTCTATATTAAAATTCTTTTTTATATTTTTTTAAAAAATATGTTCAAATACTTTTAGGTAAGTACAAGATGAGTATGGATATATCCAATATTTGATGTGGACAAAGATACCCGATACCCAATATGAACAATGATAGAGATGCAAATTTCATTCCTATTAAGCATGAGGATGAATATAAGATATATAAATAAAAATGAGAATGACAATTAAGATTGTGAAACCCGTACATGTCATGCCATGTTATATTCCTAAGATACACAAAATGATTATGTACAAATTATCATACAATTCTAGTCTCAAATACAAGAAAAAAAAACTCATATTTGATAGTCATCTTGTAAAAATAAATAAAATTTATTCTATTTAACGATATTATTCACAAAATTCTTATTTTTATTCTTTTTTATTTTTAATATCAACTTCCAATTAAAGATAGTTTAAAATAATTTTAAAAAAAATTATATCAATTAAATTTCTTAATCGGTGTAAATTTAATTTATTTTATTTTACATATGTTCAAAAATGGGAAGGAGTATCATTTTTCCTTTCAAAAGTAGACCTTTATTGAATTTTATGTAAGGTTTTAGGTACAAACCCACAAATTACTGAGTACTAGTTCACGACATATTGTGTCTCTTCTAACTGGTCATATTAGGCTTAGATTTAGATTGTTGCCAATTAAATTTCTCAATGACATTGTCGGTAAACTCTATTATGTTTTAGTGAATTAATGACGTCTCCTCTGATATATAAATTCTCCCATATTGAGAAAAGGCAAAACACAATAATGAATGTTAAACTTTGAAATCCATTAGTGCCTAGAGTTCATAAAAAATATTAAAGAATTAAATGTTTTTACTTTTTTTTAATTTAAAGTAAATTTATTTTTAACTTTTAAATTTAAAAATGATCTTTTAGTTTTTATAATTTGAAAAAATCTTGTTTTAATTCTTATATTTAAATATTATTAGAAAATTTATTAAATATTATCGCATAAAATTTATTTACTGATATTCTTATTAGTGAAAATATCATAAAACCTAATTGATACTACATAATTGTCACTTTCAGATATTTTATTAATGACTTAAGAAATTAAAGCAAAATTTTTAAAAATTATAGGAGTTAAAAATAATAATTTTAAATTTAAAGGATAAAAATAAATTTATTCTAAATTTGAGAGATTAAAAATATATTTAATCTAAAATTTAAACATTTAAGAGTTAATTCCTTGTCAAAACTTGCAAATTAAGTTGAGTTTTGTTTATTGGCTTAAATATGTTCAAACTATCTCGAATTAGGTCGGTTTTTAGATTACTACTTATTAAATTTTTTGTTAGTTTAAATTACCTGACTAATATTTTTTTCAATTTAGTAGCTGACGTTAGTCCCTGTCTATTAAATGATGACGTGGCTAACAGATTGTCACATTATCACCCAACAGTGTATGTCATGTTAGTACACGTGTCCACCTTATTCTCCACGTAATTTGTCATGTCAAATTTGAAATTTAAAAAAAAAATTGTTTCGCCCATATGTTGGTGAATGGGCGCCCCACCACCCAGCCTGGTGGCCATCGGGGACCTCCACGACGACCTCGACAAGTCCAAGCAAGCCCTATGCCTCGCCGGCCTCATTGACGCTGCCGACCATCACGTAGGCGGCTCTGCCACCGTGGTCCAGGTGGGCGACATGCTCGACCGTGGCGGCAACGAGCTAAAGATCCTCAACTTCTTGGAGAAGTTGAAGCGCGAATGTTGGCCCAAAAGCCGTCGTGAAACTCTTCCCTCACACCGTGGAAGGAGGAGGGAAGGTCTTCCATTGGGTCAATGCGCTTTTCCAAACCGTGGGAGAGGCTCTTTATTTTGTTCCCAATTCGAAACCACACTCCCACCAAACCCTAAACTCTTCCACGCCGCCTTTTGTCACGAAGTAGAAATTGCCCTCCACATTTATGATCTCGTGGTTCTCGTTCATCATGATGTTTGTGCAACTACTGTGCGCTGTTAAGTCTCAATTATACTTCCTTTTAGACAAGACTTATTGAACAATTCCATTCATCCTATGCACTCTTGTGCAAGATAATTGTTCTCTTTTTGATTCAATTTTTGTGCAGATATAGCTAACCCAATTTCATCTAACAATACTTTGATACACCTCATTTTTTGTGCAGGTATTGAGTGAAGAGTTGAAAGTTGAAGATCCATTGGATTGGAAATTAAAGGAGCTAAGGAGCAAGAGAAGAGTAACTGCGCCGAGCGCAAGACTACCCGCACCGAGCGCAAGACTACACGCACCAGGCTTGAGAAGAACAGAGAGCCACACTCTCTACAATGCATAAATGCGTCGGGCGCAAGAAGATGCGCCGGGCGTGTTCGAGACAGAGAGCAACTCAAACTCTCTAGAAGACTTCGCGCCCGGATTAAAAGAGAATTGCATCAGGCGTGTCTTGAGACAGAGAGTAGCCAAACTCTCTGGAAGACTTTGCGTCGAGCGCAAAGACTAATGCGTCGAGCGTGGTAACCCTAATCTAACTCCCCAAGCTCGTATTTGAGCAAATCTTCGAGGTCTTTCCCCTCATTCACACATTGGGCGACTTCTAGGAGTTGAGGAAGGGATTCCCGGTACTTGGGACCGTTCGTGTGTGGGTCTTTCCTTTGGTTCTTCATTCTCTCTTCCATCTCTATTTTTGTTTCACCCTCATTGTTTTGAGCGGTTTTACCCATTATTTTGTGGGGTTAGATGTAACCAACGAAACTCTTATGTAATCTTTACGTTTTTAATGATATATATAAGTGTTGTTTCATTCATTGTTGTGTATGTTTCTATTCTTAATGCTTGCTTTAGATTGATCATCCTTTGCTTGATATAGGTTCCATGGGTATTGGAAAATAACCATTGAAACTAGCTCTGAAACAAATGCCTAGTGGGAAATGTATCTAGGAATGGAGCTTGGCCCATTAGTAGTCTTAAATCCTAACCCGTAATGCGGGTGTAGGTATTGGATACTCAAGGAATTGATATTCATTACTTGCACCTAGGCTCTTGCTCTAAGGGATTAGGTTTGAGTAAACTTATGGGTTAACTAATCAATGAATGTAACAAGAGATTAAAGATTCATCCGTGTGTAGTTCGGTGATATCTGACCCCACAATCTTACAAAACCATAATACCATTTCTACCCTTTCCACACACAAAACAAATACTTTTATAGTTTAACATTCCAATAGTCATAACCTTTAATTCAAATTTGCATGACAAACTATGAAAAATGGAATTATTCTTTAGTCGCGAATAGTCAATAAATTTTTATTTTACCTACTAGTCCCTATGGATACGATATAATTTACTACTTGAACAGCCGGTATACTTGTAGTGTTTGAGACCGTTGATAGAATTAAAATGATTTACAATGATAACAAAAGTAGTTTCAACGGAAATCTCAACACGCGCCACATCACGCTTCAACTTCTCCAGAAAGTAGAGGATTTTTAGCTCGTCGCCGCCGCAATCGAGCACGTCGAGTGTGAAACAAATTTTTATAAAAAATTTTAAATCTAACATGACAAATTACGTAAAGAATGAGGTGGACATGTTTGTTAACATGACATATACTGTTAGGTAATAATATGACAGTTTGTTAGTTATGTTATCATTTAACAAACGAAGACTAACTTCAAGTACTAAATTGAAAAATAAAAATATTAGTCTGGTAATTTAAATAAATTTTTTTTAATAAATAATAATCTAAAAATTGAACTAATTTAAAATAATTTAAACATATTTAAGTCTTGTTTATTTTATGTTACAACGAGAATAGCTTTAGGAACTTTTAAATGTGTTGATGGAATTTCTGGCTAAAGGATTGAAGCAATCAAAGGCATTGAATTTGTACTTTTGTACCGTCAATTGAGACCGAGTTTTAAAATATATCTGGACTAGACATGACTGTATTCCACTAAAAAACATTTATAAAAAGTGTCTAGTACAAGTCGAGCCACTTGATATATATTAATAAATTATTAAAAATCATATTTCATATACTCTTGTAGGAATCCAAGCTATAGCTGCATGCGCACGAAGAGATGGCGAAGCAAAAACATTACAAAAAGTGACACATGCTCTTAATCATGCAAATTAATAACCTAATAAATTAATTAGCAGATCATGCCCGAATTATTATGTTGATCGCTTTGGAGCAAAGGAACCATGTATCATCGTAATGATCGGTGTTAAATGTATAATAAAATGAGATGCACGAAACAAGAATCTCATATCAACGAATCGTTCCATTCCTTTTTCTACGAGATAATTCAATAATTAAATTCCTAAGTTATCAATGAACTTTTGATCCCTTTTCTCATTTCAAACTTCTCTTTTGAGTCAAAAAAAAAAACTAAAAAGTCAATCCAATAAATAAGCCATTTGTTTATTATCTTATAACATAGAAATTTGCAAACAAATGCTAAGAATACTCCTTTAGATAGTCACAAAAAGTCCCAAAAATCTTGAACTTGCAACAAAAATGATATCAAATTTGAAACCCTTAACAACTAAGTAGCCATGCTAAATGGGGGAGACATGTTATGTTTTCCACTTTTGGTGCCAAGAACAAACACATAACAAGTAACTTTACTAGTTCAACATTGGAGCCAAGAATGGAGGAAGTTAACAAACACAAGAAGTGGAAGACTTGACCAAAAGCATGAGTCCCAGAAACACAGTTACACGTGTTAAGGTTAAAAATAAAAAAGAAGTAGGAAATGAAATGAGGGGTTTTACTTGTTTGACCGTAGAAGATATTATTGCAACACTTGTGGGAAACATAGGAAGAGAGTGTTTGTTTTGCATTGGTTTGGTTAGAACTTAGAAGAGAAGGGTCACACGCATTTCTTGTTTGGCTGACTCATATGTGTACCATTCCCATCACCTCAAGATTCCTTCCATTTCTTTGCAAACGACCAAATAATCGCACGTGACAGGTCTCGTCAAGTCTTCAACCCACCATGCGACATTAATATGCGTGACATTACTAACGTTAATCATGTACGTCTTTTGCTGTGTGAATTCAACATAATACGTACAACATACACACATTTATGGTCTCTGTCAATATATACACTTCACTTTTCACTTGTCGTTTGCTTTCCACCTCCACAGTCTCATCACTCTATTTTTAACCCTTCATTCACCCTTCTTATTATGGGTTATGGGTATGTTTGAATATTCATTTCAAAATATGAAAATGTGTGTTTTTATTTTTTAATACATAAAATTCAAAAATAATAAGTATATGTTTGTTTCTCTGTTCAATCTAACTGAAGGTCAATCTATCTCCTCTCTTGTTATTATGTTTCTGTCTTGAAAAGTGAAAAAACTCAATTGAACAATATTGAAACAATAAAACAAACACATCATAAAACTATTGCTATGAAGTAAAAGTGGATTAAGTAACTCAACTTTTATCCAAACATACACATAATCATTCATAATAATTAAAATTTTTATTCCGGGAAAACTAGATATTTAAGCCAAAATAATAGTTATTTAATTTAGAGTAAAGATAGTACTTTGATTAAATGTTTGTTTATCTTAAAACTAATTTTAATTATAAATTTTATGTTAAAGCATATATGTCATGTTAGGTAAGAACAAGTGGTTCCAAATGACGCTTTAACAACCGATAAATATTCAAACAACTTTACAAAGTGTATTAGCTAACGATACACCACAACAAAATTATCAGACACACACCTTATAGATGTCACTAAAAATTACTTTTATCCACACAATAACTACAATATATATTGATATATTATTAAAAAGTGTAGGTATAAACTATAATGACACACAAAATATGTTGTTAAATCTCATTCAAAATCAACACTAAAATTGTGTATAACTATATGTCAAATAGACATATACCTATATATATTATACTTATAATGACACTTTTTGTATGTCACTACATGTAACATTTCTTGTAGTGATAGTAATTATAAAAATAATGGATAAATTGCATTCCCATTTTCTAAAATATTTAGTATTATTATAGTCAATATTTTTTTCCATCGTAAATTAGTTTAATATATATAACATCACAATTTAGAAGAAAAAAAAAAGGGATAATGAAAAATATATACAACACTGTATATTAGAATCAGCCTACTAGTAAGGTTTAGGTAGATTTTTTTATGTATATAAATATAACTAAAAAATATAATTCATTCTATCATATTAACCCTATTTTTAGTTATAATTTCGTGTCTAAAAAATAAATCAAATTTTAGTATTTAATTATAGAACACAAATAATGAACAATATGTACTAACAAATTTTTATAGAATTTGAATAAGTTACATAGAGAATTAAGTTTTATTTTTATTACCATCATTACATAAAAGAAAGGGAAAATAACATATGATATTATATTATTAAATAAATTCAGAAAAATAATAGTAACAAAAGGAAATAATATTAAATGCAATATGCTTAAAGTTAAAGGAAAATTATTCTAAAACAATTAAATTTTTGTACGCCAAAGCCAAAATGGGTAATGGACATTGAAAGATAAAAGAGAAAGAAGGTTAATTCATGTATAATTAAGAAGGTTTGATGAAATGATTTGTTGGGATAGTTGAGCATGTTCAAATGATGATCATGATCAGCTTGAAAAAAGCAGAGTGAAAAGAGATGAAATGCAAAGGAAAGTTGGGAGAAGGTGATAACAGAGAAAAGATCCTATCAGAAAAGAGAGACTGAAAGAAAGATCTTGTTTTCATTGGCCAGAATCTCAGAAGCAGAAGAGAGAGAGAGGGGGGAACCCCATTATAGTTCAGAATCCACCCAAATAAAAAAAAAAATAATAATAATAATAATTATTATTATTATTTTTACCGTTACCCTTTGAAGTTTGAACCAAAAGAAAAAAATAAAAAATAAAAAAGAAGGTAGAAGCAGAAATGGACAAATGAGGAAGCTCAAATTGGGGTTGGTTTGGTTTATTTGCAGAGCGCACACGCGTGAGAGATCAGAAAAGAGGAAATGCTACGTTATGTTATGACTATGTATGACACAGAACGGTTTCGTTTTCAAGGTTTCAATAACGGAACCATGAAATCAAATGCACACACCAACAATGCATTTATTCCTTTCATTAATTATTCTTTCTTTCACTATTTCTTTCTTTTTTATTTTTTATTTTTGTACTTGTAAATTATAGATTAGGGCAAATATTTCAGAAAATTCTATCGTCATCTTTCATAACTATGGTATTAGTAAAAAAATATTTACATAAATTGAATCTAATGCCAACTTAAATTAACGTTAGTAAAGAAAACATATTGAAACTAATTAACTAAAGTGCACTTTTAGAAATTATTTATAAAAAAAAAAAATCGGATCAAAAGTATTAACTCGTCACTCATTTATAAAAAAAAAATTAATAAAAAAAAACTCAACACACTCATGTCAATGTGTTATAATTGCGTGTTAGAATAGTTTGTCATTAGAATAATGATTTAATAAAGAATTAGACTTTAAATACGTGCCTCACTTTAGTTTAAATTATATCGGTTTCTTAATTACATTTTTATCCATCAATTATTATAATCATGTGATTTTAATTTTTAAAATTTTAATTGAATAATTTTAGTTCTTTGAGTATCACAATTATATAATTTTAATTTTCTAAATTTTAATTGAATAATTTTAATTTTTTAAATATTATAATTATACAATTTTAGTTATTTCAAAATATAATAATGTTAGGATATTTATATATATATATATATATATATATATGTGTGTGTGTATGTGTGTGTTTAAAAGGCATGTGTAACGAGCATAAGGCTAAGGAGGGGAACCATCCCTCAAAAGCCGGCCCAAGAGGTTGGAGAACCTCCCGCCTTATAAGGCCTCCCTGGTAAGGAGACCTCCCCGATGTGAGACTTGTTACATTACCACCCCCTTCGAAAGCCAGCGTCCTCGATGGCTGCACTCCACGGTACTTCACTCACCGGTACTTCACTCGGCCTTCTTGCCGGTCAGAACCCTCCAATGGTCAGAACCCTCCGTGGGTAGCCCTTCTCGATTTGGCTGGCTCTCAATGAAAGCACCATTGTAACGAGCATAAGGCTAAGGAGGGGAACCATCCCTCAAAAGCCGGCCCAAGAGGTTGGAGAACCTCCCGCCTTATAAAGTCTCCTTGGTGAGGAGACCTTCCCGATGTGGGACTTGTTACATTACCACCCCCTTCGAAAGCCAGCGTCCTCGATGGCTGCACTCCACGGTACTTCACTCACCGGCACTTCACTCGGCCTTCTTGTCGGTCAGAACCCTCCGATGGTCAGAACCCTCCGTGGGTAGCCCTTCTCGATTTGGCTGGCTCTCAACGAAAGCACCATTGTAACGAGCATAAGGCTAAGGAGGGGAACCATCCCTCAAAAGCCGGCCCAAGAGGTTGGAGAACCTCCCGCCTTATAAAGTCTCCTTGGTGAGGAGACCTTCCCGATGTGGGACTTGTTACAGCATGCAAATTTTTTTTTAGGGAAAGAAATTCAAGACATTTCATTCATAATAGAAGATAATATAGGTGGGAATAAAATCAAAATGATGGGGACTAGCATAAAATATTGATACCCTAGTTAGTGTATGGACAACATGATTTGCTTGTCTCATAACAAACCTAACTTCAAGGTTTTTATGTAAGGCTAAAAGAGAACGTCTTTTATAAATAAGGTGGTAATACTTAGGATAATGGCTTGTGGAATCATATAGATCATCCACAACTTGTTTACAATCAAGTTTAGTTGGAAGTTTCTCATAATGAGAGTTTGCTAACCAAGTGATAGCCTCTAAATAAGTTATGGCCTCAGCTTCATTTGGCGATGGGGAGCCATTATACCAACTAGAAGTGGCATATTTAAATCTTCCTAGATCATCTCGTATACAAAAGACGAAACCACAACAATTTGAGTCATTAAAGATTGTCTTATACACATTGCATTTCATGTATCTTGATGGAGATTTGATCCAATAGATTGGATCATTTCTTGGTGCCTTTGGTATTTGTTGCATTTCATTAGCAGCTATCTACTCTATTATCCGTTGTCGCGCAAGGAAGACAATTATTATTAAATATATATATTTATTATTAGTATTCTAATATTATTGATAATTAATATCAATAATATTATTAATATATTTATTAATAAATTGATAATTTCATAAGTATAAATTAGTTTATATTAATATACTTTTACAGAAATATAAATATATTAAATAAGATAAATATTTATAATTTAATTAGAAATATTGATATTGTAATGACCCGGCTGGTCACTACACACACACCACTGCACACCCTAAAGTGTAACGACCCGGCTGGTCACTACACACACCACTGTACACTGGAAACGCCAGACAGAAGGATAAGTATATAAATATAGGGTCTAGAATATAAATATATACAAAGTCTCTATCCGACTAGAGTTAGAGTGTACAACACAAAGTACAATCAATGCTACTATCCCAAGTAGCTACATAACAAAATAGTCACAAAAACGATCAGCTCTACTGGTCCGCCGAAGACTCATCCTTAGATGCCCACCTATCCCTGCTCTGCTCCCATACATAGTATGATCATCGCAGTCCAACATCATGGAGACAACAAAAGGGTAAGCTAGTGTAATTAAAATTCAACATACAAATATATATATATATATATATATATATATATATATATATATATATATATCAATATAAATAAACAACAGATACAATTATCAGCACACTTATACAGCTTATACCACTCAACAATATCAGCACCGCAAAGCGGCAATATCAGCACTGCCTTAGCGGTTAGAATCAGCACCACATATGTGGCTAACAACAGCACCGACTTAGCGGCTATAATATCCCCCAACTCAGCACAACCCAGCACAGCACAACACAGCACTTCAACACATCAATCAACTTAACAAAATTCATTTAAAGTACCACATTATTTAGTCATAACAGCACACATCTTCAGCATACAACTCATCGATCTTACAGCATAATCAGCAATGAGCACACAATGCGTCGTCACGCATATCAACTCGGAGATCTCCTACAGCAACTCAGCCATTATGGCCTACAACAACTCAGCCATTTTGGCCTACAGCAACTCAGCCATTATGGCCTACAGCAACTCAGCCATTTTGGCCTACAGCAACTCAGCCATTATGGCCTACAGCAACTCATATCAACATTCAACACAACACAACGTTTGCAACTCAACATATCAACTTGCAACACAACACAACTGTACAACTTAACATCAACTTTCAACACAACTCAAATATACAACTCAACATCAACTTGCAGCACAACACAAATATACAACTCAACATCAATCAACCAACATCATCCATTAGTCATCACATTATATTCTTCTACAACTCAACTAAGCATAAAACAACATTAACCAACATATATAAATTTCTCATCTCCGCGCCCGGCGCACTTATGGTCGCGCCCAGCGCGGTACAACCAGAGAGCACCAGGGGCTAGCGCGCCCAGCGCAGGTATGCCTGCGCCTGGCGAGGCTCAGGCAGAGAGCCCAAGGCTCACACGCGCCCAGCGCATGCCAAGCAGAGACTCCAAGGAGTCTCGCGCGCCCGGCGTGCCCATACCCGCGCCCAGCGCGGGGAAGGCAGAGACCTCCCCTTGGTCTCGCGCCCAGCGCAATTCAAATTGCGCCCAGCGCCCACAAGGCAAAGACTCCCAAGGAGTCTCACGCCCAGCGCGACAAGGGCCGCGCTCAGCGCAGCACATCAATATCAGCATATACATATGTATCCATTACAGCGTAGCATTTCATCATCAACAGCATAAAATAGCATGATCAACAATTTCACAACGTACGACATGTTCAACACATGCTACGACCCAATCCTCTTATTTACAACTCATCTATCTTGTCAAATTACCCACCCAAACAACACCAATCAACCTAAGCACCTAAAACAACTTTAAACTTAACCAAATCACTAAATGGAAAATGGCAACCTTCACAGAAAATAACACATCATGAGTTATACTACTCCTACCATGCTCATCCTTATCTCATATGAAAGATAATCAAATTTCCTACAACTCTCATGAAGACACCAAGTCCTAATTCTTTCATCTACCTTGTTAAAAATTCTAAAAACCGCAACAGCTATAGGTAAAGCTGGCAGCCTGACCCCTCTTCACTAAAACGGTCATATCTATAGTTCTAAAACTCCTATTTGAGTGATTCCAGTGCCATTGGAAAGCTAACATCCAAGGCTACAACGTTTATGAAGACTATAAGATCAAATTCTGAAACACAAATGCTCGCCCGGCTCGTTAAGTGCGCGCCCGGTGCAATTCTCAACCAGAGACCTGTAAATTCTATTGCGCCCAGCGCTGTCTCCATCGCGCCCAGCGCGATTCGCCTAGAAATTACCCATTTCAAGTCGTGCCCAGCGCTAAGAACTGAGCCCGGCGTGAATTCAAACGGGGACTACGAAAATTTCACCAAAACCTGCGAAAAGTACCAGGAAAACAACATGCAAACCATCCAAAAGCTTCCTCTTTCATCAAACATCAACAAAAACGTTCCATTTTCGACATGCAATCACAAAATCATCAAAACCCCAAAAATTTATCCAAACTCCGAAACCCTCCACCAAAACCCATTTTTAGAAATCTCAACCCGACATCCCGCAAGCATCAAATAGCAAAGGAGTTTCGGGACTCATTCACAGCCAAAATACACAAAGTAACTAGCTTCCCTTACCTTGGTTCAAGAATTTCCGAGCTCCGGGAGGAAGAAGCGGAAGAAAATGGAGAAGAAAAATCAAGCTTGATAACTCTCTGCACGGCTCCGAGAAAAACCAGCACCTACTCAACACACCCAGCTAGCAAACCAATCCCCTACTCAGCACCACCACCTAATGGTTCCAGAGAAACGAAATCAAGGCAAAGAGAGGGAAGAAGAAGGTGTGAGAGAATGATAGAGAAATTGGAGGAAGAAAAGTGAGAAAAGGGAGGAAGAGCTGCGGGTCTCACAGATATATCATGTCACTTGTTAGCATTGCATCAACAAAAATTATTAGATATTTAATAGGAGAGACTAAAATTGCACAATTACAATAATTGAAAGACTAATTAAAATTGTTCAATTAAAAATTAAGGAATCATAATCGCACAAATACGATACTTAAGTAATTAAAATTGTTCAACTAAAGATCAAAGAATTAAAATCACACAATTGTAATATTTAAGTGACCAAAAAATAAATATAAGCTAATTATGCATATGTTTTACCAAAGGTCGTTAGTACAAGTGGTTCAACACTAATTTAGGACATGATCCTTGACTTGGGCATAAAGTGATGATTATAGTACAAATTTACCACTATACAAGACATTTTAGTAGGAATGAGTTATGTCTTACAAAAGAAAATATTTTTAAAATTTATTTAAAAGTAAATGTACATAAAATAAAAGTATAATTTTTTAAATAGTTGGTGGTAGTATTATAATTAAATATAATTACATTAAAATTAAAAATGATGATTAATTATATTTTTTAATTGATAAAATCTTGTATTTCAAAAATATTAAGTATATTGAAATTTATTAGGCTAAATAATACTTTTAGTCCCTCTATTTATGTTTAAGATTCAATTTGGTTTTCCTATTTTTAAATAATTTAATTTGCTTATCTAATTTTTTTAGCAGAGCTTATCTAATCTTTTAAAAATGTTCAATATTATATTATTTCTATCCAAATTAACATTAACGGCATTAGTAAAATCCGATAAAAGGGCAACATTAAACATTGTTTGAAAATTAGATGATCAAATTAAATCATTTAAAATGTTCAATTTAATCCCACTATTTTTAAAAATTTTAATTTTATCCTCTAATTTTTTTTAAATATTTAATATTGTCCTTTCACCTAATTTCATTAATGCCATTACTGATAATTTAGAGAGAAGAACAATATTGAATTATTTTAAAAGTTAAATGACCAAATTAAACCATTTAAAAATAATGAGACTAAATTAAATTCTAAAATAAATTGAGAAACTAAAAATATAATTTAAAAAGTTTATTATGTTTTCTTCTTTCTCCAAATAATAATGAAAATATAATACTTAAATGAAATGTATAAATTAAAAACTGTTAATATAATAAATTTGATATGTAATATCTCTATATATATAATCATTTAAATATGAATGTTTATTTTTTGTTAATGTATATGTTATATTAATATATACTTAAATTACTAAAGTCTACTTAATAATAACGAATTTAACAGTATAAATATAGTCTTAAATTTCTTATATATAGGTTGGAATACGTGTTACTATGAATTTAAGTCTAATACTTAATGCAACTGTCTATTATCAAAATTGTCAAAATCAATATTTAATTAGCTTAAATCTAATTTTGGTCAAATAAATTTTTGTAGTTTTGCAAAATTATATAAGATCAAAGGTAGAATTAAGTTTATTTAATTATTAAAATTATATAATTTTTTTAGGGAAATTAAATTATATAATAAATAACATGTTTTTAATTAATATAAAAGCTAATAAAATTAATATTTAATTATCAAAATCATTCAATAAATAGTTAATGTAATCAAAACTCTAAGGGTTTAATTAATGACAACCCCATTACCCATATTTTTCATGTGCACGTGTAAGTGAAGAGAATTTCTCATTATCCCTCTTACCTCGATTATGCAGTTTTTGTTGTGTAGGGATGTGACTCACTACCCCAAAATCCTATCATCTTGCTCCTTAAGGAGAGTCTCCTTTCCAAGTTTTCTCAAGTGAAAGAAATAGACAGAACTATTTTCAAAGCATATAGGTTAACTGATGAAGTCCAAACCCATCACTTAATCTTGATGCTAAAATAATCCACTCAATCCATTTGTTTTTATTTTTCTAAAAAAATATTAATTTATTTTGAAAGTCTAATTAATTAAATTATTCAAGCTAGAAAAATAAAATATATTACAGTTATATTGTTATTTTAATTCTGAAAAATACGATATTATAGTTGATATCACTTCAATATATCATAATTATTTTTTAAAATTTAATAAATTTACGCCAATATATAATTTTTTTGTGTAGGCGTTTACATTTTTTTTTTTGAAGATTGTTTTATTTATTTATAATCAATCATGCATATAAAATTGCTCTGAATAAGAGACCATGTATTAAATAATTTTTCAAATACTAAATTTATAAATTGAATATTAATTTATTATCAAACATTTAAAATTTTGTATAAATTTAGAATTTTTTCAATAAGATTTTATGGATTTCAATTTAGGTTACAAATACATATATAAAAAATCAGTCAAAAGTAATAATTTATGTAATTGTCACCATGATTAAAATATTCTACCTCTGTCATTGTCCATCGGTAATTAAAACTTAAAATTAGAGGTTTAATTAACATATTTAACAAATGAAAATAAAGGGGATAATTAACATATTATATACAATGTTAGTATTATAAAAAAATAATTATTATGTAATAATATTTGGTTAACATAAACTAAAAAAGTTGTAACACCATTAGTGAGTGAAGATTTTAGTTAAAAGATTTTTAAATTATAAAGATTTTTAAAATAATTTTAACTAAGATTGTCAAATTCTTGAGTTAACTAATATATTATAATACTTTATTATTGTAGTTTAGTACTTTTGTCTTTTTATGGAGTTGAAATATTGAATTATTATTATGAGTGTATTATGTTATGGATATATGTCATTAATATTTTTTAATGTTATTTTTATAATAAATAAACTCTTATGAGTTTGTGAGTTGAATTTATGAATCGAGTTCGTAAGAACTTCATGTAAACAAAGTCTTGAGTTTAACAATCATATTTTTAACTATAAGAACCTAATTAAAAATTTGAAAAAAGTTATAGAGACATATATATAAAATAATTTAACTAAATTTTAATGATTAATGAATTTATGTTTTCTTAATATTAATTACCAATATTACAACATATTTCTTCAAAATTGGTTTCAACCTAACTTGAAGTTTACTCTTTTTTTTTTTGTATTTTATTTTGAATTGTTAGGATGACTAAACTTCTCCTCACCTAACTTCTATATTTTTTAAAAGGATACCTAATTTGGATTTAAAACTTATATCTCTTATTTCACTTTAATCCCTTAAATTGTCTTTCTTAAATTAAGTTAATTCTTTTATCTGTTTATCACATTAATTTATTAATTTTAGTAACACGTGACAAATTGTAAAGAATGTCACATCAATTAAAATTAATATTATTGATGAAAAAAATTATAGAAAGATTGATTTAACTAATAAAAGTACGAGGCTAAAGTAAGACTTTTAAATTTAGGAGATTAAATTAAAATTTAAAATAAAAATAAGGATTAAATTTCTATTTTAACGATAAAAAATATATAATTAACACACGTGTACATATATATATATATATTAACTTTTCCTCTAGAGATGAAAATAAATCAGACCTTAAATACAAACCAATGACTTAACCTATTTAAAATTTGGTTTGATTTAACTTATTTTATAAAAATATTCGATCTAAACTTTTAAAAAAAAATCTTTTATTTAAAAAAAATCATGCTTGGACTTATAAAAAAATCTGTTATACTTGATAAATTAACCTATTCATTTATATAATATAACAAAAAAATTAAAATACATATATTATTTGAATAAAATTAGTCTCTTTTATCATAACCTACGCATGAATGTACATCAGTGGATGTACATGAGTTATCCCTTTAATAGAAAATAATTTCATCATTGTGGCATTGTATAAGTACTCGATACCTTGATGTCACCTCATGTACAATTAATATTTTTTTTAGTTTGTAAATTGTTATCATAACTATTTTAGTTTGTTAAAAGATAAGTCAATTATTTAGAATATATCATACTAGATATAAAAAATATTTAAAATATTCTTTTTTATACAATTATTTTTTTCATTATAGATTTATAGACTTACGATCTGTGCATGAATAGTATATATCAACATATATGATTACACATAAATTATCTCTCTAATAGAAAATGATATTCACTTTTTTCCTTCTTTGTAACATTATATATATTTTAAATTTTAATAATATTGAATAAAATATATTTTATCATCCAAATTAAAAAATAACTCATAGTGACATATTTAAAAATAAATAAATAAATTTTTTAAAAATTAAATTTATTGACCTAATTAATATTATTAATATAAAATAAATTTTTAAATAGATTAATAAGTTAAATCAAGCCTATAAAAAAACTTATAATAGATAATATAATTATGTTAAATTTAAACTTTAATTTTATAGAATAAATTCAACCTGTATATTCAAAATTTAACTTATCTTATTCTCATTTTAACTTATCCTCAACAAAAGAAAAAGTAAATTTCTATTACCTAATTAAAGTGATGACATTTGATATGGTAAAAGATGATCATCTATTTTTTTTTTTTTTTTAGAAAATCAAAGGTGGATCATCTACTTTAATCTTCTACAGATAATGTTTAAAAAAATAGGATTACCAATATTATCATCTCTATGGTTCTTAAAGAAGAATATTTTGTTTTATATATTAATTTTAAAATTTTAATACAAATATTTTCTAACTAAGCAATAGTGCAATTGCATTTAAAAATAATGATGAAATTTCTTCAATTTAGCAACATTTCTTTTTCAATTTTGTCTACATTAATTGCATCTTTAAATGTGCAAATTTACTAATGTGATTGGAAAAGCAAAATAAAAGTAAGTTAAATAAAGCGACAGAAAGTATGTATAGTTTATACTTTATGGACGATTTATTTATATGGTGCTTTTAAGATCCTACTAAAGTTAGTTGAAAGCCAAAGCAATGCCGTTAACAAAGGCTTTGCAAGTCTCTTTCAAGGACCAATGTCCCACCCAATATTCTCTTGTCTAAATTTTTCCTTTGTCTTTTCGATCCTTATGTTATAATAACTGACCCCGATTTTGTTGTAAGCATTAATAATCACTACTTTATGATTTTGACCCTTTGGAGACTCATAATTCATAAATAAAAAATTAAAAAAAAATCTGTTTCTTTTCATTTCTTTTAGGTAGTTGAAACTTGGGTTAAAAGACCATAGACTTAACAGAGTAAATTATTTAGGGTGATTTTTTTTCTCATTATAATTTTTAAAATTTAGTGTAAATATTTTATTTAAAAAATTATAAAGTAACATAATGAAAAAATATCATTAATATGTCAGTGAACTATTAAATTTGACTTAAATATTGATGAACAAGAAATTTAGAGAGTATAATAAGATCTGAATTTAAATTTTATTATTGTATATGTAGGTTATATATATATATATATATATATATATATATATATATATATATATATATATATATATATATATATATATATATATATATTGTTCTTATCAGGATTAGGTAGATTTTTTTAGTCGTCTTCTTAATCTTGATCTCCAGAATTGTTCTACGTTCTCCAAGTACTCGGATCTACTTGCAAAAAGAACTCTGATAATCTAATTAGTTCTTTGCTTCATTACTGAAAATCATTTTATATTTTTCTTACCGAGATCGAGACTCGTTACGTTTTCTTTCATAACTGTTGTGAAGGTTAAAGTTGGCGGTTTTATTAGATAACTTCCTTCGCCACATCGACACTACTATGCCGATCTTCATCAGTATTTCGAACATCACTAATAAAGGAAATAAAATATATTATATTAAAAAAGTTAATAATCAACCTTAGTTAAAATTAGTACTGTCAATATTTAAGGTCGGTACATAAGTCCCCTAAAGCTCGGAGCGATGCAAGAGTAGAAGAGATGTATGTGTTTAAAGATAAATTTTATTACAGCCGTTCATTCATTAATTGGCGTCTCTTTAATTCATAAGCCCACAACATAATAACTCCTCATTAATGAGTGTGACACGCAAAAACACAAAGGTCTTGGGGTGCGAGAAAGAATTGATGAGACTTTTGGGTATTGAAGAGGTGTGATATTGGCTATTTAAGAGAGGTTTCCATTCCAGAGTTTTCAATTACTACTATTTTAACCTCTAGTCCGATATGCCTAAAAAGTCTCACATCGCTTAAGAGCTGAGATTAAGGGTAATTTATAAATATCATTCCTCCTTAACCCATCGAGATGTCTTTTAAAGAACAAAATCGTGACGACCCAACGAGTGTTAAAGCGGACAATACCTCGAATGTGACAATTCTAACGATGATCATGGACTTACGGTAGGAACATTGACGCAAGAAGGAGAGCCTAGGCCACTCTTACCCCTTAGCATCAATCAGGGCGCTAGAAGGAGGGCCTAGGCCACTCTTGCCCCTTAGTTTCGACCGGGGCTTGTTCCGATATGCTTAAAAAGTCCCACATTGCTTAGGAGTTGAGGCTAAGGATAATATATAAAAGTTCATATCACTTTATATGTTTATATAAAATTTTGTTAAAATTGAACAACAACTTAAAGATAACCAAAATATTCATATTTTAGTATATTTTAAAATATATATTACGTCAATTTTTTTTATAAGAATGAAGCATCAAATCATCTCGGATTAATACAAAATTTTGTATATATGATCTAATAGTAAAGAACTTTTAATCTAACGGTTGAATTTATAAAATTCACATTTAATATAAAGTTATTGAGTGGTGTAATACTTAGTAAAAGTTACACCGGTGTGATTATAACCCTCCTATAATTAAATAAATAAATATATATATATACCTATAAATAAACATATATATATATATATATAATTACACCGGTGTAACTTTTATCAAATATTACACCACTCAATAATTTTATATTAAATGTGAATTTTGTAAATTCTATCGTTAGATTGAAAGTTCATATCACTTTATATGTATATTTCAAATTTTGTTAAAATTGAACAACAACTTGAAGATAATCAAAATGTTCATATTTTAATATATTTTAAAATGAACGTTAATTTTGTTTTATAAGAATGAAGCATCAAATCATCTTGGATTAATATAAAATTTTGTATATGATTTAAGAGTAAAGAATTTTCAATCTAACAGTTGGATTTACAAAATAAACAAATTTTATTAGTTTTGGTTCTTCTAGAATATTTTTGTTTGATTTTCATTTTTCCAAAATCTAAAATCACTAATTTTGGTCCCCAATTAATGTTCATTTTAATACAATTAAATAACATTTACTTTAGACATCTTGAATATTTAAAGATGTCACATGCTAATATAGTAATATGGACATTATTAAGTTTATACAAGATGATCAGTTGACCTTTTAAATTGTTTAACACATAAGTAACTAATAACTGTCATATATTAGTTGGGACTAAAAACATTGATTTTAAATTTTAGATAGGTGAAAAATAAATAATTTTTTTTGTTGGGATAAAAATCAATGCTTGCTTATTTTATAGACTCTTGTGTGGGGAGACTTTTTATGTTGGTTAGAAAAAACTTTCTAAATTAGTTCTAGACTCGTCATAGATGTAGGCAATATAGAAAGTTTGAACTTTCTATGTCGCTTAAAGAACTTTCTATGTTGCAAAAGCCTAACTTGGATTATCGTGATGTTTTTGCTCTAGTTAAAAGGATGGAAACAATTAGGCTTATCGTTACAATTACTAGTTACAGGAGGTGGTTGTTGTATCAATTAGATGTGAAATTAGCCTTCATAAATAAAACCCTATAAGAAGCCTATGTGAGTTAGCCACCTAGACTTGAGGTGAAAGGACAAGAGGACAAAGTTTACAAGTTAATGAAGGCTCTATATGGCTTGAAATAGGCCCCTAAAGCTTGGAATAAGAGAATAGATAGGTTCCTTATAAAAGAAGACTTTGTGAAATGAACTACTGAACATGTTGTTTATGTTAGAAACTCTACTGATTTACATCCATTTGTTGTGTGTCTCTATGCAGGTGATCTATTAGTGACTGGTAGCAATGAAGCATAAATATTTGAGTTTTTAAAAAGAAGATGATGGAAGAATTTGATATGTTGGATTTGGGTTTTCTATCCTACTTCCTTGGGATAGAGTTTGCAGGGGATCTCCACGTATTAAGAGAAGGGTGTGATTGATATTTTGAAGAGATTCAATATGATTAATTGTAAATCCAACCACTACGCTAGTTGAAATATGTCTCAAACTTGAAAACAAAGAAAGTGAGAATGGTTAATGTTACATTGTTTAAACAAATTGTAGGATCATTAAGATTCTTGTGCAACACTAGACCTGACTTGGCCTACAATGTTCATATGATAAGTTGGTTTACGGAGGAACCAAGAACACCACTTCTTGTAGCCAAAAGAATTTTGAGGTATGTCAAAAAAACACTAGATTTTGGCATATTATTTCCTAATGATAAAATGAGTGTAGAAGCATAAATGTTAGGCTACTCTAACTCCAATTGGTGTGGTGATAAAAATGATTGAAAGAGCATAATAAGGTATATATGCTTTTATGTATGGTAAAACACCAATCTCTTGGTGTTAGAAGAAGTAACGTGTGTTAGCATCGTCTTCATGCCAAGCAAAGTATATAGCTGCATCTATGAGAGCTTGTCAAGCTATATCGTTGGAAACTTTATAAGAGAAGATAAAATTAAAAGTAGTTAAATTGATGAGGCTACTAATTGACAAGAAGTCAGCTATTGACTCGGCTAAGCATCCAATTGCACATGGTAGGAGCAAGCACATCAAGACTAGATTCCACTTTTTGCGTAAGTAAGTCACCAAGGAGAAGCTTGAATTAGAGTATTATGAGTTAGAGATGCAAGTTGTTGATATTTTGACTGAGCCTTTGAAGATGGTCAAGTTCCATGAGTTTAGAGACAAACTAAGAATGTTATATCTAGCAAGTCTAAATTAAGATGGTGTGTTAGTTGTAATTTCGTTTCATGACTTTCCTATATATATATTTATATAGACACACACACATGTGTGAATAATGCAATTTCTCTTCATATCTCTTTCTCCATCTCTGTGTGTGTTTCAACACCTTTGTACCTACAATGAGGATTAGGGATATGATTAGGGATTCAATTGGAAGTTGCAGACGAGGGAGGCAAAAATTGTCCCATTTCTAAGCCAATTCCCATCTACTAGAGTTTTATTGTGTAGTTTTCTTCATTCCCCCACTTATTTTTTGTTGCTTATTTGACAAATGATGATAACATAGTTGCAACATTGGCAAAGCAATTTACATATCCAATTATCCTATTCTAGATGTATTTGTATTATAATAATAATGAAAAATCTTTATATATATATATATATATACATATATACATACATACACACAAACAATTCTTAAAAAAATTTATTCATGATCAAGAATAACGATGATGACTTGAAAATGAAGAATAAGTTACAACTCATCAATGGAGTTCTACAAAAGCTAGAAATTATAAATTTGACTTCTAAACCATAAGATACGAGCAACATATTGACTTTCATAGATAAACCATTCTTATATCCTTCCACAACAAATAATCTTCTATGGATGGAAATAACTCTTGAGGTATAAAATGATTCATGAGAGATACTATTATGGTAATGCCTTTCATATTTCTAAATTCTATGAAGATTTGTGTGTGTTTAAGCAATAATGTTTATTTAAGGAGACAAAATGGATCTACCCCAATGACATGACTTGAATAACTTGCAAGTTTGGCCAGATTGAACTTTTAAATTTCATAGATTGATAAAAAAACCTAGCCAATTTGATTGGACCCATGAAATTTTGGCTTGAAAGCTATTTGACCTATACTGATTTGTTGTTGTTGTATAAATGTAAAGGAAAAAAGCAGTGAATTTGGCTTGATTTGACATGTCAAAAAGTCCATGCAAGACCAATCAAATTATGACTTATAGAAACTAACATAGTCTAATGTACTTTTCACACCTTTACACACCAAGTTGAGTTGGATTAAGCAACCCACTGTATCACCTCTAATTATTTATTTGTTATTGTATATTTTACTCATTTGAAAGACATGTGACAAGAACCTAATAACATCAAACTCATTCTCTCTTGTATCTATGAGATACCTTTATAGGTGAAGGCTTATCTATATTATCAAGTCTTACAAAAGAAATAATTTGTTTTTGTATTCTTGAAAGGACTAAGTGAACATACAAAGCATAGTTTGCCAATATAATCTAGCAGTGTTTTTTTATTAAAAAAAATATTTTCATTCAATCTTTAATTATCTCTTTTGACAACAAAAGAATTAGATTCTTTCCATTAGCAGGATATTGAAAATACAATGAGAAATTACATTACAAATAGTCTCTATTAAATGAGATGGAACTTTTTGTTAGAGAATGAGTAATCATATTAACTTCTCTCTTGCCATACTTAATATTAATGGAAGGATAAAGAGATAATATTTCTCTTCTAATTTAATTTTTATTTAAATAGAGTTAATTAACTATCTTTTTCAAAAACAAAAATATAAGAAAACTCATAAGAAAGTAATAAATGTCTAGGATAAAAATGATAATGAAAGTATTAAAAAAAGTAATTTGGGTACATATATCATTGAGAATTTATTTTTTTTTTCATTTTTCTTGGAACTGTTATCATTTTAGATAATAATATTATTATTATTTTTACTTTAAATAAACAAGAAGGTATTATTTTTTTCAAGTTAATATTCTTTATTGATGTCTCACTTAAATAATGTGATATATGATAGACTTCATCTATCTTATAATAAGTATCGTATTGAAAAAAAGTTACAAAACAAAAATCATGTTAGTTTTCGATATACTATTAATTGTCTCTTTCTATTTATACTTCTAATAATATTATGTACAAAGTATGTTTCTGTTACATCATTTCTAAAAAGAAGATTAATCATAAAGTTAATTTTATAAAATCTTATTCATTTTCATTTATTTATTATGAGATGAGATAATATTTGTGATTAGTGAAGTGATAGTAGTTTAATAAAAGTATAATTTAAACAAATACAATTATATATATATATATATATATATATATATATATATTATGATGACTTTTATTTTTAGTAATATATTTGAAATGGATATATATTTTTCGCAAAATGTTACTACTTTTTGTTATGCTTTTAATAGTCGTTTTAAGATTTTATAGACAACTTAATAAATATGATAAATTTTTACTTTTTATAAAATAATTTTGATCTTTACTATTGCTTCTTCCTCCTAAATTGATTATTGTATTAACATTTAAAAGATATCTCACCTTTTAATGTGATATTAATTATTTTTTTAATTGACCATTCATAAATTATTTAACTATCACAAAGTAATGTAGTTATTGAGAAAGTGAGACTATTTAAGTAAAATTGTATAAAAATGATAATTTATTATTATTATTTATTTTTATATAGAAACTTTAAATTGTAGTCATTGTGAGATGGAAATAATATGATACATTTTTCATCTTTATTCCATAATAAATATATATTAATTGTCATTATGTAATTGATGAAAGTGTAATTAATGTTGTCATAAACTTTGACAATACCTTCTCAGTCTCACAGTAATAGGAATTTTAACATTTAAAAATATCTCAAAATAAGTGATGTTTTCATTTTTAATACAATATTAATCATTTTTTTTAATATATAATTTACTCTTTCATAATTATTCAACCACCAGATAATTAAAAGTAAAGCATATATCGAGAGAGAGTGAACTATTTTATTTAAATTGTATAAAAAGTGGCCTTTTTATTATTGTCTTTAATTTATGCGTAAAAATCTTAGGATAAAATGCAATTATTGTATTGAAAAATATATCCGTCCATTCTTCTCGTAACTTAATTGCATTTTTCACTTTTCAATGAAAAGATTTAGATATTGATTCATTAATCAGTTCTCTAAGAATACTAATTAGCTAGACCGTAACAAATAAATTAAAAATAAAAACAGAATTAAAAAAGAAAGGAAGGAAGTATAAGAATACATTAACAAAAACCTAACAATTAAACATCGATGTTAATTAACCACTTTCCCTTACTAGGTTACGTAACAACCAAGATGTTGACGATTTCTGGGTTCTTCTTATTCACAATGTCTCAAATGAATCTAAATTACGTTTCCTAGGATTACCAACTACTCCATTAGTAGAAACCTAACCACTTTTAGATTAACGTACAAGTTCAAAGCATAAGTGTTCTCAATTTTCACGTCCAAACAAAAATCTTGGTCGGAGATCATTCCAAGTAAAAAACAAACATTGTTATTCATATTGCAAGAACAACAAAGTCTAAGCACAAGGCCTACATTGATAATTGCACTTTAATTAATAAAATGCTAATAATGGCGTTAAAAATACCGGTTAAAATGCTAAAGGTTTTGTTAAAATAACAAAAAAGACTTTTTTTTTTCTTAAAAAACCACTTTGAATGATAAAGTTTTATCTCAAAATATTTAACACAATTACATATTCAATTATTAAGTCTTCTTGAACTCAAATTAGTTATGTTGAAATGATCCACACTTAATATTATAAATAGCAAAAAAAATTGATGCAATATAAAAAATCTTTAAATAAAAAATTAAAATCAAAACTAATCGGAGTTGATTAGAAAACCTAAGCCCATCCATAATTCCTCATTCTCAATAGTGTCGGCTGAATCTTTCTACGAAATGATTTGAATATTCTTTATTTTTCTAAATTGTTTGTTATAGTTAATGATTAATTAATTTGCTAGCTTGCTAGGTCACTCCAAACTACAATCACTATCATGGTAGTTACCCCTTAATCTGTATGGAAACTATTCGCGATTGTTAGGAGAAATCGAATTCAAATGATTTACGTTAATATGCACTTTTGTGTTTCTAAATACATGCTGTTGAAAATCAACAGAAAATCCTAATAATTTAATATGTAGTATGATCAATTGTTATTTTATTTGGAATTCAATGAGGTTTTCACTACTTCTGTTAAGGATTTTCACGGCTATACAAACAAAACTTAATTTATTGGAATTCAAATGATTTTCAATACTCCTGATGATGAACTTGAAATATTTATTAATATCCAAATTCATGTATCATGCATCTTATTACTTGGGTTTTCCACTTTCATCGAAATTAAAACACACTTAATTTGTTTAGAGGTTTTAATGTTTTTTTAATCCAATTCAGCATGTAAATTATCAAATTTTTAATTACAAAAATTGTAGGTTTAAATATGTTTTTAATCCTTTAAATTTAAGGTAAATTTATTTTTAATCTTTCAAATTTAAAATTAATCTTTTTAATTCTTATAATTTCAAAAATTTTATTTCAATCTTTATACTCAAATTTTTTTAAAGAATATATCAAATATTATCACATCAAATCTATGTATATAATATCTTTATTAGTGAAAACATTGCATAAACTTAATAAATATTATATAATTATTTTAATCTATCACCTTCACACACATATATATATATATATATATATATTAATTAGTTACATCATGACTAAAACAATTTTTTTAATTAGATTTCAGTATCCACATGAGCCAATGATGGAAATATAAGTAAACATTTTCCTAAATTGGACTTGAGATAATAGATGACGAGCTACATTCTAACAGCGGTGGATCTTGTCAAAAAAAAATTGAGAAGACTAGAAAGACTTATATATATATATATATATATATATATATATATATATATATATATATATATATATATATATATATATTAACTTATTTATAATATAACATATAAAACTTATATATATTTTAAAATGAAAAAAAATAGGGACTATGACCTGCTACTCCTAAGAAGTTTCACCGATTAAATAATGTGTATGGTCCTAAATTTGAATTTTATTATTACTATTAATATTCGAACTAGTAGTATTGGAGGAACCATGGTTACAAGATTAGCTAACCTTCAAATGAGCTTGTGATACCATATATGAAATATTTGGAAAAGGATCATTGCATTAATTTGTCTTGACATTTTAATAATATAATAATTAATATGGTGCCAATCCCTATTTGTGGCTTAGGATGATCAAAAGCAAAGAAAACTGAATGAGATGCCAAGATGTGATTAATGGTAATACGTGTGTAATGTCTTGGTAGGTTTGGAATCTTTTCACTAGGTAGGCCAAACAACAATCTTCAATTATCTAACAAATACTTACACCTGAAATTGAAACCTTTTCATTCCTCTTTATTTATCATTATCAGTAAATTTTTTTCAACAAAAGACTAGTTACTATTAAATAAATTATCCTAAATGTATGATGTTTCTCAGATAGTAATTCGATATCTTATACTTATTAAATAAGGACAATTTATTTAATTAAAAATGTCATGTTTGATTATTACTATAAGTAAAAACTTTCAAATCAGTATCAATTACAATATCATAAATAAAATTAATGAATCGAAAATACTCATAGTAAGGGAAAAGAAAATAAAAAGTATTATCCCTAAACATAAAGTAAATTTAAAGAAGGTTACAATTTTAAAATATAAAGTCATTTTGGATATAAATTTATGTTTTTTAGAGAATTTTTTTAACTAAAAAAATTACTTTATTTCAATAAAAGAAATTCAAAAACACTTCTAACTTATTTGCAAACATGCTTATAATATAAAATTAAATCAAACATGTTTATAATATAAAATTAAATTATGGATTCATGATGAATATTCATAGCTTGTACTAATCTCGATCTTTGTTTGGAATTTGATCAATGAGCTTAGGCAAACCGTCAATGATCTTGTCAGATACCTAACTAGCTAGCTTTTCTTGGCAAATTGCAAACCCTTATGAAACAAGTTTAAACAGTGGCCTCCCCCAAGAAAAAGAAGTAGCTAGGAGGGTCATCTTAGTAGACATTGGTCTTTATAGATGTTTGTGACACCTTTTTGAGATTAGGTAAAGTTTGTTCTCCCATACTAAGAAAAAGGAGCATAAAACGCAGCCTTTATTGACAACATAAAGGACTTAGGACTTTGGTGCCTCCCCCATTCCTCCTTTCATTATATCATATGCTTATGCTCTCATTAATTATATCTTATAGTTATGCAGCTTGTGTATCTCTATGTGTGTTGCTTCACCAATTACCCGCCTGATAAGGACACTTAATTCCAAAGTGCCTTTTTTTTCTTGATAGTTTCATTTCAAAACCTAACAATCAACATGTTGAAGGTCGTTGAGTTAAATTGAATGAAAACTGAATTGAACTAAAAAAAATAGTAATCGGTTCAATCCAAATTAGAAAATAGTGTACGATGAACTGATTTGAAGTGGACTGAATTATTTCATCTAAATTAATTCCAACATAATGTTATATATAAATTTTCTTTATCTCGTATTTATTATTATGCACATTTTTAAAAATTACTTTCAAAATAAATAAAAGAAAATTGCAAAAATATGCGACTTTATTTGGAAAAGAAAATCCTTTTACACGACAACAAGGACTATATAATTCGTTTTAACTAATGACATGTCCCAAATTGTGGGACCCATTCCTAATTATGCACGTGAAACATTATTGGTGAAAATCATTGTCATGCCCTACCGCAACTTGCCCTCGTGCGTTACTAGATGACATTGATTTCTCTCTTTTTGTCTCTCCATTTTTTTCAACACGACAATTGTGATCTTAAGAATGATGAAAATTATGCAAGAATACTAATCTATTGTTTAATGAAAATATTGGGTAATGGGTACCCATAATCTCTTGTGTACGAGAGACACGATGTTCTGGTTTTTGCGTTTTATTTCATGCGTGGTAGTTGTTGGTATATATTATTTGGAATTGGATATATATTTGTGCATCTTTTCCTAGGCCGAGTAAGCTATTTTCTTTCTTTATCATAAACTGTTAGACAAATAGCATGTTGATCATATGTACATATTCTGATATATCAACATCTATCAAAAAGATATCCAAATACCACAATTCTCATTGTATCGATCTGCTTAACTAATAAAGGAATGTTGTCAATTTAATTATATGGCTCATTTTGAAATTCAACTAAATAACAAAGTTCATGTCCAATTGTCAATCATCCAACTAATGCCACTCCTTTCCTCTCTTTCTTAAAAAAAATAAAAAAAATAAAAAAAAAGAAGAAGAAGAAGATGAAGAAATTCTTCCCTTTCATAGGAAAACATAATAATGAATCATAGTATCATAGCTTAAAACGTAATTGTCAATCATCTGTTTACATATCAATAATTGCCGCTGCACTACACATAAAGAAAATTACCCTCAAGTGTCATATCTAATTTTAATTTCTTTTTTTGTTTGTTTTAAGAAAAAAAAATGTTATTCATTCACAATCATAATATATAATAATTAAGTTTGTTGATTTTTACTATAGTTATTTATAAATCATATTGATAGTGATTTTTATTGATGGATAGTGTAAAAATTTTTACATTCATGACACATAATTTATAATTCTTTTTAATTCCTTTTTTACTGATGCATGATGATCGGCACGTCATTATTGACTTTAGGGTTTATAACACCAATTAATCAACCAAAAAGAGCCCTAGCCCATCACAATAAACCCCAAAAAGAACATTAATTTAGACTAGTGCTCCATAACATTGCATTTGGACCTTAATATTTGATTGAGTATCTTTATCCCAATCATATTAATTTGCCATTTTAACGCAAATTAGTCGCCAGTCTCCCTCACCAAAATAGAAAAAGGAGAACAGAACAAAAAAGGGAAGGTAAAATTACAAGATATTATGGCCCTTATTGACATCACTTGGACCTCAATGTTGGGGTGAAATTTCAAGCTCCATCATGTGGTTTGACAAAGAGGAAAAATTTAATTTGCTTTGCTTCACATATCTTTATCTGCAAGCAAACAAGAGGTTTCACTGTTCCATGCCATTATGTTGATAGTTCTATGGCAAGCATGTGCAATAACTTGTTGCTTCATATATTTTCTGAAATGAACTTTATTCATCAACATATCATCTCGTGTGATGCATATACATTTAATTTTCCGTGGAGATATTTGAGTTGTTCTAATTTCATGGAGCTTTTCCAAGAATCATATAACAAATCATTCTAGCTAGTATCCTCAATGAATATCCTTTATATATATCCATATATAAAGTGAACCATTTTATGATGATTCTTTTTCATTAATTTCAGCCGTATAAGGCTAGATAAAAACAAATGAGTGCATGCGGGCATGCACAAGTTGCAAAATAAAAGCTATCAAAAATAGAGCAAAGCCGCAAAATATGTTCCTTTTACATATTTTTATCATTACTTTGTCCTTAATGATAAATTCAATTCAAAACGTACATTATAATCTTGGTAAGCGATTTTATTCATTGTTTCCTTATCAAATGAAAACGTGTATGGTAAGTTGAAATGTTTCAGCAATCAACATTATATTGATGGGTATACGTTGTTGGATTATATGTCTTAAGAGTACCAAAGGGATGTTAAATTTCTTCTCAGCTACTAATTAATGTATATATTGGTTGTTATCGAATTTGTAATATTGGGAAAATCGTTGATGATAGTGAAAGAATGTTTATCTATGCTTTTTCATGATATGTGATGGCTTGAGAGAATGACATGATATAGGAGGTTGCATCAAGCATGTATTATATATTTATATTGGGTTTTAGTTGTCTATTTTCAAAACAAGAATCATTCTAGTTAATAACAGATTACACATAAACTTTTGTTTTTATTTGTTTAGAATGTATACTATATACTATATACTATATACTATATACTATTTCTGATAGGATTTTGATTTGCTTAATGCTATAATGAGTCCTCTTTGTAGTAGACTTCTCCTTTTTAGGGCAAGGGATCCACTTCTTTATTATTAGAAAATTTAATTTAAAATTGCTATTATAACTTGAAATTTAGGAAACTAATTTTTTTTAAAGTATATATATTACACAGCTGTTGCTGCAGGAAGTGATTAAAGTAGGATCTGAATTTTGATGGTGATGGAGATGTATAGTCACTACTAAAATTTTCCTTTTTACATGCAATTTTTTCTGTGAGTTTTGCATAAAAATTTATAGGAAATACGTTTATATTTCACAGGAATTTTGATGATGATGGTGATGGAGATATATGGTCACTACTAGTGTAGGAATAATGTTGTTCTTTTCTTTAGTAAAACTGAAAATGTGTTGTAAGATATAAATTACGGTTAGATTTAAATTATTTTATTTGTTTTATATATGCATCTTTCATTTAATACTTTATTGTGTTTTTGAAAATCTTTCGGAAAAAAAGAAAAGATTTTATTTTTCATAGTTAAGGCCCACACTCCCTGCTGGCCCCATCAATTAAAAAAGAAAGTAAAGATCAAAGATTCAAATACCCAGGATTTTTAAAAAGGAAATATAAATGTATTAAAATATAATAGTAATTCGTTTTAAAATAATTATAGTTCACCACCAATCAATCTACCGACCATAATTTTTTTAAACTGTGGTTTTTGGGTAACTGGCTGAACAGTGACTTTTTAAAACATTTTAAATCAATTTATGTACATGAAAAATTATATAATGGTAAATAGTTAAATAGACAGGATTTTGGAAATTTTAGAAAAGGCCTTTTCATTTTGGCCCAGTAAATTGGCCTTGAAATCTTGCAAAACTGGGTTATTGGAGCCCATGTCTTGTTTCTTCTCGGAGACTAGACCCTCTTTTGCATGAGCCCAACATTACAAATAGTGTGTGTTAGTAAAATAATTAAGTTGATGTCTTGTTTTGCATAGCTTAGTTTTTTTTTTTTTTAAATGTCTCATGATAGATATACCTTTTTTATTATTATAAATACACCTCCTTTATTTTATTTTTTAAAAATTCTAATCTTTAAATTTTTTTATTCTTTAATTTTTTTAATTTTACACCTCCAACTTTTAATTTACTACTTTCTTCTCCTTTTTCACACATCTGTTTCTTTCTTCTTTTCAATTTTCACATGTACCCCTTTGTCTTCTCTCAATTTCTAACTTATTTCAGTAGATAGTTTTAGTTCTCTCAATTTTTGCATTATTCTCTTCTCGTCTTATCTCTTTCACTTTTCACAAGCACCTGTAGAACTAATACACGACGACATTGTAGGTACATACCACTTTCTTAACAGTTTCAGCACATTTTTTTTTCTTTCAACACTTCCTTCCCTTTCACACTTCAAAAAACCTTAACATTAAATTTAGTGTTATGGAAAATACATTCTAGAACACTAATTTCACTATTTTAGAATACTTTTTGGGATAGTAAAATTAATGTTCTGGGAAGTATTATCCAAAAGTGTATTTTTTACATACTTTTGAAAAACATTTTCTGGAACAGTAAATTTAGTGTTTTAGAAAGTACTTTTGGAAGTATGTAAAATAACACACTTTCAAAAAATACTTTTCAAAATATTAAATTTACTATTCCGAAAAGAACTTTTTAAAATTATGTAAAATAACTCACTTTTGGAAAATATTTTCCAGAATAATAAAATTAATGTTTCGAAAACTATTTTTCGAAAGTGTGTTGTTTTATATAATTCTAGAAAGTATTTTCCGGAACGCTACATTAACTATTTTGAAAAATACTTTTTGGAAGTATATTAAAAACACAATTTTGGGAGAAGCACTAATTTTATTATTTCGGAAAGTACTTGGAAAGTATTTTTTGAAACACTAAAATTATTTAATATTGTGTTTTCTAAATGTGTAAATAGGGAGAAGTATTCAAAGAAAAAAATACACATTTGCTTTGACGCTTTCCATACTATCGAGGAAGCCACATGTACATATGATATTGTTGAAAACTAGTTCTACATTTCGAATACGTGTGAAAACTAAGAGAAGGGAGCGCGAGGATAATAGTGTGAAAATTGAAAGAGGAGAGAAAAGAGAGTTATAAAATCAAAAGAATTAAAATCACCTACTAAAATAAGTGGAAAGTAGAAGAAAGGTAAGGGGTATATATGTAAAAATCGGAACGAGAAAAAAAAGGGAGGGAATAAGATGTATGAAAAAGAAGAAAAAAAATATTAAATTTGAATGTTGGAGTGTAAAATTAAAAAATTAACAATTAAAAATTAAAAAAAAAAGATATTTTAAATTTTTAATTATTTAAAAAAAAAGAGGTATACTTATTATATCATTGAAAAAAAAATAAACTAAGCTGCTACAAGCCAATGGGCCCAAAAAAAAAGAAAAAAAGAAAAAAACTACTAGTTGGCCATGGCATCCTAAACAGCATGAGAGACAATTGGCTGTATTGGAAGCCATTCGTTGGACATAGGATGATCTCCATCTCAAACGTTACTATTGAAACTCAATGCAAACATAGCATGAATTCAGCAGAACTTTCTCGATTCGGGGACACTATTGAAAAGAACTGTAATTCTCTTCTTTGTAACCTACAAAGCTATAAGGTTAGCATTCTTCAAATATCAGCCAATTCAGTTGCCCATAATTTGGAAAGAGATCAGAATTCACTGCCCTTAACCTAAACATATATTTCTCATTGTATCTTGCAACAGATTTTACATGAAATTAATTAATTTTCTTTTTATCAACAGAAAAGAAGAAGAAAAAAACGAGACACTTCTATGTCTCTAGATATTTATCCTCGGGGATTTTTATGAGAAGATGACTGTAAGAAGAATATATTAAGATTTAAATTACTAATCACATTGAATTTTTTATTATTATTTATATTTATTGTGGATAGGGATGACAAAAATACCCGCACCCACGAGTATCTGCGGGTAATCCGCTACTAATAATAAATAGATAGGCTAATTGGGTACCCGCAGATAATAGGGATGGATAACTTTTTACCCGTTTATAAATGGGGCGGGGGCGGGTATGATGATATTCATACCTGCGGGTACCCGTTTAATAATATTTCTTAAATATACTAATTATTTTTGTATCACATAATCCTAAAACTACACTCTCTCGTCTTATTTTCTCACAAAAGTGAGGTTGATGAAGTTACCAACATGTGTTAAACATGTTATAGAATTATGTTGGATATAATTTGATTAATTTTCTAGCTTTGATTGGACCAATAAAATTTATGTATTTTAAGTTGTTTACTTTCGTTTGGAATTATGAGATTGAATTATTGTAGTTTTGTGATGAAACTTTAACTTACTTTTGAGATTGATGTATTTTAAGTCATTGATTATCTTACATTTTTATTATTATTTTAACAAAATTAACGTTAAATACAAGTTTAAAATTAACATTGAATTTTTATTTTTAATATTTCAATGACATTAAATATAGACTTAAAATTATTTGTAATATAATTTTTTTAATTTCTTAAAAAATTTATAAATATATATGGATATCTATGGATATTCGTGGGTACTTAAGAAATTCATGGATATCTGTTCAATGGATACGGGCGGATATGGAGTGGGTATGGGGACAATTTTCATCTAGCGGAGACAGATTTACTATTACCCATCTCTATGGGGCCTCATTGCCATCCCTAATTGTGGACGGTAACTGGGTGGAATAAATTTAGAGGTAAAAATCTTTAATAAAAAATGAAAATTAAAAAAGTAGTTATTAAATCATATCCTTTTATAATATGTATAAATAATTTAAAAATTAATTTTACATATAAAGTCTTATATATTAAATATGAAGTTCTATATCACGTGCCAAAATTATTTTTTGGAGATTTTCTTAAATGAGGGGTATTGTAAAAGAATTTTAACTTTTTATCTAATTTAATTTTTATTTATTATAATTTATTAATTAAATATTAATATTTAAAATGATTTACCAATAAATAAAAATAATTTTTTGTTACTATACAAATTACTTATCATAAATATAATATAATTTATATATTTAAAAATATTTATGTATATTAATTTTAAATTTAATTTATATATTTAAGCATAATATTTATTATATGTATATATAATTTATTATAAATTTTTAATTATATATAATAAATATATATGTGTATTATACATGCTAAAATACTAATAAATTAAAATATTTTAATCACATAACAATCAACTCCTTAACTTTTATATATTATATAAGAATCTCTATCTTATATGATATTTTTTTTAGGAATTTTTTTTCGACCAGAGATTTTTAGAATTTTTTTAACTTTTTATATAATTTAGTTTTTATTTATTATAATTATTTATAAGTTAAATTTTAATATTTTTAAAATAAATTATCAATAAATAATTTTTTTAATTATAAATCTAAAACATAATTTATATATTTAAAAGTATTTACATATAATTTATATATTCAAATATAATATTTATTTGTATATATAATTTATTATAAAGTTTAGTTGTATATAATAAATATTTAGTATGTGGATTTGAAATAAAAATACTAGTATGTTTTGTAAGTTGTAATTTAACGATTAAATTTTTAAAAAGTAATCCTTTATTTTCAAAAACTCAAACTGACTTTTTTTTTCTGTTTATATAAATAAAATAATTGCTTTGAATGAGAGTATTTTTATCAATTATTTTTAAAAAGAATATTTTTTATTTATTTAATTCAGATGATTTTTAAGTTAAAAATCGAACTAAACAGGAAAACCCTGATAATAATGTGGCGGACACAACAAGGGAGAGAGTTCAAAATTAAAGGTTGTTTCTTATTGATAAAAATAAGGTAACTTAAAATTATATATAATAATATAATAACCAAAAGATAATGGATAGTTGCATACACCAGAAATCACCAACGTAGTAGTGAGCAAAATACAAATGGGAGACCAATTTAGTTACCTTATTTCTACTCTTAATTTTAGGGATCAAGTTAGCGTAATAGTATAACAGTTATGTTTACTAAGAATAACAAACTAAAATCTTCCGTTGTAACATCAAAACAAATTTATCTTAATGGAATGCATGAGTCACCTAATAGTTGATTTGAAGTATATACATGAAAATTTATGTTTACTGTTATAACTTTTTAATTAATAAAAAATATATTTAAAAAAAGCATGTTAATTACTCTAGAGAATTGGAGTTTCTGTCACTATTTGTTTGAGCTCTAAAGTTTACAGAAATAACCAAACAAGACACTTAAATTTACCCCCACAAACCTAAGCCAAAATAGCTCAGCAACCCCACTACAGACAAACACATTCATCCAGAACAAAATATTGGATGAAGGAATATTCTAGCAGCAAGAATTAACAATATGCAAATCCCATATACCAAGTTTGTTGCATTAAATTCTCTAAGACCTTAATTATAATATTTACAAAATTTATGCATTTGCTCAAGGTGTTCCAGGTGTCTTTGGATCATGCCGGTTGTTTGCACCTGTACCTGGATAATCATCACTTTCCAAATCAACCCTTCCCTCTACCATGTCAAACATTTCTTCTCCATTCCAAAATTTCTTAGCACCCTGCAAATTTGGACACAAAATTGAACTCCATTAGACCCCTTTGAGACAAACCTGGAATTAAAATCAAAATATGGACCCTCATGCATATAGGAACACTATGGAATATATTGTCAGGACTAGGATTAAATTATGTTCATATGGGTCCATGTTGTTAATTACCTTATGATCTGATGTAGTTTGGGTTGTTGAGAGTTTTTCTGTGTTTGGGAGAAGCCTTCCTGCAAACAATGAAATTTCATGTTCAACATAGCATTAAAAATTTAAAACCAATTGAAAATAAAAGAGAAAGAGAGATGAAATATAGTTCCATGTTAATTTTAGGAAAATTGAAGCTTAGTTTGAATCTTACTAGGTGTTTGGAGAGCAGCAGAAGAGAGGACAAATGAAAAAACCAAAAGGATGATGAACAATTGCAGGGAAGATTTGGACTTCATGATGTTGAAGAAATTGAAACAAGAGAGATCTGAAAGCTGACAAAAGAATTAGAGAGTGAATTTTGTTGAATACTTGTGGAGATGCTGTTTATATAGAAATCCCTGAAGAGAGAATAATAATTGGTTATTTGAAGAAAATTAGAGGACAGCCAAAGTACTATTGCTCCAAGTCAACCTCAACTTTTACATGATAATAATTTCTTATGGCAAAGCATATAAAAATAAATAAATTGTGGATGTGTTTCCACTGGCCTTATCATACAGCAAAATTAATGTGTGCCTTCTTCACATGACGGGTCTATTTTAGTTTTCAATCTTAACACATAACTATAATAAAAATGAAAATATAAAGTATGAGTAAAAAATTATGGGTCAAACATTTTTGGCAAGATAATATAGTTTTGGATGCATGCAAAATTTTGTTGCAAATTAAAGGTGGCCGTACTTTAGCACGTGGAAGAGAAACGACCAGAAAGAGTTCACGGGTGTTCTTAGGTGTCGTGTAAAGGAAGGATCAATTTTGGTACCATGTTTTGTGTACACAAATTTGTTCATGCCCATTATGCAGAGGTCAATACCCAATTATTTCAAATACTATTTCCCTTTCATATATATATACACTGAAGTTTAAAATTTGTTATATATTTTAAAATTAAAATTTTGAGTTTGAATTCTATGGATATGAATAATAAGAAAGGTTATAATAATACTTATGTAATTTTTACTAAGTATTCCATTGCTTAACAAATTTATATTAAATGTAAATTTTGTAAATTTAACAGTTAGTTTCAAAGTTTTTTATTCTTAGATTATATGTACAAAATTTTATATTAATCTAAGATGATTTAATACTTTATTTTTATAAAACAAAATTGACGTAATATGTATATTTTAAAATATATTAAAATATGAACACTTTGATTACCTTTAAGTTATTGTTCAATTTTAATAAAATTTGATATAAACATATAAAGTGATGTGAAATTTTAATCTAACGGATGAATTTATAAAATTTACATTTAATATAAAATTATTGAATAGTATAATACTTGGTAAAAATTACACTAATATTATTATAATCTTTCTCATAATATGTAATTAGAGAAGATTTTACTAAAAATGACTAAGCAGAATTTTTTTTATTAAAAATTAATCATTGATTGAAAAGAAGTAACGCTAATAACATAATTGTAAAAATAAATAAATTAGTGCATGCAAAATAAGAATCATTTTAAAATATAAAATATTTATATCAGTCTCGTGCAAACAAAAGAAGAAAAAAAAGTAATTAAAAGAAGAGATTTTATTAAAAATAATTATTCAAACTAATAATATAGTGATGAAAAAATATTATTATATTATAATCGTTAAAAGAAATAAAGGTAGAAAAATAATTAATAATATTTTAAGTTCGTAAAACGTCAATAATTTTGAAGAAAAAATTAAAATATTAATAAATATGAAATGAAAATAGTAGTCGCCTTTTCATGGAATCTCTAACGTTTTTAATTAATAAAAAAATAGTCTTTTTTATAAACTTATCTGTTTTTAGAAAGAAAAAAAAAAAGAAGAAGAAAATATGAAATGAGTTTATCCATAAGTTAAAATTAGTTTATGCATAAGTAAATTTGTAGAAATTTTCTCAAATTTAAAATAAAATTAGTTTTGGTTTTCAAATTTAAAACGGTTGTTTTGAATATCTGTAATTTTCAAAAATATTATTTTAGTCTCTTAGATCACTAATAACATATCTCTGAAAATAATAAATTAAAACGATTTTACAATATCAATTAGATTTAATATAATGTTTTCACTAACAAGGATATCAATATGATTTTATGTAATCATGGTTGATAAATTTTTTAACAAAATTTAAATATAAGGACTAAAATATTTTTTTTAAAATTATAGGAACTAAAAACAACCATTTTAAATTTGAGGGAGAAAAACAAATTTATCCTAAATTTAAGGGACTAAAAATATATTTAAATTATTAGTTTATTATATAAGCTAATTTTAATTTATGAAAAAAATTATTTTGTTGTTCTTTTATGTTTTTTTTCTCTTCCAAGAGTGTTCCTATAAAAAGTTATACAGATAAATCCATAAACACATTTGTGTGATTGTTTCAAACGTCTAAAATTAAATTTAGATAAATAAAGATGTCAAGAAATACAAAAACAAAATTATCTAATTTTACATATAATGAGTTAATGACTTTTAAAATTAAGTTTTAAGATATTAATAAAAGTATTTAAATTGTTTCAATATAGTTTGTCAATTGTTTTTAAACAACAATTATTAAAATAATTTTTCTTTTTCTTGTAAAATTGATCTTCTTATCCAAATTTGTAGCTATATGTAGAAGAGACTCTAATAATTAAATGAGAAGTAATTTAACAATGAATAATGAACTAACTTTAAACAATTATACATGTATCCACTTAAATAAGTGTCAAAATGTTATCTTCAAGATGAAATATTCGTAAATAAAATAAGTTAAAACAGATAAGATAAAAAAAAAATAGTTATTACGTAACTGCTACATAAATCTGACTATTGTGGGCATGTAATCCAAAGATTAAGGGATGCATAACAAAATTTTGGTCATGTTTGTTTGTAACTATCTCAAATTAGTTACCTACTTCTAAAGTTGACTAATCCATGTTGACTACTTTATATAAGGAGATAGTTTTTTTTTTTTTTTTTTCTAACAAAAAATTTAAGTTGGATATCAGAGCTCACCAAAGTCCGATAGACCTTAAAACTTTATAAAAAGTTATAGATATACTTACATATTATTCAATAAGAATCAAACTCAAATCTTTTTGAAAAATAAGTTTATTACTTATCAATTAAACCAACATTTATTACACTAATGACAAGTCCATTAATCTCCTGCATAAATACTGTTCCCTACGTTGCAACAAGTACTTTGTTTTTGATGTTTTTAATTATGTTCTTAATTAGGCTCGGCAATTTTAGCAATTTGGGTAGTTTTTAATCTCTTTTTGTGCTGGCCCCAATCTTGAATGAAGTTCTATATTTTGTCAAATCTCTATTATGTAGTTAAATCTGTGAACAGTTGAAAATTAAACTTGCGTGTAATCATTGTCAAATTTATATGCAATTGGCTTTTGTGAGTTTATGCAAATACATATCTATCTCTTGCGAAGCTGTTATCCATGCTCAGGCAACGACTTAATAGAAGATTCAAAAAGTGAAAAGATAAAAAAAGTTGCATAAAATGATTGTTGCTTCTGAAAATTAAACTTGAAAAGAATCTGTTGAATGAGAAGTAATGGAAACAATGAAGGTTGAGAGTTTTATGTCTCTTCCTATGTTGCTTTGGCGACATATAATGCTCCCTCTCTCTAGAACTATAGTTTACTGTTTCCGCATATTATTCTCAACCAATGTAACCATCAATGTATACTTGATAATCAATATATATATACTAGATAATCAATTATATTCTAAGAGATAGATACTAAGTATCAATAAAAGTTGGACCATTTAATAAAAATAAATTTATAGTTAACAGGACATGAATTTGATTCTCACTATTGATGTGAGACCTTGTTATAATTGGTAAGTAATTTATAAGAATTTTTATATTGGATCTTGTTGTTTTGATGGATAATTTGTATATAAAGCATCTCTTTAAATTTTCTTAGAACTTTGAAGTCTGACCTAATTTTAGTAAACTTTCGAAACTCAACTTATATTAAAAAAAGATATGAATTTAATTTTTATCATTAATGTGAGAACCTTGTTAGTTAGTGAGTAATTTGTAAGTACTTTTCTAATAAACTCTCATATTGGATCTTGTTGTTTTGATAAGTAATATGTAAGTACATCTTTTTATTTTCATAAAATTTTGAAGTCTGTTCGAATTTTAGTAAGTCTGTGGAGCCATCACTAATGGAAAAAATACTTTTAAAATCAGTTATTTTTGACTTTTAAAATCAGTTCCTTAACCGATTTTAAAAGAGCCGATTTTAAAAAGTGAAACTTTTAACATCGATTCTCGACCGATTTTAAAAGTCCCACTTTTAAAATCGGTCATGCCATGACCGATGTTAAAAGTGGTTAATTTTTTTTATAAAATATTTGACTTATTTTAGGAGGATCCCTGAATATAACCTGCAAATTAATAAAATACCAGACAATTCATATGTTTTAATATACCAAATTACATACAAATGACAAGAGTTGGTAAATGCCAACCATATGTGTAATCAAAGTAACTTACAAATTATGATGCATCCTAAACTACAAATTGAGTAAAACTATAAAAATATCATTACTAAAATAACTTACTTTAAGAGAGACCCAAAACATTTTTTTCTTCAACTTTGAACCTTTAAGCATATGGTATCCTTCCATAGCCCTAATGATAAAAGGACATCAATATTATATTTTAAAATAAAATGTAATGATAAATAAAATAAAGTAATTTTTTTAAAACAACTTAATTATCTAATAGTTAAGACTTAAAGTTGTTGTTTTCTAGAACCAAAGCTTAATCAGAACTCATTCTTTTAGAAGCTATGTCGATGTTGAAGTTCCACAATTTTCCATTGTTGGTCATCAATATATTCTTGTGGTTGGAAAATGAAGGAATGGTTCTAAATTACGCGACCAAATCAGATTTCTACCAAGGTAACAAAATCAAGATCTCCGAATTGTAAAACAGCGTACAAAATCAAAAGAGACAAGTTCCTGTTTCCACAACTTGGTTGCGACAAAAATGAGTAATCCAAAAGAAAAACAAAAATAATAATGGCAGAAAAATAAAAGTGACCATGATTCATAATAAATAATATAACGAAATAAGAGACATAAGACGAGAATGTTACCTTGACGTTGTATTCTTCCAACAAAATGAGAAGCTGCACATTTAAGATGAAAGTCCAAAGAGAAGAATATATGATATTGAAGCCAAAGAGTAGAGAATGGAACAATGAGAGCGGAGATAGTATAGAAAAACCCTCTGATGCTACTTTTAAAATCGGCTGTTCAGTAGTCGATTTTAAAAGTGGACTTTTAAAATCGGCTGTTAAGAGCCGATTTTAAAAGTGAAAATTTGAAATCGGTTGTTCAAGAGCCGATTTTAAAAGTCCCACTTTTAAAATCGGCTGTTCAACAGCCGATTTTAAAAGTAGCGTCAAAGACTTTTAAAATCGGTCATAACGTAGCCAATTTTAAAAGTAATGCCATTATTTACAAAATTATCACCGCGTCACTTTTAAAATCGACTACCTTATGACCGATTTTAAAACCTCGATTTTAAAAGTTATTTTTGTACTAGTGCATTTTATCTAAACTTTTTATGCAGATTTTTTTTAATGGCTAACTTCAATATTTATTCATGAATATGATTTAATAGATTACAAGTTTTAAGAATTGCATAAGATAAGAATAATCTAAACTTGATATTGTGCCAATGTTGATATTAACGTGTTAGCTCCACGGTTCACTTTTCAAATTTTCTATATTATTGGACATAATCCTACAAGTTATCAGTAGATAAGAAAATTATTTTAAATTAGATCATAGAAAATTTTCTTATATGTTGATTTTGAAAATCAGAACAATTAATTTTACATAATACTAAAAAGTATTTGATGTAATTAAAATTGACAATGTAGCATGACTTTTAACTAAAATAAAACAAAAAACAAAAATGATAAAATTTATATCTGACATTTATATAGCATGTCACTAAGATAGTTTAGTTTAATTAGTTGAACAGTATTATGCGTGAGTGGTTATAAATATTTGGTACTGTGTTTAATTTTTACGTACCGATAAAAAAAAATATAGCCTATTTTAATAAATATTTTTTTATTTCATATTTTACTAATGATTTATTGAATTTGTTAGGAACAAAAGTGTAGAATTTTTTTAAGATATACAAATGAGTACGAGGAGAAAGAATATTTTGATAACATTAATGTGTTAACGTGGCTTACTCAGAATAATATAGTTTGTTGAAGTAGTTTACAACTTGTATTTCAACGATGATATTTTTTTTTTTACTCCATCAACAATTATATCATAATAGATAGATTCCACTACCATCGTTTTTGTTTCCATTATTCTCACCTAATGCATCAATATTGATTGCCTATATTGGAAAACTAAAGATAACACTATTGTTATGTGTTCTACTAATTAATGGCTGACGATAAATATTAATATCAATAATTTAGGCTCTATTTATATTTATATATAAAAAGAAAATAAAAAAAGTAAAATAAATTTATTTTCTTCAATAAAGTAAAATTAATTTATACATTTATTTTAATGATTTATATGTGGAAGAAATTTAATTTAATTCATATTTTTTCTTCAAAATATTTATAAAAAAATTATAACAAATATTATTTTAAATAACTATAATATTAATATTAAATATTCATGGTTACAAAATTAATCTTCGCCCTGCTAATGAAAAAATGATTTTAGGCCTTGATTTTATAATCGCAAAAAATAGGTCTATAACAATAACAAAAGACTACTTGATTATTTCTAATCAAGCATAAATGTCACCAATCTTAGACGAACTTTCATCAGAGTTGCGAACTGAGCGTGGTGATATCCCTCAAAAAACTCAAAAAACTACTGAATGTCTTTGTGAAATTTCAGGAAGTTGTAAAATAAAAGAAGCCGAACAAATGCTAGCTGATAACTACAAAAACTCTGAATTTTCTGAAGAAATTGATAATTCTTATGAGTTGGCTTTAACAAATCTAGATATTGATTGTTATAACTGCATAAGAATTAATAAGGTTATAACATTTGATAACATACAACAAATCATTGACAGGTTAAACAAATCCAGTATAATAGGAGAAGATCCTACAAAGTATTGGGAAAAAGACCCTGTTATTTGCAATCTTGATATAATAAACCCTGATCTTATCATCAAAACAAAAGATATTCCTTACGGGAATTTCGAACAAGATGAATGTAGATCTCATATAAAAGCCTTATTAGATCTGAAAGTTATTGTACCCAGTACAAGCCCTCATAGGAGTCCGACTTTTATAGTAAACAAACACTCCGAACAAAAAAGAGGTAAGACTAGAATGGTATACAACTATAAACGTCTGAATGATAATACTCATATAGATGGTTATACTATACCCTCAAAAGAAGTCTTGATAAATAGAATTCAGAAAGCAAAATGGTTTTCTAAGTTCGACTTAAAATCAGGATTTATCAAGTTAAGATGCATTCTGACTCTATAAAATGGACTGCATTTTCTTGCTCTGAAGGACTTTTCGAATGGAAAGTCATGCCTTTCGGACTAAAAAATGCACCACAGATTTTCCAAAGAAAAATGGATAATATTTTTGGAGAATATAAAAATTTTACTTGTACATATATAGATGATGTACTAGTATTTTCCAAAACAAAAGAAGAACATTTTCTTCACCTGAAACAAGTATTACACCTTTTTGAAAAATTGGTTTAATTGTTTCAAAATCTAAAATGGAAATATGTAAGACTCATATCTCCTTTTTAGGAATAGAAATTGGGAATGGTAAAATAAAACTCCAACCCCACATCTCACAAAAAATTCTTGCTTTTCCCGATAAAATGGAAGATGTGAAAACTCTCCGAGCATTTTTGGGATTACTTAACTATGCAAGAAATTTTATAAAGGATCTAGGAAAATTTACTGCCCCTTTATATAATAAAACAAGTTTAACCGGACAAAGGAATTTTAATTCTGAAGACATAAAATTGGTTAAGCGGATAAAAGAAATGGTAAAAACCCTCCCTTCTTTATCCTTACCTCTCGATTCAGACTACCTAGTAGTTGAATGTGATGGTTGCGAAATGGGATGGGGTGGTATCCTCAAAAAGAAAAAGAACAAATTTGAAAATATTTCTGAAGAACAAATATGTAGATATGCTTCTGGGAAATATCATACAAAACCACAAATATATTCTACCTCAACAGATTACGAGGTGAATACTGTCATCAATAGTCTAAAATCTTTTGAATTATTTTTGATAAATAAAAAAGAAATTACCATTAGAACTGACTGTGAAGCAATTGTGGCTTATGGTAATTCACAAATAAATTCTGATAAAAAACCTCATAAAAGATGGCTTTTATTCCAAGAGTTTATCTATCATAATGGGGTAAAAATAAATTTTGAACACATCAAAGGAATAAAAAACATTGCTGCTGACATTCTTTCTCGTTTTGCAGGAATGGTAGACAATGAAACCATCTAAGGTTTCATACCCTGGTGTGCGACAAAAAATGAAGTTTGGTAACCAAGAGTTGCCAATACTAACAAATGAATTTCTCTACCTTGGTAGGGAAAATACAAATGAAAAATTCAATTGTATAATTGATAACATTTGGAATATCCCCAGATGTACTGAAACAAATGAACAACTAATTTGTTCTATTAAAAAAGGCATCATTTGTGCCCTGTATAAATTTTGTATAACAGAAAACCAAGGAGTTCCACTCCTAAACAAAGCCTCTCCGTCAGGAAAAGGATATACATTTTTTGTCTTGTTATCTGGCCCCTACAAGGGTGTCTATACAAATTTTACCGACTTGTTCACTGCCAAGGAAGGTTTACAAAATCCTCGTTACAAAGGCTTTTACTCTCGAGAAGAGGCAGAAAAGGCTTTGGAACTGGACACCACTGATTTGACAAAAATAAAAAAGGCTCTGAATCCAGAACCTGAAATAAATGTCATTCATGCAAGTTTGCGAAAACCTCAGCCAAATTTGTTTAAGGAGGCTGTGAGACAAAACCCGAATTCTCCTCAGGAATTGAACCTGAAGAAGTTTTTGGTTTTACAAAATTTTTTATTAAAAGCACACAGAGATCCTCACTCTGTTACAGGTTTATATGTAGCCGTTAAGAGTTACTTCAACCAAAGGTTCGCCTGTATAGAAGAATCTCCCATATGCAAGGAAATCAAAAATGGAAGATGTCCTTGTAAAATCAAGTTTTTGTTCAGAAAGGCAAAACTTGATCTAGAAAATTTTAGGCCCGTCATCTTCGAAGACTTGCCTATAAACATTAAAACATTACTGGAGTATGGATGTTTGGATTCTGTTCTCATCCATCGCACCGAAAAGTTCGATGGTTTCGACCCTTCAATCAATGAAGCCATTAACTCAATACAAGCAATTTTCATGTGCCACTTTACTGTGAAGATTGTTACCTTTCCAAGTAATTTTTCAACAAATCAGTATCCAACTCATGTAATGAAGTTGCTTACTGAAGGACACAAAGAATATCCAGGAGTTTTATACCATGATGGGTATGAATCATGGGATGTTCAAGGCAATTCTCATTATCAGTATTGCCTATACAGAGCTCAAATAATGGGATACAATTGGTTCTTCTCAACCACTGATGAAGAAGAATTCAACCTGATTAAAGAGTCTCACAACACAAAGTTGTTCCTCCCTGGGGAAAACGGAAAGTTCTTTATCCCTTTCCCAACAGAAAACAACAACAAACTTGTGCAATTTTTCCAAAGGGAAAAAAGACACAAAGAAATCTATGAAGATGGTGGATGTTTTGGACAACAAACACCCACGGACACACAGTCTATGGCCGGATCTTCTGAAATGCAAGATGTCGGAGAAGACGAAGAAATTCTAGTCTCTAAATGAGAACTATGATAAAGTCGGACAGAAAAACATTAGAATACAGCTGTCCCAACAAAGAACAAAACCTTATCTTCAGAGAATCTACTTTAGATAAGGTCTATCTGTAATTTATGCTTTCTGTCTATTCAAATACCCTGTGACACAGTAAATGTATGGAAAACTTGACCATACTTGACTGAAGGGGTACTTGAGTCTTTTTCTTCTTTTGTCTTTTAGTAATATGTTTTGTCTATATAAGGACTCTCTCCATCAGAGAAAAATATAGATAGACGACTAAGAAAAACCAAGAGAAAACCTCTGATAAGTGTAGAGAGAATTTGCAAGTTTCCTTTCCAGTTTGTAATTTCCTCTTTCATCAATAAAGCTTTGTAAGTATTTGTCTTTAAGATGGTAGGCTAAAACCATCATTGGTAGTTCTTAGAATGCCTTAGTTATTTTTTTAACATATGCGAATATGATTTAGAACTCTGAACTCTTTTGTGAAAACCTGGGATTTGTAAGCCTGAGAAATTAGGTGTGCCCTTGATATCTGTTTGAAAGAATAAGAAATTTTTTTTTAAGGAATTTGTCTGGAGGGTAAGCTGAGGCCATTGTAAGACCCTTGGTGTGGGCTGTTGGTAAGTCCTCAAAGTTCCCAGAAGATCCAGAAAATTATTATTAAAATAATTCTTTTTCTCTCAAAACTTTCATAATCTCAAATTCACACATAAATGGGTTCTGGTTGTTCATCATATTTTATATTATGTTAAAAATTATAACTTATTGTGCATTTCTGAGAACTATCATGTATCTCTTATTGTCTTCCGCTCTATCTGCTCTGAGTTTTATTTAAGGCTTGTTTATTAAATTCCTAACTAGGAAGCTCTGCCACCTTTCTTGATGTATCTTTATGATATTTTATTTTCCTAACGGTCATTTACATATAATATCGTATAATTTTCCTGTTCCCCATCTTTATATTGCCATTTATTTTTATAATCAGTATAGTAATATAATTACTATTCCTTTTTCTAATCTTATAAACATATAAAAAAAAATCTTAATGATAAACATGTAAACTCTATGCCTCATAATTGATATATTGATATAATTATTGTACCAACATAACAACTTTATTTATAGTGTTAGTAATTTTATATTTTAGAATAGACTAGCTGAAAAAACGGACACTCCATGCTTTGTTAATATATCTTTTCATTTTTAAGAGTTAAATTTAGTTGTATATGTAGTTGAACTTTTTAACTTAAAAATAAAAGATAGTTATAAGATATAAATAACTATTAATATTGAAGATATATATATATATATATATATATATATATATATATATATTATATAACAATCGTTATGATTGAGAAATACTTGTGTCAATAAGTAAGGGAAAAAAATCATAAAATGATATACATATATTTTTATTATTAATATAGATAAAAGACGCAAAAATTATTATTATAAATAATTTGATATTTGTGTTTTTTAATTAAAGATTGAGGTTTAATTTTATTTTAAATATAAAATTACAATTAAAAATATCGTCTTACTTTTAAAATGGATTGGTCTAATAAGAAACCTAATTTTAATTATACCAAAATAAAATATAGATAAAAGACAATAAACTTTTATTATGAAAAATTAATCTTAATAATGCTTTACTTTTTTATTCTAAATTCAATAAAAGATGCTGGATTCTAGTTTTAATATAGAAAATAATCTAAATTCAATTTAAATGAAAAGCAAGAGGTTGATTCCATTAAATATGAATATTATATTTTAAAATAAAATTTAAATTAGGTTAAGTTCCTCTTATAGTCTTTCAATATATTTAATTTATTCAATTTAATTTTTTTTTTGTTTAAATGTCAAATTTGATCTTTCAATTTTTAAAATCATGCAATGTAGTCATTTTTGTGACACCCTCTACCCCAACATTATTAATAAACCTAAACTATATTTATAAAAGATTATCATAGAATGATATAAAACAATAAGTATCATAAGGTAGAAGATGCACATTCATAATTCATACACATAAATATTAAACTCAAGAAGTTATTATAAAACAAAGATTATAAATCAATCCCAGTAAAGGTGGCAGTGCCTCCTAGTTAGGAATCAATTTATAATTTATTAAATTACACAAGAAAAGAAAATATTTTTAGAACAAGAAATACATAAGAGAAATCCTAGCTAAACCCGATGTCACATCCTATCAGAGCATGCCCCAAGAAGCCTTTAGGCCTCATCACCAACATCCTCATGATGATGATCACCTGCAACATAAATTTAAACATATACAAAAAAAATAACAAGGGAGTGAGAAACATCTCACTCAGTTGTAGATGAAGAAATAAAAGTTAAATAGCACACACACATAATCATTATCATATATAATAATTATTTATCATGCAATGATGTCATAGACTCAACTCATAAATATATGCATGTGGCGCCATACGGAAGTTCACATATCATCATTGGTGACCCTAAGGCACACCTAGTTAGCATATCGTGGGTGACCCAAAGGAACACCTGGTTACATCATTGGTGACCCAAAGGCACACCTTGTTAGTCGTGGGTATGCGGCCTCAGCGGCACACCTGGAGTATATATGCATATGATGCATGTCATACAATCATAAACTTAACATTTCACATATTACAGAATTTCCTATAATATACCATATCATAAGCATAATTCATACTTATATTATATTTTATTAATCCAATAGTCCAAAGGTCCAATAATTCAATAGTCCCATAGTCCAAAGGTTCAATAGTCCAATAGTCCATTGTCCAACAGTCCAACAGTTCAATAGTCCAAGGTCATTAAGTCAAGGGTCCAATAGTTCAAAGGTCTTTAGGGATCATATAATTTATATTTCCTGGTATAATTATATCCTTAAGTAAAATAGGAAGCTTAATGAAAATAAGGAGGCTCGGCCTTCCATTTAGATAATAAAGTCTAAATTTATAAGTTAATAGGAGACTTAGTCTTCCATTCAATGAATATTTTAGAATAGTAAAAGTGAAATTATCCATTAATTATAATTATTAATTACCGCAACAAGAAAATCAAGTAGTACAAACAAAACACAGTAATAATGTATATTCAAATAATCAAACAACAGACAAGGGATCGGGAGCCAATCCAACAAACAGACTATTTAACAATTATTTCTACACCCCCAAGCAAGGTTTCCCACTCCCCCCTTACCTGGATAAATAGGAATTTGGGCAGAATCTCCTCTCTTTCTCCTTAAACCGGAACCGGAACTAGAGCAGAACCTTCTCTATTCTCCTCCTCTTTTCACAACCTAGGCAGAACCTTCTCTCTTACTTTCTCTCTCTATTTCTCTAGAATTTCCTTCTCTCTAGAATTCTAAATTTTCCAAAACCTTAGGCCCCTATTTATAGAAATTTTGAAGTTACTATGCACTATGCACTATTCATTAAAATAATATTATAAATTACTATGCACTATGCACTATTCATTAAAATAATAATATAATTACTATTCATGAATAGTAAAATACTATTCATCCAAATAATTTGAGTTTTGCGTAAGCGCTTACGTTTTTTTTCAAAATTATTATTCATATGAATAGTAAAATACTATTCATAAATACGTATACATAAATAGTAAAATACGTATACATAAATAGTAAAATACGTATACATGAATAGTAAAATACGGGAATAAAATACTTATTCACATAATAAATAACTCTTTTCATTTGAATAAAATTTTGGGATATTACATTTCTCTCCTCCTTTAAGAAATTTCGTCCCCGAAATTTTCCTGAAATAGAAAAGGATAATCTTCACGCATCTTGCTTTCTAACTCCCAAGTAGCACTTTCTTCAAAATGTCCTCCCCAAACGACCTTAACCAAAGGAATTTCCTTTCCTCTTAGTTGTTTCACCCTCGTATCATCAATTCTTAAAGGAACTGTTTCATAGGTGAGATTATCTTTCAATTGAACATTGTCAGACTCGATGATATGGGAAGGATCATGGACATATTTTCTGAGTTGGGAAACATGAAAGACATTATGAAGATTTGAAAGAGATGGGGGTAAGGCAATTTGATAGGCTACTTCACCAATTCTTTTAAGGATTTGATAAGGACCAATGAAACGTGGAGTAAGCTTACGCGATTTTAGTGCTCTGCCTACTCCTGTCCAAGGAGTAACTTTAAGGAATACATGATCACCTTCATTAAACTCAAGGTCCTTTCTCCTCTTATCACTGTAACTCTTCTGCCTACTCTGAGCTGCTCTCATTCTCTCCTGGATCATCTTAACTTGTTCAGTAGTTTGTTGAACTATCTCAGGTCCTAAGATAGCATTCTCTCCAGGTTCTACCCAACACAAGGGTGTTCTACATCTCCTACCATATAGAGCTTCATAGGGTGCCATCCCAATACTGGAATGGTAGCTATTGTTGTAGGTAAATTCTATCAAAGGTAGGAAACTATCCCAACTACCCCCATGTTCTAAGATGCAAGCTCTCAACAAGTCTTCCAAAGATTGAATAGTTCTTTCGGTTTGACCATCTGTTTGGGGATGGTAGGCTGAACTCAATCTAAGCTTAGTGCCTAGAGCCTCATGTAAACTGTCCCAAAATCTAGAAGTAAACCTAGGATCTCTGTCAGAAACTATACTAGTAGGAACCCCATGTAATCTCACAATCTCACTTATGTACAACTTGGTTAGTCTCTCCAAAGAGTATCTAATGTTAATGGGAATAAAATGGGCAGACTTAGTCAATCTATCTACAATAACCCATATAGCATCTAAGTTTTTCGTAGTTTTAGGTAATCCAACTATGAAATCCATAGAGATGCTATCCCATTTCCATACAGGCACATCCAAAGGTTGCATCAAACCTGAAGGTTTTTGGTGTTCTACCTTAGCTTTTTGACATACTAGGCAGGCATACACAAATTCCTCCACTTCCTTCTTCATCTTAGGCCACCAAAACATCTTCTTAAGGTCTTGGTACATCTTAGTGGCTCCAGGATGAATACTAAGGCTACTCCTATGTCCTTCTTCAAGAATTGCTCTCTTAAGTTCAGGCACACTAGGAATACACAACCTATCTCTAAACCTCAATACTCCATCTATTCCAATTTTAAATTCACTTTCCACACCTTGATTTAACTTCTCAACTTGACTCAATAAGAAAGGATCTACCTTCTGACCTTTTCTAATTTCATCTATCAAGTTATTAGTCACCTTCAAGGTTCCCAACCTAATACTCTTAGAGGTTAGTTCACACCCTAAACTCATATCCCTAAATTCCTCAATCATGTGCAATTCCCTCATCATTAAAGAAGAAATTCTCAAGGATTTCCTACTCAAAGCGTCAGCTACCACATTAGCTTTGCCTGGGTGATAGTTCAACTGAAAGTCATAATCCTTAAGAAACTCTAACCATCTTCTCTGTCTCATATTTAATTCCTTTTGGTCAAACAAGTACTTAAGGCTTTTATGATCACTAAACACCTCAAATCTAGATCCAAACAAGTAGTGTCTCCACAACTTAAGCACAAATACTATTGCAGCTAACTCAAGATCATGGGTAGGATAGTTTTGCTCATGGGTTTTAAGTTGTCTAGACGCATAGGCTACTACCCTTCTCTCCTGCATAAGTACTCCACCTAAACCTGATTTGGAAGCATCACAAAATACCTCAAAAGTCTTGCTAGGGTCAGGTAATACTAACACAGGGGCACTAGTTAGTCTTCTCTTAAGTTCTTGAAAACTCTCTTCACACTTAGAGTCCCACACAAAAGGTTGGTTTTTCCTAGTCAATTTGGTCAAAGGTAAAGCTAATTTAGAAAAACCCTCTATAAATCTCCTATAATACCCAGCTAGTCCTAGAAAACTCCTAATCTCAAAAACTGACTTAGGTGTTTTCCATTCAAGAACCGCCTCTACCTTAGAAGGATCTACAGCTATCCCATCCTTGGATATCACATGCCCTAGAAAATTTACACTCTCCAACCAAAATTCACATTTTGCCAATTTAGCATACAACTGTTTCTCCTTAAGGGTTTGAAGAACGATCCTAAGGTGCTCAGCATGCTCCTCCCTATTCTTAGAATACACTAGGATATCATCTATGAAGACCACTACAAATCTATCCAAGTAAGGGTGAAAGATCCTATTCATGTAGTCCATGAAAACACTAGGTGCATTAGTCACACCAAAAGGCATCACTAAATACTCATAGTGCCCATAGCGGGTCCTAAAAGCAGTCTTTGGGATATCCTCAGATTTCACTCGGATTTGGTGATAACCTGATCTCAAATCTATCTTACTAAACACACAAGCCCCAACTAGCTGGTCCATAAGGTCATCTATTCTAGGCAATGGATACTTATTCTTAATGGTTACCTTATTCAATTGTCTATAATCTATGCACAATCTCATGCTCCCATCTTTCTTCTTGACCAATAGAACAGGCGCTCCCCAAGGTGAAACACTAGGCCTAATGAATTGTTTCTCTTGTAGTTCCTCTATCTGTTTCTTAAGCTCAACTAACTCTTTAGGAGACATCCTATAGGGTGCTATAGATATGGGTGCGGTACCTGGCACTAAGTCTATACTGAACTCAATCTCTCTCTCAGGTGGTAAACTAGACACATCCTTAGGAAATACTTCTGGAAATTCTCTCACTAAGGGAATCTCATCTAGCTTATTCTCAGTCTCAACTGTTAATGAAGATAAGATCATGTATACCCTTTCATTTTCCTTTAAACAAGTTTTAATGTCAGAAGCACTAAGAAATTCCGTACTCTTACATTCACCAAATGAAATGGATTTATCAAAGCAATTTAAAAGAACATGGTGAGAAGATAGCCAATCCATACCAAGGATTACATCTAATTGACTAAGAGGCAGACAGATTAAGTCAACTAGAAACTGTTTATCAGAAATTGTCAAAGGGCATTTTAAACACACTAGGGATGTAGTTACTGAACCATTAGTAGGAGTTTCAACAACTAAATCAAAATTTAACAAAGACACAGGCAATTTCAGTTTTTGGACACAAGAGATGGAAATAAAGGAATGAGTTGCACCAGAATCAAATAGTACAACAAAAGGAGTCTCAGCTATGAAACAAGTACCTTGTATCAAATTTTCTGACTGAGCAGCTTCAACACCACTAAGAGCAAATACTCTTCCTACAGTCTTTGGTCGTTCGGTTTGCGATCCTGATCCAACGACACGTGTTCTTGGTGGTTCAGAACATTGAGTGCTAATATGTCCTTTACCACTACAGTTGAAACAGGTAATCTCCTTGTCACGACATTCTGACTTGTTATGACCAACACGTCCACACTTCCCACATCTCCCTGAAAAAGTAGATCCTCCAACACTTCCAGTAGTATTTACAGTGGTTCCTCTAGTAAAGGAATTACTTCTATTATTAGTAGTCATATTCCCTTGAAATCTTGTAGGGTTGGAATAAGGCTTACTTCTACCAGAAGTATTAGAATTCACTGTACGAGCAGGGCCTCCAGCTCCTTTATAGAAAGCAGCACGAGCACGGTTGTCACGATCATAAATACTGCACTTATTGACCAGAGTGGGAAAATGATATATCTCCTGATAATTGATTGCTGTTTTCACTTCAGGACGCAGACCATTTACAAACTTTATGCATTTGGCCCTTTCCCCACCTTCACCATGATAGTGTGTACAGTAGCGGACCAAAGCATCAAACTTTGCAGCATATACCTCTACCGTATCGTTTCCTTGTTTTAGTTCAAGAAATTCCATTTCCTTCCTACTCCTTACATCATCTGGAAAATATTTTTCAAGAAAGACCCTCTTGAAGTTCTCCCAATTCAAATGTACGCCTCCATCAATTATCCTCCGAAGTGCTCCTTCCCACCAAAAGTAAGCATCAGCTGTCAGCATGAAGGTGGCTAGCTTCACTCTCTCTGTAAGGGGACAATCCATAACATTAAAGATTTTCTCGATCTCTGATAACCAATTCATGGCGGCATCTGGGTCATAACCTCCTTTGAAAGTGGGTGGATTATTCCTCTGAAATTGCTCCAACCAGTTAGGAGCAACTCCATTCATATTATTGTTGTTCATAGCTTGGGCTAATGCTTGGAGAGCATCAGCAATCGCACGATCATTTCTACCAGCCATATTCTAAAGAAATAATACAATTAATAGACATAGGCAAGCATCATATCAACATAATAGATCTCACAATCAATTCATTTATCAATAAATATAGTAGACACATAACTCACGGCCGATAAAACCGACCTGGCTTTGATACCACTAAATGTGACACCCTCTACCCCAACATTATTAATAAACCTAAACTATATTTATAAAAGATTATCATAGAATGATATAAAACAATAAGTATCATAAGGTAGAAGATGCACATTCATAATTCATACACATAAATATTAAACTCAAGAAGTTATTATAAAACAAAGATTATAAATCAATCCCAGTAAAGGTGGCAGTGCCTCCTAGTTAGGAATCAATTTATAATTTATTAAATTACACAAGAAAAGAAAATATTTTTAGAACAAGAAATACATAAGAGAAATCCTAGCTAAACCCGATGTCACATCCTATCAGAGCATGCCCCAAGAAGCCTTTAGGCCTCATCACCAACATCCTCATGATGATGATCACCTGCAACATAAATTTAAACATATACAAAAAAAATAACAAGGGAGTGAGAAACATCTCACTCAGTTGTAGATGAAGAAATAAAAGTTAAATAGCACACACACATAATCATTATCATATATAATAATTATTTATCATGCAATGATGTCATAGACTCAACTCATAAATATATGCATGTGGCGCCATACGGAAGTTCACATATCATCATTGGTGACCCTAAGGCACACCTAGTTAGCATATCGTGGGTGACCCAAAGGAACACCTGGTTACATCATTGGTGACCCAAAGGCACACCTTGTTAGTCGTGGGTATGCGGCCTCAGCGGCACACCTGGAGTATATATGCATATGATGCATGTCATACAATCATAAACTTAACATTTCACATATTACAGAATTTCCTATAATATACCATATCATAAGCATAATTCATACTTATATTATATTTTATTAATCCAATAGTCCAAAGGTCCAATAATTCAATAGTCCCATAGTCCAAAGGTTCAATAGTCCAATAGTCCATTGTCCAACAGTCCAACAGTTCAATAGTCCAAGGTCATTAAGTCAAGGGTCCAATAGTTCAAAGGTCTTTAGGGATCATATAATTTATATTTCCTGGTATAATTATATCCTTAAGTAAAATAGGAAGCTTAATGAAAATAAGGAGGCTCGGCCTTCCATTTAGATAATAAAGTCTAAATTTATAAGTTAATAGGAGACTTAGTCTTCCATTCAATGAATATTTTAGAATAGTAAAAGTGAAATTATCCATTAATTATAATTATTAATTACCGCAACAAGAAAATCAAGTAGTACAAACAAAACACAGTAATAATGTATATTCAAATAATCAAACAACAGACAAGGGATCGGGAGCCAATCCAACAAACAGACTATTTAACAATTATTTCTACACCCCCAAGCAAGGTTTCCCACTCCCCCCTTACCTGGATAAATAGGAATTTGGGCAGAATCTCCTCTCTTTCTCCTTAAACCGGAACCGGAACTAGAGCAGAACCTTCTCTATTCTCCTCCTCTTTTCACAACCTAGGCAGAACCTTCTCTCTTACTTTCTCTCTCTATTTCTCTAGAATTTCCTTCTCTCTAGAATTCTAAATTTTCCAAAACCTTAGGCCCCTATTTATAGAAATTTTGAAGTTACTATGCACTATGCACTATTCATTAAAATAATATTATAAATTACTATGCACTATGCACTATTCATTAAAATAATAATATAATTACTATTCATGAATAGTAAAATACTATTCATCCAAATAATTTGAGTTTTGCGTAAGCGCTTACGTTTTTTTTCAAAATTACTATTCATATGAATAGTAAAATACTATTCATAAATACGTATACATAAATAGTAAAATACGTATACATAAATAGTAAAATACGTATACATGAATAGTAAAATACGGGAATAAAATACTTATTCACATAATAAATAACTCTTTTCATTTGAATAAAATTTTGGGATATTACAATTTTTGTGAGTAACGATGCTAAATTCTTGTGTACATAATATAATAAAAAAATATTTGATTTTTCCAAAGTAAAGAATTGTATTTTAGACGATAAAATACGTTTATAATTATTGATTATAAAATTAATAATTAAAATTTATGATAAAACTAAATTCTTGTAAAATTAAAATTAATTATAATATTATCTATTAATTTTTAAATCAATATATTATTATACTTTATTATTTAAATTGAATTCTGTAAAATTAAACAAAAAAGAAACATATATTATTATGCATACTCATTAATTTTAATTGGATAATAAACATCACATATATTTTAAAAAATTATTTTAAAAAATTAAATTAATGCTTTTAATAACAAAGAGATGAAATTAAATAAATAGAGAATTTAGCTTTTAAACTAAAAGAAAAATCTTCCTTACGGATGATGATGAGTGGATAAGCTCTGTTTCCAAGGACTATGGGTACTGGCCATGAATTTAAGGCAATCAATTAGTTAGATTCTGACCTTGTATTTGATTGATGTAAAACAAACCACTAAATTTATTTCGGTGCATGATCATGACCACCTTAATAACACAATCATCACAAGTTTTTAATGACTTATCATAAATCTAAACAATTTTTTTAATGATTGTGTAGCTTATTTTCAACTTTTGTTTTCTTTTGCCAAACCCTTTGGCTTTGAGATTTTTACTTCTGCTTCTGTAAAGTCTTGTCATATCCTTGGTTTGAAAAGGACACCACTACAATTTCAAGAAAAGCAAATTCCTCCTCATAGATGAGTCAATTATACTTAACCATGATAGAATTATTATGAACAATTCTTCTAATTAAATTAAAATAATACATGGAACTTGATTAATCATGAATTTGAGACTTGTATTAAACATTTGAGAAATTTGTAGAAATGGACGAGTTTGAAATTGTTGGGATGCTATAATTGATGTTAGAGGAAAGAAGTAACAAGTGACAGATGAAGGCAGTAGTGGCAGAAAAGGTGTAGTTAGGGCGGTGGATTTATGTGGCAAAGACATGACATATAAATTTGTCCCATTATTAGTTCATGTGTGAGTGTGAACATCACTTATGTCCCATCCCTTTGTGTTGCTTCCCACCTCTCCTTTGCTTCTATTTGGTGACGTCAAACATAACATGTGCCAACCATTTTAGCTTTCAATTATTTATGTTACAAGTGTTGTGTTGCTTAATATGAATTCTTTTCAAGTGTTGCAAATAACTTTGTAACTAATTAATCAAGGGGATAATGAGCATTGTTTTGGGCTACAACTTTGTCATGTCCAAAATCTTCTGAGTAATGTTGGTTTGAACATGTGGTTGGCCCAATGAGCGTTTGAGATCATATATTTGCAAGCTCACAAAATACTATTAAATAACAACCCTCAAAAATCACTGAAGATGTAATTATCCAAACATGTGAAGCATTACCAAATACAAAATAATACATAATACATGTTCCCATCAATACAGCATAAGTTGACAGAGATAAAAAAATAGTAATAATAATGTCTTGACCAATTTCAACAACTGGACAATTTTAAAAGCCTTGTCAAATAGAAAAAGAAAATGCTAATTAGTCTTCTTATAGTACTGGGTAAAAAGAATATTAAAAAAAGAAAAATGATAGAGCTTCTGAATTTTTGTTCCGAAAAACATTCCAAAAGATCAAAATATTAACTTAAATTATAAAATATTAAATTAAATAATTATTTAATAATAAATTTATTAAAAAATATTATTATTTTAAGATTCGGACGATGTTTCAAGAAAACTCGAAGGATGTATCACAACTCTAAAAAAATGCAATAGCACACTATACTAGTGAGGTTGGGTCTTCTAGCACATTTAGTCATGATTGTGTCACAAATAAAATTATATATATATATATATATATATATATTAAGTATCTGCAAAAATATTTATGTCTTGTGTCAGTCATTGAAAAAAAACAAATTTTCAGTTTTAGATTTTTGACATATTTTCAGTGATGGTTTAGTCTTTATCATTAATTTCAGTTAAAACATATTCAATTCAATACTGATGCTTAGGAATGGTTTATTATTAAGATATGTCGTTTAAAGAAAATTTGCATTAGAATAAATGAGTTGACAATGAGTATTTTAATTGATATGCTTAAATAAATAATGTTGTTTACTAGGTTTAAATAATTAAAAACTATTTTTTTTCTATAGATAAATGTTACACTAGAGATAATGATAATGTTTATTGTTTTATGTGAGAGATAAAGTTGTATAATATAATCATAAATTAGAGTTAAGAACTCGCTTATATCAAAGAGTGACATTTGATAGAAGTTCTTACATTTACATGGCATTGTAAGGTCCATAAATTTAAAGTAACAATCTACTTAAGCAATTCATGGTTGAAGATGCTCTCACTTTAGTATAAACTATACTTATGATTCAAAATTATCATGTAAAAAAATTATAGTTTTAATTATAGTATTATTATTTTTATCCAATTATAATTAAAAATTTGTTATCACAGTAGATTGTGATAAATGAGGAATAATTCTCTTGATTATAGGATTATTATGAATAACACATTAATAATTTAAATCAATATATGTGTAATAGTAATTATTAGATAAATATTAATAGATTTTATTTATTAAATTATACTACATGATGTATATAAAAATGTGGTCTGTTAAATTAAAAGACAATTTAAATTTTTTGAACTCAGAGTTTTAATATTAATAAATAAAACGTTTTTATAAAGAAAAAATATCTACAAAAACTTCTTTGAACATATTTTTGAAAAGTTTATTAGATGATGTATAAGACACAAATCATTTGTAAATAAAAGGTACCATTTGCTTCTATTAGAACACATCAGTGCATATAACCCATATGTCACCACAAGAAAAGACAATAAAGATAGACGAAATAAACCTATGAGTTGGACTTAAAGTGTTGCAACGGTCATCTTTTCTAAGCTACTGTATAAGAAGATACAAAGTTCAAAAAAGACATAGACATAGAATTTACATGCGATATATACATTTATACATAAATACTCTATAAATTTATTTTTTATTGCAAACACTTATAATTCTCTATTGATTATATAATGTCTAAGTTAGATGACCATAATATTTGTGTAACCTTTATAGTCATTGTTATAAGGTTGAGTCTAGAGAGATGTACTTGTCTAAAAAATAATACTTGTTTTTAAGTCTAAAGAGACTTGATTGTAAAAGAATACTTGTTAAGTCTAAATAAGCTTGTTGTTAAAAGAATTTTATGATAGCTACTTGAAGGGACAAGTTAAAGAAACTTAGGATTGAGTTAGAAGTAACTTGTTGAAAAATATTTGTATTTTTGTTTTAAGATAATGAAATTCAATCTAGTTGGATTGAAAACTAGACACAATTTTGGTAATTAAGACAAATTAGTATAAAAATACTCAGTATTTCATTTAACTACTCTTTGTACTTCATCTCACTAGAGTTACTATTTTAGTATGAAAATCATGCGAATTTTTTTATACACATTAGTCAACTTTCTTTTTTAGTGTATATCTTTTCTCCAGATGATCATTGAACTAACTTGAAAGAGAATTCCTAATGGTTAATATTACCTTGTATTGTCAATAGGAAATTTTCAAAAAGAAATATAAATTTTTCTTTAACATAAAATTATCATAGTAATTATTTAAGAAGAGATCTATCAATTCTGAGTAATGATTATGAGCTCTATAATAAAAGGAGAGGGTAAGTAAATGAATGAAAGAAATGAGTTTCCTATGTCATTTTATGAATAAATTTATTGATTAGCTTATTTGAATTTGACATGAATACCATATTCAAGAGTTATAATCTAGAGCTATAAATGATGGGAAAAAAGTTTATATTATTCTTTTGTTGGTTCTTCAAAAGTAAAAATATTATTTCATGGATGTTGAAAAGTGTTACTAGACATTGATTAGTAAAATTAATTTGATTAATTTATTATTAGTTTAATATTGAACTGAAATCACACACAAACTGCTGTATTAATCCTTGTCTGTAACGTAGTTAGTAGACTGGAACGGGACGTTCTCAAATTGGAATGAGCTGTTCTAAACTACTAAAATAAGGGTGATTTAGTAGCTCAGAACGGGTTGTTCCCAAACTGGAATGGGCCATTCCAAACTGCTAAATAGGTCTAAAAATCCTAGTTGAAAACAGGTCATTCCAAACATAGTTATTATGAGTAAAACTCGACTCCAGAATGGGTCGTTCTGGTTTAAGAACGAGCCGTTCTACATGTGAATTTTACACATGATGAAGGAGTGCAGAACGGGCCGTTCCGGATCTGAAACGGGCTGTTCTGACGACTCTAGACTTCTATAAATAGGTCACATACACGCAGTTGAGGAAAAAGAAACTTAGAGAGAAGTTTTAGAGAGAAGGACTCTGGACTAGGAAGCTTGCTTTTGGAAGATTGAAGTTCCCGGGTTGAGCTTCGGAAGAAAATTTTGCTTCTTCTCAATTCTTAGCTGTTCGGAGCCAATCTTCAGGTGAGAGAAGCTAGAATGTAGGTTGTTTGGTTGCATGTGAGTTTAGAAACTCAATTGATGCGTTTGGTGAATGCATGTTGAATCTGAGTTGGTTAAGTTAAAAGTTGCTTTGGGTGCTTAGGTTGATTGATGTTGTTTGGGTGTGTAAGTTGGCATGATAGATGGGTTGTAAACATGTAGTATGATTTGTGTTATGTGATGAAAATGTTGTGTGTTGATAATATGTTATATGTTGTTAAAGTTGCTATATGTTGAGTATTTTGGTGAAACTAAGTTGTTTTCATGTTGTTTATTGTTGAATTATTAATAAGTTGAGATGTATAAGTTGAAGTAGTTTATTGTTGTAAAATTGATATTGTGTTGACTATAGTTACTCTAGTTGTTTAATTAAGTAGTATAAAGATGCCTATTGCTGTAAATTTGAAAGTTGCCTTAAAGTTGTTGAAGTTGAGATTGATGATTATAGTTGCTTATTGTTGTAAAGATGACTATTGTTGTAAAGTTGTTATGACGCCTATAGTTGTAAAGTGGTAAAGTTGTTAAAGTTGTATAGTTGAATAAAAAGTTGTCAAGTTGGTATGTGATGTCTATTGTTGAAAGTTGCTTTTAAGTTGTAAGTTGCCTTAAAGTTGTTCAGTTGCTCTAAAGCTGTTGAAGTTAATATTTTGATGACTATAGTTGTCTGTTGTTGTAAAGTTGTAAAGTTGTCTATTGTTGTAAAGTTAAAAAGTTGGGGACATATGGTGAAGATATATGTCCTATGTTGAGATACATAGTACTAAGGTGATAAGTTGAAAGTTGTTTTAAAGTTGAATCCCTTAGTACTGTGTGGACAACATGGAAGTAGTCGATTCATGTCATGGTTGAATGACCAATTTGAGTAAAGTATCTAGTTAGATATGTAATCTTTAACTAGGTACTGGAGGGTGCGTGGTACTTGGAGGACAGTGGGTGGGCTAACTTCATATGTGGATTGGTGATGCTAGCCAAGGTCGTGGTAGGCTCATACCCAAATCCTTCTGTCTTGACAGCAGTACTGGACCTCCGAGTCTAAGTGGCACACCCAAGTAATCGCCTATTGTTGTCTATACCTAATTCTCTTCAGAGTTCCTAACAATGTCCTATACCTGACCTAGTTGAGATAGGTCAAATGTTGGATTCGATAGGATTTATGCCACCTAGACTGCTCAACCTTAGTTGTCGGAGATCTCCTAGTTGTATATGCGTGACGACGCATTAGTTGATGTCGCATGTGTTATTGCATTCAAGTTGCATATAATGTTATATGAATGAGCTGAGAGTCGAACTATTGTGTTAAAAATTATGTGATTGTGCTGTGATGATTTGTTGTTGATCACTAGGACTAAAGGAGAAGTTTTTGAAGTTGTTCATCCCATTGTGCGGATTGAGATAGTTGTGGTGCTCTAAGAGCCCAATTTGTTGAAAAACCCTCCTTGGGAAGTTATCCCTTGGAGTGGGTGATGTGTTGTTCTTCTCTATGAAGCTTAGTCGGTCCCATGTGTGGGCAAGGTCGAGGCACACGTGTATGAAGCGACCACGGTATAGGGGCCAGGCCGAGCTATACCGATTACAAGCGGCCAATTTGAGTAAAGTACGATGTGTTGAAAATGTTGTTGCTATTATATTGAGTTGTCTAATAGTTTGCGTTGAGGTGTTCATACTGTGTTGATCGGTGTTGGTGTGTTGAACTAAGTTGAAATGATGTTAAGATGTGTAGTAGGTGTGTTGTTTGTCTTCTATGTTAGACGTGAAGATGATTCTATAGTTATTTGTGTTGCATATTTAATTATTATGAATTGTTTATTGTCTCTAGCTTACCCTTGCATGGTTTCATGTGATTTGGACTGCGATGATCATACGATGTATGAGAGCAGGACAATAATAGGCTGAGAGATAGCTGCTAGAGACCACAGGAGGTGCCTGGAGTGAATGTTTTATCTTGTAGGTTACCTTATAGTAGCATATTTTGTTGTATATAGCTGGGTGTTATTGGTTGCTTGCTTAGCAACTTGTGTTGTAAATATTTTATTATACTATTTTAGTATATATTCTAGTAGTGCGTAATATTGTTTCGTAGTGTGACGGCCACAATAAGTCGTTACATTATCAGAAAAAATATTTTATTTAATAAATCAAATTAGATAATTTATTAAATATTTTTCTGTATGTAGATATATGAGGAGACTTTACAATGAATAAGCAATTTTATGCTTCAAGAACCGATATCCAGGTACATGTTTATAGCATTTTTTTTCAATGATATGCTTTTGAATAAAAATATAGCATTTTTTTTAATGTGTTGTATATGTTCGCGCACAAATTTTTCATGACATAATATTAATATAATTAAGTTTTTTTAATTAAATAAAGCATAACATTTTTTCATTAGAAAGACCCTATAAAAATGAAGTAATATCTCTTTTTTAAATTAAAACAATTAAATTATATTTAGGTGTCTTATTTAATCAAGTAATGAATTTATTATTTTATATAAATAAGATAATTAATTACATATAATTTACTTATATATACATATATAGTTTTTTAATATTAACATATCATCAACAACAATTTTTAATTTAATATTATTTTTGTTTTTAATTTTATTAATTTAATTTTAAAATTATTATTTTTTCAACATATATAATTTATTTAGAGACATATAATTTGTTTTTAATATATTATTTTTGTCTTTGAAGGTAAATCATTATTTGTGATTTACTATCATCAAAATTAATGAATCAAAATACAAAAATAACATTAAAATTATGATATATATATATATATATATATATATATATATGTTTAAGTAAATTATAATATTTTTTTTATAAAATACAGTGTCAAAAATAAATTAAAAGTAAGAACAACATTAAAACCAATACAAAATATTATTCATAATATAGTAAAAAAAACATTATAATTTTTTTTATATGTAATTACTTTAATTATATAAAATAATAAATATATTATTTAATTAAATTATATATCTAAATATAAACTAATTATCTTAATTTAAAACATCTTTAATTTATTTTTTAATTATCATAATTACTATTTTTATTTATTTATCGATATCAACCAGCAGACTAATTAGAATTAATAAAAAAATATATATTAAAAAATTAAAAACTGATTAAAAATTTGTAAAAATCAAACGACAATAAACTATATTTAGATAGAGTTAGAACACACTTGAGCCAAGTATCGTAATTCATAGATAGAACACGTGTGAACTAAACTAGGTTTTTCCAAAACCCACAAAACGACGTCGTTGATTTAAAAACAAAAAACAAAAAACTTTGAAGTGTCATCTTGTGCACTGTGCCTTTCGCGGCGAATTGGGGTGAAGTCGTGAACCCCTCCGCAGTCGTAAGGCCTCCGCACTCCGCCGCCGCTGTTCCGTCCGCACACTGCTGTTAGTTACAACTTACAGACGTCGTCTTTCTCTTTGCTGCTAGTCCGCGTTTGGTGTTTCACAATTGTGACTCTCAGGTTAGTAATTTCACATTTTCACTAATTTGATTAATCCTAATCTAAAATTCTAAATGCCCTAATTAATTGCTCTGATGTAATTGTTGGTTGTTAATTGCCCTGTTGTAAACTAGTAATTGTAGATGCTGAGTTGCTCTGTCAGTCTGTTGTAAACTTGTAGGTTGATCTAATTTCGACAATCTCAATATGAACCAATAAAAATTTTGAAGTTACTATTTGACGAGTCTCACCAAAGAAAGATTAGGCATATGATACACATAATATATGATTTATTATAGATAGAGCAATCAAATCATGTGATATGATATGAAATTGTGTTCCATGAGTGAATTTTTCTTAATCTCAAAATTTGCAAAATAAAAAGTTTTGAGATTTACAATTCTTCATAAGGCATAACCTGTTCCATATAGCAAGCTATTGTCTGGGTGCAAGTTTTCTCTGTATTTGAAGACTAATTGGTCTTCCTTTCCAATTTAGTAAATTTGATTTTAAAATACTAGTTTTCTATAAGACAAAAAAGTGATCTCTACTCTAGTCTGAGTTGCCAAAAGAAGTGGAAATTCTTTTAAATTATGAAGTGTTTTAATTTAGTGTAGTCATTTTGGCAGAGCCACCTATGTTTAAGATAACCAAACAGACTTTTTGCAGTTGCAAGCCCATTTGTGAATCTCTCATTGCTAGTAGATTGAAGAAACCTGAAACAGTAGATCTCCCTTGTTGCCTTCTGATCCTTACCAGAGTTCAGGCTAGAATCAGAGCTGACTATGTTGACAAGAGGGTACCTTACTGTACTTTATTGCTGTGATTATTGCTTGTAATTTCTTTACCATTGCTTTTTACATTGGTATCCTTTTCGCATAGAATGAATGATGTAATTGGCTCATTACCATGGTATTTCCTATTGCGAATCTGACCCTGTAGATGTAATCTGGAATATGGGAGATGCATATTGAAAGGAAAATGATCCCCATTAGTACAAAAGAATAGCTACTTTCTTGAAACCTATCTTTCCAAGATTCTGCAAGACCTATCTTAAATGATTGCGGTTGAGCTACTTTGATAGTATGAAAGTTCTGTTCTTTTACTTATTTTTTATCTGCCTACTTTAGCAACATGTAGCGAAAAGTAATTTTGATTATCTTTGACTTAACTAGCTCTTATATCAAATGCAAAAATTCCTATGACTGCTGCAATTTGGAAGAGGAGCATTGCCTTGTCCTAAAAAATGGGGGAGAAGATGCAATTGCACAAATTTACACCTTTTTTGGAGCAGAAAATGACATATTCATATGTTCTATTAATATTGGTCACAATTCAGATAAAATATTTCTCATGATATTTTGCTGTCCTTTTTTGGTGTGCTTACTTTATGTATGATTATTCTGTTCCAGTTTATTCAGTTACAGCCACAGATCTTTTGTGTGATTCAACAACACGCACTTCAAGCCTTTCAATTTTTTTTAGCTAAAAAGTGCATATAGAAGGCATGTAAATGCAAATTGGATTTTCAATAATAGATTTTGTACTCAAAACAAGTTTTAAAAAGTTGCTTGTAGAAATTGGATTTTTGCAAAAATGATTTTAAAAACCAGTTTTTAAAATTGGTTTTGGCCTAAACAAGTATTAAAAACTGGTTTGACCAAATCAAACTGATTTTTCTGTTTTTAGAAGGAAAAATGGTTTGGTTTATATATTCTATTTACATAACTGGTTTACATTTAGATTTGATTTGATTTTATGCTAAACTGATCCATGCACACCCTAAGAGAGGGTGAAACATGTCCCATTTCCATGCCTAATTCATTTGTTCAATTGCTGTATTTCCTTGGTTGTGTTTTTCTTTTAAATATATTGATCAATATGACAAAATTAATATTTAATAATTGTTAGTTCATTATTTATTTTGTGACAACTCATAAGTTTTATTTTTCACATTTGCAGCTGAGGTGACAAAAGCTATGGCCTCAAAGCTTCTTTTGCAGAGAAGGCTCTTCAGGTTTTTGCAACTGTCACCACCCTTTTCTTCCATTCATGCAGCCCCGTTCTATTCAGTGAAAGCTTCACAATTCTTGTCTCTCTACAAGGAGAATGCCGTCCTTCCTCCTCTCTCATCTTCTTCTAGAAATATCTGCTCTCGCAGTTCTAATCTTGATGACTCTCAAGGTCCCTTGACTATTGATTACAGGTATGACATGTGCCTTCTTGTTTTCATCAATTATGTTTTATTTGATTCTTGGAAACTGTTAAAGTTGAACTTGACTGTTTTAGCTGTTTTTTAAATGGTTTTCTCTTTTGAGCTTTCAAATTTTAATTATGGTTTGCTTTTCAAAACTATTAATTTTAAAATCCAAAGCATTTCTTGAGCTGGGTTGGGGCTTGACAGTGGGATTTGTGTTCTTGAAGAATATTTCTCAGAATTCAAGTGTCAGTCACATATGCTAATTCCTCTGGTTGTAAGATTCCAATATTGGTTGGAATTGTTATGTTTCATTTTTTTAAGCAGGTGGAAGTGATTTTGCTAACGATTAATGTGAATGCAGTTCTCTACTACAGGAGGGTGAATTCCACAGACTGGCTGATTCCACAATACATAGCCTACAAGAGAAATTAGAGGTATCTCTAGTATTGCTTTGTGTTTTGCACGAACTTATATTTGTAATTTTGCAATCACAAGTCTTGACATCCCCCACAAATTTTGCTCTTAATTTAGCACTAAACAGCCACCTGCAATGTTTGACAAGTATACAAGCTTGGTAAAATATGCTTAAAATCAAATGGATTTCATTGGAAGAGTCTTAGACGTGCTGGAAAGTTGACAGTCACAAGGCATTCAGTTCATGTTATTTGAAATTTAAGCTATGTTGGGTATTTATTTTGTTTTGTTTGTTGCATGGCAGGACTATGGAGACTCAGTTGAAGTTGATGGATTTGACATAGACTATGGGGTGAGAGAACAAGTTATAAAGGATTGTTAACAACAATTACTTGTCAACAAAAAAATATCCTACAACTTTTTTGTATTTTAGAATATGAGCATGAAAACATCATATGTTTTGTATTGCTTATTTTGAATAATCACATTTTTATCTTGATAGCTATCATTTGTTTAAATGAAACTCACCAATTATTGCTTCTTTTAAGATTTTAATTAATTTCTTCCTATTAATATTAAGAAGTGGCTTCCAAGCACGGGGTGTATTGCTTGTTTTGACATGACTTTCCGTTTCAGAATGATGTATTGACTGTAAAACTTGGCGATCTTGGCACCTATGTTTTGAACAAACAAACACCAAATAGACAACTCTGGCTGTCTTCTCCAGTAAGGTATTAGATCTTGTCCGTGGGTTATGTGCCTATATATGGTTAATTTTTAAGCTAGAATCTTTTGGTTTTAGTTATAATCTCCGACATCCAGGTCCATATAATCGATCACTTGTGAATAAGTTTTACCACAGCCAAATACATATACTTCTTTTGTATCTTTATGCATGAGAATGAACAGGAGAAAAGTGAATATTTAGTGGTAAGCATCCAAATGGTGTCGAAAACAGTATCGTTTGATAAAATATGTATCTTTAAGTGAGGTGTTAACAATGGTGCATTTAAAGCCTTGTGCATATAGACTTATTGGTTGAACTTAATTTTATTCTGCTTGCTATAAGTTTAATTTCTTTGTTTAAATTGTTTTACTGGTATTGTGGGGGATATATGCTGTGTTGTATGTCGGTTCATTTATTGATCGTAGCTGTGTTAATTTAGAGGCCTTTATTCCAAGGCTTTAACTGAAGTTTTGGTTATAGTGGATTGCAATTTGATCCTCTTCACATATATATCTTGCCATTTCTTCCATTTGTCTAATTAACCTACATAACTTAGATGGCATTCAATATCAGAACATAGGCTGACATGGGTATAATGAATGATCACTTGGACTTGTCCTAATGACTCCATCTCTTATGCAGTGGTCCATCAAGGTTTGATTGGGATCGGGATACTAAAGCTTGGATTTATAGGCGGAACAAAGCAAACTTATATAAAATTTTGGAAGGTGAATTGGAGCAGTTATGTGGCAAACCTATTGTACTTTCCTAAGCTGTGGAGAAGGTGCTCCCTAATCGTGATTTTTTATTTTAGAAGGTAAATTAATGATGATGAGCCATTGGCGTTAGCATGCACGTGAAGTTTTTTATTTATTATTTTTTCCCCCACACTTGGCACCTTCACTGTATCAGTTATACTATTTCTATCATAAAGTGCGTGACTGGTTTAAAATAACTTGCGTGATATGAGATAAATGTTCACTTGGTTGGTTTCACATTGGAGAATTGATTTTGGCTCCCGAGTATGGATTGGTAGACAAAATTTTGTGACTCAAAATGGAAATGGAAATATAGACTAAACTAGTTTGGATTTTGATATTTATTTGTTGTGTATTCTATTCTATTGTATTTACTGCTGATGAAAATAATGTTCTCGTTGGACATGTGTTGCTCTTTACTTAATTTGGTTTTCCACATACTACTTTTTAGTATTTTTTATTTACCCAATTTAATCGTTGTTACGCATTGCTCAATTAGTTAACGTTTGTGTAAGTTGGGTAACAAAGAACTTAAACTACGGTGAGGTGTAGTCCTTCTGAAATCAAATATAGGCAAAAATATGTTTTGGTCTCAAATAAATGTAAATTTCAACTAATTTCATCTTTATCTCAAAAAAATACTTTTCATTTAATTGATGTTTTATTTTTAATGATCTTTTTTATTTTTAATATCAAGTTTTGATTAAAGGTAATATAAAAAATATAATAAAATAAGATCGATAAATTTAAATGCTAACTTTCTTAACTAATTTTTTTTAATATTTGAGATTGGAGTATTATTTAAACTCATTGATTCTTTTCACTTTATTTTGGTCTCACCAATTATCGGTAGTACTAGTGATCCATTCTTAATATAAGAAAATAAATAAAATTTACATAAGAACTTTTTCAAACAAAGAAAAAATATAAAAAATAAATATAGTGAAAAAGGGTAATTAGTTTATGTAAGTGGATAAAAAATAAAGAATAACAATATAAAGCAAAATAAGAATTGCAGATTTATTGTATTTAAAAACAAGGTAAACAATATTTTAGTCTGAGTTATACTAAACATCTAATGGCTCATAATAGAATTATTATGTGTATGGGTGTCTGTGTTTAAAATTTGTATACTTGATTTATGTAAAAATAATAATTTAATGGTCAAATAATTAAAATTTGATATAGAATATAAGTTATTGAGTAAAGTAAGTCAATCAAGACTTACTCTTGGAGTAAATGAATCTTTTCCCTCTCTATATATACACACATGCTATAATTTAAGTATTGTAAATATCAATAAGTGATAGATAGTTCTTATTAGCGATGAACATGAATTGGGTTGGGTCGAACTTATCCTTATTCAAATCCAATCAAAAATTTTGTTGGAACCATTTCCTAAATTCTAAACCTGACCCAATCAAGATAAAAAAATATATGAATAAGATCGAGTTGATTCAATTTTGTTATACTGTATTGATTTTAACATTATGTATAATTAATTTATAAAATAAAACAAGTAAAAACTTAAATTAAGGTATAATTTATAATATATATTTTTTTAAATAATTGTATTACACATATAATATCATGTTATAAAATGTATTACTAAATTTTTATATTAATACACAATAATTAAAAAAAATTATACTTTATAAATGAATATTATATATCAAATTAGGTTAGATAATTCAAAATGTAATACAAACTTATTCTAAAAATGCATCGATCTAATTCCAAAGTTTATACCTATCTAAATCAACCTTGAGTTAAGTTGAATTAACATGTTGGATTAGATCATACTCACCTCTTATTCCAACTAAAAGTATGTAAAGTTTTGGAAACAAATTATTCATCTCAAAAGTCAAAACCTTAAAAAAAAATGTAAAAAAAAAAATAGTTTTCCAAAAAATTTGAAGTTTATATATTTTTAGTACTTTAAATTTAAAATTTGAGTTTTTAGCCTCTAAAAATACTATAAGATTATTATTTTAATATCTTAAATTTAAAATTTATTTTTTAAAATTTTAAATTTATTTTAATCATTAATATTATAATTAATAATAACAAATCGAGAGGATTAAAATAATATTTTTAATATTTTAAAGATTAAAAACACATTTTAAATTTAAAAGAGAAAAATAGTATATATCTTAAATTTAAGAGATAAAAAAAACACATACATACAATGTTTTTTTAAATTGATTTGGATTCGATCAAAAAATGCATCTAAGGCATGAAACAACTTAAAGTGAAAAGGAACATTGAAGTTCATTTCATGTTCCCTATTACATTTACATGTCTAATGTCAAGAATGAATTGGAGAAAGAATAATCATAATTCCGTAAATTAAAATTTTAAAACATGATTTTGAGATTTTCTTCCCGTATATTAGTATATTATAATGAAATTACATTTGCAGCACTCCGCTGAGGTCGAAAATGGGTGGCGTTGCCCCAAGGTTCCTCTTCCTCCTCGGCGCTCCCATCCCTCTTCTCCGCCGCCACCACCACCACCGCCGCAACCTCTTCCTCTTCCCTTCCCACTCCCATTCCCTGCGCCTCCCTTCCTTCTCCTTCTCATCCTCTCCCTCTCTCCCACTCAAACTCAAAGCCTCTCACTCCTCCGCCTGGCCCGAGTGGTCCTCATTCCTCTCCCACATCTCCTCCGCCGGCTACCTCCCCTCCCTCCCCGACCACGCCTTCGTCGAAGCCGCCGCCAACCTCCCCCACTCCTTCCTCCACGACGCCGCCGCCTGCTTGGCCTTCGCCCGCGACCGACCTAACCTTCTCAGGTTTCTCTCTTCTCGATTTCAATTCGGCTTCGTTCGATTCCTTTCTGAATTTGAATTGAATTGGATTGGATTGGATTGGATTGAATTGGCTTCTTATAGGTTGCTTTCTGTGAGAGACATTGCGGCTGTCGTTGAGCATGGCTCCCCCTTTCTCTTCCGCGACGCTGAGGATTCCGTCAGGAAGATGAGGTCCTTTCTCTCCGACGCTCATGCCAATGTTAGTTTTCTCTAAACACCTTCCTAATTGTGTTTCCTCTTGCTCTTGTCAATTATTTTTTGGTTTCAAACCTTCATGTCGTTTATTTTCACTTCCTTGTTTTGTATGAAAATTGTAATCCCCACCAGAGTGGGCTTTTAGCATCTTTCAGCAGTTGTTCTTTTCTGCTTTTGTTGCTCGCTTCTTCTGTATATACTAGGAAGGATAAGACTTGGATGCATTACCTATATTGTTGCCTTGCTTAGTTGTTCTCCCATCAGAATTGAAGTTTTACTTCGGTAATATGTATTTATATTTAATGTAATATTTAATTATGCATATTATCTAGGTGAAACTCCAATTCTGATCGGAGAGTAGCACCAACAATATTTATAACACTGTACCTAACTTTTGTCCTACTAGAAAATCTTGTGTGTGTGTGTGTGAGAGAGAGAGAGAGAGAGATGTCAAGATAAGACTTCATGGGAGAGAAGGAACAAAATTCTTGAGAAAGTATGCGGAATTTTTTTTTAATTTATTTTATTTTGTAGTTACTTTATTGTAACCCTAGAATTTTAATAGTTTGTTTGGCAACTATTTGATTTGAAGTGGATAAAGATGTTTTTTGAACTTTCGGAGCAAAAAATAAAGATGGAAATCCGCCTCCCTGTTATCTAGAAAATTAATGGTATACATCATAGTTAAACTTGTTTTTCCCACTCTCATTGTTATTTTTGTTAACTATTACATTTGCCACTTTGTATGTTTTAATTGTTATATGCAATATGTCTGGATTCATGAAGAGGTGTCGTGCAATGATTGATATGAAGCACCTAGTTTTTTATGTTGGGCTCTGTTGGCTTTTCTTTCCCTAATAAAATTGGGTAATCTGTGCTCAAAAAGATAAATACTTTATTCAAATTGAGTTACTGCTTCTTTTAATATCCTAGTATTGGTACATTTAGTAAACATCATTACTGTGTAAGTAGCATATTGGTAAACTAAAATGCAATTTCATAACCTTTTCTTAAATGCGTATCTCCTATGGGTCAAAATAAATGTGGAGATTGACTGAAATCCTGAACTTATGCAAAGGCTAATTGTTTCAATTTATTCCAAAATAAATGAGACAGTACATGCGTATTGTATGTACGGAATGGAACTTGTCTTCTTTCATGTCTTAACACTTGATTTCTAATTTTGACAAGTGCGTTGAAACAGTTGCTGATCTAGTTATGCTTGATATGTTCTTTACAGGACGCTGATAGAGCAAATACAGTTGATCTAATGAAGTTTCTGCTGAGTTATGCAAGTAACCCATTTGTCTCTTCAGAAGGGAACAGTCTCAATAAAAGAGAACTTGTTGAATCATCTGTCAGAAATCTATTCGGTGAACTTTTCAAGCTGAGTTATAGTGCACCTGGTCCTAACTCTTTTGCTTCAGTACAAAATCAAATGGCTGGCAGATTTGGAGAGACAAAGCCTCCTGGACAAAAAATTGAAATGAAGAGGGGTGATTGGGTTTGCCCAAGGTACTTTTTATTACTTTTAATTTTAACTGAGTCCCAATGAACTATCAACTGTTACTTTGTGTAATTCCGGAAAACCATGGAGAGAATGAGGAGCAACTGTTATAATTAATTTTATTTCCTCAAGTATTATACTACATTCTGATAACTCTGCACACTGTTTAATATTGAGCAGGTGTAATTTCATGAATTTTGCAAGAAACGTCAAATGTCTTGAGTGTGAGGAAGCAAGGCCGAAAAGACAACTGGCTGGAGGTGAATGGGAATGTCCTCAGTAAGTATCATCCTCCCGGGTTTTTCCCCGTAACCTTTGATGTAGATTACATCCAATTAACAGGATTTTCATTATGAAGGTGTGATTTCTACAACTATGGGAGGAATATGACTTGCTTAAGGTGTGATTGCAAGCGACCTGGACAAATATCTTTGGGTGCCACTGATACCATGTCAAATATGGGGTACGAAAATGGAAACAATCCTAATACTTCAGATGTCAATGTGAGGTTAGCTGCTAATGAAGAAAAGGCACAGCGTTGGTTTAGCAAGGTTTCTCAACTAGACAGCGGTGCTGATATTAACAGTGTGATAGCAGATGAAGATTTTCCTGAAATAATGCCATTGAGGAAAGGGGTAAATAGATTTGTTGTAAGCACAAGGAAAACTCCATTGGAGAGGAGGTTGGCTAATGCTCAATACAAGAGAAACTTGTCCAATAATGACAATCCCGGGATTGAGGATTTTAAAGCTGGGGAACCAATCAAGTCCCATGACACACTGGATGACATTCTAGGTCGTTCAGCTGGCTTTCCTCAATCTGACAATAAGAACACTTTTGCTGAACAAAATACCAGTGGAGACAGCCTGCCTTCATTTGCTAGTAACAACACTAGTACTGTTCCTCCCATTCCATTGTCTGCAGACGCACTTGCGCAAAAGTCCGAGAACTTTCTAGCAGAGGAAAGGAAAAAGGTGGTATTCGACACTGATGTTAGATATGCTAGTTCTGGAGACAGTTCACAGCTTTATAATAATTCTACAAGCCAAAGCATCATAGAGGATAAGGAGAAAGAGCAAGCAGAAAAATCTGAGAGGTGGTTTAGAAAGGTTTCTGAGCTGAATGATTTTCCAGATATAACAAGTGCAATATCTGATGAGGAATTCCCTGAAATAATGCCTATGCGTAAAGGAGAAAATCGATTTGTTGTTAGCAAGAAAAAGGATCGTTCTTTGACAACACCAGCATATAAGAGACGCGCGGCCATGGAGCAATCCGGCAAAACCAACTTTGTCCCCTTTGTTCCCTTCCCCCCAGATTACTTTGCCAAAAAGGACAAGCAGCAGACAGAAGGAGCTGCAGATTCAGCGGATACTTCCAATGATGATACATCTTCCATATCTGAAATGGCAGAGAAGCCTCCAGAGATCTCAGATGGTGCTAGAGCTAGACCTGAACAAGGTCCAAAATCTTCTGAGCAGAGCTCAAATAACAATGATGTTGGTGCTATGTATAGGGCAACAACTGGTGGAAATTCAAGGCAGAGTTTCAGTCAAGATCATGTTCCGAATTTGACAGGGAGTTCAACCCCAAGTCCAGCTTCTGAGAACCAGAGTGTTAGAGCAGAATGGTCAGGACAGAGTTTGGAGGGGTCAGCTGTGAAGGAACCAGATCCTTTGGACATGTCAGAGGAGGCAAAGGCGGAGAGGTGGTTCCGTCGCGTGGCGCAGATTAAGGATATTTCTGAGCTCAGTCAGATTCCAGATGAAGATTTTCCTTCAATAATGCCTATGCGCAAAGGGGTGAACAGATTTGTTGTAAGCAAGAGGAAAACGCCACTGGAAAGGAGATTGTCATCTAAGCAGTACCGAAGAAATCTTCCAACTGTGAGCTCAGATCCTATTAAAAACGAAAATGAAGGCAGCTGAAGAGTAGTGATATTATTATCCATTTGTTTCATTCTTCAATGTGAAGTTAAAATGTTGGCAAATATAGAAAAGGATAACGAAGATGATGGAAAACACTACCACTCAAACCTTTTATTTACACCTGTAACAGAGTTTTGACATCAAGTATTTATCTTTGTTGAGGTGATCTTGCTTTATATCATGTTGAGGGACTAGCTTGAGAAATTTCATAAATAAGTGATGCATTAAAACAGTTGTTTTCATACTCAGTTTTTCTAGCCGGAATGTTGAACTAGAACTCAAATTTAAGTTTTAGGATTAAACTGTGATTTTTAAAGTATATATCTCGACTATCTATGTTTTAAGTATGAACTTTAACATTTTAAAATATATTAAAAATTAATAGAAGTATTTCTTTTTGTCATCTGTTATTATTTTTTTGAAAAATTTAATTGACCACCTTCTAAAAGTTAATTTAAAAATTGTAACCACAATTAACTAAATTAAATTTATTTAATCATTTAAACTAGGGTTGTTTCATAAGTTTTTTTTTTTTTTTTTTTTTTTATGTAGAAGTGCTACATAGGGAAGACAACGGGACGAGTACAACTGTACAAGTGTCAATATCCTCATTTTCATATCTTTTACCTGTTCTCATTTCTATACTTGGTGAGTATAAAATTTTCATCTTCATTTTTGTTTTCGTTGGATATCGGGTATACCTATACTCGTTCAAAAACTAATTGAGTATCTTTTTTATAAAAAAAATATAAAAATAAATAGATTTTTTAACAGAGAATAACAATTATAAAATTATATTATTTAAATTTTATTTAAAATAAATTTAAAATAGAATAAAAATTATATAAATGTCAAGTAAATTCTAAAAAAAATGTATTTGTATTCAATCAAATTAGGTATTTTTCGTCAAAGTCAGAGCGACTTCGCGTATTACCTAAGAATACAAGTTTACTTATCATTCTTAGTGGTATAAGTTAAAGATATAGTTTATTTAATGAAAAATGCTTCGGCATCTAAATATACATTCCAAAATATTGTCCAACTTAAAAATAATAATAAAATATTATTTAATTTTAACTTTTGAAAAATTTTACTTCTTCCAAATTTATCCCTTGCACTTTCCTATGTCAAACACTTTTTTTACTTCTTTTTCTTCCTTATGCTTACTAATTCGTGTGAGAAACTTAAAGAGTAAGACTTTAACAACATATTCAAAAGTAAAAGAAAAAAAAAGGAATAGAAGTTAAAGACCCATGCCATTTTACTAGGCATTGACTACGGTGGACAAGCTTATCATATTGTCCACCAATGGATAAGTGAATAATAACAATTTTTATTTATTATTTTATATAAATTATTTAAAATTACTATAAAAAACCCTGTTTTTAGAAGTTGCCACTTGTCGATCGTTGTTGCCACTATAGAACCCAATGCAAGCAAGGTGGATTTAGGGAAGCGGGTTAGGGCTTTGTGGGCTTGATCTGATTGGATTTCAGTGAGAGAGATGCAATTATGGAGAAGGTGTGCGACAGTGTTGGAGGTGGAGTGGAAATGATGGTCTTGTGTGAGTATGTGATGATGAGGTAGTGAGCGGAGGAGAGCAAAGATGGCACAAGAGAGTAAGAAAGGGGAGGCAAAGTTGTTGGAGGTGAGGTCGAGGGAGTGCGAGCAGTGGAGTGGGAAGGGTGGTCTTGTGACTACAATTATGGTTGCGGCGGGGCGGGGGAGGTCGACAACCACATTGGTCTCCTCCTTGAAGGAAATCGATTTGGAAATTTTGTCTTCAAAGGCCTTCTTTGCATCTTTGATGCTTGCGGGTTTCTCTTCAGGTTCAACTTCGGCTTTGGTGGTGGTTATTAGCTTTTCTACGAGTTCAGGTTCAACTGGGTAGTTGGTGGGGGGAAAAAGATCGACAACGGGTAGACATGGCAATCTAACCCGCCCCGTGGGTACCCGTCCGAACCCGCCCCGATTTGGGCAAGAAAAACTCGTGTTTATCATATTCGGTTCGAGTTCGAGTTTTCCCCGATTGATAAAATCGGGGGCGGGGACGGGGATGTTAATACCCGTCCTGCCCCCGGCCCCATACTCGCCACTAGCCCCGCCCCGCTTAATAATATAATTAAAAAATTATTTATATATATATATAAATCAAAATTAGAAATATTTATATGTAAAAATTTATATTTTTTACTTTTCTTTTATTTTTTTTTAAATTTGTTCATATTTATTTAAAAGAAAAAAAGAAAAAAAGAAGAAGAAAAAATAGGAGCGGGGGGTGGGGGCGGGGGCGGTTTAAACTTACAGGGGTGGGGCAGGGAACATAAAACCAACCCCCGCCCTGCCTCGTTGCCATGCCTAACAACGAGCTGCTCTTCTTCTGTCGAAGCTGATTTTTGGGGTTTGTCGATGCTAGTTTTTGGGGTTCCCTGACCATGGATGGATTGGAAAGGAAAAAATTATGAATAAAAATAAACACATTTTAAATAATCTATAAAATTAATGCAATATTTCTTTCAAAATTTTATTTATTGAAATTCAAATTGTAATGACCCGCCGTGGCCGTCACACTACGAAACAACACTACACACTACTAGAAAATATATACTAGAATAGTATAATAAAATATTTACAACACAAGTTACTAATCAAGCAACCAACAACAACTAGTTATATATAACTAAAATATGCTACTATAAGGTAGCCTACAAAAAAATATATTCATCTCTAAGCATCTCTTGTGGCCTCTAGCAGCTATCTTCCAGCCTATCCCTGCCGTGCTCCCATACAACGTATGATCATCGCAGTCCAAACCACATAGAAACATGCAAGGGTAAGCTAGAGACAATAAACAACTCATAATAATTTAATATGTAATACAATAACTATATAATCATCTTCGCATCTGACACATAAGACAAACAACATATATATTATACATCTTAACATCATTTCAACTTGATTCCACATATCAACGCTATATCAACACTTCAACACAACTATTGTACAAACCATTGGAATAGTTATCATATTCGTCATAACAACAACCAACACATGTATTAAACATCTCTCAACAACACATGTTTAAAAGCAACTTACAACATAACAACACTATCATCATCCTCAACAGGATCAACATACAACACAATCACAACTTAACAACACAACAACATATACACAACTCATATCAACAACAAATCAACTCATCAACAACTTATGCGTCATCACGCATTTCAACTCGGAGATCTCCAACAACTGAGGTTGAGCAGTCTATGTGGCATAAACCCTACCGAATCCAGTGTTTGACCTATCTCAACCAGGTCAGGTATAAGACATCGTTAGGAACTCCAAAGAGAGCCAGGTATAGACAACAATAGGCGATTGCTCAGGTGTGCCACTTAGACTCGGAGGTCCAATACTATTGTCAGGACATAAGGGTTTGGGTATGAGTCTACCACAGTCTTGGCTAGCATCACCAATCCACATATGGAGTTAGCCCACCCACTGTCCTCCAAGTACCACGCATCCTCCAGTACCTAGTCAAAGATTACATTTCTAACTAGATACCTTACTCAAATTGGTCATTCAACCATGACATGGATCGACTACTTCCATGCCGCCCACACAGTACTAAGGGATCCAACTTTAAAACAACTTTCAACTTATCACCTTAGTACTATGTATCTCAACATAGGACATATATCTTTACCATATGTCCCCAACTGTTCAACTTTACAACAATAGGCACCATAACAACTTTACAACATTAAACATCTGACTACTTGTAATCGGTATAGCTCGGCCTGGCCCCTATACCGTGGTCGCTTTGTACACGTGTGCCTCGACCTTTCCCACACACAGGATCAACTAAGTCCTAGAGGAGAACAACACAACGTCCACTCCAAGGGACAACTTCCCAAAGAGGGTTTTTCAACAAATTGGGCTCTCATAGCACCACAACTATCTCAATCCACACAATGGGATGAGCAACTTCGAAAACATCTCCCCTAGTCCTAGTGATCAACAACTCATCATCACAGCTTAATCAGCTTACAACTCAACAACACAGCTCAACTTAAACATCGTACAACTTTTCAACTCATCATCTCAATCAACTTTTAACTTAAACATGGTATATCAGCACAACAACTTATCAACGCAGTTTAACAACACTTTTTAACAACACAACATCTCATTTCAACTTTAAACAGCACAATCAACTCAACAACTTATTAACTCAACTCATAATTTACAACTCAATCATCATAAAATAATATCTTTTCAACACATGGCACAACATACAACTTTATAGTAACATACAACTATTCTCTAACAACTTAACAACATAGTCTACTAATAACATCTATATAAATCACACACATCTACACACTTCACATCATGCTTCTCACAACTCACAATATTATCATCATGCACTTCACAACTTTCAACTATATCATCTCATCATATTTCACAATAACATAAACATGTCGTCCACACATAACATATAACAACTTTATCAACTTAATTTCAACATGCTTCAACAATATCATAGATCAACACACAACTTGTAAAAAACTTCACTATACTCAACATGCATCTCTTCATTTCACTTTTTACTCATCATACATCTCAATATAATTATACAACTCCATATGAGTTCCTAAACTCACATACAACCAAACAACATACAATCTAGCTTCCCTTACCTGAAGATTGGCTCAAAATAGCCAAGAACTTGAGAAGAAGTAGAATTTCCTTTCTGAAGCTCAACCCGGAACTTCAATCCACTCAAAGCAAGCTTCCTAGTCCAGAGTCCTTCTCTCTAAAACTTCTCTCTAAAAACCTCTCCTTCTCCTCAACTGCACAACCTCTATTTATAGAAGCCTGAAGTGGCCAGAACGACCCGTTTCAAATCCGAAACGGCCCGTTCTGGGCTCCTTCATCATGTGTAAAATTCACATGCAGAACGACCCGTTCTGAAATCAGAACGGCCCATTTTGGCACGTCTAGAATGCCCCGTTCTAAAACCAGAACGGCCCGTTCTGGAGTTGAATTTAACTCACAATGACCATTTTGGAACGGCCCGTTCCAGTCCAAGATTCATAGGCCTATTTAGTAGTTTAGAACGGCCCGTTCCGGGCTACTAAATCACCCATGGCCTTCTAAAATACTTACTACGTTACACAAATATATATATATATATATATATATATATATATATATATATATATATATATTCAAAGTGATTTCATATTTTCAATTTTTTTTAAATAATTCATAAATAAAATAAAATTAAATAATTTAATATTTATACAAATTAGTCAAAATTAGAAAATATTTTTTTAGGAAAACACCACTGGAGAGGAGATTGTCATCTAAGCAGTACCGAAGAAATCTTCCAACTGTGAGCTTAAATCCTATTACAAACGAAAATGAAGGCAACCGAAGAGTAGTGATATTATTATCCATTTGTTTCATTCTTCAATGTGAAGTTAAAATGTTGGCAAATATAGAAAAGGATAACGAAGATGATGACAGAGTTTTGACATCAAGTATTTATCTTTGTTGAGGTGATCTTGCTTTATATCATGTTGAGGGACTAGCTTGAGAAATTTCATAAATAAGTGATGCATTAAAACAGTTGTTTTCATACTCAGTTTTTCTAGCCGGAATGTTGAACTAGAACTCAAATTTAAGTTTTAGGATTAAACTGTGATTTTTAAAGTATATATCTCGACTATCTATGTTTTAAGTATGAACTTTAACATTTTAAAATATATTAAAAATTAATAAAGTATTTCTTTTTGTCATCTGTTATTATTTTTTTGAAAAAGTTAATTGATCCACGCTTAAGCAAGGTCAGGGGTTTGAATCCTGCCTTGTGTATGCAGCCGTGTTAAATCTTGGGGCCAGCTATCCCACCCTTTGAGGTGCCTCCAACGTAGCGAGGAGATTAGTCACTACTATCGGCAGTGGATACTCCAGGGACGAACAAAAAAAAAACTAGGGTTGTTTCATAAGTTTTTTTTTTCTTTTATGTAGAAGTGCTAGATAAGGATGACAATGAGACGAGTACAAGTGTCAATATCCTCGTTTCCATATCTTTTACCTGTTCTCATTTTTATACTTGGTGAGTATGAAATTTCATCTTCATTTTTGTTCTCGTTGGATATCGAGTATACCTATACTCGTTCAAAAACTAATTGAGTATATTTTTTTATAAAAAAATATAAAAATAAATAAATTTTTTAACAGAGAATAACAATTATAAAATTAATTATTTAAATTTTATTTGAAATAAATTTAAAATAGAATAAAAATTATATAAATGTCAAGTAAATTCTAAATTTTTTTTTTAGAAATTTAAAACGGATACAGGTATGGCCGGGTATGAGGTAGGTATCTATATACCCATCCCCATTCTTGCACCTAATTCAATAAATCAAATATTACTTGTATTTGTATTCGATCAAATTGGGTATTTTTCGTCAAAGTTAGAGCGACTTCGCGTATTACCTAAGAATACAAGTTTACTTATCATTCTTAGTGATATAAGTTAAAGATATAGTTTATTTAATGAAAAATGCTTCGGCATCTAAATATAAATTCCAAAATATTGTCCAACTTTTAAAATAATAATAAAATATTATTTAATTTTAACTTTTGAAAAATTTTACTTCTTCCAAATTTATCCTTTGCACTTTCCTATGTCAAACACTTTTTTTACTTCTTTTTCTTCCTTATGCCTACTACTTCGTGTGAGAAACTTAAAGAGTAAGGCTTCAACAACATATTCAAAAGGAAAAGAAAAAAAAAGGAATCAAAGTTAAAGACCCATGCCAATTTACTAAGCATTGACTACGGTGGACAAGCTTATCATATTGTCCACTAGTAGATAAGTGAATAATAACAATTTTTATTTATTATTTTATATAAATTATTTAAAATTACTATAAAAAAAAACCTTTTTTTAGAAGTTGCCACTTGTCGATCGTCATTGCCACTGTAGAACCCAATGCAATCAAGGTGGATTTAGGGAAGCGGGTTAGGGCTTTGTGGGCTTGATCTAATTGGATTTCAGTGAAAGAGATGCAATTATGGAGAAGGTGTGCAACAGTGTTGGAGGTGGAGTGGAAAGGATGGTCCTGTGTGAGTATGTGATGATGAGGGAGTGGGCGGAGGAGAGCAAGGGTGACACAAGAGAGGAAGAAAGGGGAGGCAAAGTTGTTGGAGGTGAGGTCGAGGGAGTGCGAGCAGTGGAGTGGGAAGGGTGGCCTTGTGACTACAGTTGTGGTTGCGGCGGGGGCCGGGGAGGTCGACAACCACATTGGTCTCCTCCTTGAAAGAAATCGATTTGGAAATTTTGTCTTCAAAGGCCTTCTTTGCATCTTTGCATCTTTGATGCTTGTTGGTTTCTCTTTAGGTTCAGCTTCAACTTTGGTGGTGGTTATTAGCTTTTCTACGAGTTCAGGATTAACTGGGGTAGTTGATGGGGGTAAAAAGATCGACGACGGTGACGGGCTGCTCTTCTTCCGTCGAAGCTGATTTTTGGGGTTTGTCGATGCTAGTTTTTGGGGTTCCTGGATGAATTGGAAAGGAAAAAATTATGAATAAAAATACACATTTTAAATAATTTATAAAATTAATGCAATATTTCTTTCAAAATTTTATTTATTGAAATTCAAATATATATATATATATATATTCAAAGTGAATTCATATTTTCAATTTTTTTTAAATAATTCATGAATAAAATAAAATTAAATAATTTAATATTTATACAAAATAGTCAAAATTAGAAAATATTGTTATAGGAGAATCAAAAGAATTAATTTCTAGTCGAACTTCATACTTTTTTTAATGATCTTATCATTAATCATAATATTTAATAAAATTCAATCTTTATATTTATTTTAATATTATTTTTTATCAAAATTTAAAGTATCTTAATGAAAGATAGTTTTTAATAATTTTATAATAATATTTATGTGTGTATATTTAAACAATTGTATAAACTTCTATACTAAGAAATTATTTACAAATAATATAATAAAATGTATAACTATTTAAATTAAAATTTATTATTTTAAAATATATAAAATAATTAACACTTTGGTCGGGGTCTAAGGCAATGACCTTAATGACCTTGCCTTAGTCACGACCTTGTATTGGAGGGAGAGAGAAAGGAAGAGAGGAGAGAAAGAAAAATAGAAGGAGAGATAGGGAGAGGGAGAAAGGAAGAGAGAGGGAGAGGTAGAGAGAAAGAGAGGGGGAGTGAGTGAGAGAGACTGAGAGAGGGATAGAGGAAGAGAAAATGTGTGATAGTGAGAGAGAGAGAGAGATAGAGGAAGAGAGAGTGAGTGATAGTGAGTGAGAGAGAGAGAGAGAAATAGAAGGAGAGAGAGATAGAGGGATAAATTTTCCATTTTAAAGGGGATATTGTGATCTTTTATATGCATGAAACTTTCTCCTATACTTAAAAAAGTTGGATTCCCACTCCCATGAGAATGTTTTTGTGAGAAAGCGGGATAACAAGTATTGAATAACCCGGATAAAACATCACAAAGATAGAATACCTATATATTCGAGTATTATGATGAGACTTCTAAATAACATTAGAGCTGTCAAAGTGAACTATGACTCGTGGGTCAACTTGGCTCACTTGAACTGAACTTGTGGTGAACTGAACTATTCACTTAACCTACTTACACCTCTATTTTATTATCCAATTTTATTTATTTGTGTATTATGGTATATAGGATAGAGAGTGTTATAAATAACGTTAAACCTTTTTCATTAGTAATACAAGACTATAAAACCTTTTAATTTTTGTCTATGTAAATTTTATTTTTCTTTTAAAAAATATCAACTTTTAAAACTTTTATTTTTAGTTTATATTGTTAAACATCATCACAAGAACATTAATTTGTTGACATCATTATTTATCCTAAACAAAAGATGACATCATCATATCATGTCAATATAATGGCACATCATCAATAACGGTCACCATAATGACATATTATCTATTATGTTAGCAATAGTACCACATTTTTTATATGATAAAAAGACTAAAATTAAAAAATTAAATTTATAAAGACTAACTTTTCTATTTAACAAAACAGAAAATAGATGAAATACTAACAATGTAAAATAAATTTTCATTGTCAACCAATCACAAACTATTATTTATGATTAATTGCTAATTTTTATAATAAACAAGTGATAAATTATATCAATAGTGATATTTTTTTTATTGAAAAGTAAAACTCTTTTCTATAAAAATAAAGTAATATTTCCAATTATAACTATCAAATTGATTTTAATCTTATTTTTTAATTAAAAAATACAAATATTAAAATAATTGAGTCAACAATATTATTTAGTCATATTATATTCTATTAATTAAATTTGTAAATTATTTTATAGTGAAAGGAAGTATTTTAACTCTATCACACCATTTATGATATTCTTCCAATATGATAAATATATATTAATTAATTTTGAGCTAAAATCAATTACTTCAATCAATTCATGAGTACTCTTTTGATTTTTACAACTGATAGACAATAAATCAAGAGTTAAAAAAAAATGTCCGGCAATGTGTTCGACATTGAATTTTTTAAATTAAGAAAACTTGAACATGTTATATAAAAATTATAGATTATGACAATTGGCACACTAAAAACAAAGAAATGCAACAAAGAAAGAGACAGCAATGGTTGAGTCTTTGTGTTTTGCATTGGCCATTGGTGGGCGTGAATGCGGCATCCCATAGCCCATTACGTGGCCTAACCTTAATCACCATTTTCACATGTTCTCCCCAATTTCGGTAATTCAAACTTTTCATATATCTTTACCTTTAATTTTAACCATAATTTCATTCATATCATTTATGGATGCTTTTTATACATTTCATCAATACTTTTAAAGATTTTAAAAATTCAAATATAAATATCATAGATTAAAATTTCAAATTAAAATATTTTAAATATAAAGAGAATTTTTATTTTATTGTTTATTTGTAAATTATAATTTTTTTTTGTGTAAACTACAACATGGGCATTGAGTAGAATATTTAAAATAACTTGAAACAGCCCATATTGTACTAGTTAATCAAAATGTTTGTTGGTTGCTAATTGTAATTTAAAATAAAATAAGTCACATCATTAAGAGTATTCAAATGAAATGTTAATAATTTTTTTTAATAAAAATGATATAAATACTACTAGATTAGAATAAATTTAAGTGTTTATATTTATAGCAAAAATAATTTATTAAAAATTATAATTTAAAATTAAATTAAATTAAAAAATCATTTAGATATAAGAAGAGAGAAAAAAAATCTGATCTTTACCTTTTAAGTTTGTATAGTTAAAATTATTCTATTTTAATTTTTATGTATATGATTTTTGTCCTTTTAATCTCTAAAATGTCATAACTTTTACTTTTTTTTAAGTCTGTGTAATAGATAAACATAAGGAATCAAAACAAAACAAAAAATTATAAACAAATGTAAAAAACAAACATTTTAATTATAAAAACTAAGATGAAGTATATGAGTTTATATTCTTTTCTGCATGATTTTGAGATAAAGTGATATTCTAATTTAAATTAACTCTTAAACGACTACCGTATTTAAAAGTTATTTTTAGATAGGAGCCTTTTGAGGAGATTTTTAATTTTTTTTTAATCTAATTTAATTTTTTATTTATCATATTTATTTATGAATTATATTTAATATTTTTAAAACAAGTTATCAATAATTAAAAATATTTTTTTTTATAAATATAGAAAAAAATTACTAAAAAAATATACTTATTTATCTCAAATCTAAAATATAATTTTACATTTAAAAATATTTATTTATACTGATCGATATATTTAAATATAATATTTATTTATACATAATTATTATAAATTTTAATTATATATAATAAATATTTTTCATGCCATACTAAAATACTGGTATAGAGAGTAAATGTAAACAAACATGGTCTTCCTTTTTTACGTAAGCACGAGTCTACGAACAAGAATAGATGTCCAACGATATAACGTGTTTATGTTTCAATGAAAAACAGAATCTGGTTCCACCCAACCCCATCTCCATGTCTCTACCACTTTCTTCTCCAAAATGGCTCACGCTCACCATATCTGCTAAACCACTCAACTCAATTCTATGTTATCTTGTTTTCCTCATCTTCGATCTTCTTGATGCTGTTTTCTGCGTTATCTATGGATACCTTGATGAACGCATTGAAGGGGAGGCTTCCCCTTGTTGCTGCTCTAACCGGGAAAGGCAGAAGAGGAGGATGAATGTGGCAGATGATGGTCTATCTGATAGCTTGTATGAGAGGAAGAACACTTTCAGGGAAATGGGGTTCCTTCAATTTGGGAGAAAGAAGGAAGGTTCCAATAGAAAACATGGTGGAGGTGGTGGAAGGTCACTGAACCGTTGGTCTGATTGTGGCTGTGAGTCTTGCCTTTCATGGGCCAATGATGGAAGTGACTATAAACTTCATTTTGTTTTGAAGGAGCCCTTGTTGGGTAGGGAAGTTCTACTAGTTTGTTACTTTTATGGACAAAACTTCCATGTAGTTTCATTGGTGTTCTCGATATAGTTCTAAGATCAGAATTGAAGTTTTATTTCGATGCAGTTTCATTTGGTGTTCTCGGTATTGTTCTCTTATCAAAATTGAAGTTTTACCCCAATATTCTACATAATTTAAGGTATTCATTAAATGTCAATGCAGGTTTATAAAATGAAATTCCAATTCTGGTTGAAGAATAATGTGAGAAACACTTGTGCAATTGCATCTAAGTTTTGTACTACTATTTGGTGATCCTTTTCATGTCTCTATGCATTTTTCTGTGACTGATTTTGTTGTTAATTGGTGTTTGACAGTCACTGGTGAGAACTTCAGGGGAAACTCTTCTGAGAATGTGATATTCTTGCATGGATTTATGTGCTCTTCTTCATTTTGGACACAGACAGTGTTTCCATATTTTTCTGAAGAAGTGAATGGTGACTACAGATTGATTGCCGTAGACCTGCTAGGATTTGGTAAGAGTCCAAAGCCAAGAGATTGCTCATACACTTTGAAGGATCATGTGGAAATGATTGAGAAATCTGTGATTCAACCGTTGGAGTTAAGTAGTTTTCACTTGGTTGCACATTCCATGGGTTGCATAATTGCATTGGCCCTGGCTGCAAAGTATCCCATGAGTGTAAAATCAATCACCCTTGTTGCTCCTGTAAGTACTATTCACCAAACTGGTTACTTTGCTTATGAGGTTTGAGAATTGAACTGCTAAGAACCAAATTAAAAAATTTGTGTAAATTATTTGTTGCCACTTGGAAATTGGAATCAATACCACTTGGAAAATAAAATAAGAACAAATTATTAAGTGGTCCAGTTTATTTGATTCCTAGTTAATCATTACATGACTTGTAATGTGGAGATTGTTAAAATCATGGACACTTGTTTCTGAACTACATAAAAATTTATTCAAAATAAGAGTTTTGATTTTTCCCAAAGACTAATCTGTGCCCAAAGCATTGATTAAGAAATTAAAGTAAAATAAATTGTACAGAAATATTATTAATGCACTTTCACTGTGCTTATAATGCAGAGTTTAGCACCTCTGCAGTTGTCCTGCCACTCTAGCAAAGATATTTACCTTTTATAACCAATTATATTTTCACCTTTTATAACAGTTAAATGTAAATCTAATAGCTATACCAAAAAAATGTAAATCTGTCTATGAATATATGTGCTAGAGAGAATCCAAGTGTTTTTTTAATGCATCCCCAACATGATTTCTAATATAAAAAAAAACCTTTTATTTTTTAATTTCTTAACCAGGACCTGACACTGGTTAACAAAATCCTTATTTAATATTTGTTTTGTAATGTCTCCTGAATTTCTTCATTCTCCTATGGTCTTGGTTGCAGCCATACACATCTTCAGAGGGAAATGATGCTTGTTTAAATGCACTATCAATGCTTGCTGGAAAGAAACTGTGGTCCCCATTGTCATTTGGTTCTTCATTTATGTCATGGTATGAGCACTTGGGTCGAACCGTTTGCCTTGTCTATTGCAGAAATCACAGAATGTGGGAGAGCATTCTAAAATTCATTACTCGCAAGAGGTAATATTCATTCAGAAAATAGGTTAAGCACCGACAGTGTAAAATAATTTTACAATGTTATCTAATAACAAATCATCAACTTGTTAAGTTTTATAATAAATAAATAAAAAGTTATATTGACATGGATTTCTGATTAGTTGATGTAAGTGTATACCAATTAAACTCATGAACATTTATTGAAAGACTATAAGGTATTTTAGGACACTGAAATGATATGCATGCCTTTTTTCACCTTTTCCCAGGGATCTTCATTTCTTGACCATGGACATGACCAGGCACACTCATCATTCAGCTTGGAGTTCCATGCATAATGTGATATGTGGGGGAGCAAAATTTGTGGATACTTACCTTATAATTTTGACCAAAGTTGGTGTCAGAATAAGTGTCATTCAAGGTGATCAAGATCAGGTTGTCCCAATGGAGTGTTGTAGAAACTTCAAGTTGAAGGCTCCAAATGCTGAAATCAACATCATTCCAAATGCAGATCACAGCACTGTAATATTTGGCAGAGAGAAGGAATTTGCATATAGTCTGGAGCATACATGGGAATCTTGCTGTTGATACGAGTGAATTTTAGTGGTGAAATATGGAATCATTTGTAGTAGATTTTGTATGAGAAATAAAATAGTATACAACATAACCTACTAATGCCAAAATGTTTAATGCATTTTTTTTATAAATCTTTTGTAATGGACAATTATTTGTTGTGTACTCAAGAGTGGCTCTATTAAATATTTTTCTATTGTTGAATTAGGTGAGAAATATGTAAATTATTTTTAAAATGTATTATACTATAAAATAGCATATTTTATTTTCAACAAATTATTATATATGTTGTTTAACAGTTTTAAAATAGCATACTATACTAAAAATAATGTTTGGTTGAATTAATTGATCATGTATAAATTAATAAGAATATCATGTTTTGTCATATTTTTTTTACATATTTAATTTGTAAAAAATTTGACATTTTTTTAAAAAAATAATCTTATAAAACATTGTAAGTATAAAATATAAATAAATGTGTTCAACACACGGAATATAAGAAGAGCAAATCCCTACCAAAAATATGAGAAATGATTTACTAAGAATAGAGCATGTACATGTGCTAAGAAAAAGAAAGAAAAGTTTTAAGCTAGACGAGGATAAATCAAATATCAAATGAAGGAGTGTCAAGGACAACCTAGAGCACTACATAAGAAATCAGACGAAGCATTAGTCAAAGATCAGAAAAAAGTCAACTATGCAACAGACGAAGGACAACACAAATCGAAAAGTATTCCAGATGGAAACAAAGTCTGTCCATTTACAATGTTGACCAGATCATAAAAAGTCAAAGCATTAAGGACAAATGCTCAGATGAAGATCAGATCTTGAGACGGAAATGGACTAAGAGACGCAGACGAAGACTGCCATGAAAGCCTATGAAGAATCAAGTCTCAAGGGACAAATTAGGCATCATCTATGATCATACGAAAGCTCTCAACATAATCGCGTGGTTAAAGGAAGAGAAGAAGAAGAAGAAAAGAACACAAAAGTAAAAACATGCATGTGTCAGAAAAAGTGCATTCCTTTTTTAGATAAGGACAACGCTCTACAGCTACGTGACCGGAAAAGGACAAAAAGTTCCTAGGTCTCAGCTAAAAGTCAAACACAACAGCTAACAAACATAGAAGACTTCATGCAATGTCCATAAACAGGAAGCAACATTTAATGTAAGATCTTCTGCATTAAATGAAAGATCAAACTGGTCATGAACGATTACATTCAGCTTCAATGGACATTTGCAACGGGCAAATTTCACAAGACTATATATATCACAACTTCAAACCTGGAAAGGTTGGCTTTTGTAGAGATAAGAGAAGAGTGATATCAAGCCCATGAAGCAATGAAACGAGAGAAAGAGCTTTAACAGTCAAATGTACCATAGTGTATTTATCTCTGTAGACTAAGGAGTTCCAAGTGTAACTTAGGAACATGAACCTTAGTGAGTGTAAAAATATATGTATCCTCTCTATGAGAGTAAACCACACACTCAATCTTTGTAAAACTAAGGTTGTATACCTTAATGAGTGTAGAAATTCTTGTATCCTCTCTATGAGAGTAAGCCAAACACTCAACCAAATCATATATCCATCAATGGTAAAGCCTGAAGAGGCTAGGGAAAGAATACTTGTCAAGCCTAGAGAGGCTTGTCAAAGAATACTCACTGAGAGCCAGAAGTGGCTGAACAAAGAATACTAGCGCTAATGGTGAAGTTAGCAGGCCAAGAGTTAGTCGATAATACTCACTAAGAGCCTGAAGAGGCTGATTAAAGAATACTAGCGATAATGGTGAAGTTAGCGGGCCATGAGTTGGTCAACAATACACATTGTGAGCCTGAAGAGGCTGATTAAAGAATACTAGCGTCGACGAGTGAAGTTGACAAACCAGGAGTGGTTGAGAATACTCGGGACCAAGAGTGGTTGTGACCTGGATGATCTAGAATACTCACTACGAGCCTGAAGAGGCTAATTAAAGAATACTAGCGCTGATGAGTGAAGTTGGCGGGCCATAAGTGGTCGATAATACTATATGTACTTCATTAAATATCTAGTGGAACCCTTCTATTAAAGGAGATTGGACATAGCTCAGTCTGAGCGAACCAGTATAAAAAACCTTGCACTTCCCATCTATTTATTAGACGCAGACGTAAATTTTGTTTAGCAAATTTATTATACTGAAAGCTTCGTCTACTGTTTATTTCTTAATGCAACTATCTTCAGACGAAAACCACACATGTTTAATTTATTATCTTAAAGAACGATTTTCATTTAAGAAGTATTTTCCTTATGCAAACGATAAAATCCCAGACGCAAAAGTCTTTTGTTGAATTGACCCTACACATGTCCAGTTTAGCATTCAAAATAATATTTTAGTAGACGAAGAAGAAATCCCTTGCGAAAATGTTTTTAAAATTCCTTTGTTCACACACACCCATATTCAACCCCCCCCTTCTATGTGTATTTCCGCTAACCTCAGTAATCAATTGAATCATTCTTCTAGGCCTTGAGCAAAAATCAGGAATAAAATTTTGATTTCCTTTAATATGCTTGGTAGAGAAGTTATACCTAGAGAACCAATATTTTAATATGATAATATGAGGATCAGGAGGCATGTTGTTTTTTAAATTTGAGGATCTTTGGAAAAGATGAATTATCCATTAAAACTTCAAATTGGTATCCTCTTAAACAAAAATCAAAATTTTTAATTCCATTTTTAATAGTCAAAGACTCCTTGAAGGTAGTGTGATAATGCTTTTCAGCTTCTTTAAATTTTCCACTGACATGTTACTAGTAGAATTTCTTATTGTTGATTTTTTCAATAAGAGCTCCCCAAAAATGATCACTTGCATTTGTTCGAAGGATTTTTTTCCCTTGCTCTTGGAATTTTTAGTGTTGGAAGAGTTTGAACAGTATTTTTTAACTCTTGAATAGCTCAAGTTTGTTTTGATCCCCATGGTGGAGGGTTCTTTTTCAAGAGCTTTGACAATTGACTGGTATATTTAGCTACTTGAGGAATGAAGTCTTAAATATAATTAAGAATCCCCAAATATTTTTGAATTTGCTTTATTATTAGGGATTGATCCTAGAAATTGAAAAGTTTTTCAACTATGTGAAGTTAAGTTGATAAGTTATTTGAGAAAATGCATTCCAAGAAAATCAATCTCAGATTGTGTTAGATGAATTTTCTTCTCAAACAACATGATACCATATTGATATGTTATTTCAATTGATTCAAAAGGTACTTGTAAGAATCCATCTCCTTGGAGAAAAACAAAATATCACCTATGTAGATGAAAGTGTTTTCTAGGATAGATTCAAAGATTATGGTCATCGCCTTTTGAAACAATGAAGGGGCTACCTTGAGGCCATAATGTAATACCTTCCATTGATACTATGCATTGGGAATGCAAAAGGAAATTTTATGTCTATCAGCTGGATTGATGCCCAATTGCCAAAATCCATACTTGAGATCAAACTTTGAGAAAATATTTGTCTCTTTGAGGACAGACAAAGACAAAGCCTTAGGAATAGGAAACTTACCATCTTTTAGAAAATAATTAAGATGTTTATAAGCAATAACCAACCCTTTTTTTTTCTTCAAAGCTTTTTTTTTAATCTCTTTTCAACATAGAAAGCTTGACAAATCCAATTTGATTATGTGGATTCAATGAGACCTTGTCTGAGCTATTCATTATATTCTTGTTTGGCTAATTTGATTTTTTATCTCCAATTTTTTTTATCTCTTTACATCTTCATTAAGTTTGAAAGGGATTTGAATGAAGAAATCTTCATTCTTCCATAAAGGATTAATTTGCATGAGAGAATTCTTCATGACTATTAGCACACTACGAGACTATCTTACTTTTTATTTCAGCAAACTCAAAAGAAGCCTCAGTTAAGGAGAACAAACTTATTACTTCGGTGAAGGGTTTGAATTCTCTTTTGAACTTTATCCTAGTGGGATGTATTTGAAGTTTGTTTATAGCAAATTACTTTTGACCAAACAATACATTCTAGGAAGAATCTGATTCCAATAGAGGCTTTTGTAACAAGATCTATCCTGAATATATATTTCCCATCAATGCAACAAAATAGGCTACTTATTTTTTCTAGAATTTTTTCGAGAGAATATTTGGATTCATCATGGTTTTTTGAGCTCCTGTATCCATATATGCAATGGCTTTAATGGAATTTTCAAACTTTGGCAACAATTGTTGGATCTTTACATAGGTTTGTGGAGAAGATAGATTAATATTGCAACTTCTTTTAGAAAAAAAAACTGGAATTGATTCAAGTTCAAAACCAGAAGAATCATTCTCATAAAGGGATTCTTTTAAAGCAAAAATAGTTTCCTCATTTGTAGAGCTTTGCTTAGAGTAGATAGATTCTACTTCATCATCTCCAAGATATAGGGATGAGATGAGTTTGATGGCCTTTTTTCTACTTTATTAGTGGAATTTATGAAAAAAAAATGACCTTTCTTTTTGTAAATAAAACACCTTTGGTCTTTAGATCTTCTTTTTTTTTTCTTAAAAAATTTGAAAGATTTATTGTTTCTTTTGTCTTTAGAAAACTTGGATAGCTTTTTTTTTGTTGAGCAAGAACAAGTTTTATCCTTGCATTTGATCTCTAAATAGGATTTCTTACAAACTTTGTTGCATTTAGATTTTTGATTCATGATATCAGAAAAATATTGATGTTGTATACAAATCTTATCTATAGTCTGTAGATTCATTAGATGAATTTGGCCCATAATCATGGTTGAGAAATTGTTTTGAGAAGCCGTAGTCATTCTATTAAGTTTTAGCTGAGTTTTTTATGGCAAAGAAGCTATATAGGTGTTTTTCAGGTTGGGATCATTGAGACCATTTTGGAGATAAATTTTTTAACCAATTCTTTGAAAATGTTTGTCAAGATTTCTTATTTTGAGAGAACAACATCTTATATCAAAGAATTCCTATCTTAGTTTTTTGTCAATGATATCTCCATCTCCAATGGATTATTGATGAAGAGCTCTAAGAACAATTGTTATTGTATTCAGGCTATGAAGTTGATCTTGTTGCATAACTCCTAAATTATGGTACAATTCTTTCAAAGTATTGGTCATTTTGCAACAAAATTCTTCAATAACTTTGTAGGAATCAATATCCTTCATTTGTCGGGAGGAATATCATCAAGAGTAAACCAAGGTCCATAGTTGAGTTTTGAACTATTAGATTTACGAGGAGAAGAATTGGCTTCATCATCAAAAGAATCATAGAATATTCCTCACTTCTGAACCGGATGTATGGTTATGACACCCACTACCCCTAAGGCAATATTAAAATTATTACAAATACAATAATTGTAGTAGTCTTCAAGTTCAGTAACATTCACAAAATTGAAAACATGTTATTAAATCGAAAGAATACTTAAGAATCTTCATAACGTAACAAATCAAATGTCTAACATTAATCATAATTCAATAATAAGAAAATCCTATACTATGTCCAATGGTGTCACATTCTATTAGAGCATATGCACATTGAACAAGGATCATGCCTCATTGCCCTCATCATTAACATGATAATCATTACCTGCAACACACTCAACATGAAATAATAGAAAACATAGGAGAGTGAGAAACGTCACACTCTACTATAGTCAGCATATGCTTAGAAGAACAAAGTAGAATTTTTAATTCATAACAAGCAATAATGTAATTAAAAAGATAACAATTAGTTCAAAATCTCAATAACATTACTCCTGACCTGAAGGCTTAGTCTCATGGCTTGAGGGCTTATTCTCATAGCATGAAGGCTTATACTCGTGGTTTGAAGGCTTATACTCATGACTTGAAGGCTTAGTCTTATGGTCCAAAGGCTTATACTCATGGCCCAAAGGCTTATACTCATGGTCTGAAGGCTTAGTCTCATGGCTCGAAGACTTATACTCATGGCTCGAAGGCTTTATACTCATGGCACATACCTCATACTTATAACACACATATCATACTCAATCGTTGCACATATTTCATACTCATTCCACATATCTCTTACTTATAATCTATATCTCATACTCAATTGTTACACACATCTCATACCATGTAAATTATCAATCAACCATGTCATCCCATTACACATGTTGTAACATCAACCCATTCACATTCATCATCACACTCTACTTTATGCACCATCATAAATTAACAAATATAGTACAAAGACCTTCATCATGCATGCTTCATATACAAAATTATATACAACACTTTATCTTATAAATTCAACTCATACTTATTGTGAAATTTATTCTACCCAACACATATAGTAATAAAATGAAGAATAAATTATCAAAATTCTAGGTAAAATGGTTCACAAATGAAACCTCCAAATAATCGTCTAATCAAAATTTGAAAATTATAGTTTGCAATTGTAGTTAAATAAAGGAACATGAAGCCCAAATACAATAAAAAAATTATCAAATAACATCCCTCGCCCTGATGTCACACTATCAGAGCAATCTCTTAACTCAACTGTCAGCACCTTGAGTGCCACTCACATTCAGATATTCATCACCTAAAAATAACCACAAAACATATGGTGAGAAAAGAAGACATTCATATACAAATCACAATAAAAAAATCCAACTGATACACCCTCAATTAAATAAATATACACAATTAAATTCGGTCAATTATACTTCATATTATCAATTATAAGTTCATTCAATTTCCATTACTAAATCATGGTTTAAGTATACATCATGTCACACATTTAGCACCATGTCACACACACGCCTATGTCGATGTATCACACACCCAACATCATGTCACGCACATGCTCATGCCAATGCATCACACATCCAACACTATGTCACGCACACACCTGTGTTGATGCATCACACATCCAGCACCATGTCACGTTCACGTCCGTGCCAATGAATCACACATTCAATTACCAATCATTCGCATTCAATCACATTTATATATCACTCATCCAAATATGAACCATTCATACTCAAATATACTTAGCCAAATACATACCATTTATATCTATTCATACAATAATCATTACTAGACATCATACGATTTACAACCATCATCAAAATCCATCAATATAATACCATATTTCACAATCTCACATCAAACTCATTCAATCACATCATAAGTATTATAAAGCATCACTAAGAAATCATAAAGTATCACAAATATGCCCAAAAGGGGTTCCATAACGTCAAAAAAAACGCAAATTGAAGTAGAATACCCGCGCTAGGCACTGTAAATCTTGATAACTTGACTTCTACTCACTATTTTGACCATAACTTGAGTTATAGACATCTTTTTTGAGTGATTTCAACACCATTGGAAATATAACACCAAAGTCTACAACTTTGTGAAGAACACAAAGCCTAAAAATGGCTTTAAGATCACCTCGCATGACTGACAACACAAAACTTAATATTTCACGCACTAGAATGGGGATTGAACTTATAACTCGTATAACTTAATCAATTCTTAATATTTTTACACGATTCTAGAGTCTAAATTGTAGCCTTAAGTGTCTACTTTCTAACCCAGCAAACAAAACTTAATTTGGTTAATCATACAAAAAGATATTACAAAAATACTAAGGGACATCCATAAATAAAATCTATCAATTACTCATTAATTTATATAATTAAGGGTGCTCATCAATCTACAAAATCCTAACTTATAGAGCACATCCCAATGAATTCAATTATCATCTAGATTATTAATTTTACCAAACAAAATGACAAATACTTTCATAAATCAATATAAAACCCGATTGAATCATTAATTTCAAGGTCAAAACAGAAAATGGACAATCTTAGGAATTTTAAGAGTTTCTCCCATTACCCATTCTCTCTTGTAATCCAACAAATATAAAATTTAATTGAATCGTTAATTTCACAAAACAACATACCAATTGAGAAAACCTCAATTCCTCATGAATCCTAACTTACAAACACATTTCAATTAATTCAATATCTCTCTCGAAACATCGATTTTTAACATCAAATACCAGAAATACAATCACCAATACAAGTAGAATTTATCCAAATTACCAAATAGACAAATACAAAATATTATAAAATTACTAAGAATCCTAAGGAACTTTCTCCCTCTACCCATTCTCTTATGTGACTTCGCATACAAAAATCCCTTTTTTCCCCATACCTGATTGCGTAAATCTGACTAATTCTGATGCAATGTGAATCCCTTTTGAGTACTTCTCCTCAGAGCTCTTATTTTTCCTCTCCTCTTCTCTTACACCTTTAGAATACCAAATGAAAACAAAAAATGAGGGTTAATCTGTTAACCTTTTTTAACATTCCCTCGGTCCAGGTCAACCCAACCTACAATTTACTTCTCGACCCACTTCTCTTTTCTCCCAAAATAACTAAGTAAATAAAAGAAAAATATAAAATAAAATACTCTCTCCTTCAATAATAATAATAATAATAATAATAATAATATTTCTAACCCCAAAAAATATAATAATATACTATTATTATTATTTTTGAAAAATAGGATGTTACACTCATCTCATTCGCTTAACACATCATCTTAATTTCATACATACACATCATCATTGTTTCATTCTCATTTCATGCATTATCATCATCTAAGATCTCATCATTAACCAATATTTCAAATGTTGCACACTACATTCTCAACTCAAACATCAACATCTCATCACATTAGGCATTACTATATCATATCACATTATGTATGATTGTCTCTTATCACATATAATTTCTCATGTTATACATAAATATATCATACCATGCACATCATGTAGGAACATCTCACATTGCATACAAACACAAAGCTTCACGCATAATGTCTCACAAACATAGTTTTGTATCTTCATAATAACTCATTCAAAAATATCCCTTTCCCATTATATCTTTTTATTAACCACTGATATAAGTTTCTCTAAATTTTTTCTTCTTATCTTTACAACTCCCAAATTGTTTCTCCTTATCTTTAGCTCTTATGACATCATGGGGTATGATATATGGAGTTATACTTATGATATCAATTTGATCTCAATTTTGTTATAAAGTTGATACAATTATCTAAAACTCTTATGTTGACCTCACAAGTTGATTTTACCATCTATTATTTTAAAAAAAATTTACAAAACTGCAATATTTAAGCTTAACTCTAACAATTTGACATTTTCTCACTAATTTGATCATAACATGAGTTCTAGACCTCCTTTTTGGTTGATTCAAGCTCCATTGAAAATCTAACATCTAAGCCTACAACTCTTTTGACTACCACAAACCTAATTTGGTTATCTGAGGAACCTCGAAATGCTTACAAGTTTTAGATGTTTTGTTTTGTGCACAAAACATGACTCATATTACAACTCACATAGATCATTGTTTCTTAACTTTTTTTAAGTGATTCTTGAGTCTAAACTATAGCTCCAAATGTATAGTTTTTAACCCAATGAACAAAACACTATTTGGTTAATTGCGTAGAGAGAAATTACCTAAATGTTGATATATGTTCATTCTAGCTACAGTGCAAAAATGCGATCGGATAGCTAAACACAAAAAAATATACAATAAGACATAGCATACACATGTAATCTCATTATCACGCTTGGTTCATTCATGACATAATAAACAATAACATATAACACTATAATGCATATGTAATGGATATGAACTACATATTATAATGCATGTGACACTAGTAAAAACATCACACTTGTGCATTGCTGCTAGCAATACACATAAAGTAGTATAGAAGTATATGTCGGATCACATCCTCTACGCGCTCTCACTAGAAGGACAAATTACCAGGTTTTACGAGATAGCTAAGTCGTGCAAGATACATCCTATACATACAAGGGTAGGATTGAAGCTTCCAAATCGAGTTATCCCCAAGGACTAATCCCTAAACTTTTACACAAGGGAGTTTTTCCTAGTGGCATGATCCATTTCATACCCTTAAAACACATTTTTATGTGAATGATGCATGTTAAATAGACTCAATGCAATAACATACACATGATCTTATTTCACATATCACATATTCCTCATATCACCTCATATATCCCATGTACATTCTCAAATACATCAACTAATCATTAGTAAAAATGTAGTATCAAGATCATAAGGGTAAAACAACCATCTAATAGTCCTTGAGCGAGTTGAGCTCCATAGAGCCTTGTAGAGCGAATAACATCCAATTGAGCCACCAACATCTACTTGATTGACCAACATCTAGCTGAGTGAGTTGAGCTCCTTGGAGCTTCTCATTGAGCGACCAACATCCAGTTGAGTAAGTTGAGCCTCCTAGGGCTTCTCATTGAGCGACCCAACACATCTTGTTGAGCGAGAACACAATCTTCCTTCCTAGAAATCACGTTTCCTTAGCGACTTCATGTTATCCACATCCAATTTCATGCATAAATACATATACAATCGATGAAACTACTCTATAACATGCGATTAACATTTTGAATCACTCAATTTACACATATCAATCAATATCTTCACAAACTATCACAAATTCCCTTAAGATTTCCCATGGGAACCCGCATGAACCTCAAACCATACAATTACAATCCAAAACATATAATTGATCATACGTTCAAACAATTTATGTCATTAGGAACGTGTAAGAAGAATAAGAGGCTAAGAAAACACATTTAAGGAAAATCCCTCTTACATAAATATACAACAAAGATAACATTGGTGGCGAATCTCACTACCCAACATACAATCTCACACTTAGAGCAAGGTTTCTCATTGTCCCCTTTACCTAGATAAGCACTAGATAACGGTTGCATGACTTCGAGGTGATTGCCTTCCTATTCTTGTTCTCTAAGCTCTGAAACACATATATGAAAATAAAAGGGTAAAAGGATTTGATCAGAAATCTGTTCTTTGAAAAATCTTAACCTTTCTTTAACTCTATAGTTAAAACACATTAACTATAGTTACAAATTCCCTTTCCTATTAATAAACTATTATAAAATTTAAATAAATCATATAATAAAACACCTTATATTATAATCCAAAATATATCAAATAATTAAATAAATATTAAATAACTCTTATTAATAAAAATCAAAAATCAAAAATCAAAATCATCAATAAAATACTTATGAAAAACAAAAGTGTTACATGTGTTGCACAAAATTGTGTTTTAGTCTTTTTCACATTTTAAACAAGTCACAAGTTTCTTGCATTTCTTGTTTTGTTAGAGGAAAAGTTTGATAACTAATATTAACATAAGTGATAATGGTTCGTATCTTTTAACTATAATATTTAGAGTTTGAATTCTAATCTTAGATAGAAAATAAATTATGTTAGGGAAACAATAACTTTTTAATATGTAAACTTATAATCTTTAACAAAAAATTTAATTATTAGTTTTAATATTTCATATCAATATTACAATTAAAGATAACAATTCTATGACATAAAACGTGCACATATCTAAATATTCTTCACTCTCACACAACTGGATTCCCTTGCCATCAAGTTTCTGGTTTCCAAAGAAGGGGCAAGTACAAAACATTCTATTTTGGGACGTTAGTTTATCAAATTTGGGCAAAGCAGGTTGAAAGCAAAACCACGTGCGTCGCTAACAGAAAACTGAAAAGCGGATTTAAGCGTCTCCAATATTAGGGCCCTAATACTCAAAAGTCAAAACCTGGAAGATAAAACCACGTGCGTGCCAACTTTTCTACCCTCAACTTTATAATGATAATTACTTTTAAGTTTTAAATCACTTTTTCATTCATATTATCAATTTTTAATTTTTAACTTACCATTAGAATATAGAAAAATATAATATATGCAAACAAGTTTTACACGCTAAACTTGATATTTTAGCTCTTTTTTTTTAGAGAATATTTTAACTTTTTAAGACTAAACTTTTGATCTACTTCTTTAAACATTAGTCAACATTATTTTTTAAAATATTTGTTATATTAAGTCATTCAAACATTAAAAAAAAAAGTATAAAAAATAACCTTTATTTGAAACTTCAATGATAATGATAATTCAAAAGAAAGATTATTTTTTTTTATGTTATTTGGTAGACTTATTTAACATCATAATTTTTAATAATTACTTTAAAATGATATCCATGTAATTTTTAATTGATTAATAATTTAAAATAAAATTAAACTCTTAATTATTTTAAAATATGAAATTATACTCTTGAGTCCCATAATTAGATGACACAACAGTCCATTTGCCACACATGCACATACTTAATTTAATTATCAGCTATTATCAAAGTAAAATATTAAATTACTTTTTAAAACAATGTTATTTTATTCTCTACAATTATTCATAGTTAGTTATTTTTATAATTTTAATAATTAAAATATTCATCAGTAATATAAATTAAATGATATTTTATAATTTAATATAAACATAAATATGTTTTTAATTGTTTTTCATCTCGTAAGATTTGAAATTATTATTTTAACTCTTACTATAATATGACAATTTTTAATTACTTATGTATTTAATCGAAGATTATGTGATCATTTTAGATAATATTACAATTTTCTGTGATATTTTATTTGTATGTGTCACTTTTAAATTTTTGTACAAATTTTTAAAATAACTATTGTACAAATTTACTTTTATATATGTGTACATTTATGTAGGTTCGCCTTATTGATGTCGATTTATTGAAATGACCTACATAATCATACCTTGACATTAGTCTTGGCTATGTTGATTGTCAAACATGCAGAGACGATTAATACAATCCTTAAGTACTCAATTACTTAACTAATGAAAAGGATAAACAAGATTAAGAGACTAACTTGTCATCAATAGTTATATTACCTAATTAGTAATTAAGAATAAATACCCCACAGATCCAAACCTATTATGATTAATATAAATAATTATATAAATTTAGATAAAATTACTATTTACTTATTGTTACCCTAGATACTTGAGCTCTTCCTTAAGCGATAAAATATTTTTTACAAATACCTTACCTTTTCTTTTGGAATTGTTAGTCAACTGAGGAGTTCATAGCCTAACGTTAGAGATTTAACATTGTATTCTCAAACAGGTACAAAATTGAATCAATCATCATATTATTTAACAAATTTTATTTGAATCATTTCAAATTAAAAATTATTTGAATCATTTTAATAAATTAATTTGAAAATTGTTTTTCTTTTTTACATATTCCTATTTACAAAAATTATATTAATTCAAAATTATGTAATACTTTTTTATAACTATATTTATTTAATACATCTAATCTACTTAACACATATTTTTAAATATATAAATATGAATCATTTAATTATTTTTTTTTATCTTTGTTGTTTTTCTAAAATTTGACACAAATAAATAAAATAAAATAATATTATATTTCAACAACTAAATAGTTAAAAATTACATTTTGTGCAAACTTATTAATAATATAATATTTGATGTAAGTTACACATATAATTTCATTATTCTAATTTTTTTTATTATATGGATTAAATAATATATTTGTTAGAAATTCATTAAGAACATGTTTAAGGCAATTATGAAAATTAGATTATTTAACAATTATCAAAACAAGATTTTTTTATTTTGATAGATTTGTTAAAAATAATTTTGAGAAATTTAATTTTGTTTAAATATAAAAAAAATCATGTTTAGGTAAAATTGTTAAAAAAAAAAAAAAGAAGTCATAAATTTACAAAGTTTAGCTTTTGTCTAAGCATACAATTTTATTTTATCATTACATACAGTTAAAAAAAGACTAAAATGTTGGAAAATAAATTTTTGAAATATGGTGTGAACAATGAAATTGATTTAGTACCAGATTTGTGAAGCTAAGTAAGAAAGAGATTAGAGAGGTTGGTAGTAGTTGCACCAGATCCCTCACCAATTACCATTCATTCCTTCAATTCAAACCCAAACTCCAATATTTCTCACTCTTCTCACCTACCCCTTTCTCTTATAAATTTCCCTTTTTTATTTTCCACTCTTTCTTCTCGCCTCACACACCCATCATTCAAATCATGGATTTCTTGCAAGCACCAGAGAATCAAATACTCGTGGGTGTGGCCGTGGCTGTTGTAGCCATTGGGGTTGGCGCAGTCTATCTCTATTCTTCGAAGAAGCGCAATGGTTTGACCTTCTTCAACTTCATCTTTTCCCCATTTCAAATTCCATGCTTCTGCTTTGATTTATGCAAAAGGGTCTTCTTTCTCTTAGTTTTGTATGTGAGAGAAGATCCAACATGTTTTGTCGTTTGAGAATTCGATGTAAACGAGGTAGTTATATTTTTTAAAAGATGTTTTTTTTTTGTTCCCTCACATAAAATTTAACATTGATAATGACATGAAGGGCAGTACTTATGTGTTTGATAAGGTCAATAGTGTGCCTAACTTGCCAGCTTCAGTTGCGTAATTCTGCATGGAGAGTGCTCGTTGTATTTGTGTTCCAAGTTCAATTTGGTTTTCATTGGAATCGATCTGATGTGAACTACTCCTTGGCTTGATTTCTGTTCATACACTTTGTTGGCGCATGTTTTTCCCTGCTCTTGAGTCTTGGCTGTTTGTGTTTCTGATTAATTAATATCTCATCCATGCAAATTTGTAGGACTTTGCATCCTGTTTGTCACTTATTCAGGCTGAATTTTGATGAATTTTGGGTTTTTAATCTAATCATTTAGAAATTCTTGGATATTAACATTTTTGAATCATCTGGGAACTCTTCAGCTTCATACTTGTTATTAGATAACCTTGTCTCTGCCTAGTTGTTTAGGTTTATTACATGCTAATTCCGTTTGGTCAGATTTTGCGTTTCATCCTTTGAGTATCTTAGGGGTTGTTCAGCAGAATTATATGGTCAGGAGTCCATCAGACCATAACTATTCACTAATTACTCTGAATGGGTGACCATGCTTACTCTCTCTGTTCTCTATTATAAGCAAAAAAAGAAGCACACAGATTTTTTGTTCGTAAATATAAGTAAATTTCAACTACTTTTGTCTCATTTAATGATACTCTCCCTAAAATATTCATCATTTAATGCATGATTATTCAGTTGCACCACTTCTTTTGACATTTATGATAAGGACAATTTAGAAAAAAATATCATGGAATTAGTAAAATTTAATGTAGATAACGAATTTCCTTAGCATGCATAAAATTAGTTTTTTTTCTTCTTATAATAGAGAATAGTGGTAGCATGTGTTAAGAGTTCACAGTGCTATTTTCCAGCTCATTTATGTGCTACTTCCAGTCGTAATACTAAAAGCACTGTCACTTTCCTCTTCTTCACAAAGTGCATTAGTTTTGCTATAGATTTTCTTATTACATGGAATCTTGTTTACACTAGAGAAAGTGAAAGACCTTGACTACATCTTTGATTATGAAATTAAGTTACGCTGAAGCTTGGTGGCAGCCTGAGATAATGTTGAACTCAGTGCACTCAACCTTCAGTGTTCGTTCATGTTAAATTTGGTTATTGTATCTACTTCAAGTGTTCATTCATGTCTTCCATGTGCTTATAGGTTGCTTGGACCCAGAGGACTTTAAGGAGTTTAAACTTGTTAAGCGTGCACAGCTGAGCCATAATGTTGCAAAGTTCACATTTGCACTCCCAACACCTACATCTGTTCTGGGCCTTCCAATTGGGCAACACATAAGTTGCAGGTTCTGTTGCCTGATCTTTTCTCGTGTCCTTTTTCCTTGTCATTGCACAGTTTGTCTTAAGTCTAGCCGAGAATAGTTACTGCGATCTTTCAATTATATTATAGTGATAACTAATAAATAATAAAATATTACAAGAATTATTTCCATTTTTTAGTTTCTTTATCAATGTTTTGTTGTCACATTGTGAACAAACAATTCTTCAAACAGGGGTAAAGATGCTCAAGGTGAAGAGGTTATCAAACCATATACCCCTACTACTTTGGATTCTGATGTTGGACATTTTGAACTAGTTATTAAGGTATATTCAGAATCCATTGACTTCATCCTTGTGCTTTTTCTAACTTAGTTGCATTATTTTTTTTGTTTACTCCCTTGATTATTTGGTTGTTTCTAAAATATGCATTAATCAGATGTACCCACAAGGAAGGATGTCACACCATTTCCGTGAGATGCGTGTTGGTGACTACCTTGCGGTGAAAGGACCCAAGGTAAATGTTTCTTCTACACATTTGTATAAAAAAATTTCAGTGTATCACATCTTAGTAACATTGATGCTTTATACTTGTTCACATATAAGTCTTGTTCCCAGAGCCTCAGATAGTTCTTTTAGAAATTTCTAGTACCTTCAGTATATTTGAAGTTGTTTTAAATTTTTTAATTATTATTGAAAATAGGAAATCAAAACAGAGAACATCTTGTCAAAGCAAACAAGCTGTTATTTTCTTGCATATTCTCAACAATATTATCCTGCTAGATTGTTAGACAATATTTTGGGACTTTCCATTTTGAGAAAGCTTATGAGTAATTTTAGAAGCCATTGCTCTTTGTTCGGTATATCCTGGTAGTTGGACTGTTCACCCGCTCCTTTTTTTTTTTTTTTTTTTAAACTGTTTAATTTGTTATTTGATCTTTTTTTTAATTACTCAAATTAATTGAAAATAAAGTGGTAAATTTAAAAGTGATAAATATATATATTTTTTCTTATCTTAAGCTGAATTTCTAGCATTATTTTAAATTTTGTGCAGTAAAATATTATAATGTTAATTTTTCTTTTTGGTTGTAAACCTGCAATGAATATTTGCTAGTGACAATGTTCCAGCATTGTCTCTAATTTTCATGTCGATCCATTTGATTTTGTAGGCTCTGCATAGATACTTATGTCCAGTTGGCCTAGCTTTCCTTCTTTGACTTTGCAATGAACCTTTTTTATCTTTATCATTTTTCCTTTTATAAAAGGCATTTTTTTCATTTCCCTCTTTTTTTGTCATTGTGAAACACAGTATGTTATATGCATTTCTGAATTCATAATGTTTTATACCAAGTAAAAGACTTGTTATTTAGATAGTTGGGCTTTAAAACATAAATGCTTCCATTTCTAGGGACGTTTCAAGTACCAACCTGGCGAGGTTAGAGCATTTGGGATGCTTGCTGGAGGGTCTGGAATCACCCCAATGTTCCAAGTATATCATTAAGGACATGCTGTTCTTTTCATCATTAAGAGGAAATTTTTTTCATGGAATTCTGTGTTACTAATTTGCTTGCTTCTTGTTGCTGAAGGTTGCTAGAGCTATATTAGAAAACCCTAATGACAGGACCAAGGTACATCTTATCTATGCCAATGTTATGTATGAGGACATTCTTTTGAAGGTAATTAATATTCTTCATAATTTCTTGATTCGCATTAATCCATTACTTCATGCTGGCTATAAGTTCTATGACTCTTGATTTGCTTTAATCCATTAAGATGCAATTTTTTATCATTAAATGGCAAACCCAGAAATGACAGTATGTGATAGCTGTCCCAAAATGTCCCCAAGGTCATTTTGCTCAAGTTAGAAGTCGTTCTTAGGAGTCATAAATATTAAATAGGATATGGAAATATATATAATTTGGGGTAAATTTATGTGTCCATTTGGAAAAAGTTAGATTATGTCTCTACCCCTTACATACTTGCCTCTGTGGGAGAGCTTACAAACTGTTCTAGCAATTTGTATCTTGCTGCAAGAAAAATATTTGTTTCTTTGGTTTGAGGTACAAATCTATTCTTAAGAATTCTATAAAGTAAAAGAATTGAAGAACTGTTTTCCTGCAGAGGCGATAATTACTTTCCTCAACCTTGGTTCATTTCCTATGTCAATGCTATCATAGAATAGGCTTGTATCACAAATTCCTCTCACTGGCCAATGCCTGCATTTTGAAACTTGTCATTGATGAAAATCCACTTATTTGTGTGTACAGGAAGAAATTGATGGTCTTGCTTCTAACTATCCAGATCGATTCAAAGTATACTATGTGCTGAATCAGGTTAGTTTCCATGGCATGTGGAACCATAATTTTCTTCTTGTCTACTACATTTGTTGCTTCTGCTGCTTCTGCTTTGTTTCTATATTTTCATTCTTCTGTAATCCCAAACTATAATTCTTGTAAGCTATAATTATGACCATTTGTTTTGATGTTATTCCCTTGAATTAAATAACTCTCCAGCCTCCTGAGGTATGGAATGGTGGTGTTGGATTCGTGTCAAAGGAGATGATTCAAACCCATTGCCCTGCTCCAGCACATGATATTAAGGTAATTGTTTCATTATTTCACTTCATACTCCAAAGTGAAGTTATCATGTTTTGTTTTTCTAATCATAGTGTAAAATGAAGATAAATGATTAGACGCATTTCTTGCGGATTTTCAGATTTTGAGATGTGGTCCACCACCTATGAACAAGGCCATGGCTGCTCACCTTGAAGCCATTGGATATGCTCCTGAGATGCAGTTCCAGTTCTGATTCTCTTCATTGTGGTGCTTCACATTACATGCATTTCTTGTCCCTGGCCATTGAGAAACATATAGCAACTTTTTGTTTCTTTTTTCCTGAATATGAATCTGTGAAGCATTGGACCTCAGTGCATTCAAGCCTGAAATAATTGCTTCCCATATGAGAATGAGATTGATGCATTGACCATCTGCTAGAATTGCAAATTGTGAATTAGACTTGTTAGTATTGACTAAAATTGTCATCACACTGGCTTTATTTTTCGAACGAATTTAAATTAAAGCAGATACAAAGGTCTTGAGTTAAAAATAATCTTCAATTTTTTAGATAGGGATTTTCAAGTTCAAATCATTTATTATGGGTATGTTTGATTACACGATTGAATTCTGTAACTTGGTTAGTTTATCTTGAATATAACACTTACATGTTTGACAATTTTTTTCCCCCTTTTATGTTGAGTGTGAAATGCAAGTACATTTCAGTTGAATCAAAAGCAAGAAGACTGATGCTTTTTTGAAAATTGGTTTGAAAAGTTAGGTTCAAATTAACTTTCTAGCTATAATTCAAACATACACTATACCATATCATGGAAATTATCACATCAAGATTATTAGCTGCATGACAACTTATGTGATTAGAGAAATAAATATAAAGTTGTTAAAAATGAGGTATTTTTTGGTACTTTCAAATTGATGAGAAAGTCCTTCTTTTGGTTTCTATTTCATCTCATTAGGTTGGATTTATCTTAGGATTATCCTATTATTATACTTTTATTGGGTTAATTTTTTTACAACAAAACGTAGCCATAAACCTAGTTAGGATATGGTTTTTCCAGGGCTAAACAGTCATGAAATTCATTATAAATTTTTTCCGTGTCTTTTGTTGGTTAAACTAGCATTTTGAAACTATGTTGTACAATTGAATTGATAATTGATCAAAGATTGGTAGCGTTTCATTTTTTTAAAATAAAAATTTCGATTTAGGGTATGTTAATAAGGAAGTTTAAGTGCAATTTAAAATTCTTTGTATTAAAATATTTTGCTTGGATAGTGAATATAAAAAGTACTTAGAATTCTAAAATCTGTTAGAGAGTTTTGATTACTTAAAATCATAGATTTTTAAATTTCACAAAAAAAAGTAAATACTTAGAAATGCTCTGTGCTTATATAAATTACATCTTTATTAAAACATGTTTGAGAGGGAAGATCTCAGTATATATGTTTAGTTAGGTTTCTCGACAATTATTAATTAACAAAACTAATAAATATATTGTATTAATAATATAATTATTAAAATAAATAAAATAATACATCTCTATTGTAGACTCAGATTTCAACACACTGTTGTAGTTGTATAAAATATGTGTTTGTGTGTATAAAAAAAAAATATATCGGTATGGAAAAATATGATAGAAAAGAGATTAGTTTCAGTACATACTAAGAAGATATCCTAGAGAATAAATAAAAAACAAAGAGAATTGTCTCCCTTTTTCATCTCTTGTTTTTCATTCCTTTCTCTTTGCTGTCTATTTGGCTCTCCTCCATCCTTATTCTTTTCTCTCTATTCAAGTACAAAAATTTAGAGATGATGAAGGAGTTTGTTTATTTATCAAAATAAAAAAAATGAAAAAATGATTAGCTTATGCAAAAACAAATTTAAAAATAAATGAATTTGATAACTTTATTTAAAAAAGAAAAAAAAATTCAATTAAAACAATTGAGATTATTTGAATTTTAAATTTTAGAATTCTCAAATACTCCATCAAACACGCACTTAGTGATTTGCACGTTTGCATTAAATTGGATGAGTTGGGAATTCATTTTTTTAAAAGGATAAAGTCAAACAACTTAAAATAATTTTAGAAAACTGATGTTATATCTTCATGCAAACGTTTTATAAATCTTTATACTATCTTATAAACATAGTATTAAATGAATAAATAAACACATTTAGTATTTTAAAATATAAAAACACTTAAAACTTAACATATGAGAGAAGTAGAAAGACTAATAAGATGTTATATAAAGATTTTCAATTTTCTTTATTTAAATTCAGAATCGAGATTGTTAACAGAACTATAAGATAAAGAATAATTTACTGCCATTTTTAAAGAATTTAACAAATATACTTTTTTTTTCTACATTGTCATTTTTCAATCCATCAAAAAATTTATTTTATTATGAATTTTTAGGTAATTAATTTTGGTGTAAAAAAGTAATTAATTTAAAACTTAACAAATTTACTATATAACTTTTTAAGTAATTTATAGTGATTTAAATTTTTTATGTCACTTTATTATCCATCACCTAATTATTTTAAAAATTAAGAAATTTATCATAACATTGCGATGTTTATCTTGAACATGTCGACTGTACCTCAAACAAGATTGTATTAGATAATGGATAATTGTTGTGGGAAAAAAAATTGTTATTAAATGATAAATCAACAAATTCGTTATACTCCATAATGAATATGATTAGATGTCAACTAATGGTGCTATGTATTCATTGTCGAATCACAAAATGTCTCATTAATTGATGCAAAGTTTAGATTGATTTATTTGTATGAAATAGACCAGAAAAAGGTGGAGACCCCTAAGCCGAGTAGAACGCTTCCACAGTTAGACCCTATTCCTACGCTTATATCATGTCACTTGCACACAAAAACACAATAAACAAAGAATTCAAAATCCATACAAAGTCTTCTCTTCTGTCACCAATCGCTAAAATTCATGGACCCTCACATTTTTCTAATGTGATTGTGTCTGTTCCATACGACAAAGTTCACGTTAATCGGTTCCATGTAATGTTGTTGTTACAATGGGAGAGAGAACTGCGTCTGGCTTTGCCATCAAGAAATCCTTGTGTTTTTTCTTCACATTGACCACGTTGTTGTTCATGTTGTCATGGGTGTTTGTTCTTCGTTCCACGCGCTCCGAGGCTACACTTGGTTCCACTACCAACTCAAATCTATTCACTTCCTTTAATGACTCAGATTCTGATCAAGTGCAACAACAAAAGAACGTGGAAGTTGAATCCTCCTTTGGCAATAGAGCAATACTCGTGGACAATGTTGAAGCACCAACAACACTTGTTGAGAAACAACAACATGTGCATGGAGAAGAAGGTGTGACATGCAAACCACGTCACCATGCCGTTTTGAGAGTTTTCATGTATGATTTGCCTCCTGAGTTCCATTTTGGACTATTGGATTGGAAGCCTGAGGGGGGTGTTAACAGTGTTTGGCCTGATATCAAAGCTAAAGCACCCCATTACCCTGGAGGGTTGAATTTGCAACATAGTATAGAGTATTGGCTTACTTTGGATCTTCTTGCTTCAGAAGCTGAAGCATCATCATCATCATCATCTAATGCTAACAGTGTGATGAGAGTTGGAAACTCTAGTGAAGCTGATGTGATATTTGTGCCATTCTTTTCTTCTCTTTGTTACAACCGGTTCTCCAAAACTGGCCCACGTGAAAAGAGGAGCAGGAACAAGGTGCTGCAAGAGAAGTTGGTGAAGTATGTGACATCGCAAGAGGAGTGGAAGAGGTCAGGGGGGAAGGACCATGTGATCTTGGCTCACCATCCAAATAGTATGTTGGATGCTAGAATGAAGTTATGGCCTGGTACTTTCATACTCTCGGATTTTGGGAGGTACCCTCCCAACATAGCCAATGTTGAGAAAGATGTGATTGCACCTTACAAACATGTAGTTGGATCCTATGATGATGATCAATCCAGCTTTGATAGCCGTCCAACGTTGTTGTACTTCCAAGGCGCAATATACAGAAAAGATGTATGTTTATCTCACTCTTTAGTGTGTTATTTTTCTTTTTTTGAATTTGAATCTTTCGCTTTTGTCTTTACATCGTACTCTTGCGTAACTAAGTTTGACACCTTAAGACGGAGCTCCTACATTAATTGATTCAATAACAATATCCGGGCAACTAATTCTTTGGAAAAATGTTGTTTTGGTCATCTTTGTTACATAATTAATTGTACACAACTATTTGATGTATGCACCCTTAATGATAAAAAAATTAAGAGGCTAGAGTTGTGGTTTATTGATAAAACCAGAAATTCAAGTAGTATGTTTTGTAATTCACCTTCATGCTGTGTACGTGGGATTTTATTCCAAAAATGAAATAAATAATGTTGTTAACTCGGAGTTATCAGGAAGTATTGTTTCTCTCCTAACTTTATTCTTTAGGAATTTCTGTTCTCAAATGCTTCTCAGGTTGTATCACATACTCTATCATAGTTGTAAAGGAAAATAATGGAACGAGTTCATGTTTGCAGCTTATGCTGAAGATGAAGACCATATTAATTTCTTCTTTTGAAATATCAAACCTATTGTTGTTGAGTCATCATATGCCTAATAATGTTTAGTCGTTTATTTAGTGAACATTCCAAGAAAAATATTGAAATTATTTTGCTTTTGTTCACTTAATTAAGCTGAGATTCAGTTTTTCCAAATGGCTTCCTTGTTCTGCAAAATTAAACAATTTGTGGATTCAGTTGCTGTCAGCTCATGCTAAATCTACACCGTGCTTCTAGTTGTAGCTAAATTTGCAAATATTTGTAGTTGGCACCAGCACAGTGGAAAAAGTTTGATATTTTGCAGTTTAGATTATAGTCATGTAATTCTTTTTCGTTTAGAATTCCTATAACCAAATGTTATGTTTTTGGTCCTTCCATTCTAGAAAAGCTTATTTCGCTTCATCAGGTGTTCTTACGTGAAAATGTCATGTTACAAAAAATGTTCACATGATATCAGATAGAGTCATGTAAGCATTTTTGATAATTGGACAACATGGAGATCATTAACAATTACTTTTTACATGAGTTAAAAGTGAAAATTGATATATTTGCAGAGAAAATATATTGAAGTCTATATTGCAAATCCAAGTTTCATTTCCTTAGCTTTTGAAATATTCCATGTAATTTACTTTTTGATAAGAAAAGCAGTGTTACTCGACTTGACTTTTTTCCCTCTCAATACTCAGGGAGGCCATGTTCGGCATGAGCTATACTACCTTCTAAAAAATGAAAAAGATGTACATTTTTCATTTGGAAGTGTTCAAAAGGGTGGAGTCAGAAAGGCCACAGAAGGCATGCGTTCTTCCAAGTTCTGCCTCAACATAGCTGGTGACACCCCATCATCAAATCGCTTGTTTGATGCTATTGCCAGCCACTGTGTACCCGTCATCATCAGTGATGAAATTGAGCTTCCATATGAGGATGTCCTTGACTACTCTCAGTTTTGCATATTTGTGCGTACGAGGGATGCTCTCAAGAAGAGGTTCCTGATAAACTTCATTAGGAGCATTGGTAAGGAAGAGTGGACCAGAATGTGGAACAGGTTGAAAGAGGTTGAGAGTTTCTTTGAGTTTCAGTTCCCATCTCAAGAGGGTGATGCTGTCCACATGATTTGGCAGGCTGTTGCACGCAAGGTTCCTTTCATGAAGCTGAAAACTAACAGGTCTAGAAGGTTTTTTAGGTCTCTTTATGGGCGTGCACCACCTGATTTTTCTTGAAAGAAAAATAAGTACTTGTTTGGAGTAAGTTGTGCACCAAAGAGCCATAGGATGTTGTGGCAAATGACTTTAGGTTTCACCTTTAGAAACGTTAGAAGTTAGAACACTTCATAGATATAAATGTATGTAGTGGTTTTGATGCTGACAATGTAACGTTTATACATGAAGAAGATTCATTATATATTAAAGGAAAGTGGAAAGAGGATTTAGGCAATTTGGTTCCACTTGTGTTGTGGTTGGACTTGAGTGTACTGTATACATTGAAAGTGTCTTTGTTTTCCATTTAATCAACCTTTTTCTCTGGGCCTGTTTTGAAAGTGATACAACATTTAATTATCACTTTTCTTTTATCATTCTCTTCATAATTACCACATTTCAACATTATACTGTTGTTCATATCTATAATAACCAAAATGTTAGCAATATGCATATGAACTTTGAAAACTTATGTATAGGACAACAAATAAGCATCTCTACCGATAAAAAATGATAGTTCCCATTGCTTTTTTCAGGGATACACATTTTTTTTCCATATATAAATGCTTAATGAAAATGATGAATTACGTACGAATCTTATTTAGGTGATGACCCAATTTGAGAATGTTGGCTAATAGAGAAAAGACAAAAAAAAAAATTACTCCTTTCTATTTTTTTATATAGTCATTTATGATTTTGAACTAAGACTTAAAGAAATGATTGATATTTTAGTTTTTAAAAATATTTATTACTTATTTTTCTCTTATACTTTTTATTTATTTATTTTTTTTTGCATTCAAATCTTGAGAATGTTAATTTGTGTATATTTATTATTATTATGTACTTTTGAGAAGTTTATGAATTAATGCATTGATTATTAGAATACACATGTAAATTATAACTTATTCTATTTAATCACACTTGTCCATGAATTAATGTATTAATTATTAGAATACACATGTGAACGATAAGTAATCTACTCTATTTAATCACATAAGTAGTTGAAAAAAAAAAAAGAGTAGATATTAAAAATAAATAAATATATTGTTCAGTAAATATATAATAATTATCAAGAATAAAAATAGAAAAAAAATATTAATTTTAGTAAAATAACAATAAAAGATAAAATGAATATGAAAAAAGAAATGGTTCCGAGATAAATTGGCACACGTGCCGATAGAGAATAAATTGTAAAACCCATCTAAAATCTTAAAACGGCGAGTGTAAGAATGAGAATGGCGATATCTTGTTCTTTTTCTTCAACAACAACATCGTGTTGGTGTTGGTGTTTTTCCCCAACACCGCTTCTTCCCTTCAAACGGCACCGTATTGTTAGCCTGAAACCCTATACTCGGTCTGAGCACAGGCTCGCCGCCGCCACCAGAGAGTCTACTCCGTTACTCTACTCCGGCAGGCAAGGGTTCGATACCGTCAACATTGCCGAAGATGTTACCCAGGTGCTTACTTCCCTTCACAATCTTTTCTCATTTCTAGTCTAATGTGTGAATTCCATTTTTGAACCATTTTGCGAATTCTTGCAGTTGATTGGAAATACGCCAATGGTGTACCTCAACAAAGTTACTGAAGGTTGTGTTGCTAACGTTGCTGCCAAACTTGAGTCTATGCAACCTTGCCGAAGCGTCAAGGACAGGTAACACTACTTAGCTTACATATTCGATTCTTTACTGTTGTCTGTAATTTATTAGGACTTGTTAAATTATGAATGCGACTCCTAAAACGTGGAGTCAGACCTACATTATTTACATAATTTCGTCTCTTGATGATTTTTTTTAAATAATAAGAGAGCATGTTAAAAAAGAATAGAGTGAAAATGTATGATCCTAGAAGAGGTTAATGAATTATTTATTTATTTATTAATTATTATTATTATTATTATTATTCTTTCAACTACTACTATTATTAGGAAAATGCTGAAAGGTACATAACAGTTTTTGTAAACGCATCAAAGTGATTAGAGATTGAATCCTGACTCTTACAAATGCAAAAAGCTTAAGTTAGGAGGGGATGTTCACCTAGTTGGTGCTTGTCAAACCCTCAAGAGAGATTGTTCCGTATTTGACGGGGAATACTCCTTGGTAATGAATAAAAAAAAAATGCACCAAAGTAAAATTTTCTCTCTCATCATGCATATACTCATCTCTCTCATGATTGATTTAGAAATATGTATTTTTTTTGGGTAACCATGTTATTAGTGTGAAGTATTCACCGACTTTGACAATGATTAATTTCTGTTAGAGGATCTGACTGATCACCTTTAATGAGATTTCTATTATAGGATAATATCCTGTAATAGTTTTTCCTCCGAACCTTGTTTTTTTTCTATTCACAAGAGTCGAACTCAAGAATATACTGAAAGGGGCTAAGCCCATACCACTGAGACTAATGATTTGTTGATTTTAGAAAGTTGTTTGTAACACTGAATATTATACTAAATGACATTATTGTCATTATTGTTATTATTTGTTTTGACATGCTTTAGTTTTATTAAGGATTGGTATTTTGATATTTTAGACAGCCATACTAACAAGTCACTAGTATGGCTGATTTTGTTTGAGGATTTTCCACATTCCATGTTTCGTACTTGCAACACACACACAGATATATCATGTGTTAAACGTATGTTGTTGTTCTAAATGGCAGAATTGGGTATAGTATGTTATCTGATGCTGAAGAGATTGGAGCAATTTCTCCAGGGAAGGTACTATATGAATATTCTGCCTATAGATCAATGCAATCTTTGCTTGGATTTTCTTTACATTCCTGACCCTGTATTGGTGCAGACCATTTTGGTTGAACCAACGACTGGAAACACAGGACTTGGCATTGCTTTTGTTGCAGCAACGAAGGGGTACAAACTTATAGTCACAATGCCTGCTTCCGTTAATGTTGAGAGGAGAATCCTTTTACGTGCTTTTGGTGCAGAAGTTGTTTTGACTGATGCTGAGAAGGGGCTAAAAGGGGCAGTTGACAAAGCTGAAGAAATTGTTCGCACCACACCCAATGCTTACATGTTTAGACAGTTTGATAACATGACTAACACAAAGGTTAAGTCTTAATGCATCTCCTATAAGACCTTCACCTTATCAATCATTCTGTTTTGAATTATTTAGTGCATCAGTAAATATAGAAATTACTATATAAATTAAGTTACACTTTATTAAGATTTATATGCACAAATTACAGATCCACTTCGAAACTACAGGGCCAGAGATATGGGAGGATACCATGGGCAATGTTGATGTATTGGTTGCTGGGATTGGAACTGGTGGCACTGTTACCGGCACTGGGCGTTATCTGAAAATGATGAATAAAAATATAAAGGTTTGATTATTTGTTTGATATGCATTTAGTTGTTCTTTCAAATTGAATGAGATACTTATTGGTCCTATGGCTCTAACTTTCACTGCTAAGTATTAAATGAGATACATATCAGTTCCTGAACTCAAATTCCATAACTTGTATTCTTTAGTATTAAAAGAAGTTACATGTAATTGTTGTTGAATTGAATCAGTATGCTGACAGCTTGTGCATTATATTTACCATATTCTAAATCTTTATAGACTTGGTTCTGTGTTCCTCTGTTGGAGAGCGAGAGGGAGAAGGAGAGGAACAGAGAGTAAATAAAGTAAGGAAAAAGGATCCAGAAGGAACACATCAAATTTTAGTTTTTGCCTATTCTAGCATACATTTGATTAAACCATAATTGTATTCAACAATTTCAAGTAACACTTAAATTGTGTTACATGCCTGGGTGTATTAGGCATATGATAGACAATTATCGGTGAATGCTTTGTATGCTTCTTACATTTGAAGTGAAATTGATGCTTTATTTGTTCTACATTCTTTATTAACTTGCTAAAGTGTTCCATATTACGTATTGCGTAGGTGGTTGGAGTGGAACCTGCAGACAGAAGTGTGGTTTCGGGTGACAGTCCTGGTATGAATTTTTTACTTAGTTCATATCATTAGTCTCAAGGTCAATCCACTTAAAACAGATTTTCTTGTCAGCTGTTGACTGTAATGGAGTTTGTTGTAGGTTTCATGCCAAGCATTTTGGATATCAATCTGCTTGATGAGGTTATCAAGGTAAACAAAAATTATTCCTCCCCTGTTGTATGCTGTCCTCTTTATTTCTGGTCAGAATAACCTGCTTGAGGTTATTCTCTTTGGCTTTGGTATTTCTATACTAAAGGACAAGCTTTATGCTTGGAGCATTTTCAGCACTAGGACACATTAAAAGAGCTAAGAACCAGGTGTTTATTATTGGAGACGTTCTTATCATAAATTTAGGTGATAAAGAGAGCAGTTTTGGAGTCTTATACACATGATTTAATTCTTTTATCTCAAGTGTCATCCACTAAACTCTTCTTAGTTATTGCTTTAGTGCCTTTCTGTTTCTAATTATGCCGTGCTGTTATATTCTTAATTTGCATAATTAGATTATTTGAATAATTAATTAACTTGACACATGAAAATACAGGTTACAAATGTTGAGGCCGTCGAAATGGCAAGGAGATTAGCATTGGAAGAAGGTTTGTTGGTAAGTTAAGATATCAAGTAAACCCTCATTCTAATCCATGATATTGTAACTGTTGGTCACTTTAGTCCTTGACTCGACAAATTTCCTGCTTTAGTCCTACAAAATGTCATTCAGTTTAGGCCTTTTTCACTTTATTTTCCACAGTCACAGTCCGTTTGTACTAAAAAGGACTAGATGAAAATTTTGCGAAATTAGGGACTAAAATAACTAATGCTTACATTTTCAAATACTAGAATGAGGGGTTTACAAGTAAAATTTGTTTGAATATATAATTTTCTTTTATGTTTCATATTTTAATGTCAATTGTCAGCAATGTTTTGCAATATTTTGTTGGCATTATGAATGTCTCTGTTTGCATGAAAACTGAAGTATGCGATCTGCATATAGCTTGCTATAGAATTTTTAGTGTGTATATGCTAGATGCAAAATTAAATTTTAGTTATTGGCTTGACATTCTTCATCTTTAGTTTTGTATGTTGCTTAATATTGCAATGTTACTGTAACTACAGTGTATTTTGGTTTATACTTTTTAGAATAGGTTAGATCATAACTAATTCAAATTGCTGTCTAGGTTGGGATTTCTTCAGGAGCTGCAGCAGCAGCTGCCATAAGTTTAGCAAGACGGCCTGAGAATTCTGGAAAACTTATTGTGGTGAGTTTATTTCTCAAATATTCAAATAGGTGTTGAAAATTGAAATTGATAGAATAGAATGAAGCTCGGTGAATTTTTTCTCGCAACTAATTGGTAAACAGAATCATATAATTAGATGTCCTCTTTTACTACTTTTCATGGCAAATTATTCTATCGTTAGTAAAGCTTCCTGATATTTTTTCTTCCTCTGCCTCTTACTTTGCACATTTGAAGGTTATTTTTCCGAGTTTTGGTGAGAGATATATTTCTACTGCTCTCTTCCATTCTATCTATGAAGAGGTTCAGAAAATGTAAAATTAAGATTCTACCTTCATGAGGACAATTTCCTATTGGAGAGTGAAGCTGCTATCATGGCACTACCATTCAAAGAAGTAGCTTCCTTATGCTATGTATAGGTATATCCTTACACGGTTCTTGGATAGAATCAATCTTAAAAGATAAACTGGTCTTCTGTATATTTTTAAATTTTTTGATGTCATGCATCAGATGCATCATTTGGACAAGGCACAGTTCTTGAAGCTGTCACACAGGAAGCAGAAAAGGGGGATTGAAACGATGTAAAAAAAATTTTAAATGTAGTGGTAATCTAACATGATCTATTCTTTTCATTATTCCTACTTTCCCTAGGCATCAATGATGAGTAGTATTCCAATGTTTTACAGGATTATTAACATTCTTTCCCCTATTTACTATTATCAAACTATGTGTCATTATCATATATATACATGTAATGTATATATAGATACATGTGGAAGCAGCAAGGACTAACATGGTTGAGATTGTTTATTAGTGCGCTATACCATTATTTATTCAGCCGAATTATTGCTTGCGTACCGATTCAACATTGTTTCTTCAAATGACGCAGAACTATATTTCATCTAGAGTGATAATTTAATTTTAGTTTTAAAGGAAAATATATTACAAATCAGTTTCAAAAGGGTTGGTTGTACTAATTTTCATCTTGAGAAGTTGCGTCTAGCATGCACCAGGTAAATCACTTGTATTTGTATATAATGTATTAACAAGCATTTGAATGCTGTAAAAAAAAAGCATTTGAAAAAAAAAAAAAAAACGCGACAGCCAATAAAAGATATTAATGTTGATTGGTGTTCCACGGAGTAAGTTGTAAGTAGTTCATGGCTTTTATGCCATAAACTGTCATTGCAAAGAAGAGGATATCAGATTTTCTGTTGTTTCTCAATATACCTGATTTTGCAAGTTACATGTACTGGTGAATTGGAAAATTTTGCACGCCAGTAATTCTTCTTTCAGAGTTAAAAATTGTTATGTAGTTAAAAATAGCTAGTCTTTAAAATTCCATTGACCTGTATACATCTATTATTTCTTTGATTTTTCTTCCATGGTTTCTTATTGGAAGCAATCATTTCTAGACAACAGGAGTTCCTTCGTGAATTAACGTTTGTCATATGTTAATTCTTTACCCTGAAAACTTTAGTTAACTTCTACAAAATTCCAATCTATTTTTTTTCCCTTTCATTTAATGTACTTTTTACTCTTCATTTTCTTGCATTGAATTTGAATGCTTAGTTGGTAATTTGTTCTATTGGGATTAGGGAGGAATAGAGCAAGGACGAGTTTTTAATCTTGTTGCTCTCACCATCAATACACTGTCCGCTTTACAATAGATAACACTCAGGATCATTCATAAGAGAAAAAAGTTTATGTTTAGTGATGCCTAATCTTGTCCTACATTTTTATACATATTTTTTTTTTTGACAAAAGTAATTGAAAAGTTGGATGATTACTCTTCTTAGTTGTATTACAAAAATATTTTATATGCGGAGGAATATTATATTATACATTATCTGTTGTAAACTCTTGTTTACTTAATGGTTTTATATCAGAACTTTTATAATAAATTAAAGTATCTTCAAGTCAAAAATTAAGGATGAATCTAAATACACCTCAATAAAGATTACATGTTAGATATTCACATGTAATTTATTTATTTTTTACTTTGAATTGATTTTGAAATCACCTAAGCATGGACAAACTGAACACAGCAGTAACACAGGCTTATTTAACAACAACAAAAACAGTTATATTTACAACATTAAATATATATTTTCCATTATATCTTTAACTATTGATTGTAGAGTAAGAAAATATAAAAGGAGCATAGATGAGAGAGAATTTAATTAATATGAAAGATAAATAGTATGTTAAGAAATTGCATAACAACACATCTAAAATATTAATTGTATTTCTTAATATGCATAAAAACCTTAAATGTCAAGAGGGAGTATTATTGAAGTTCCTGTGGGCATTAGTCTAATTTTCTGTTATTAATGGTCCACGTGGGGGGCAAGGGATAGTGTGGTGCTTTGGGCCATGGCTTGGGGATGATGAGTTGAGAAAACAACTCCATAGATGTTAATTAAATCTTTATTGGATCAAATGGTTTACAATAAGAAAATATATGGATTTTTTTTCTGAAATTAAAGTCCTTTTCATCCTTTTATTGTAATGAGACTTGTTTCAGTCCCATCATATTCGTAGGGTAAGTCATTATTTTTGCTTGTGAAATCTCTTGTATTCATATTGCAAGTGTTTTCTCCGATGTTGTGCTATTTAAGGTAAATTCAAGAGTGTGATGAAGAAGGCATTGGAGAGTAAGAATTTACACACTCAAGTTAGTAAGAAGTGTAAAAATAAGAATTAGATTCACATTTGGTAGGCAAAACACCCTTATACAATGGTAAGAAAGCTCTTTAATTAAGTTGTTATATTGAGGTCACATGTAATGTGTGGTCAATCAACCAACTTAATAAGGTTAGCACTACTAACTCGATCTTGGTACAAGTTAGCCATAAAAGTTTCAAAGTAAATTCAATCTTGATTGAGTGAGATTTGGAAAACAAAACATAAAATAGTGGACTCTAGTACCGGACGGTCTATATAAAAACTTAGAAAGAAACCAACAAACTCAAATATTCAAATTTATAAAGAGGAGCAAAAATTGATGCAATACATTTAGGTTATAACATTGAGAGTGTTATAACAAGTATTTAAATACTAAAGTTAATTAATATATATAATTTGGTAAAGTAAAAAACAAATTGTAATTAAACAAATAAACAAACATCATTTTTGTCTTTAGTTACAAGAATCTTTAATAAAACTTACAAGTAAAATATAAAACTATAAAAACTTTAAAATATTTAATTATATATGATAATAAAAAAAAATTTACTTCCAACATGGAGTCCTTGATGTAGAGGATTTATTTTTTCCTATAAAACTGATTAGTATAGTGATGCAATGTACATACCCATAATCTAGAGTTGAATCCAAAACATAATACATACATAATTTATTATTCATTAATATTGTGTATATAATATCAATGATGAGAGATCAAATCTAAAGTAAAATTAAAAAGAATTATTCCTCACCATTATTTTTTTTACACTAACAATTAAAGATAAGTTCCCGTTAGAATTGTTACTATAAAAGAAAAAGAAAGTTGAGAATAAAGTAACTTTTATCCCCCTCAATATGAATTATTCATATTACTTTAGTTGTTCACACATAATTGACCTATTAATATTTGTTGACTCTTCAACTCTCAAATGGGAACCGTACAACATGGGTTTGAATGGTTGGTTCTATCCAATTAGAGTTGTATTTGTATCTTAAGTTTTCGAAATTCTTAAGATAAAAGTTTATACCTAGCTACATATTCAAAAACAAACGAAATAGTTTCTTCCAAACCATAACAGAAGCATTTTTTCCTCAAGCTTCTATATTATGTTTACATTTAACACTTCACCCACGAGTCAAAAGCATAAATATTGTTACATTTTTTTTCTAGGTCCCAAAATGGGGAAACCAGCAACGTGCAACCGTTATTCTTTATTTTAAATGAATGAAAAATTTAATTTCCATTTACATAGTTGTTCCATTTGAGTGACTTGTTTTCTTCTTCTTTTTGGTCATACAATAACAAGAGTACCATAGTACAGTACAAGGTTATCACTTAACACTAACAAAATCTTTATAATTATGGTCGAAACTTACCTTTGTTTTTCTTAGGTTTGCTCCATAATGACCCCTATTATAAATTTAAGAAATTGTCACTCCTTTTCTGCCGTCAATGGTCCCTGTGCTTAGCCTAATTTGAAGGCCAATTAATGTCATGGACTTGTAGTAAGCAAACCACACCTCATTTTCCACATTATATAATAGATGTTGATTTACAATAGAGAGAAAGAGAGAGAAACCTAATGGTTTATATTAGGAACAAGACAAAAACTTAAATTGCATTGAAGGCAGTGGGATCACATTGTAATTGGGCAATAACAATGATTTAGTAGGTAGTCCCATTTAGTATTTCCTTGTGTAGCTGACTTGTTTCAATCCATACTTAACTAAAGTGAGAATCTTCCATGATACGTTTTTCATGTTTAAATTGTAAGTTCAGAATTAATTCAATTTTATAAATTTAACTTATAAGATAAAAATTACTCTTATTTAAATAATTTATTTTGATCATATTATTAATTAATGTGAAACCTATAACATACCTCTCATGTTGAGAACAAAATACTGTAAGTGTTAAATTTAAATGACTTGACATTTATTAGTAGTTCGATAACAACCTAATAAAATAGATGACTTTATAGCATGATAAATTCAACAATAATTATTATGATGAAGTTTAATTAACATTGATATGAACTTTAAGTTTAATTCAATATTCTAATTACTTTTACTTTTTTTTTTTTGGTTCGTCCCTAGAGTATCCACCGCCGATAGCAGTGACTAATCTCTTCGCTACGTTGGAGGCACCTCAAAGAGTGTGATAGCTGGCTCCAAGATTTAACGCGACTGCATACACAAGGCAGGATTCTAATTATCTTTACTTATATACATTATTTTGACCATTTTATATATCTTATATAAAAATAAAAATAAAAAGTGCCACGCGTGCATCTTCAAACATGTGCAGGATGGGGTGATGAAGCTTCACTTGGCATGTTGTTGTGGTCCCATGTATGGACTTGTTTTATGTTTTGCACAAAAGGGAGGGTCTATTCATGAGGATCATAACAAATGGTTATGGAACTCTTATCTCACATGACAGCCATGCAATGTTAGGTAAAAATTATAATAGCAATGTGGGAAACGGATTTAATGGTGGTGTGAAATTTTACACGATTAGCATCAATCCTCACTTAATTATTGGGACAATTCAAAGATACGTTTTGAATTATGTGATCTTCCTGGATTTTGCAGTTAAATATGTGTACATAAATGTCTATGCATCGCAATAGAGGAACCTAACATATTCAATTGTCATTAAAATATAGTATGTATCATAAATCTATTCTCCTACTACAATTTTTTTTATGGGTCAAAATTACTATAATAATAACAAAGTTTAAATATAAGATCATAAATTATGTGTATATTAGCCTAACTCTCTATTATTAATCTGACCTTAAATTTTTGAAAACTTATATATAATTAACTAAAAAAATACTATATTATCTTAGAATCTCTTTTCCTATAAATCTTAGAGCAATTTCAGTGTTGTTGTGTGTAGAGTGAGTTGCTTAAATTCAAGCGTAGCTTTTAATAAAGGAAAAAGTTCCACGGGAATAAAAAAAAAAACTTTTTGTTATAAAAAAAGTAATTAATGGTAAATAAAATTTTAACTATCCAACTATTAAATTAAGGATTTTTAATGAGTAAATAAATATGTAAATTTTTACAGAATTCAAAAATCATCTTATATTTCATTTTATTAATTCAAATTAAGTATTAAATAGAAAAAAAATACATTTAAAGTATTGAAAATATAACAAACATTCAATTCGTGGGAGAATTCAATTTTTCTTATTATTTATATATTTCGTGAGGATTTATACTAAAAATGAATAAATAATCCATAATCTCATTAAAAATTCTCAAAAAAATTAATAGTTAATTATATCTTGTATGGACTCATGGTTTATCTTAATCTAAATTTTTCTCTACAAAAAAACTTATACTATATAAAGAATTAGTAAGATGATCTTATAACCAAGAGGATTTAGAATTGTTAATTAAAATATATATAATTGTAAATCTCTCCATAACTTCTCCTACTAATTCTAATACTTGTTTTGTTATTTTCTTTTTTTGACAATCAACATAAGACAATCCTAAAATCAATATAAACCTCATATTTCTCTATTCAATATTAAAATACATATGAATACGAAAGACTAAATCAGTCTAGTGATTGGAGAGGAAAAGAATAAAAAAAATATGAATACTTAATTTAATTTTTGTTACAACTATCTTCATAATCTTTCTTATAAAAAAATCTCAAAGATTAAACTCAATATCATTAATTATGTTGAAAAGTTTTTATGGCAATTTATTTACATTGTCAGTAATCTTTCCTCTGTATGGTGACTATCGAGATATATATATATATATATATATATATATATATATATATATATATATATATTAAAAAAAGGATACTATCATAACACGTATATATATATCGGATAAAAAAAATTTAAATATATTTTTAATTTTTATAAAATAAATTAGTTTTAATTTTGGTTCTTGATTTGTTTTTTATTTTTCTAAAATTTTTAAATATTATTTTTGTCTATATAAAATGAGTTAGTTTTAGTTTTAACCTTATAAAATATTCTTTTATATTTTCATTCCTCTAAAATTGAAGTTATTATGTTTAATTTTTAACGGTTATTTTAAGGTATATTATATATATATAACAATTATTTTAAAAATTTATACAATTTAAAAGTACTACATATAAATAAAATATCACAAAACAATTGTTAGTATCATGTGGGATAGTCACATAAATTAGTTAAAAAGAACTATATAATAGTAGGAAGTAAAATAATAATTTTAAAATTTAAAAAAATTTAAAATAAAAAATATATAAAGACCAAAATCAAAACAAACTCATTTTATACAGACTTAAAATATATTTTAACATGTATACATTATATGCGTTTCATGTTGTAGTAAATAACAGTCTTAGTTTTGAGATTTTGTGAGTATTTTAGGGATTTGGATCCTCTCCTGCAATTTTCTCTCTTCAGCCTCTTTCTTGCAATATTAATAGTCATTGGTTATATCTAATGACTCAAATTTAATCATTTAAGAAGTTACATTAATTATAAGATTAAATTTAGGTCATTAGATATATCTAATGACTATTAATGTTGCAGGAGAGAGGCTAAAGAGAGAAAATTACAGGAGAGGATCCAAATTCGTGTTTTAGAGCTTTATTTGAAAAATAAAAGATTTATTATTCCTATTTAAGAAAAAAATCACATTTAATTGTTTAAAATTAGTTGAGAAAATGGAGTTATTGGTGGGCCATAATTGGGGCTTCAACCTTTAGAAGATTACGTTTGATTGGTTACAAGTTTCAATGTTAGACTCCCACAACTAATTACAGCACCTACCTATGTCCATTCACCGTCAAAAGATGAACCAAATTTTCAATGAACTCATCTATTGACCATGCGTGAAAATCAAAGGATTTTGTTTTTACAAATTTTTTTTTATCTTTTTCATTTTTTAACTAAACAAAGAAAAAGAAATTCTTATTCGACTTTTTTTTTTTCATTCTATTTTATTTTTGTCCAATCAAATACACTGAAGGGTAGTGATAATTTCCTTTTTATTTTTTCTTTCTTTTGCCTTTTTACAACAAATAAATTAAAGAGAGAAAGAGGCAGGGCGGCGGGGGACTTAGATTTTTTTTTTTATTTTAAAAAATAAAATTCTTATACCCTTTGAATATAAGACTAATATTTGTATATGGAATTTAAAAAAAAAATACTTTCACCTTTAATGCTTAGGAGATATTCATTTATTAAAGTAAAATTTACTTTCACTTCGAGATTAATATACTTAAAAAAAATAGAAAATATATTAGAAGAGCCATCAAAATGAATTATCTAATTCAACCCAAAAGGTCAAGGTGTGATAAGTGGATTGAATTTGATCAATTTTTATATAACTATAAATTTACTAATTCAGCTTATTAGTATGTTGAATCAAATTAAATCCACTCATTTTATTTTATTTTTACATAAGTTTATATGAATTTAATAAGAACAAATATAAAATAATATTGAACAAAATAGGCTCAGTAATTTTTAGACTTCAATTTTATTTGTCTAACCTAACTTGTAACTTAAATCAAATTAGATCGGTTCATTAAAGCTCAATATAAGAGATTGGACTAATGTAAATGCAAATTTCCATAATGCAATGAATAAACTTAGGACAACGTATTTAATCAAAGTATTTAAATAGAAAAAATTATTAACAACAACTTACATAATGAATGATGGGTTAAATGTGAGAATTTTGATCGGTCCTTTTTTACTTTTATTTGATACAATAGCAACATCAATTTCTTCATTCAAATTAACTCAATTTTTATTTTAACTTTTGGTTCATAATTCTTTCATCATAAATTTGTCAATTGAGAGATATCTATTTATCAAAGTTTCCACCTATGCTTTCAAAATATCATATATGAGTAAATATAACGTAAGTTGCAAATTCATAATCAAAGAATTGTGAAGAAGGAGAGAGAAGAATAAAAAAAAAAGGTAACTTATATAAATCAACTGACTTTTTCTATTAGATCAAACGAAAACAAAAATAAAGAGTAGCAAAACCTCTCAAAATATAAAAAAGAGAAGGTTTATGATCTCTTCATTGCTATTTATGGAAGGAAATGATTCCTTACGATATTTGAGGACATTTTTTTTTCCTTTCAAACACTATTATTATTATTCCTTCAAACACGCTATCTATAGCCTTTAAACATTACTTCGATCCACCACCTACGAGGTGAAGAGGAAAAAGTAACTAGTTCGGAGTTTTAAAACATCATAAGAGAGATAATATTGCCTTATAAAGAATGAAGGTCGTGTGCATCTCTTATGAGACAATGGCTTGAATAAACAGAACACTCTAATAAAGATAAAATACATTTAGAAAAGTGAAAATGAGTTACGTATAATGAGAAAACATAGACTATGATGCCCTTTTATTTTGGATTAAATTAAATAAAGATTTGTAATGAAACACATTTAAAATTAAAAATGTATTATAAATTGCTTAATTATCTCATTATAGTAAAATAATTTTTTCTTTATACAAATTTTTTTAAATAAAAGTATAACCAAAATAATTGCATAAATTTAGCATGAGGCACAAATCACATGTTTACACAACTTCTAACATAAAATATAAATCATCACACATAAATTATCATCAATTATGACTAAGAAAAACGATTGACTCTCAATCTTGATGTCACACTATCAAAGAAAATCTCAATACTAGAGAATGCTTAAGCTTTGCCTCCATCAAACTCTTCCTCTAATACCTGATCTAAGTCTACAAATAATGATCAGTTCAAATACAAACACAACAATACAGCGGGAGTAAGAATACATCTCATCCATGTATAATATATATAAAGTATAAGAGTGGCACTAACATACACACATCATATTTAAGCTACACACGAGCATTCACAATTATTCATCATCAGGACAACATACATCTCAATTATGTCAATTCACTTTGAACCTCATTCAAATAACTTGTTAAGTTAAAAGACAATTCCTTAAACTTAGAGTTTTAATGTTAACAAACAAAATATTTTTATATAGAAGAAATATCTACGAAAATATCTTTAAAACATGTATGTGAAAGGCTTATTAGATGAAGTGTAAGATGTAGATCGTCTATAAGATGTTATTAATCTGACGAAGCATACAGTCTATCTAATATACATTAAATATTTCCCATATACATTAAATATTTCTCATTTATTGAGACTAACGATAAAGTTTGTTTTGAATGTTTCATTCCTTAATAGATCGAAGTAAAAGACCATCTCAGAACTCACAAATTTATTAAATAGAAGAACCATGCTTTTTAGTAGAACCAAATCCCTAAAATCACGGAGAAAAGTAGATAAAATCATTACTATAGTTGCTTTTTATGTTGACATTGCTTCTACAAGCTTCGTTTGGTATGGAAAGTTGATAAATAGCTTTTTTGATCAGATAAGAGGTACTATTTGGTGAATGCATTTAATGCTAGCATTAAATGTGCCAAATGGTTTCCTGCCACCACAAGGGGAGACGATGAAGATAGACTGTAAGACCTGCTTCTTCTTCTTCCTTCCCCTCAACACTCTTATTTCCTCCTCATTTCTTATTCTCTCATTTGAACTTTCTGAGTCTCCTTGTGGTATTGAAGGTGTTGTGTAGAATTGTGGGTAGCTAGTCGGAAGTGCAAACCTTCTCCTTCTCCTTCTTTCCTTTCTCTTCCCCGGAGCTCGGATCGTTCTCTTCTAAGGTAAGGGAAGTTAGATTGTAAACTTGTTTGTTGTATAGGAATTCTAGAATTCATTGGGAGTAAGAACGTTGGGAATCGTTGGTTGATTTTGAAGAAATTCTCATTTTCGGGGTTTCAGGAAAATTGGAAAAATGGTGATTTCAATGCGTTTGATGGTTGCATGTTGAAATAGAGCTTGTTTTTGAGTCGTATGATGTAAATGTAGTTCATTTCATGGATTGCATGTGTTTGAGCTAGCTGATTTGCAGGTTGTTGTTTGAAATTTCAAAGTTGAGAGGGTTACTGTTTGAATTCGCGTCGGGCGTAGTTTTTGGAACTGGGCTTGTGTTCATCAGGAAACTCCATTGTCCAAGCACGTCGAGCGTAAGGTTGTTGCATCTGGCGAGGTTGGGAATGGAAGTCTTTGGATGAATCACGCCGGACGTGTGGAGAACCGCGCTGAGCGTGATATCAGATAATGGCTCAAAATTTTGAGTTACTGATATGGCTCCGGGCGTAGAGACTCCTTGGGGGTCTCTGCCTGGGTTGGCGCTGGGCGTAGAATGAGCGCGCTGGGCGTGATATCCTGGTGAGGTCTTTGCCCGAGTTGCGCTGAGCGCGATTTTGGCCCGTCGGGCTTGGGAGACTCCTGGAAGTCTCTACCTCCCAACACGTCGGGCATGATGATGATACGCCGGGCGTGGAAGAGCTTTAGAGCTCTTAGGTTGGGTTCAGGCCGGGCGTGTTGCGCCGGGCGTGAAGGTGTTTGATTCTATGACTCAGAAAATGTTGAATTTTGTGATATGATGAGAAGATTTAGTTGTGTGATAAAGTTGTATGTTGTACTATGTGTTGAAAGATATTATTTTATGACGATTAAGTTGTAAATTATGAACTGAGCTGTGCTGTTGAGTTGATCATGTTGTTTAAGTTATTGAGCTGAGTCGTTAAGCTGTTGAGTTGATCATGCTGTTTAAGTTGTTGAGCTGAGCTGTGCTGTTGAGTTGATCATGTTGTTTAAGTTGTCGAGTTGAGTTGTGCTGTTGAGTTGTAAGCTGATTAAACTGTGATGATGAGCTGTTGATCACTAGGACTAGGGTAGATGTTTTCGAAGTTGTTCATCTCATTATGTGGATTGAGAAAGTTGTGGTGCTCAAAGAGCCCAATTTGTTGAAAACCCTCCTTGGGAAGTTGTCCCTTGGAGTGGACGTTGTGTAATTCTCTTATAGGACTTAGTTAGTCCCATGTATGGACAAGGTTGAGACACACATGTACGCTTTGTACACGGTATAGGGGCCAGGTTGAGCTATACCGATTACAAGCGGCCAATTTGAGTAAAGTACGAAGTCGAGAATTTAGTTCCTAATCGAGTATCGGAGGGTTGTAGTATTTGGAAGATAATCGGTAGGCTAATCCCATAGATGGCTTAGTTGAGCTAGCTAATGTTGTGGTAGGCCTAAACCTAGCTGTTCTATCTTGACATAGTACTATACTTCTTTGTTTAAGTGGCAAAGTCTGAGAAATCTTTATCGTGCTGTGGATTGGCATCCAAATTTTTTGTTTACCTAGCAAGCCTAAAAAGGTTCTTTGTTGTCGGTTCGGTAGGACCTAGCCACTTAAATTGCTCACCCATGTTGTAGGAGATCTCCGAGTTGAAATGCATGACGACGCATAAGTTGTTGATGTGTTTAATTGATGTTGATATGAGTTGTATATGTGCTGTTGTGTTGTGAAGCTGTGATTGAGTTGTGTGTTGTATGTTGAACCTGTTGAGAATGATGATGGTGCTGTTAAGTTGAAGGCTGTTTATAGATATCTATATGTTGATTATTTTCACTAGCTTACCCTTGCATGTTTTCCATGTGGTTTGGACTGCGATGATCATACTGTGTATGGGAGCAGAGCAGGGATAAGCTGGAGAGTAGTAGTAGTGCCATCAAAGAGGGTTGGAGCTGATTTTGTGTAGGCTACCTTGGCGTAGCATTTTGTTAGTATTAGATATTCTTTAACTTGTTGAACCTCAGGCTGGATATATGTATATATTCCTTTATATGCATATTCTACTTCTGTGTGGTATTGTTCTGTGTTGTGACGGCCAGGCGGGTCGTTACACAGATGAAGCAAACTTGTGAGATGGATTTACAAAATTCACATTTAATATAAAGTTATTGAGCGTCATAATACTTAGTGAAAGTTACACCGGTATAATTACAACCCCCTATATTATATATATATATATATATATATATATATATATATATATATAGGGACGGATGCACGTTTGAATAGTGGGGCACTTGCCCCCACTACTATTTGACATATACATAATTTTTTATCTAAAAAATAATATATTTTAAAAAATAAAAATTATATTCTAATAAAATAAAATATAGATTCTGAAAAAAATATTTATTTATTTGATATCTGTCAAATTTTTGAAAGAAATTAATTCTCATGTGATAAAATTTTTTTATTAATAATGAATTAATTTTTAAAAAAGTTTAATTATAATATATATATTGATATATATATATATATATATGTCTTAATATTCACATATATAATGTAATATATTAAAATAAATAATTTTTTGATAAAATAAAATTTGTCCATGCATGTTTATCTTTTGTGTTTTTTATTTATTGTATACGTTGATTGAAAAAATCAAAATAGTAAAATTGTATATATTAATTAAAAAATCAAAATAAGAAAAATATGAAGATTTATGTTCCATTTAGAATTGTTATTATAAGATGTATTTTAAAATAAATTATCATCTAAAAATATATATTAGATATTAAAAACATATTTATATCATAAATAAATTAAACTGGATTTTTATAAAATTTAACATATTTATTTTTATATTTTTAATAGTGTTATAAAGATGGAATTTAAAATAAAATTTATAAAATTTAACATTGTAAATTATTCAATAATATGTGATCTCATAATTCAAAAATTAAGTTATAAAATGGTAATTATATTTATTTATATACTCTAACACATCTTACATACAAGATAAATTCATAAGTTTTGTTGAAAGATAAATTTATATTCTAGTCACGATTTTGAAATTATATAAAGAAAAAAAAATCGTGTACCTCATGTTAAAGGAAGTATATATAAAATTGTTAATAAAATATAAGTTTATTAACATAATATACATAATACTTAAAAAAATTAATTTTAATAAAAAAAATTGTCATTGTAACGACCCGGCTAGTCACTACACACTACACACTACACCTGAAAATCGGACAGAAAGGAACAAGTGTATATATATAGTGTCTAGAATATACATATATACAAGGCCCAAGTCTGACTAGATTCAAATGTACAAAATACATCAATCGCTACTACACCTAGTAGCTAAAACACCAAAACATCCACAGAATCAAGCTCTATCTACCCGCTGCAGACTTGCCGTAAGCCACCAACCTATCCCTGCTCTGCTCCCATACGTAGTATGATCATCGCAGTCCAAACCACATGGAAACAACAAGGGTAAGCTAGTGAAAAGAAACAACATACAAATATATAAATTTAAGAATAGTAAACAGCTACCGCTATCCGAACATCAATTAGCAATAACAACCGTAAACAACAGTACACATCGATAAATAGTAGTAAACACACAATGCGTCGTCACGCATATCAGCTTGGAGATCTCCTACCACAGCTTAGCCTTACGGCCTACAACAGCTCCTATCAGCACGGAGCACAGCACCGACTTAGCGGCTATAACAGCACCGACTTAGCGGCTATAACAGCACCACAATAGTGGCTAACAGCACCGACATAGCGGCTACAACAGCACCACAATAGTGGCTAAACACAGCATACAGCTCAGCAATAAACAGCACATCAAAACAGCTCACAGCACAGCACAGCACAACAAAATCAGCATATAGCACAGCTAAGTAGTATTCAACACAGCTTACTACTCACAACTCGACTCATCGTTCTAGAGCACAGCCATATTATAAATCAGCATTTAAAATCATCAATAACAGCCCAGCTCAGCATAGCGAGATACATATATTACAGCTTAACATCATTTTTCAGCATTTACATCTAGTCAGCACAACATATTTATCAATTACATCTCAACTCAGCAATTACAGCATAATTGAATAACTATCAGCATATAATTTAGCTCGACTCAAACAATAAAGTTTAGCATTAGCATCACATATCACAACTCAGCGTTACATCATTAACAACATACCGCACAACACAACTTTTCATCACACGGCATTGGCAGCATTAATCAGCATAAACAACATTCAGCACAACTCAGCTTAATAGCACAGCCTATCGTCTTACAACACTTCTAAGCATCTTACAGCAATATACACCTAACACAGCTCAACATCCTCAAACAGCAATTTCAGCTAGTCATCACATCATATTCCTCAATTTCGGCTTAGTTCAGCATAAAACAATATTATCAGCAATTCAGCATATAACTTCACATCCTCATACGTGCCCGGCGCACTCATGGTCGCGCCTGGCGTGGCACAACCAGAGGGCTCCAGGGGCCAGCGCGCCCGGTGCAAGCGTGCCTGCGCCCGGCAAGACTTAGTCAGAGAGTCCAAAGCTCTCTCGCGCCTGGCGCAATACCCGATTGCGCTCAGCGCTGGCCAGGCAGAGACCTCCCTTGGTCTCACACCCAGCGCGACAAGGGCCGCGCTCAGCGCAGCACATCAATATCATCATTCAGCTCAATAATCATTCATCATTAACAGCTTAAAACAACATGATCAACACATAATACGACCCAACCATCTTGTTTACAACTCATCTATCTTGTCAAATTACTCACCCAAACAATAAGAATACACCTAAGCACCTAAAACAACTTGCAACTTAACCAAATCACTAAATGTGAAATGGAAACCATCACAGCAAACAGCGCATCAGGAGTTATACTACTCCTACCATGCTCATCCTTATCTCATATGAAATATAATCAAATTTCCTACAACTCTCATGAAGACACCAAGTCTTAATTCCTTCATCTACCATGTTAAGAATGATAAAAACCGCAACAGCTATAACTAAAGCTAGCAGCTCGACCCCTCTTCACTAAAACAGCCATATCTAGAGCTCTAAAACTCCTTTTTGGGTGATTCCAGCGCCATTGGAAAGCTAACATCCAAGGCTACAACTTTCATGAAGACTGAAAAGTCAAAATCTGGAAAACCAATTCGCGCCCGGCTCATTAAAAGCGCGCCCGGCAAAATCCTCAACCAGAGACCTACAGAGGTCTATTGCGCCGGCGTGGTTCTACCCGAGCCCGGCGCGGTTAACCCAGAAACTTCCTATTTCAAGTCGAGCCCAGCGCGAAGAACTGCGCCCGGTGCAAATTCAAACGAGAACCCTCACCTACTTCGAAAATCTCATCAAAACCTGCGAAAACAACCAGCAATCCAACATGCAAACCATCCAAAATACCACATTCTCATCCTAGAGTCCAAAAATACTATCTTTTCACCCATGCATGTAACAATCAAGAAAAAACCCAAATTTCTCATGAACCCCAAAGTCCCCAAAACTCAATGTGTCACCCAAACAGCCAAGAATCCGAAATCAAAATCAACCACACGAGTTCTTAGACTCATTTCAGCCAAACCACAACAACAAAACTAACTTCCCTTACCTCGGTGAAGAAATCCGAGCTCCGGGAAGAGGAAGGAGAAGAAAAGAGGATCCGCACATGACTTGCTCCGAACGGCTTCAAGTTGGAGAGAATGCACCTCCTTGATCACCCACAGCTTCAGTTTGAAGAAGAGAAAAAGAATCCCTAAAATCAGCAGGGTTAGTGAGGAGAAGAGAGGATTTGAGTGAGTAGAGAGTGAGAGTTGGAAATAGAGAGTTGAGAGGGAGAAAGAAGGGGGCAGCCACGGGTCTCACAGTCATGTAGATTGCGACAGTTATAAACCGTCGCAATGCTGAAAATTTTGCGACGGTTTATGGCTAACTGTCGCAATGTTAAAAAACTTTGCGACGGTTTATGATTAACTGTTGCAATCTTCAACAAATTTTGCGACGGTTTATCATAAACCGTCGCAATGTTCAACAAATTTTGCGACGGTTTACGATTAACCGTCGCAATGTTGACCAATTTTGCGACGATTTTTGATAAACCGTCGCAATGTTAAACAAATTTTGCGACGGTTTATGATAAACCGTCGCAATATTCTACAAATTTTGCGATGGTTTACGATAAACCGTCGCAATGTTGAATAATTTTGCGACGGTTTTGAAAAACTGTCGTATGAAGGGTTGTAATATCAAAGCGACGACGGTTTCTAGATAACCGTCGCAATTTGTCCGTCGCAATTTATCATTTTTCTTGTAGTGGTAGTTAAGGCGAGCCAGTGTAAAAATACTTAGTGTTCTATCTAACTACTCTTCTTGCTTCATTTGACTAGCATTACTACTTCACTACAAAAAATGTGCGAGGTTCTGATATACATTATTCAACCCCCTTTTCTAGTGTTTATCTTTTCCTCCACACAACCCAAACAATTACATTTAATATACATGGACTTGTGCAAATGCATGCATTTAATTCTATATGCATGTGGTAGCAAAACTCTTTGTCATCCTCAACTTATAATAGCCTAGGAGCCATGGAACGAAACCACCTCCCTTCGATGATCTCCCCTGAACCATTCTCAACTAGGAGACGTCTATCAAGATGCTTTCAAATTGTTACAGTTGGTCATGGTCTCCTCATACTATCCATAAGAGGTTCCCTACCATAAAACCCCTAAGGTCTGGGTATGTGACATTTAAGACCTATGTTCATAGACTCAAACTATCTTGGAAACAATATATATGCATTGACTCTATCAATAACATCACATTGTCACACACATGCAACAACCATTAATCACAAGCAAGATTCACATAATTAATACCTAACACAAAACAAATATAATACGATACAACATACATATCACAGAACATAAACAATCACAAAACAAGTCCCATAAACAAGTATAGCATATAATTATAACACAATCACAATAAAAGCTAAAACACAAGTAACTGAAAGGCATATAAAAACACAGTTCAGATCTCTGGGTTTCCTCCCAGGAAGCGCTTGTTTACTGTCTCGAGCCTGACAGTGACCAACTTGAAGTGCTCTGATTCTCCTTCTCCTCCTGTTGCTCTTGTTCCCCTTTGCCTCGTGTGCAACCTCATGATTGCTCAACAACGGCTCAGAAAGATTGGTCAGTCTAATTTGAAGAGTACCTTGCATACAAGAGAAAGCTGAAGACTAGAGTACACAGGTTAGCTCCAACAATTCATTGCTAACATAAAAATAACAAAAGCAATAAAGGATTAAATCACAAATAGCTATAAATACTAAATTGCCTTGCTAATCCCCGGCAACGGCGCCAAAAACTTGTTGAGATTTCCATTAAAACCACTTTTGTTATCACTTTAAATTACTTTTGTTTTGTTAACGGTCTCAAACACGGCAAGTATACCGGCCGTTCAAGTAGTAAAAATATCGTATCTACAGGGATTAGAAGGTAAAATAAGCATTTATTGACTATTCGTGACTAAAGAATAATTCCAATTTCATAGTTTGTCATGTGAATTCAAAGTTGTGACTATTGGAATAAAAGCTATAAATAAATATTGGTTTGTGAGTGGAAAAGGTTAGAGATGGTATAATGGTTTTGTGAGGTTGTGGGGGTCAGATTTCACCAAACGTTACACTAATGAATCCTTAATCTCTTGTTACATACATTGCTTAGTCAACCCATAAGTTTACTCAAACCTAATCCCTTAGAGAAAGAGCCTAGGTGCGGACATTGAATATCAATCCCTTGAGTACCCAATATTTACACCCGCATTACGGGCTAGGGTTTAAGACTACTAATGAGTCAAGCTCTATCCCTAGATACAATCTCCACTAGGCATATGTTCCAGAACTAGTTTCAATGGTATTTCCCCATACTCAATGGAACCTTAAATCATGCAAAGGGTGATCAATCCAAAGCAAGCATTAAGCGTAGAAACGTACACAACAAAGAATGAAACAATACATATATATATCATTAAAAACGTAAGGATTACAATAGAGTACGTTGGTTACATCTAACCCCACAAAAATGGGTGGAACCACTCAACAATGAGGGTAAATACAAAATAGAGATGAAAGGAGAAGTGAAGAACCGAAGGAAAGATCCACACACGAACGTTCCCAAGCTCTGAGAATTCCTTCTACAGCTCCAAGGAGGCGCCCCTGCGTGAATGAGGGAGAAAACCCTCGAAAATGGCTTCAAATACGAGCTTGGGGAGATCAGATTAGGGTTCCGCACCCGGCGCATAAGTCTTCGCGCCCGGCGCGGGGCCTTCTAGTGAGGTCATGTATTCTCTGCCTCAGAACACGCCCGGCGCAATTCCTTTTGCACCCGGCGTGCATATATTGCTTGCAAAGACGAGACACTCTGTTCTTCTCAAGCCCGACGCGGGTAATGTTGCGCCCGGCGCAGACACTCTGATCTGCTCCCTACTCCTTAGATTTCTCATCCTAAGGGTCTTCAATCCTCAAGTCTCTAGCTCAATACCTGCACAAAAAATGAGGTGGATTAAGGTATTGTTAGATGAATTTGGGTTAGTTATATCTGCACACAAATTGAATCAAAAAGAGAACAATTGTATTGCAATGGTTCAAAGAATGAGTGAAATTGTTTATTAAGTCTTGTCCAAAAAGAGGTATAATTGAGACTTAACAATGACTCACCACCAACCATCCAAGTGAACCTACTAATCTTACTTTATTCTAATACCAAGTATGATCATTACAGTTTCAACCACAACGAAAAGAAATGGTAAACTTATAAAAAGAAATCAACATACATTCACAACATCACCTTACAATAATATAACAAAAACAATTTAATCAACATTTAAGCCAACTCTGCATATCAATTTTCAACTTATAAACCACATCATCATACCAACATCTCAATAACTTACAACACCACGATAATATCATCATAAACAACTCATCAATTTTAGCACAATCAACATGCTCAACATAAACAATAATAAACAACTAATGGATTGTCACACATATCAAATGGAGATCTCCTACAAAAGAGGTAAACAATTTAAATGACTAAACCCTACCGAATCATAACATCTGACCTATCATAACTAGGTCAAGTATAGCCAATGTTAGGCCTCAAAGAGTGCCAAATATACAACTTAAATTTGATATCTTAGGTTTTACCATTAAACTAGGAAGTTTAGTACTCTATCAGGTTAGAACAACTTGAGTATGAACTTACCACAACACTAGCTTGCAAAACTAAGTCTCCTATAAGATTAGTCTGCTAACTATCTTCCAAATATTATACCCTTCTAGTACTCAATTAGGGAACTAAGCCTCAACCTTGTACCTTACCTGCTTGGTCATTTTATACATGTATGCCTCAACCTTGCCAATGAATTTCACATAAAACTTAGTTGAGACAACTTAAAATAATCACTCATTCAAAAGTCAACTTACTTGCTAAAGAGTTCTTAGCTTGAGCTTTCGGAGCATCACAACTTATATCTACAGAATGAGATATTTTAATTTCTAAAACATCTTTTACTTTCCTCTAATTTTTATGTATCTCAACAAAGATATGTATCTACACCACATGCCTAATAACTTAACAACTAATTAATCAACTAGAGCATCATATAACTTCGCAACTTAATCATTTATCAACTTACAACTTAACAACTTAGACATCATTACAATTATCTTAATACAATGCATATTGAACTATCTTTATACAACATTTATCATGCAACTTAAGCATCATTCTTCAACTATAAATCACTTAAAACATCATGTTTTTATGAAGCAACTCACGCTTGGTGCCATCCCTTGGGTGCTCGACACTGTTGAGACAAGGACTTCCTATCTTGCCTATACTCGATGCTAGACTACCTACACTTGACGTGGCTAAGAAAGAGAGCCTCCCAACCTCTCATGCCTAGCATGACGAAACCCATGTCTGACTCCAAATAGGCAAAGGGACTCTTCTTGACTCATGTTTGGTGTCACTTCATTGGTGTTCAATGTTAATTCAAGTAGAGATAAATCTTTTTCCTCACGTCTAATGCCATTCAACTAAACACCTAGTGTGACCAAGTTAAATATGATTCTCTCTCCTTATGCTTGATGCCACGCCTATCTTGTATCTGACGAGATGATGAGTTCTACACTTGGCAAAAGCCCATTTTCACCCAATTCACATGAAAACCAAAAGTTCACCAATATGCAACATGTAATTCTACTTTTAAGCATCTTAAACAACTCAAAATCAACTTCCAACACACAACCACTATACTTCAAAATCATCAACTTCTACTCAAATAGTTTTCAAGAAAAACCAACTTCATTAATTCTCGTCTCATGAATTTAATCAATAACAACTATAAATTAAGTGATTCTAGGTGTAACAATAATCAAGCAACAATAGTTATTCAACACAGTTTTCCTTACCTCTAGTCGATCAAATTGAGAAGAGGATAGAAGAGAAGGAAGAAAAAATCACACGACCTCTAACTTGAGATTTCCAACTTTGAGAGCTTGAATCTCTAACTTAGTCGAACAAATCAGTTAGGAAAGGAGGAAGAGAAGGGTTTTCAACCCAAAAAGATAGTAGCTTCTCTTTAGAATTTCTTAAATTATAAACTTATGAGGTTCACATTTTAAGAATAACCTTATATATCTTTCTTTAAGTTGAACCAATTTAACTTTAACTCAACTAATTTAGAGACAACTTAACTCTCAAGATCCCCTAACCCTTAGAATTATGAAACAACAACATACAACTAGTTGTATAATTAATCACATAATTAAATTAAAACACCTCAAAATATACAATGTTAAATCATTCGAATTCATTCATTTAAGTGAAAACCCCAAATCTCATGACCCTAACCCTTAAACATTGTAATACATCACTAGATCAAGTCAATCAAGGTTGAAGCACGAAATTACAAGGCAATACAACATTTCAACACATCAAATTTCATACATAAACATCCACAAGAAATTCAATAAAAAAATTTAAGAGGCTTAGTGATTACCTATCTACCCTTATCTCTCGTATATATCCTCACTCTCATTTATCATAAGTGATGATTCCACGATACTAAAGAGATTACGAAAATTTTACAAATAAAATTTAAAAACTAATATACATAAATGTTGGCATGAAATAAAAATTAAATATAAATAATATTTTATCAAATTTCACATATTATAAATGGACTTTAAATTTCAAAGACTGAATTATAAAAATATAAACGAGAGGCTTAGTTAAATTTTTTTAAAAGATACAGAAATTAAAAGAGATGTATTAAATCTTTAAAATATATTTTTCTATTGTACATCATAATTATTGGAATTGGATTGTCCAAATGGTTCAACTAAGAATCGGTGATCATGCAAAAAATTGGTACAAAACCCGATCAAACCGATATTCAAAACCAACCAAACTTGCCAAAATGGGTCTTAACCGATTTGAACAAATTTGTGAAGAAAAAAAAAAGATAGAGCATTAATTATAAAACTCAATATTATTATGTGATATAACTTTAGTCTTATTTCATGATGATTAATAACTAGTATTATATCTTGCACATTTTAAAGTTAAATATTTATTATATAATTAAAATTTAATTCATAAATAAATATAAAATTGAATTAGATAAGAAATTAAGAGAATTTCTAAAAACTCTTTCGTTGAATAATAACTTATAAAAATACTTTTGAGTAAAATAGTCATATGCGTTTAATATATAGAAGTTGATTATATTAATTTAATGTATAATTAAAATGTTGGGATACTAATAAAGTCCCACATTGATAAAATAAAAGAAGAAATAACAGTTTATAAAACATACACATACTCCAATGATTGAGAGGTCTTTTAGGTAATAATCAAAAATAAAATTGTGAGGCCAGACTTTAGATCCAAAGTTAATAATATCTCATCATTGTAGAATTGTGCGTTAAATAATCTTATAAAAATAAGAAAGTTATAACCTTTGCAAAATACCTCTCAAACAAATACCATAAAATAATTCCAACATATAATAGTTAGTTATATTAATGTGCTTTTAATTTTAGATTATATGAACTATATATAATTTCATTTTATTTTTGATTTCAAATATTATATATTATAAGTATGATTAGTAAAATTTATAAATGAAATTTAATTTTTCAGTATTATTGATATTATGTTATTCAACTCGTCTTAATATATTGTATTAAAAATTAAAGTAATACTATTTAATTATTATAATTCAACCATGATGGAAATGTTTTAGAAATCATTTTTCAATGAAAGTAATTTTAGTCATTTTTTTGTTAGAGTTCAAATATGAAGTGAGTCTCACATCAATTAGAGTTAAACATGTTGAGTAGTATATAAGTGAGAAAGATCCATCTACTTAATGCTTTAAGGTTTTAGCTAGATTATGTTATGGTTTTAAGTTTACTTATGTGATTTACTCATTATCCATTGTGTGTGAAGTACTCCTTGGCGTAAAACTCCCCAACATTTTCTACGATGTAATTTTAGCAATTTTATTTGTAAGTGGGATTTCTTAATTTCTTATCTCTTTTAATCAATTACTTTTATTTGTATTTCTAAATTAACTTTTTATATGTTTAAAAGAAATTAACAGTAATTTAAAATAACCTTCACAATATAAATTATTTATCATAAATATAAAATATAATTTATATGATAAAAAATATTTAATTATAAATTTCAATTATATATAACATAATTTCTATAGTTCAATCATTTATTTATTATAAATTTTAATTATATAAAATTAAAAATTATCTTGTGCATCAGACAAACTAAAATAATAGTTATTTTTAATATATAAATAATTATATTTTTTTTATACATTAATACATGTTATCAGCGTTTGATCCTTTAGTTTATGTGTATACATGAACATTATTAAGAAAAGTCGATCAATCTATTAAATAAATCTTCGTATCTTAATAAATTAATTCTCCACTTTCGATCAATAAGTATCTTATACAATATATACATATATATATATATATATATATATATATATATATATATATATATATATTAAGGTTGACCCTACTTAATAAAGAAGATAAGTTATATGTTGATATATAATTATGTTAATAAAAAATCATTTTAACTTGAGGTTGGAAATCCCTTACAGGTAGGGTACATGGCATATATATTTTACAAATATTCTGTTTTTTTCTTTTAATTATTGACATGTGAAACTAAATGCTGTCTTTATCTTCATTGATTAAAATGGCTGTCTTCCCTGGTATGCAATAGGAGTTTTTACAATCTGAAAAAGCAAAAAAAAATATATGAAAAGAATGCCTATGCAATTTAATTTCTGTTTTCAATAGAGTTCATGAAAGAAATTAGAATTAATTTAGGGGTAATCTTAGAAATGCAATTTCACAGTGTATGGTACAAAGAAGCAGATCTGGGATCAGAATCCCCTCCTGATATGATAGACAGCATTAAAACCGTACAGTTTTTCTCATGGTTTCTCGGATGACAGTGACTGACATTCATCCTATGATAGACTATATATATACACATGCATACAACAAAGTTAACTTAATTGCTCATATTATTATTCAAAGGCAAAAATTTTCAACTGCAATCCCTTAATTTTCTCATTATTGGTATTCTTAACGAGATAAAAAAGTACTACATTACTTATTAATAATATTATTTCTTCAAGACAAAGTATGCAATGTATAAAATAAAAACGTGGGAAGTCTAGTACAATTAAAGTATATAGGGTAAAGAACCAAAGTGAGAGAGTGAATGTCTTGAATGTCACCACCAGTTTGTGAATTGGCTATGTTATAATATTAATGGTTGCAGCGGAATGAGTCAGAATGAGTAAATATACTACCATATACTAAGAGATTTAGCATGAAAAACAACATTTTATTAGGGCAGAAAAATAGGGTACCCCACTTTTTGATTACCCAGAAAAGTAGGCAATGAAGAAAAGGGTGTGGCCTACGGGGCATATATATTCATCACAACAACATAAATGATCCAACACTCCTCCACCACAACCCTACATATTCATTTATTTGCCGTTACTACTTCAGTTTTCACTTTTTTACTTTTCTGCTACCTCACGTCACTCACATGCTTTCTCTCTCCTTCACATTTTTCTTTCCTTTAGCTAAAACAAGACTCTAATAATCTAACCACCCCTTCATATATATGGTAGTAATGTTCCAAGAGAGAGGTTAAATACTCTCAAGAAACATAAATAAAAGGACATCAATTGTGTTAATAATTATGTAACTTGAGTTGATATAAGTAACTCTCATTACTTAATCAAGTGATTGAACTTCGAATCTTATCTATTGTGTAAGTAAAAAAGCTTAAAGTAAAAAAAAAATATTTATATATTTAATGACTATCCAACTTTCAAAAGATATTAGTTTTGTTGAATATTAATTAATAATATAAAATTAATTTAATACCAGTATATTAGCATTAAAGTTTAAACCCTAATTTTATTGGCAATGTGTGATTTGATTTGAAATAAAGATATAGTAGGTGACACTGTGCACTACCTACAAGTTACAGAAAATTATTGTTTTCACGTTTGGAATTCACTGCGCATGCATAGTTACAATAAATTTTGCTCTTGTTATTATTTTGTTTTGAAAATAAAAAAAAAATTATTAAATGATGCACCTCATCTATAGTTGTACACTGCCAATCACAACATGCCGCATTTAGTCTTAAAGCTGCTGCATTAAATATAGTCTTAAAGTCAAGGTGGGCTATCCACAAATTTAATTAACATCAAATTATTGCCGTTATTATTACCCAATAAAAATATTATTACCGTTAGAGGTTGCTACATTGTTGTTCTCAATTACTGTTCATTCAATTCTTAACAGCGTTATTAATTACGAGATGGTAGGTTTTTCTTTTATTTAGTTTCATTATGATAAATTCACTTTGAAGTTTGAAGATTAAAATAAAAAAGTTGCATGATTATGAAGGGTTAGACTATTAACAGAGATTAATATTTGTATTTGATGAGAGAATACTTTTTAATAATAAAAAAGAGAAAATTATAATGATATATTAAAAAGTCAACTCTGTTTTTTTTAGACATAAGCAGTGGTTCAAAGTTAATAACTAATATTTCATCATATCTTTTTAAATCTTTGTATAATTAGTTATATGGGTATATTTTCAACCAAAATTTCAATTATCAATTTTTTAAAATAATTATTACAACTATTCGCTTTTTTTTTTAGAATGAAAATATCATTTTAGATTTCACTTCCATTTTAACATGTAAATCACTTAAATTTTTATGAATTAAAGATATTAAATATAAATAATTTTAGAAAACCACTCTGTTATTTTTCATTTATTACATTTTCAGTCAATTGAATGTTTTACACTACTAATATAATATAGTCTATTACAGATGTATTTGTTTTTTCTAGGTCACACATTTTATCTACTAAAAATAATTTTACTCAAATCAGATATAATTATTATAAGCGACAAACATCTTCCTTCGAGTATTTATCATAGTTGTATATGTTAGGAATTGACTTTGAAATTATTGTTTAAGTAATTGAAACAACCTTTTGACATTTCTTTTTGTTCTAATACTTGATTCATTAGGTCACAAATTAATTTTTCTACTCATGATATTGTTATTGTTACTAAAGAGTTTTTGCACATAACGAGATTTCTCATTAGATAAATTGTCTTCATAACGTGTGAGTACAAAGTGTCTAACTATTACATAACTAATTGGGTTAATCCTTCCCCATATACTTTTTTATAATTGAAATGATTAATATTTTTAAAAAAGTAAAATATATAATAAATGAAAATGGTATTTTAAAAAAGAGGAAGGTGCTTAAAAATAAGGGAAGATTACACAGGTGGTGCAATATGATTGGAGCAGGTTGGGTTGAAAGTTGATGGTTGCATGCAGCATAGGAGCAGAGGAGTGAAGGGCCATAAATATTTGTTGCATCTTGTGAAAGTTATAAGCATATACGGCAGGCATGATATTAGCAATGGTAGCCAGCTTCTCACACCGAAAGGTAAAAGGAAGATCACATGCTTCCCATACCAATTCTTTCCAAAAGAAAAGGAGTTTCATTCACTCATTTCCCTTATTTGCTAGCAAGACTTTCGTGACAGCATCATGTTTCACTCAGATATGGCTATCCTTCCTCTTTTGTAGAGCTCATTTTATGCTTAATTAGTATAATTAGTAAAATGCCATTCATGGTCCCATCTCGCATAACTAAAATATAAATCTAATTAATGGTGCTTCTCAGCATCTTACACATGGCTATATCAAAACAACAAGAGTATGGAGATAAAACAAAAATTGGGAAAAAAAAAAAAAAACTTAGTATATGATCTTCGGTATTTCCATCTTTAACTAAAATTCGTTTAATTATGATAATATGTATTCAAAAAAGTTGTATTAAATGATAACACTAAAACCACAGAAGAAAATATAACTAAATTTGTGTGTGAATGTGTTATTTTGAGTTTTGCAAATTAGAGAAAAGGGAAACGAAAACCCATTCATAATAAATATTTCACATTTCGTTTTCTCTTTTTATTTTTTATTTATTTAAGTAAACTACTGAAAATAGAATTCAAGTTTCTTTCTCAACATTTTTTTTTCTTACGTACCAAAAAATCCATTAATGAAAAATAGCTTGAGTCTTACGGTTCAAATGACACCGACCCCATCTTTATTTTTTGCCGGAATTACCAAACTATCCCTTGTAAGATCTGAAATTTAGATGCCATTTCTATAAATCATTATTCGAAAAAATAACAATGAAAATTAACGGGTGCTATCATAATTTTTTCTAACCATTTTATACAAGCTAAATATTTACTAACATTTGACAAAAACTAATTTCTCGAAATTCGACCAACTATTTTAATTAAAATACGTCTTCTCTTTCAACTACGTAAAGAATAAACTACTAGGGTTAGTCTAGTGGTTAGGTGGAGAGGAATTAGGGTAGTTAAAGTATGATAATCTAGGTTCAATTCTCGTTGCGAATATTTTTGTAATTTTTTCTACTTTAAAAAAAATTACTTAAAGAATAAGAATCCCGTTTCACTCAAGTTTTATGGGTTGTTTTTATTTATTTAACTGATTTGCAGTTATTATTTAATAATTCAACTATGGTTTAGCCTAAGAATCCATAGTGTAGGCCGATAAAGCATATAGACCACAACATCTAAGATTTTTTTGTGTCCATTAACTTGTACACTTGGACACTCTGGTCACATCAAATTTTCCACTCTACATCAATTATTGACAATTGAGTTGCTATATGCTAATTAAGACATATGCATAATCGTTCTCCACAGTAGTAAAGTGTCCTTCATTTTTTCATCTTCCATTTCCTCTTTTGGCCGTTATCAAATATCAATGTACAATTCTCCATACCACCAGAAATCAGAAATGGGAAAAGAAACAATATATTAATAAAATAATAAACTTACAAGTTTCAAAGCGTACCTCCATGCAAATATTTTACCACCAAATAATAATAAAATTTTGTCAAATCTTTAAATATAACTGTTACTGTAATATTATTTGGGCTGAAGTTAACATTAATTTGTAGTTTTCTACAAGACAAAGAACAACATGCACAAAGCATAGTATTACTTGAAATAATTAAACCATTCATAAACTTTCAAGTTACAAGTTGAAGGAGATCGATCGATCCTAGCTTCTCAGAATCTCAACCCATGTAATGGATCAAACCCTAGTCAGATCTCAAAGAGTTTCCTTTCTCTTGTTTCATCTGACTAATCATCATGATTTTGAATGTCACATCCCAAACTTATAGGGATTGGTGATTTTTCCATGTTAGAACATAGGAGATAACTCCATCATCTCCTCCGCATGACCAACGTTTTCGTCCAAAAGCCACTTCTCAAGAAATGACAAAGGAGGAGCACTATTATTGTTGTTGTTCTCAGATTTTTGCCTATTAATCCTCTCATCATCATGAGCAGATTCATCAGCAGCAGCTTCAGAACTCTTTTCAGGCATGGAATCACAAGTGGACTTGTCCCAGGCAGCATTGTTTAGGTTCTCAAAGGACAAAATGGAATCAAACTCTTCATGTGACACCATATCTACACCACCCTCATGGTCATCTTTGTTCTTCTTGTGCTGAAGATGAAGGTTATTCAAAGCAGGCACTACTGATGCACACTTCTCTAGCTTAGTGCTTTCCATGTTGTTGTCATCATTGCTTTGGAGATCTTCATCTTGAGACCCCTTGAGTGGCTTTGGGGAAGATCTCATCCAACCTTCCAAGAGTCTTGAGATGTTCTCAGTGCTTGAGGCATATGTGGAGGACTGAGACTGATTAAGCCTAAGGGATGAAGCATGATTGTTGTTGTTGCTGCTCATGTCTAAACTTCTTCTGTCATTGAAGCTCTTTGGTAGATACTGGCCACTGGTTGTTGAGTCTGATGCTGAGTGAGGATCTAAGGCTGCTTGAAATTTCTTCAGCTTCTTCTTTAGATGAGTGTTCCAATAATTCTTTATATCATTATCTGTTCTTTGTGGAAGATAAGAAGCTATGGCTGCCCATCTGCTCAATAATAATTAACAGCTTCACAAATTCAGACGACATATCATATGCATATATAACAAATTCTTTTGATTTGATTTTTTTTCATAAAAAATTAATTAATGAAAAAAGTATGTGAACTTCAATATTATCATGTGGCCGATGAGTTTAGTAAAGAAAATTGTGATGTTTGAGGATTACTTGTTACCCAGTAGAGCTTGCAAATGAATTATCATTCCTTCCTCATGGGGAGTGAAGTTCCCTCTCTTGATTCCTGGCCTGAGGTAATTAGTCCATCTAAGCCTGCAACTTTTGCTGCACCTTGACAACCCTTTTCAAGAAAGGTTTCAACTATATATGATCAGTTTGATTCAAATTCTCATCATTGATTCATTCCAAACCAAAAAGTAAATAGATCAAGAAGAAGCCACTAAATTTCATAGTATATGTACTTTAGCTTAATTACTAACAAAATAAGAAATCAAAAGGAATTGAATATATTACATTAGGACATACATACATATATATATAATTGGATTGAGTTAATTAATTAATTAATTACCAGTATTAGTAGGCACTGATCTCCAATTTCCAGGACCATGTTCTTGGATGTAAGAGACAAGGATGATATCCTCCTCAGGTGTCCATGGACCTTTCTTGATGCCAACTTTGTCACAGCAAGGAGGCCTCCCCATGGGATCTTTTCACTCCAACTTGTGCCTCACAACTCACTACTCACTCTCCTTTTCTAGCTAGCCTTAACTTGCCAATAGAGCTTGCAAATAGTACCAATGCATGTGAGTGCTTTATATACTCCATGACTTTGATGAAAGGAAACTAAGCACTTTTACTATCCTTCATCTACCTTGCTAAGTCACCTAACTCTTTTACTACCTGTATAATTATGCAGTCAATGTTAAAACCAAAGTCAGCGAGGGGTTCTCTCTTTTCCTTTTTCTGAGTCACGTGGCACCTTCTCACCAAAACTTAATCAAATTTAATATTTCTTACCCTTTTCTTTAACTTCCCTTCAACTGATATCGTTACCACACTAATCAATCAATCACCATGTTACATTTTTACAGACGAATTTGATCGACATCTAATCATAAATTGAGGTTCAAAGAGGAGTGTATACTTTTCTTTCTAATCTATTCTTTTGATTTAATAAAATTGAAATCCCTAACAAACATAAAATTCAAAGCAAACTTAATTATGACATTAATTATTTTGCAACGAATAGTTTGATGCTTATTTTCATTTTCATTTTTTTTTATATATTCCCATTTGCTTCGATCTACAAATAAAATTGAATGTGTGGTACTGCCAAAATTTAGCGGACAGCTAACAATAAATGAAATTATCACTGAGAAGAGCAGAAAATACCGTAAGGATGCACAGAGGGTTAGAGATTTTGGTAAGGCTGTTGCTAGCTTTTGGGGAATGTTTAGAGAATCTGGAACAAATGAATAATGATTTGTGGTTACATGTCTGGTATCGTGCGGGATAAATATTTAATTTGTACTTGTTATAAGCTTGTAAAGATATATGATCAATTCACCCCCTGAATCGATTATTATGCATATTGAAATTGTTATGTGTACATATATATCAAGGTCATGTGACAATGAACTATATCTGTTCTATCAGGTTCCTTAAGAAGTAATGCTTTTACTTTTCAGTAGTGTCAAATTTCAGCCTCTTCTGTTATCTTTTTGGCTTTTTTGGGCTGATGGGATGGATTGGACTACTTAGATCAATAACGCAAAATAATCAAAAGTAGCTTGAAAAGTGATTATATAGTATTAATAAAAAGGTTAAATTTTGTTTGAATAAATAGCTGGTTCATGATTTCATGAGTATTTTTCCTTTCTTTTTCATCTTGTAATATGCACGGAGAGAGTGTGTTTGCTTCTTTATGAGGAGCAGCGAACAGTTCCTCTTAACCATGTGTCCAAGCTGTGCCATGTACTGAAATGGTGTGTTAGTACTTAAGGTTCTGTCACTTTCCATTCATCTTAATTGCCCCCTCTTCTGTGAAAGGATAACGATCTCCTATGCAACTACTCAAAGGGTGAGTTTCATGAACATTATGATACAACACCACATTACAAAGACAAAGGCAATGTTTGGTTACATTGCTTACACGTTTGAAACTCGTAATATTAGCTGATTTTTAATGTAATGTCTACATGTTTGAAAATGTTTTTTTTCATTCTGTTGAGAGTAAATTATACATACAAATAAATCTTGATTAAATCAAAATATTACTTTTTTTTTTTTAAGTTAGTTTGAAAAGTTATAAGTTCAATTTAACTTAATTTTCTAATTATAATCT